>NC_138079.1:90769316-91971816 GCF_964212035.1 Myotis nattereri | reverse complement strand
CCACCAAGGAGTCTGATGATCATTCCTGTCCAGGGTTTCATTTCACAACCAAAGCCAATTTGACTCACCATCGCTCTGTCAGTATCAGGAGAATGAAAACCAGCTGTCACAACCAACTCGTCCCTGCTCTGTACAGGTCATTAACTCCGAGGACCACATCCAAGGATTCTCAGCCAATCCCAGCCCTGGATGAGGCTGCAGTTGCCAAGAACCTTCTGAGTAACCTCAGGGGATGACCTTTGAAGGAAGAAGCTACATGGCCAGGGCAGAAGAGGTAACATATGGCAGAAATGAATAAAGAATGATGTTCAGATTCATGAATCATACCAAACCAGAGCACAGGTTCTGGAACCAGGCAGATGTTGGCTCAAATTCAAGGTGCCCTGTGGCCCTAGGCAGGTTGCCTCAGTTTTATTGCCAATATAATGGAGTAACACTATATATATATATAGGCTAACCGAAATATGGCTGGCCTCTGAAGAGCGATTTTTTTTTCTCACGTGCCAAAAGGTTGAAAAGTGTTACTGCTTCACATGGCTGCTTCCCAGCATTTCTTTTCCTTCTTGCTTCCAAAAGTTCAGCTCCTTCGAAGTTCATTCCAAGCCATTATCCCCCACAGCCCTTTCTTTTCGTAGTCTTCTGCTAACCTCAGTCACTCAGTCACTGAAGAGTCACACACTTGGATCACCATCTTCCTGTCCACCATGATTCCTGCCATCCTCCCTTATGACATCAATATTAAGTAATTACCTATCCAATTACTCATCTGTGGACTTCCAGGATCTCCACAAATCTGTTCTGCCTCAGCCACCCATCTACATGGTTACACCCTAGACCTTTGAGTGCATTGGATCTAAGATCTCAAAGTTAAATTAAGAAATCCATTCTCTGAGTACACCCCCCTTATCCTTCCACCTCACCCCTTCTGGAACTCTTTAATCCAATAATTCTTCCTCACCATTTAGGTATCTAATCTAAGGTCCCCATCACTATCTCACTATTGATCAACTCTTGTCCATTGTAACTTTTTTCACACAGTTTACATTTATGGTCAAGCATTCAAGCATATCAGTTTGGGGCAACCTTAACACTTTACCTCCTATTTGCTCTACTTTTGTCTCCCTAGGCAAGCCCTGGTTAAACCCAATACTTTGCCTCATCTATGTCTGCAGCCCAGTAGCTCAACATGGTTGGAGAAACACACACCCAGCTGATGAAACTCACTTTATTTACCCTGATGGCCATAGTCCTACCAGAAAATCCGTACTGTGCTTCTCTGGAAAGTTTGTCATTTTATTTTTCCAGAATGACTATTTAACATCTCCAAAAACCCCAATGCCTCTTCTCCCATCCTTGGAAAAGTGATCATCTTTCTCTTATTCCACTGACAATTTAGAAGCACTTAAAGAACTTTTCCATTTCACCCTATCACCAAATTTACAAGCATCTGTAAGAATAATTCAGCCCTAACCAGTTTGACTCAGTGGATAGAGCGTTGGTCCAAGGACTGAAGGGTCTTGGATTCAATTCTGGTCAAGGGCACATGCTTGGATTTCAGGCTCGATCCCCCCAGTAAGGGGTGTGCAGGAGGCAATCGATCAATGATTCTCTCCCATCATTGATATTTCTATCTCTCTCCCCATCTCCCTTCCTCTCTGAAATCAATAAAAATATATATTTTTTAAAAAGACTAATTCTGACTTCCTTGTCATGATGGGTGAACTATCTATGGGAAACCACCACCTACACTATGACTCTTTCCTCCTCAAAGACTTAACTGCTTCAACTTCCCTTTCTCCTGCACCAATTCTCCCTCATTATGGGCCATTCCCATAAGCATGTAAAGAAGCTATGGTAACTCTCATTTTTAAGAACACTTCCCTTGGTAATACATATTCTTCCACCCATCATCCCATTTCTCTTTCCTTTTTACAGCCACTACCCCACATTCCAGACTTATTCTAACCATATCCATATTACTCTTATCTACGCCATTCCATTTACCAAGTTTGCCAATAACCTCCATGTTGTCAAAATTAACAGTAATTCTCAGTCACCCAACCCCCCCTTACAAGACTTTTCAGCTATTCCTGACACTTTGGGCCACTCTTCCTCCTCAAAATATCATCTTCACCTGATTTGGAGATGCCATGCTCTTCTTCACTGGAAATTCCTCTTTATTCTCTTTTGCTGGCTCTTCCTCATATACCAACTTCTAACTGCTGAAATGCTCCAAGGCTCAGTCCTTAACCTCATCTTTCCTCTCCTCCTCTCTGTTCTTCTCTTCACCGTCTAAAAACGCTTTCCCTAGATGGCCACATCCATTCTTACTATTTTAAATATCACATGTATGTTGATAAGACCAGAATGAATATTGCTAGCCAATCTTTCCACAGTACTCTATGTTTACTCAACTCTCCAATGGTTGATTTAAAATATTTATGTAGCCCTCAATGGGCATCTTAAATTCCTTAGATCAAAAACAGAATATTTAATTTCCCTGAGAAAAACTACTTAGTATCCAAAAAAAAAAAGTAATATTAGTTTAATCATTTACCACTACCTTCATCATAACTCTGAGGAAGACAGGGAGCAACAAACTATGGCCCTTGGTCAAATCTGGCCCACCATCTATTTTTGTAAATCAAGTTTTATTGGAAAATAGTCACCCTCATTTGTTTGTATATTGTCTATGGCTGCTTCATGCTACAATAGCAGAACTGAGTGGTTGTGACAGAAACCATTGCCTCACAAAATATAACATTTTTACCATCTGGCTGATACAGAAAAAGGTTGCTGACCACTAACCTAAGCCACCACTGTTTCATGCCTATGTGGCTACCATGGCCTCCCATTTGGTCATTTTTCTTCAATTGTGTTTCCTCTTCCTCACCCAGAAGTCAGAATAATGCTCTTAAAACATAAATCAGATCTTGTCACTCTTCTAATTAAAAAGCTTTAATTTCTCTATCATTTTTGCAATAAAAACTACACTCTGTGTCATAAGCCTATAAGGCCTTAAATGATATGGACATCCTTTCCTCTCTAACTTTATTTCCTACAACTTTTCTTCTTACTCGTGGACTCCAGCCACATAGCCTTCTCACTGTTCCTCAAATAGGACAAGCTCTCTCACCCTTCAGGGCTTTGCACTTGTTTTGCCATCTGCCTAAAGCACCTTTTATCCACATAGTCCTGTGGCTGCTTCTTTTCATCACTCAGGTCTCAGCTCTAATATCATCTCCTCCCCTGTAAGATGTCACTTCCCATTTGACAGGGATTTTGTCTTTCTAATTCACTGCCATGTCCATAACACCCAACACATTGTAGACCCTCAATACATAAGTGAGGAATAAATGAACAAATGCGTCCTAACATAGACAGAAGCAGACACGATTGTGGTAGAACAAAGCACGGGCACTTAGCCCATCCTAGCATTGAGATGTGGTTAAAAGGCCAGAAAATAAGGCGACACTGGTAGGGAAAGAAGGTTTTCCAGAAAGGGGGCAAACATCTGCAAAGATGGGAACCATGAGAGAAGGCAGCACAAGTAATAGGCACATAGAGAATATATGATAGATATACATACAGATCATGACTTGGGTATGGGAATAGGCAGAGTAAAGATGATAAAAGACCTTGAATATCAAGCTAAGATATTTATATTTTTCTGAGGTCACTGCAAAGTTAGTGAAGACTAACTAGAACAATGGCATGACCAGAAGTGCTGGTGTCCAGCACTCATGCTGTCCTACTCCAAATTTCACATTCTGTCCCCTCTATTAAGAATAGTTCATATAAGGTTTTTAGTGTCAAGGGTATTAATTTGGTGTCTGTTTCTAAAGTCAATCTTAAAAATTTCTATAACCTTTCATGAATAAGTCCCATTTCTGGAATTCCATAACAAGGTAATTACCTAAAAATGCTAGAAGAGCTATCTATGCACAAAAATGTTTATCACTGTATTATTTACAATAGGAAAAATTAGAATAAACTAAATATTTTACAGAAACAAAGTTGTTTAAAAATATATTATATCTATCCATTGTAGTGTTATAAAATTATTAAAGTAATGTATTTCTAGAAGGACATAAAAAACAATCAGTGTTTACCAAGGACTGGGGATGGAGAGAGGGGCTGATTTAAAAGGCTTATGAGGGAACTTCTAGTGGCATTGGAGATGTTTTATATCTTGATTAGAGTGGTTATATACATTTGCCAAAATTCAAAGGACTGTGCACTAAAATGGGTAAATTTTATTGTATGTAAAATATACCTCAAACATCCTGAGGGAAATTTTGAGACTATATTTTAATGATTTTGAATGCCATTGAGAAATTATATAGGTCATATAAAATAATTTTAAGTAACATAGAAATTATGCAGAGAAAAAAATACTAGAGGAAACTGTGTCAAAATACTAACAATATATTATCTTTTTTGTGGTGGAAGAGCAAATGTTTTCTTCCTTTTATTCTTCTTTTCTGTGCTTCATTCTGATGACGAAACAAGTAAATTTTGCTTTCAAATATGTTAGATTATGGAACTTTCTCACTTGGCACTTTGCTTGACATCTGTGATCTACCGGAGAGTAAACAGTGGTAAGTAC
The DNA here is from genome assembly GCF_964212035.1 of Myotis nattereri. Lineage (NCBI taxonomy): Eukaryota > Metazoa > Chordata > Mammalia > Chiroptera > Vespertilionidae > Myotis > Myotis nattereri. The sequence goes on along the minus strand of NC_138079.1, from coordinate 91,967,207 downwards.
CTAGGACAGCTCCTCGGTATTTGCAAGGCGGCTTTCCCAGGGATTTGGAATGGGACTCAAACAGCTGCCCCTTCCCATCACCCAAATACAATTCCTTAGATCAGGAGACATAGCTTTTCTCTCAAATGGCTCTGTGATTGAATGTTCTAAGCTAGCTAACACACACCCCAGTCCCTGACTCCCTCCCCACGATTTGTGAACGACTGTGAGACACTCAGAATACTTGGTGACCACAAGAGAAAAATGGTGTTATTATCTAGACACCTGAAGTAGACAATCTCTTCCAAACCATTTCATAAATCATATGTTAGAGCCTGTCAGAAAATATATATTGCAAACAGCAATAACAATTGTCTACTTTTCAAAATGGATTTTAAACTTCCATCTAAGTCCATCAGAAACATTCCCCTCAATGCAATGTATGTTTTTGCTTCTTTGTCTAAATGGTTATGATGGACTAAAGTGATAGTGACGGGAAAACATCCTAATGAGGACAAACAGAGAAACCAAGAAACAAGATGGAAAAGCTATAATAAATTATAGATTTTGATAAATTACCCCACACTGTCGAGTTTTCAATTACTGAAACACAGTTTACACAAGTAATTACTGAAGAAATTACCATAGAAGCACATCCATTCATTGAATTATAAGGCATCAATTCTCTCCCCTGATTGCATCTTTAGTTCCAAGGATGTCAATCACAGCTTCACCCAAAACTTTAATAACACAATCTTTTTTATTATTATTAAAAAAACACCATTGGATGTAAAATGTGTACAGGGATGATAAGAAAAGATTTATTGAGAATAAAAATGGCTTCAATGAATTAATTGCAAAACCAGAACTTTGACAGTTGGAAGTTGGCTTTCTGAGGTCCTTTGACAATATCTTGGGAGTAAGGAGAGATGGCCCATGGAGGTTAAGGTCAAACAACCAATGTATCTTGTTGATGTTGGAGTGTCATGTAACATTAGGGGTGGATGGACCTTTAAGGGCTTTTAGTCTAACTTTCAACCCAATGCTTATCCTTTCCTCCACTTAGTATCTAACTACACATACACAAACATACATGCCTGCACACACATTAAACCCCTAACAGAAGACACTTTTGGTGTCCTCTTATGTTCCTTCACTCTGTTTTGTTGTTGTTGTTATTTTAAAATAAACTTTATTGAAAATGTAACATTTTTTAATCCTCACCTAAGAATATTTTTCCATTGATTTTTAGAGAGAGAGACACATCAATTTGTTGCCTCTTGCACACGCCCCAACCAAGGCCCGGGCCTGGGAGGAGCCTGCAACTGAGGTACATGCCCTTGACCGGAATCGAATCCCTGGACCCTTTGGTCCACAGGTTGACGCTCTATCCACTGAGCCAAATTGGCTAGGGCTGAAGATGTAACTTATATACAGTAATAATCATCCATTTAAGTGAAGTTGGGTGACTTTGGATACATGCATCGGAGTAACCATCATATTCAACTTATGGAATATGTCCATCATCCCAGAATGTTCCTTCATTACTATTTCCAATCAATACCTCTCCCACCTAATCCCCCAAACAATTACTTTCTGTCTTCTGTCACTAGAGTTTAGCTTTGCTTTTTCTAAATTTTCATATGAATGAAATTAAACAGTATGTCCTCTTTTGTATCTATCGTCTTTCTCTTAGCATAATGCTTTTGAGATTTATCCATGTTGTTGCATATAACAATGGTTTTATTTTTTATTGCCGAGGAGTATTTCATTGTATGAATGTATTAGTTGGTGGACATTTGGGTAGTTTTCAATTTGAGTGTTGAGGGGCAGCATCTCTTCCATAAGGTTGTTAAGATCTACACCACCCTCTGATTCAACCACCATCTAATTCAACTTCCATTGATTGAAAGAAGAGTCTGCTCAAGAGAGTGGGGATGATTCTTGGGAACTCATATCCATGAGTGGATCAATCACTCAGAAAAAAAAAAAGGTCAACTCCCAGAATGAAGTACAAGAGGGCATCCAGCGCAACTGTAGAATTCTCAGGTTAGGGGATATAGTGGATTGAATAACGTTTCCCCCAAAATTCATGCCCACCCATAATCTCAGAATGTGGCCTTATTTGGAAATAGAGTTTCTGCAGATTAATTGAGATAAAGATTGAGATGGGATCATACTGGATTAGGATGGACCCTTATAAGAGACTTAAAAAGGACTCAGACAGACACAGAGAAAAAGATCATATGAAGGCCGAGGCAAAGATTGGAGTGATGTTGCCATAAGACACGAAATGCCTGGGGACCCCAGAACCTGGATAAGTCAAGAGAGAAATCTCCCCTAGAGACTTCAGAGGAGCATGGACCTGCCAACACCTTTACTTCAGACTTTTGGCCTCCAGGACTGTAAGATAATAGATATCTATTGTTTTAAGTCACCAAGGTTGTGGGAATTTCTTACAGCAGCCCTAGGAAAGTATTATGGGATGATTGCCCAAGAATAGGAGATAAACTTCCACAACCATCCTGCCACTTAATAATCACAAAGTACCCACAAGGTGGATAGCATTATCCCCATTGTACAGGTGAGGAAGCTAAGTCTCAGAGCTGGTAACTAACCACTCGCAAAGTTCGCCAAGTTCCTAGCTGGCAAAGCAGGATTTGGACTCAGGCAATCTTTCCCCTGCCTCTGAGGCCAAACTGAAATAAAGTATGGTTGTGGGACTCACGAAAAATAAGTATGCCAGCACCTGCCTCACTCAGAATAATCTGTCCTTTCTTCTCTGTCCCCTGCCCCCCAAACAAGGACAGAAAATGCACAAGTGCATCAGTCCAGCCTCTTCAGGCTGCAAGAAGTCTGTTAACTTAAGTAAATCAAAATAAGCAACTGAACTCAAAAGGGGGATTTGTTGGCTGACATAATAAAAATCAAGGGGTAGTCCAACTTCAGGCATGATGAGTCTGGCCTCAGGTGACATCATCAGGACAGTCTCTGTCTCCTCATCCCATAAGCTTCCCTGGGCTGAACCGTGTCGGGCAGGATCTTCTCAGTGATGGCCACCATCAGCAGGGGGCTTTGCACCCAACAATTTATCAATTCCAACAGCAATCTTAACCTAGGTCAGTCTAATTCCAAAGCCTTTCCATTTCACTGCATCATTCTGATGTCAACAATTTACCCATTCAGTTATTTCACAAATATTCATTGAGCACCTACTCTGCACCAGGTGCTTTGCACGGTGCTGGGGACACAGCAGTGAACAAGATGGGTGAGATCTCTGCCCTTAGTGAGGGCATTATTCTTAGGGGTGGGTGGGTGATGGATTTAGATAACAGAAAATGATTATAAACAATACGTTATGATGTATTGTTCAGTGGTGATAAGTGCTAGAAAAAAAAAATGAAACCGCATTATGATCCTACATAATAAAAGGCTAATATGCAAATGGACCAAACGGCAGAACAACCAAACAACTGGTCATTATGACATGTGCTGACCACCAGGGGGCATGCGTGGAACATGGTAGGCATGGACAGCAGGCAGCAGAGCATGGAACATGGCAGAATGGTGGAGCAGGTGAGCAGAAGCACCAGACCAAGCAGGGCGCTGGTCACTGTCATTGGGCAAGCCTCTGGTGGTTACTGAAAATTCTTTGCTCTCGTGCACCGCGGTCCTGTCTGGCACTTGCACCTGCTGCCTGCACCAGCCCCACTTGCACCCGCTGCTGGCACCCAGCACCAGTCCTGATGGCTTGGTTCTGTCAGCAGGTGCGAACAGAACCAAGAGAAGCCCTGAGGGCTTCTCTGCCTTTCCCTGCTCCTGAGGGGCTATCGGGGGCAGCAGCTGCCACTCGCACCCACTGCTGGCTCTGGCCCCAATTGCTCTGCGCCATCAGTGGGTGCGAGTGGGGCTGGTGCCATAAGCACTTGAGAGTGGTGGTGGCAGGAGGCTCCAGGCAGGGGTGCAGAGCATGGTCCAAGACCTGCCCCTTTGCCCACTACAGCCTCGTGGCCCACAGTTGCTTTCAAGGTGTACAAATTCATGCACTGGGCCCCTAGTATAAACTATAACAGGAAAGAAAAGTATTTGTTTTCAAAATGGTGGATGCTTAAACAAGAGGACTGTGTTCTAGGAGTCTAATCTTCCACAGGCCAGAGCTAATGAATAGGGAAGGAAGATGAACCCATGGAGTATGAACTAAGAACCCGAGAGGGCAATCTGGGCAGCATCCAGAAGTGGTGGGACACAATCCCAAGAGTAGAAAATAATGGAACTAGAACCATGAGTCTAAGAAAGAGGAAGCTGGGAATGGGTGACAAGTTCTGGGTGAATCACTACACACCAGGGTTACTGATGATTTTCTTCATGGGACAGAGTGTGTGGGTGTCAGACTGACCCTATGTATTTAATCAATGACTAGCAATGAACATGGCTGATGGCTTTCGGGGCCATTTCCAACCTCACAGTGCAACAGCATAATGATGGGCAGGAAGTTAGAGTAGCAATTTTGAGAAAAACACCGTTGCCAGGAAATTTCAGAAAGTTAGACTTGGGTTGGTTTTAGTAATAAAGGCTGTGATTCAAGAAAGGGTAATAATTGAGAATTGGAGTGAGTGACAACACCCATAATACAGGAGCCAGCTGGGCACTGTGCCCTGTCCAGTAAGGGTCAAGATATAAAAGGAATTGGCCCTTACTTTCAAGGCTATTACATGCCCAGAAGATGAGGAATAAAGTCAGAATAACAGGGGTTGAGAATTGAAGCTTTCAGAACAGCGTTAGATATAAGGTCTCACTTTCCTCCTTTAGGTAAAGGTTCTGATGATACTCAATTATAGCATCTCCTAATATAAAATGGGCATTAAGAAAATCTAAAATTCATTGAGCACTTTCCTTTTTTTCTTTTTAAAAATCTTCAGTCCTTTATTGGTGAAATGTTAAAGAAGCTGGCAAACTCTAAACAATGGGAATCCTAACACAGCACAATTTCTGCCCTTTTGGGAAATGTGATCATTTTTATAAATTAATAGGTATAGACTTATTATTCTTTCTAAAAATATTTTCTTGTATTTTCAAATTGAAGTTGACATAGAATGTTATATTATTTTCAGGTGTACAACTCAGTGATTAAACATCATATAACTTGTGAACTGATCACCCCAATCAATCTAATACCCATCTGACATCTTCATTTTTACAATATTTTTCCTACGCTGTACTTTATATCCCCATGACTACTCTGTAACTACCAACTTGTACTTCTTAATCCCTTCACCTCTTTCACACATCCCCCTCAACCCCTGTCCCATCTGGCAACTGTCAAAATGTTCTCTCTATCTATGAGTCTATTTCTGGTCTGTTTATTTATTCCAATTATTTAGATTCTAGATATAACTGAAATTATATATTTGTCTTCCTCTGTCTGACATATTTCACTCAGCACAATACCCTATAGATCCAACCATATTTTTGCAGATGGCAAGATTTCACTTTTTTAAATGGCTGAGTCATATTCCATTGTAGGTATGCACCACTTCTTCTTTATCCATTCATCTAGTGATGGACACTTAGGTTGCTTCCATGTCTTGTCATTGTAAATAATGCTGCAATAAACATATGGATGCATAGTTCTTTTAGATTTATTGTTTTGGTGTCTTGGGATAAATACCCAGAAGTGGAATTACTGGGTCCTTTTTATATCCTTTGTTTTAAAGTCTGTTTGTCTGGTATAAATATCACTGCCCCAACTTTTTTCTCCTTTTTTTTTCCCCATGAAATATCGTTTTCCATTTCTTCACTTTCAGTGTGTGTGTGTCTTTTAATCTGAAGTGAGTCTTCTAGACAGCATAGACAGCACATGTAAGGGTCTTGTTTTGTTGTCCATTCAGTCACCGTATGCTTTTGATTGGAGCATTTAATCAATTTGCATTTAAAATAATTATTGATAGATATGTATTTATTGCCATTTTATTAGTCATGTTTTTTACTTTCTTCTTCTTCTTAAAGAAGACCCCTTACCATTTCTTATAATACTGGTTTGATGGGCTCTAGCTTTTTGTGTCTGGAAAACTCTTTACCTGTCATTTGATTCTAAGTTCTATTATGGATACAGAAATTTTGGTCATAGATAGGCCCTTGCTTTTCAGTCTTTGAATATTTCATGCCAATCCCTTCTAGCTTGCAAAGCTTCTGTTGAGAAATCAGCTGACAATCTTATGGGTACTCCCTGGTAGGTAGCTGACTGCTTTTCTCTTGTTACTTTTAAGATTCTCTCTTTGTCTTTAACCTTTGGCATTTTAATTATGGTTTGTCTTGGTGTGGGCCTCTTTAGGTTCATCTTGTTTGGGACTCTCTGAACTTCCTAGACTTGTATGCCTATTTCCTTCATCAGGTTATGGAGGCTTTTTGTCATTAATTTTTAAAATAAGTTTTCAATTCCTTGCTCTCTCTTTTCTCCTTCTGGCACCTCATGCTATGAATGTTGGTACACTTGAGAGTCTCCTTATACTATCCTCATTTTTTTTTTACTTATTCTCCTTTTTGTTGTTCTAATTGGGTGTTTTCTGCTTCCTTACATTCCAAATTGCTGATTTGATCCTCTGCTTCACCTACTCTACTGTTGATTCCCTATAATGCATTCCTCATTTCAGTTAATATATTCTTTATTTCTGAATGGTTCTTTTTTTATGTTTTCTATCTCCATTTTATGTTTCCTATCTCTTTGTTGAGGTTCTCACTAAGGTTGTCTACTCTTTTTCTAAGTTCATTGAGCATCTTTATAACCAGTGTTTTAAACTCTGCATTTTGTAAATTTTCTCCATTAGGTTTAGTTCTTTTTCTTTCTTTTTTTCCTTTTTTTTTATTATTATTAGTTAAGGTATTACAAATGTGTCCTGATCCCCCCCATTAACCCCCAACCTCCCCCCCACACACAAACTCATGCTCCCATCCCCCTGTTGTCCATGTCCATTGGTTTCTTTTTCTGTTATTTCATTTGGAACCTATTTCTTTGTCTCCTCATTTTGTCTTCTTCCCTGTGTTTAATTCTATGTATTAGGTGGAGCTGCTATGTCTCTCAGTCTTGGTAGAGTGGCCTTATGTTGTAGGGGTCCAATAGGGCCTAATGGCATAGCCTACTGCTGTAGGTTAGCATTGATTGCTATTGGCACATCAATAGTACACACTTACTCCATGGTTGATTGACCACCATACAGGATCTGCTGTGCTGTGGCCAATCCCATGGAGCAGGACTCCCTTCACTGGGGCTCTGGTGCCTACTGAGTCTGCCCTTTGAATGTGTTGCTCATGAAGGTGGCTCTAGCATGTTCTGAAGCTGTCCAACAGGTGCACTGAGTCTAGGGCCTTCTGGGAGATGCAGGACATGGTAAGTTGCCACCTGTGCCCTGCCTGGGGTCATTCTGCATAAGCTACAAAGAGATATGCAGATGGCTGCCATTTGTGCTTGGCTTAGAGGTACCTGAGAGAGGCCACTCTGGGACCAAGGCCAGCTGCCAGAGTGCCAGGCCTTGGGCCACTTAGGAAGAGGTATGGGGCATGCCAATGCCAGATGCTGCCTGTTTTGTAGATTTTAGGAAAATTCAAAGCATGAGCCCAGACAGGCCATTTGTATGATAAAGCCACTGGAAATGGGTTGAATGGGCCCAAAAGCTGGGGTGCAGGGTCAGTGTCTCAGGGAATCACCAGGACAGGGCTAACAGTGTGAACCAGGTTGATGGGGTTTCAGATATGGTGCCCATTGCTGGCTCTGTGGAAGGCTCAGCAAAGGAACAATGGCCTCTGCCAGCACTTCTGTCTGAGATAGAGCTCTCTATCATCCAACCCTCTCCTGATGCCAGAAAATTCAATTCCTCCCCGGACGTTCCCGATGGGCCTTTCAAGCTGCTGCCCCAAGGCTGGAGCTCAGAGGGAGTGAGTCTGAGTATGTCCGTGCATGGGCCCTTTAAAAGGAATGCCTGGGACTCCGGGAGTCTTCATCTCACTCAGCCACAATCCTCACTGGTTTTTACAGCCAGAAGTTATTGGGACTTCTCTTCCCAGCACTGTAACGCTCAGCTAAGGGGCCTGGTGTGGGTGTTGGACCCCTCACTCCTCAGGGTGTTGGACCTCTGCAGCCAAGATATCCTTCCCAATTTTTAACCACCACATATGGATGTGGGAACAGACCATTCCGGGTCTCTGCCTTCCTACCAGTCTTGATCTGGCTTCTTCTTATATCCTTAGTTATAGCACTTCTGTTCAGTTAGATTTCAGGCAATTCTCCATGATGGTTGTTCTGTAGTTTAGTTTCAATTTTGATGTGGTTATGGGAGGATGTGTGTAGTACATTTACTTATCTGCCATCTTGACTGAAAACTTCCATTGAGCACTTTCTTTATGCTATACCCAGCTAAACATTTCACAAAGATTAATTAATTTAATCTTCCTGACTGCCTTGTATTAAGAACTATTATTGTGTCCAGTTTATAGACATGGAAACTGAAGCTGAATAAGATTGGGTAGGTTGCTGAAGATGACACAACTAGCAAGTGGGGAAACCGGAACTGAATGTAAGCTTAGACCCCTAGTCCTTTACCACAGCACCTGCCAATGCAGCTATACTCTCAGAGTGACCCATGTTGACCCAGCCTACACGTCATCCCCCACTGAACTCTGGAGAAAATGGTCCCTGTGAACCACAGGCCACTCCCAGCCTCCTGGTCAAGTCCTCTCACCCTGGACATATTGTTTCATAGTTAAGATTACATACAAGGCTTGTTTAGAAATTGTTTCCAAATAGGTTTCTTTCTAAATCACTGATTTCATAGAACAATAAACCCTTCCATTTATAGGGTCTATTATGGTCTGTGAGGCACAAGTATACATGTACACACACACACACACACACACACACACACCATGGGGCTCCATACTAGTGTTTGTCAACATGATCAGACCAGAAGAAATATAGTTAAAAGATCTTACTTGTACTTTCTTGCTTTAATAATAATAAATAAGAGTACCTATCTCCTAGGATTGTTGTGATGGTTAAATTTGTTAATAATACAGTAAAGCACATAATAAACATTGGGTAATAATTGATTACTGAGTGCTTCCTACACATCAGGCACTATTTTAAGCCCTCCACATATATTAAATAATTTAGTAATAATATTTATTATCATTATACTGTATCACCACAAATTAATAGGTAATATGATTATCAGATATTAATAAAAACAGGTGTCAACTGTGATGGGAATGTAGGCATTGAAGCATAAGACACTCCTATCAAAGTTCTATGAATCCCTTTTGAAGAAGGAAAGACTCAGAGAAAGAGTTGCCTGTCCAAGTCTACATAGGATTTGAACTTAGGTTTTTCTGAGTCTAAGTTTTGCGCCTGCTTGTATGCATGTGTGCATGGTGTTGTGTGACATGCGGTAAATGCATGTGTATTTTTGTGTTGGGTGTGCATGGTGTGTGGTGTGTGTCTTCCATTTCCTCCTGAGGATGTGAGCTCACACACTCTCTCCTCAGCCTCTTGAGCTGGGAGGACAAAGTCATGGGCTGTGGTTATCTGGGTGAGTGGGGCCTGCCTCTGCTGCCCCAACATAGTCCATTCAGGCCCCCCTGTGGTCTTCCAATCTGAGGAAAACCCAATCAGCCCATTTTACAGATGGGACTGTTATAAGTTGAGGGGACTGTGGAAGACAAATAAGATAGTCGAGTTCAGATACATCTGAACAGTTGTTAGAGCTGTCTCTGGCCTATAAGAAAGGAAATGAGGTAACCAGAGAGGGGAGTTAGACATTTTCAGCTCTGTCTGGCTCTCCACTGACTTCCTCTGTGCTATGACCTTAATCCTGGACAACGGCAACAAGATTCTTGTCCTTCCAACCACCTCCATTCCATTCTCCTCAGCCTACAGTGTGATGGTTTGTAAAAACACAAATTAAGTCATAAAATTTCCTGATGCCCCAAGAATGAAGACAAACCCTTTCCTACAGCTCAAGGTGCCCTACATCAGAGCTTCAAAAATGGCGGCTAGCCCAAAGTTTATTTCTGCAAAAATTGTTTTATTAGAACATAGTCACACTCATTTATCTTCTTATTATCTATGGCTGCTTTCTCTGCAGAGCTGAGCAGTTGCAACAGTGAGGGTATGAACTATTTACTACATGGCCTTTTCCCAGGAATGTTTACCAACGCCTGCCCATCTGGCTCACCCTTGCTCACCACCATCCTGCTCTGCCATAGTCAAACTGGCTGCCATAATTCTCTTCCTTGCCCTGTGCAAAAGTCCCTTCTGTCTTCATACAGCTGACTCCTCCTCACAAAGCTCCTAAATCAAGTGCTTCAGAAAGACCATTATACTGGTTAATTTTCCTCATAAATCTTATTATTTTGGGAAATTGTACACATATTCCAGTACTTTAATCATTCATTCAACAAACACCTATTGAGTGCCTACTATTGGTATATGCCAATGCACAAGACAGAAATGATTCTTGTCTTCCTATAGCTCACATTCTAGTTGGCGGGGAAAAATAAACACCTTGACACAAAAATGGTGATCTGTCAGAAAATGATTACAGAGATGAGGAGTATTTCAGATAGAGTACACTGTTAATATTGGAGCTGAGAGCTAGTGACAAGAAGGAGTGAACCATGTGAAGTCTAGAATATTTCAGGAAGAGGAAACAACAAGTGCAAAGTCCCTGGGGCAGGAGAGCTTGTGCAGTGGTTCTCAACATTCTGGCCCTTTAAATACAGTTCCTCATGTTGTGACCCAACCATAAAATTATTTTCGTTGCTACTTCATAACTGTAGTGTTGCTACTGTTATGAATTGTAATGTAAATATCTGATATGCAGGAGGGTCTTAGGCGACCCCTGTGAAAGGGTCGTTCGACCGCCAAAGGGGTCGCGACCCACGGGTTGAGAACCGCTGGCGTGGAGGCACGAAAAGGAAGCAGTGTGGCCGGAGCAGAGTGAGCAGGGGTAAAGCACTCACCTCTCCCTTGTTAGGTTTCAAGCTCCATGGAGACCTTGACCGGCTTGCTCACTGCTGTCTCTCCAGCCCCGAGAAACCCTCCCACCTGGGCCTCAGCGTCCTCATCCATTCACCAAGAAAGTTAAGCCAGACAATGTGTCAGCACCTCTCCAGCTCAAACTTTCTATATAGAATTTGAACTTTCTCAGATCATAAAGTTAAAATCCACTGGCTTCCCCTTTCAGCACCAGCAAAATGTCCTCCTCATCATTTTTAAAACCATTGAAGTGGCAACTCTTAATCATGGATCATCAAGCAAACAGCTAAGCTGGAGGTTCCTAGCACATTCTCTTGGATGTGCAGTTCACCAGAACGCAAACAAAGTGAGATTCACGGATGAGTCTGGCCCTTCCGAATCCAGGCCTTTCTGGGAATGTCAGATACACCATGAAATTTTTTAAAAATAGCTTCTTCCCTACATTTTTAATACACTCTCATTTTTTAAAATATCAGTCAGTAGTCACTGTGAAAAAGGAAAAAGGAACTAATTGACTAATGGTATTTTCCTCTGAGTTTACATGGGCTCTGTCTCTTTCCCGGGTTCACTATCTGGGGAGAACACAATCAGTTCGAGTAGAGATGGCAAAGATAAAAATCAGCTGAAGATCTCTCTCTCTCTCTCTCTCTCTCTCTCTCTCTCTCTCTCTCTCAGAAACACACATGCATGTGTGTGTTCATACATACACCCCTACAAGCACACACAAAGGCATCAGATGCACAGTCAATGATAACATTCCCTAAAACACACACAAGCACAAACTCAGATTTATAGTCACAGCTTCAGAGGTTGCACAAATATTCAATGTGTGTGTGCCTACAGGTTTGTATAGTCACACACCCTCCAAAACACTTCTAATAAGTCATGTAAGCACATTCATCCACTTATGTATGTACAAGCACAAACAAAACTGATGCTTGCTTGCACCAGTGAGCTCATACCTGCACACACACATGTAGGTACACATATATAGACTTACCTATGAGTTCTGAGATATTCACAAATACATAAAAAGACATAGGCACAGAGGGCCACACACACTGACATACATGCAACCGTGGGCACATGCATGGATGTGCACTCATGTACATAAATACTTAGAAACACTCACATGACACACATGCGATCATTTCTCCGACTCCTGGCATGCAAACACACAATTGCTATATGAAACACACGCTCAGGGCTTCATACTGTTTTCCTGAATGATCAGGTCCCCAGAAATGCAGCTAGGAAAGGATTGAGGATGCATTTTTGCTGCTGCTGTGTGCTGTTTTCTGCTATGAAATGGAAAATCAATTGTAGTGAAATGAGTGAAGCAGTCAGAAAATAGGATTCGGGCTCCCAGGGAACAGGGAGGATGAGGCGGTTAGGCTCCACGGGAGCTGGGTCTGCCCTGTTGAAATTCATCAAGTCCTCACCAGAGGGAGTCTCCCAGGATGTCTGTAAATTAATATTAACAGCAGTTTTACATTTCAGATTCCTTTTGACTTTGGGGGGAAATAAAAATGCTTTCATATCTGCGTTTTCCTTTTATTCTTAAGCCTCAACAGAAGAAGGGGGGTGAGGGAGGATGGGTGTCATGACGCCACGTCAGAGTTAACAACCACCAGGACACCATTGCTTTGGTACGTAGTCCATGGTGCCCGGCATTGTGGGAAGTGCCTTTGCTACCCTAACTCATGGAATACCTGCCACCAGCCTAGCGGCAAGTGCTTTATTACCGTCATTTTGCAGTTGAGTAAAGTGAAGACAAGAGAGGTAATGACTTGCTTAAGGTCACAACTAATGAGGCTGGTATTTGAACCCAGGTCAGAGGTAGAAAACAGGCCCAGGAGGTGGTACAGCCTGGGGTGCTTTCGAATAATGAGATTTTTCAAAAAGCTTCATTTTTAACAGTCTTTTGTAATGAACATAACCAAATCAGCTTCACAATGCCAACCTCACTCTCTTTTCTTAGTAGCTGGCCTCTGCCCTATGGGAAGAACTTTCCACGAGGAGCAGCAGTCACAAGAGGCACAGAAGGAACAAAGAATGAGCATATTTAGGCTATTGACCATAGCAGAGGTTCTCAACCATGGGCACTCTTGATATTTTGAGCCAAATATTCCTTTGGGATGGGGAGGGGCTGATATGTAATTTACATTAAGATTTACAAAATCGTAATTTACATTACGATTCATGACAGTAGCAAAATTACAGTTATGAAGTAGCAACGAAAATAATTTTATGGTTGGGGGTCACCACAACATGAGGAACGGTATTAAAGGGTCGCGGCCTTAGGAAGGTTGAGAACCACTGCTTAAGGTCTTCTGTTGCTACTTCCAATCAGCAACTCCCATTGCACATCACTCTGTGCCAGGGAGTGTGCTGTACATGATCTATTGCAAGTTCACCACAGCTCTTTGCAGTGAATACCACTAACATATCCATTTTATAGGTACGAAAACAGGGGTCCACCTATTAAGAGGTGTAGCAGGGATTCGAACTTGCTCTACGTGACTTGCACTATCAACACTCACCAGGTCTAGGATATGACTGCCATAGCAGAGAAAAAGATTAGAGTGACCAGAACACAGGCTTTCCTTTTAGTATTTCCTAACTTGTGAGCTGGAGTAGTGATTTTGAGTGTCTGAGCCACTAGTTTACAAAAAAAATGTGGAAGCAAATTTATTGCGGCATCATGAAGCCTTTGCCACCGTTTCCCTCTGAATCACCAAATTGTTGTACCATGTGTTAGTTAGTACCAATTAACTCCCTTACAGCTGAGCACGTTTCCCACTATTACAGAAGCTGTGTGGAATCTTCCATCTGGGAGGACCCAGAGATCTAAGAGTCTGACCCAAATGATGATTCTCACCTCTTTGCGACACAAAATAAATGAGTCAGGGCTGTGGAAGATGAAAGATAACATCCCATTAAAATGTTAAAATCTAACATCTTGTGAGATCTAAACCGGTGCAAGACCACACACAACTTAGAGTGTTCTAGAGAAACACTCTTATTTTATCCAGGGGGCAAGGAAAAAGGTAACAAGCAACTGGCATCCACTCCCCTGTCCAGTTGGTAATGAAACCAGTTTTAGGCTGGGTGTCTATCATCCAGCTCCTACACACCAGCCCCCTCATTACCTCCACGGATGGCTTCTGATTCGCTTAAAACAATCCACATCCTCTAGGAAGCCACTCTGGCTCAGTGCAGCTGATGCATTTTGAACCAATGAAATACATGCTAGAGCAGTGATGGCGAACCTATGACACGCGTGTCAGAGGTGACACACAAACCCATTTTTTTTGGTTGATTTTTCTTTGTTAAATGGCATTTAAATACAGTGGGGCCTTGACTTACGAGTGTCCCGACTAATGAGTTTTTCGAGATATGAGCCGTCTCTCGGCCGATTTTTTTGCTTTGAGTTGCGAGCTAAAATTCGGGTTACGAGCCAGCTTCAGATACCCCACCGCTAGTTGGCGCAGCGAACGTCACAGTGAACGCCACAACATCAGCCCAGCATCATGTGTCTCACTCGTTCACTGTTGATTTGACATACGAGTAATTTGAGTTACAAGCTCTGTCACGGAACAATTAAACTTGTAAGTCAAGGCCCCACTGTATATAAATATCAAAAATATAAGTCTTTGTTTTACTATGGTTGCAAATATCAAAAAATTTCTATATGTGACATGGCACCAGGGTGAAGTTAGGGTTGCTGACATGCTGAGCTCAAAAGGTTCGCCATCACTGAGCTAGAGGAAAATTAATCTTCCCCACCTACCTGAGACAGCTATAGGGAAAGGCATTCTTGGGTCCTGTTGCCTCAGGACAAGGAAGCCTAGGGCTCCTGCAAGCTCCTGGCAGCCACTTTGAATCATGAGGAAAGTGAGTCTTAGGATGAGGCAGACAAGAGAGAGAGAAATTTAGAGAGGAGAGATGGAAAGTATTCATGTGAGCTACATCAAACCCTTCTTGAAGCCACATCTCCTTCTGGGATGCTCATTTACCCAGGTCAGTAAGTCCCTTTTGCCGTTCAAGGCACCTTGAGTTGGATTTTCTATAAACTTCAAGAACAGGATTGAGCTAAGAACAGGACTTATCTTTCTGTATTGGAAGCCTACAGGAGGAACTTGGGAAGAGAAAAAGATCTGACCTTGAAGGTCATGGCAATGCCAGAAACTTTACATGCATTACTGCATTTATCCTCAAACAATCCTGAATGACTAAATATACGCACTGCTGTTTCATAGATGAGGAAACTGAGGCTTGAGAAGGCCAAGAGGCTTGCCTGATGACTCATGGCTGATAAGTTGTGAAATCGGGGTTTGAACTCCAGTTCAATCAATTCTAAAAAAGCTCATTTTCATTATACCACCTTGCCTCACCCAGATTCCGCACAGACTGACACCTTCACTGATAGGGAATTGAAACAACAAAGGAATAGAGGAATTGGGATCCAAAGATTCCTTAACTTCAAAACAACATGACCCCCTGCTTATGGAAACCGTGTTGTGGGGTCTTCTCCAGGTCACAGGACAACTATTATAAACAAACTCTTTAAATGTAATTAGCAATTTGTGAATACAGCCATTTCAGGAGCTTATGCCCCTGAACTGATTGTGGTTCCAAATTCCAACTGCATCTTCCCCCTGACTTGCCACCTCTGAAGTACCAGCTTCTACAGACACATTACATAGTCTGGAGCATGAAGTAGCATGTACTCTCCACTTACTTATAGCATAATTAATGTCACCCCTTCATTGCATTCCGTGTCTGGGCCAGTGCATAAATGAATGGCTACATAAGTATGCAAATGATCTATAGCTCATTGGTTCCATCAAGTACCCTATTTATAATCAATCCATGAAAAAATAAATAGCAATAGAATCTCTTTGACACTAGGGCTCTCAAATGTGTTTTCTTAATGCCCAGGTTGAACCTCTGAAGAGGCCTGGGAGTTATCAAGGTTAAGCTGACATCAGCAGGGAAGGAGAGTCACTGTAGGTTTCTGGGTCCAAAGAATGCTCCCAAACCCAAGGTAACTGTTATCAGGATGCTTCCAAATTTCCAATGCCAAGAAATTAGGCTTTTCATATTCAGTGTTAATTTTGATGTTCAGTGAAAGTTAATTGATTTTTTAAGCAAGTTTTAAAAGCCACTCAGGCCTGTGGAGAGGTGGGGGTGGGGTGGTGGGGGTCAATGGGGAAAAATGGGGGGACATCTGTAATACTTTCAACAATAAATTTTTAAATATCTTACTTCAGCCCTGGCTGGTTTGGCTCAGTGCATAGAGCATCAGCCTGTGGACTGAAGGGTTCTGGGTTCAATTCCGGTCAAGGGCACATGCCCGGGTTGTGGGTTCGATCCCCAGTTGGGGGCTTGCAGGAGGCAGCCAATCAATGATTCTCTCTCATCATTGATGTTTCTATCTCTCTCTTCCTCTCTGAAATCAATAAAAACATTTTTAAAAATCTTACTTCAGTGTTAATAAATAATTATTTTATCTCAGAACTTGGATGTTGCATGCACACTATGGATATGAAATTCTAAATTAATACATAATTGACAGGTTGCACCTCCCCCCTACCCCAAAAAGTAGATTTTAACAACAAAAAATTTATCTTGGAAAAAAAAAAGTCATTCAGAGGCTACACCAATTATATCATCAGGTCATTTATTCATTCATGCTGCGTTTACTGAATACTTAGTATACGCTAAGTATGCCAGTAGGCACAAAGACAAACTGTTAGTCTTGTAGCCATATGGCAATTTAGAGTACACATAGTATTTTACATTACATCATTCGCACTCCCATGAACCAGGGAGGCAAGGATTAAGAAAGTGGGTTCTGGAGTCAGATGGCATGAGTTTAAAACATGAGTCTGCCACTTACTCCATGTATTAGATAAGTGACTTGAGTTTTCTGAGTCTCTGGTTTCCACTTATATGAAGCAGGGCTAATAAGGATGTCATAGGGTGCCGTGAGGACTAAGGGAGCAAACAGTCGAAGTGCAGTGTTAGCACAGTGTTTGATCATAATGGGCACTTACTAAGTGTTAGCTGCTATTATCTCCAAAACATTCTACCTGTACCAAGCTTGTAGCATGGGCCCTACACCTAGTCTGGGCTTAGAAACATTAGTCCTGCTCCCCATGGAGAGGCCTTTCTTGACTAAAGATGCTATAACCACCCGGAGAGCCCTCCTTAGAAATTGCAAAGAGGAAGAAACATTCCTTCACCTAAATGCAGGGAGGTCTGGTAGCTGCTTTCAATGCAGGGAAAACAAAGACCACAGACGGGCTGGATGAGAACCAACCATTTGTGAATGAACAAGAAAGAAGTCAGACTGCTTTAAAAATGAGCAAGAGAGAGACTTTGTGAACGTGTGCAACAGGCGTCTCAGACAAACCAAGAGGCCTACAAACAAGATGGGCTGCCCGGGGAGGGAGGGAGGTCCTGCCCCCTGAGAAGTCTAAGAAAGCCGCTGTGGCCATTTGTAGTGACGTAGTATAAAGGGAATGTTGGCTAAGCTGAGCTCTGAAGCTGCCTATTATGCTGCTATTCCATTGTTCTCTTCCAGGGCAGTGGTTCTCAACCTTCCTAATGCCGCGACCCTTTAATACAGTTCCTCATGTTGTGGTGACCCCCAACCATAAAATTATTTTCGTGGCTACTTCATAACTGTAATGTTGCTACTGTTATGAATTGTCATGTAAATATCTGATATGCAGGATGTATTTTCATTGTTACAAACTGAACATAATTAAAGCATAGTGATTAATCACAAAACCAATATGTAATTATATATGTGTTTCCCGATGGTCTTAGGCGACCCCTGTGAAAGGGTCATTCGACCCCCAAAGGGGTCGCGACCCGCAGGCTGAGAACCGCTGTCCTAGAGCCTCTTGTTCCCCGAGTTACTTTGGTGGAGGGAAGGATGGGATATTTTATATTTAGGGGTAAAATCACTTTCCACCTTTCAACCGCACAGTGAAGTTCGGCCTGAGGGAGCAGGATTTTGGAATCAAACCTGTCTAGGCTCAATTCCTCACTCTGTCACCTGGATCTCACTCGGCGTGCTCAGCAGCCAGTGATGAGGCCCACCGAGCTCTCAGTTTCCTCATTTGTGCAAGAGGAACCATGGGGGACTTTTGGAGATTGTGCCTAACTAGTCAAAGCCAGTCCCGCTCTAAATTGCTCCTTCAGGACATGTGTATTAGTTTTACTTATTAAGCACTACCAACCAGACTGTTAGCAAACACATTAAACATGAGCTCATTTAATTTCATGATCTGTGACCCCGGTATTTTTTTTTAATCTCCTTCCTGTCTTACAGATGATGAAACTGAGGTTCAGGGAAGTTGAGTGGCTTGTCTTCTCCAAGGTCACACAACTGGAGTTTGTGGGTGAGCAGTCTGGCTTCACAGCTCATGCTCTTCACCGGTGGACCATTCTGTTTCTCATTTAATTGATTACTGTATATCTTGGCTCTCAGCTCTATCCTCAATACCTAGAACAATGCCCAGCACAGAGTAAGTGTTCCAAAATATTGAATGAATGAATGAATGAATGAGCAGAATACATGCTCAACAAATCTGTTTCCTCTTTCTTCCTTCCCCTGCGATCCCCGAAGAGTTAATGAAAGTCAAGTAAATTCAAATCTCTTGCCTTCTCCTTGAATCTCAGATTTTACACAAAATTAGTCCAAATTATATGGAATCATGGATCAGTCATCAAGACGAATTCTAAATTAGATCAAAAATACAATCTCCATATTGTGGTGCAATGGATCTTTCTAGAAAAGGTGTTTCGCTGGAAATTCAACCACAGTGCTCCTCAGAGGCCACGAAGCAGAAGCACAGCCTGGTGACTAACAGGACTGTTGAGTGCTGGGATGAAATGTTGATTAGAAGATACCCGTGGCAAAGCTGCCTCATAACAAGATTAATTTGGGGGCGCGGAGAGGGTGGTTACTAATGTGTCTGGAAGATGACTCCAGGCCCTGTTTCCCTGAAGAGAGCAGAATCTCAGGTTATTTATAGCCCCTTCTCTGGAGGAGCAAGCACAGGGCGGCCAGGGAGAGAACCAGGCCAAGGTGCGCTAATGGAACTTTGCGGATAATTTACTGCTCAAGTTCAAGGACTTTTGCAACAAGAGAGCCTCTCAAACTCCCAGCAACCTCTGCTCCGTTAGGAGGCTAATGGTGACAGTGTAGGCCTGTCATTCAAGAGTCACCTTCAGCTCTCATCCCAGTTACTGCAACAGCCTCCTAACTGGTCTCCTCCCCTCTTCCTTGTCCTGCTTCAGTCTGTTCTCAAAGATGCAGCCAGAGGGACCCGTTAAAACTAACTCAGATTATATCCCTTCTTTGCCAAAACCCTCCAGTGGCTTCCCACGTGGCTCAGAGTGAAGCAAAGTCTCGCAGTAGCTCACAAAGCCCTGCATGACGTCACCTCTGTGGCTTTCTCAGCCTCATCTCTCACTCATCTCCAGCCATACCACCCCCCCAGGCTGCAACTCCAACATGCAATCTCGGCCTGCAACACGCTTTTCTGACACCCTTTGGAAATACGGACTCCCTTTCCTGCTTCCCCACTTTGCTCTTCTCCATAGCTCTTACCACAATCCCACATAGTATTGAGTTGTGTCTTGCTGTTTGTGTTAAATTAGGGCAAACTCCAAATTAGCAAATGTCTGAACCCCTTGCTCTTAGGGGACATACAGGATTCAGTTCCTGCAAGCCTCTGGTCACAACGTATTTGTCAACCAATCAACACATCACCTTGTTTCCTGTGTTTTAATTGAAAGGCACCTTATTTATTATACATTGATTCATTAATGTTGAACTCACGACCAACAGCACTGTAACTCATGCCTGAACAAAGCTTATCTAACACACGTGTTTCCTCTGCAAGGTACATCACAGCCTTCTTGCCCTCAGGAACTCTAGCCAGCACTGCAGAACTCCACGTGGGGGCTATTTTAAACAGTGAAATCACGAACACAAAGCACAAAAAAGTGAAAAATGTGGCTCAAAATAAACTGCTAAAACATTTGCTTACAGTGTGGGAGTTGAAACAAGAGGGCAGAGCATTGCTTTGTTTGACCTCAGCTGGGAATGCGTGCACAAGGTGACTCAAATTCTCATCATTCTGGACATGACTGAGCCAGTCTTCCAGCCAGTGGCCGAGAAAGTGCCCGGGGTATCGATTTGGGGGTTACAGATAAATTTTAGTTAAGTAGGCAAATTTGCAAATATGAAATCCATGAATATTGAGGATCAACTATATATCTTCCTTAGACATTTATCATCTGCCTCCCCCACCAGAATGTCACTTTTAAGAGAGCAGCTGCTTTTGTCTGTTTTGTCCACTGATGTGTCTCCAGCACCCAGAACACAATAGACCCTTCACAAACGCTGGTTGGGTAAATAAGCCTGAAGCTCTGTTTATTTTGACCAGACACAATATCAAGTATATTCATATTATTTGTACACAGCGAGTGGCATGTGAATATTGGAACGGATCTTAGAGAACTGTCAACCAATAATGCATCATGAGTGAGAAACTGAGTTCCAGGGAGGGGTGGTGATCAGCTTAAGGTCACAAAGCAAATTGGATGAAAAGCAAGCATGTACATGGTGGGCAAAAGTAGGATTATAGTTGTGAGTACATAAAACACAGAGTTTATTCTTGTACTACTATTTATTAATTAATTATTATACTTATTATTATTATTATTAAGCTATTTTCGCCCACCACTGTTTTTTAAACGTATTTTTATTGATTTCAGGGAGGAAGGGAGAGCAAGGGAGATAGCGATAGAAACATCAAAGACGAGAATCATTGATCAACTGCCTT
This sequence comes from Myotis nattereri, assembly GCF_964212035.1. Classification (NCBI taxonomy): domain Eukaryota; kingdom Metazoa; phylum Chordata; class Mammalia; order Chiroptera; family Vespertilionidae; genus Myotis; species Myotis nattereri. The sequence goes on along the minus strand of NC_138079.1, from coordinate 91,946,330 downwards.
CTGCACGCCCCCTACTGGGGACTGAGCGTGCAACCCAGGCATGTGCCCTGACCTGTGACCCCCGAACTGTGACCTTCTGCTTCATAGATGGATGCTCAACCACTGAGCCACACCGGTCAGACCACCCCTGTATTTCTTAAATCATCTTTCAAAGCTCCTTCCATTTCACTATACAGCCAGCACCTTGCACATGAGATTGTTGCTATTCTGGGGATGTCACAGAGCATCAGGCCCAGTGCTTAGAACAGAGCAGGTGTTCAATAAGTACTGACAAGGTGGATTACAAAAAGGTGGACAGTATTCCCAGAAGATCAAAATACAGCCTGCGCCTTCAGCTGAAGTCAATCACACCAACTGGAACGACAGACTTGGTTTTAGGCAGTAGCTCTCGCCAGAAAAAGTTCACGGGGAGAGAGTTTCTGAGTATCAATCAAGACTTTGTGTTGTAAGTAATGGAAAACTAAACTTAAATTGGCTTTAAAATAAGCAAGACAGAGATTGATTGGCTTGTGCATCAGAAGAGTCCAGAGTTGGCTGGCTTTCTAATGTGGGTTGCTCCAGAGATGGAACATAGCATTGGGTTTGCAGGTCTGCATCCTGGGTTCTCTGCAATTCCCTTAGCTGTTGCCTCAGGATGGATTCCTCACAGTAGCAAAATGTCTATAGGAGTCTGAGACTTAGCACCTACCCAACACAGCATCCCGAAGGAAAGAGTTCCTGTGTCCCGAGTTCCAACTAAAGACCTGAGATTTACTCTGATTGGATCACTTTAGGTCCATGGCCACACCTGGACCAATCACCTTAGCTGGGGAATGACCAGTGCTGATTGGCTGGGCCACATGTTCTAACTATAGAGGCAAAGGTTGATGTCAGTTTTGCTAGTACCTGAAAAATATAGCAAAATTCAAGGCTCGTAGAAAGAGAAGTGTGGGGGTTGGGGGGGAGAGGATATAAGGAAAGCAACCATTTTCCACTGCACTGTGTCACACATATGAGGCCAAACACCCTCAAAGTACTTCCAACAGTAAGAATGGAGATTTCAGGAATTGTTTTTTATTTTATTTATTGATCCACAAATATTATTGTTCCAGGTCCCATGCTGGGCTCTGTGAATACAAAGATGAAACACTCCCAATCTCTACCCCCAAAGAAGTTCATAGTCTAGAGGTGAAACAAAGAAATACAGGGTGATAACTTCATTGTCAGAAGTACTAATAAATTCAGGATACTGTGGAATCAAGAAGGCAAGGTATCCCTGAAAGCTAACGTGAGATAGATCAAAGGAGAAGATAATGACTGAGCCAGATGTCTAAAGAGGGCTAGGAGTTGCCCATATAGATTTCACAGGAAGAATCAGGATGGAAAAATGATTCCAATAAAAGGAAATGGTGTATGCAAACACCCAGGGTTGAGAGAACATGCACTGTGCAAAGAATTAATGATAATTTATGACAGCTGGATCATAAGCTATATGCAATGAAGGGGAGAGGAATCTAGAGAAATGACAGGGCCATCTCAATCCCTGAACAAAAAAAAAAAAAATGGTTTCCATGTTATTTATTTCTCTTTTTGAACAGCATATATATTCTAGGGACAGAAATTTGCAATGTGAAGTGAACCCTTTGTCAGCTATTAGTCCCAAAATATTAGAAAAGCTTGGCTCATCCGAACGAACATCTTTGAGAGACTCGGCAGCCTCCTTCCACCAGCCACTGCATTACTTACATAACTCGCACAAGCTTGAACAGGAGGATCTGGCCTCATATCCCTTTACAATATAGCAGAGAGATTCCCGTGACTCTACTCTCACGCTGATGTCAGTCACCTGCTCCGCTGTCAAGTAGTCTAAGTGAGAAAGCGAACTGTGGCCAGGAATCTCTCCTTGTTCCACTGACAGCGATCAGGAGGGAGGTTTGCAGCAAAACTGCATCTGAAGTCTGCTGATCCTTCAGGACTCTGTTCAAATCCGACTCTAGCTATCTCCAGCAGTGGTCAGATGTGGGAAGCTGAAGTTAGGAGGAGGGTCTCTAGAAAGTGCTGGCTCCATGAGTCTGATTGTACCACAAAGGTTAAGGCAGTGACTTAAGTAGCTCCAAATGCCAGGCATGGGCTAAGGGAACCACCTAGTATAAGCTCCGGAATATAGTAGCGGCTAAATAAATGTTATATAATATATAGGGCTTTGAGCAGAAAAGAAATGCAGGTATGCTTCTGCATCGGTTGCAATTCAATTTCTTTGCTTAAGAAAAGAAAACAAGCCCTAACCGGTTTGGCTCAGTGGATAGAGCGTCAGCCTGAGGACTGAAAGGTCCCAGGTTTGGTTCCGGTCAAGGGCATGTACCTTGGTTGTGGGCATATCCCCAGTAGGAGGTGTGCAGGAGGCAGCTGATCGATGTTTCTCTCTCATCGATGTTTCTAACTCTCTAGCTCTCTCCCTTCCTCTCTGTAAAAAATCAATAAAATATATTTTTTAAAAAGAAAATAAAACAAGAAAGCAAAAGATAGATGTACAATAAGTCCTCACTTAATGGCATCGACCGGTGCTGTAACTTTAAGCAAAATGATGTATAATGAAACCACTGTCACTATAAGCTGATTGATATGAGCAAGACTTAAGTTCCTACAGCATCTCATCATCATTATAATAAAACAACATTGAATGAAAAGAAAGGACATTATTCCAGCCCTGCTGTATCTGCTTTTGTACCTGGCAAGGTGAAGATGGGACTAGTTTCAAGCCGGAGCAGATCAAGGGGCATCATTGAGGCTGTAAGAGCTCTGTCTCTCTCCATCTCTTGGCGTGCTTCTCTGTAGGCAGTGGCCTCACCCTCACCTTCCACAGACAGCCTTTCTGTATGTGGAGGGGAAGATGGCTGCCCCAGTCACTGACTACCGTTCTTCCGTCTTTGTGACATGGAAGACAAAGTCCTTTTCCTCCAGCATCAAATCAGGAATTGCAGTGGCAGTTTTCTGACTAACCTGGAGGGAGTAGGAATACCACCCTTGGAAAAGGCATTATGAACTGGAGAAAAGGAGTTCCATGACCTTGGCGTGCACATCTCTCCTAATGCTAGGATTGCTCAATTGAGCAAATCAAAATGAATGTATATGTATGAAGCAAAGAATTACTCACTGTTTACCTGAAATTCAAACTCAACGGGTGTCATATTTTATCCATCCTACAGTGGAGGCAGGATGAGGATTCTGTGACTGGAAACTCCCGGAGTCACCTGCTGGAGAGGAGGAGGGATAAACCCGCAGACTGTGTGATGGACAAAAACAAAATTGCCTCTGCAGCTCAGTTCTCATTAACATATTCACAGAGATACACAAGACTTCAAAACTTGATAGAGAAGCCAAAGAAAAAAGACTATGAACCCATGTTTCTTAAAACATGCTTCACAGAATACTAGTTCATTGGGATGTTAATAGTTCTTTTATATAAAAGGAGTTCTGTGGCCAAACAGTATTAAGAAAGATTAGGTAAACCCAGTTAATCCGGGTTTCTCTGCTGCAGGCTCTCTTGTGGTAATGTCCATTTCCAGTGTGAATTTCCCTGGAGGATGTGGTTTTCCTCAGATGCAGTAGGCCCTGGACACCTTTCGGAGCGCCTGGGGCATGCACTTGGTGGCAATCACAAAGTCTGGGGTGGAAGGTGTTCTGCTTGTCAACAGAATGGATACCACAAGCTTCAACATCTAGATCTGAGAGGGAATCCCCACAGGACAAAATGAGAGGAAACATTGGTCCTACTTAACTATTTCATAGGATGCAAAGGCTGCAAATGCCCCAAATAACTGTGCCCATCCCTCCAAAGCAGGGAGACTGTGCCCTGAGCCAGCCAAGAGAAGTTCTAACACCTCTCAATTTGTCTCCTGTCAACTCTTTGCTTTATAGTATTTCTCATAACTCCGAGCATACAATGCAACCGGAAGTGTAGTGACAGGAGTGCAGAGTTCTAATGTCTGCAGTGCTTAGATATCCTGTTATACCTGGTCCATCTTTATGATCACAAGTTCTCAGAAACTGGGACTTCAAGAGAATTTAAAGGAGAAATAGGAGAATGGATCACATCTTGACCTTCAGGCACATGCCAGTTGCTGTGCTCATCCCTTTTCAGTCATTCTCTTAGATGCTTCCCTACAACAACTATATCCTATATAAACAAGGAGTTCTGTGGCCAAATAAGTTTAGGTTTTTGCATGACCACTTAACAGATGCAAAAACTGAGCTTCGGAACAATTGCTTGATTGAACTAATTTCACTCCATGGAAAGGATTTTGGAAAAAGGGGTTTTTATCCCCCACACTGTTGCTGTTTTATACTTCTCTCAGCCACGAGTGCTACACATCCCCAAGAAACTCTGCTTCTTATGTTAATGCTTGTCAACTTCTGCTCCTCCACCAAATTTCTTCTAATGAGCAGCAACCAGGAAGTACCTATTCCCTTTGTGTGTCCACATGATCATCCATATTATGTTTGATCTCAAAACCCATTGAAAATTGGATATTAGTGGTCACCCGCCATAATAATGAACCATTCATGTCTCAATTTAAAAAGGCATTTAAGACACCTGTTTTCATTAGTAATTATAGATAATTGCATGGTAGAGGTGCTTTTTAAAAATTATTTCATAGTGAAGGTCTTTGAGAAATGGATTAATTAATTTCCCAAAACCTTACCAAGAGCAAAGTATGATGTTAGCCCTTGCTTTGGGAGGTTTCTGTATGTAATTGAGCTTGACTGCTTGCAAGGGGGAAAAATAAATTATATTCTCGAGTCAGCTTCCTGGCATATCCCAGCCATGAACAACTATTTATTTTATGCTTTTAATGTTTTGTTCAGAGTTGACTCATTCATTCACTTTAAGAACACTTATTGAATGACTCCTATGGGCCAGGTGTCTTGTTAAATGCTGGAGATACAGTGACTCCATTCATTCATTCACTCATTCATTCAACAATTAGATGATTACCATATGCAAAGCCCTGGGTATTCAAAGGTGAATTAGGGTATGAAGCCCTAACTTGACAATGTGAATCCATTCTCCTCAAGAAATGTTCCTGCCATTGAGTCCACAATCCCATATCTAAGAAGTTTTCTTTAGCAATTATGTTTGAGTTAGGAGTAATCTAAATGTTTATCAGGAGGTGAAGAATGGTTTAATGAGTGATGATAATCCATAGTCACTAAGAAATATCCCGTAGTAGAAGAAGATGTGCTATGGGGAAGTATATATTAAAGAGGGAAAATGTGGTTATGAAACAACTCCAAATTTAAAAAATAAGAAAAAATAGAAGAACATAAGCCCAACATTAGAACTACCATACTATTCAGCTACTGGGTATTTATCCAAACACATTGAAATCAGGATCCCTAAAAGATGGTAGCACTCTTATGTTTGTTGCAGCACTACTCACAGCAGCCAAGATGTGGAAACAGCCTAAATGTACATCAACAGATGAATGGATAAAGAAGAGGTGGTATATATACACAACGGATTGCTATTAAGCCTTTAAAAGGGAGGAAATTCTGCAGTATGCAGTAACACGGATAAACCTTGAGGACATTGTGCTAAGTGAAATAAGCCAGTCACAGACAGACAAATACTGCATACTTTCACTTATTTGAGTTATCTGAAATAGTCAAATTCATAAAATCAAAGGTGGAATAATGGTTGCCAGGAGCTAGGGAAAGTGGGGATTATCTCATCAATGGGCATAAAGTTTCAGTTGAGCAAGATGATTAAACTTTAGAGATCTGCTGTACAACACTGTGCCTACAGTCCACATTACTGTAGTATTGTACACTAAAAATGTGGTAAGACGGTAGATCTCACGTTGTGTTCTTACCACAATAATATAAATAAATAAATAAATAAATAAATAAAAAGATAAGCCAAAGTGGAAGCAATGGCTAGAATCAGGAAGTACTATTGGAACATTAGTTATTTTGCAGGTTATCGTTAGAGTGTATTTTACCTGGTGCACTTTTCTGTATTTCCAAATTTCCAATGATTAACATATGTTACTTTTGTAATCATGGAATTAGGAGAGAGAGGCAAGGAGTTGGGGAAGTATAGATGTGAAGGTTCTGCAGAGAAGCCTTGGGAGACAGAGCTGAGTCCAGAACTGGTGCTGCATTCCTAATGACAATAATAGCAGAGGTAACGCAAATGACCTCAGAGTTGGAGAGAATCTCAGAGGCTGATTCCCTCCATTATCTCTGATTATCAACCCTAGTCTCAGGTCATCAGTTCTGAGGCTTTTGAAACATAGGAATGCTCGGGTCCATTCCCACAATGCACACCTCTCAGAAGATTCAGTCTGGGGTAGGGCTGGGCATTAGTAATTTTCAGACTCCTCAGATAACTATAATGTGCAGTAGGCAGGGATGAGAACCACAGGTTCTCAAACTTGGCTGCACATAGGAATTACCAGAGAGGCTTTACAAAAATACAGATCCCTGGGTGCCACGCTGAGATTTAGATCTAACTGGTCTGAGGTGTGGTCTGGATCCTGATTTTAAAAATCTCTCCAAGCGATTCCATAAGCAACCAAGTTTGGGAATCATTGCTCTACACCAGCGGTTCTCAACCTGTGGGTCGTGATTCCTTTGGGGGTCAAACGACCCTTTCACAGGGGTTGCCTAAGACCATCGGAAAACACATATATAATTACATATTGCTTTTGTGATTAATCACTATGCTTTCATTATGTTCAATTTGTAACAATGAAAATACATCCTGCATATCAGATATTTACATGACAATTCATAACAGTAGCAAAATTACAGTCATGAAGCAGCAACGAAAATAATTTTAATGGTTGGGGGTCACCACAACATGAGGAGCTGTATTAAAGGGTCGCGGCATTAGGAAGGTTGAGAACTTCTGCCTACCCGTGTACTTAAAGAGAGACCCATGCACCAGCAGTAGTGGCAGCACCTGGGAGCTCGCAGAAAAGGCAGAATCTCAGTCCCCACCACAGACCTACCGAAACAGCATCTGCATGTGAACAAAATACGCAGAGGCCGCATGTGTCTATTTAAGTTTGAGAAGCACTGCCTAGGGCCCAGCCGTGGGCAAACTATGGCCCGCGGGCCAGATCCGAAGGTTTGAAATGAATGAAACTATTGAAAAAAAAGACCGTACCCTTTTATGTAATGATGTTTACTTTGAATTTATATTAGTTCACACAAACACTCCATCCATGCTTTTGTTCCGGCCCTCCAATCCAGTTTAAGAACCCATTGTGGCCCTCGAGTCAAAAAGTTTGCCCACCCCTGGCTAGGCCATCCCAGACAGGAAACACTGAGTCTCCAGCATTCTTCCAAGTCAAATTTCCACATCTACGCCCCTCCCCCCCACATTCCCATCCCTCAAAAAGGGGAGAATCTAGTTTAGGACAGTTCAGGTAAACTGAGGCTCTGTCCTTCCCATCTACATCCAGACTCTCAACCCCACAGGCACCCAGGCGGAGGGCAAGCATCGGCTCCTCTGAGCTGAAAGATCCAGAATTTTTATTATTCCAGAGGACCACACTGAGCAGAGACAGAACAACCCCTGAGAGGACATTTCACCACCAATCAGCTTCAAGAGGTCTCCCCGGAGTCCCCAAATTCCCCCTCAACAAAGTGAGCGGATTTTAATCAGCAGCTGCCATCTCATCTGCATTTGAGAGCCCATGAATATGCAAGCCGGGTACATAGGGTCTCAAGGAGCAGAAATAATTGGCCCCTTACACTTGATATTCCGGGCCAGGCCCCTATGCTCCTCCAGTGCAGTTTCCCTCTCCAGCAATCTTGTGAGCGATTTAGGTGGAGCAGGTAGCAGGAGCTTTATCCATTAGAGCAAGATAAAAGGGAAGAAGGAGAGCATTTTAAAGAGTCCAGTGTGCGATGCGATTACTTGATGATACTATTACATTTCTTCTGTGTTTTGCAGCCTCTCTGGAGAGGGCTTTGCAAATGTCTCATGCCTCATTAGCCTTGAGCCAAAGCAGCCCTGTGCTTGCTTGGTGGGTGGTAGGCAGCGGGTGCCTACCATTCTGTCTCCATCTCCATCTTTAGGAATGGAGGGAGGTGGGAGCTCTCTACAGGCAAGATTAGCTGGGGCTGTTTATACACCTAAATCATCCAGAGCAGACACCCTTTTGTCAGCAGCATTTCTTTTCTCTTCTCCTCTAGGGAACGACTCTCTCACCAGTTTTTAATTTGCATGAATCCAAGGGGATTGAGTGGACCAAGCATGGGTGTGTGACACAACCCAGCCAATCAGAGCATGTCATTCTCCCAGCCACAGGGAAATGGTCAGAAATGCACACGTGACCCAATCAGAGTCAATGGAATTTACACTGTTGCAGAAAAGGGCAGTGTTTAAGCCTGGGCGGATCTAACACCAGGCTGCCAGCAGTCATCTTACCACACATAGGGAGGCTCGGCCTAAGACTAAAACCAATCCAGAGGGAAGTGGAGCCAAAGGTAGAAAGAGATAATTCGGTGCCCTGGGTCTGGTCATAGCTGAAGCCTTGAGCCTTATGGAGACATGAACCAATGAATTTCCTACTTTGTTTAAACCAGGGGAGCTAGGTTTCTGTCCCTTGCAAGCAAATGGGTCCTAACAGATAACGGACCGTTTTGTTCAAATGCTGCTGTGACACCACCTGAGGTTCTACTCGTCACACCCTGAAGTGAAGACAGAACACACCATTCATTCTTTTTCATAGTATCATTATGCCAACCACTACGGGCCAACCACTGTTCTAGGGGCTCCTGACAGCTCAGCCAACTAAATGGGCTGAATTCAGGAGTCTAGGGGGGAGGTTCCATTTTACAGCAGAAGACACCAGCATGCTGAGATGTTCAACAACCTGCCCGAGGTCACCCAGGAGATGTGAAAGCAGGGGAATTCCAACCCAGGCCAGTTTGACTGCTGAGCCCCCTGTAAAAATCTAAGCGAGAGTCATGCCAAAAGATGTGTTTTGTTTGAACCGTGAAGATTTTTTTTTAATTTATAAGTGTTAGCCATCATTAAAATTCAGATTTTATAAAACATCCACATTTCCAAGTAGTGTTGAGAAGTTGAAATTTCCGGCAGCAATATACTAGATCCTCCTACAAGGAACAATTGGCCAGGTGAGCAGAGGCTGCCCCTTGAAACACAGTTGCATCATCTGGTTTGCCCCAGTCTCCAGCTGTACCACTTCCCACTTACATTGCCTTCTTGGCCCCTGAGGGCTTGAGTTTGGGAGCCCCACTTCGAGCTTTGCAAGGGGATCCTTCTATTTGCCTTTATCATTGCCGTATGCCCTTTGCCTACTATCCAGCACAGAATCAACACTGGATAGCTCTTCTACCACATGGGAAGTGAGATGACGGTGCCGATGAAAGCAACCCAATCATCTTTTTAAATTAGAAATTACATGTATTTAAGGTGTAGATGATGTTTTGATATACATATGTATAATGAAATGATTACTATAGTCAAGGCAGTTAACATATGTCCTCATGTAGTTACCATGTTTTGTGTGTGGTAGATCTACTCTTATAGTAATTTTCCAGTATTTAATACTGTGTTATATTATCTGTAGTCATCATGCATCATACATTAGAGCTCTAAACCCATTCACCTTGGCATTTGCATGTGGCTAAACCTCATGGAAGCAGAGCAGTCAGATATTATCAGCTTCAGGAAATATATGCCCCACTGGTCTCTTTAATTTCTGGAGAGGAAATCTTAGCATGCCCAAAGCTTTGCAAGTGCTATAGGCAATCCAGTGTGTAAGGTCAACAATATAGAAGAAAGCCAATAGAGAAATAAACCTGCCTCCTACTTTCCTGATGAGGAATGCAATTGCAGATCCAAGGGGCTTATTCTGGCGTGCTATCCCTCCTGGGAGCACACCCACGCCTCTCTTCCCTCTCAGGTGTGCATCTCCTAAATTCAGAGGATCCCCACAGGACTTGCAACCAGGGGAGCAGTGTGCAGTGGCAGCTCATCCCAGGTTTGCCCCCTGAACCTGTCTCCTTTTCTTTTACTTTCCAGTGAGCTGACTGCAGCCTCGCCTTGGCTCACCTCTTTCCTACAATGTTTCTAGGAGCCAACGCACAGCACAGCCTGGGCCCTCTCCTGTTGCTTCTTCTATCCTAAGATCCTCCTTTGTTTTACTGTCCCAGCTTTAATTTTTTTTTTAAAGAGGGCCTGATCTGTATCCATGACGGGGAGAAAGAAAAAGTTGTACGAGAACATCCAGCTTACTATCGAGCATTTACTGTGTGTCAGGCACTGTGCTGGGTTTTCAGGGTGCAAAGGGGAGTGAGACACAGTCCCTGTCCTCAGACAACTCGCACTCTAGAGAGGGTGGAGTAAGGAGATGTGAATGCACAGGATGTTGTAAATGTGCAACAGCTGTGATAGCATTTTGCATGGAATACAGTGGTCACTTCCAGGCAGTGTTAAGAGTATAAGCAAAGGGTAAGACAACAAAGCACATTTAGGGGGACATTAGGTGTGGCTGGAGCACAGGCTGTGAAAGGGGCTGGGAGACCAGGTTAGACAGACTAGACCGGAGAGGTTAGCAGGGGCCGATTACGATGAGTCCTTCATCCTTTGAATGAGGTTATCAAAGGGGGTAAATGCACAACTCTGGCACCACACAGATCCGGGTCAGATTCCCACTCCTCATCTAATTTTCCAGGTGACCTAGAACAAGTGACATCATTTCTCTTAGCCTTATTTTTCTCATCTGAGGAATAGGGAACTAGCAGTGCTTACCTCACAGAGTTGTGGCAATCCTATATAATAAAAGGCTAATATGCAAATTGCCCCCATGGGCAGGAGTTTGACCAACTGGGAGTTAGACATGCGCTGACCACCAGGGGGCAGTGTGGAACATGGCCTTCGTCAGCAACCAGCGCTGGCAACAGTGGAGGTTCTGCCTGCCCCGATGAGCCCCTACGAGAGCGGGACTGTGGCAGGATGGTGGAGCAGGTGAGCAGGGGGTGCCAGGCCAAGGCGGGTGCGAAGGGAAGCCCCAGCCAGCAGCCAGCAGCTGCTAGGGAGCCTACCAGTACATGAACTTCATGCACTGGGCCTCTAGTGATTAAATAAAATCTACCTAAATGTTTGCCACGGTGCCTAGAACTGAGTACGTGTTGAATAAATGCTATTGAGAAGAGCGCCTGAAAGGTGAGGCAGGGAGTCGGAGTTCCCTGGAATCTTAATGTGCTGCAGGGATATGAAAAAAGGGATCCTGGAGGGAATGGGATCCTCAAGCTCCCTTAGGAGACCACCTCTGCCTCTCCCGCCCCCACTGATGAGATGTGCCAGCACATGGGGAATAGATGCAGCTCTGAGAGCCCCAGACATGGAAATGAAGTTTCTGATTTACTTTTCAATTTGCACTTGTATAAATGTGTTGGGGCTGTGGGTCACCCTGAATTATTCAGGAGCTTTCTGAACAATGCCCATGATGGAATGGGTGCTTTGAAATAGTGCTTTCAAGGGTGACATCATTTGGAAATTATCAGCAACACGTCCTCAGAGATACCAGGCAAAGCGCATTGTTGAGACAAGTGCTAATAATTTAAGCTTCTTGAAAATTAGAAGCGAAAAAGTGATAAAATTAAGAAAGAAACAGTTCACATTTGCAATTTGCATTTGCAAAAAGAAGTGCCTTGTGTGACATCCGCATATGCAAGAACTGAGAGTGTAGGGAGGGTGAGGAGCAGGTGGTCATTCAGGCTGGCATGGTGCCTGAAACTCCACAATAATGTCCAGTAATTAGAGGCTTGAAGACTTTATGGTCTTTTTGAATTCTTGTTTAAAATGTTAATATCCCTATAAAAAGGAAGAGACTTTCAGATAAGGAGTGTTTTGTTGTTTAAGTCCAGCTATATTCCGCTTATGCCTTAAAGAAGTAATAGCAACACTTTGTGAAGAAATCAGCAGGTAAAGATACATGAGGCAAATGCAAAGCAACAACTGAAAGCATGAGTGGGTGGTAGTATCATCTAATAGAATACAATTCAAGACCTGAAGCATAAATTTGCCAGAATGACAGATTATAAAATGATAAAAGGTATAGCCTATGAAGAAAATGGTATAGTAATAAAACTGTCTGCACCAAACAACAGAGCATATGGTAAAGAAATCAGGAGCAACTTGAATGAACATGAACAGAGAAGCAGATGAATAGATTCTGATGTACCTCATAATGAAACTAGAGGCCCGGTGCATGAAATTTGTGCACTGGGGGGGTGGGGGGTGGGGGGTGGGTGTGGTCCCTCAGCCCAGCCTGCACCCTCTCGCAGTCAGGGAGCCCTCAGGGGATGTCTGACTGATGGCTTAGGCCAGGGGTGGGCAAACTTTTTGACTCGAGGGCCACAATGTGTTCTTAAACTGGACCAGAGGGCCAGAACAAAAGCATGGATGGAGTGTTTGTGTGAACTAATATAAATTCAAAGTAAACATCATTACATAAAAGGGTATGGTCTTTTTTTTTTTAGTTTTATTCATTTCAAACGGGCCGGATCCAGCACGCAGGCCGTAGTTTGCCCACGGCGGGCTTAGGCCCACTCCCCATGTGAGCCTAAGGTGGCAGTTGGACATCCTTAGTGCCGCCACCGCCGCTGTGCTTGCCAGCCATGAACCCAGCTTCTGGCTGAGCGGCGCTCCCCTGTGGGAGCGCAATGACCACCATGGGGCAGCTCCTACATTGAGCATATGCTTCCTGCTGGTCAATGAGCATCATAGCAACCGGTCGTTCCACCGTTCAGTCAATTTGTATATTAGCCTTTTATTATATAGAATGCATATTAGCCTTTTAGTATATAGGATGCTACATAGCTATTAAAATGGATGGGTTACATCTATATGTACTGGACTAGATCAGGGGCCATCAATCCTGACTGAACATCAGAATCATCTAGAGCCGAAACCGGTTTGGCTCAGTGGATAGAGTGTCGGCCTGCAGACTGAAAGGTCCCAGGTTCGATTCCAGTCAAGGGCATGTACCTGGGTTGCGGGCACATCCCCAGTAGGAGATGTGCAGGTGGCAGCTGATCGATGTTTCTAACTCTCTATCTCTCTCTCTTCCTCTCTAAAAAATCAATAAAATATATTTTTTTAAAAAAAGAATCTTCTAGAGAGATTTTTTAAAAGGCCAATGTCTAAAGCAAACATGTCAAACTTAAAGGCTAACATGGGCCAAATAAATGAGGTATGTGGCCCTCAGGCTGCGAGTTTGACATGCTTGGTCTAAAGTGATTAAATGAGCCCAGTCTTTGAAAGTGTTTAAAAACTCCCAAGGTGACTCTCATATGCACTTAGAGTTGAGACCCACCAGATTAGAGGAACATCATTGATAGATTAAGTAAAAAAGTTAGGAAGCAATAAATGGAGGAAGAAATCAAGAAAGGAGAACATTTAAAAAGAAGAAAAAAATAATTTAAATGTATATAATTTCACATACATCTGAGTGCTGTGAAAAATGGGAAAAAAAGATATATATATATAATAACAAAACTAAACACTGATGATCTAATTAGGGGGAGAGGAGTTTGGAATACAGGGAGGTTAATCATTGGAATACAAACTTTGTTTAACATTTGAATACTGATTCCTGAAATTCCCTGAAAGAGCTGCCTATGAGAAAAGACAAAACAAAGTATGATCACTTTAATAATAGATGCAGAAGAACAAACATCCATTCATTATGAATACTAGGATAGAATGGACCATTATCAACCTGATAAAAGACATCCATTAATAACCTACAGTGAGCGCCATGCTTAATGGTAAATGATTCTAGGCTTAATGGTAAAAGATGCTTTCCTCCTAAAATCAGGAACCTGGCAGGTATGTCTGCTCTCACTACTTCTATTCAATCTTATACCAGAGATTGTAGCGGTGCAACAAGGCAAGAGAACGAAAGTAAAAGCATCCATATTGGAAAGGAAAATGTTAACTGTCTTTATGTACAGATATGATTATTTATAGGGAAAACTTTATAGAATCTACAAAAAAAACTACTAGAACTAATAGGTGAGTTTGACAGGGTTTCTGGATATTAGATCAATATATTCTTAAAATTAGTTTTGTTTCTAGGTACTGGTAGTGAATAAGTAAAAGTTAAAATTTATAATACAGTCAATGATGTCCACGCGGTCTGGGCCTTGAAGGGAGGTGATGACATAAAAAAATAATTTTATAATACAATACTATTTACAACAGCACCATAAATGTAATTAGGGATATATTTGACCAAAGTTGTGCAAGACATGTACATGATAAATTATAAAACATTCCTGAGTGAAATTAAAGAGCAGCTATGTTTATGATTGAAAGACAATATTGGTAAAATGTCATTTCTCACAATGATGTATAGAATCAACACAAACTCATTCAGCATGCCAGCCAGCTTTATTTATCTAAAATTGAATAGCCACTTCTGAATTTCATATGGAAATGCAAAGGACTAAATGGCTAAAATAACTCTGGGAAAGAAAAAAAACAAAGTTGGAGACCTTGTACACAAGATTTCAATGCATATTATAACCAACTGTAATCATGAAAGTATGGTATTGGCCAAAGGATAGACACAAAAATCAATGGAATAGGCTAGAGTCCATAAATAGACCCACACATACATGGTGAACTGACTTTTTCCCAGATTTACTGAAATATAATTGACATTGTGTACATTTAAGGTTTATAATGTGTTAGCTTAATATACTTATACATTGCAAAAATGATTATCACCATAGATAGCGTTAGTTAACACCTGCATCACATGGCATAGTTGTTATTTTGTGTGTGGGTGGTGAGAAAATTTGAGATCTACTCTCTTGGCAAGTACATAATGGAGTATTAGTACTAGTAACCACTATGCAGTACACTAGATCCACAGGACTTACTCATCTTAGAGCTGGAAGTTTGTACTCTTTGACCAACATCTCCACTTTTTCCCATGCTCAATGATTTTGACAAAGAAACCAAAGCAACTCAACCTAAAATGAAAAGGAAGCCACAGACTGGCAGAAAATACTTGCAAACCATCCATACTACAAAGAACTTCTGTCAAGAATACAAAAAGAACCTCTACCACTCAATTATAACAAGGCAAACAACTCAATAGAAATATTTGAACAACCAATTCACCAAAGAAGATATAGAGAAGGTAAATAAGCATATGGAAATTTCTTAATACTATTAGTTGTTGAGAAAATGTAAAATAAATCACACTGAGATACCACTACACCAGTGATGGCGAACCTTTTGAGCTCGGTGTGTCAGCATTTTGAAAAACCCTAACTTAACTCTGGTGCCGTGTCACATATAGAAATTTTTTGATATTTGCAACGATAGTAAAACAAAGACATATTTTTTTGATATTTATTTTATATATTTAAATGACATTTAACAAAGAAAAATCAACCAAAATAAATGAGTTCGCGTGTCATAGGTTCGCCATCACTGCACTACACTCATACCAGAAAGTCTGAAATTTGAAAGATAGACCATATCAAGTTTTTGTGATGATGTGGAGGAACCAGAAAAAAGTTATGGAACATAACCAGTCAGTTTCTTAATAATTGAAACATTCAACTAATGTGTGATCCAACCATCCTACTCCTAGGTATGAACCAAGGAGAAACTGAGGCATAGAAACACTGAAAAGTCTATCATCGTGTGGGTAGATAAACAAGTGGAAGATACCAGACAAAAGGAGTCTGTATTCTATGAATCCAGTTACAGAAAATTCTAGAAAATTACAAACTAATCTATAGAATCAGCAGATCCACAGTTATCTGGGGATGGGAGAAGGGGGGAGGTCTAGAGATGAGGAAGGCATCACAAAGGTGCCTGAGCAAACTTTAGGGGAGGGGGATGGACATGTTCATGATCTTGATTGTGGTGATTTTTTCACAGATGCATAATAATGTCCCAACTCATCAAATTGTATATTTTGATATGTGGTTATAGTAGGTCAACTATACTTCAATAAAGCTGTAAAAAAAATGCAACCCCCAGTGCCATGTCCACACATGCTGATTAAGTAGCAATAGGTAAAGTCCAAGAATCAGCTTTTTTAACAGGCCTCTCAGGACATGCTGATGTAGGTGGTCCCTGGATTGCACTTTATAAATTGCGGTTGGAGAAAAATGCATCTCTTAGCTACACCAGCCCAGCCTGGGTCCCCTATGCTAGGCGGTCAGTTTGCCCCAGCCAGCCAGGCAGGCAGGACTCACATAACTGAACCCTGTACCCACAATCTTCTTTCCTCCCCTTCTCTCTACATTGGCTCTTCCACAAGTTCATTTTCCTCTCCTATCCCATCCTCACTCTGCTGGTTCTGGCTTGCCCTCTTCACAAGTCTTCCCCTTGTGTTTTTAAACTTCTCATTCCCCGAAACACCCCCCAAATTGCCAGAGCCCTCTTCACCCTTAAGCTGGAAGAATCTTCCAACAAAGAGAAAAGGCATTATAAAGCTTCCAAAATAGGATGCACTTTTTGCTTAGAAAGACTAGAAACTAAGCTCAGTGTAATGGGAAGGTGCTGATGGCTCTTAAAACATCTTCCCTGGCCCCAGTGTTTGTGTCTCATTTTCTGACTGCCTCTATTTTTTGAGTTCTTTGTGATTTGAGGCTAGTGGTAGAGAAAAAGGTTTTTGTTTTTTAAGAGTAAGAAATGGAAATAAAAATACAATAAACTTTTCAAAAATGCCAATAGCCACGTGTAAGGTTAATGCATTTTGCCTTATCAGCGGTTATCTTTGTGTGGATTAAAAGGGTTTGTTGTTGTTCTTGTTGTTAGTGAATCACTTCTGTCCATATTTTTGAATTAATTTAAGCCAGGCAGTCATGAGACTGAGGTGGCTTTAATGCTTCAGTAGCTTCCATAAGCAAATCCCAACCTAAGGTCATTCCTCAAGGTTAAGAAATTGAAACCAATCACAGATAGCCATTAGCTTCCCCAAAGAAGGCAACTGCTTAAGCTATAGCCAATCAAAGAATTCCCTTACCCCCTTCTCTGTAAAGGTCTTATCCTCTAGCTCCTGTTGGTGGAGCACTCCTAACCACTTCCGGTTTGGTGCTACCAATTCAAATAGATTTTTGCTCAAATAATCTCTTAAAACTTGTAATATGCCTCACTATCTTTTAACAAGGTAAAGACATTGCCCATTGCCGTGCCCCCTTTCTTTGTCTCCCTTCCTCCCCTACCCCCCACCCCCCACCCCCACACACACACACACACACACTCACACTCTACCTGCCTTTCTTTCTGAAGTGATAGCGGCCCTTCCTTTGGCTTGGTGTGGGTGGTCAGCCTGGCAATGGCCACTTTGTTTGAAGGTCACGTTGCCAGCCCTTGGCCCTCTGCTGTCGGGGAAGCTGGCAGGAGAATCTCTCTCAGAGTCAGGGTAGCATTAGTGCCCTCTGGGCCACCTAATGCGCCTCTTCTCCACCTGAGACAATGAAAACCTCATTTGGAAAGGGGCCCTGGCTTTGGAAGGCTCTGCTCACTCAGGCAAAAGAGAACTTTATTTACATAACAAAAATAATCCTTTAAATTGACTGACTGCTTCTAATTTGCATAGAGCTTCTGGGTCCCTTACAGTGATTCTATCAGTCAGGACTCTGTGTTGCAGGCACCCAGAACTCCCAGCTCAGAGAGCTGAGCAAAAGAAAGGGGTGGAAAAAACACATAAAAAAAGGGCTTACATAACCTGAAAGGGCAAGCATACAGTAAATTTCCACCATATCTTGATGCAGGGATTTAATTGGCACTCCCTTATTCCTCTCCACTTGACCTCTACCGTCCACTGGTCTTCCTTCATTCTCAGATTCTATGCTTTCCTCTCTCACCCTCTCCTGCTTCCCTTACTCCATTACAGCTTGGTCCTAAGAGCACTCCCTGAACAAACCATTTGCTCAAGAAATCCTATTGCAAACTCTGCTTTTAGGCAACACAACCTAAGGCAGAGGAGAATGGAAAAAGCATGCTAAGCAGCAAAAATGACAACTGACCCCAGGGATGAAGAAGATGATGAACTTTGCCCTGTATGTGGATCATGATAGATATGCACTGGTCACCGTGCTCAGTATTCAACACATGCTTCGTCACAGCTGTACCTCAGCCTCAGAAGGTGGTCATTAGTATCCCTGTTCTGCAGAGGAGGAAGCTGGGGTTGAGAGAAGAGACTGAATTTCCCCAAGTGCATGTTGCTAGGAGCTAGAAGCTGCCCTTGAACCTACTACCCCTTGCTGTGAGTTGCTGCTGTTCAGAGACCAGTTCAGGTGCCTCCACTCTGCCTGGCAATATAGCACACCTCCTTCATCTGCTGTTTTATTTATTTATTTTTTTAATGTATGCTATGTGTCAGAGACTCTTCAACTAAGCCTTTATATGCATCATCTCCTTCCGTTCTCATAACAGCTCTTCGAAGAGGGGCACTGGCATATTATCCCATTTCACAAACTGTGACATGAAAAGGTGAATGAGCTGCCAAAGGTCACACAGCAGGTGAGGTGGCAGAGCACAGATCTGGGCCCAAGCGTCTGACTTCGGGGCCCACACTCCTAAACTCTGCTTTCATGCTCTTACTCCCGTTCTTCCAAAATGCCCTCAGAACCCGAACTCCACCTAGCTATGGGAAAACTAAAACGAAGAAGGCTTTTCTTTTCATCCCCTGAAGCCTGACTTCCCAGATATGTAAGAAAATGATAATAACTCTGAGTCATTAACCTATGGCTCTTCATTTAAATCAATTCCCCAAATCGCCAGAGGTGGGTATGAAATTGTCTGTCTGCTTCATATATTTATGACCTGGAAAAAGAAATATGAGAATTGTGTTTAAAATTGGGGTCCATTTCCTTTAGCTGCACAAAAGAGAAGCTGGCTCCTTTTGCCTTTAGTCACTGCCACAGTTTTCCCAGTTCTTTCTTGGTTGTCTGTTTCTCTCTGAAAGTGTCCACAAGAGGAGCAACTGTGTCGGTCTTGTTTACCACTGTCTCCATACCTGGCACTGTCACAGGATGTAGTCGGTTTTGAAAATATGTCTTTGAATGAATTAATTTTGAAAATGAATGGAAATAGCAATCTCATCAGGCTGTGTCGCTGGTATAGAAAGTTCCCTGTGAACGGGAGAAGGAAACAATAGGTTGAAGGTCTACTAACTCTTCATGATTCTACCAGTGATTAAAAGCCCGTAGTTCCATTATTTTGTTCTGTTCTCAGGGTTTCCAGAACTTAATTCTGCCTTGTAAATTGAGGTCAGAAAGATGGGAGAGAATCAAAATCCTCTGGGCTGTTTCTCTGTTCCCGAGACTATGGTCGCCATCAGCACTGTCTTAATGAATCTCCACTCCATTAAATTGTTATTTGGTCCTGCAGTCGGTCATTCATAGCCCCTCTTCGTAGGAACAGAAGGCAGCCTGCAGGGAAGAACGGGACAACATAGGCGAGGCAGAAGGAGACGAAGATGTATGTCTGGAACTGTGGGTCTTCATTTAATTAACTCTTTCAGAACAAAGAGTGCTCAGACGGCCGTCTCACACTGCCAGAGAGGCTGTAGGTGGTGGAACTTCCTGCGTGAGACTGTCCAGAGCTGGACATGGTAGGAAGCTCAGGGACTGTGTTTATGTTTGGAGAACAGAATATCTTGCTGTTGGGAGCCTGGAGAATGTAAACTTCTTGAGTCGACTCAATTCAGGTGGGAACTAATCACCTGATTCTTTCCATCACCCAAACACTGTGCTAGTTTATGCTCCCATCAGTTTTCATACCTCCTTTAAACTGGTCTCTACCTCAAACCCACCCCTCCTCGGATTCTAAAAAGAATATTTAATGAGCTTCAACTACTAGTACATTCAGATACTCTAAGCCAGGGGTGGGCAAACTTTTTGACTCGAGGGCCACAATGGGTTCTTAAACTGGATTGGAGGGCCGGAACAAAAGCATGGATGGAGTGTTTGTGTGAACTAATATAAATTCAAAGTAAACATCATTACATAAAAGGGTACGGTCTTTTTTTTTTTTAGTTTTATTCATTTCAAACGGGCCGGATCCGGCCCGCGGGCCGTAGTTTGCCCACGGCTGCTCTAAGCCCATTACATGGATTACCGTGTTAGTCCTCACAACAACACAATGGTGCTAGAGTAAGGTTATCATCTTCATTTTGCAGAAGAGAAAAAGGAATTTAGGGAAAGAAAATGGGGTACCCACGGTGGAGCAAAACCCCAGCCCAGGATAGCCTGATGCCAAAGACAGTGCTGTTTGCCTGGCTTTCCTGCCTCCAGCCAATGCCCTTGTGGTCTCTCTAAAGCTCAGATCTGATCTTATCTCTCTATTAATTTTCTGTGATTCTCTGCTGCCCAATTATTGAAGTCCAGCTCCATATCCTAGCAGGTTTCCAAATTGAGCTTAGGTCCTCATTTCCCCCCTGATTTTCTGACACTGTCTCCAATGTACCCATCGCCCCATTTCTTCCAAACTTCTTACTCCATTTCATACACACTATTCTCCTTCATATCTCAGCACATTTGCATATGCTGTTCCTCTAGCTCAGCGGTTCTCAACCTGTGGGTCGCGACCCCTTTGGCAGTTGAACGACCCTTTCACAGGGGTCGCCTAAGACCATCCTGCATATCAGATATTTACATTACGATTCATAACAGTAGCAACATTACAGTTATGAAGTAGCAACGAAAATAATTTTATGGTTGGGTTACAACATGAAGAACTGTATTTAAAGGGCCAGAAGGTTGAGAACCACTGCTCCAGCTGGAATGTCTTTCCTTTCTTTCCTTCCTGGGGAATACTGAGTTGTTATCCAAAGATCCAAAGGCTTATCCTCTACACGGCCTTATTTGACTATCCAAAAAGAAGTTCATCTCTCCTTCTTTGGCTCCCACAGAACTTTTGCCAAACCTTTATCGGGGCACTTAGAGGTTTGTACCATACTTGCTTACTGATGTGTCTTCTCTTATGACTTGCGTGAGGACAGAAAAGGTGATACTCAGAGTGCCTATTCCAGTATTTTTCAACTGGCAGCCATTTTACTTCACCTCACCTCCAGGGGATATTTGGCAATTTCAGGAGATATTGTTGTTGTCACAATTGGGAGAGGGGGGGATACTATTGGCATCTAATGGGTAGAGGCCAACGATGCTGCTAAATATGTAAAAATGCACACAGTCCCACACAACAGAGACGATCTAGTGCAAAATGTTAGCATTGCTGAGGGGGAGGAACTCTGGCTTGTCCCAAAGCCTGGTTACTGCAAGCAACTCGACTGGCATGTCTATTTGAGAGAATACAGCTGGGAACCTCTGTCATGGTGAGTGCTTGCGTTAGAGATCCTCCAGGTTTACCCTTGAACCAATTGGAACATCCAAACAAAATAAAAGATCTTGAAGTCCTATGAATGTGCTGTGGAAAAAAAATCTGAGATATATGTTCTTCAGTCTTTTGTTGATCTGGGCTTTTGAAGATCAACATTGACTTGATCTAGACAGGACACCTGGGGTATGGCAGAAAATACAAAAGAGCTCCATTCAGAAGGCAGGTGGAAGTTTTTTGTTGTTGTTGTGTTGTTGTTCTTTCCAGGAACGAAGAAGGGGAGACTTATCAGAGCATTAGAAGTGGCTGAGTAGTGTGATTTCGTGGCTGTGTTACCGAATATCTCAGAGAGTACCGTAGGTGTGAAGTGCGAATCATGCACATGCCCAGAGAAACAAAGGCTGTGTTGTGTTGGGATGTTCTGAGCAGAATATTGAGAAAACCTGGGCCCCGGGAAGAGAAGATTGTGGCTAATAATGAATGATCAGGGCCCAGCAGTAGGGATTAAGGACTATTTCTTGAATTAACAAATGGACTAGTGGTCATTATGCAAGAATTCTTCCTGGGTGGATATACTTTATTATCCAAACTGGGACACTCTTGAAAATCAAGGAGATCTCATGTATAATTAGTTAAGCTAGTACAGGCATAGACTTTCCTAGGGAAATTGGAACTTACCGTAATCATATGTAAGTTTTCAGTTTTATTTATTCTTAGGACACAGTAGCACATACATGGCATGCATAGTGTTATTTCTTCTTCCTCTGCCTATAGCATGCATTACAGGACTCTTCCCCTCTGAATTAGCGTGTGGTCTTAAAATCATTCTCAGCAGAGCATCCCCATCCGTCTTACAAATTGATGGGCACTGGCATAAGAGAGCAGACCTGTGGTGGGCAAGCACGCCAGCTTTATGCTCCCCTGAGTTCCTCCCTGTCTTTATTCTCCCACCATCTCTCTCCTCCCTGGAGTTCTTATTCTCAGGAATCTAAAATTCCACCTTTTCAGATTCCAATGAAGAGGCAAAATCCCAGACACAGTGGTCCTTAAGACATAACTTGCGGAGTTATCAGAATATCTTGTTGTGCATTTCTGTTACTGCTATGTGATGTTTTATCAATTTGGTATCTAGGGTCAATTAGGCATAAATATTAATATGTTTTACATGAATGGTTGATAAAATGTAACTCTCAAATGGATTTTTGCTGGTTAAAAGTTGTAGGGCTTGATTCATGTGACCATTTTTTTTTTAGGAGAGATTCCAGTTTTTATTTTGGCAAATATATCAGAGAATTTCAACATTGACTAGCAGTTACTAAACTGAGTGGGATGAACCAAGAATAATGATTGATGGGCTAAAAGCTAAAAGCAAGTAAGAGACCCTTCTCCTTCTATGAATATTAATGGTTAGCCATTGAAACTATGGTGGGGCAAGTTCAGGGGGTGTGATAGGGAACTTACCAAGGGTCATATACCACTTCCATCATTTCAGCCATAATGGAGATCAGTTACAAGGAACTAGAAAAAAGGCTGACTCGACGCATCTATTTTGTTTGGTAAAACACAAATACAAGTTGCTAAAATTTACCTTTAATTTCATAATCTTTCCTGTAAATTGTTACCTGGGGAACCCTTTTTTTAAATATTTTATTGATTTTCCCACAGAGAGGAGGGGAGAGGGATAGAGAGTTAGAAACATCGATGAGAGAGAAACATTAATCAGCTGCCTCCTGCACACCCCCCACTGGGGATGTGCCCACAACCAAGGTACATGCCTTTGACTGGAATTGAACCTGGGACCCTTCAGTCTGCAGGCCGACGCTCTATCCACTGAGCCAAACCAGTCAGGGCCTGGGGAACCCTTTTTGATGTGTGTCCACTAAAACCTAACCTCAGGCCTCAAAATTGGGCCTTAACGGATCCCTCTCAGTGTTATAGGGTTTGTACTGCTCAACAATAAACACAGTATTTGATATTACCCAAGGTTGTTTATTGTAAATTAAATATTTATTGCAAACTAAAAACCATTACAGATGTAAAACATTTAACTCTTTCTCAGATTGATAGCCTGTGAGTCAGATCTAGGCTGCAGATATATTTTAATTGGCTCACATAATATTTTAGAAATTGTGTTTCAAACTCTCCGACTTGTAAAAATCAGAAATTTTTACATTTATTAAAAACACATTTTAAAACCTTTTAATAATCTACTCTGAAAAAGTTGGCTATCTAGCAACACTGTACATCCATCCCTGTAAAAGGAGAGGTTATTTTCAGTTGTACCTAATCATCCTCATTTATGGTATTATGTTTCCTTCCTGGCCCCTGGAGATATTTTAGTTTGCAACTCCTGGTTTAGGTTAATAAGTCAATCATAAAGGAATCAACCATGAAATTGAAGAAGTAGTTACCCAAGAGTGTATTTTAATTTATTTTTAACATTAGCCAATGCTTTCAGGCTCCTGAACATTATCTAACTGTTTCGACATAAATACACGCAGAGCTTCAAAATGAGGTCTTTCATTCAACCAAACAAATGTTTACTGAGTACCTACTATGTACCAGGAACAATGCCTTTGGATACCAACATCAACTTGATCCTTGCTTTCAAAAAACCCGGAGGTAAGCAAGACAAATACACAAACTAATTGCTCAATTGGGGAATATGTTATGGAAACTGGTGTGAAGCATGCTCTCCAGACTTTTTAAATGTACCTTGTGCATAGCCAGTTGAGGAGGCAGAGGTAGAATGAATACATACATCTAGATATATAAAAAGCTAAGTGACCGATCACACATCTCTCAGACCATCTGACTGGCTGGTACCTATGACACACACTGGCAATTTAAAAATAAAGGTTGACTCGTGCATGCGTGATACATATAAAGCTGTCGCTGGTGCCAATCTCACACATGTGTTTCCATCTGTCATTGTCGATTGTGAATTTGGTTGTTTTTGTTGACATTCTGAAGCTGAAAGAAAGTGGCATCATCGACAGAATATGTCTGAAGACCAACTATTGACACAATGAATAGTGATATTAAAATATTTGTTCTAATTAAATTCCTTTCAATGTGCATGCAACTATAAGTTTATAACTGCTTTGGTCTTTTAGACTTGACGGGGTCTTTAGAAATTCTGTCCAACTTATGGTAACAGAAAGTCAGAAGAAAGCTACAAGTGACTCACTCAAGGTCAATTGGTTGACATCATGGACAGGACTAGAACTAAAGAGCTGGGCAATTTTACTTTTTTAAGGAGAGATACAGATTCCCACCCACTAGCTTGAAAAGTTGGTCACTCCATTGCTGATAGACCTGGAAAGTATTTTCACTAAAATTTTGCTTCAGGCCACTGTATATAGTATTTCCTGATTTCAACCCCTCTGATCATTATGGTGGCAAAAAAAATTAGAACAAAAAAAGATGAAAGATATTTCTGTCTTGTGGGTATCAGTCTAGAGTACCTGGCCTAAATAATTATTTGTGTGGTTTTGGGTCAACTTAGAAGTCAGTCTTTAGTGCAACGGCACAAGATCATTACATTGAAATTGATGGCTTGGAGGAGGCTTGTGTGGTGATGCTGATCCAATTTGTGTTTGACAGAATGCTGAATGGGACAGCTAATGCCCAGAATGAAAGAATCAAATTGAGAAGGATCTCACTAGACTGGAAGATTGGGTGCAAGCCAAAAGATGAGCGTTAATAGAGATAAATATTACTTTTTAAAAATCAATTGCTCAGGTAGAGAATGGAGAGCATCAGACTTGGCTGTGGTTCCCATGAGAAAGATCTGGGATGTCTTATAGGCTCGTGCCAGCCAAGTGGTGCAATGCCATAAAGAGATGTTGATGGAGAAAACTCGTTGGTTAATAAATAACAAAACCCCGACTCAAATTGATTAAAGCAAAATGGGGAATGTATGGGATCCTATACCAAAAGTCCAGGAATGACCTTGGAATGTTAGTCATTTTTTAGTGTGTAAGTGAATCATTTCCCTCTCAGTGTTTTTCAACAGTACAGGTTTAATTTTCTTCCTCATAGGTCCATGGGGCAGTTACATTGAGACTGATGCAGGTTGGGCTTGGCTGGGCCAGAGTAGACCCAGGACTTCTGTTTGGTTTTGACTGTTCCATGGGTCAACAGTCTGGAGCCCAGTCAAAGAGCAATGGCAACATGGACAGGATCATCTCATTGCTGATCACAGAGCTTAAAAGGGGTGAGTGCAAATATAAATGCTTTAAGGATTCTGCTTGAAACTGGCAACCACCACTCTTGCCCACATTCTGTTGGCTGTAGCCAGTCATGTGTGGAGTTGGGAAGTATAATCCACCTTGTTTTTTTAGGAGGTATTGTGGTTACATGATAAAGGACATGAATGTGTAATTCTAATGTCGAGAGAGAATGCTTCAATCTCCCACTTTGGCTTTAGTATGTCTGGATCCAGACATTCAAATGATGCCAACAGAAATCATTTATTTCACATCTGTGCTTTCCACTATGTTGATTTTGAGTACTGAAACCATCTACACTCACAGCTACTGTCTACATTTACAAGATTTTACTATGTTGCTGTTTTCATCAACAAAATTTTACTTTTCCAGAAAACTCTTGCCCTGCGAGATAAGTGTTACAAATAACTTCATTGTTCATTCAAGAAACATCTTTATAAAAGACCCTTCAATTCTTCCATAGACAGCATTAAACAATAGTTTATAGTCAAGACTCTTTGGGTTCCTCATCTCAAATTTCTCATCTTGTTGTGTTTATAATCCTACACTATTACATCACAATCCTCACTAATTCTAACGAAGTCCCCACAGTAGAGACCCTCCTTAAATCAACTTCAAAACTATTAAGAAAAATTATCCAAAATTTAGAAATAAGGCAAAAAATAGCATAGCATATCCTGTAACTATCATGTCATGGTATTGTTTAAGTGTTCTGCTCACTCAAGATGTAGTGAATTCTCTTACAGAATGTATCTGTACTGGCTTCGCTCTTTATTCTTCAGTGAGAGGTCAAGGGTATTATGAAGTTGCATGTCATCTTATAGATTTCCATGCAGTAGAAAAGATAGCTCTATAAGCTATGGTCCTATCATCTTATGGAACATTCCTCATCTTGGTATCTCACCTAGCAATGTTATTCTAATGTCTTCTTCTCATAATGCCTATAAATACCCAGTTCTTCACAGTGTTCTTGGAACAAGTTTTACTTTTATTGAATCCTTCATTAAAGAGTGAAATAAAATTTGACATATTTACTTTATATTTGCATGAATGTCATGTTTTTAATTTCTGTCAAGATTCTTCCATAGAGCTTTCTAGACTACTAGGAGAGAGACATTAAACCAATTATGATGAGGAAGGATATTAAGGAAAGGGAACTGCCATGTGCTGAGGGGCCATGAACTGAAGGATTTACTCTAGTGGATTTAATGGAAGGATTTGGAATGGCTCCCCTGAAAATCTGACATTTCTTAAAGCACAAGTGGGAATTGGTCAAGTGAAAGAAAGAAAGAAAATGTGGGGTTGGGGTGGGCCTACTGCAACGGTCCAAGGTCTTGGGTGAAAAGAGGAGGTTTGGCAGAATCATGGAGAGAAGACATAAAGAGCATATTCTTCACGGAAGGGTCTGGTACAGAGTTCCTGGCTTTCCAGGGATGCCAGAATCCCCAAAATGAGAATGGGGATTGGGCTCACACATGGCTTTAGCTTCCGTGTGAGTGGTCAAGTGACTCCCACAAAAAGAAACAGCTCAGAGGCTCAACCCTGGAACTCAGAGCTCAGCTTCAAGGGGCAGGAATATAGGTTCCTTCTCCCACCAACTGTGGAGCCTGGGAGGGGAGGGGAGAAGCACTTGCCATAATCCCAACGGGAAAGAGCGTTCTTGTGCTACACAGAAACCTAATTAAATCTGCACCCGGAAAGGGAACCATTGCCACGTGGGCTCACTCTGGTCCCATCCCTGCTTTGCAGATGAGGGGGTTTAGAGAGTGAGCCCAGACTGCTTCTCATTTCATTGAAATTTTCAGAAGACAGGAGGGAAATAAAATGCTGGGGCTTGCTTGTGTTGCCAGGATATTAAGCCACTCGTCGTAAACCAAGGGAGCTAGAAGGCACTGGGAGGTGGTGACTTTTCATGCAAATTCGCTGAGCCCCAGCTTCTCAGGTACAGGAAGATTTATGCCAGGCAGTTTTGACCCGGAGGGTGATGGGCAAAGTTCTGTCCAGCATGCTACTGATCCAGGCAGTGGCAGCCACAGAGAGAAGCCTCTGTTGGGACTTTTGACACTGGCCAGACCAGTGCAGACTTCAGAGTCACACAGCCCTGGATCTATATCCTGGCTCTGTCGCTTCCTAGCCCTGTGACCCGAGTAGACTCAGCTTCTTCATCCGTATTGGGGATGAAAACAAGTCCTTACCTCACGGAGTTACTCCCGGCAGGAGGTGAGTTAATGCGTGCAAAATGCTTGGTTCAGGGTCTGGCACGAAGTAAGCATTATCTATCATTATTATACCTATCATCATAATGATGATGACCCTCATCATCAAGGTCTGCCTATCATTTCTCACTATTACAAAAATTTGATTTCAAATTCACCTGTTCTCTGTTGTAAGATTCATCTTCAACCAATTTTAAAGAGCACATCTTAGGGAAAAACACCATTTTGATGCCTGCCATTTAACCCCGAGGACCGGGTGGGTGGGTTTAAAGTGAAAAGCTGGCTGACCAACTTGTCTTGGTTTGTCTGGGTCCTGCCTGGTTTTAGCACAGAAAGTCCCATGTCCTGGGACACCCTGTCACCCTGGGCCAACCAGAGCTGTGGGTCACCTTGATTACAGGACTGAGTCAGGTTGGCAATGAGTCATAAGAACCAGGACAGAACCCAGACCTCCTGGGCCCAGCCTGGAGGGGGTCCACCCACACCATGGCCAGGCGTGGGTGGAGAGAAGCACATGCTAAAGGAAGTTCCCAATTTACAAGTCTTGGAATCTAGCTTTGAAAATGGGTACTGCAAATGAATGAGGCAGGCCAGGGGCCTCGCAGGGAACCACATGTCCTTTCTGAGTGGGCCGCACCCTTTAGCAACGTGTACTTGCTGCCTGTGGGAATGTGAGCCCAGTGCTGCTAAGCACACTGATTATTCAAGAGATGGCAGATATCTGAATTTTTTAAAATGTGACGGCAGATATCTGAATTTTTTAAAATGTGACGGCAAATATCTGAATTTTTTAAAATGTGAGAGCTCCCCATTTTCAAACATTGGCAAATAATTCCACTGAAACAAACAAAAAAACTGTATGAGCCAAACAAAATACATTAGTGTGCCCAATGAGGTCTGC
Organism: Myotis nattereri; assembly: GCF_964212035.1. NCBI lineage: Eukaryota > Metazoa > Chordata > Mammalia > Chiroptera > Vespertilionidae > Myotis > Myotis nattereri. The sequence goes on along the minus strand of NC_138079.1, from coordinate 91,917,638 downwards.
CAGGCTTCGGTTTACCCTCCTAACCTAGGTCAGGCTTTTCCTCACTTCCAGGCCTTTCACACACTGGCCCCTCTGCCCCGCACTCTATTTCCCACCTTTGCCTCGGCAGACAGAGGGCTCTCACTCACCTTAGGCATCGGACACTATGGATGAATGACAGCACCACATGACTGGGTTTCTTGACACCTGTTGAGAGTCCCAGGGCTCTGACTTTGGGCTTCTGTTGTCCCTCTATCTTCATTTCCTTGTTCACTCATCCTTAACCATCATCTCTAAGATAATGATTTCCGAATGTTATTACCAGCCCAGAACTCTCTCCTGAACGTCAGGCCCACATACATATTCAACTGCCTATTCAGCATGCTCTTGATGTCTGACAAGCATTTGGAATTTAACCTGTCCAAAACAGGCCCTTTGATCAAATATCCAAACGTGTCCTTTTTCAATCTCAGCATATGCGCATACCATTCTCCCGTTTCTCAGGCGGAAATTGGAGCCATCCTTGGCTCCTTTCTTTCTGTCATACCCCATATCAGTCCTTCATTAGATCCCGTTGGCCGCTCCTTCATGATACATCCAACATTTAACCTCTTCTCAGTCCTCTTCTGCTACCACCTTGGTCCAAGCACCCATTACTTATTGCCTGGATTGGAACCCAGTTTCCACACAGGTCTCCTGTCTTCTATCCCTCACAATGTCCAACTATCTGCCCTCCTCCACATTTCATCTCTGACCTCCAATCCTATGGGCTATGCCAGTGATGGCGAACCTTTTGAGCTCGGCGTGTCAGCATTTTGAAAAACCCTAACTTAACTCTGGTGCCGTGTCACATATAGAAATGTTTCGATATTTGCAACCCTAGTAAAACAAAGACTTATATTTTTGATATTTATTTTATATATTTAAATGCCATTTAACAAAGAAAAATCAACCAAAAAAATGAGTTCGCGTGTCACCTCTGACACGCGTGTCATAGGTCCGCCATCACTGGACTATGCTGCTGTTCTTATCATGGTTCCTTTACATATGCAATTTTCTCAGATGAAATGCCTTTCTTCTGGATACCTATGGGGCTCATTCTTTGTCCCCTTCTGATCATTACTCCAATATTACCTTCACAGTAAGACAAGGCTTTAGAAATTCAAAAGTTGCCACTGCCCTCCTACCCACCACTGTGCTCCTCCCATGCACCCACACCCTACCTATGACACTCTTTATTTCCTTTTTTCTCCTTAGCATTTATCATCACTTAACATTTAATATATGTTACTTTTCTTGATTTCTTTGGTTATTTCATGTTTCTCACTAGCTCCTAAAATACAAAGATTTCTGATTATTTTTTCACTTCTCTAATTCCAGAACCTAAGACAATGCCTGAGACATAGTAAGTGCTCAATAAATGTGTTGAATAAACAAATCCAAGAACTAAGAGGATCGGCTGTCCTTGAAGAATGATTAAGAAAATGTGAATCAATGGAAACAAATACATTTCTGCCCAGTAAATCGTCAAAAGAAAAATAATAAACTGAGAGAAGAAGGCTTTTGCATCACTAATGACAGAAAAAGGACCAGGTTTTTTGTTGTTGCTGTTGTTGAATAAGTGCTGTTTCAAAGAAATTAAAAATGGCCAGTATCCCATTAGAAAAATCAACAAAGGACGCAAACAAGCAGCTCACAGGAGGAGGAAAAAAAATAGACTGCCTTATTAACATATGAAAAGATGCCTGACCTTTCTCATCATTAAAAAAAAATGCAAATTAAGACAACAATCAGAGACTAATTTCCACCTAAGCGGTCAGAAAATACACTAGAAAGATATTTATGATACACAATGTTAGGGGGAGTTTCAGCAAATGGTGAGTGTGCTAATCAGGACAGCCTCTGAGAAGGCAATTAGGTCACTGGTATGCAAACTGCAACAAAATCCTTCAATCTAACAGGTATTTATCCTACACAGAAATTATCTTTGCAGAAACACATTCAAACACATGCACAAGGAAGTTCATAAAAGATAAAGATAAAAAACAGCCTAAATATTCATCAGTAGTAGAGATGATACATTTTTGAAGCTCGTCAGGACTGTCCCATTTATAGATGACAGTATACATCTATTGGGGGAGGGGGGGAAGAGTAAGGTAGATCTGAATTACTTGTATGGAAATACTAAGTGGAAAATGCAAGATGCAGAAAAATGTGCTCAGTTTTATCCCTTTTGTGTTAAAAAAAAAAAGGATATGCTTCCATATGTATGCTTGTACACGCATAGAAAATTTATAACAAATACACAAGAAGCCATTAAAATTGGTTTTCCCTGGGAAGAATAATGGGTGAGGCAGGAAGGAGACTTTGATTTCATTTATATGTTTTCAAAATATGGAAATGCTTTCTTTGTATTTTTTAAATAAAAACGTTGTTTCTTTTAAAAAAACCATTTCCCAAAAATAAACATTGAGTCTTTAAGTTATACACACTTAGGGCCAGGAGGAGAGGGGCCTGTTAGACCATGCGCTCCCCACTCTTCCACCCCAAATGGGAATTTCTGCTGCTTCTTACTATCTAATCTTTATGTATAAATCAGAGTGGAGAGCTCCTCTTATATCATTCAACCCAGGCAATGGTGTCTTCCGACCTGTGGTTATAAATGCCTACCTGCCCATGTTCTATTCAGTGTTGATTCCAATCTCTCTCTTCCAGGGCAATACCCCACTGCAGTGGTCCCTACACCTGTCCTTGTGGCCTTTCCCTCGCACCACGAGCTTCATGAGGTTGAGGACCTGCCTGTCTTGCTCCTTGCTATTATCCCCACCATCTAACACTAGTCTTTTTTTAAAACCTTCTTTTTTTAAAACTCACTCTCCAAGTATTCTTTTTCATGGCTTTGTTTTCCTTCAAACAACTGCACATATGGCTACTTAAGTTAAATGAAATGAAATTTAAAAATCAGTTCTTTATTTGTACTCCTCACATTTCAAGGGCTCAATAGCCATACGTGGCTAGTGGCAACTGAATTGGATAGTGTACATATGCAATGTCTCCATCATCACAGAAAGATCTATTGGACAAGCTGGAATAGACCCTTTCAGTACATTGTAGCTTTTCAGAGATTTGAGTCCCCATTTGAGATATTGCCAACACTGATCCAAAGATGTACTTGAATGCATTGCTTCTCCCAATGTTCAGAGTCACCCAGCAAGGTCCATTTGAACCAAAGGCGGGTATTGATGCCATCTCATGAGGACCTCCAAGTCTCATTTCCATACACATGTTGCTTTGGTTAGTTTTAGATGGCCATGCAGTGTAACCTCTATGTGGTTCCTGGAATCCCAAAAGCCCAGCCTCTGCCTCTACAGCCACCCTCCTCCCCATGGATCCCCCCCCATGGGTGGGATGTTGCATCCACATGTGGGTAGAGGGGCCGGGGATGGGAAGACAGAGAAAAGGAGTCATGTTCTGGTACTGTTGCCATGATGCCTCTCAACACCCTTACTGATTCCCCACATGTAGCAGGGGCTGAGTGAGCAGTGGCTAGTGGCTTCTTTGAAGCTGGCCATCCCCATTTTAATTATTTCATCCAGTGGAGTGCAATGACTTGACTGGCTTCAATTCAGGATCTTTCTAGGCAGCCAAGACTCAATCAGAGGGTGCTAAGTGCTCCTCACTTACAAGGTAGACTGAAATTCCAATTAAACTCAAATTACATTTGGGTGGGAATCTCCAATTGTCAGGTTTGAAGATTCAAAAGCAAGACCAAATGGGAGCAGAAGAATTGGGAGGAAAAAATAAAAAGAGAAGAGAAATGGAGAATGCAAGAGTACCCATTTAGTCAGAAGAAATGGCTCACAAAAGTAGTCCTTGGGGTTTAAGAACAGGATGTATTGCTTCAACAAGCAGCTATTAAGAAGCAAAAGATGTTCTGTGTTAAGTGCTCTGGAGAGTTTAGAGGGAGAGCTCCTGTGTTTTGATCAGACAGATCTGACTTAAAATCTTGGCCCTTTTGTTTTCCATGACACTGATGAAGTCATGCAGCCTCACTACGCTTCCAAGGTCAATGGTGCCTAGCTCAAAGCACCGCTGTGAAGATTCAATAGAGAAGATAACGGATGTGGAGCACTTAGCATGCGTCTTAAGATACTAGGGTCCTGACTGAATGTGCTTGGACTCGCTGGAATAGACCCTTTCGGTACATTGTAGATTCTCAGAGATTTGAGTCCCCATTTGTGACATTGGGTGGGCTTTCCCAGGAAGTGTAAAGAGAGAGAAGGGACAAGGCCCAAGGTCAAGCCCTGAGAAACTCCAGCATACCTTGGAGAGGAAGGTGGGAGATGAGAAAGCAGAGGCTACTAGAGTAGCCAGAGAGATTTCAGGAAAAAACAAAACAAAACAAAAAACAGGAAAGAGTAGAATTCCTGAAGCCAAGGAAAGAGAATGTTTCAAGGTAGTCCCAAGATGTAATGAAAAACAAGACTGAAAAATGTCCATTTATAATCATGTGCCACCATTAAAAATGAGCTATTGCTTAAATAGTGGATGTCATAGATATTCGTGATATATTGTTTCAAGGGAAGAATCAGATTACAAACATTTGTGTATCTCTATATATAAAAGCCTAAACGACCGAACGACCGAACAACCGAATGAACGGTCGACTGGTCGATATGATGTGCAGTGACCACCAGGGGGCAAATGCGCAATGCAGGAGCTGCCCTCTGGTGGTCAATGTGCTCCCACAGCCAACCTCCCACAACTGGCCAACATCCCACAGTCCCTCTCCCCGGCCGGCCTGCCCCCCCATCGGCCCCGATCGCCAGCCAGACCGAGGAACCCAACTCGTGCACGAATTCATGCACCGGGCCTCTAGTTTATAGATAAAAGCTGCTGATTAAGCTAGTATTTGTTTAGCTCATTCATGCAACAAATATTCACTGGGTGCCTGCTATAGTCCAAGCACTGTTCAAAATGCTAGAGATATGAGGGTGAATGAGACAGGTACCTCATGGTGCTTATATCTCACTCTGCATGTATGTATGAGATAATGTGTATATGTACACAAATTTACATACATGCATACATATCTTTATTTACCTTTAGTTGGAAATGAGATATATGTGATTAATAAAATTAGACCAAATCATATGTCTGCATATGCATATTGCTTACATAAAAATATGGCAGTCTATGTACCAAATATTAACTATGATTCATTCAAGTGGTGGAACCATGTCTGAGTAGTTCAAAGTTCAAGTTTCGGGGCCATGCAACATGAGTTCAACTTACTTTTGCTACCTAGTAGCTGCCAGCAGAGCAAGCAACTTGACCCCACTCAACCTGTTTACTCTTCTCTAAAATGTAGGTAATGATAGTCCTACCTCAGAGTATTGTGGTGTCATGCAAGTATACACCTAATTCAGTGCTCAATAAATCTCAGCTATGATTATTTAGCTTGCATGGATTTGTAATTTTTTCTATTTTATGGGTATATCCCTTTGGTAATCAGAAAACATAATAGAAGTTGTTTAAAATAATAACAATAAAGAGCAATGAGAGGCAAGCTGCCTGGAGATTAAATGCTCAAAGAGAAGAGAAGGAATGCCAGGCAATCTGATTGTGTTGAATATTGGCACTTGCAAATTTTACTCTTTTTTTAAATTGAATTTTTGGAGTGACATTGGTTAACAAAATTATATAGATGCCAGGAATACAGTCCTATAATACAACATGTGTATATTGTGTGTTCACCACCCCAAATCAAGTGTCATTCCATCACCATTTATTCGCTCTTTTCTCCTAGCCCTCCCCCCCCCCCCCCCCCCCCCCCGCTTATTTTGCTGGTAATCACCATACTATTGTGTGTATATGAGGGGTTTTTGTTTGTTTCTTTGTTTGGGATTTTTTTCTTAATCACTTCACTGTTTTTTCACCCAGCCCCTCTACCCCTCCCAAAAATTTTACTCTTGAAGCAAAATCACAGAAGAATCATGTTACCAAGGGAGGGAGGTGAGATAGACCAAATAGAGTAAAAATCCCAATTAAGGTAAAAATGGTGTAGTGACAGGGGTCCATGGGAGAAATGAGCATCAGAAAACTTGTTGACAGCCTAGAGAAGACAAGTCACTTCCCCAAAATCAAGAGTGAATTTAAGCCTCTGGTTCCCACGTGCAAGCACCCTTTCTATTACACCTCAGTGCTAGGGCTTTACTACTGTCAAAGATGCTCTCTGCTGGGTAGGCTCCCCATCTCTTATTCTAAGACATGTGTTTGCCCAGTTTCTGAAAGACTATGTCTCATCTTTCTATATTTAAAAGTCATCAAAAGGCAGGTTCTAGTCAATAAAAGAATCCAGTAACTATGTACTTGAAACTATACCTTTTCAGTTTTTCCAATAAGTGAAACACAGTAATAACAAAACATCTTAGCAGGTGAGTCAGGTGGCCCCAGGTATGCTAAAAGAGGTCACTAAAGCCCTAACCGGTTTGGCTCAGTGGATAGAGCATCGGCCTGCGGACTCAAGGATCCCAGGTTCGGTTCCGGTCAAGGGCATGTACCTTGGCTGTGGGCACATCCCCAGTAGGGGGCGTGCAGGAGGCAGCTGATGGATGTTTCTCACTCATCAATGTTTCTAACTCTCTATCCCTCTCCCTTCCTCTCTGTAAAAAATCAATAAAATTTATTTTTTTAAAAAAATAAAAGAGGTCACTAAATTATAATTTCTTTCAGATAGCTTTTGGAGGGTGGTCATGTCAATTTCCCTCCTAATGTGGGAAACTTTTCTAAGACACCTCTGCTTGGACAGTAAGTGAACTGCTGATTGAGCTACTATTTATTTAGCAACTATTATTTCCAGGCACTGAGTTATAATCTATTTTCCAGAAACATCTGAAGTAAGCTTAAAACCTGAATCAGGTCGCGCCCTCTTGTGATGACTTCCCATCACATTTGGAACACAGTCCAAGTCTTCTCCCTAGCAGATAAAAAGGCACCGTGATGCTTCTCTAACTGCATTTGCTTCCACTCTCCCCACATCTACTCCCCTCCCTCCCCTGACTGTCTTTTAGGCCTTCAAACATGTCCAGCCCATGTCCTCCTGAGGGCTCTATAACCTCCATCACCTCTGCCTGAAATTCTTCTCCCCTAGATCGACGCCTGAGCATCCCTCCCTTGTTATTCAGTTTAAGCAAATGCCCTCTCCTCCAAAAGGCCTTCACTGACACTTGATCTTGATCTGCAGCAAGACCCTGTTCCCTTGTCACCCCCGCCCCACCTCTCCTGTTCTGTTTCTTCATAGCTCTAATCACTGCCAGGGATTGTCTGGTGTTTCAAGTCAGGTTCTGTAAGGTCTGGGGCTCGGAAAGACGGTTCCCCAGAAGCAGAGCCTGGGGATGGATTCTTGAGCAACTGACTAACTTACTAAGGGAATGCTCATGGAAGAAACTCGTAAGGGAGTGCAGAGGTAGGACAGGACATGAAAAACACTGAGCAAAGAAGGCGCTCTGGAGCATGAACTGCACCATTGAGTCTGTCCTACCCTGAGGCAAGCATGCTGGTCGTATACCTCTCATCCATCTGTCAGTGACTGAGGGCTGCCCTCAGATGGGGGGACATAAACTTTGAGACAACCTCACTTGCCCAATGGCAAACCTTTACACAAGTTACAGGTGTGCACTGTTAGGCAGGCAACAGCTGGGGGATGGATGTCCCCATGGTGAGGCTCTGAGCAGCATGCCAAGAGTATCTGCAATGTCTGGCTCATTGATTGTTTTAATTGATCCATGTCAGTCTATCCTGCTAGACTTCAAGCTCTATGAGTTCAAGGAGATCATCTGCTTTATTCACTGTGGATGACTCCTTAAGACATAACAGGCACTCAGGAAATACTGGCCGAATGTTCAAAGAATTAGTTAATATGTTAAGACACGTTGCTTACTTGTCTAGCTAATCACCGTGGGAGATAGGGCCTTCAAGTCTGAGTTCTTTCCAGGCTCCGATCCAAGCTTGCCCATCTGAGAGCCAATTAACCAGATAGCCTGGTTAGAAATACTAAATCATGTGGGCAAACTTCACTGTAGCCTTTGCTTTGAGCCTTACTCCCACTACTTCCTGCCATACACACACAGGCTTTCTTTGGTTTTCCCAACTATATAATCCCCAAATCCCAGACCGCGAGATCAAAGAATCAGCGTACAGTCCCTACACTTTCTTTGATGTTTCATTTTGTTTCCAAGCATGTTAAGAGTATTTTAAAAATAAACACTAGTTGTCATTAGCGTAGCTGACAAGAGCTGTATGTGCAGATGCTAACAATATGGGTTAGTATGCACCAAGTTATACAGTGTGTTAATATGGAATACTAAAAATTAAGAATAGATCTACCATATCACCCATCACTCCCTCTTCTGGGTATCTACCTAAAACACTTGAAAATACTTATTCATAAAGACATATGCACCCTTATGTTCACTGCAGCATTACTCATAATATTCAAGACAGGAAAACAACCGAAGTGTCCTTTAGCCGATGACTAGATAAAGAAGATGCAGTGCATATATACATGGAATATTACTCAGCCATAAAAGTGATGGAATATTGCCATTTGTGACAACATGGATGGAACTTGAGAGTATCATGCTAAGTAAAATAAGCCAGATAGAAAAGGACAAGAACCATAGGATTTCACTCGTATGTCGGATATAAAACAGAAAGCAACAAATGAACAAACAGAACAAATAAACTCCCAGACACAGAAAACAGTTTGCTGGTTAGCAGAGGGAAAGGAGGGCGGGGGGAAGGTGAAGAGAGTACAGGTGGTCAAATATATGGTGACAGAAGATGAGATTTTGGGTGGTGAGCACACAGTGCCATATATAGATGATGTATTATAAAATTGAACACCTGAAACTTATATAATGTTTCTCCAATCAATTTAATTAAATTAAAAAAAACTAAATGGAGTGAATTGTCTCACTAACAGGAATTCTAGAGAAGGCTTTATCACCTTCCATTGTTAGGGACTGTCAGGTGTGTTAAGGCAGAGTTCCAGGCCTCCCCCCAGACATACTGAATGGGGATCCGCATTTTACCCAGATCCCCAGGTAATTCGCTTACACATCAAAGTTAGAGAATTATTTCCTTAAGACATTGCACCCAGCCTTTCCTACTGCCCCTCCTTTGGTGAAGCTAGTTATTTTAGAACATTTCTGCTATTTTAGCCCAAGTCATGAAAGACCATAATAGGATCCTAGATCCCGCCTCCGGTCTGTAAGAGTAATGTTGAAAAAGCTTAGGATCTTCAAAGTGGGCGGTTGTCTTGGATCCAGGTTTTTAGAAAGGGTGAGCATGAACAATATCTGATTCTGGAAAGATGAGCATCGGTGGAAATCACAACCTCTACCTGCTCTCTGTTTTTGAGCTTCTGAGAGAGAAATTTCTCCAGAGCATGTGGATTGGTTCTGTCTGTCTTTTTCAGGTAACCCAGAGGCCCTCCAGAGGTCACATGGGACAGTGTCTCTCCTCAGAAGCTTCCAGGACCCTCCCAGTTCACTCAGGCTAAAGACCCACCAAATAGCCTACCAGGTCTTCCATGAGCTTTGCCTTCTTGCTCCTGTCCCTACCCCCTTCGGCCCCTCAGACCTCCTCTAGGAGTCTCACCGTTGTTCACTCTGTCACAGCCACACAGGCCCCCGCCTTGTTTCTCAGACATGCAGGGCTCCTGCCTCAGGGCTTTTGCACTGGCCGTTCCCTCTGATGGGAATTCGCATATCCACATGGCTCCCTCCCTCACTTGCTTCCAGTCTTTGTTCACAATGATCATTTTAGTGAAGCCTTCCCTGACCAACCTGTTTTAAACTGCAATCCATATTCCAGCTTTCCCAATCTCCCTCACTCACAATCATTCATTTTCCTACAGCACTATCTTCTAACATACCAGGTAGTTTAACCCATTCGTTTTGTTTGTCTACCACCTGGCCACCAGAATGTCAGGCCAGTTGGACAAGGATTTTTGTCTCTGCTCACCACAATAATACTGCAGCCCTTAGCACTGTGCCTGGCACGGAGGAGATAATAAATATCTGTTGAATGAATGAGTGATTTCATTCCACAAACCATATGTCCTGGGCCCCCTGCTAGTCACTAACAATCCAAAAATGAATGAGACTTGTCTCTGCCCCTGGGGAGGCCCACAGCATGCTGTGGGAAAGGGACCAAGGCATAGATAAGTGAAGCCGGGAAATGGGAGGTCAACACGGGAGAGGTGTGTGTGCAAGGCCACGCACATGCGGGGCCACGGGGGGGGGGGGGGGGAAGAGCAGCCTCAGCCCAGGAGCCTGGGAAGCCTCAGAGGGCAGCTGGCCTTGAGATGGGCGTGAGGATGATGGAAATGACAGAGGGAGGCTAGAGAGGGAGCGATGAGCCCTCCATAGACAGAGGAATCAGCAAGTACAGAGCATATCAAATTCCAGTCGTGTTCAGGAGAACTGCTAGCAGTGGGGCAAAGAGTGGGAGGGGTGTGTGTGTGTGTGTGTGTCCTGGGAATGAGTAAGGCTGGAATGGAGACACACGGATGCCCTAGGAAAAGGTGGAGGACTGGGGTTAGCATTCAGCTCTGCTCTCTTGTAGGCGGGGTGCCATATGCTTGTTGATCAGCTCTGTCTTCCCCGTAGCACTATCTCACCCTCAGGCCCTTCCATATTTTGCAGAGCAATTTACCTTGGACCTATCTTCATATTGATAAACACAAAAATATCTCTGCTGAAATCACATGTCAAATGTTCTGAGACGCAGCCTCAAAGCAGCACAGAAGAACAGATAGAAGCCTTAAAATTTCAGACTCCCCTCTTCACTCTCCACTCGTCTATCTAAATGAAAGGAATTGCTTTACCCTTCCGATGACACAAAGAGCCGTCCCATCTCTTACTGGCAACAGTCCATTTGGGTTCATAGGGTTTCTAATATGTTTTTTTTAATCTTCTACACCTACTTATCTCTCTGAGTCCTCACAGAACCCATGTGAGGTTGGCATTATCCTATTTTCAGAAGAGGAAACTGAAGGGTCCTAGCACATAAATGACAAAGATGGAGCGCAAGCCCGGGTCTATCTGAGTTCAAGGATAAAACACTTCTTACCCTACATCCGTGAGAAACAGAACAGGACAATGTATCGCTCATAACCAAGAGATTAAAGGCTATTTTAAGGAGATGGAAGATTCAAAAATACCGCAGAGAATGGATGCTTCCCTCTCTCTTTCCACTGTGCCCATATTAAATATTAATTCCTTTTGTCTTTGCAAACACAGAAGCTGACTAAGACGCACATCATAAAAATTGCAAGGTAAAGTTCCACTCTGTTTTGGCTTTTGTGTTGGGAACACATTTGGATGCCTTCCCTCCCTCCTTTGCCCTTGGTCAGTGTTGGCTAGACCATGGGTGTCCACCAGTAGCAAGAGATCAAGGACACATCCCATCGGGAGCCTGACAGCCCCAGCTCCAGGCATCAACAAACACCATCCTCTTAATATTTTTAGGAGGCAAGAGGGCCTCCTAAGGAGTCCTATAGGACTAACAGCTACCAAATCGTGGGAGGGGGCCAGGAGGGACAGCTGGGGCGGCAGGGGTCAAAGCACCCACCAGGCAAAGGAAGGCCATTAACTGCAAGCACCGGAGGGAACTGGCTTTTTTTCAGGCCTGATCCCCTTCATCTCCAATGGGTTTTTAAAAATAATAACTTTTTTTCCATTTTATATTCTTCTTGAAAAGATGTGTTCACGGCAGGGCATTTCAAATAAGTGAGCGTGCAAAAAGAAGATAAAAATTAGCCATAATACAAGAAATGCATGAGCATAATAAACACCCAAGTGACAGTAGTGTTGGCCCCTCAGGGGCAGGGGTGGAGTGTAATGGGAAAGGAATAGACCTTCAATTGTATTGCTAAAGTTTCATTATTTCTTTGGCTAAATATTGGATACATAGATTTCATTATACTTTTTAAAATACTTCTGTAATATGTCGTAAATAATTCAGAATGATTTTTAAAGGCATCTGCTATACTTGTCATTGAAAATGTAGTGTCTTAGCAGAGCCTAGGAGATACCTAATAAATTTTTCTTGAAGAAATGAATGAATGACCTAACTGTGTTACCTCTGAGCTTCAGAGACTAGAAATTAGGGCTGGTAATAGCAACCCTCAAAATTAAGATGAGATTCAAAGATGTACCTGGAATCTCACCTCCCAGAACCACCATTTTGATAAATCTACCAGAACTGTCATTTTTCCAAAACATGGATATTTTAAATAGCATTTTAAAACATTGGATTCCCCCAATGTGTACTACCTTGTAATCAAATATAATCACAGCATCTTTTTCATCCCTTAAACTCCTTTCTTCGTTATTGTAGTGGCTGCACAGTATTCCATTGTATGAGTGGATCTCCTTTGAGCTTTATAACAGTCAGCATCTTTAGCTATTGAGGGCTGTCTAAAGGTAGGATTGCCAGAATCCCCACCTCAGGTGAACCCAGGAGTTAGAAAGCTCGGTTCCAGCCAATAGGGGGGATTAATTACATTCCTCCAAAGTAACCCCAGTTTAAACTCATTTCCTAAGAAAATGTGTTAGGGAACATTCTGTGAGGTTTGGGGACCTACCTTATTTCTAGTTTCCTAAGGAAGCATAGCCTCAGACATTCCCCTCTTGGCAGAATAAAATTCAAAATACCCTATATAATAAAAGCATAGTATGCAAATTGTCCCCTCAACTGGGAGGTCATCTGGGAGTTTGACCAGGGGGCAGGGCTGGCCAGGGGAAGGGAGGAAAGCCCTGGCCAGCAGTACCTGTGGTGGCAGGCAGCTGGGAAAGAAAGGAAGTACCCAGCCGGCAGCCGGCAGCCACTAGGGACCCTATCAGTGCACGAATTTCATGCACTGGGCCTCTAGTATTCCATATACCCCTCATGGTCTGGTGCCCCATCACCAACTGTCCTTATCCCCTCGGCTCTCCACCATCCAGCCACATGGTGTTGCTCCAACTCCGGATCACACCAAGCCTCTTCCTGGCCCAGGCTCATCACACATACCTCCCCCTGGACGTGGAGCTGCTTTCCAGCTACTCCTCACTCTTGATGTCAAAACTCAATGTCATAGCGCCCCACGCTTTCCCTTCACAGCCTTTGCTCTACTGCAATAATTAAATATTTATTCACACGTCTATTTGTTGAATGCTTGTCCTCCTTACTGAGAACTCTAAGTGAGCTCTACAAGAACAGGGAGGGATGCACCTGTTTGTTCACTGTTGGATGTACAGCCTCTAGCACAGCCTCTGCTGCACACGGATGTCTAGTAAATCTTTCTTGAATGAGTGAATGAATGGATGAAAAAGTGAATGACTTCACTGTATGTTACTTCCAGACTCACTTTACATGCATCTAAAAAATAGGGCTGGCACTGTCTACCCTCTAAAGTGCTATGAGAGTAAATGCACTGGCTTCTGTCAAATGCCTCACTGGGTATAGTTGACAGGTGAGAAATGGTTCTCACTGCCATGATTATTTTGCTCTTCAAATATCCCTGGCCTTAGTATATAAAGAGAGGTACCCACAGCCCTACTTTACTTAAAAGCTTTTTCTTGCCCTAGCCAGTTTGGCTCAGTGGATAGAGCGTCAGCCCATGGACTGAAGGGTCCCAGGTCCTGTTTCAGTCAAGAGCAAGTACCTTGGTTGCGGGCTTGATCCAACTGGGGTGTGTGCCAGAGGCAACCAACCAATGTGTATCTCTCACATCAATGTTTCTCTCTGTGTCTCTCCCTCCCTTCCATGCTCTCTGAAAATCAATGGAAAAATATCCCCAGGTGAGGATTAACAAAACAAACAAAAACTTTTTATTTGCCCTTTTGAAGGCAGGTACAAATGAGAACCCTGGGATATTTGTTTTAATACAATCCCTTTGAATCTCAAAATGCATATGATAGAAAACAGGGTGACACATGTAATTTTATCTTTTCTCCTAGCTAACTACTATTTACAAGTGTTGATTGCTTTGGTTTAGCTTAGAAAACCTTTTCAAGGCTCAGGCAGTTAATTACAGCTGCCTCTGGGGGGTGGAACTTGAGCCACACTCTGAGATCAATAGCTTTGACTCCACTGGGAGGGAATAAGTGTCACTCAGGAATGACAGGCTGAATGCTAGTAACCCCAGGAGCCAATATCTCTGCAAGTCGGTGGTCCCACCCTCACATCCCATTTGCAATAGTTTATTCAAACAACAGCAAATGCAAAAGCATTCTTTACTCCCAAAGAAAATCTGGCCTCCAATCTACAGTGGAGGGGATATGACATAATCCATCCATTCATTCCACAAATATTTACTGGCCACTTCCTACATGCCAAGTTATGTAGAAGCTAACAAGATAGGTAAGAGTTCTGCTCTAAAGAGCTTACATTTGGGGGGAAGTGGGGAGGAAGAGAGGTTTGAGGAGGTAACAAGACAAGAAAAAGGAGAAGGAAACAAAGAAAAAGATCAGACAGTAATGAGTGCTTTTTCAGGTAAATGATGAGTGAGGTGATGGAGAGTGAGGCATTGAATGAAGACATTTCATCTGGGTTCTAAATGACAAGAAGAAACCAGCTACTAAAAATCAGAAAGAGCATTCCAGGAAGAGACAGCAGCTAGTACAAAGGCCCTGGGGTGGAACTTTAGATTTTAGAAATGTAATAAGTAAAAAAAGGAGAAAATAGAAACAGGAGTGTAGAGACCAGCCTTGTAAGCCCTGATAAAGAGCTTCCATTTTATTCTAAGGGTCAGAGGAAGCCACTGGACAGTTTTAAGCAAGGGAGTAAACTGATGTGATTTGTGTGTGTTTTTAATCACTCTGGTTACTATAAGAATATATTACAGGAGCAAGTGTGGAAGTAGGGATACTATTTAGGAGGGTGTTGCAATAATCTAAAGGAGAAGTAATGGCGGCTTGGACAAAGACAGTACAGACAATTCCTGTCCATGGGAACCTACAGTTGGTTAAGGTAAAACTGCTAAATGCACAGAGGAGGTACATTAATCCTACAAGAGAGTTAGCAATCAAATAAAATTATCCGGTAATTTGGACAGAGAAGTTCAAACATCCCACCTTTCTCATTGGAAAAGGTATATACATATAACCTTTCTTTTCTCCTTTCTTTAGATCATCTTGTTAAAATTCACCTGGTTAATAACCTACCTGCAGATATTGGATTCTGGTATAGCCTTCAAAGGACAAGGTCAATGGTGGGAAAGAGGAAAGACAGGTGTTTTTCCTTGCAGGCATGTAAAATCCAAGAGGTTTGGAATGGGGATGCCAAGGCCATTGTTTATTTGCATGAATACAGCCACCAATCAAGTCTGTATCTCTTTCTACCCCACCTGAGGATGGGCAGGACCTCGTGGGACATGGAGTGGAGGCCACAAATGAAATTACCCAGAATCCCCTCATGATGTTCACTTGGGCAGTCAAGGAAATGTCTTGGGAAGAGATTTGGAATCAGGAGAGAGTTTTTGTGAAAGCCACCTACAGTCCTGCCTATAATGCTCCCTAAGATTTAGCCAAATAATTGGTCTCTATTTTAACTCGTATTACTCCAAGACCCTGTAGCCTTAGCAACTGAGTGGGATGCAGGGAGGGGATCTTGAAAGCCTAATACTGGCTAAAGAGTCTAAGAGAGATAGAGAGATCAAAGATCAGTAACCAACATTTGAATGTGAGGAACTGAGACTCACTACTAAAATATCAGAGAAGGAATATTAAAATATATATATATATATATATATATATATATATATATATATGTGGAGAGAGAGAGAGAGAGAGAGAGAGAGAGAGAGAGAGAGAGAATGAGTGAAGTCATGCTCTAAAATGAATGCAGTGTCTCTCAAATGCCTGCATTTCAAGAGCCCTCTTAATTCTTTATCATTTATCTGAATTGAGACATTGTTCTATTTGCCAATAACTGAAACAAAAAGATATGAGACATGAGAATCAGAGAGAAACAGAGAGACAGAGTCTAAACAAATGATACTACTCTTGTATCTACTCATATGAAAAGACCATTAAAATATATCAAAAACCAGGGATCTCATGTCCCAGTTCATAGAAAGAAGCAACTCAGGAATTTGCCCCACAGGAAATTTCTTATAAATCAACATTAAACTATGACTTGGAATCAGTTAGATGTAAGCCCTTCAAACAGTCCCACTTTCTTCCCAACCTTAGAGCAAAGTTCCTGTGTGGGAGGGAGCCTAAAATGCACACACACACACACACACACACACACACACACACACACACACCACATCTGTCATCTCCAAGATAGGTACTCAGATAAGGTTCTCAAATTTAATAAAAGGTTTCAAGTTGAAGAACCTTTCATTTTAAATGCAACATCCTGACAAGAAAAGAAAACTACAGCTTGAAAGCCGGTAAACTGTGATTTCTCACCAAATGTGTGTGTGCGCCTGTGGGATCATCTATTCAAGGGAAAAAAGTCGAGCATAGCTGCCTCATCTCCCCACCTTCTCCTCTGCCACTCCTGCCTCTCTCCACATCCACCCCTACCCCCACCCCTCACCCCAAAAGGACATGTCAAAGAGAAATTCAAGTTACTCCCCCCCACCCCACCTCCCTCTGGGAATGCCTTTCTTATTTGCAAATCCACAGGAAAAAAATTACTCTGTGTTTCCCTGGGACCTTACTCGGCAAACTGCAGCTCGCGAGCCACATGCGGCTCTTTGGTCCCTTGAGTGTGGCTCTTCCTAAGCCTTAGGAGTACCCTAATTAAGTTAATAACAATGCACCTACCTATATAGTTTAAGTTTAAAAAATTTGGCTCTCAAAAGAAATTTCAATTGTACTGTTGATATTTGGCTCTGTTGACTAATGAGTTTGCCGACCACTGCCCTGGGAGGATATTTTAGCTGAAAGCCTGACTTCGAGTCTCAGGCATAGGAGAACAGTAAAACCACTGACCTTGGAGGGGTGACCACCTTCAATGTCCTACACCTGGGTGGAGCATGTTCTGGAAGTGGAAGAGAGAGGTGGCACAGACGAGTCTAATGCTGATTCAAACACTAAATTCTGTACTTGATGCATTTGGACAAGGGCTGTTCATAAAGGTACATGACTTAAGACTAATTTGCAACTCACACAAACTTATAAAACTAGGCATTGAGAAGTATACATGCTGTCTTTACCGAAAGGGATTTTGTTATTAATTTATTTGTCTATTTGTTTCCCCTTCCACCCACTTAGAATGTCAGCTCTAAATTTGAGAACCTTATCGGAGTACCTTATCTGTTTTCTTCTCTGCTATAGCCATAGTGCCTGGCACATAGTAGGTAATTAATAAATTTTTGTTCGATAGATAAATGCAGAGAAAAAACTAGAAGAAACTAAATCAAGAATTAATAGTGATTACTCTGATAGAGACTATGGGATGGTTACAATTTATTCTTGATACTTTCTATCTTTTCCAATTTCTCAAAAAAATGCTATTTTTCTAATTAGAATAAAACAGAATAATTATGGTTTGGATAAAAACCAAGTTATCACCAACATTGGCATTAGTTAGGAAGCAGTGAGCAAGTTCAAACTTGTTAAAAATGCACACACTTGAACTAATGTTATATTAATAGCAATGAGGTTCTACATTCCTGTTTTTCACATGGTCATTCATTCAACCAATCCTTATTGTGGGCCACCATGCCTCAGTCCTTGACCTAGGTAGTGGATACATTGTTAAAGAGTCATTTTCAAATTTTCAGAAAAGGAAAAATCATGACTCTCATACAGATATAAAGGGAAAACGTGTTTGAGAATTTGTTTAAGTCTTAAAAGAATTAATTGGTAGGTTTAGTTCAAAGGAGAATGAGAAGATTAGGCACACATATAGGTCATAAATATTGAAATGACTATGCAAATGAGGGCAAAACTGGCCTCTTCCAGAGTTTGGAAACCTCCACTCTACAGATCTGAACCTTGATTGTACAGAAGTTTTACATGTCTACAGGCAGGAATTATTCTGCATTGCTAGCCAAGTTACAGAGTTGCCAAAGAACTGGACAAAAATGCAACTAGCACCTGATAACCTGGAAGAATATGCTCTCCAGGTACTGGGAACCTTTTTTCTGCCAAGGGCTATTTGGATATCTATAATATCATATGCCGGCCAAAAAAATTATCAGCTTAAAAATTAGCCTGCTATCTTTGGCCAATCATTTAATTAATTCACCCCTAATGCCTTGGCAGGCCCAGACCAAATGATTTCTTAGGCCCTATAGGGCCTTCAGGCCAGACATTGCCCACCCCTGCTCTAGACAATGACTAATTTTCCATTGAAGCATGAATTTTCCTTACACTACAAAGATGATTGAGAGAGTCTCTAACTTCTCGAGTGGTATCTGGGAAGACTGACATAAACTAAGGGCTGGCTTTGTTCTGGGCAGGAGGACAATATATCTTTATGTTGCTCCTCTTCCGTTTACAAGGTCTCTGTGACAGAAACTGCTGTCCATGAATTAAATATTGTCCAAAGAACTGGGAGGAAAGCTATAATTAGTTTTCAAAGTGCATTTTAAACGTTTTTTGCAATAACAATTTTATTACAACTGCACCAGAAAACCAGTACATACTCATTATAAAAATAAAATGCAGACCATAAAAAGATATGGAGCCATAGCCGGTTTGGATCAGTGAATAGAGCATAGGCCCGGGACCAAAGGGTCCTAGGTTTGATTCTAGTCAAGGGCATGTACTTCAGTTGCAGGGATCCCTGGCCCTGGTCAGGGCATGTGTGGGAGGCAATCAATCAATGTGTCTCTCTCAGATCTATGTTTCTCTCTGTCTCTCCCTGTCCCTTCCACTCTCTCAAAAAATCAATGGGAAAATATCCTTGGGTGAGGATTAACAAAAGAAAGAAAGAAAGAAAGAAAGAAAGAAAGAAAGAAAGAAAGAAAGAAAGAAAGAAAGAAAGAAAGAGAGAGAGGGAGAGAGAGAGAGAGGAGGAGGAGGAGGAGGAGGAGGAGGAGGAGGAGGAGGAGGAGGAGAAGCAGAAGGAGAAGGAGAAGAAAAGAGGAGAGGAGATAATGGGGAAAAGAAAACAAGAGTCCTTGACTGCCTCCCTTCTATCAATTCTGTTTCTCATTCATTGAAATTACTAATGAATAATGTCTACAAATCCATAGATGCTTTGTGATAAAGGGAGAGACCAGGGATAGAGGGCCCTTTATTCAGTGGGGACACTTTAATGAAATTTTTAGACATGTAAAGTAGGATTCATTTGGGGTAAGGGAGGGATGGGAGCTAGAATGCTCTGCATTTCAAAGTCACAAGAATGTTAAGGGTTCAAGGCTAATAAAGAAGGGGGGAGGGATATCCAGGGAGGTAGGAAGAAAGGTATAGAAAGTGAAATCCATAGCCAGTGAGAAATGCCCAGGGCCAGGAAATGATGAATGCTTGGGATCATGACATCTAAAACTTCATCTCAAGCTATTGTCTATTCTGTCCCATGATGTAACCTCCTGCTGTGAGCAAAAAATCTTCCATGAAATAAATATCTGCTAGACAGGGCAGCCTGTGTCAGTGGTACTTTGAAGACCTTTGAGGACCGTGTCAGTATGGGTCAGGGGAATAAAGAGAAGAGAGCAGTTGTAGGTGAGAAGCAGGAGTTGAGCAACTCAAAAGTCAGAGACTCAGAGAGATGATCAGGAGAAAGTAAGTTCCCCGCTCCAGGTTCTACCAAGAATCCCTGGATACGGGGCACAGATACTATATATCCTGCCTTCTATTGGATTGAAGCTCTACAGATTTGAGATGACTATTAAAGGAAGGTATCATCTCAAGAAACTAAAGCAACCTATGAGAGCATGGAGGGCTTCCTAGAGAAAGTGACATTTGCACTGCATCTGGAAGGAAAGGGACTAAGTAGGAAGGGAAAAAGAGAACCACATGAGTAAAAGTGAGTGGCATGAAAAGGCAACGAGTATTTGAGGGAACCAAGAGCTGGTTGGTATGATTAGAGCTCAGCCCAAGTAGAATTGGCAGGATATGGTTTTTGAACAGTATCCAGACCTCTTGGGATAATGTTAATATTAATCTTTAAAATATATATACCCAGTACAGAGGAGAGCAATGTGGTGGAAAACTGGTGATTGAACAAGGATTTGGAGACCTGTAATCTAATATCCACTCTATCATTACCTTAAGCAATCAGCTTTCCTTCACCTGTGTAGTAGAGTGAAACCTTACCAGGCTGTGTTTATCCCCTCAGAACACTGTAAGAATACAAAGTGTTGGAATCAGGAAGGCTTCTCCTCTGAGAAAGGAAGAGTATTTCAAGAAAACTGCTCAGAACAAGTAAATGGACTGAGTTTAACTCCAAGTGTTGGAAATGAATCAAGGCAAACAGAACAAAAGCAAACTTCTAAAAACAGTGCCAATTGTATTGTCTGGGGGGTAAATAAACAATACACAATCCAAATTTTATATATATATATATATATATATATATATATATATATATATATATATATATATATATTTCAGAGAGGAAGGGAGGGAGAGATAGAAACATCAATGATGAGAAAGAATCATTGATTGGCTGCCTCCTGCATGCCCCACACTGAGGATTGAGCCTGCAACCCGGGCATGTGCCCTGACCGGAAATCCAACCATGACCTCCTGGTTCATAGGTCAATGCTCAAACATTGAGCCACACTGGCTGGGCAAACAAGACATAATGTAAAGAAACTCTGCCCAGTGGGTTTTTTTACTTGCCCCTGTTGGTATAATGATACAGAACATATAACTCCAAAGCTCAAGTCTTTCCACTTCATTAATTATTTCAGATATTGATATTGTTCTTTTTATCTGTTCTTCTCTAATTCTCTTCTCAATCCCTGCTATTATGTAAAAGAGAGAGAATAAATGTATAATCCTTGTATTTTTCACATGGTATGTTGGATAATCCTCTTCTACACCAGGCATCCTAAAGATACTTCCAAATGTTTTTACTTTCACTAGGTCATGTGAGGGTGATAAATATTAAGTGTGGCCACTAGAGGTGTGAGTCTTACAGAAGGCAAAGTGGACAGACATATGGTCACTCTGATGAACAGGCACTCCTTTAATCTCTCTCTCCCTACTGTGAGATGCTCGGGGATCTATAGCCATGATTGGCCCCACACACTTCTCTAAGTCCCCACGATCCCTAAAATCACATCAGTCCAGCCCCAAGGTTCATTCATCTGCTTTGAAAGAACCCAAGGCTTCAGATGAGGTCCTTCAGATGATCTTTAGGTCCTGAAGTCCTACTTCCGCTGTGGGGACATCAAAGTCCTCAACTAGTGGGTTTTGGCAGTATGTCAAGTGGTTCTCTGGACATAGAGGTGGAAGTTAGACTTATTAACTAACAAGTCTCTAGGTTTACCAGGCCCAGAAGAAAATACTTTTGTAGGTAAGATTTATTCTATATGGACCAATTTCTGCATTTCTGACTGGTCCAGAGCCAAAATGCATATTTCACTTATATTCAAGCATCATCATCATTAAATGCTAATTAAGTACCTATAATGAACTACATGTAAAGAGAGTTGCCCAACAGCAAAAACACAAGTGTTTTCCTAAATGAGCATAAAGAATGTAAAACACATACATAAGAAGATAAATAGTAGTATTCATCAAGCACCTTGGAAGGCTGTGTTCATTAGTGTGACACGTTCAGGACATGGACTGCAACATTTTGTTCACCAACATATCCCCAGAAACTAGCATAGAATGTGCACATAGTAGGGAGCTCAAAATGTTTGTTGAGGTGGTGAACACACAATGCAATATACAGATGATGTATTATAGAAATGCACACCTGAAACGTATATAATTTTATTAACCAATGTCACCCCCAATAAATTCAATACAAAATGTTTATTGAGCAGGAGAATAAATATAGAGGTCTAGAGTTATGATTGGTAAGGCTTAAAGGAGGCAGTGGCATACAGTTTGTAAGAGAATGTACAGGTGAGTAATTAAAAGCTTAGATTCTGGAGCGAGGATGCTTGGCTTTGAATCCTGTCCACACCACGTACAACCTACATCCCTTTGGACAAATTATTTAACCTCACTGTATCTCAGGTTGTTTTTTCTTAATCTATAAAATGGAATAATTAAGACACCTATATTACACAGTGGTGGAAAAGATTAGATACATACAATGTAAATAGCAAATGACTAGAATATAACAAATACTATATATGGGTAAGTCGTGGTAGTGATGATGGTGTTGGTGACCATGATAAAAAGATGGAAGCTAATGCAGAATGAGCCAAAGCACAGGAGTGTTTAGGGGCTGGAAACACCAGCTTGGTGGTGGGCATGTGTTAGGGGAGCAGTAAGAAGTAACAACATAAAAGAGGAGGAAGCCCAGACTAGAGATCTCCCCAAGTAGCATTTGGATGTTAAGGGTCAGGCACCTGAAAGTTTTATGAGGAAGTGCTTGTGAAGGGGTGTTTTAGAAGATGCAGAAGTAAACTGCATGGCTTTTATTCATGCAAATATGAGACTATCAACAGGAAAACGGCCTAGTAAACTTTGGTGTATTTATTCAGTGGAATACTATGCAGCAATTACAAAGAATGAAGTCAACCTACACATAAGAATTTGGAAAAATCTCCAAGTCATATTACTGAGTGAAAAAAAAGCATGTTGCTAAAAAATAATAAATTATGACACTATTTATACACAAATACCTCTACATATTTTCTATTCTACACATTTTCTATCAATACATATGTTTACGAATACAAATAATGCTGTCTGAAAGTTCACATACCAAACTAATGCACATGGGGAATCCAGAGAGAGGAAAACAATTTGGATAAGAAAGTTGTCAAAGGGATTTCACCTGCACCCTCCTTGTTTTGATTTTTAATAAAGGAGAATGATTCAAGTATTATTTGTAAATAAAAAGTAATAACTGTTTAAAGAAATTTGTTTGTATAGAGGAGAGACTAGAAGCTGCAAGCTGAATTAGAAGGCATTGCAGTTGTCTGGGTTTGAGGCAATAGATAGGAATGTCCAGGTGGGAATAACAAGAATTATACTATATGAATCAACAGAACATAGTAGAGAGCCAGAGAGAGAGAGAGAGAGAGAGAGAGAGAGAGAGAGAGAGAGAGAGAGAGAGAGAGAGAACACTCAAGTTCAGTTTAGTGACAGGCGTAGAGACACCAAAGCTCTGAGAACAGCTATCATCTAAAAACTCTACAGCTTGAATGTGGATTGCTTTCTTTAGCATAATAATGACTGGATTCAATCAACCAATTTTGTCAATTAATTAATTAGTTGGCCCACAGCTGTTTTAACAGCTTTACAGAACAAGTGCAAAGAAACCCCCAAACAGTTGCTTTGATATTAAGTAGCTACAGCTTTGGTCTTGTTTAATAAGAAATAGCCCGTTGAGACTAGAGATTATTATCCTTTTATCAGTGCATTGAATCCGCTGCACAAAATGATTCACTATTAATCCAGGGAAGGTATTTTTATACCATAAAGAGGGGGTATTCCTAGATAACTTGGGTTTAAGCATTTCTGACTGGTTCAGATCCAAAATGCATATTTCACTTATATTCTAGCAAAATATTCAAGGCCCACATATAGTCCCTTTTCCTTCTGACAATAAATCCATTAAAATACAGTTACTGAATCAAGTCTAACATTAATCCTATTGGAAATTGCGCATTGGCAATACCAAATAAAGTTTCTTTCTGTTTTACCTAATATAAGATGCAAGAGAATTAACCCACTGAAGTACAAATTCTTCATCTTGGGAAAATAAGGGTGGTAGTCCATGGACGGCCTTCAAGAGGTCTGAAAACATTCTAAAATGTTATGCAGAATTCTCTTAATTTTATCTTGTTAACCTGCTAAGGAGCAAGAGTTCATGATTTAAATGAGTTCTAAAAAAAAATGCTTAAAAACTGCTACAATATTTTTTTTTTTTACAAAATATGTCATTTTAGCTAATTGAATCATTCTAAGTGGACAAGGATTGTTGATCCAGACCATATTAAATTGAATTTATTCATAGTAAGTCAATCTTTTAAGGAAATTATGACATGTGAGTCTAAAACACGTTTTAAAAAATCGTAGTCGGCGATGAGCCCAACATTTCCCAGAAGCAATATTTAAGAAGAAAAGCTTACAGAAACACTAAGAAGAAAAGTTTCAAGGAGTGAAAGTCTTCCTCTGGTTGAGAAAATCCTGGGACACTTTTGGAAGCAGAAAGCACTTGAACTGTCCATTGTAGAATAGATAGGAATTTGTAGACAAAGGATGGGTAAGCAAGTTCTATGTTAAAATAAGTGTTGACCAAAGTCATAGACGTAGGAAATAGCTGAAACTTCCAGGGAAAAAGTAAGAGAGAAGACAAGAAATGGAGCCTTGGACCTGACCAAGAAAGCTGGGCCCTGTTCAATTAATGTTTCTGATCAAGGGGATGATAAAAAAAAAAAAAAAGTAGATCTAAGTGAAGGTAAAAGAAGGATTATCAGGTAATAGAATACCAGTAGAATAGTCTGTAGAATAGCCAGAGTGGAGAGGATTAAGCACAAAGACCAGGTGGGGAAAAAATGAAAAACCAGGTAACTGCTTGGGGTAAAAATTTCTGTCTAAAATTATTGCTTTCTTCAAATGCTTAGTTGGCATGCACCTACAAAGACACAAACCCTTAGAACAGTGGGTCGCCAACCTGTGGGTCGCGACACATATATAATTACACTAGAGGCCCTGTGCACAAAAATTTGTGCACTCGGGAGGGTTCCTCAGCCTGGCCTGTGCCATCTCGCAGTCTGGGACCCCTCGGGGAATGACCACCTGCTGGGAGATTGGGCCTAAGTTGGCAGTCAGACATCCCTCTGGCAGCCCGGGAGCCCTCGGGGGATGTCCACTTGCCAGCGGGGAGCAGGCCTTGCTGCAGTTGGACATCCTTAGCACTGCTGAGGAGGTGATAGAGGCTCCCACCACCACCACTGTACTGGCAGCTGTCAGCCTGGCTTGTGGCTGAGCAGAGCTCCCCCTGTGGGAGCACACTGACTACCAGGGGGCAGCTCCTGCAATGAGCATCTGCCCACTGGTAGTCAATGTGTGTCATAGTGACCAGTGATTCCCAGTCGCTCTGCTGTTAGAGTCAATTTGCATATTACCCTTCTATTATATAGGATAGAAGCCTGGTGCATGGGTGGGGGCCAGCTGGTTTGCCTTAAAGGGTGTCCCAGATCAGGGTGGGGTCACCGCTGGAGTGCCTGGCCAGCCTGGGTGAGGGGCTGAGGGCCATTTTCAGGCTGGCCCCAGCCCCTTCAGGGTGGGGGTCCCCGCTGTGGTGCCTGGCCAGTCTGGGAGAGGGGCTGATGGCTGTTTGCAGGCTGGCCACAGCCCCCAGCCACCCAAGCTCCCAGTGGAGGCTGGCTGGAAGTAGGTATCTGGGATTTATTTAGCTTCTATAATTGAAACTTTGTTGTCTTTTTCGGAGGCCACAGCCGGCCAGAGCAAGAGGGAAGCTTGGCTTCCTCCATCGCCTCCTGCTTGCTCCAGCTCCATGGCTGCCAGCTGCCATCTTGGTTGGGTTAATTTGCATACAGTCGCTCTGATTGGCTGGTGGGCATGGCTTGGGCATAGCGAAGGTACAGTCAATTAGCATCTTTGTATTTTATTTGTGTAGATATTGTTTTTGTGATTAATCACTATGCTTTAATTATGTTCAATTTGTAACAATGAAAATACATCCTGCATATCAGATATTTACATTACGATTCATAACTGTAGCAAAATTACAGTTATGAAGTAGCAACGAAGATAATTTTATTGTTGGGGGTCACCACAACATGAGGAACTATATTAAAGGGTCATGGCATTAGGAAGGTTGAGAACCACTGCCTTAGAGCCTGCTACACTAAGCCCTGGGGTGATGCATCTACAATAACACTTCCCCTTATAAATTGGCCTTTGTAGGGGAAAAAAAGAACAGCCTGGTTCTCAGTCCATAATGATGCTGTCTCAGCAAATGCCAAGGAACAGGAATGAATTACTTCCTGAACTCTCTGGTCTTCAGTTATAATCTGAATTCCCTGCCTCCCTCACCAACATGAGAATCCACACCAATAAACATTCTCATTGGAGGTGTCAATCCTACCTTTCCTGGCTTGGAGAAGTGTGGCCCTGTCTTGGCGATGCATTCCCCTCTGGTTATCAACTGAATGATTAATTCTATCCACGCTCAGGCTGACCAATGAATAAGTGACCAGAGGTCATTTCAAATAGAAAATGTTCACTTTCTCTAGATACCATGACACTGTAGCGTTGGAAGTGACTCTTGGGTCTCTCCATCACACAACCAACAGAGCCAGGCTTTGGAGATCATTATCATGCACAGAATCACTAGAACAACTTCAATAGGAGGGAGAGGAACCACTAGATGGGAATCAGATAGTGAGCAGAGACTTACAAACTGCCGAGACATGTCTGGTCCTCTGTTATTCCAAATGTTCTTCTGGCGGGAAATAATAAACCCCTTCTTGTTTAAGTCACTCATGTTGGAATTGTTACTTTTTTGCTTTTGGCAAACCCAAGAGGGAAATGGCTACCCACAAGGACTGGAAGAGAAGAAATGAGCCAAATATTAAGATCTCAGCCATATTGCATTAATTAACAACTGACCAGTAGTTTGGTATCTTGGAGCTGAAACCTCATTTTGAACTCAGTTTGGTAAGCAGTGATCTTGTGAAGTCCTGAGACAACCTGGGACCTCCCCATAAAAATATTTCCTCCTGGAAAGAACGGTACTTTTGAACAAGGTGCTCCAGAGTCCAGGTGTCATTTCTAAAATTTGCTCCTCTGTATCAAGAAAGAATTTTTTATTGTCTGGAGGTTCTTTGTTCAAATTTCATTTTGTTTGATAATTATGCCAGGTATGAAAATCTCTCATTATTTAAGAATCATGGTCAGAAAAATGAGTAGATATGTAAGCAAGTAGACAGATTAATTGTAGATGATAAAGAGTTTTCCACCAATGTCATAGACAAACATTGGATGGATGGATGGATGGATGGATGGATGATAGATAGATAGATAGATAGATAGATAGATAGATAATAAAACTTGTTCACTAATGTCACAAATAAGGTAAAAGGAAACTTGTGGTAGGCTAAACACTGCCCCCCCCCAAAGATTCCCATGCCCTGATCCCCAGAACTGGTGAATATGTTAAAGGAAGCACCTAGTCAAAAGGACTTTCCAGATGTGATTAAGGTAAGGATATTGAGATGGGGAGATCATCCTGGATTACCTGGCTGAGCCTGATGTAACCACAGTGGTCTTCATACGGGGAATGCTGGAGGTCAGAGCCAGAGAAGGAGAGGTGATGATGGAATTGGTGATTGGAGTGCTGCTCTTTGAAGATAGAGGGAAGGACCACAGTCAAGGAATGCAGGGGGTCTCAGACAAGGAAACAATTCTCTGAAACCTCCGAAAGGAATACAGCTCTGCCAACAGCTTGATTTTAGGGCTTCTGGCCTCCAGAGCTGTAAGATAATATATTCGTGCTATTCTGAGCCATTAGTTCATGGTAATTTGTTGCAGCAGCAACAGAAAACGAATATAACACTATAATTGGAGTCACTAAGGGCTCTGAATTTCTGCCCAAAGGAAAGAATAAAGAGGTGGGAATGCCCTCCCCCACACCCCCAAGGTTCCTGCTTCAGTCCCCCAGAGGCATCTGAAGAATCTGAGCTGCAGACGATGAAGACACCATTCTGCTGTCCAGAGCAACCCCTGGCATTTAACAACGATGACATCAATGTCTGGTGAAATCCTTCAACTGGTTTTAGTCTCCTCATATTTCATACTTTGATTCCATTATGATCAGGAGAACAAAAACATGGCCTGGCCCAGGGATATATGGCCCAATATGACAGGCCCAAGGCAAAGAGGGGGGCGACTTGCATATGATGAGTCAAGCCTAAGGTCGCATGGAAGGAAGATCTGACAGAGGAAGGCACTGCGAGGGGAGTGGAATGCAGTCTTAGCCTGGATCTCCTGAGAGCACTCAGAGTGGAAAAGGCCTGTGTGCGGGACACTTATTTGGGAATTTATTGTAAGGAGTTGGAGTGAGGGTCCAGGAAAGAGGAAGATGGAAAAGGGAAGGCATACAAAGATGCACTAGCAGGCGGCCCCCATCTGATGGAGCTTAGTTTACAGATACTGATGAAACACATTGGGAAGCATTCATCTACTGAGCCCATTGTGCATGGTAGTCCCATGAGCATTACACACACACACACACCATGCCTGGGTGCCAGTTGAATGCCAGTCAGTTCCTGTAGGCCACTTGAGTTACTACCATGGTGTCAGAGAAGTCCTAAAGCTGGAAACCAGAGATAGGTCTTAGCCTTAAAGGGTAAGAGCTGTTCAGTTAAAGACTGTTGGCATCTGCTCTCAAGCAGTTGCCACAGTAGCATTTGCAGTAAGGGGTGGACAGGGTTTGCCTACAAGAGGGTCCATTACTCTGATAAAATCCAAATGATACAATAGAAGAGAGAGTCCATTTAGAAACAACAAAAAAGACAAACCAGCCCATATTGTGTGGTCACTACCAAGTATTATCAATGGTGACCGGAGCTCCTGATCAGCAGTTTCTAATGCCTGACACAAGGCTGGAAGCCACATAGGACATCCTCAGCAAAAGTTTGTAAAATTAAATGGAACTATTTTCCAAGGGCTTTCATAATAAATTACCTCAAACTTAGTGGATGGAAATAACAGACACTTGTTGTCTCACAGTTCTGGAGGCCAGAAGTAAGAGATCAATTTCAGTGAGCCACAATGAAGGTGTTGTCAGGGCCACATGCCCTCTGGGGGCTGTAGGTGAGAGTCCCTCTTTACCTCTTCCAGCTTCTGGTGACGCCTGGCATTCCTAGGCTTGTGGCAGCATCCTTCCAATCTCTGCCTCTGCCTTCACATGGCCTTCTCCCAGCGTGTCTGTGGGCCTCCTCCCTGTGCCCTCTCCTCTTCTTACAAGGATACCAGTCATTGAATTTAGGCCCATCCTGGTCCTGGGATGATTCCATCTCAAGATCCTTAATCAATTGCATCCTTAAAGACCATATTTCCAAAAGGTCACATTCTGAGGTTCCAGGTATAAGTGAATTTGGGGGAGATGATATTCAACCCACTAAATGCCCTTGATCCTTAAAGTGACAGGAATCTGGGGTCAGTTCTGGGCCTCAAAAGGACAGTTGGGATCAGGGAAACTCACGGAATGATCTAGGAAGAGGCATCTAAACTAGCTGAGAACCAGAAGAGGAAAAACGTGCAAGAGAAGAGCATCAAGAAGCGCTACAGAGAAGGGAAATAAAAAATGACCCTGAGCTTCCAAGCCTGAGTGAAGAAGGGAACATTTGTTCCTCAGGGGAAAACTCTGCACTGTGTAGGGTACACCTTCTAGGCTTCTAGGCTTCATAGGAGCTACTTTACAACTTTGCGAGCTGTAGATAACTGAAGGCAATGAAAATAATTCTGGTTTACACGTAAATGCACTATGTCCAGTCAAGGGAGCACTCCCCAACCACTCTCCCCCTCACCCCTGTAAAAAAGCCAATGAACTGTGTATCCATTTGCCCATGCATCTCAACTTTCCTTTACTCTCTGGAAATGTGTGCTTCTTTGAACTGTTTACTGCCTGGATTCTCCATTATTGAACCAGTCAAATAAAATCCTTAACACATATATTTGACTTTACTAAGGCTGCTGTAACAAATTACCACAACCTGGGTGGCATAAGATAACATAAATTTATTCTTTCACTGCTTGTGGAAAGATAGAAGTCTGAAATCAAGGTGCCCCCAAGTTGTGCTCCCTCTAAAGGCTCTAGGGAAGGACCCTTCCTGGCTTCTTCCTGGCTTCTGTGGTTGCTGGCAATCCTTGGTTAGTAGACACATCATTCTGATTCAGTGTGTCTATCTCCAAATTTCCCTCTTCTTATAGGGCACAGGCCATTGCATTTGGGGGCCACCCTAATTCAGTAGGACCTCATCTTAATTTGGTTACACCGGCAAAGATCCTCTTCCAAAATAAGATCAAATTCAGAGAATCTGAGTTGACATGAATTTTGGGGGGGTGTTATTCAACCCAGTACACATATGTCAGTATGGGAGTCAAGATGTTACCTTTTCTGAGAAATTATCCTATAACAGGGGTGATGCCATTAAAAGTCAAGTCAGCAGAAGGTGATGGGTTGGGATGTGAGAGGTCAAAGAGAAGGTGTTCGGAGTGGAATATATTGAATTGGCCTAAATGTGGGGCTGGAGGAAGAAAAGGAAAGACTAGGTGGAGAAAAGTAGTAACTTCAATTGCAAAAGCTCTGTTCTACCTAACACGCTCATTTCACAGATGGGAACGCTGAGGCCCAGAGAGGGAGGACTCTCCCAAGGACACCGAGCAGTACACTGACAGAAGCAAAATGAAATCCAGACTTTTTGACTTGCAGACCAGGTTCCACATGCTGGTGGGAAAGGTTTTTAACAGTTTCAGCTTTTGAATAGAGACCTTCAGACAGCTTTTTTTCACATATCATATCATTAACATTCCCATATATGCACACACATACATAAACATGCAAGAAAAAGCTCCACGTAGTGGCCAAAACCTAATGTGAAATCTCTTATTAGAGAAGCTGAATTTGCATCAAAATTCAACCACAGGTAATTAGCTTACATGCATCCCTGATTACACCATTGTGTAATCTTTTGGCCACAAGGAAATGCCTAAACTATAGACAACTCTGTAGCTATTAGTACAATGGCAAAGATTATAAGACAATGATTTCAGTACCTGATAATGGCCTAGGTACAGATCTCTGAATTCTTAGATTTCACGAAAGTAGATGAAATTGTGAAAATGAAAGGCATCACAGTCTTATTTTTTTAAATTATGGCACTGACACAATGGAAATATTATCATCAAGCATCATTTTCTTGTCTAATCTACAGTAATAATCCAGCTCCCAAAAGTTATAATCACCAAGTCATAAATGGAGCATATTTTCTACTTTCTTTTACTTTATATCTTTGTATATATTAGGGACATAGTGTTATTTCTTTCCAGCAAGAGACTTGAGAAAATGTAAGCATCTGTTTCACAAACTTTCTCAAAACTTCAGTGCTTCAGACAAGTACCACTCCTACTCTGAAGGAAATTCAAATTTTACCAGGATGTTTTTGTTCAATCTTGCTATGCGCTTTGGAGATGCATATTCAAATACTGTCTATGAAATGTTTTATATTTTTGTCATTTCCATGACATCATCTCATTTGAATCTCATAACCACTCACTAAGGTATTTATTATTGTCCCTATTTCACAGACGAGGAAACAGAAGGTCAGAGCAATTTAATTGATTGGTCTAATCAATGCCTCGCTGTGAAAATAGATGAGCTGGACCTCAACACAGAGGAATGTTTCATTCCAGTGAAACATTCCATGGGATCCTGAATGTAAAACAAATCAAAGGAATGCTTCTTTGGTTGAGGCAAGGGTGCATCCAAGGGCAGAAAAAAAATGGTAACAATTTGTGGTAGCCACTGTTAGCTGCTTCCCCAGGCAGTTCTCAAAGAAACTCCATGAGTAGTCTGCACAAACCTCAGAGCAGTTTGGAACACTCTAATCTTTCCCAAATGCCTTTTTCAGAATGAACAAGTCATCCTCTGCTCCAACTCCTACTGCTTCTAGGATAGAGTTCTTCTCCAAGCTTATATGGCACCATACCCTGACGGAGAAGCTCCCAGGTCTGACTATAGTGCTTACTGGCTGTGTGACTATGGACAAGTTACTTTACCTCTCTGTGCCTTAGTTTCCTCATTTATATACAAATAATTACTCTCAAAACTTACCTTACACTATTGTTTTAAATGAGGTTTAAAATGAGATTTATTAAATGTGATAATAACTACATAGCCCTTGAACAATGTCTAGTGTATAATGACACTTAACCAATTAACATCAGTCTTATAAGAATTTGTTATTTTTATTGGGCACTTGTATTTCTAGAAACAATCTGTAAATCAAAGCAAGCTGATGGGGATGCCAGACCTAAACTGATGAGAGGTAGTTGGTGATGAAAAGACACCGTAAGGAAGACCTTTCTCAGGTTTCTACATTGATATTTTTGTTATTTTGCACAAATACCAATCGTGGGATAAGGTCAGATCAAGCTGCTTTTTTCCAAGCCTGCTGGACCCCAGGTGAGTGAGAACATTTGACAAGTTTATCAGTGTTGCTCTCTGAAATGAAAAGTGCCCTGTGCCTCGGTCCATGAGAAGCAGAGATAGATCCAAAGAGCAGGGGTAGAAGGTCCCTCTGTGGTGTTGTATTTGCTTCTACCGGGCAGAAAAAAAATGGTAACAATTTGTGGTAGCCACTGTTCGCTGCTTCCCCAACAGCTGGAACTGCCCTCTTCTTTGTCCCTAAGAGAAGTCTGAAGAATCACAGGCCATGCGTTCCAGGGGAGGCTCTGCACCAGCCCAGGGCTAAAGATTTATCAGTTGAAGGCACCCACGGCAGCTCCCCTTGCCTGTGATTGACTGAGAAGTGAGCCTGTGGTGCAGCTCAGGCCAATAAGATGTAAGGACAATTGTTTCCAAGTCCATCCGACTTCTGACACCAGCTGCACACTCAGGACCCCAAGATCACCCCCACCAGTGACACCAACTGCAAGTTTGGGGGTCTCCAAGATCACCCTCAGGTTCAATAAATCACTAGAAGGACTGACAGAACCCATCAAAGTCTTTATCTTAACTAGTGTGGTTTATTACAGCGAAAGGACACAGATTGCAATCAGCAACAGGAAGAGGTTCATAGGGCAGGTTCAAGAGATACCCAGCATGGAGCTTCCCGTAGTGCCCTCCCAGTGGAATCATGTGAATAGTGCTTTAACTCACCGAGCAAATATGTAGGATGATGATAAAAATCACAAGTGGAAGGTGGCAGAAAGGAGAGATGGGAATCCTTGAGCTCTCTTAAAAAACTTTTTCGTATTGAATTTATTGGGGTGACATTGGTTAATAAAATTACATTAGTTTCAGGTGCACGAGTCTATAATACATCATCTGTACATTGTATTGTGTGTTCACCATCCAAAGTCAAGTCTCCTTCTCTCACCACTTATCCCTCATTTACCCTCTTCTACCTCCCCTCTACCTCCTTTCCTTCTGGTAATTACCATGCTCTTGTCTGTGTCTATGAGGGTTTTTTTTTTTTCTTCTTGCTAGGAAGCTTTCAGTTTTGGCTAATGCCTTGAGACAAGCTTTTCTTTACATGAGATGATATATCTCATAAATGCTTGAGCTATTTTAAGTTCTATTTTCGTGTTACTTGAAGCTGAAAGCTTCCTAACTCATATACCTGGTCATTAGAGTATTACACGTAGTCTGCCTGAGAGCTTGTCAACAGGAAGCACACTAAATGGGACTTCCTGAGGCAATCTGTACCTGAATAAATAGCACAACTGAATAACAGAAATAGAGTCACTAGCTAATTTCCTGGCGTGTGTATATTTCTGCAATTTACAGTACAGGGAGAGTGGGAAGGTCTCAAGGCAGGAGTCTGGAGATAAGGGTTTGAGGTTTGCATCTATTGATACTTCACTCTGTGACCTGGAGCCGGTCACTCAAGTACTCTGAACCTCCATTTCCTCATCTGAAATAGAAATCAAATAAAAATTCATCTTAGCCCTAACTGGTTTGGCTCAGTGGATAGAGCATCAGCCTGCGGACTGAAAGGTCCCAGGTTCGATTCTGGTAAAGGGCATGTACCTTGGTTGCGGGCACATCCCCAGTTGGGGGTGTACAGAAGGCAGCTGATCGATGTTTCTAATTCTCTATCCTTCTCCCTTCCTCTCTGTAAAAAATCAATAAAATATATTTTTTAAAAAATTCATCTTATTCACAGTGTTTTGGGGGAACTCAGATGGTAAATATTGCTTGTAAGGGACAGAAACCCAATTAAAAAGGTTTGAACGAGAGAGAGAAAAAGAAGATTCATTTTGAGAGGAAGATAGTGCTACATATTCAGGTGGAAATGCTCAGCTAAGGGTTTACTTAGGCTGCTAAACTTGCACATATGAGGGGTGCTTAGCACAGACTGGGGTGGGGGGATATTTCCCAAGATGAGTCTTAGAGAATGGGAATTAATCAGGTGATGAGAAGTAGGAAGAGTGTTCTGGGTTTAAGGAACAACAGAGAGGTGAGAAACTACACAGAACAAACACATAACATTCGTGCACATGTGTGCACACATAGGTGTGTTTATGGTAGAGTGTGGGCTGCCAGATAAGCAGCTCAATATTACCAATGAGTAACAATCAGGTGGGAGGTGAGGCTGGGCAGGTGAGGAGGGACCACCTCATGCAAGGACATTTCCATCCAAAGCGGAGATACATAAGTTGACTTTGTGGCTTCCCTTTACAGTGTGTAAGAAAGGAGAAAAATTCCTCCGGAAGCAGATTTTAAGCCAATCGAGCACATAAATGAACAAAAGCTGCTTTCATTCTTTTTTTTCCAATACTTGTGGCTCCCACAATTTTTCTTCACTTCCATTCAATTTTTCTTTTATTGTGTCCCCCATGCAGAAGGTAAGTGCCAATATACTTCATTGGATTTCTCTTTCCAGCTCCAAAATGCATGCTTTGTGACAAGTCAAAAACAGGGCTTTACAAAGGAAGGACAAGTTTCTCCCTTCTCGCTCAGTCCCTGCTACCTTTCCACCAGAGGGACAAGGCTGAGTTTGATGTGAGTTCCCATACCTGTGTCTATGTTCACACAGCCACATGTCAACATATCCAGTCACATAAATTAATTTTTTCTACTTTTAAAAAAATTGGATTATGCTATTCTCATTATAGTATAATAATTGCTCAGGTTGATATATGGATATGCAATTAATTCTTATGAAAACCGTATAATATTTCATAGAATGAGCAAATCTGTCTGTTAATTTAACCATCTCTAGCAGTGGACAACATTGAATTTACTTCTGCCTTTTTTAGCCATTCTCAATAATACAATAAACATGCTAGCACATTTATCTTTGTGTCCCAGTACATTTATTTCTATAAGATAGATTCTTCAAAGTTAGATTTGTGGGAGAAGGGGTAGTCATATATCTAATCTGAGCAGATACTGCCTAATTAATTTCCTAAAAGAGAGTCAACCAGAAGACACCATTTTTCATCCATCCGATTGGCCAGGGTGAGGGGAAAGGGTTAATGTGTCTGAGGGTCTTGGAAGAAGGTGAACTACCTGAGTGCTGGAGCTTCCTTGGGTCTTCCCTGTGAGCTGGACACCTAAGAACTGGACTAGAGAAACTAATTGAAAGCAAGCCATGTGGCTCCACTAGAAGGCTACTTCCTGTGAGTAAGAAATTACAGAGAAAATGGTCTTGAAACTATATTAGCTCAAGGTCATTCCCTGCTCCCTGCCCTTCTCCCAATCCCTGAATAAGCCATAAACGCTCCCACCCTCCAGATCTTTGCTGAAGCATTCTCCTCTTTTCAGGTTGCCATTCTCTCAACCCCTATGCTCCTGCCAAACCCTTATTCTGAGTTCAAAATGAAGCTGTACCTCCACTTTTTCCAAGAAGCCTCCAAATAACTCTATTGCAATTCACCTCCTCCTCTACCATTTGCTTGAACAACAATCAACAATCAGAACTACTACTGTCACCAATTATAATGTGCCAGGCATCATGCTATGCATTTTATATGCATCCTCTTATTTATTCCTCAGTAATCTTATTAGGTAAGTCATATTAATATGTATACTCTGAAGGTGAGGAAACTGAGGAGCACTTGCCAAAAGACACACAGCCAGTAAGTGTTGGAGCTATGCTTTACCCTCAGGTCTGTCTGACTCCAAAGCCCAGACTCCAGTCATCATCCAACGCCACATAATAAAAGGAGAATTTCACTGAGCAAGCCTGTACTTTAATGGCAAACTGGTTGGGTCATTGCTTTGTAAACACTGCCTGCGATAGATGAATTTGCTTTCTACATCTTCAAAGTAGTCTTATCCCCCAATGAATCTTATGAATGGAGCAAAGTTGTCAAGTCCTACAGTAAGTGGCAAGCAGTGGGATGTTACCAGAATCCAAGCTTTCTGCTGCTAATTTTTTTCACTAGGTTGCAAGCTTTAATTTAACTGTCAGACCCTGGGTCTTTTGCCAGCGCTAATGGAGGACTGTAGCGGTGATGGTAATTATTTCTAGACACCGGTACCTCCTTCATTTACCTTCTGGTCGCAAATACTCAGCGGCTTCAAGCTAATTTCCTTTCTTATTTTCTTCATTAGTTTGCAAACTCCCACTGCCAACGAAAACAACCCATCTGATAAAACGTCAACATGGAGTGTTCAAAGTATGAAAACTGTCAAACAAAGATTGTGTTTCTATAAGGCAATCTAAATGTGTCACACATGTCGAAACCACTTTCCAAAGACAGATTATATAGGTCAAAATGTTACCGGAATATTTTTGTAACCCACAAAAACAGATCCCTCCATGACAGGTTCTAGAATCTAGATACTATGCAGATATCCTGAAAATCAGCTTCCAATACACTCTGAATAAACTGGATTAAAAAGCTGGCATCAAATTTCCTTGCTTCAAATGAAGACCACAGGTTTTCTGCTCACAATGAATTAGAAGATCCTAGGTTCTGGGTTTATATTTCATTCTTCCCACCAAGAAATAGTGCAGACAGAAGATAGGACCTTCCAACCAACGCTTATTGTCTGGGTGCTATTCTCTTCAAATTCTCAGAGGTTGAACACCCTGAAACAAATTGCTAGGTAGCAACAAAAGCTGTGGATGGGAATGAAAGCACCAACGATAATGAAAAAGCAGAGAAGAAGTGTGGTAGAGCTTGGGTGGGGCTGAGTGGCAAAAGAAAAAGACAAAGACTGAACCACAAATGGGTAATTTTAAATGGGGTACCAAGGGGGGGAATCTTTCCAAATTGAACACGTTGCTAAATAAACACTGACATGTTTACCATGCCGATTTAGAGAAAAACAAGCCATGTAGAGGGACCCTCATCTTCCACTTAACCCAACTCAAAGAGCTCAGGTCAAGAGGGCAAAGGATTTGTGTCTAATGGAACCTCACCCCCTAGTGATAAAGGGAGAGAAGAGTTGGTATAAGATGAAAAAGTAGCAGAGTCATGTCTGGAAAACACTCATACACACACACACACACACACACACACACACACACACACTATGCCTATTATTTTGCGTGCACAACAGAGACATTGAAAAAGAGAGAGACAAAGAAATATAGAAAAGCAGACAAAGGCAGAGGGAGAGATAAAGACAAAGACAGACAGAGATATGCATAAAAATAGAAACAGACAGAGGCTGAGGTAAAGACAGAGAGACAGACAACAGAGAGAAATAAAGACACAGAGGATAGACTGCCAGAGACCAGATACTAAAGCAGAGATAGAGGGAAAAATATGTTTATGGAAGACAATTGCATATCTGCATAGCCAGGAAATCGTTATTATTTTGATAATAAAGTAATAAAGTTTGATTATAGGTGAGAAATAAAGAAATCAAGAGGTCATGTGAGATCATTAAGCTTTCAGAGCTTAATGAAGTGAAAACCCCTTTGCTTTTTGCAGTTTTCAGAGTGCTATAGTCTGAATTTTGTGCACCTCCTCCCGCCCCCACACACACCAAATTCATATGTTGAAATCCTAACCCCCAAGGCGATAGTACAGAGGGTGGGGCTTTAGTAGGGTGATTAGATCATGAGGTTAGAGCCCTCATGAGTGGGATTAGTGCCCTTATAAAAGAGATCCCACAGAGATCCATTCCCCTCCCACCATGTGAGGACCAAACAGAAAGATGCCATCTAAGAAGCGGGGAGAGGACCCTCACCAGAATGGGGCCAATATAAAGAGTTTGAAGACCAAACTGTATTTGGTCACTTAGATTTATTGAAAAATGTACATGTAATAACAGCTAAAGCTAGTGGTGCTTATTATAAGTCAGACATTTCTCTTTTTTTTAATCTTCCCCTGATGACATGCTGAGAGAGAGAGAGAGAGAGAGAGAGAGAGAGAGAGAGAGAGAGAGAGAGAGAAAGTGTGAGACAGAAAAATCCGCCCACTGCTTTCCATATATGCCCCACCTGGAGATGGAGCCTGCAACCCAGTTATGTGCCCTGACCAGGAATCAAACCGGCAACCTTTTGGTGCACAGGATGATGCTCAGCTAACTGAGCCACTCTGGCTAGGCATAAATCAGGCATTTCTTTAACTACTTATATGAATTAACCCACTTAATCCTCATTCCAACTTGCTGAGGTTCTACTGTTTTCTTCCTCACTTTGCACATGGGGAAACTGAGTCACAGAGGGATTAAATAACTTGCCCAAAATTA
This sequence comes from Myotis nattereri, assembly GCF_964212035.1. NCBI lineage: Eukaryota > Metazoa > Chordata > Mammalia > Chiroptera > Vespertilionidae > Myotis > Myotis nattereri. Next base: position 91,879,151 of record NC_138079.1, on the reverse strand, counting down.
CACAGCTGGAAGCCATGGGGCCAGAATATAACCAAGGCAGAGTTGGCCTCAGAGCCTGTGCTCTTAATTACGGTACCCCACTGATCCCCGCTATGCTGAATTGTGCTTTTATGCATTTCTGTCTATTCCTCATGATAAGAGTACCATGGAAATGTCTAAAGAAATAAAATATGTCAACATCAGAAAATATCTTTAGGCAAATTGCCCAGTTGGTACTGGGTTAAACTACTTTCTTTCTGGTAAAATTTCTTGCCAGCCTATGTTAATGTACATTGTACTTCTCTAATGGTGGAATTTGCAGCAGTTTCTAAACATGCTTCTGGAACTTCTTTTTCACAGATTCACCTAATAATATAGAATTGGTGGAAGATACTGACCTAGGTGCTCTTTGAGGTGCCCCCCAAATCCAGGACTCTGTGGTGCTTTATTTAGTAACAATTAATAAAGATAACAGATGATAAAAATCATTTTAAAGTCAGAAAAAAAATCAGCAATATTCTTTTACTCAATCAACAACTACTTAGTGAATACCTACTTTGTAACTGGACTTTTCACTGTGACTAACACATGAAGCTCACTTTTGGAGGTGAGAAGAGCGGTACAGAAACAGTCAATAAACAAATACCAAATCAACAATATAACCAAGGAGATATAAGTCCTATGAAAAATATAAATCAGAGTAAGGGGCAGAGACAAGAGTTGCTGGGAATCTTAGGGAAGGTGACATTTGAGGGGTGACTTTTGGGCAGAGTTACAAATGAAGTTAGGGAGTAAGCCATGTAACTTATTGGGTGAAATGTCTAAGGCAAAGAGAAGAGCAGGTGCAAAGGCCCTGGGGCAGATATTTTTATATTTGAAGATCCTCAGGGAAGCCAATAAGACAGTGACAAGGGGGAAAGTAACACGAGAGGTTTGGAGAGGGGCCAGGAGCCAGGTGGTCATGTAGAGCCCTGTATAACATAGGAAGAACTTTTCTTCTTACCATATGGTCAGGTAAGGGGCATGGAAGGAAAGAAGAAAGACCTTACTCTACTGTGCAATGAGTCTTGAGAGCAGTGTCTCCAAAGAGAATGGTAGTGTTGCCCTTAAAAATGATGTCTCAGAAGGAGAGTAATAAAGGAATATATAATTACTAAAGATACAATAAAAAGTTATAAAAGGATAGCATGGTGCCTGGAAAGGTGGCCAGGGCGGGGTGGGAGCAGCATTGAGAGCCTATGGACCTGCATTCATAGCCATGTCATCCATTAAATGAAATGTGAGGGGTGTGTGTGTGTGTGTGTGTGTGTACCCGAATAAGTTTTTTTGTGTTTGTTTTTTATGGGATTTTTTTGGTTTTTTAAATTAAATTTATTGGAGGGACCTCGGTTAATAAGATTACTAGTATATAGGGTTCAAGTTTGCAATTCTATGATACATCATCTATATATTGCATTGTGGCACCCAAAGTCAAATCTTCTTCCATCACCGTATATTTGACCCCCTTTACCTTTAACTATGCCCCACACCCTTCCCTCTAATAACTACCATACTGTTGTCTGTGACTATGAGTTTTTGTTTGTTTGTTTTTCTTGTTTGTTCATTTGTTGCTTTCAGTTCTGACTCCAAATACAGTTTTTGATTTTGGCTTTAAAAATTATTTCTTTTATTTAAATATGAAATACCAAACAAAGCATGTATTTTCCCCACATCCTCACTTTCCATTCACCTCTCCACCTTAGCACCCTTCCCTTCTCCCCACCCCCCCCCCATGGAAATTCCTCTTGCCAATATTACCAATGACTTCCATGTTGTCAAATCAATGCCCATATTCTGATGGTTTTTATTCAGACTCTGCTTGAAGTGCTGGGCTCTGCTGTCTTCTAGAACATTGTTCTCCTCCTCTCTCCTTCATCACCATGCCTTTATACCTATTGTTGCTCTTCTTCCTCTACTTGATTCCAAAGATCGGTTTCTCAGGATTCAATTCTAGGTCCACTTCCTGTTCTTTCATTTTCACACTCAATTTCACACTCAATTACCAGTTAACCCAAAAGATTTTAGTATTGGATTCAACTAAGCACTTGAACCATTATGTCTGCCTATTTACGGGCTGGAATATGAGGGAAAACTGGGTCTCTGTGTCACCGGAGGGAGAAATCAGTGTGTGGTCTCAGGCAGATGCCAGTGACCAGAATAACAAAGAATATTAAACCAAAGGATATTTCTGTGACTTATCACAATGAAACCATGAAGTTTTGAATATTTACTGACGGACTGCTTGCAAGGATGCTGTGAGAAGGGCAACTGTATTGAAAAATAAGAAGTATTCCTGGCTTCAGGCTTCAAAGCTTCCAGAATTATTAATGATTTCTCAGCTAGCCTCAGTGCCACTGGCAAGAAAACACCAACAATTTTTTAATTCAAAAAATTATTAAGTAGGAGTAACCTTTAAGTAGAGGCAATCTCCCTGACCTTGCCTTTATTTTATATTCTAACTTCAAGGCACAGGAAATGTAATAAACCCACAGTTTCAATATAACTCAAAACCAATAATTTTCCTTTAATTATTGCAGGTTAAAGCTTCCTTCATTTATATGCATTATTTGAGAATTTTTTCTGGAATACATGAATATCAAAGAAGGCCTTTGAACTTCTTCAAAACTCATTCCTTTTTACTCTGTTAAAAACAATTACCTGAACAGGAAATTTTCCAGCACTGTTTTGTTAATCAAGTATAGGAGAATATGGACTCCATTAAATGTTAAAGATAGATGGATAGATATAAGCACAGATAGATGGATGGATGGATGGATGGATGGATGGATGGATGGATGAATAGGTGGATGGGTGGATGGATAGGTGGAGGGATAGATAAATGGATGGATAGGTGGATGGAAAGATAAGATGAATGGATAGGTGGATGGGAGGATAGATGGATGGGTGGATGGATTGAAGACAGGGACAGCTAGACAGAAACAAACAACTGTGTTAGTCCACACACACAAAAAAAAACACCCACAATAAAAAATATAACTTCACTTAATCTCCATAGCAACTCTATATAGAATATATTGTTTTATCACCATTTTATGCAAGCAAACTGAAGCTGAGAGATGTTGATTAATTTGCTCCAGGTGACTCAGCTGAAAAATGGAGGTGCCATTTACGATAATCATGATGGTCATGATGATGACAACAACACAATAATAACCGTCTTTTAAAAAAATAAACTCTCCTATGTGCTAGGCACCATGCTTGGTATTTTATATGTATTATGTCATCTAGGCACCACAATAAGTCTTTTATTATCTCTACTTAAGGTAAAGAAACTGAGGTGCAGAGCAATTAAGTAGCATGGCCTAAGGCACAAAGTTATTAGAACCTAGGTTCACCTGATATCAGTGGCCAAGATCTGTCCTTTGTCCTTTCTGAATTTTTATTTAAAATTTTATTTAATATTATTTGTGTCAAAAGCCATCAACTTTGTCTGTGAACTGCTTGTAGAAGTCATAAGTACACAACCTCAAAAACACTCAGCTCAGAAATATCTCATTGGGTATTTGGTTTTGAGATTTGAGTAAATAACAGCCTCTTTTAAAATGAAGGTTAGATAAAGAGCTTCCCAGACAAGAAAAAGCTAAAGGACTTCATCGCCACCAAACCAGGATTATATGAAATGCTGAAGGGTATCCTTTAAGAAGAGGAAGAAGAAGAAAAAGGTAAAGATAAGGACACATATGTAATACCTTAATTAATAAGGAAATTTTTAAAAAAAATTATGAACAACAAAGTGACAACAAATACATCTCTATCAACAAGTGAATCTAAAAATCAAATGAATAAAAAAATCAGGTGAACAGAATAAACTGGTGAATGTAATAGAATCAGGGGCATGGAAAGGGAGTGGACTGACAATTCTCAGGGGGAAGGGGATGTGGGGGATGCAGGAAGAGATTGGACAAAGATCTTACACCTATGGATGAGGACAGTGAGGGGGGGGGGGGGGCGAGGGCCTGGGATGGGATAGGAACCAGCTATGGGGAGAAAAAAGAGGAACATCTGTAATAATATGAACAATAAAGATTTAAAAAATGTAACTACCACCTGAAATGTTAAACCTATTAGAAAGTCACACCTTAAGATGATCCCATGTAGACTTGAACAGCACACTGAATGGGTTTTGTAATGTGATAGAATAGATTATTAGCTTTTCCTTTAGTCTGGAACATTGCAAAGGGAGGAAGAAAGAAAATTGCTAGGTACTTTTTAAAATAATCTCCTTATTTTAGCATAGCTTTGGATTTACAGAAGAACGGTGAAGGTAGGACAGAATCCCTACATACCCCACATCCAGGCCCCCTATTATTAACATTTTACATTAATATGGTGAATTTGTCACAGTTACTGAACCAATAACCTTACACATTATTATTGACTCTGGAGCCCATCACTTATTCCTATTTCTTTGGTTTTTACCTAGTGTCCTTTTTCTGTTCCCAGATCCCATTCAGGGTACCACATTACATTTAGTTGTTATGTTCTCCTTAAGCTCCTCCGGGCTGTGACAGTTTCTCAGGCTTACCTTATTTTGGATGACCTTGACAGTGTGAGGAGTACTGGCCAAGTATTTTGTACAATGCCTCTCATTAGGGTGTGTCTGGTGTTTTCCTCATGATTAGACTGGGGTTAAGGGTTTGTAGGAGGAAGAACACAAGGGCAAAGTGCCACAATGTCAAGGGTACAGGCTTCCAAGATGACATTGCTGTTGATGAGAACCTTGGTCAGCTGGCTGAGTCATTTTCCAGGTTTCCCCACTATAAAGTCACTCTTATTCTCCCTTTCCACACTCTGTTCTTTGGAAGGAAGTCACAAAGTGGAGCCACATTTAAAGAGTGAAGACTGAGGCTCCCCTTCCTCGAAGAGGAAATTTCTACATAAATTATTTAAAATTTGTCTGCATGAGAGATTTGCCTGTTTTGTTTATCTATCTATCTATCTATCTATCTATCTATCTACTTATTTATATCAGCATGGCCAGGTGGATATTTATTTTATACTTTGGGTTATAATCCAATATGATTTTATTATTGTATTAGAGGCTTAGTGCACAGATTCATGCACCGGTGGAGTCCCTTGGCCTGGCCTGTGAAGCTCAGACCAAAACCTCTCTGACATCCCCCGAGGGTTCCCAGATTGCGGGAGGGCACAGGCCAGGCCCAGGGACCCCACCCGTGCATGATCAGGCTGGGGAGGGATCACGGGTGGGCTCCAGGGCATGTCCAGCCCATCTCACAAAGTCCTGATTGGCCGGACCCCAGCAGCAAGCTAACCTACTGGTCAGAGCATCCACCCCCTGGTGGTCAGGGCATGTCATAGCAACTGGTTGAATGGTCAAGTGAATGGTCAAACACTTAGCATATTAGGCTTTTATTATATAGGATTGCTTGAATTGTTCCAGCTCTGGCCACTGGGTGCTTTTTCAATTGACTATTATGTGCCTTTGACATCTTCCTATCATTGTAAGAATTTTTTTTAGTACTTCCTTACCTTAAGGCACTATAAGCCTCTCTGGGCTTAACTTGTGTATTTCTTGTGCCAATCTTAGAATCAGCCATTTCTCTAAGGAGCAGTGATACATTTTAATGGAGAGTAGTATTTATTGGAGAATGGTATGACAAACTAAGATGGGGATTCTGGGAGTGCTTGTTGCTACTGGGGTGGCATGCTCCTAATTCCTCTAAACCAGTGGTTCTCAATCTTCCTAATGCCACGACCCTTTAATACAGTTCCTCATGTTGTGGTGACCCCCACCATAAAATTATTTTCATTGCTACTTCATAACTGTAATTTTGCTACTGTTATGAATCGTAATGTAAATATCTGATATGCTACATGTGTTTTCCGATGGTCGAGACCCACAGGTTGAGAACTGCTGCAACTAACAGAGAAGGAAACATGATATATATTCACCATGTATACACACTGTTAAAAAGAAGCAACAGGTCTAAAATGGAGTCACTTCTGCCAAACCCGTAGGGTAACTAAGATTTTATACTTGAATTAATTGCAGTTTTAGCTTCCCAGGAATGTAACCTTTAACCACTCAACACGGAATTACCTGGTCAGCACTAGATAAATAATCAGCCCAATAAACCCCTTCATTGCCCTTAGGAGAGCAAGTTTGCCTGAAACAATGCATTTTTGCTAATAATTTCCTTCTTCCACCCCCTTTTTGTCTTTAAAACTTTTCCATTTTATTCAGCCCTTTAGCTCCTTTCTGTCTGCTAGATGGGATGCTGCCTGACTCACAAATCATTCAGTAAAGAAAATTAGATCTTTACTTTTTATTGGGTTGAATTTTAATTATCTAACCAAACATTTATCAGTAAATATTTCTATATGTAACCATATAAGTCTATATTAAGTTAAACATGAGTTAATACTAATGCCTGGGCATATTTTTTAAAATACCAATACCCAAAGCCCAACCCAGATCAACTGAATTAGAATCAATTAAATTTGAACTCAGGCACATGGGGAAAGTTATCTTGCCCAAGCCTAGGTAATTTTTTTAAAAGCTACCCAGGTGACTTTCATACCACTAGCCCTGAGAATCACTAATAGAAACAAAACAGTAGATGGGAAAGCAATGTAATTTTTTTTTGGGGGGGGGTGGGGAGGGACTACATATTAACATTACTAATAGATGAAAGAATTAGAGTAGGTTCCTACAATCTCTTATGTTTACATCCTCAGAGTTTTCCTAAACTTTTCAATTTGATTCCTTATTTATTTCTCAAACTCAGCTGCAGCAACACTGATATAGTCTAGATGGAGTTGTCCTAATCTAGACAAAAACCAAAGTGGGAGAAAGAAACAGACATATGTATGAAATCCAAATGCAAAGAACATGGGTATTATTTTATTAATAAACCCAAGGAGATTGAGAAGCATCAAATAAATAGCACCTTTGGTGAGTGAAATATGATGCTAGACATTGTCATAATAGCAACATTCACCATGAAAAATAACATTAAATTAAGAGTAAATTGTATGGCTTTTATTGCCCATTTCTGGCCAGGAGCTTCAAAAGCCCTGGACATGTCTTGAGTGATAGCAGTGTCATTGTATGCTAATAAGATGACCTAGGCAGGGCCCCTAGATACCTGGAGTTGAGGGGAGGTGGTTGGTTACCAGAAAAAAAACAAAACAAAAAAAACACCATATGATTAGAGGGTTGGAATTTTCAGCTGCCCAACCAGAGCGGGTAAAGGGCCTGGAGACTGAGCCATTCACATGGGCAATGATATAATCAATCATGCCTATGTAAGAATAATACAGATAGCAGCTACTAGTTACTAAGCACAAATTTTATGCCCTGGATTGTTCTGAGTACTTTTCATGCATTCATTCATTTCACTCTCACTATATCCCTATAATTACTAGTAGGTTCTACTATTGCCCTTTATGAGATTTAAAGAAGCACAGAAATTTTAAGTAACTTCCCCACGTTCAAGTAGCTGAAATGAGTTTCATTCCTATCTCTGATCCCCCAGTCTACCAGTTCATCTCTCCAAATCCAGCACTGCAGCCAATTTCTTTGAGCTTTCTGCATATACAAACAATATTTTTTACAAGCATTATTTTGAGTGAAAGAATTAAATATATAAAAACGAGTGGCCCAATGCATGGATTCGTGCACACTGAAAGGAAATTAATTAGAAGAAATATTTTATTATCATTATTCGCCCTTTCTCTATAATAGAAGTCTCAGAGATGAAAGAAAATTAGTAAACTATATATGAAAATAATATATAAATTGATTAATAAATAAACCATAACAACATGCTATAACAACAGCAGAGCCTTTAATAGAGATAGATAGATAGATAGATAGACAGATAGATAGATAGAGGTCCTGGAGTGCGAAAGGGCAATCGCAAAGTTGCTGTCGTACAGGGTGTGGAACGCAAATGCAAGTGTGCAGTAAACCAGATTTGGGCAGACAGTGCCCCAGCAGCAACATAACCCATGGCCGAAGGTGGAATCTAATGGCCTGGCGAGGAATTGGGCTCCCTCCTCTCTGGTTCTCAGGTGCATCACCCGAGAACCACCACTGCCAAGTGACCACAGCTGGGCAGCTCCTGCGTTGAGCATCTGCGCCCTGGTGGTCAGTGTGTGTCATGTGTGCTGGCCGTCTGATGGCCGGACAACCAGGTAGCCTTTTATATACAGACATTATAGAGGATCACATAACCAATGCCGAGGAACTCACCATTTAAAATGATCAAAAGTGAATGCTTGATTATTTTGAGTCTGATTATATTTAAATCAAAAATAATCAAAACCATTAAAATCTCCCTTTTAACCCCTTCCCAATTCCATGCATTTTATCCTTCTAATGCAGTGGTTCTCAACCTTCCGAATGCTGCAACCCTTTAATACAGTTCCTCATGTTGCAGTGACCCCCAACCATAAAATTATTTTCGTTGTTACTTCATAACTATAATTTTGCTACTGTTATGAATCGTCATGTAAATATCTGATATGCAGGATGTATTTTCATTGGTACAAATTGAACATAATTAAAGCATAGTGATTAATCACAAAAACAATATGTAGTTATATATGTGTCTTCCGATGGTCTTAGGTGACCCCTGTGAAAGGGTCGTTCGACCCCACAGGGGTCGCGACCCACAGGTTGAGAACCACTGTTTTAACGCATGATTTTATTCTACCTATCACTAAAGTAGTGTGTATATATCCACCATTTTGTGTGTTTTTATCTACTAATAGTGATATCTCTCTGCAACCTTCACCTTTTCCTTGACATTTTTTGAAGATCTATTCGTATTTATACATCTGTCATCAATGCTATAAAGTATTCTATTGTATAAAAATCACATCCTACTTTGATGTAACAAAGCATTTTAAACATTCCTTTGAGGTAAATTTCACATGATATAAAAATTTACAATTTAAAGTGTATCATTTTAAAGAGGATTAATTTCAAAACAAATTGAGATCCTCTGACCTGAAATACAATGAGCATACAAGGACAGGTGGGAACAACAATGTCCCTGACTTTCCTATACTTCAAAGATATCTCTCCAACCTCCCCAGCTACCTTGAGTCATCCGCTGCTTCACTTCATATGCTTTTTTAAAAATATATTTCTTTATTGATTTCTGAGAGGAAGGGAGAGAGAGACAGAAACATCAATGATGAGAGAAAACCATTGACTGGCTGCCTCCTGCACACCCCCCACTGGGGATTGAGCCCGAAACCCAGGCATGTGCCCTTGGCCTGAATCGAACCTGAGACCCTTCAGTCCGCAGACTGCCGCTCTATCCACTGAGCCAAGCCAGCTGGGGCACTTCTTATGCTTTGCTCGAGTCAATAGCTGTGTGCCTACCTGAGCAAAGTTGGAATGAATCGACACATCTGAATTGGCTTATGTAGGCAAAGACTAACATAGCTCTCTTTCTTAGTCGGGTCAGGCTACCATAAGAAAATACCATCTACTGGATGGCTTAAACAATAGAAACTTAGTTCTCACAGTTCTGGAGCCTAGAAGTCTAAGGTCAGGGTGCCAGCAAGATGGGGTTCTGGTGAAGGCCCTTCCTTTGCCTGTCTTGCAGATGGCTGTCCTCTTGCTGTGTCTTCACATGTGCAAAGGGTGAGGGATTCTGGTCTCTCTTCCTCTTCTTATAAGGACACTAACCCTTATAAGGGGACCACGGCTACACTTAATCTTAATCACTTCTTTAGAGGCCCCGCCTGCAAATACCATCACCTTGGGGATTAGGGCTTTGCCATAGGAATCTGGCCAGGACACAGACATTAAGTACTCTATAAATGTGAGTTATCACAGCTGAGCCTGGCAGGTATGCAAACCCACTGCCATCGATGTGAAATACTGGGAAGAGTGAGACAGCCACACAGTATGCAAATTCTGCACCTGGACACAGATATAAACACAGAGAAGCCAAACCATAGCCCCAGTCTCGGGCCCAGGAAGTAACTGAAACAGTTGCATCTGGGATAGAAATCTCTGCTTCTCCATGGGTTTGTGGAAACTGCCCGTCATAAACAAGAGTTCAAACTAGACATGCATATCACGTCTGATGCAGCCTGAGCTGAGCCATCCAGGAAGGAATGTGATGAAATACCAGTCCTCCAAGAGGAGAGAAAGTCTGCACAACCGCCTTGAGCCAAACCGTGAACGCCGGGAGGAACTTTCACCCTCTGAGAGTCTGAGAGCCTAAAAAGGGTGCTACCCAGGGGCTATTCCACCAACAGGAAAGGATTGCCCAACAACTTTGATCCAATCAATTTTGGAGTTGAGTCAGGACTGCCTTGCCACTCAGCTACAGTAGGTGACCATATGGTATAGACAGAGGAACGGAAGCTTTAGGACCAGCATAGGCCTGGGTTCAAATCCCACTTGCATTGCTTACACATTACCTATAAAATCCATTTTGGCCATGAATTTGACCACATGAGTCTACTTTCCAGATCTGTAAAATGGAGATGATAATATATTTCTCCTAGGGCCCATTGGAAAGAATATGTGTTGAGTGCTTACTGTGTGCCGGGTGCTGTGCTAAACTTCTATAACCTTCCCAACAATGAGTGAAGTAGGTACAATTTTTACCCCATGTTACAGACAAGGAAACTGAGTCATGGAGACGTTAAGTAGCTTGCCTGGCCAAGTTCACACAGTCAGCGAGAGGTGAATGAGATAGAGTATGTGACATTGAGCTGTTTCCAGGCACCAGGAGGCTATTGATAAACACTTCCTCCTCACCCTGCGTTATTCTCACTAGCACCAATAAACTACTCTCACTAACGCTAATAAACTTTGAGTTAGGCCATTGAGGCCCCTTTAAAATGTAAATATTTTAACTAGGACAAAGAGCACATGAAACCATATCAGGCATGAAATCCAATTAGCTTAGCATCTTGTTTTCCAAACTTCCTTGAAGACAAAAATCCCTCATGACACTTGATGTTTCTCCCCACATCCCAGGATCCTGCCCCGGAGATTCTGAAGCAGTAGATTGGGATAGGGGTTGGGAATTTTGAATTTCAGCAACCACTTCAGCTAATTCTGAAACTCAGGGAAGCTAAGACACTGGCATGTTCACCAGAGCCAACAGGGAGAAGGGACCCGTGGGAAGTATATGGCCATTCAAATAGTGTCATAGACTCTTACAGCAAGAAAGGATGGTGTACCTTATTTTATCCATCCCTTCATTTCCCTGAGGAGGACATGAGTCCTGGCACAGGGAAGGGATTCACACAGCCAAGGGTATGGCAGATTTGGAGTTTGAGTCAACATTTTTCTGATTCCCAAGGCACTTTCCTCTCTTCTAACATCTTCAGGACCAGCAAGTATTGGTTAGGGTGAGAGGCACAGAGTTAAAAGCAATTGACATATGTCTCCCTTTTCCCCAATTGTCCCCGCCCCCAGCCATTCCCACTCCGGGCAAGCCCCCACCACCCCAGTGTCTGTGTCCATTGGTTATGCTAATATGCATGCATACAAGTCCTTTGGTTGCTCTCTATCCTCACTGCCACCCCGCCTCCCCTCCCCGCCCCCGCTATTTGTCTCTGGATCTATTCTTGTTCATCAAATTATGTTGATCATTATATCCCACATATGAGTGAGATCATGTGATATTTATCTTTCTCCAACTGGCTTATTTCGCTTAGCATAATGCTCTCCAGTTCCATCCATGCTGTTGCAAATGGTAAAAGTGCCTTCTTTTTTATAGCAGCATAGTAAAAAAGCAATTGAGAACACTAGGAGATATCTAACCAGGGTAAGTTTAGATGCAACACTTGTGTCAATGGCCCTGAGCAACCCAGGAGGAAACAAGAGAGGTGGAAAAGGGAAAAATAAAAGATTGCTCCTGGTATGTTTTGTAGGACCTGGTTTTGGTTTTTTCCTTTTTATTCATATTTATAGTCTCTATCTCTTTCTCTCTCCTCCACTTTAGTCTTCCAGCTTTTTCTTTCTTTCTCTTCTTTGTTCTCTCTGTTCCCTTTTTAGGTAAAGTCCCAGTGTCAACCTAAATAAAGACACAAACTGAGGCCAATTCAAAATTGTCGAAAAGAAGAGTTTACTTGGGAATAGCAGAGGAACTGCAATTCTGGAAACAAAAACTGTAGCAAGCTGTAGGTCAGTCCATTGAGGGTTTGGGGTGGGCTGTATCTATGGGCAGGTATGTAAAGAGGGAAGAGGTCAGTGAGGGTCAATTAAATCAAAACAAAAGCAGACCATCTTTGAAAATTCCCCATGCAGACAAAACCAGTCCAGTCATATCCCAAAACAAAGCTCAATTTAGATAATGTTGCAAGATCAACCCAATCAGGGATATTTCTGGTTCAAGTCTCTGGAAACCATTAGCAAAATCTGAGATGAGACAACCCCTGAAGAATTCCCTATCATTTGAGAAAATTCCGATATTATCAGTTTTCTGCAAATCAGGCACTGACAGGATGCCAGTCTCTCCTTGTTTTGTTTTCCTGAGGGCACAAAACCGAGATTTTTCCATTTTCTGTCCTCTGGTTCCATTTTATATTGAAACCCTTTCACACCAGCCAACAAGCACAGCTTTTATTTTGTCTGCAGGAAACTCAGAATTCTTATTCAATTCCTGAAAAGAATCCGATTTGTCTTTCTCTCAGTGACACCTCTCCTTGGTCGGAATACAAGCTTCTCCTCTCCAGGGGGGGGTGCCCTTCATTCTTCACTTGGTCCAGATCCACTTTTGCATCTTCTGCTGAAAACATTTGAGAGCAGCCAGGCCCTGGTTGAAGCAAATCTGAACCACTTAGCATGTATCCTATGTGTAAAGCCTGTCAAACCTGGCTCCTGGTCTATCAAACATTCCTCCAGGGGGTTCCTTGATCTGGGGTGTATCTTGGAATCAACAAGGGAAGTATGCTGGGGGAAGGTGCAAGTTAAATGAAAATGCCATAGCTTTGCTTCGACCTGTTCAGGGCATATTGGGACAGTCATTTCCAGGCTTTGAAAAGAGGAGCAGAAAAACCAATGGATTCTACCAGCTTGGGTGAGGAGCAATTAATCAGCCAGGTTCCCAGCAGGTGCACTGGATAGCAGTCAGTGACAGAGGGTAGAGCCAAGATATCCTTCTCAGGAAGTCACAAGCTCTGCTGACCCTTAGGGCTAATATCTAATCAACTGACACCCCGAGAGGAACCCTCTAATAACCTGGACCGGAGGTTTCCCAAGCCGGACCAGACTGTGATCTAGATGCTCAAATATGAGGATATAAATAATGGAACCAAACAGAAATTGATCTTTTAAAAAAAATACTCCCCAGTCTTCTACAAATATTATTTAAATCCTAATTAGCATAATCAGATAAAGGCAGAGGACTTCCCCTTTCCATTGGAAGAAGGTGGAAGACTATACACTGAGCTCTGGTGCAAAAAATTCTTAGGTTCAAATCCTGCCTCTGTCATTTGCCAGCCGTGTGGTCTGAGTCAAATGTCTCCATCTGGAAGATGGGAATGATGCTAATAAGACCTATTACAAAGGGATTAAATGAGGTGATCAAAGTAAAGCACTTAGAACAGTGGCTAGAACTTAAAGGAGCTTTATCAGGAGACCAGGACTCAGAAAGTTTAGGTAACTGTCCCAAATTGTTGCTAAGTAAGAAACAGAGTTCTAACCTAGATCAGTCTGACTCCATTACTTAAGCAATAACAGTAGTTTTACCTATTAGTATAGATATGTCTGATTTGATTGAATTACTAAAATCTGTCCCATTACTTTGTGATCAGGAGAACAGTCCAAAGATCTGAAGCATGAACTGTGACTATAGTAAAAATTCTTAGCAACCATTTGTCGATTCCAAAGCCCTGGCAATAAAATGCAGACAAATGAAATTACCAAGAGCATAACTCAAACATCTCTAATGTCATTACATACGACTTTAATTTTTAAGTGTGATATTCAGCCCAGGATAGACCCTTACTTGTGATAAACCAAAAAATGACACATGACATTCATTTAACCTTGACTTACTTAAGTAATGGACTCAGACTAACCCAGGTTAGAATTCTGTTTCTGTTTCTTTTTTAAAAAATTTTATTTTATTGCTTAAAATATTACAAAGAGTAGTACATATGTCTCCTTTTTATTTTCCCCCTTGAGCTTCCCCCGGCCTCCCCTACCCCCTAGTGTCCTGTGTCCATTAGTTATGCTTATATGCATGCATACAAGTCCTTCGGTTGATCTCTTACCTCCTCCCCCCCACCCCTCCCCGGCCTTCCCGCTGTAGTTTGACAGTCTGTTTGATGCTGCTCTGCCTCTGTATCTATTTTTGTTCAACAGTTTATAATGGTCTTTATTATCCATAAATGAGTGAGGTGTTTCTTACTTAGCAATAATTTGGGGTGATTGCCTAAATTTTCTGAGCCCTTGTCTCCTCTACAATGAGAACAGTGGTAATAATAATATCTTTCCTAGTCTTTGTAGGGATTAACTAAGAGGAGTATAGGCACTCAAAAAAAAAAAAAAAAAGAAGAAGTTCTTTCTTTGCCTTTTCCTGCAACCTCCCAGGTTCTCTTGCTCTTGACTATTTCACATTCTGCTGGTTGGTGAGATCCGTAGGGGCAGAGAGCATGTCTGTTTTTTGACCATTGTATGGCACATAATAGGTATTCAATAAACCTCTACGAAATAAGTGGATAATTGGAGAAGCATCAGCTTCCTAAAGAACGTGAGGAGCCCTGAGTTTCCATCTGTCCTGTCTTCCCACCTCCTCCTGACTCCATTTCCTTCTCTTCCTGAGGTCCCAGCCATCGGAACAATATCCTGACAGTAGATATTTTTGGGTGAAGATGCCGGGTATTGAGCTCTTTCTCACTCTCTCCATCTGCCTTTATCCCTGTGCTACTAAGAGCTTTGAGAATTTTTCCCCTATAGGATGAATGACAGCTCTTGGCCGAGAACATCTTCAGACGTGACCCTGGTGGAACTAAGTTATTTTAAGCCTGTGATATCTCATCTATGTTGCAGTAATAAAATAAAATAAAAAGAATGAGTTCTCCAGGCCCTCTTAGAACCATATAAAAGGCTGGCTATTCAAGGAGCACTAGATAATGAACCTTCTCTTCCTTCCCAAAACATGTCAGATAAGCTAAAATAGAAAAGGTGGCAGTGTCCAGGTGCAATGGGGAAACTCAGTTCACACTTGGCATTGAAAGCCCATATCACTGGCCCCAAAGACTGAGGCAAAACTGGAAAAGAAGCAATTTATCTTTATCAACCACGCTATTCTACCTTGCTTTATAGCTCCAACATTTATTGATTTCCCCCAAATGCCTAGGGCTCCCCAACATTGAAATCTCCTTTAGTTGCCCTTTACCTCACTCCCACAGTGCCCCAGATTTCATTTTGCTAATATGATTTTTAACTCCACCTTTATATACTAGTTAATTAATAATTGACTTTAATGCCTTGAATAACAAATCGCTTTCCTTGATATTTCCCAATTGGCATTCCACTGAATTTATGTGTATTATTCTTCATTATTCTATCCCCAGAAACTAGAATAGTACCAGGCATCCTGTAGGTTCTCAATCTGTATTTATTAAGAGAAAATAGAATGCTCTGTGAAAATAGAGACTAAAATTAGTTTTGACTTAAATTAGGTTTGACTGCAACAGAAATTCAAAATATCAATGCTTGAAACTAAATCATATGTATTTATCTGTCATATAAATATCTATATATTGGCAATTCAAGGTTGATATGGTGGTTCTGCTTTATAAGAAAACAGAGCCAAGAAACAACGAAATTGTGGAGAGGCTAGTACTTTTGTAAGTTGTAAGTGCAATACAATTACCTACTACAGTATGCAAAGCACAAGCCCTTTAGTCAGGATGAAATGTTGGCCCCCAAAATTACTATATATATGAGCTTGAGCAAGTAAGCAAACTTTTCTGTGTCTGTTTTCTCAGCTGAATGAAGAAGGAGGAGGAGGAGGAGGGGGGGGGAAGAAAGGAAGGAAGGGAAGGAGAGAAAGGAGGAAGAGGGGAGGAAGTTATTGTTGGAGTAGAATTTGGAGAAGACAGAACAGGAGGGAGTGGGGGTTGGGGAAGGAGAAGAGGAAATGGAAAAAGAGAAGGGGCAGAATAACAAGAACTCACGGGTGAACACAGAAGCATCATGGGTGAAAGAAGAGGCCCACATCGCACAACTCTCCAGGGAAAATTATAATCTCTCCAGCTGGCCAACTCTCTGACTTGTCTCTCCCCTCAACCACATCCCTTCTCTCTCACCACTGCCTCTTTCCTACCACAGTCTCAGAATTCCTAAGAAGGTGGGAGTCAGTATCCCTAGGGTTGGGAAAACAAAACAAATAACACAAGGATTTGGGGAGGTGTTCTAAATTTTTTTCACCACTTCTACAAAACACCCTCATACGGTTGTATAGAGTTCACATGCCGAGCACAAGGCTTGGCACATAGTAGGTGACTAATATCTGTCCGTTTTCTTCTCTTCCATTCCTCAATACTAGTGCTATTTGTTAAGCTTGTTTGTTTGTTTTAAATGTTAGGATTGCATCTTCAGATTTAAATGCAGGATAATCCAAAATCTACTCATTTTATTTTCAACAGTATGACATCTTAATGTTCTACAATACCTTTAAATGAATATGGGCTATTTCCAATTCCCCATGCAGTTAGCAATGAAGAGTTACTTTAATATCATGTTTTAATTGTAGATCTCAGGAGTGGGCAGTTCACCTGGAGTTCATGGATCTAGATGCCTGAAGTAATAGAAACATTTTTTTTTTGTCTTGGGGTTTCCTAATCTATAATATGAGGGAAAATATTCAGCCAAATTCAGAATTCCTGGACCACATAAATTTAATCATGTCCAGTGGGAAAGGGGAAAGGATGGGCAAGGATGTAAATTGGAAACATTGAGAGAGATCTTTCATTTTATTATTTTTATTGAAGAAAACCCTCTAGGAGTCCTTCTTTCTCCGATTATAATCTGGGGTTGTCAAGACCTGCTGCACAGGTCTTCAGCATCCTGGAACTTTCTGTTGCTGTCTGCTATATTGAAGCCTGTTTTCTGAATTCCATATTCCATATATTTTTGAACTGAAGTATAATGCCATATAGAAACCTACACCTATTTAATCTATACAACCTGATGTTTTAGGGAATAGGAACACCACTGTGAAACCATTACCACCATCAAGGCCACAAACGTATCTATTACTTTTCAGAGTTTCCTCTTGCGCCATTATTGTTGTTGTTGTTGTTGTTTGTGGTAAGAAGACTTAACATAAGATCTACCTTCTTAGCAAATTTTAAACATACAATACAGTACTGTTACCTATAGGCACCATGCTGTATAGTGGATCTCCAGAATTTGTTTATTTGTATAACTGAAAAGTTTGAACCCCTAATCTCCCCCTCTCTCTAACCCTTGGCAACCACCCTTCTGTAGAATCTATTTCTGAACGACTGCTCTTTTAATTTCTACACTTATTCAACTCACACTTTTTAAATAAACCTGTGGTTCTCATGCCTTCTATACTTATTTCTCATTCCCTTAGCTTCCTCATGCTGCAGGGGGCTGGAAGGGGTTGCAGGAAGAGACAAGGAACTAAACAGCATTGGAGATGTTATTGGTTCTCTCTCTTCTCCTCCTTTTGGGGGTAAGGGATGGGTTAAATAACGTCTAAGATTTCTCCCAGCACAAGTATGTGTGCTTCTACCACTTAAATAAATTAGTAGCCATTACAGTAGTAAATTAAGTATCAAATGAGTCATGCCTATCTAATTACATGTATCATGATTCTTTGATGCCATTGAAAGGGTTCCTTCTCAAATAAGAAAAGAAATCCAGAGCAGTATGTACTTTTTTATTTAAGAAATATTAGAAGTCATACCCATTCAAATAAATTGTGATAGCTCAAGATGCCCAAGGAAAAAAAGATAAACTCCTTTATCTCTATCATTGTAGCACCCCATAAGTTATGTTGTAAGACTTACTGAGTTTTGTCTTAAGCACTAACTATACACCAGTTTGCCTATCAGACTTCCTGGTATATAGTTACAGCTAAATTTATGTAATAACTCTTTGATGAATTCTAATAATATTTATCCCACTGTGTTGTAATTGTTTTCTAGGTCTGTCGCTTCATTAGCTGAGAGAGAGAGAGAGAGAGAGAGAGAGAGAGAGAGAGAGAGAGACACTAGATATGAGAAACATTGATGAAATGGCTTCTGCACGTTCCCTAGTGGGGAACAAACCCACAATCCCCAGCATGTGCCCTGACCGGAAACTGAACTGGTGACCTTTAGGTGCATGGGAGGACACTCAGCCAACTGAGCCACACTGGCCAGGGCATCAAGGTGGCTTTTTGATTACTTATCCTAGAATCCGTGTTTTCATCAGAGATCTGAGAAAGATATGAAAAACGTATTTTGTTTTTGGTTGACACTGGTATTGATGCCAAAATTGTCTTTTAACTTTACCAAAATGTGTTTTCTCCCTCTCACTTATAAAAATAGGATGCACCATCCAAAAAGGAAAAATAAAAAATTTCCTAAAGGACAGTCTGGTTTCTCCATTTTATAAATTGATTCCATAAAAAAATCAGTATGTTCTCCTTGTAAAAAGAAAGTCAGCCATTACAAATGTCATGAAAGTCTTTATTTCACCTTCCTTTTTTGACAGATATTTTCACTAGGGATAACATTCAAGGTTGACAGGTTTTTTTTGTTTTGAAGTTATTCCACCGTCTTCTTGTATTGTGTCTAAGATATCAGCTGTCATTCTTAACATTGCTCCTCTGAACATGATGGTGTTTTATTCTCTGGCTGTTTTAAGATTTTCTTTTCATCATTGATTTTAGGCAATTTGATATAATATGTCTTGGATAAACTTTCTTCATCTTTCTTGTGTCTGCAGTTTGCTGAGCTTCTTAGATCTATCAGTTTATACTTTCCATCAATTTAAACTCTTTCAGCCATTATTTCCTCAAAATGTTTTTCTCTGCCCACCCATTCTTGTAAACTGCAATTACAAATATATTGAGCCCCTTACAGTTTTCTCATAACTCACTCGTGCTATTTTTTTCCAGTGTTCTTCCTATGTGCATTTCATTTTAGGTAGTTTCTATTACTATACCTTCAAGTTCACTAATATTTTCTTTTGCAACATCTAATCTGCTATAACACTATTTGCGTGTAGTTTTTTAAAAACATCTGACATTATAGTATTCATTTCTACAAATTCAATTTGTGTGTGTGTTTTTTTAAAATATGTCTTCCAAAGCTCTGGCTGGTAGTTCAGTTGGTTAGAGCATTATGCTGGTACATCAAGGTTTTGGGTTTGCTCCCCAGTCAGAGAACATTCAAAAATCAACCAATGAATGAATAAGTGGAAAAACAAGTCAATGTTTCTTTCTATCTATCTATCTATCTATCTATCTATCTATCTATCTACCTACATACCTATTTTCTATCTCTTTCTCTCCGTCCCTAGAAAAAAAATCAATAAATAAAATTTAAAAAATGTGTCTTTCAATATCTCTAATAAGCAAGAGGGAGGATGATGGTACTGTGTTACCTACAACAGGGATAAACCAATAGCCATCTTCAAAATGCCCAATGAGGAAGAAGGACACACAGCACCTTCAAAGAGGAAGTTGCTTAAATATCTTTCAGGCTTCTGCTAGGACCTTCTGTTGAAACCATCACACCTTGGGCAAAGAGCAGTGGTCCTCTCATGTCATTGCATTTCTCAAAGTTCTTCAATGATAAGAATAGCTTGGAGCATTTGCTAAAAACACAAATTCCTATGCTCCATCTAGTCCTACTGAATCCAAATTTCTGGTGTGTGAGGGGGAGGGAGGGAGAGGGGAATTGGGCAATCTCTATTCTTAATAAGTATCCCATTCTCAAGGAAGTTTGAGAAACTATATGGATTCACAAGGCCAGACATCTCTAAAACTATTTCTTTCATAAAACTAGGTCTACAACTAAGATTTCCTAACAAAAAAAAAGAGGAATAAGTACTAGGTTATAACCACATAGTCTAGAATATAGGCTTCCCATGTCCATGTAAGCTAAAAAGAACGTTTCTCTTCTCAATAATGGTTTTAATATTAAAATCTGTGTAATTAAAGAACAAATGCCAATTACTTTTGCTGGTACAGAAGACCACTAACATTTATCTTTTTTGATTCTAACAATTTATAGATGGTCCCAAACTTCTCTGATTTGAACACGATCCAAAGATGCAAGAATTCCTGTGAATTATGAAAAAATGTTACTTTGGGGAAAACATACCTTTTCCCAAGATATCCAGCTGCTGGTCTAGAAGTAAACAATGTGAAGAAGGCTTAGGAAATACAATGTTTAGTCAGAACTTAGAAGTTTTATGGGGGTAAAACTTGACATGGTATAATTTGCAAATCTGGTTCATTTATAAATTAGTATCTTAGATAATATTTCCTGGAATAAAAAAACTTGGCTCTATTGTAATTGTATTTTAAATTTTATAGGATGAGGAACTCCTAGATATAAGTAACTATGCAATTTTTTAACATATCATTTCCTATTGATTCTAAATAACTGCTTCATTTAATCCTATTTTTCTCAGATTTCAATAGGACATTTTCTCCAACTAAGCCAGAGTTTCTGCACATCGAGACTAAAATCACCTCACAAATATAGTTACTCTCTTTTTACATCTTTTTCAGGCATCTCAAAACTCTTTCTTCTGCTGTGGGCTTTAACTTTCTTATCAAGAACACCTATAGAATGCCAGTGAAGTTTGGAATTCTTTCTAACCAACTAAATCTCTCCTGGCCTTTTGCTCATTAAACATTTACACAAAGCGATCTACCTGTCTGAGATACAGTTTCTTCATCCATAAAAGGGGGAAAGGAAGAGAAGAGAGGAACTGGATAAATGACAGTTTCTAAGGTCCAGCATCTAAGGCACTTATTTTATATTTAAATTTACAAGCAGAATGGGATACATTTGGATTCAAATACTAGCTCAGCCATTCACTATCATTGAATCCTTAGAAAACTTTCTTAATCTCTCAAAGCTTCTATTTCCTTTAAATGAAATAATACTATTATCTGTAAGATGAGATTCTTATAAGTATTAAATGAGATAATTCATGAAAAATAATTAACATAATGCCTAGCTCACTAGCCTTCAATAATTGTTAGCTCTTATATACTGCATGATGACGATGATGATAATGATGATGACGATGATGATGATGATGAAGAAGAATTGTAAAAGTAATAAAGGTAGTAATAAGTTGTTGAGAGTTTAGCTAAGTTACTCCATAGTATTGCTGCCTTGACATCCATTTTGTTTGTCCAAGAAGTCTGAAGGGATCTTAAACTGGCACTAGCCACCTCATGCAAGCACATGCCCTAGATAACAAGCTGTAGAGTCACAAGCAAATGTAAGTCCTGATGAGACTTGCCAACAGTCCTTATGATCAACAGCATCCCCTGTAGATCAGACCCCCATGAAGCTTCCCCAGTCCCTGTTCTTTTGCTTTGACTTGACCATCAGCCTTAGCTCAAGAAGTCCAAAGCACTCCACCCATGGACCCTAATAAAGGCATGTGCCCCAGGTTCATTTGGGGTCTCTCTCTCTCTCTCTCTCTCTCTCTCTCTCTCCTTTCCACTCCCTTCTTTTCTTCTCTCTCTCTCTTTCTCCTCCTCCTCTTCCTCTTCCTCCTTCTTCTCTCTCTCTCTCTCTCTCTCTCTCTCTCTCTCTCTCTCTCTTTTCTTCTTCTTCTTCTTCTTCTTCTTCTTCTTCTTCTTCTTCTTCTTCTTCTTCTTTCTCTCTCTCTCTCTCTCTCTCTCTCTCTCTCTCTCTCTCTCTCTCTTTCCCTCTCTCTCTCTCTCTCTCTCTCTCCTCTGCCCATGTGGCCCCTGGAGATGTGCTGGGTATAGTTCTTTATATTGATTTTTCCTGTGGTCTGTTGCTGAACTGCAGCTCCCCATAAGCACCCTGTGCTCCCCTTAACAAGTGTTAACTTGACAGATTCGTAACATAAGCTCTAAAACATCATTGCTACAGTCTAGCTGTAGGCCCCTCTAGGAAGCTGGAGAACTTCAAAATGCATTCTCAGTGACACTCATACGGCTTGGCCTTTTCCCAACTATCGCTCAGGAAAGAGCCGTACTTCTCCCAATGCACCTCATCTTTAGACATCTTTCCATTGGAAATCAAGAGGCTTTAAGGAGATCCTGAGATAAAAACTGTGGTTCGAGCAGTCTTTTAAATTTGTTGATTTAGCTCCAGCATTTTAAGACCCTTAATTTCTCACCAGCCCTGTCTGTGTTAATACAATTTATGGCCATTTTAAAGACAAAACTATTATCTCCAGCATAGAGATTAATAGGTACCCAATCATTTAGTCTGGCGCTTATGCAAATAATTTTGTCTTCCTCTGGACAGGGCGGTCAGGAGGGCCGCAGTGAGTGAGCATTTGCTTTCATGATAATTCAAGTGACTCCATAGGTCATCTTAGCCCTCCAACCTGATTTACAAATTAAACAATCAAAATCATAAATCTCCTCAAATCTGGTGCACTCATTCCTCTTTACAGTCTTCCCTGGCTCATGATACAAAGGTGTGTTTACAACATGATGACGAACAATCAGTATCCAGAACCCAGGACAGTTCCTTAGGAAAACTTCCAGGAAAAGTTGGTCTCCATTGTCACCAGCCTTGTCACCAGCCGACAAGTCCACTCTGGCAGACACTGGCTTCCAGCATCGTCCTACTGTAGTTTGCAATAAAGATGTGAACATGCCTAGTTTACTGAGCAACACCCCCACCCCACTATCTCTACCTGCATTTTTTAAGAGAAAAAAATGTGGATTTGCAGCAATTTTCAGCAACCTCAATTAATGATATCTATTGCCTGGTTCACATCGTTACTTCACTAAAGAATTAGAGGCATGGAGAGAGAACAGATTTGGAGCTAGATTACCTGCTTACACAAACTTCCAGGAGATGGGTAAACAAACTGTGGTGACCTTCACAAAGTGATTAACCTTTTAAAATTAAAATGCCCCTTCTAGGTGCCACATTCCATCCTCAGCAACTACTGCCCTTTCTATCTCCACAACATGTCTCAACTCCATCTCCTACTTTCCATCTCTACGGCATGACACTAGCCATCACCTCCTCACTGGGCTATCTTAGTGTCCAATCTGGTCTCCCTACTTCCTCTCTTGATCCAGTTTCCACACAGAGTTGATCTTATAATTCCATCTCCAATTCCAATATATGAGGGTGTTCCCCACACCAACAAGCGATTCTCTGATACTAGCTGAGTGTCTGACGTTTTAACTCAATTCTGGCACTATCTACCTGAAAATAGCATCAGATTCCACAGGCTAAGGGTTCAGTTCTACAAGATGGCCCCCCTCCTCTGAGGCCCATAGCAAGTCCAGGTTGTCACCTGGGCTTATAACCTGTTAGCAATAGACTGGAGATGCCCATGACCACCCCCTCCCCCGCCCTTGGATTTAATTTGCTAGAGGAACTCACAGAACTCAGAAAAACATGTCACTTACTAGATCAGTTTATTATAAGAGGATAGAACTCAGGAACAGCCAGCTGCAAGGGCAAGTTAAGTGGGAATGAGCATGGGGCTCCCGTGCCCTCTCCAGGTGTGCTACTCTCCCCACATGTCCACATGTTCATCACCCTGGAACCTCTCCAAATCGTGTCCTATTGGGTTTTTTATGGAGGCTTGTTCCAGGCATGATTTATGAAATCATTGGCCATTGGTGATTAAACTCAATCTTCAAAACCCTCATCTGTCCCCACAGGTCTGTGCGTGTCTGTGTTTGGGGTTGGGGAGCCGGAGGTAGAAGTGGGGGGAGGGGGGGAGGGGGGGAGGTGTGACTGAAAGTTCCCACCCTCTAATCACATGGCCTGTCCTGGCAACCAGCCCGCATCCTTAGGTGCTTTCCAAAGGCCCCCTCAGGAACATAACAAAAGACACTATCTCTCCCAGCACTTAAGAAATTCCAAGGGCTTTAGGATCTCTGTGTCAAAAACGGGATGGAGACCAAATACATATTTCTTATTATAAAGCATAATATCACAACTCTTAATACCAATCAGACACGTTTCTTCCCTGATTAAAATGACTCTTTAGCTTCCCATCCCCAAAACTTCTTCCCATGACTCCTGAGTCCCTGCTTCATCTAGCCCCTCCCTAGCTCTCAGACACACTTCCTCCTATTTTTGCTCCCACCACACCAGACTCCTTCCCGTTCTACAAAAGCAGAACAGGCCTTTTTGACCTCCATGCTTTTGAACTTGGTCAGTGCCCTCCCTCTAGATCTCTATGTAACTATTCCTTTCCATCCTTCATATTGCTCTGTGTAAATGTTATCCTATCCAAATGTCACTCGGGCATAGTATTTTTCATATGTTTATTTCTTTCATTAAACTTACCACAAGTTAAAAATATATACTTATTATTTTCTGGCTCTCCCACTAAAATGTAAGGGTTATCAAGGCAGGGATCAGGCATGTTTTACTCACAGTTAAATTTCCCTTGCATAACTTTAGCAGGCAGAATTCTAAGATAGCCCCTAGATCAGTGGTTCTCAACCTTCCTAATGCCGCACGACCCTTTCATACAGTTCCTCATGTTGTGGTGACCCCCAACCATAAAATTATTTTCATTGCTACTTCATAACTGTAAGTTTGCTACTGTTATGAACCGTAATGTAAATATCTGATATGCAGGATGTATTTTCATTGTTACAAATTGAACATAATTAAAGCATAGTGATTAATCACAAAAACAATATGTAATTATATACGTGTTTTCCGATGGTCTTAGGCGACCCCTGTGAAAGGGTTGTTCGACCCCCCAAAGG
Organism: Myotis nattereri; assembly: GCF_964212035.1. NCBI lineage: Eukaryota > Metazoa > Chordata > Mammalia > Chiroptera > Vespertilionidae > Myotis > Myotis nattereri. Next base: position 91,854,216 of record NC_138079.1, on the reverse strand, counting down.
GGTCACGACCCACAGGTTGAGAACCGCTGCCCTAGATGCTTGCCTCTGGGATGTTTCATCCCCACCCCTTGAGTGTAAGCAGGACTTGTATTATGGGACATCGCTCCCAGGATAAAGTTACATTGTATAGGAAAGATGGAAACATTTTGCTGATGTAATTAAGGTCCTTCATCAGTAGGCTTTGAGTTGATCAAAAGGAGCAATGAGCCACGTCTGGGCTCAGCTCCACAGGTCTGGCTCAGACTGAAGGGGACAGGCTCCTAGGGTTCTCTGTGGGTATCTCTGGGCCTCTGTTTCCCCAAGTTAGAATGAAATGAGATGATGGTACAGAATGCCCAGCACAGAAGACACTCAGTAAATCGACACCCTGGGTGGACTGACCTCATCAGATGCATTCTCAATGAAGTCTGGGAGATAAGCAGCAACAGCAGATGCTTACACATTGTCTTAAAGAAGTTAGCTCCCACGACCTGAGGGGCAGAGGCCACATGTCAAGGATGTGGCCTCTGGGAGCTGAGCCTGATTCCTAGCTAACAGCTAGCAAACAAAGGGGACCTCGGTCATACAACCACAACGAAATGAATTCTGCCACCAACCAGGGAGCCTGGAAGAGCAAACCCAGCATCAGATGAGACTGTAGCCCCCTCTGACACCTAGATTTCAGCCTACTGAGACCTTGAGCAGAGGGCACAGCTAAGCCCTGCCTGGATCCCTGACCCACAGGAAGGGTGAAATAACAAGTGCGATTGCTTAAGCCACTAAGTTTGTGATCATTTGTTACACAGCAATACAAAGCTGATACAAATAGCCAAGTGCCTGGCTCATAGCAGGCCTGCGGTAAATACTGTTGAATGAATGAATATCTAATTTGTTTTTAAGTGCCTTCCTGGAGTTAGAGGATATATTAAGGTATGGAGAAGGAAAAAAGAAAAAACATGAAAAAGTGAGCATTTAATGGGAAGGATGAAAAAGGAAAGGAAGGAATTAAAATTAAAATGCCCCTTCTAGGTGCCACATTCCATCCTCAGCACCCTTGGATGGAATATAGACAAACTAGAGGACTGGTGCATGAAATTCGTATGTTGGCCTGCACCCTCAGCCTGGCCTGCGCCCTCTCACAGTCTGGGAGCCCTCGGGGGGATGTCCAGGCCTAAGCCTGCGTTAGCGCTGCTGAGGAGGTGGGAGAGGCTCCTGCCACTGCTGCTGCGCTCACCAGCTGTGAGCCCGGCTTCTGGCTGAGCGGCACTCTCCCTGTGGGAGTGCACTGACTACCAGGGGGCAGCTCCTGTGTTGAGCGTCTGCCCCCTGGTGGTCAGTGCGCATCATAGAGACCAGTCGTTCCTCAGTTCAATTTGCATATTAGCCTTTTTATTATATAGGATACTTCATGATTATTCCAAGGTGAGCCCTGCCCTTATATCTCAGCATATAAAATCCATGACTTAATTGCGCAAAACGCTGGGTTTGTGTGGAGAAGGAAATATTGGGGATGTAGACATGGAAAAATGATTTTTACTCATGGTAAATTTAAAAGTGTTGTATTTAGAAGATCTGGACAGAACAAATTCAACAAGAATTCCAATCAAGGATGGGAAAAAAAGCAAACTGCATTCCCGGTATTTCCAGGAACTCAGACAAAGCAGAGACCTTAACTCCTGCAAGCCTTAGCACGCTCATCAATGCACAACGCAGAAGAGCCTCAGAGATTTTTTGTTGTTGTTAGTTTGCTTTCTTTTCTTTTGTTTTTTCCTCTTTCCTAGAAGAGTGGAAACCTATTATCCACAACTTAGTTACAGCAGCGAGCAGTGTCTCCTAAGACTTACCAAGCTGCTCATGGAGTTCTCATAGGGTGATAGAAAGAAAACTACAACAAGATTTTCTCTCTGGTGCTCCATCTCCTCGGCTGGAAGACCAGGGACAAGTCCCTTCACTTCTAGATCCCAGCAGTTGCAAAAGGGGAATAATAATTCAAGCTATCATCATCACTCGGGAATTAGGGTGAGGCTCACATAAATGCAGAGATTAGTTACAAATGTGCAACCTATTAAAAGCTGGTCTCACAGAGGAATCCGTAAGCTGTTTACAGGCAGAGACCTTATCTTCCTTCTTTGTCTTCTGCTCAGCAATCAGCAAAGGGCTCCGGACCCAAGACATAATCTTCCAAGGCTATCGTTGAAGGACTTACACTGTCAGCCCTCCTGGGACCTAGCACATCAGGAAAACGCACAACAGCTATGGTTTTCCCAACAGGGCACTGGGATCTAGAGGCTGTTTTTCAGAACTGGATTAATGTACATCGCTGCTTCCAACTTTGACTTATTTGCACAATGAATATTATTCAACACCTTCTATGACAGGCTGTAGACATTAGGTACAGGGCGGCAAATGACACAATCCCTCATCTTCATGGAAGTCACAGTGTCCTCTAAAGACAAACTTTGCCTACCATACTCCTCCCCAACTTCAACCCACCTCCACATTCCTCCGAATCTTTGCATCATACCACTTTCCTGAGACACCTCCTTCATAAAGAATTCCCTCAGTCCTCCAGCTGAAAGCTGACCTTAGAATATCTAGGCACTCACCCTGGCCAGTGGTTGCTAAGTGGTTAGAGTGTCGGCCCGCACACTCAAGTGTAGCAGGTTCTATTCCCAGTCAAGGGCACATAACTAGGTTGCAGGTTAGATCCATGGCCCCGATCAGGTGCATGCAGAAGGCAATCAATTGATGTGTCTCTCTTACATTGATGTTTCTCTCTCTCTCTCCTTCTCCCTCCCTCCTTTACACTCTCTCTGGAAATCAATGGAAAAAATGTCCTGGGGTGAGGATTAACAACAACAAAAGAGAATATCTAAGCACTCAATTTGAGTCAGGAACTCATTGTGAGCTGCTCTGTGATATATATACTTCCCTTCTCTATTTCAAGCACCTCTAACGTGGAGATGGCATGTTGATCTTCTTAGTGCTACACACAACACTTTTCATGACATCTCACCCAAACACAATGATTTCTCATCATTATGAGTGGTTCTCAACCTCAGTGCTTCACACATATGCAGTTTATGGATACCTTTACTTTTAAAAGTAAGTTAAAGCATATTTAAGGATACCCCTAGAATCATAGTTCCCTGACTCAAGTCACTGCAAGTGCTTTCTTGAATGGGAGAAGAAGAAATGGAGCTCCCACTTGGAAACTAGTAACTATTTGTTACCGGAGAATATCCGTGAGAGTTTTCCATAGCCATCATCCTTACCTATGATTGAGAGAGAGAAAAAGAGAGAGACAGAGTAAAAATCTCCTCCCTCTAAACCAGCGGTTCTCAACCTGTGGGTCGCGACCCCTAAAAATACATCCTGCATATCAGATATTTGCATTATGATTCATAATAGTAGCAAAATTACAATTACGAAGTAGCAACAAAAATAATTTTATGGTTGGGGGTCACCACAACATGAGGAACTGTATTAAAGGGTCGCGGCATTAGGAAGGTTGAGAACCACTGCAAGTCTAAACTGACTATCCATAACTAACCATTGTTAACAAGTTTGTTCATGGCTGTCCAGATTTTTTCTATGCCCATATGTTCATTGTTGTATTCCAACAGGGAGTCACACTTTAAAGCCCTACCCTAATCTATATAAGGCAGACAGTATTCCACTGCATGGATGCACTGTCATTTATTTAGCCAACCCCCTTTTGCTGGACACTCAGGTTGTCTCCATTTCTTATTAATAAAAACAATGCTGCAATGAACTTTCTTATGCACAAAGGTTTGTGCACTACTGTGGCTGTTTTGGGAGCACAAGTTCCTTAAAATGTTTTTTGGCAATATCAACATTTGAAATGTACCTCCCTTTGGAACCCGTAATGTGACTTTTCAGTTACTCTTTAACAAATTTTCATCTCCTCAGTACTGTGCAGTGCTTTCTCCTTACCATCCCTTCTGCAATACCTTTAGGTACCAAGCTTTGGAGACAAAGAAAAATAAACAAACTGTTTAGGTGATGCTACCAAGAGGCCTGGTTGCCTGGCTGGTGTCGCTCAGTGGTTGGCCGGCAACCCATTAACCAGAAAGTCATGGTTCAATTCCTAGCCAGGGCACATGCCCATATTGTGGGCTCGATCCCTAGTAGGGGGCGTGCAGGAGGTAGCCGATCAATGATTCTCTCTCATCATTGATGTTTCTATCTCTCTCTCCTTCTTCTTTCCTCTCTCTGAAATCAATAAAAACATACTTTAAAAAAAAAAAAAAGAGGCATGGTGACTTATATTGTGTCATAACCAAGGATTCTGATCTAGGGAACCTGCTTGCATGAGAGTCAGAAATTGACCTCTAAATGGTATAAGACTGGGCAATCTCTCATTGCCCCTCCTCCACTATCCATCATCTTTATCCAAAGTGATATTTGGAACCTGTTCAATGATATTCTTCAAGCCTTTTCTATTATATGCTCATTATGGACAACCAGTGAGAAGTAAGAATGCCTTTGCATTTCCTTTCATACATAGGCCTCCAAGTTAGGCAATGTGCTCAAAGATCTTTCCCAATTTCTCCAACCTGTTGCAAATGCAGAAACTTAGCACCTCAAAACAGATCTGTGCTTATTAAACTGCATACTCTTTAAAAGTGAACCCATATAACACAATGGAGGTCTTCTGTGAAGCTGGGATGTTCTTGGGACACCACCTGGTTGAGCCTATGAGAAGGAATAATAAACCACAAAAAATGTGACCAGCTTTCAGCATGAAATAGCAGCTAGAGCAGGCTTCTACAGCATCCGAGGCTGCTGACCTACAGATGGAATTAGGACACAGATTTGCACAGTTGAAATCCGCTGCAGTGTAAATCCACCACTTGGGTGAAGCTCAGTGGGACTGATGCTTTCAAATCTGCCCACATGACGCTGAATCAGTTCAAGGAAGATTCTTTAGTTCAGGCTTGAATGACCTAAATCAAGATGGGGGGTAGTCCTCTCTGGTTTGGCTCAGTGGTTAGAGCAGGGGTGGGCAAACTTTTTGACTCGAGGGCCACAATGGGTTCTTAAACTGGACTGGAGGGCTGGAACAAAAGCATGGATGGAGTGTTTCTGTGAACTAATATAAATTCAAAGTAAACATCTACACTAATAAAAGAGAAACATGGTAATTGGCGTACGACCGCTACCCTTTTCATTGGCTAATCAGCAAGATATGCAAATTAACTGTCAGCCAAGATGGCGGCCGGCAGCCAGGCAGCTTGAAACTAACATGAGGCTTGCTTGCCTCAGTGATGGAGGATTCCAACGTTCCCCGCCTGCGGCTGCAGGCCTCTGAGCAGGCAGTTTAAGAAACATTGTAACAAATACTGCGGGACTTCAGCCAGCAGATTCGCAACATTGTAAGCAAAGGCCAGAAACCTACTTTCAGCCGCGGGAGGCCTAAGAGCTGGAGCCAAGCCTCAAGGTAAAGCTGGCCCAGAATAAAAAAAGAAAAAAAGGAGCGGTTGGGAGCTTCAGTCACCCCCAGCCTGAAAACAGCCCTCAGCCCCTCACCCAGACTGGCCAGGCACCCCAGTGGGGACCCCCACCCTGAAGGGTGTGTGACCAGCTATAAACAGCCATCATCCCCTCACCCAGGCTGGCCAGGCACCCCATTGGGGACCCCCACCCTGATCCAGGACACCCTTCAGGGCAAACCACCGGCCCCACCCATGCACCAGGCCTCTATCCTATATAGTAAAAGGGTAATATGCCTCCCAGCACTGGGATCAGCGTGACAGGAGGCAGCGCCCAAACCCCCTGATCACCCTGCGGCTCTGTGTGTGACAGGGGGCGGGGCCCCAACCCCCTGAGCAGCCCTGCTCTGTGCCTGATAGGGGGGAGCTCCCCAACCCCCCCCCCCCACGGGCCCTGCTCTGTGTGTGATGAGGTAGAGCCATAACCTCCCCATCGGCCCTGCCCTGAGTGTGAGAGTGGCGGCGCCCCAACCCCCTGATGGGCCCTGCTCTGTGCGTGACAGGGGGTGGCGCCGCAACCTCCCCATTGACCCTGCCTTGAGTGTGACAGGGGACGGTGCCCCAACCCCCCAATTGGCCCTACTCTGAGCGTGACTGAGGGTGGCATCACAACCTCCCAATCTGCCCTGCTCTGTGCATGATGGGGCGGCGCCCCAACTCCCCAATCGGCCCTGCTCTGAGCCCGACCAGGGGCTGCACCTAGGGATTGGGCCTGCCCTCTGCCACCCGGGAGCAGGCCTAAGCCAGCAGGTTGTTATCTCCCGAGGGGTCCCAGACTGCGAGAGGGCACAGGCCGGGCTGAGGGACCCCCCTTTCCCCCGAATGCACAAATTTTTGTGCACCGGGCCTCTAGTCATTACATAAAAGGGTACGGTCTTTTTTTTTTTTTTTTTTTTTAGTTTTATTCATTTCAAACAGGCCGGATCCGGCCTGCGGGCCATAGTTTGCCCACGGCTGGGTTAGAGCATAAGCCTGCAGACTGAAGGGTCACAGGTTCAATTCCAGTCAAGGGCATGTATGTTGGTTGCAGGCTCGATCCCCCATCCCGGTCAGGGAATGTGCAGGAGGCACCCAATTGATATGTCTCTCTCACATTGATGTTTCTCTCTCTGTGTCTCTCCCTTCCACTCTCTCTGAAATTCAACTGGAAAAATATCTTCAGGTGAGGATTAACAAAACAAAACAAAACAAAAAAAACAGAGATAGACAAATTCCATCCTCAGTACCTAACTGTTCATTGGAGTGACACTGGATGGCAACTTGTATGGGAAAATAATATGACTCATCCAACTACTGGGAGGGAAAAACTCTGAGAGTTTATAACATAACATTGAGCCATAATCACCTTTCCCACCACCCCCACCAAGATGGCAGTCTATTCTATTGTGATGGATATTCTAATGTGATGGATGAAATGGATAAAAAAATTAACCTTTACTCACTGCAGCTAAGGGAGGATGTTTAACAGTGTTACACAGGAAGTGACACAGTGGGGGATCCTGTTCAGCTTGGACACATTGCAAATTACCTTTCCTGCCTGCAAGAAATAGAAATGAAAAGCCCTCCTCCTTCCACCAAAGCTCAAACAGAATACAGAAGCAGCAGTAGGTGATACACAGACGATTCCATAGAAATAGAGGAGTTATTTCTGGATAATTGGCAGCAGACATGTTGCAGAGCACATGGGAGGAAGGATCTCCATAGCAACACAGTTGATGATAGCTTCATATTTAAACTAAATGTTGAGATCTTACACTTTCAGAGACTGAGGATTGCCTATAATTCCTTGGTAATAAGTTCTCTCATTCAGGGTAGCAAACATTCCAGCAGAGGTCCACATAAGGCAAGAAGAACATAGATATGCAGGAAATAATTCACAGATCTTAGAGGTTTTATAGAAGAAAGAAAAAACCCGATCAAATGAGAACAGAGTCATTGAATAAAGCTTTCAGCAATTCCTAGTGAGGATCAATTGGATATTAACTACAAGTCCTATTGTTCATCATTTTTAATTTGCTAGATATAATTATACTGTGTCTAGCGTATGATAAAACGGTATGTAATACTCCATAAGATCATTTACTTATTCTCAAGAAATACTGTTTTGCCTTTATAGAATCTTGTGTTATAGATGGATAAAACCCTGTCTCATTCAAGATTCTGGCATCTAAAATAGGCTCAGGTTCATGGCACCCTTTGCAGAGTTTGTAGCGGAACAAAGCTTAGTCCATCTGTGAGAATATACAACACTCTCCTCCACAAACGCACATCGGGGATAGATTTTTTTCTTGGTGTGTATTTTGATCTATTTTTTATTTGAAAATGCTATAACAAAATGGGGGCATAATGGTGATTTTTATGGCCCATGCAGTCCACTTTGCTATTTATTTCCCTTTAAAGACTGGGAAGATTGTAGGTTGGCTATTGGTACCTCTAGGAACCCATCCCTCTGCCACATGAGCCATCCAGTGGCACTGACTCCCTCCTTGTCCCACTGGCAATGCAGCTTTCACTAATCAATTCTTGGTTAAGGATCCAGTAAAACAAAGTCTACCTTTTAAGTGCGTAGTTTTAAATGTTTATTATTCCCAAAGATACTAATAGTTTAATAGGAGAACAAAGCCATTAGCCAAAGCAATGCAGACATAAGTAAGCTAAGGATCTTTTTAGTCAACATAAATGGATAAATGGGTGTGCAGGCATCTGGACAGTTAAAAGGCAATATTTTTAAAAATCTGACCCTGTTTTTATGCTTAATTTTATACCACCTGATAAAGCAATGCAATCTATCCCTAACACAAGAAAGAAAACTCTTAAAGCATTTATTATTATTTTTTGTATTATTGGACCCATAATTTCCTCTTCTGGTAATTCATCCTAAGTCATCCAAAATATGAAAGAGTTTTTAGTAATGTTAATCACAGTGTCATTTTAATAGCTAAAAAGTAAAAATAATCTAAATGTACAGCAATAAGAGAGTGATTAAGTAAATTATGATACATTCATTTATGATGAGATAATATCTTAAAATATTAATCTTTGTGATTTTCTTTTCTGTTCTCCATTATACATGACCCTTCTCCTAGTTAATCAGAGGCATTCATGGGAAACTGGGATTGTTCTAGTAAGAGTGGAAAGAAATAGTCCATATCGAGTCTTTTTGTCTTCCAAAATAAGCCTTGATAATCACAAGGAATGGCCTTTGGAGAAAGCTGGTTGATGAAGTTTATGCAATGATAACTGGATGGGAGGGGGAAAAGGGTTGGCAGTATAACTCCCATCTCTGTTTGTGGTTGGTAGAAAAGATAGTGCATGATTTTGGAGGGCAGATGTTGCCTAAAACTGAGGGAAGGGGAATGGACCTCAGGGGACCACATGAAGGGAAGTCAACATCAGTAGACAAATATCCTATTAGAGGAAGCTCATCTTGGGGTAGATGTTGAGACCCCCGGTAAGCAGCCTTCACTGCTGTCCATGAGGGTCTCCAGCAATGGCTACCTGCAGGTCTCCACTAGTGGTCTAGCCAATGGATAACCACCTATGCCCTGTGCCATTGAACACCTCCAAACCACCCCCATGTGAGCTGGTGCTTTTTAGGACTCTCATGATCCCCTAAACTCTAGGGTCCTCTATGCACAGAGAACAATGAGATGATACCAGGGAAAGCTTTAGCACCTATACTGGAGAGGGCCTGGAGGGTGGTAAAACATACCAATCCCTTTACACATGTGATAATAATATCATTTACTACCTGCCTAGCACAACTTGAAAATATCAAATTCTACCTTCAAAACAGCTTTTTCTATGAGCAGAGACTTTGATTAGCCCATTTTAAAGATAGATAAACTGAGGCAAGAGATGTTCAGTAGCTTGCCCATGACCACAGTACTAATAAATGGTGAATTCAGGATTCAAACCTAGGCAGTATGTCCCTGGGTCTGCAATCCAAATTCCATGTTTGTCCCATGGGCTGCCATTGAAAATAATGTTTCTACCAAGATTCTAACAACACAGAGGAAGCATATGTTATTACCTTAAGTGAACTGTTCAGAATTCAACACTATACCTACAATGCAATACACATAGAAAAAAACAAAAATCAAAGTATTAATAATAGTTTACTATAGATGGTAGGAGGATTATGAGTGAGTTTTCTTTTTCTTTTTCTATACTGCAAATTTTTTCTATAAAGACCATCTATTAAAAAAAAAAGACCGCCTATTACATTTCAATTCTAGGGGAGAAACTCACGTTTAGTGCTTCTTGAGCTTCCCAGACATGCGTTCACAGGTACACACACATACACATGCACATGTTTTTGAGTTATAAACTCCAGGTTTTTAAAGAAATTATATACTGCACGGTCGGCATGACTCAGTGGTTGAGCGTCGACTTAGAAACCAGGAGGTCATGCTCGATTCCCTGTCAGGGCACATGCCCGGGTTGCAGGCTCGATCCCCAATGTGGGGCATGCAAGAGGCAGCTGATCGATGATTCTCTCTCATCACTGATGTTTCTATCTCTCTCTCTCTCTCGCCCGGCCTCTCTGAAATCAATAAAAAAATATATTTTTTAAAGAAATTGCAGAGTTGGACAAGTGAGAAGAGCCACAGAATATATTTTTAACTAGAGTAGTTCAAAAGTACCTTAACACCCTACAGAACAAACAGAGAATAGCAATTATGCTAAATGTATCCTCTCCATTACTTTCATAGGAAGGACAGGGTCAGGATAATAGAGATGAGGTCAGCATAAGCTGTCACATCTGAGCATCCCTGACATCTTTCTCATTGTTACAGCTTGGAATGGTCTTGATATACCAACATTCCCACATAGCACCAATGAAAGTCAGCACCAGATTTTTCATTTTCATTCTTTATATGTCTTTTGATAAATGCATATGCTCAGTTTTCACATAGTTCAATTTATCAATCATGTTCTTCATAGACTGTGCTCGTTTCTTATTTAAAAAAATCCTTCCATATCTTAAGTTCATGAAAACATCCTATATTCTCTTCCAAAAAGCTATATTCTCTTCTAAAAAGCTTTATACTTTTCCCTTGTACATTTAGGTGTTTAATACATTTAGAATTTATTTTTGCATATAGTGTGAAGTAGGGGTCTAATGCCATGTTTTTTCCAAATAGATAACAAATGTTTCAGCACCATTAATGGAAATATCCACCTTTTCTCCACTGATATGCAATATCACCTCTATCATAACAATCTGTTCGTCTGTTCCACTCATCTTTAGCCATGCCAATACCACACCGATTCAATTACTGTAGATTTATAACAAGTCTTGATATATGATAGCAGCACTTAAAACTTGAAAAGAAGTGCCATCTTGAGTACTGGCTAAAGGATTCACTTTGGAACCTCCAGTGCCCCAAAAATAAATCCAAACACTAAACTGGTAGATTTTTGTTCCCCATTGTTAGACTTGGTTTCCCTTGTATTTTTTTCTGTATCTTTACCACCATCATACCTCCTGCCGCATGAAATGGGCAACTATTATGGATTCATGGAGTAATCATGTACCAGGTACACTAGGTAAAAACAGGAGAGAAAATAAAAGGGCAGAAGATAAACGGCATTTGTGGGTGGAATAACAGAATTAATTTACTATTAGGGCTTCAATCTGACACTGTCCAAGGCAAGAGAGAATTCCTGACAGCATTAACATCTCAATGTTCAGAATTTGGGTAGGTTTGAATAGCCTAATTTAGGCATGTGGAAAAATTAATTTATCCCCAATAATTATAGAGTCTGCCAAACCACTCTCAAGGCTGGCATGCTCTGAATTTGGCACTGGAGAAGATAAAACATCACCTTGGATCATCTTCTTGTTGTTACCCACCAGCAAGAGTACGTGACCTTCTCCTAATAAACTGAGCCAAGGATGGTCTATTAGTTTAAGAAATGAACAACAAAAGAAGTTACATTTTTAAGCATGCACACTCACTTCTAAGTTAAAATAAGGCTTGCAGGAAGAGTGAAAAAAACAACACACAAAACATCTTGTAGACTCTGCTGTTGGTGTTATTCTTGGGTATATTTGACTTCCATGTGGTAACACCAAGGTCATTCCTAAGTCTATCTTCTACGAATATTCAAAACGTTTTCTTTTATCAGAGCTTGCTCAGATATGCCTAAGAGGCACTGCATAACAACAGCAGCAGAGAAGTTCATGGATATTCAGGGCAGTGACCTCAGAATAAGGAGGTCATACAGGAGCTCACTGTGCATTGCTTAACTCTTGCTTTGAAGTAAATGAGCATTTCCTTAGGCTTGTTCTGGAGAATTTTATGGAAAGCTAGTTTGATCTTTAAAACAATTATTTCCATTTTCTTTTTTAAAAACCAAATAGGCTAAGTAAGTCCTTACACACCCAAATGTAGTTATCAGAACTTGTCTTATTCTTGATGAAACGTTCATATATGAGGAAATTGGTTATGGATGATTCAATCATTCATACCAAATATGACTATGAAGCAGATTTATTCACTGCTTTATAATGAACTGGCCTGGGCCTCTCTCCAGCAAACTTGCACATGGAGGGAATGTCACAGCCCAGATCATCCATCACACTTACTTCTTAACCAGCTGGCCATCTGGTCTATAGAAAAAAAGGATATGAAGGTTCAAGAAAACATCTAGGCAAAGTAGTCATTTGGCTGCTCATTTCTATTGTTCCCTTCTACCAACTTAGCAAGTCTCGTGCTTTAGTCAAAGTTTGAATTTTGAGAAAATGTGAAACCTTGTTATAAGATAAAAATACTATAGTGCCTGGTTAGTGTGGCTCAGTGGGTGAGCATCAACCTATGAACCAGGAGGTCAAACGCTTAGATTCTGGATCAGAGCATATACCGAGGTTGCAGGCTCAATCCCCAGCATGGGGTGTGCAGGAGGCAGTTGATCAATGATTCTCTCTCATCATTGATATTTCTATCTCTCTCTCAGAAATCAATAAAATTATTAAGGTAATAATAATAATAGTTGCTATATATCTATAGTCTTCCCTTTGGTTATTTATCCATTCTCATGGATTTGTGATGTTGACTTCTATATCTATACTTGTAACCATGACTTCTCCCTTGAGCTCCAGACATGATCTATAGTTCTCTATATTACTCTATTTAAATGTCAAACAAGCATCTCTACTTTAACATAGTCAAAATCAAATATTTTTCCCCTGAAAATGTGTGGCTCCCTTAGTATTCTTCATCTTGGCAAATTACCCATCAATAATATCTTCAAAATAAAGTCTAGGAGTCACTCTCAATTTCTCTTTTTCCTCATTCTCCTCATCAATAAGCTATGTGGTTTCTTCCTCCAAAATATATTTGGAATCTTCCCATTTCTCTTCATTTACTTTGCTTCCGCCCAAGCCCAAGTTGACATCATTTTTTGCTTGGATCATTAGCAATAAGCACTTAACTTGCCTTTGTCCTACTCTTATGACTCTATAATATCCTTTACAGAGAAGCCAGAAAAATCTATTTCAAACATAAGTCATATTACTTACATGTTCTTCCTCTCACCTTAAAACATTCCAATGGTTTTCAATCATCCTATATAATAAAAGGCTAATATGCAAATTGTCCCATCGGGAGTTCGACCAGAAGACTGGGAGTTCGATTGCTCACTATGACATGCACTGACCACCAGAGGGTGGCACAGAACAAAGGAAGGCACCTGCTGGCAGCCGGGGAAGGGAGGCCCCGGCCAGCAGCCAGAAGGAAGGCCCTGGCCAGGCTTAGAAACCCTACCTGTGCACAAATTTCATGCACCAGGCCTCTAGTAATTAAAATAAAAGCCCAAACCATATTCTGGCCTACAAGATCTTCCATCAAGTAGCCTCAACCTTCCTCTCTATATTTATACCTGTCCTGCCCATTCAATATGCTCCAACCACAATTGCTTTCTTTATATTTCTCAGATACTCTAAGCTCACCCCCATCACAATGCTTTTGGCCTTGCTGTTCTCTCTGCCTGGAATGCTTTTCCTCTAGATTACACAATTAACTTCCTGTCTTTCAGGTTTCATCTCAAATGGTATCTCCTGAGAAAGCCTTTCTCTAACTTCTTGTGCTTGTCAATATCCAACTAGGAAAAGCAGAAACCTTTCTAAGCATATAAAACAGAGTGAGTTTAATACAGATGATTAGTTATACATGTGACGGATAAGTTTTGAAGCCAACCAAAAACATTTTGAAGCAAACCAAAATTTTGCAACAGCAGGATAATTAAGTCCACCCAAGCCTGAAAAGCCAAAGGATGAAAGTGGTATTACTGGATCCCATGAGCCTGAGTCACCAAATAGAAGCTGAAAGAAGCTTTAGAGTTGCCCAGCAGAAGTTAGAGCCACAGAAGAAACACTTCTATGGACCAGGTCAGCAAAAAAGAGAGGGAGAGAAGCGACCTGGCTTCTCCCTTCCTCCACCCCCTTAATCTCCCACCAGGGCCTCCACTGACTGAAGTCACCTGGAAGTTAGCTGACTCAGGAGTTTCACAAATACATCCTACAGCTCCCAGAACACAACAGGGGGAATGAAAAAGATGGATCTGAGGGCAAGCAGCCCAAGACCAGTGAACTACCCCATTTCACTCACCATCTCTTCTCCCACTCAATTTTGATCTCCTTATCTTGTTTCTCAATTTTCACAGCACTCATTACTATCTAAACTTACCTTGATAATTTGTTTATTCATCTTCCCAAATTAGAATGTAAGCATCATAGTCCTTGTCTGTGCATATGTCTTTGATGCTCCAAACAGTCGCCTGACTCATGAAAGATACTGACGCAATATTTATTGAAAATATACTGAATGAGAGATTACTATGCCCCATGCATTGTTCTAAGAGCTTTACGTGAACTGTCTCACCAAATCCTTACAACAATGTCACCATTGTTTTATATATGAGGAATCTGGGGCTGAGTGGAGTATTGTGAAGCATTATTTCGTAGATGGATTCCAGCACCCAGTAGGTTGTCAATAATATACTGCAAAGAAGAAATGACAATCTACATAGATTATCTATCAATGTAACATCGTGCCAACTTAAAAATTCAGTTTTGTTAGTAATGAGTATCTTATTGAACACCTTCCCTGAGAAGTGTTGGATAAGTCGTGGGCATTTGCTCATTATTTCTGTCTCTTCCAAAGAGAGAGTGAAAGGCACCAAACCTGACAAACCATTGTCAATAAAGATCCAAACACTTGAACTCAATCTACTGATCCTCAAACAACAAAGAGCTTATTTCAAGAATTACAATAGTACTTTTATTTTAGGTTGTACAATAGACATAAAATATTATGTCTGATTGTTGCCCTTTAAATGTAAATGTAGGTGTTAATTGTCTCCGGATGAAATACACTTATCTGAGGGAAAAAGCAGACACCTAAGCCCTACCCATATAATTCTATAAAGAATCAAACAGGAATAACAGTTCTGCATTAAATTAAGGGCCAAGTGTTTTACACATGCCATCTGGCCATGGAGCATCTGTCCTTTGGAAAGGCTGAAAAAAGCATCCTAGGGAGGCTCCACGTGGGGACACACCGGCACTCCTAGCCCAACCCAGCTCCACACTGGTGCTTGCAGGCTGTGAATCAGGGCTACCCAGGCTGTCTCCTGGGAGAAGCCAAGGTTCTGTCTTTAGCTTTTGAAGCAACTCTTCATCTTATAAGAATGTCAGCTGTTCACTTTGCAACACAACCAGGCAGGAACAGTTTCAGACCTTCAGCTCCATTACACCATGACTTAGATAATTAAATCTCCAAAGACAAAGATATAGAAAAAGGCCCCATCACCGTTGCCTTTGAGCCCAAATCTAAATCAGGCTAGTTTATTTTAAAGCCACAGAGTTGTATTAGGCTTTATATTAAATAAATATAAAAAGTCTGGACCCAAGTTTGGAGAGCTTTGCATGTAGTCATAATGGATTCCTTGGAAACCTATGAAATAGGCCCTGAAATGGGCTTGGGACTTCTGCCACGTTTAGATGAAATGACAAGAGTTTCAGCCAAGGGCCTCCAGCCTAATGAATTGATTGAATATCCATCATTGATTAGACCTCACAAGGTCATACAGGGGGGAAAATGGTTCCCTCTCTATCTATGATCTTTCCAAGTCCTATGATTGGTCTTCTCATAGGACATAAGATCCCATATGTTCATTTTATTCATTTACCTTCTACTTAATTCCAATATTGCAGGTGGCTTGTAGACATAGGCACAGTTCAGCCATATAGGTAATATGAAGTGAAAAAAATCAAGGTGACTACCCTATGTTCCATAAGAGTAATACTCTACCGCCATTAAAAATGATGATGCACCCTCTGTGTTTTGACACAGAATGTTCTGTAAGTTTCATTGTTAAGGGATCAAGGTGCAGAACAACAGGAGTACTATGATAACTTGGCTTACAGATAGAGAGGTAAGTACATATACACAATTTCTTGAAAGGATATACAATAAATTCTTAACAGTGGTTGCCTCTGAGAAAGAAAACTGGAGACATTTTATACATCTTTTTAGTGTTTTTTTATTGTACCTATTTATTAGGAATGGAGTAAATAAATATTTTAAAATTAAATCTCTTCCAAATCAAGACAAAGTACATAAAGCACTGGTAGTAGACACTTGTGTGCCCCACTCAAATCTCCTTTCACAGGCCAGTGTACCCAGAGCTCTTAGGAGGGCTGGCTAATGGCTTACAGTGGACCCTACTGGTTACCTTGTTTCAAGGTGGGATGACTCACGCAGGGCATGCTCCCCAGCTTCCCTTGGGGTCATGCTGAAGTTAGTCTCCACCACCCTTGATGCGCTCTTTACCCTACACTTTCACTATCTGAGAGCACTCTTACAATATATCACATGCACAAGATCCCTGCCTTAGGCTCTATTTCTAGAGATTCTGGCCAAAGATAGAATTATAGAAATAAAAGCTGGGTGGTACAAAACATTAAGACTAAAATCATAAAAGTATGTACTGTCTTCGCATGATAGACAACAATGATTTTTTTTTTCTTTGAAAGTGAAAATGCCCCCAACCTAAAAAACTTTTCATGATTTTCCATTGTTCTCCATATCAAGACAGATTCTTTAACAAGTTTGACACTGCACAGTCTGGCTTCTGCATACTCCTCCAACCTCTTCTTCCACACATTCCTCCTTACTCTTTCCACTCCATCCACATTGGCCTAATTTTGATCTCTCCTACTCACCAGGCTGTCTTCTGGTAGAGGACATTTGTTCATGCTTTTTTCTGGAATACTCTTCCCTCCGTTCTCGGCCTGATTAACTTCTATTTCTTTTTCAGATATCCCCGCAAACATTACTTTGACCAGAACAAATCCTCCTACTCCGAGTTCTCATAGCCCCACGGATTTGCTCTTGATAACATGTCTCAAAACTGTAATTGAAAGACTTACCTGTATAATTCTTTCATCAACATCTACCTGAATATTATAAGCCCCTTTAAGAATAGATCTTATCGGGTTTTGCTTGCTCCTGTATTTCTAGTGCCTGGGACAGAGTTTTCCACACGGCAAGTGCTCAATAAATGTTTGCTGAATAAATAGATCTTGACTAATGAGCATAGCCAGCTGGAATTCAATGCTACATTTCACTGTGGCCTGCCTAAAAGCCAAAAGGGAAAAACAACCAGTTACTTAATTCTCAGTATCTATAGACAAAATAAAACAAATCAATTATTCATGAGACAGCTCATCTCTGATGCTAAAAACAGATAATGTTGTACATATGTTCTCACTGAAAGATTTTAATGGAAACATCTTCAAAACCATCCCCACAGTAAATGAAGAGGGGACTTTAAGCTAGTTGTCTCCTTCATTTATTCAGAACACATTTATCAAACACCTACTATGTTCTAGGCATTGTACTATATTCTCTGGAACAAAACCAATGGTAAATAGAAAAACATAAAACTCTTGCTCTCATGGAGCTCAGTTTCTAAAGAGAGATTTTGACAAAAGTCAACAAAGCATAGGAATAAATGCAAATGCATGGAGCCATGGAAGACTGTGGTAGATTATTTACTAGTAACCTAGACTGAGGATTGATTGACTTGAGATCTGAAGCTCTAGTAGGCTTCCCCTGAGGCAAGCAGAGGATGGAAGGATGTCCCAAGAAGAAGGTACAACATATGAAACTTCCCTGTGCGGGAGGAAGGGAAAGAGTCCAGTAAAGAAGCAGAAGATGTAGACAAGGGTCAAATAACGAAACACTTTGTCTTATGACCAAAGGGAAGTTGCTGAAGGGTTTTAGCAAGTGGATGACATAATTAGACTTTCATTTTTAAAAGATCAATTGGTATCTAGGGGAGAACAGATTAAATGGACCCACAAAGAATAAAAGAGGACTAATGGGGGGAAGAGGGAATGCTGAGGTAAGGTGTTGTAATAATCCAGAGAATAAATAGTGGCATTCTGGCCTATGGTGGTGATAGGAACATGGAAAGAAGGAAGCATATTTGATATAGTTGGGTATCATAGGGGTAAAGCAAGTCTGTATATATTGCATATATTTATATATTCATGGAAGCATATGCCTCCACTAATCATAAGAAACTATATATTGTTATTCTAAAAATTTGAGGATAGACCTCCCCAATTAATTTGTGTCACCTTTGGAAAGTGCTCAAGTTAAAAGAATATCCTGAGGTATTGTTACAGAGAGACATCTAAGTTAGGTAGAAACACTGGCATTCACCATGAAAGTGACCTTTACAATGAAGTCTAACCCTTTCACAATATTATCCAAACAGGGTTTATTCCTGATCAGTGCACCTTACTTTACATGGGCAAGAAGTTTTATGTGTGTCTGATGTGCCCTTGAATGGGCTCCAACCCCTGGCAACTCTGTGAATGAGTGCTGTCCGGGGTGTTCTGTCCTCAGTAGCCCTGCATGAGTCTACAGCTCCATATTGAACCCATCTCACATCTGGTCTTCCTCCTCCTGCTACCTTCTATTTTTCCCAGCATTTCCCTGCCCTCTCGTAATGTTCCTGCAGTAGGACAGCTTCAGTTTCATCATATTTACCTCCAGCAACGATTCAGGCTAAATTTGCTCTAAGACCACTTGTTCATCTTTCTGGTGGTCCAGGGTATCTGTAGAGCTCTCCTCCAACACCGTATTTCCAATGAATCATTTTTCCTATCAGTCTTCTTCACTGTCCAACTTTCATATCTATACATAGTAACTGGGAATACCAGGATGTGAATGGTCTTAGCCTTGGTCTCTATTGAAACATTTTTGACTTTGATGATCTTTCTTAATTCTTCCACAGCTGCACTTCTGGGTCTCAGTCTTTACTTGATTTCTTGGCTGCAGTCTCCATTTGAATTGTTGACTGCACCAAGGTCAGCAAAATCTTCAATACATTCAATGTTTTCATTATCTATGTTAAAATTGTATATTTCTTCTGTGGTCATGATTTATATCTTCTTGATCTTCAAAGGGAAGTCTTATAGGTAACTTTTTCTTTTAACAAGAAACATTATATGTACAGTATTAGCCTGATCCATTGGTAATACCAAGGGTTTAAAAGGGCGAATTTGTGGATTCAATTCCTATGTGGGCCAATTAGCTCTAAATCAGAATGATAGAATTTTCAGCTTGAAAGAATTTTAGTAATTTTGTATAATCAGAAAATTTTACAGATGAGAAAACTGAGACCCAAGGGATGAATTCTTCAAGGTCACCAAGTAGCCCAGTGATGAAGTTGTTTTTAAAACCAGGCTACCATATTCTTCCCAAAATACATTCTACAACTATGCTCTCATGAATACAAATTGGTCCTCTTATTCTGAGTAGCTAGCAAACAGATGTGTTTTATGTTTATGGTTTATTTGAAATTGCAGAAACTCAGACTAGATTAAGAAAAAGAGGGTTTTACTTGGTGGGTAATATAGTTAAAGGAAGGGAGGAGAAATCAATTTCAGGGAAATTCCATAATGAAGATAACATAGCGATTTCTCATCAGTAGAGGTCGCATAATTGATTCCCTAGAAATTACCACTGGCCTTTCCATGTCTGCATATCAGACAAAAATTAAAACTTCCAGGAGAGGTGCTGCTTCCAGCTATAATGGTTTATATCCAAACCAATAGTTTTAACAATAACTAAAATAGCTGAAATTTTTAAAAAATATATTTGAAGTAATTTAAGGTGACCAGGTGGCCAGATTGTGATGAAAGCCCAATATACTGTGCTAAGGCAGAATGTGGTGACTAAAAGGTTACAAGATGGCCCGGCTGGCATGGCTTAGTGGTTGAACATTGACCCATGAACCAGAAGGTCACTGTTCAATTCCTGGTCAGGGCACATGCCTGGGTTGTGGGCTCAATCCCCAGTATAGAACATGAAGCAGGAAGCCAATCAATGATTCTTTCTCATCATTGATGTTTCTATCTCTCTCTTCCTCTCCTTCCTCTCTGAAATTAAATATATATATAATAAAAGTGAAATATGCTAACTAAACAGCCAAACGACCTTCCGGACAACCTTCCTGACAAAGCCGTGGCATTGGGAGCCAAGGCAGAGGTGGTTAGGGATGACCAGTCAGGCAAGCTATTAGGGGCAATCAGGCAGGCAGGCAGAGTGGTTAGGGGCAATCAGGCAGGCAGGCGAGTGGTTAAGGGCAATCAGGGGGGCAGGCAAAAGGGGTTCGGGGTGATCAGGCAGGCAGGCAGAGTGGTTAGGGGCAATCAGGCAGGCAGGCAGGTGAGTGGTTAGGAGCCAGCAGTCCTGGATTGTGAGAAGGATGTCTGACTGCCAGTTTATCCCCGATCCCATAGGGATCCCTGTGGGATCGGGCCTAAACCATCAGTCAGACATCCCCCAAGGGGTCCCGGATTGAGAGAGGGTGTAGGCCGGGCTGAGGGACCCGCCCCCCCCATGCACGAATTTTGTGCACTGGGCCTCTAGTAATGTAATATATATATATATATATATGCAAAAGTAAAATTCATGGCTACTAAAGTAGCCATAACTTGAGGAACCAAAGTCATAGAGAAGATGGAAATAAGCTTTATATTTGGCTTCAGCATTTCCTCTCAAGGCATTTGTAAATTTGTAACCAGGGGCTAAGAAGCTTAAGTATAAACTAAAATCTGGGAGAGGTAAGCTATTTATAGTTGTCTCTGAATGATGGGGTTATGAAAATTAGAGTTCAAGATTAGCCAAAAATAAGAGGGTCTGGCAAACATCCCAAGGTTTTGATTGGGGGCAAACTGAATATAAACCATCCCTTATAAAGGCAGACCCAGCTTCCTATTAGATCAGTCTCATACTAGATAAAGATAATCTGCCTCTATTTTAACTGCTTTCCAAAGTCAAAAGGATGCCCTTTGTAGAGAATCATCCAGAGTTTCTGCAATGTTTCATACATTTATTTGACATTAATAAAATTTTACTGGGTACATCAAGAGAGAAAACATGGGATCTTAGGTATTTATTGGATATTGGATTTTAAAACAACTTTAATACATTCAAGAAAATAGATGTTAAGATGGAGAATTTAATCAGCAATCTATACTCAGAGAATCAATGGAAGTTCTAAAATGGAAGAGCTAAAATATACAAAAATTAAAATTCAATAGATAGTTTCTCATTAGATTAGACACAAAATAACAGAAAATTACTCTATCTGGAGATATATAAGTATAACATATTAAGAATCAAAGAGATCTGTAAAATGATGGAAAGTACATAACCAAGCATAAGGATATATGAGACTTCTTGCAAAGCTCTAACATTCATAGATGCCCAATAGGGAAGGAGAAAAAGACTAGTGGGACATAGAAGAAGCATTTTTGAAGAGAATTTCCCAAAAATGACTTGAACTCCAAATATAGATAATCATATATATATATATATATATATATATATATATATAACCTAGGCACATCATATTAAACTTCTAAAATCCAATGGCAATGAGAACATTTTAAAAGCAGCCAGAGAAAAAATAAATATTACCTTTCAAAAGAGCAATAATAATAATTATGGATAACTTCTCACCAGTAATAATGGAAGCCAGAAAACACTGGAATTATGTTTTTACATTGTTAAATATAAATTTCCAGTTCTCCTTGACCCACCAGACACACATGTACCCTTGGAGACCATCCCTCAAAATCCCATCAATGCAGGATCCTAAAAGAAGAGTCTACACCCATTATCCGGTTACATGCCAATAATAATATAGGGCTATTCTTCTAAGGAGGGATTGGGAAATTTTAGTGTTTAAATGATCGAAGTCAGTGTCTGTGGCAGATGGAATTTACACCCTTCTATCAAATAAACCACCCTAAATGTCTATTCCTGACAAAAGGCAAATGAAATTCCTCCCAGGGCACTAAGAGAACCCTCCAAAGGTGAGAGTGTTTCTCTGGTAGGAATCCAGATAAGTGGAGAGAAGGGATCTAGTTGCTCTCAACATGAGAATGGAAGCCTGTCTGAATGGGCAGGGCTGGTCTCAGCCCATAGGAAAATTATGTTCATAGTGGGCAGATCCTGTGAACTTTTTTTTTGGAGGGCATCCATTCACCCAAGGAACTGGCAAGGTTAGTCACTTGAAAGTGAAGAACTGAGGTCAACTGAAAGTGAAGAACTCGAGTCCATCCTTGCTCACATGTAGGAGCCCATTCCTACCAGGGGCCTGAGAGATTTGGCAGAGGCTGGGTGAAGGCTGAGCATAGAAGAGATTTCCCTTATGGAGTTCAAGGTCAAGTCAACCTACAGTCAATAACTCTGCTCTAAACTATAATAAAATATCGCTCAACACTCCATAGGATGGCTATAATATATTTTTTAAAAAAGCATTCATGAGAATGTTTAAAAATTGGACCCCTCGTACATTGCTGGTGGAAATGTAAAATAGTGAGGCCACGCTGGAAAACTTTCTTGGCAGTTCCTCAACATGCTAAGCATAGAGTTACCAAATGACCCAGAAGTTCCACTTCTAGGTACATACCCAAAAGAAATGGAAACATGTTCACACACAAAACTTGTACACAATGTTCACAGCAGTGTTATTCAAAAGAGCCTCAAACTGGAAACAACCCAAATATTCATCAACTGATGAATGGGTAAACAAAATGTGGTATGCCCATATACTAGAACTAGAGGCCCGGTGCACAAAATTTGTGCATGTAGGGGGGGTGTCCCTCAGCCCAGCCTGCACCCTCTCCAATCTGAGACCCTTTGGGGGATGTCTGACTGCCGGTTTAGGCCCGACAGGGATCGGGCCTAAACTGGCAGTTGGACATCCCTCTCACAATCCAGGACTGCTGGCTCTTAACCACTTGCCTGCCTGCCTGCCTGATTGCCCCTAACGGCTTCTACCTGCCAGCCTAATCGCCCCTTAACCGCTCCCCTGCTGGCCTGATTGACACCTAACTGCTCCCCTGCCAGCCCAATCACCCCCACCTGCCCTCCCTGGCCAGCTCAATCACCCCCAACTGCTCTCCCCTGCTGGCCTGTTCACCCACAACTGCCCTCCCCTGCTGGCCTAATTGCCCACAACTACCCTCCCCTACCGGCCATCTTGTGGTTACCATCTGGTGGTGGCCATCTGGTGGTGGCCATCTGGTGGCGGCCATCTTGTGGCGGCCATCTTGTGGCGGCCATCTTGTGATGGCATGGGGCGGCCATCTTGTGACAACAGCACAGCGGCCATCTTGTGACAACATCATGCAGCGCCACATAGGCTTTTATTATATAGGATATAGCATACATAAAACTTTAAAATGTTATGCTAAGTGAAAGAAGCCAGTCACAAAAGACCAGATATTCTGACTGCATTTATGTGAAATGTCCCCCGCCCCTCCTCATAGGCACATCCCTGGAGGCATATCCATACAGAATGCAGATTAGTGACTGCCTGGGGCTAGGGCGGGAGGACAGGGAGGGGGCACTGGGAAAGGGAGGCCGCTGTTACTGGGTATGGGTTTCTTTTTGAAAGTGTTGCTAAGGTCCTACAATTGGCTCCTCTGAGGGGGCGTGGCTAGGCCCTGGGGGGCGTGACTCTCGGGGCGGGTCGAACCAGTTTAAAACCAGGCTGAGGCACAGCAGCCCACACTGCCGTGGCGGTTACTCCCGGAGGCATGGAGGCGTGCGCTTGCCTCTGCGTCGTGGGCTCTTCGCAGGGGTGTCGGTGTCGTCAGGAGTGCCAGGGCCCAGCTGAGAAGGCAGTGGCCAAGGGCAAGCGGTGTCGTCAGGAGTGCCAGGGCCCAGCTGAGAAGGCAGCGGCCAAGGGCAAGCGGTGTCGTCAGAAGCGCCAGCGCCCAGCTGAGAAGGCAGCGGCCAAGGGCAAGCGGTGTCGCCCGGGGTGCGAGGGCCCAGCTGAGAGGGCAGCTGCTCAAGGCAAGCCGGCCGCGGCCCCTGCAGAAAAGCACATCGAGGCGGACGCGGCAGCGGGCTGCTGTGCGGGGAGTGGAGGAATGGCGAGTCCCGTGCCGCCCCAGCGCTGCTCGCTGCAGGACCTGCCGGTGGAGATGCTGGTGGAGATCTTCGCCTCGCTCCCCGGCACCGATCTGCCCAGCCTGGCCCAGGCCTGCACCAAATTCCGCCACATCCTGCACATTGACAGCATCTGGAGACGGCGCTGCCGCGAGGAGTTTGGCCTTTGTGAAAACTTGCAGAACCTGGAGACGATAGGTATGTCTTATCGAGAAGTCTATGCGAAGCTGCTCCACCCATACAGACACGTTTTGGGATTGTGGCAGCTAGATACTGAGGGCTATAGAACACTGCTGAACGTCGTGGTGGACGGCGTAGGCATTACTGGTTGGAAGTCCGGGCCTTGCCTTAACTCCCATGCGGATGGCCCAATGCAATTCAAGCCCGCGTTCCGGATCCGCCTGACGGAGAGGAAGTCAGCCGCGGTGGAGTGCCTGGAAGGCCGCATCAGCAGGCCCCACAGCCGCCACGTGCAGATTCAGAAGGACAGGTTCACCACCCAGTGCAACAAGGCAGACCACCAAAAGAATATACAAACACGGCTTAGGGACGAACGGGCGTGGGTGCTGGTGCAAGAGGACAGACAGCAGTATGACTGCCTGACCTACCGCCGCCTCTACCTCCCGCCGAGCCACCCCGACGACCTCATCAGGCCAGGCCTCTTCCAAGGCAACTGCATGGTCTACGGCCTATCGATTGCCATGCTCAGCTTCCACGGGAAGTATGCCAGGCTCACGAAGATCACGGGAGACTCCAACCCGAGGTTAGAGATCCACCTCATGCACCGCATCCAGCTGCCAGATGGCGAGATCTTCCCCAACTTCAACGAGCTCTCCCGCGTGGTCCAGGAGATTGACGAGCAGGTGATCCAGGAGCAGCAGCAGCAGCAGCAGCAAGAAGACGGGACTGAGGAAAGCCAGGGCCATGGCTGGCAGAGCCCTGCCCAGCCCAGCGTCGGGGAGTCCGGGGCTGCAGCTTCAGAGGAGCCGCCTGTTCCCTTTGTTCTGCCTGTGGACGTGCCCTCAAGAGACCAGAACTACCCCCGAACCTGCAGGATGTGTTTCTATGGCGTGGACACACTTACTTTTACTGTTGCCTTAAATGGCTTCGCCTACACCAGTCGCATCCCTGGAGTCTTCATCCTGTTCGATGAGAACCACTTCGGGTTCCTCTGGCTGAAGCCAAAATACTTCATCCTGTTCAGCAGAGTCCAGAACACCTTCCAGAATGTGGAGGCACCATCCGCGCAGGCCTTCCTGGAGATGTTCAAGGACATTCAGCCCAAACCTCCTGGGAGGAGCAGCTTGCACTTTGAAGATTTGACATTCTGACCAGGTTACCCACCTTTGTTTGTTTGGTTTTTTGTTTGTTTGTTTTTTAAATATATTTTATTGATTTTTTACAGAGAGGAAGGGAGAGAGATAGAGAGTTAGAAACATCGATGAGAGAGAAACATCGATCAGCTGCCTCCTGCACATCTCCTACTGGGGATGTGCCCGCAACCCAGGTACATGCCCTTGACCGGAATCGAACCTGGGACCTTTCAGTCCGCAGGCCGACGCTCTATCCACTGAGCCAAACTGGTTTCGGCTGTTTGTTTTTTTTAATCCTCACCTGAGGATATTTTCCCATTGATGTTTAGAGAGAGTGGGGGAAAGAGGGAAAGGCAGAAATATCGATGGGAGAGAAACACGTCAGTTGGTTGCCTCCTGCCCAAGCCAGGACCAGGGCCAGGCTGGATAGGAGCCAGCAACTGAGGTAGAAATAAACCTTAGACCAGTGGTCTCAACCTTCCTAATGCTGGGACCCTTCCTAATACAGTTCCTCATGTTGTGGTGACCCCCAATTTCATTGTTACAAATTGAACATAATTAAAGCATAGTGCTTAATCACACACAAAAAATAAAATAAATAAATTTCCATTGATAAAATTCTGTTTGGACTTTCTTTGACCAAATGCCCAGCCCTGTGGAGGATTGGGTAATAGGAAATAAAAGTTCCTCAAAGGAAACAGGGGCTGTCGCCTGTAGGTGGCATTGAGGAGAAATGAGCAAGACAAACAGACACAAGAATTATCTCTGCACTGATTTCATTGTCCTGACAACTTTCTGTGGAAGAAAGAGAAATAGTTTGCCAAATGTCATATAGTTTGAGCTATCAAGATGGGACTCAAATTCAGTATAACTTCTAATCCCAGACCTTAACCTATATTCTCCAGAAAGGAAGCTGGCATTCTGATCATCTGAGTCAAACCTGGTACTCCTGGGATGGTAGACAGCCATTGCAGACTGATCACTGGCCTATCCAAATGGGGGAGGGGTCTTTTTAGCACCCCAGAGAAAAGAGCAATCTTTCTAAAAATCAACATTTGATGAAAGAGCTGGCAGTGCTCTGCTTATATGAAAGTGCATAGCTCGTCTATTTTTCAGCTAATGTGCAAAATTATGCCTCCATTCAATGGCCTAACTCAAGGCAAGGGAGTCATGACTGTCCTGTTGATAAACAAAACAAAAACAACATACACATCAGCAGAATAATCTAACTAAATTAAACTCACTCCCGTGAGAGAATAATGATAATAAATAGTGGAGCTATAATGAGCCCATTTGTCGAATTTGGTTGCCATTACGTCATGACACATGAATGGATGGAGCTGATTAAACTGTTTAAACTCTTGGTATTTTGGTGAATTATACCCATGGTAAAATTAAATAAATACCCAGCTAAGGGCTGCTCCTGGCACTTTGCCAACATTCACACTTCTTTAATGATTAACAAGTCACAGAGGGGCTGTTTCCCCAACCTTCCAAATCAGATTTAATGAACATACATTAAAAGAGGATGGCACTTCAGAAAAATTATCTGAGCACTTCAGAATATACTCCCATCCTACTCGTCTGGCAGAAGTGATTCATTTCATTTCCGAGTGGTGTTTCCTTATTTTGAGCATCCATTTCACCATCCAAAACACCCTGTCAGATCAGTCTTAGACACTGCCTATTAAAATGTTCAGCTTCACCTGATAAAATATAATTATAGCATCCCTGACATTTTTACATAGCACACACATGCTTCAAGCCAACTTTGCCAGTTAAGATTTTTCCTTTAGATGTGTGAATGCATGATAAAGCTGTAAGAAGATATTATTATGTCAAATTCTAATAGAGTTGAAGAAAATGATCCAAAATAAATAAGAAACCCAAACCAGATATTATAAAATGAATATAAATGAACAAAAATAGTGACAAAGGCCATTTATCAAACATGTAGAGCTCATCAAATAATTCAGTGAAATTAAGACTAATGTGACATTCAACAGTTAGATACATGCTTACTAGTTAAGATTTATCAATTAATAATTTTTCAGTTTACTGAGACAGTTGGTTACCACCTGGGGAGCTTTTTAAAATTACCTATACCCAGACTATTTGAGTCAGAGTTTCTGGATGTGGAACCCAAGTGTCAATATTTTTGAAAAGCAGTTACTGTGATGTATGGCCACGGTCAACAATTATTGCATACTTAGTCCCTGAAAGTGGTTAGAAAGATGGTTAGTTAGGTCAATCTGCTTATACATTACTTCTAAGTCTACATTTGAACCTAGCCATAGCATAAGTAACAAAGTTCTATAAAGAAAGGGGTGGTATAAAGAGATGTCCACAAGTTTTTTGGTAACTTCTCCACTAAAGAGATGGGGTCTTATTCCTCTCCCTCCTCTTGGGTGTGGGATATACTTTGTGGATCATTTCTACGGAACAGTATATGCCAAAAGTCACAGTTTGTAACTTCCAAGATTAGGCCACAAAAGACATTGCAGCTTCCTCCTTGCTCTCTCTTGGATCATTCGCTCTTGGGAAGCCAGTTGCTATGTAAGAACACTCAAGCTGCCC
The DNA here is from genome assembly GCF_964212035.1 of Myotis nattereri. NCBI lineage: Eukaryota > Metazoa > Chordata > Mammalia > Chiroptera > Vespertilionidae > Myotis > Myotis nattereri. Next base: position 91,826,337 of record NC_138079.1, on the reverse strand, counting down.
TATGAAGAGAGCCATGTGGCAAGGAACTGAGCCACCTGCCTCCACCATCCCCACCAAAAGCCAGGTGAAGAGCCTGAAAGTGGATCCAATGCTGGTGAAGCCTCCAGATGGCCACTTCCTCAGTCAACATCTTGACCTCAATGTCATGAAGGAACCTCAGTCAGAACCATCCAGCTAAGATGTTCTTGAATTCCCGACCCACAGAAACTCTGAGATAATAAATGCTCAGTGTTTTAAGCTAAGTTCAGGCACAGTATGTTACACAGAAGTAGATCATTCATACAGGAGGCTAGTCTTCAAACACAGATACCAAATAATTAGAAGTACCCATCAGTCTGGAACTAGGGCATATAGCACTATAGCTAACGTGTGGTAGACATTCAGTAAATGTTTATGGAATAAATAAATGATTGATTGATTGCTCATCTTCCATTTTTGAACAATGGAAAAGTTTTTCCTTCTCTAGTGGTCCATGGAGTACTGGAATTCTTATCCATCTTGCAATAATCACCAAGATTTCAGTCTGCACAGAGCCTCAAGTTAGAAAGAATTAACAATCCAAATCAACAGAAACATGTCCCTGGTTCTAGAAACAACATATATCCTGCTTCAGCTCACTAGGAAAATGTCTTCTTATTATTTTTTGCCCCCTTGGGGAATCTTTAATGCTGTCAATATTGTTTCTTTAGCCTTTCATCTTGTAAATCAATGTAACTTTCCTTGCCTCTGAAATTCTTACTCTAACATTAAACAATCCAATTTCTTTAAATAACTCATTAATTATCCACAGTTTTGTAGCTTAGGTTACATTCCTCATTTCACCCATTGTAATCAGTTTCTCTCTCCCCACCAAGTGTTAAGAAGATATTATCATTCTCATCCATTGCTCAAGAGACTTGTGCCATCTTATTTATCCACTAGAGGCCTGATGCACGAAATTCGTGCAAGAGTAGGCCTTCCTTCCCCCGACTGCCAGCGCCGGCTTCCCTCTGGCACCCAGGACCCTGGCTTCTCTCACAGCCCTGACTTTGTCCAGAAGGATGTCTGGTCCAATTAGCATATTACACTTTTATTATTATAGACTCTTTGGATGAAGTTGGGTAGCTTGAGTGTTCTTACATGGCAACTGGCTTCCCCCAGAGCAAATAATCCAAGAGAGAGCAAGGAGGAAGCAGGTGATCTCTCTAAAACTGTGGTTCCTGAATCCTATAAAAATCACGTGATGAACTCACGAAAAATGTAGTCCCTGGGCCTCGCTTCCAGAAATCCCAATGTTGTGGAATGAGGAAGGGGACCCAAATCCATATATTTTTAAAGACTCTAAGTTGTTAAAGAAACTGTTGTATTTAAATGTGCTTGTGTTTTTCTTATTTTAAAAGGGGCACGTCTGTCAAAAATTTTATTTTCTGTTTTTGGCTAATGGTTACCATAGCTTGTATGGGTAGGGTTTTTCTTTCCTTCTGCCTTGCCTGGGGCCTAGGCATTCCAAAGCTAGTTTCACAAAAGAGGAACTGGTCACATTTAGTAATGTAACTTGAGGTAAGGGGGGGGGGGGATAGAAATTCTTTTAACAATGCCAAGCAAGTAAGCCAGGAGGAGGACCATGGCGGCAGTTTAATTGTCCAGCACTGTCCCACCAGGTTCAAAGCTACCATCTGCCATCAACCTGGACTCCCATTCCTGCACTTGTCCCCAGTGGAATCAGATGTGGCTGAGTGACCCAGCCTATTTTTAAATACTACATAGAAGAGGCAGGATGATGAGGGGAGCGGAGGGAGGGGTGTTTAGATTCTGAGGAAGAAACGTTTAAAGTGACAAGTTAAGTTCTACAATCACTGTGAAGAGAAAGCAGAGAGCACCTGGACTATATTAGAGGACTCGTCCCTATTGAAATGCTGAGGACAAACTGAGTAGAAAGAAGGAGGCACCTCCCACCCACACCAGTTGTCAGTGGCCTCTGTATGGTTTGAAATAGGACTTGACCTTGAAAAGGTATGGGTTTGTTGTTGTTGTTTTACATTCTTCTGGCCTATATATGTGTAACTGGTAAATACTAGATTGTCTAATAATGAACTGTACCATCACTCCCTTCCACTCTTAAGGGTGTAGTTATGGGGTTTTATTAACACCCAATAGGACTAGCTAATGAATTATCTGCCATTATTAAAAGCAAGTAGCAATTGCCATGAACTCAAACATGAAGGATTGATATTCATAATTCACTATTTTCAATCTGCTAGCTGTTTCCAGGGGCAACCATTTGCTTCTAAACTGGCCAAGAGACCAGCTTTGCATCTCAAAGCTCCACCAGCCCACACACAGGTGTTCCCAACCTGATCACACCTGGCAAAGTTCCACAAGTATAAAAATGAATTAAGCCAACAACATGTTCTTCTAAAGTCACAATTATCCTGGGCACGTGAGAGAGGGGTTATTTTCAAGGAAGATTCACGCTCTATGCATTTAGACAGGGCAGCGTGCCTTTCCCTTGTCACTTTGGCGGGTAGGATGTCCACGTGAGTCTCATTCTCCACCAGCTGCTGGCAGGAAATTGACTCCTCTAATGTGCCTGGCACGTAGACATGCAGACTCCCCTCCAGGTGGTAGATCAAGTTGACTTTTAAGAAATATGCTTGCTGTCTCTGACTGCGCTGGTGTTGTCGGCAGGCTCACAGGATGCCAAGGCTGCTGGGGAGCTACAGATTGGATGACTGGCCAGCAGGGTCCTGCAGGGAGGCCTGCTTGCCCAAGCCAAGAGAAATACATTTCCTCCCACAATGGGCCACTCTCTCGGCCTCTCATCTTCTCTGCCCACATCCAGAATCACCCTTGCGACTGCCTCCTTTGGGAGTCCACTGGGCCCTTTGCCCCTTGTGTGGGGTTGAGGAATTAGGAAATGGGAAGAGATTTTACTGTCCTTCAATAATCAAGAACTGCTATCTTCAATTCCAGAAGTTTCCAAACTTTTTTTTACACATCAGGGATATGAGGGAATTTTATACAGTGATGAGAATGCTCTATATCAGTGATGGCGAACCCATGACACTCATGAACTCATTTGTTTGGTTGATTTTTCTTTGTTAAATGGCATTTAAATATATAAAATAAATATCAAAAATATAAGTCTTTGTTTTACTATGGTTGCAAATATCAAAAAATTTCTATATGTGACATGGCACCAGAGTTAAGTTAGGGTTTTTCAATGCCCAGCTCAAAAGGTTCACCATCACTGCTCTATATCTTCATTGGGGTGATGTTTATATAGGTTACGGATTTGTCAAAATCCATTGAATGTACTAGTATACTAAAAATGTGTGTCGTTGATGGTATGTAAAACTGACTTTTTAAATCACAGAACTTAAACCCAATAAATAAAATAGATTTTTAAAAACTGAATCATTTGGGTCCCAATCCTGGGTAAAATGGAAGAAGCATAGCTCATCTTATTGCTCCCACGGAACACAACTGAAAACCCTTCAAAGAATGCATGGGAAGCATAGAAAAATCCTGAAAAGGAAACTGCAGCAGGCAGATTGGAAAATAAAGAAAAAACAGAACTCAAAGAGAGACCAATCCAGCGGTGAATTTCTGGGATTTTGTTTTTCCACCAGTTCCCCAGTATGTCAAAACCCACTTGAGAGCAGACAGTACAGCTCCAAAAGAACCTTCATTCTAATCTCATGACAAAGGGTGCCCCTAAGGGTCCGGGGAGGTTGGTAATTTCCCGTACTTATGCTTTTTCCACCCTCCGTGCCTCAGCCCACAAGCAATCCCACCGCAGCAGTAGCAATGATGAATGGCAAGAGCAACTGGGCAAGAGAGGGAAGAGCACCTCCATTGTTTTGTGTTTTTGTTTTTACTAGGGCTATCCTACCTCCTGGCCCTCTAGTCTAGGGGTGGGCAAACTCGAGGGCCACAATGGCTTCTTAAACTGGACCGGAGGGCCGGAACAAAAGCATGGATGGAGTGTTTGTGTGAACTAATATAAATTCAAAGTAAACATCATTACATAAAAGGGTACGGTCTTTTTTTTTTTTTTAGTTTTATTCATTTCAAACTGGCCGGATCCGGCCCACGGGCTGTAGTTTGCCCACAGCTGCTCTAGTCAGACACAGTCATGGGAAATGCATAGAGGAGGGGACAAAGCTCTGGACTGGATTTCTAATCAAAAGAGCCGAGGGGAAAAGGTAGCCATGGGAGTCAGAAAGCATTCTGGAAATCTCCGAGAGAATTCTTAAGATCCTGTGCCTCTTTTCTGTTTCCCAGGGTCCTGCCCCAAAACGGTCAAGTCTGTGTGCTTCTTCCCAACCACACAGTTGGGCAGGCTCTCTGCATGTGTACCCTAGCTGTCTGCCAAGGCTCACACCTCCATCCCTGGCAGCACATGCAGGGACTGGCCACAAGGTAGGAGGGAGAGGGGCCATGGGGAACACTGCAGGTGCCTATGGGCCAGTTGGGAGTTCACAGCAGAGGCATCCCCAGCAACTCATGCTGCGTGTCCTCATGGCACCCAAGGAGGCTCTGCCTCCTTTTGATGGGTTTGAGTCCTGGTTGCTGCTCTCCCCGCCATTTCTTGCCCATCAATCAGTTATGTAGCTCTCCTCGGCATTCTGGATGGAAGAGGGAAGACAGAGAAGTGGGCCTCTGGGTACCACCCCACATGTCTGGGGAAGCCAGGCCCTCGCTCACAGCTCTCACTTTGCCCGCCTGGAGAAATCATGGACTGAAGGATCTCTGTTGGCACTGAAGTGTGTGGCCACGAAACAAGGGTGGCATGAAGGAAGTAAAACTGCTTATCCTCTTCAATGTGTCTATTCTTGGATTTGTTTGTGTGGGGTTTTTTCCAGTGATGCACTGGAACTTCTTCATAGACTCCCAAATTCCCACAAAGGCATTCTTATCAGTAGGTTATTGTCAAAATCCATATCCTGTGATGGGAATGACTGTAGAGAACTCCGATTCCACCATCTTGTAAAAGATTATACTTTTCTTTCATTACACTTTCTTGAAATTTTTTTGTTTGTGTTTCACACTTTTCATAAGTCAAAGCTTTTTCTTAAGAGCATGAGAAGGGATTCCTTGAATTAAAACGGGGCTGAGCGGCACGGGGGTACTCACGTGTTCCCCTCTTTCCTGTAGTCCCATCTGAGCTAACTCCAGCTGGCCTCTAGCCGTCTGTGGCACAACTTCATTTACATAGTCAAGGAAAAGGTCATCAAAACCTATCGTGCTCAAAACACAAGAGCCTGATTCTGACAGCAAGACTGGTTTTGTTTGACCAAATTTCCTTGTTGACCATCCACCAATATTTTCAAACACCCACATAGAGACTTTGCAACACGTCCTTCCTTGAGTACAAGGAGCATTTGTCAAAACACATACATCCCATCTGAAACTAATACAAAATAGTATTCAATGAAAACTGTAATAAAAAATAAAGCAATACAAAATAATTTAAAAACATGTACATTTCCTACATCCAACATAGGAGTTAGAGTTTGTTGTCACAGTGTTTTGGGAGCTGGGGATGGTTTTCCTCTTTTTGTGCCTTTCATGGGGGAGGGGAGGACCTATTGTTCCTCTGCTCTGTTATCCTTCGCGATGAAGTAAAACAACAATTTGACCCTACCTTATGGTCACAGGTCAGGTAATGGCCAAGGTGAAGGTGTAGGAGCTACTACTGGGAAACAGGGGTATTTTTCTGAGCCAAGATATCCATTTGAATAACAATAGAAGCAGTTACATAAGCCTGTTGGTCCTAGGAGAACCCACACAAGAAACCAGTCCTGTTTGCCACCCTGCTTCACATCAATTAAGTCTCCTTGCATTGAAATATCTCAAAATTTCACATCAGAGGCCACCACTGAGAAGCTCTGGAGTCTGCTGACTCTCCTCAGTCCCATTTTAAGCTTCTCTTTTATTAGCATCAGACACCGTGGCCTGTGGTGGTTGCTCACACTGACACCTGCAGGGGAGCTCAGGAAGTTTGTCCTTAATATTGCCCAATAATTCTCACTGTAGTGCTTACCGCGGCTTTCTTCTTCAATTAGCAATGTAAATGTGATTGCCTGGGCTTGATCATGACCTTTTCATGGTCACCTGAGGAGGCCACCAGCCTACTGGGGGCAAAGCTGTCTGTCTGCTGGAGACCATAATGTCACCATGTCACGGAGTGATTGATAGGAGCTTCCAAAGAGGACTGTCATCCAAAGCCTCTTACTAAAAGGGTGAAGCATCGCACCAGTGTTCTGTGTCTGTGAGTTCTATTTACCACCACCCCCCCCCCCACTCCTTCCTCCCCTCCCCCTACAAGAAGAGCTTAACACAGCACTGAATTGGAAATTGTCTTTGCCTTCATTTCCCCAACCTTCCTTCTGGAGTCAGAATGGCAAGGAAAGGCTTCATTCTCTAACCTCGAAGAAGGAACTACTTGGATGTACATTAAGTTCTAAGTTCATGATTTAAGAAAGGCATCAGCCTACACCTTTTAGAGAAAATGTTGCAAATGATAGAGGTGAAGCAGAGCAGGGTTATTATTCTTTTGTTTGCTTGCTTGTTTTCTGTTGATTTGGCTTGGTTCTGTGTCATTAAGGACACTACATCAGCCTCCCTTTGTATATTAGTGCTATGTTATCCTATGCTGGTATGTTGTGTTATGTTATGTTTTGTTATGTTATGTTATGTTATGTTATGTTATGTTATGTTATGTTTTATTAATGCTAAGTTAATGCACCACTGATCTAACATGTGAATTTGCCCACTGGATCTCGTCCTTGCCTACCTTGCCACACTCATGACTTACCTCTCCTGTCACTTGCTTTAGTCCAGCCACACTAGCCTTCTGTTTCATCCCATCTCTAGATCTTTGCACATACTGTTCCACCCACCTAGAACACTGTTCCCTCCTTCCATCTGGCTAACCCCCAGCCATTCTTCTTGTCTCTGCATAAATACCACTTCCCCCTATTATATGTTCTCACAACTCTCAGCACTTTCCCTTCCTAGACTGTAGCTCAGAGGACATTAGTAGCCATGCATTTCCCCCCAGGCATCTTTCCCATTAACTAGTACGTCACTTACAGGTAGAAACCACATCTGTCTTATTTCCTGCTGGAGACTCAGTGCCTAGCTCATGGTAGGTATTTAATAAATACCTGCTGGATGAATTTGATGGAAATGGGGGAGGAGAAAAAGGCATAGGAAGACAGATGTGGAAGTAAAGGCATTTTAGCACATAAATATAATATACAATGAGAAGGGTTCCAAACAAAACATGCGATGCTTTCATTAAAATAATAGATTTATTACAGATTTCAGAGACTTCGCTCCCCCTCACTGCTACTAAAAATAGATGAATTTTCTCACATGTGATCGCCTTACGTTCCTACATCCATTGGAATGGATGACCAAGCACAGTTCTCCCCCATCACCTTGTTGATAAGGTGGCTGAGATTCAGCACGCTACTATGACTTGTTTAAGGTCATTCAGCTGAAAAAAGGCAGCAGCTGCACTTGAACCCAAACTGCATCTGTGGCCACAGCACAAACTGACTCCCCTCTCCTGGCCCAGCCTCCCTCCTCTCCCGGGAGGAAAATGTTCTGTAACCATTCTTCACCACTTCTCCACTTGCTCCTTTGGGAAAGAGATTTTTGCCACTGAAGGAACAGTTAAAATTAGGAGGCGCTGCTTGATTTGCAGGTGCTGTAAATAAAGATGAGACTGTTCTGGTCCCAGCGGCCATTTAACTTTAATTGCAGCCAGAACAGATCAGCGAGTGAGAGGTGACTCAGGCCGATGCTTCGGGAGGGGGGGATGACAAAGTATAATGAAGTTTCTTTTTTCCTTCTTCTCTGCACACAAGGCTGTTAAAAGCTGGTGTGCCCTCATGACATAAAATAATAGCGTTTTGAAGGGCAAAGGAGCTTTCATACCAAGGCACTCAAAGTGGTCACCAAAGAACAAGATTACAAGATTTGCCCAAACAGTGCAGGTGGCTCAGTTTGCACTGAATCACCTGCAGCCACTATGTGGCCGAGAATAGCAGAGATGGAAGCAAACAGATTCATGCAACACATCTTTACTGAGTAGCTGCCCTGTGCCAGACACGGCCTAACCGCTGGGGATAGAGCCTGGAGCAAAGTAAAATCTCTGCCTCCGCGCCGGCCACCGTCTCCGTACAGGACTGCTGCCTGCAGCTGTGCACTGAAAACCCTAAGGGTGCCTTTCCCATCACAGCCATGGGCAAGGGTCCCCAGATGTGCACAGCCCAACTCACTCCACCGTACACAGCGGCCCCGAGTCACCGCACTGCTCCTATCCCGGGCCAAGCCACCACCTTTCCCAGCGGCAGTGGTTGCTATACCTTCCTAACTGGTCCCCCTGGTTCTGCCCTGCCCCGCCCCATAGTCATTTCTCAACGTAACAGATGGATTCTGTTGAGAAAACCTAAGTCAGATCCCGCCACACTTCTGCCCAGACCCTCCAACCTCTCCCCATCTCACTGGAAGAAAAGCCAACTGCTCAGCACCTCTCTGACTTCATCTCCTGCTCCCCTCTCTACTGCTTTCTCTCTCTCAGCCACCCCACTTCCTTGCTATGCCCTGCCTATGCCAAGTGTTCTCCATAGCAGGAGGCTTTTCCTGGTCTCCTCTGCCTGACACTCTGCTGGAGCATTGCCTGGCTTAATCCCCTTGATCCTCAAGGTCACCCCAGAAGGTGGGGATTGTTATCACCCCCATCTTATAGACGAGTAAACTGAGACTCACCACAGGTCAGTCCTTGTCCCTACATGCACAGCAATTTAATGTCAGTGCCGTGTCTAATCTGACTTCAAAGGCTACAACCCTTTGCTCCTCCATGTGTGGCCCATGTGCCAGCAGCAGCTGCATCACCTGGGAACCTATGAGGAATGCAGACTCTCAGCCCACCCCGATTCATGGGTCAGAATCTGCATTTTAATGGGATCCTCAGGGAACCCGGATGCATCACAGTTTATGAAGCACTAACCTCAACTGGGCTTAACATTCGAATTACCAGGAAAGCTTTAAAATGTCTGGATGCCCAGGCTACACCCCAGATCCATTAAAACAGATGCTCTGGGGTAGAAACTAGACATTAGTCATTTTTAAAGCTCCCCAGGAGATTCTAACACACACACACACACACACACACACACACGCAAATTGCTCTTAACCAATTGTTCAAAAATATTTTTTATCAAAAGAATCACATCAGCTCCACGCCTACGATATCAGAATCACCAGGGAATCAAGAACCTGCATATGTAACAAAAGCTTTGGGTTATTTTTAAGATTTCACAAGTTTGAGAAGCACTGGCCTAAACACTAGGATAAATTATAGCTCAAAATCTATGGGTGGTCTTTAGGAAGCTGAATTTTTAAAATATATATTTTTTCTTTTTTTTTTTTTTAAAGCACTAGTTCTTTTTTAAAAATATATTTTATTGATTTTTTACAGAGAGGAAGGGAGAGGGATAGAGAGTTAGAAACATCAATGAGAGCGAAACATTAATCAATTTGATGAAAACATCAAACATTAATCAATTCTGCCTCCTGCACACCTACTGGGGATGTGCCCGCAACCAAAGTGCATGCCCTTGACCGGAATCGATCCTGGGACCCTTCAGTCTGCAGGCCGACATGCTCTCCACTGAGCCAAACCGGTCAGGGCTAAAATATATTTTATTGTAAAATATAACATGCATATAAAAACAATGGCACAAAGGTACAGTTTAGCAAATAGTTATAAAGTGAATTTCCTTATAATAACCACCCAGGTGAAGAAGTAGAATATGGACAATATTCCCAGAGCCACCTCTGGTCCCTCTTCTACCACAGCATCTCTTCCTTTGCTCAGAAGCAGACACTATTTGAACTCTCATAATGATCATTTATTTTCTTGTCTTTGTAAACTTTCTTCCTTTGTATGCATACCTAAACAATACATTCAATTTTGCCTGTTTTTTTTATGTTATATGAATGGCATCATTCTATGTGCTCTCTCTGTGTATTGTTACTTTGCTCAACATTGTGCAAGAATCACTCATGCTGTGATTCAATCATTTTCATTTCTGTACAATATTCTAAAATATAAATATACCACATTGTAAAAGCATGTCATTATGTTGATGGATATTTAATCTTTTTTATTTTTTTTTTATTTTTTAAAGAATAGTTTATTGATTTTTAGAAAGGAAAAGAGAGAGAAAAACATTGATGTAAGAGCATAGCATCGATCTGCTGCCTCCTGCAAGCCCCCTTCAGGGGATCAAACTTGTAACTGGGCCTGTGCCTTGACTGGGAATCGAACTGGCAACTCTTCAGTACAATGCCCAACTGAGCCACACCAGCCAGGGCAAGAATATTTAATCTTGCTCATAGTTTGGCCTATTACAAACAATACTGTCCTGAACCTTCCTGGTGCACAAATGCATGCACCCGTCTAGGTAAATACTTAGGACTCTAATTGCTGGCTTATTGGAAATGTATGCTATGAACTTGGCTGCGGCATGCCAAATACTCCCACCAAAAAGCACTTGAAAGTTCCCATAGTACCAAGCGCCTTTCCATTGATGGAGTTCCCGCCTGTCCATCTCTTCACAACAATGTACAAATGACAGAAAAAGCAATTTGGTAGAAGCTTTCTTTGTCTTGAAGTCAAAAGCCCTTTCTTCCTCAGCCTGCAAGAAAAAGATTAATGCTGAGCGGTGGAAATTGTGGGAGTTGTCTATTGATGAACTTGCTCCGGGTTAAGCCAGGATAGCAATCATTTCCTCCAGGCTTCCTCCTACGGCTGCATGAGTGGGAAACATTTATCACGAGCACAGGCATGTGGAATGACAAGACACTTGTGCCATAATGATTTTCCTTCCTTTTATCACAAAGAAGATGATCAATCAAGGCAGAAGTACTCAAGTGGGACCTGTTGCAGTGTGTTTGCCAAAAAAGCACAGATCAGACAAGCTGCTAACAGATCAGTGACTAGCGCCTCCTTTGCTCATGGCCTGTTCTCTAACACTGAATAGTGAAACCATCTCTTCCTCCCTGTTTCACTGTTTCATTCATTCATTCACTCATTCAACCTGAACTACTGAGAGCCTCCCAACCACTAGAGGTTCAACACTGAACAAGCAGACATGGTCCTGCCTTCAAAGACCTTACATTCTACTAAGAAAATTAATAAAGCCACAGGATATCCCTTGACTGGTATTTATCAGCACCTATCTTGTGCTGGGTACACCAGATTTAGAGGTCAGCAGGACACAGGCGCCATCTTCAAAAGCTTACCAACTAGTTTAGCTGACTTCTATGCACAATGCAATAGGAGGTGTGATAGATATAAGTACAAAGTGCCTATGAGAGCTCAAACAGAAGCCATTAAGTCTATCCATTAAGATATAAATAATAAAAATGCAAGGGAGAAAAAATTACTGCCATCATCATCATAGTTAATATCACCAAATAATACCTATTCTTGTCAATAGAACTAACTGTTTAACATACTGTTCTTGATAGAACAAACTTTACTCCCTGCAGAAACCCTATGAGAGAAATGATTTTATTGGCCCCATTTAAAAGATGAGGACACAAAGGCTCCAAGTGGTTAAAATAGCCTGACCAGAGCCACACACGCTGTCGCTGGTGGAACTGGAATTGGGCGCAGGGCCATCAGAGAGGCATAAAGCTTTACACTGGCACAGCATTGGTCATCACATTGGAAAAGACAAAAATAACCCAAAGTCCAAAGGTGGCAAACTGGTCAATAATCCTCCTTCTATGCAATTATACTTTAGTAAAATGGTCTATGGATATTAAAATGAATGATGTAAGTCTGCATGCTGACCCAGAAAGACCTTTATATTACTTATAAAAGTATGTAATGGGATTATATTGTGTTGTAGCAATATTATTTTTTAAATCACTTCATACATATATGCCTAGAAAAAGAAGAATATGGAAAGCACTTCAAGGGCGAGGATGTTTTTCTGTTTTGCACACCTGTGTCCCAGCACCTAAAACAGTGCCTGGTACACATCAGATGGCTAATAAGTACTTTTTAAAGAAATGAATAATTTCTTAGGGAGTAAATTAGTGGAAGGATGAATGAATATATGGATGTGCAGATACATGGATGAATGAACATGCCAAAATGCAAGCAAGCATAATCTTGGTGGTGGGTTTGGGATGAATTCTTTTCTCTTTCTTTATCAGCATGTGTGTGTGTGTGTGTGTGTGTGTGTGTGTGTGTGTGTGTGTTTCACCAATTCACATAGTGCCGGGAGCCGGTCCATGCTTGCTGTTTCAAGGGACCTGGCATATATGGCATACTGTTCTTAATATGTTTGCTCACCTTCTTGGCACTATGTGTTTTAACCAAGGTCTCTGAAAAGGTTGTTTCCCCAGGTGGGGATTTTCCCCTGAAGTTAGGGAGGGAATAAACCTCTTAACTAAGTGCCAGGTGGGTAATTAATCACTTTAACTATGAACAATCATGCTTAAGCTACATAATCTTTACTCCCTGGAATGGAGATAAGAAACGCCCTAACCTTTGTAATAGAGATTGATAGGATTGAATCAACTGGTATAAATACAGATGTAACAAGACAGCAAGAGACAGAGAGAGAGACAGAACCTAGGCACAGAACCTACACAGAACGTTCTCTAGGGACAGAAGAACTTCGCTAGAGAGAACATGGCAAAAGATCCTGGACAGAAACTGGCCTCAGAACCTAGAGACAGAACCTAGCGAGAGAACATGGCAAAAGATCCTGGACTGAACCTGACTACAGAAATTGGCAAGAGAACCTGACTAGAACCTGGTGACTGAACCTGGCTGGAGAACCTAGCGAGGGAACATGGCTACAGAACCTGGCTGGAGAACCTAGCAAGAGAACATGGACACAGAACCTGGCTGGAGATCCTAACCAGAACTTCGCTGGAGATCCAGACCAGAACTTGGCCGGAGATCCTGGCTAGAGATCCTGGCTAGGCTGCTGATCAACTGAACGCTGTCTCCGTGCCATTCCTTCTTCGCCGACTCTGTCAACACCTTTGGGGACCCCTGGACCCGCTGGGGCTGGACCCCAGCAACATAGATTGGGTGTGTGATGAGGGAAGAGAAGGATATCCAGTCATCTTCAGGATTACATCTTGAAAAGAATACAAGTCAGGAGGCTGAAATCTAGTACTGATCCTATCACTGAATTAAGTGTATGACTTGCTTCATTAACTTAGAAAGATGTCAGTATCAGATCCTAATAGGTAAGTGCTCAAAACTCATAGATACAGAGAACAAATTAATGGTTGCCAGATGGGAGGGAGAAGGGAGAATGGGTGCAAAAAGTTAAGGACAAATTGCCATTTACAAAACATAGGGATGTAATGTACAGCACAGGGAATATAGTTAATAATATTATAATAACTATGTATGGTGTCAGATGGGTGCAAGACTTACCAGGGGCATTACTTCATAAGTTATATAAATGTCTAATCACTGTTGTACACCTGTAACTAATATAATATTGTATGTCCGTAATTGAAAAATTAAAAAAAATGAATATGTAAGTGTTCAATTCACACTTTACAAGTGCCTTACTTAGTTCTATCATTTGTAAAGTAGGGCTTACAACATCTGTCAGATCTTTCCTATGGGTGAAGCAGAGTTTTCTAAACTTACATCATATAAAAACAACAGCAACAAAAAATAAATAATGTGTCTTCATTATTTTTGCCACAACCGAGTTCCTCCTATAAAATTGTTTCCTTGCAGACAACTAAACTTTTAGATTGAAATAATTTCTTAAATTATTAAATCTCTGCTATAAATACTGCCAGTATCCCTTGCCATCAATCCTACTAACAATGAAAATTAAAAAATAACGAAGACAAAACAACTTTGACTTCTTTCTATATATTGTTGACTGCTAAAGACTAAGAGCCTGTTCCTGTTCTCTCTTTACTAAAAAGGAAGTTAGCAAGTGCTGGAGTGGCATTAAATCAGACTAACATCACACTGAGACTCTTCATTTAATATAAAGAAAATTGGAATAGAAATAAATTTTCACTGTGTAATTCAGTATGTTATAATGTTGCTTCTTAAAATAAATGTCAAGTACTGCCATGCTGCACATCTTGGAAAACAAAGAACTGGGTGGAAAGTCTGTGGCTCCATACAAAAAAACATCTGTCAGATCCTTCCCATAGATGAAACAGAAACATGCTTCCCATTAGAACTGAAAGCAAGTGGACAAGCTTCCTTAGAATTCCACTGCCTACTAGAGTCAGGTGCCCAACTGTCCCTGGGATTTCATTTCTGTAAAGCCTCGTCTTGGGCCTCTTTCTGAATTACACGTCTCTTCCCAGTACATCCTAATACACTTGAGGTGAGGGGCTCTGCCTCTCTCCGCTTTCTGTTCTCAGTTGTGTCTTCCACTGGGACTTTCACTGAGTAGTTCTCAATAACATTGGCTGGATTGAATTCTCATGATGGCAAATACTGTTTAAATCGGTATGGCATGATAGTTTAATGAATAGTTAAAATCAAATTTTAAAGTAACAAATACAGTTGTATTTTCATTCATTCTCAAAGTCCACCTCCCACCCCGGAACCCCTCAATGTTCAGCCATTATGGATTACAGTTGTAGGGAAATGGGAGGAGTCTTTAAGAGAAGGACAAGTCAAGTGTGAACATCTCCTAAAGAAGGAATTTCTACAAGTTCTGTTGGTAATTATTTTGCCATGAAAGATGGAGACAGAAGAGCAAAAGTCAAGTCTTGTTATTAATTACAAGCCCTCTGGCAATAAAAGAAAAAGAAACGTAGCAATGTCCTACTGGCCACGGTGAGGATGCCTTCGGCTCCAGATGCTAATAAAATTTATCCTTAAACAAGAAAAACAAAAACAAAAAACGGAGTCAATGAAAATTTGGACATTGAGCTTGCAATTAGTGGTCTTACGAGTGATGAAGCTTGTTACAAAATAAACCCCAGCTCTTCTGTAATGACCTTGGGGGACATGAGCAAGTGTGAAAAACAGATTCTGATGAGAAGAGTCTGGGCGGGATGCCTGTGACGGAACCACAGTCTTAGATGCTCTTATTTGTTCAGATAACCCACTGAGATCCAAGATGGCTCTTGAGGCCTTGGTTTTCCCTTTGTAGGGAGACACCTGAAGATGAGAAACTGGTAGAAGTCAAAGCCATGATCCAAAGTAATCCTCATCCATCTCAAGGAAGAACACTCAGACCATTGCAGTACCTTGACCTGGGACCATGGGTGAGGGTTGAGGTGGAAATGGAAAGTAGGTGCCACTGCATCCTTCTCTGCCTATGTCTTCTTTCACCTTCTAGCCAACACATATGTCTCGTTTCCTTTTAAAATAGCCTGGTGTCAAACTCAAATTAATAATGGCTACCATTTATTAAGTATGCACCATGTGCCAAGTACTGTACTAAGCAATTTACATTATCCTATGTAGTCTTTGTGAGATAGATATTATCCCCACTTTATAGATAGGAAAACTAGGGCTTGGATAAGTTTATTTATAAAGATTACATGGCCAATAAGTGATAAAGCTGAGATATGAACCCAGTTGGCCTGACTCCAAAGCCCAAGTAAGTTAGAAATGTTTGAAATAAACTGTTTTTCCCCCTCCTAAACCCCTTGGGTTACAACAGGAGCCAACAGGGAGTTCTATCACGCAGAAATAGATGGAAAGCCTATAGAGGGGAAACAATGACCTTTATCACCACTGAAAAGAAAAGATAACCTTAATTCCGGGGGTGAATTAGTATTATAAGCATTACAGTCACAGAACACAACTAAAAAGAACTATCTCATGGGTTTATCATTCCAGTTTCAACAGTTCAGCTTCTCACAACCCACAGGATGCCCAAAGGAAGACCATGGTTCCACATCTCTGTCGTTTATCATTCAATTTTCAGAGCATTTATGGAAGGTCACTATAACATCTTCCCCATGGAATTACATAAAGAATTGGAATCGTTCAGATTTCCCAATTTGTATTCCAAGCACTGCCCTATATGAGGTCAGGGGGGGAAAATCACAAGGTGAACGTATATCATTCCCCCTTACCTGGAAATAAATGAAAATCTCTGTGCTCGAATAGCCCTCTCTCCTCCTCCTGGGGAATCTGACAGTATCTGCAGCACTCATTTCATTACACATCTTGCGAGTGCTTCACAAAGATAATCACTGGGAGCACCCGAGGTTACAACAATGCTGTTTTTCTCTTTTCCCAAGCACTTCTTGCACCAGAGCTACGGTGATTCTGCTCTTGTCCTGGCCTCTTGGGCTGCACCCTAATCTCTCCATCTTGCAACTGACTAAGAACTATCCCATGTGAAAGCTCCTGTCTAAAGGTGACATAAAAACACATGTCGAATGTGTTCGCTGCATACAAGATCAGAATTTGTACTTGTTCCGGTAGAAGGTTCAGTGAAAGAGACGACAAACACAGGGCAAAGAAGCCATCTGCTATGGACGAAATGCTGTGTCCCCCCCACCCCCAAATTCATATGATGAAGCCTAATCCTCAATGCGATGGTATCAGGAGGGGAGGCCTTTGGGAAGTGATGAGGTTTAGATAAGGTCATGAGGGTAGAGCCCCCATGCTGGGATCTGCAGCCTTATAAGAAGAGGAAGATCCCAGAGCTTTTCCACCTTGTGAGGTCACGGCGAGAACATTTTTTATGACCAAGGAAGTGGGCTCTCACCAGACACAAGTTCTGCTGGCACCTTGATCCTGGACTTCCGGCCTCTAAATTACCACTGCTACTTAATGTACACCCTTGTTGACTTGCTTGGCTTCCACCTTCTGTCTCAGTTCCTCCAAACCATCTTATCTCCTTTTGTCCTCAGACACATCCTAGGGCATGCTCATTACCTCCTCTGATTGCTACAGTGAGATTTGGGGTTTAGAAATTAATAGAGGTCCCAACAGATTCTTACATAAGGTGACATATGCAAATTTTAAAATAATATCTCTCAGCAGAATCTTAGCCAAACAATGAAATGGTGCCTTTGTTCCCGCTTTGCTCTAATTTTATGACAGTCTTTCACCCCAGAAATCCTGCGTCCCTGGTGTGAGGAAGAGTTTCCCAGAATGCCTAGCCACAATGCTTCTTTTTTTTCTTTAATCTTTAATTTCTTTATTGGTTAGGGTATTACAAATGTGTCCTCATCCCCCCATGAACCCCCAACTTCCCCCCCACCACTCATGCTCTCATCCCCCTGTTGTCCGTGTCCATTGGTTTGGCTTATATGCACGCATACAAGTCCTTTAGTTGATCTCTTCCCCTTACCCCCCATAATGCCTCTTATTTTATAAGTTCTAACAGCATCTTGGCCCCATCATTGGTTCTAAGACTGGAAACAAGTGAATGTCTATTAATTTGCATTTATTAGGAAGCAGATCTTTAGTGGGCCCTGGGCAGGGGTAAAACACTCTCATGAGGACAGAACATTTTGAAGACTCTTCCCATGTACCTCCAACACAACGAGAGAAAGCACACTCAGTTTCTTCCCAAGCCAACCTTACTGCCTCACTCAGACGCTTTCTGTTCTCATATCTAAAGCATATTTCAGGGGTTTACTTCGTAAGAAAGATTAATAATATATCAGGAACATAAAGGCAACAGGAGCATAAACTTAATGGTAAACATATAATCAATGTTTCATAATGTTTTCAGAATAGGAGGATATATAAGGTTTGCTCTCTATAATTTCTTTCCCAGGCCTCATAAATAAACAATGACTCTTTCCCCCATGTTCAAATGATTTATTGGCAGATCTTTAAGTGCTTCCATTCATTACTAATGCATTGCATAATGCACTGTAATAATTGAATATAGCTTGAGTATAATCGTTTACCATGTTAATAAAGCATCAATACTATTTAAAGCAACAACCCTTTCATTTTACACAAACAATCTCTGGGTAAGAAACAGGAAGAAGTAAGCATGATATGTCCAAAATACAGAGACCTCGGAAATCCCCATTAGTCACAGGGGAGCCAGCAGAAAATGATGATGTCCCTAGAGGCAAATTTTCAAAGCCCGGGAACAACCACGCCCCATATCCTCCTGTGCCAGGAGGAATCATCTTTATTTTCACATTGAAAGATCTAGAATCATCTACCCAGCCATGGTGCAAAACCTTCCTGGGGAAGGACAGCAGAGGCCATAATTCCAAACCCCACACACTCACCTATTGTGCAATCTTAGGGGAAATGAGGAGCTCTTCTCTGAGAATAGAATTAACCCTTGCCGTTTAATATTTCATGCCATCCTGGCAGCTCCCTAACAAGAACAAATGGCTACAGCTCAAATGAGGCTTGTTTATCCTGAGTAGGATTTAATGATGAGGACGGCCGAGCAGTGCGTGTCGTGAAACATATTACACCTGCGGTTGTTCGTGCAGTACCACTGTATTTGCCATGCAGTGGGAAAAATTAGTGCCCATACTTTCTGGGTTTTGACACACAGGAAAAACAGCTATTGTTCCAGCTGAAAATTGAACATAAATTAAACAGGAAAAAGTAACTTACTTACTTACTTACTTACTTATTTATCTATTTATTTATTTATTTATTTATTTATTTATTTTTTGCTAGAGGGCAGGGTCTGGTAGGAGGGGGGAAAATGAATTATTTTAGAGATAATGTGCTTTTCTATTTAAGATAGGATGGCTAGTTGCCTGAGTTTTCATTTCTGAGTCTTGCTTCCTTCGCTCTTCTCCACCAAAAGAACATCTGTTTTATGAGTTAGGCTTTGCCAGCCCTTCCTCCTCATTTTTCAGATGACGAACTCACTCTGCATTGTGATTTATGAACCTCAGAGTTCCCACGGCGAGCCTGGCTGGCTGGAGAACTCAGCACTTCTGTTTCAATTGGCAAAACTTCTTCAAGGCATGCAAGCCTCTGGATAAAGCACATTGAAGTGGTCTCCAATTGGATGGAAAATAGGGCAGAAAGGGTAATGCTCCCTGAAAGATGTGAATTGTGCCACAAATGTCTAGCTGACCATCAAAGATTGTTTTTTTAATAGAGGTCCCTTGCACAGTGTAGATTTACTGCTGGGAAGTATCCACCCATCCAAAGATTACATATCCCAGCATCCCTTGCATCTGGGTGGGGTCATGTGACTTTTTCTCACCAATTGAATGTGAGTAAAAGTGATGTGCATCTTCACCAATACAAAGTAAGTAAGAAGAAGGTGTGCCTTACCCACCCCCTTTTGTCCCATCAGCCAGCAGAAGAGAGAGGACTCTGAGGCCAAAGAAGAGGGCAGAGCTACAAGATAGAAGGATCCTGGGTCTTTGATCCAGGCTTCACAGAATGCTGTCCATTTACAAAGGTCTTTCCGTGAGCAAGGAATACGTTTCTAGTGGGTAAAGCCATTGAGGTGTCGGGAAATTTTGGTTATAGCAGTTAATCAAAGCACACAAATCAAAGCACTTCGGTAGAAAGGAGGTGAAAACTGGAAAGCATAATAATGATCCTGCTTAGGCCATAGTAATTCAGGACAAACCTGCATGTTTTGTTTTGTTTTTCACTTTTCAAATCACCATCTTCTTTACCCTTCTGTTCTCAGGATGCTGTTTCATCATTTCTAACATATTCTTTTTACAGCTAATCATGTCCCTGTCACCTCATCTTCTGCTATCGTCATTAGTGCCTTCAAAATCCCAGCTGAACTACATGACCCTTCACCTACATTGTTATCCTAATTATCCTCTAGCTCTCCATTCAGTATCACTTCTTCCAGGAACCCTTTCCTGACCACCCGGAAAAAGCCAGATTCCATCATTATTAGCCTTCATAACCTGGGTTTTCCTAGCTATCACTTATCACAAAAACAATTTTATTTTTATGTGTATGATTATTTGATTAATTCTCATCTCTCCAACTAGACTTGAAATGAAGGCAGAACTGTGTCTAGGTTTGGCTCACCATTTTATTACCAATGCCTGACATATATTTAGCACTCAATAAATACTAGCAAGTGGATAAGTCATACTAAAAACGATGAAATGCTTACTATATCCCAAGTACTTTACATTTTCTCATTTAATCTCTCCTCAAACCCTGAAAGGTAAGTATTAACATCCCCACTTTTTATACAAAGAAACTGAGATCCTGAAAACTTAAATGCAATACCTAAAGACACATAGTTTACAGTTAGTGGGATTGAAATTTGAACCAAAATCTGTCTGAGTCAAGATCTCTCTTTGTGTCTGACCATGTGCAGAAATATTTTCAATCTAGTCTTGATACTGTTTGATTTCTCAACAATTCATATTTATCATTTTTAGGATCCATAAAATTATTTTTTGTATTTGTTTTTCTTGGAGTATAATTTTCATACAATGAAATGCAAAGGTCTTAACATTTTAATCAGTTTTAACAAATGCATGCACTCATGTAACCCATATCTCCAGCAAGATACAGAATTTTCACTATCACCCCATGAAGCTCCCTGGTGCACCCTCACTTTCAATCCTATCCCTGCACTTAGAAGCAATTTTTCACATGTGGCTCTTTGTCCCTGTTTGAAAACTTCATAGAAATAGAATCATTCAGCATTTTTCTATTGTGTGTGGATCAGTCTTTGTGATGCTGAGTGGTATTCCATCAGATAAATATACCTTTTATGGTATCTATTCACCTGTAATGGACATCTGGGTTGTTTTCATTTTGGGTCTATTATTAAGAAAACTTCTATAAACATTTATGTACATGCCTTTTTGTTGACATATGTTTTCATTTCTCTTAGGTAAAATCTAAAGCTGAAACTGCCAGATTTTTGGTTAGGTATATAGTTAACTTTTTAAGAAATTGCCAAAGCCAACCATTTGTTAAAGTGGATGTACCTTAGTACACCCATACCAGCAATATAACAGAATTCCAGTTGAGTCACATTCTCACCAATATTTGGGGTTGTTGATCATTCTAGATCAGTGGTTCTCAACCTTCTGGCCCTTTAAATACAGTTCCTCATGTTGTGACCCAACCATAAAATTATTTTCGTTGCTACTTCATAACTGTAATGTTGCTACTGTTATGAATCGTAATGTAAATATCTGATATGCAGGATGGTCTTAGGCAACCCCTGTGAAAGGGTCGTTCGACCGCCAAAGGGGTCGCAACCCACAGGTTGAGAACCGCTGTTCTAGAGGGTATAGTGGTATCTCATCATGGTTTTGATTTGCATTTACATAATGATTAACCAGATTTTTTTCTTATGCTTGTTGGCCATTTTTGTATCTTTCCTTTGTGTAGTATCTATTGAGTGCTGTGCTCAATTTTGTCAGGTTTATTTCACACAACAGAGAAGAGGAAGGAAGGAAGGAAGGAAGGAAGGAAGGAAGGAAGGAAGGAAGGAAGGGAGGGAGGGAGGGAGGGAGGGAGGGAGGGAGGGAGGGAGGGAGGGAGGGAGGGAGGAGAAAGGGAGGGAGGGAGGGAGGAGATAGGATGAAAGGGAAGGGAAGGGGAGGAGGGAAATTAATTATTTCATCAAGCAACTCCATAAGAATCTCTAGTGGCTTCCAAACAAACTGAGATATGGGCCAGACTCAAACTTCCAGGTGCAATATTATATCCTGGTCCCATGAAGGAGCTCCTTTTATTATACTGGACGGAACTAGAAACCTTTCTATCTGAACTTAAGTCTACCTGAATGCCAGAAACTGGAGTGATACACAAGGGCATGCCAGGTGCATAAAGAAAACACCCCTCCCTTTGAGGCAAGAGCATCCCACTTAATAAAGAAGCACAGCCAGGAGGGATGTGTTATTACCCCACCATGGCACAGGTGACTCCAAAACAGGCAGAGACTTCAGCATCTACAGACAAAAGTCCCTGATGATGGCCTAGTGGGTACATCCTAGAACAGGGGTGGGCAAACTTTTTTGACTCGAGGGCCACAATGGGTTCTTAAGCTGGACCGGAGGGCCGGAACAAAAGCATGGATGGAGTGTTTGTGTGAACTAATATAAATTCAAAGTAAACATCATTACATAAAAGGGTACAATCTTTTTTTTTTTTTTTTTAGTTTTATTCATTTCAAGCGGGCCGTAGTTTGCCCACGGCTGTCCTAGAACAAGGAATTCCAACATGATATCTAGTAAAATGTCGCCACCTCCATGTGGAAATGCTACATCTAATACCACCTTAATTTTCTTAACCACCATGCTCAGCCTGTGCTGAAATGACACCATCAACCCTAACTGTCAGAGGTTTTTAATTCCACCAATAAACTCAAAAGTGCAACCTTTCCTAAGAGAAGGCAAATTGTGTTTAGCCATTTGAAGGCTCAATTATCACGTTTGCCCTCGCAATTAGGAAATGACTCCCACTAATTGGGTAATTGTATACCTAAGTGCCCAATTTGTGTGGGCAAATTGAAGGTATGATATATGCAAATCAACCTGCACGCACAATTTTTGTCCCATTAAAGCTAACTGTCACTGCATGCCAATCACAGAGGCAGTCAATCATATCTGCCTCTTTTTGAGTGAATCCTTTTAGCTAAAGTGATTCTTGATGTTTGAGTCTCACTAATGATATAAAACAATCTTGTATTGTTCTTTCTTTTAAAAAATGTATTTTTATTGATTTCAGACAGAGGAAGTGAGAGGGAGAGAGAGATGGAAACATCAATGATGAGAGAGAATCACTGACCGGCTGTCTCCTGCACACCCCACACTGGGGATCGAGCCCGCAACCCAGGCATGTGCCTTTGACCAGAATAGAACTGTAACCTCCTGGTTCATAGGTTGACGTTCAACCATTGAGCCATGCTGGCTGGGCAAGATTGTACTGTTTATATGGAACCTAGTATTAAATAAGAATCGTGTCATCTTCCTAGCAAAAGGGAGAGACTAGTGAGCTATGGATTCTTCAAATGATTAATGCTGCCTCCCTCCGAGGCAATCGGTCAGCTCTTATTGCTGAAGAAGGAGGTGTCAGTCCCCAAGAAGAGGGTGCTTGACATCTAAAATATTTGAAGGTTCTGTTCATGGTTCTCAATAGCTACCCTATGCCAGACCCTGTACTAAACACTCAACACACATTATCTCATTTCATCCTAGAACAGCCTTATGAAGTAGGTACTGTTAATAGTCTCATTTTACAGTGAAAAAACTGAGGCACAGAGACATTAAGAGACTTCCTCAAAGTCACAGAGCTGCCAAGTGGAAGCGCATCTCCTTCTCTCCTGCCTCCTATCTCCAACCCATCCTCAAGTTCTGTGGGTTCCATCTGCTTAATTTCTTTCAAATCAAGTTATTCTCCCCACTTCCATTGCCACTAGACTGGCTCTGGCTACCCTCATAACGACAGTTTTCAAGTTGACCTCCCCGCTCTCATACTCCAGCCAGGGAGATCTTTCTATGATACAAATCTGGCCATGTCACTCTCTGGCTAAAATGCTATTGCCTTCATGATGAAGTTCAAACTCCTTTACACAGCAAACAAGTGTTGTCGTGAAATTTCCCAGAGAACCTCAGAGAAGTCACTGGAACTCTCTTCAATCAGGCTCTCATCTCCTGCACACCAATGGAGCTGCTCTTAATGTCTTCAGTGATTCCACATGCCAGTGCCAGATCAGCTCTCGGTTCTCATGATTCAAAGTTTCAGGATCATTTTACACAGTGGATGCTCTCCCTGTTGATTTCTTCTCCACTTTGATTCCTAGAAACCACACCTGGTTTCCCCCTTCCTCACTGGATGCTCCTTCTCACTATCCCAGGATCCAGTCCTTGAATCTCTTCTTTTCTCTATTTATACTTATTCCCACAACAAGTCCATTTGGCAACAGGCTTTAAATACCATGTCCACAATCAGGTCTTTAAAATGTGATCCTCCAGGATCAAATTTCCAATTACCTAGCTCAGTCCCTATGTGGGTGTCTAACAGGCATCTCAAATTTAACAGGGCCAAAAACTATTGATCTCGCCACTTACTCCCAAACCTATTCCTCCTACAGTTGCCTCTCTTCACTACACGGCAACCCTGTCATTCCAGCTGTTCAAGAGTCATTTTTCTTCTCTTTCCCTCAAGTCTCACATAAAATACATCAGCTATTCCTGTCTGTTCTACCTTCAAAATGTATCCCCAATGTAACTGCTCCTCACTACTTTCACTACAAGCACTGTGATCCAATCCACCATCATTTCTCACCAGCACTACTGACATAACCTCTGTCTCCCTGCTGTCACCCTTACTCCCTAATGTGTATTCTCAACACGACATAGTGATATTTTAAAAATATAAACCTGATCATGTGACTCCCCTGCTCAACCCCTTTCTCTCCTTGGCCCAATGGTTTCCTTGTACACTCAGAAAAAGAATTCTAAATCATCTCCAACTCCCATTCTTTCCTTCTAGGCTCTCCACGTGCATGCAAATTTATAATTATACTTTAGTCAACTGCCTATCCATGCATATTTTATATCCTGCTTAGTTCCCCTAAGGCAATTCCATCCTACAATGCATCAGATTTCCCTCTTGGTCAATAATACCCATTAAATAACAACAGTTATCCATTACTCAATGCTTAGTGTATGCAAACCATTTCTCTCACTTGGTTGGCTACATTCTAGAACGTAAAAAAAAAAAAACTCAGTCATGTCTGGAATTGCTCCATTGGGCTCAGCATGGCGTCAGGTTTATTTTCCTGTGGCCATATGTGATGTCTACAGCACGTACTGGGCCCACAGTGACCAAAAGCAGGCCCAGGCACAGCTCTATTGATTTTTTCTTACATGGCATTGTCTCCCAGATTCCTGAGGACTTAGAGGCTCCCACCATGTGACCTTCAGCAGAGACCAAAGCCCAATGCCCAGGTGGTGATCAGCAGATGATGTTTTACTGAAGCCCCATGCTTCTCTGCATCCTGCTTTCAAGTTAAGCCATACAGACTGGAATGAGGCTTCCACCTTGATTCAAATTCACTAGAAAGGACCAGGCAGGACAGTTCCACGACAAGGGCGTTGTTCCCTTCGGTTGTGGTCATTAGGAATGTGTGCTATGCTCCTCTTTACAGACAAAAACTCTTCTTTACCAACAGAACCCATATTTTATCCAGGGTGGCTGACAAATATCTTTCCCAGACTCCCTTGCAGTTAGAAAGGAGCAAGTGACCCAGGTCTAGCCAATGAGATGTAAGTAGACGTCTACTGGGTAGGCCTTCTGCAAAAGCTATTATTGTCCTAGCAAAAATGAAATAAACTCCACAATTCTTGCCCTTCCACTTCTCCCTAGTAGAAAGAGCACGCAATGCCTGGACATAGAAAAGCCATCCTGTGCCCATTTTTACGAAGATATCTGCAAAGAATTCTTGGTGAAGAACAAAGACAAAAGGAGCACAGGTCCCTCACAGTTTTTCTGGATCCCCTCACCAGGGTTGTATTTACTAAATATCTCCAAACTTTTCATCACATGAAGGAAATATACTTTCTCCTTATTTAAACCACTATTTTTTTTTTTTAGTTATTCTGTTTCATGAAGCTGAGTACAAGTCATCTGATGTTTTCTTTCTTCTTGATCTTTCATGTAGAAAATATTACATAGGTCCCCCTTTTCCCCCATGATCCCCTTCACCCTGCACCACCCCACCAGGCCTTAACCACACTATTGTCTGTGTCCATGGGTTATGCATAAGTTCTTTGGTTAATCTCTCCATCTGATATTTCCTATTACTGTCCTTCTTAACCATTTACGTCTCTGAAATATCTCATTAGGCAAAGAAAAGGAAAGGTTTTGTCTTCTTCCTTAATGACCATGCTATTCTTCCCTGCCCCCACAAATCAATCAAGTTTGCCTTTGTACCAACTTCCTTGAGTCATTCACTCAATAGGTATTTACTAATGCCTACTATGTCTAGGCATTGTTAAAGTTCAAGTCTTCTGGAGAATGAAAAAAATCCTCCAATGTGCCCTTACCTTAATTCTTATGGGAATCTAGATGCTAACATGGTCTTCAATAATCTGCACTAGAACCTTTCTTATGTCATACAGTCTTCCTCTTCCTCCTCCCTTCATAGTAAATACCTGTTAGCTGATCTTCTCCAAACCTGGAAAGTTCTATTGAAGATTTTCATGCAATCTTTGGTAATCTTCCAAAGTTGGAGGAGAGTACGAGACCAATTGTGATTCTCTTAAAGTTTGAAGCATCTGGTTGCAAAGAGGTCAGATTTGATGATTTCTAAACTTTCTTAAGGATCTAAAATTCTGACTTATACCTAATTCTCTCTCTTCTATAATTGCCCTTCACCTTCTACCCAGAGACACGCTTCTGATTAGGGAGAAATCTTGGGCAATATAGAAATGCCACATGGCCCTTGAATCTATATGAGAGACCAATATTAGTTTGGTTACCTTATTTTCCTCCAGGCACCAAGCCCTTTTTTACATAAGTAATGGAAAAACTTAATCAATTTCCAAAAGAACAGATGAGAAGAACTGTAATATTTGAGAGTGAGAGAGGGTAAGTTTTAGGAATCCTGAATAATTGAAACAAAATGAAGCATTGGTGCTTGTGTCTTTATAATTCCCTTTCAAAACAAAGACTCCATCTCTATCCCTCTCCAGAAAAAATAAAAATGCTGTATATCCAAGCATACAGAAATGTTTCTATGAATGACATCTCTGAAAGCCTGGAGATGTCTATGTGTGAAACACAAGCCAGGAAATATTTTCAATAAATCCCCAGTGTCTGGGCATAGATGCTCACAGGAAACGGGGACAGCTAAAGCTTTGTTTGCAGGTTTCTCTTTCCCCCTTCTTCCAGAAGGAACACTGAAATCTCAACAAGTAACTTAACTCTGTACTTACCACAACAGGGTTTCCCAACCTCAGCACTATGGACATTTTGGGCTGGCCCACTGTGTGTCATAGGGCTGTCCCGAGCCTTGCAGGATGGTTAGCAGAATCCCTGGCTTCCACCAATGAGATGCCAACAGCTTCCCCACCACAACAACTCCTCTGTAATGAGATAGGCAGGCTATTCCCTGGGCTCTGCTGGCAGGAAGCCAAGACTTGCTTAACTGCCTGCCCCTAGTACCTTTGCTACTCCTGAGGCCAAACAGCCAATCAGCAACTAGACTAAAGGACACTGCTGTTTACAAGATTTACTTCAGAGGGCTTAGGGCAGTGATGGCGAACCTATGACACGCGTGTCAGAGGTGATACGCGAACTCATTTTTTTGGTTGATTTTTCTTTGTTAAATGGCATTTAAATATATAAAATAAATATCAAAAATATAAATCTTTGTTTTACTATGGTTACAAATATCAAAAAATTTCTATATGTGACATGGTACCAGAGTTAAGTTAGGGTTTTTCAAAATGCTGGCACGCCGAGCTCAAAAGGTTCGCCATCACTGGCTTAGGGTCTTTCCCTTTGCTCACCATGCAAGCTAACAAGGAAGATTGTCCTTCTGGTGACCTTCCTTCCTTTAAATACTAACAAGCAGACCCCTGGGTGGAGATTTAACATGCTAATGAGACATGACACAAGAAAAAGCATGTAGTTCTACTATGCAAGTGCCAAAAAGCCCCTCCTCTACATACTTGGATGTCAATATTTCTGCCTAAGTCTCTTTAAAATTCTCCCCAGCCTATGTTTAGGTAGCACCTTGTTTTCTCTCCCTTTATGTTGCTAGCTTCCTTGTACACAAGCTAAATAAACCTTCTTTCTCTGTATTGGTTTCTGGTGATCTCTTTTGATTTCTATCCTGGGGGGAATCACAAGAAACCAGGGCACCGGTAACAGTAACTATCGCCAGGGGACAAAATTGCCTCATGTGAGACCATTGCCCTACAACAAGCAGACCTCAGCTGTGCTGATTTTACCTAAGAGTGAACTTAGAGTATTAGGCCCCATGCATCCCTGAATCACATCTTACCAATGCTCACCTGGGTAACTGGGCAACTTGTAGAGTAAAATTAGCTCAACCTCCACCGTGCATACAAAAGTAATGTACATGCAACTGTATCACAAGAGACAAAAAAATGCATGTTTGTATTTATTTGTATTTATTTTAATTAAAAACAACTTATTAGGACAAAAACTATCCAAGTTCTTTCTCTAATGCTGTACTCTTCTGACTTCCTCCTAGTTCATGGGGCTCCTCCGCCAGCTTCTTAGCCAGCTCTTCCTCTTCTTCTTACCCACCTACCAAATTCCTCGGGTCACAGGCTCAGGACCCCTTCTTTTCTCTATATATACCCATGGCTTTAAATACCACCTTTATCCTGATGATTCTGAAGTTCTGTATCTGGCCTAGACTTCCACTCTGAATTCCAGACTTGTATATCCAGTTATCTACTGCTATCTTCCTTGGGTATCTCCCAACATCTTACCCTTAACAAATTTTTTTTTAATCTCTTGCTCTTTTCTCCCCCCCCCCCAAATTGTTTCATATCTATTCCTTCCCCATTTAAGAAAATGGCACCAACATCCCTGAAGTTATCTGATCAGAAACCTAGGAGTCATCCTTAAGTGTCCTCTCCCTCTTTCCCCTCCCCCAATCTTTTCTATTAGCCCAAATCCAACTGTTTCTCTCTACCTCTCTCTTCTGCTACTGCTGCCCCAGACTGGGGCCACTCCACCGCTTACCTCCAGGAAAGAAGTACTGTGTATAGTATATAAGTGAACAGTATGCTCTGGAGTTGTACAATGATCCGCTTATAGGACCGTAACATCAGTTCTGATTCCCTCGTCCACGTTACCAATGTCTCGCACCAGAATGAATACAACAGCTTCCTAACAGGACCTCTGCTTCTATTCTGTCCCTAACAATCCATTTTCCAACCAACAAGCAAGAGGGAGCTTTTTAAAAATGTATGTCAATTCATATCACTCTCCAACTTAAAACCCTCAGTAATTTCTCATTACTCTTCCCCTCAAAATCCAAATTCCTCCTGTGAGTCCAGGGTTTACCTAATTCAGATCTTCAAAATCGCTCCAGTTTTATCTCTTGACCCCTTTACTATATTCTAATTTTTTTTTTCTGTTCTCCAAATATAACAAATCCCTTTTCTACCCCAGGGCCTTTTCACATGCTCCTCCCAATCCTTATCCCCATTCACATGACTGAATCCTTCTCATTATTCAGTCTCAGTTTAAGCTGACCTGACTGACCATTATAAATTAGTGCTTTTCCCAGCATATCATTTCCCTCAGAATACTCTTCAAATTTTAATCTTTTTTGTTTATGACTGCATTCCCAGAACTAAGTACAGGGTCATATTAGGCACTCAATAACGGCTTCTTAAATTACATGAAGTCATGAATCTCATCACTAGTAGATAATCATTGTTAATACTTTGGTATATGCCACTTTTAGGCCTTAATCATATTTCTTCATTAACTCTAGGACTAAGGATCTAGTAAATAGAAATATATGGACACTTAATAAGTATATATGGAAAAACAAAGTATATGTGATTCAGGCATCAGCTAAAATGTGACTGACCTCCCTAGGGTCTCCTTTGATTGGCGTGGCTGAGGTTTGACTAGCATGGCTGAGGTCTTCAGCCACACCAGTCAAGGGAGACCCTACCTTAGTCACTACTACATAATCTTGTTTTAGTTTCTTTATGGCATCACCACCAGCTGAATCATCTTTTATTTGTGCGTTTGCTTTTCTGACTCCCAGACTAAAATGTAAGTTCCACGAAGGCAGGGACCAAGGTCATCTTGGGTAATGCTGAATGCTCACTGCCTTAACAGTCCTTGGCTAATAGTGGGAACTCAATAAATGTTTGTTGAATGATGAATGAATATCTGACATTTATCTGCCCAGAGAGTACTCTGAGTCAGATGCAAACTGTCAGATGGACTTAAGCAGGAAACCCTGTAATTGCACTTAGCATTTCAAGGCCATCACCAGCCTCACAGAGGCACTGACACACTAAAGATGGTTCTGTCCAGAGATGTGCCATGCACTTGGCTCCAGCCCTTGCAGAATACCAAGCGACATTTGTATCGACAGAGGATGAAGGTTTGGCCTCTCTGGTCTGAAAATGGGACTCCCTGTCTCATCTGTCGAGGACAGCAACTCCTGGTTCCCCCACTTGCTGATCAGACTGACAGCAAGCTTCAGCCAGAGTCAGTGGGTCGATGCTGTGGTGCCAGGACCACATGATGTAAAAATGAAGAGGGAAGTAGCAGAGCTAGAAAAGGAGGCCAGGACTATCTTGAGCCAGAGGGAGGGCAGAGAGATGGAAGAGAGTCCAGGAACTACTAACACACAATACACTCAGGAGTATCCTTGTTCTTATTCTAATCCATGGCGGTATGGCAAATTTCACCAGCCTAACTAGGGTAAAAAGAAAGGATACTTCATTGTCTCAGCTGATGATGCTGCAAACCAGACATCACAAACTGGTGGCTCCTGGGCCAAGCCCAGCTCATAGAGAAGTTCTGCTTACCCTTCATGGCCTTTTTTTTTTATCCTCACCCAATGATATGTTTATTTTTATTGATTTCAGAGAGAGAAGGGGAGAAAGAGAGAGAAAAACATCAATATGAGAGATAAAATCAACCAGTTGCCTCCCGCACTCACCCCAGCCATAGATCAAACCTCCAACCTTTTGGTGTACAGGATGATGCCCCAACCAACTGAACCACCTGGCCAGGGTTCGTGGCAGTTTTTTAAAAGTTGAATTACTGGCCAAAATTTCTAAATAGGAAAATTTTTTATTAAAAAAAAAAAAAAAACACCTTCTGGCTTCTCCTGAAAGATTAGAAGGTCCAACAACACTAACCCCATAGATTCATAGCTGGATCTGATGGGCTCTAAGGGGTTTGGACAAGGTATGTGTCTCCAGGTGCCTCACTTCCTACCTGGTCACTTCATTTGCTTATAACAGCTTCCTAACCTCTAAAGGCATTTTAACTTGTTATCCCAACTTCTAAAAGGAGAAGATGATGCATTCCCCTGTCCTCAGATTTCCAAAGAAGAGTGTCTATCAAAATGGCCACCCCCTTGGGAAGACCTTGAAAGTGGTAGTTTCAACCTCTAACTGCAACCTGTTCTCACTTCTCCCTACAGGGAGAAAGTAACTAATCTGATTGGTCAGATTCCTGAGGGTTTGCCCTCCCATGGATGGACTTGGTGTGCCTCACAAGCAAGGACAGGGGCTCCACCCACTCTCCTGGTTCAATGGCCCCCACTAGCTCTGGGGTAAGAAAGTCAGGCTTCTTCTCTGCTTCCCAGCAGTCAGCACTCCCAGATCAGGCCCCAGGGTCCTATCTGCCCCCCTTCTGTGAAGGGGTGGATTATTCCAAAGCTGCTTTGCCACCCAATGCTATCAATGGATGGTTCAAGACCTAGATGTTGAAGGTAACAGAAGACATCAAATCCAAGCTGTGTTCTCCAGTCTGGTTTTACCAGGGAACCCCATTCTTTGGACTTGACAGGTCTTTGGTCTTAGTAATAAATATGATATTTCATTTCTCCATCTAGCTCCTTGTGAACGTCCCCTTCTGATTAGAACCGGGACAGTAGCAGGCAGCATTATTCAGAATCCCTATTCCTCCAATATGTTTACAAATAAAGTTCTAAGGTTTGGAGGGCTTCTTAAAACACAGATAAATATGTACATTTTCCTGAAACATTCACTTTACTCAAAGATTTTGGAAGCATGTTTTCAAATCTTTGAGCTCTTAAAAGCTTTTTTTCATAGGCATGCCAAAGCACAATTATCTGAATATCATTTTCCCAGTTGACCAATATTATGAAGTTTTTCACATTTGAAATTATGATGCATATAGCTTTTATGTACAGGGAAGCAATTGGATAATTAGGTGCTTTCCGTTATTAGGGTATAATCTAAAGATGCATTAAACTGAGTAGAGTGTACAAGGGAAGAAAGATTATTATAATGTCACTGGGTTCCCATGTGGCCGGTGGTGATCCAAAGGATTTCTGAGCTTGAGCAAGGATTTCTCTGAGTGATTCTGAGGCACAGCTACATTTTAGGGAGGTTTTTACTATATGAACCAGTTTTCCCACCATTTAATTATATAGAAAATCCACAGCTCTTTCACAATTCACATTCCTGCCACAAATCTGCTTAATGTTTTATTTCCTCAGCTTACATGCATTTCCCACAGTAGTGAGCAGCTGATAACACAAATATACCGAAACTTATTTTTTGTCTGTTTGATTGATTTTAGTGTCACTCCTAATGTACCTTTTTGCAAACAGTAACTTGCAATTTACATTGTCAACTTGGAATATGCCTTAGAGTTTAAAAACCAGAAGCTTGAAGTCTAAGCATGAAATCAGTGAAAACAAGCACAACAATGAGAGAAATTTAAAATAACCTGGGTCCTGGCTGGATGGCTCAGTTGGTTGGAGCATTGTCCCTTCTACCAAAAAAATAAAAGGTTGCTGGTTTGGATCCCAGTCAGGGCACATACCTAGGTCCTGGGTTCAGTCCCTGGTTGGGGCAAATACTAGAGGAAACCAATTGATGTTTCTCTTTCACATCGATGTTTCTCTCTCTCCCTACTTCTCTCTCTCTAAAATCAATAAAAACACATCCTAGGGTCAGGTTAAAATAACCTGGAATCAACTCTTTCCACAAAAGACTGATAGCAAAATATCCCTCCCCATCAAAACTTGAACTGGTAATAGATTATAATTATAAATGTAGATAATATGGATTGTAGCCAAATATACCTACTGAAAATGATGGCTTTAGAAAAACACACACAAGTCCCAGATTTTGGTCTCTAATTACCATTCCCTGATTGAAAAACAAAACAAAACAAAAAAAAACACACACACACAAAAACACCAGGATTGTTGCATAAATAGCTGACTTGAGGTCTGGGGCATAAAATGTACAAGATGAACCTGGAATGTTTTATGCCAGAGAGAAAGGAAGCTATCAAATCTTAATGGGATCCAGTCCAGAGGATACAGAAGCTACCCCAGCCTGCAGGGGCTCCTACTAAAACAAGATGATTTATTCACACAAAGGGCTATTATTGGGCCAGTTATTTACCTATTGCCTCCCAGCTATAAGTCCACCCTTCTCTACCCTATATGTGATGCTAACTTGGGCTCTGCAAACCAATTTCAAACTCTCTCACTAGCTGGCTTCCTGGTAGGGTCTACTGATAGGAGATACTAAGGAGGAGGGATAAGAGAGTTTCTGTTTTCCTTCTCCTAGCAGCACTCCAGCTCCAATCCCCAGCTTCTTCCAACATTCGCAGCCCTGCAGCCCTTCCTCTCCAAGCTTCTAGGCCCAAGTACCCCTCCTCTTCCTTTTCATCCCTTCAAAGAAGAAACCAGATCTCTCACAGGTGAGTGCAAAAATGTTCACTAATGGTTTGGCCATTTGCTGTTACTTTCTCTAATGAAAATGATATTGTCTTACTAGAGGCCCGGTACATGAAATTCATGCAGGGGGTGGGGGATCCCTCAGCCAGGCCTGCACCCTCTCCAATCTGGGACTCCTCAGGGGATGTCCGACTGCCTTTTGCAATCTGGGACCACTGGCTCCTAACTGCTCACCTGCCTGATGGCCCCTAACCCCTCTGCCTGGCTGCCTGATGGCCCCTAACCACCTCTGACTGCCTGTCTGACCACCCCTAATTGCTCCCCTGCTGGCCTGATCACCCCTAACTGCCTCTGCCTTGCCCCGCACCCGGGACCCAGGATTCCCTCCCCCAGCCAGTCGCAGACACCCAGGACCTGGGCTTTCCTCCCTCTGGCCGGCCGCAGGCACCCAGGACCTGGGCCAGCTTTGCCCAGCCCAGCCACAGCTGCAGAGGACCATGGGTGGGCAGCTTTGCCTGGGCTGTAGGCGATGGCGCCCGGGACCGTGGGGTGGGCGGCTTGTCCCTCTCCCGGGCCTCAGGTGCAGCCACTGGCGCCCGGGACCATGGGGCAGGTAGCATGTCCCTCTCCTGGGCTGCAGGCACAGCCTCTGGTGCAGCCTGGCTGGTCCCCATTCCTCTCTCCCCAGTGTTGAGTGCCTGAGCCATTACAGTGTGATGGCGTGAGGGCGTGATGGCCATTTGCATAGTAGCTCTTTATTATATAGGATAGGCTGTTAATTATATTAACTGTTAATTTACACCATTCTTTATTATAAAATAACTAAGAAATTTTTGCACGACTTTATATATATATATACTGTCAAACATGATAACCCATGGAGAAAAAGGGTTTGCATTTGGGCATACCTGGCTTTACTTTAATAATCATACAGCTTGAAGACATCAGCAATGACTGTATTATTCACCAATAACACTTTGTCCTTGGTTTTCTCATTGTGCAGTGGGGATATTTTTAAAAGATGATATCAGGGCCTGGCTGGGTGGCTCAGTTGGTTTTAGCATCATCAGGTAACACCAAAAAGTTGCAGGTTTGATCCTGGGTCAGAGCACATACGGGAAGCAACTGATGAATGTTTTTCTCTTTCCCTTGCTCTCTCTCTAAAATCAATAAAAACATATTCTCTTGTGAGGATTAAAAATATAATAAGATAAAGTAAAAAGTAAAAAGTGACATCATTTTATGTGGCTTTAATAAAAAGCTTTTTAATAAAACTAGGAGACACCTTGAAAGCATATTCAATTACACAGCTACCTACTGAGGGAAGGTGCTGATTAGAGTTTTTCAAACTCAGGACTAAATTGCTATGTTTCTTCTCAGACATTAAAAAGACATGAAGACAAGGTAAGATCTGGAAAAGATGAGTTAATTCCTTGCTCAATGTCAAGAGAGATATGGAGCTGTTCTGTTTAGCTGTTTCTTTCCAAGCCTGAACCACTTCAGCAACAGCTATAAGGTCAAACTAGGGACAGCTTCAACCCCTGTGAGAAGCAACTGCAATGGAATGACAGCAAGCAGGAGTTGGAGGAGGAGGATTTGTCATGGAGAGTATGAGTTACCTATGACTCTTAGCTCATTTGTATGTGATACAAATTACAGGCTTAGCAGTTTTAAAAATCATCAGCCACTTTCTTCACCGCAAAAGTCCTGTGATGAATATTTCCTGGGACAGTTCTGTGGCTCAGACCTTTCCTGTGTGACCCAAGCAATGGGACGTCTCCAGTAGAGGATGACACTTGTCGAAACTGCCACCAGTGCTAACAGGCTGCACTGCTCCGTGTCTCTGGCAGCTTCTGTGGATTTCTCACCTCTGTGGCTAACCTGACATGCCTCACCAGTCCGTGAAGTAACCATCCCTTTTCTGTACACACATCCTAAACTGTTACATCAAGGCAGAGAAGAGAGAGTATCTGGGTACTAAACGTTTTTCCATTCTCAGCTAATTAAATAAGGCAGTGGTTTTTGAGATTCATCAGACTGATCATAAAAATCTTGTGTCTTCACATTGTATTTTAAACAAAATCCGGTTCTCTGACCCTGGCCTGGGGCGTGTTGTCGATCTGGTCCCAATCAAGTCTCATCTCACTCTGCATGTTCTAGCCACACTTTGCCTCCTCTTGGCTCCTCGGAGAGATGAGCTTTTGCTTGGCTCCTTCTCATCCATCAAGTTTCTTTTAAAAAATCCATGTTTATCCAGCCGGCATGGCTCAGTGGTTGAACACTAACCTATGAACCAGGAGGTCACGGTTCAATTCCGGATGAGGGCGCAGGCCTGGGTTGTGGGCTCAATTCTCAGTGGGGGGCATGCAGGAGGCAGCCAATCAATGATTTTCTCTCATCATTGATGTTTCTATCTCTCTCTCCCTCTCCCCTCCTCTCTGAAATCAATAAAATATAGATTTTAAAAATTCATGTTTTCAGGCAATATCCTCTGACCACCCATGCTGTGTACTTTTCTAGACACTACTCACAATTTGTAATAATACATTTAGGAAACTATCTGATTGATGTTCATCTTTCCTGCTAGATAGTAAGCTCCATGAGAGTAGGAACCACAACTAAGCATTGAAAACGTTTTCTGTATAAAACCAAATAATAAATACTCTGGGCTTTGTGGGCCATATAATCCCTGTCACAACTACTCAACTCTACTGTCACTGTGCAAAAAGAGTCACAATGATTCATAATTAATGAGCGTGGCTGTGTTCTAAAAAAACTTACTTACAGGATTATGTGAAGGGGCCGACTTGGCCCACTAGCCCTAGTTTTCGGATGCCTGGTCTAGCCCTGTTATATCCTCAGTGTCCTGCAGAATACCTATCATATGGCAAATGAAACAAACAGACATTAAAAGAATGAATGAGTGAATGGATGAATGAATGAATGACCCTAAAGTCAGTTTAGGCTAATGTTTGGGAAAGTTAAGTCTTCTGAGTTGGATTTTTCTCCATGCTGAACTCAAAGTCTTTCTTCCGGTCAATTTCATTTCTTTCTTTTCAACATTTCTCAAGCTGACTTTCATTTACTGTTTGACAAGTTGCTCTCCCTCCTTGAGCTTCACTAAATCTAATCTCAGAACTACTCTTTTCCTGTTCAGTAGTGTCTAGATTCATCTTTCATTGACTTGGACCGAACATGAACATTTTACTCTCATCACTTCTACTCCACTGTACTCAGCAGTCAGCTACATGACAAGTTTCCAGTAAAAAGAACGGACATAGGAAGGACTGTGAACTCTGTATATAAAAGCTGGTACATCGTTTTTGGATGGCAATTTGCCAGTATCTATTAAAATTATAAATATGCCTCCCATTCAACCCAACCATTTTGGGGAATTTCCCCATAACTCCCTATACCTGTACCTGTACCATGATTCCAGAATCTAGTGTAATGTCAGTATAGACCAGTGATGGCGAACTTATGACACGCGTGTCAGAGGTGACACGCGAACTCATTTTTTGGTTGATTTTTCTTTGTTAAATGGCATTTAAATATATAAAATAAATATCAGAAATATAAATCTCTGTTTTACTATGGCTGCAAATATCAAAAAATTTCTATATGTGACATGGCACCAGAGTTAAGTTAAGGTTTTTCAAAATGCTGACACGCCGAGCTCAACAGGTTCGCCATCACTGGTATAGACAGTAGTTCTACTCTGGCCTAGGCCAACTATCCACACAGACTACCAGTGATATCCCCATTGTCTTACCCTTAGTTAACTTTGTTCTCTGTTGCCTCTAAGCCAGGCTTATAGAATATATACAATACAAAAGTCTTGTAGGGATGGTTGTGGTCCTTTGTAGTAGGCAGCTTCTGCCATTACCCCCAAGAGTTTCCACCTCCTAGACCCTACCTCCCAGGATTCATGTCATTGTGTAATTCTCTTCCCTTGGGTGTAAACTGAAGTGACTTGTTTTAACAAATAGAATGTGGCAAAATTGATGGATTGTTTCTTCCAAGATTCAGTTACAAAAGACTGTGATTTCAGCCTTGCTAGCTCTCTCTCTGACTCTCGCTCTTCCCATGCACTCTAATAAAGCCAGTGCCATGTTGTGAGCTGCCCTCTGGATAGGCCCATCTGGCAAGGAACTGGGGGTGTCTTCTGGCCAACAGCCAGCAAAGAATGGAAGCCTTCAGCCCAGCAGCGTACAAGGAACTCAATCCTGCCAATAAACCACCCGAGTGATCTTAGAAATGGATCCTCCCCCATCGAGCCCTGAGATGACCACCGCTCTGACCAACACCTTGACTGCAGCCTTGTCAGAGACCCAGAGCAAAAGGATCTGCTGAGTCATGCCCAGATCTCTGACCTATAAAAACTGTGACATAATACATGTTTTGCTGATTTTTTAATGTTTTCCCAAATGGCTTATTTGTATTCTGCTTTTCCACCAATGCAATAAATCTGCCATCATTTATTCTTTCGTTTGTTCAGACAGATGTTTACTGGACTTACAAAGTACAAAGCACAGTAACCACTGCATCTCACTCAATCTGTGTGCATTTGCTCTGATGTTCCTTTTTCTCTGGCCAGAACCCTCCTCATATATTTGCACATTTGGCTAAATGTTTGCTCTTTTAAGTCACTATGTTTGGGGCAATTTGTTATACAGCCTTAGATAATGAATACATCCTCTCTACGGAAATGCCAGCCAGGCATAGTTGCTTGGGTCTTCATGCTGCCCAGCTGCATTACATACAAGGAAGTAGGACCGGCTTTCTTTCCCACTGGCATCCAAGGAATTCTCTAGTCTTGGGGCGAGGGGAGCCCAACGCTCTCCTGGCCTGGATAAGACACTCTCTTTACAAATGTGAATCACTTTCTCACTGCCTTGAACCTTTTCCGCAACACCTCCAAATTCTCTGAGGATTAGACTTTTTGAAAACAATATCCAGGAAGACTTGCTGGTGACTTTTGTTTTGTGCTCTGCCACATCCATTCCATGAGGCGGTGGAGTACAGGGCTGCTCACCTACCTGACTTGGGTAGGGGCAATTTAATATGCTTAATGCCACCCAAATTTGGTGACACTTTCTGTCTTCGATTTCTACTGCTATTGCAACATTGCTTTTCAAGTAAGTAATCCACCCACAGTCATTTCAGCACATAAGGTCAGCATTTCATAAGAGTTTGATTTTTTACAATTTACTTATCATTACTTGGGGAGTGGGGAGTAGAATTGAAGACACTTATAAGTCTTCCAATAAAGAAACCCATTTGTTTGTTTGTTTGTGTTTGTTTAGCCTAAAATTTCTAAATTCATTTAAACATGGAATCTTCTCTTTCCCTCAGTAACAAGACCATGTCTGAGTTCCCAACACTTCATGCGGTTTCACCATGCATGACTTTTCCTATGACATTCTCTTAGCTGTAAACTCTGGATTACCAGTCATAACCCAGGAAACCCCAGGTTATAAAATAACAGCTTCTCCATGACCTCAGCCACACCTGAGAGAGTGCAGCATGGCCCTCCTCCAGGCCATCTCTAGGCCTTGAGCATGAGTCCATGGCTGCATTTCTCACACTATATTAAGGTATACTAGAGGCCTGGTGCACGAAATTTGTGCAAGGGGCTTGGCCCTCACAGCCCCAGCTTTGTCCAGAAGGTCGTCTGGAAGGACGTCTGGAAGGTCGTTCGGCTGCCTGGTCTAATTAGCATATTATGTTTTTATTATTATAGTTATTAGCATGCCTGCCC
The DNA here is from genome assembly GCF_964212035.1 of Myotis nattereri. Classification (NCBI taxonomy): domain Eukaryota; kingdom Metazoa; phylum Chordata; class Mammalia; order Chiroptera; family Vespertilionidae; genus Myotis; species Myotis nattereri. The sequence continues at coordinate 91,787,235 of NC_138079.1, read as the reverse complement.
CACTTCACAACCTAGAGGAGCAATGTGTCTTGTTCTGTATCCCCGCATCTAGCCACAGTCTTGCCAAATGCTGAAAACTTTACTCAGCTGACCTCAGTTGGTCCCCACAGCCACCCAGTAATGAGCACCATCCTATATGACAAAGCTGAGGCCAGTAAGTGGTGGAGCTAAGATTCTAACCCAATCTGCCCATAGCCATTATTGCATACATATCTACCAAGCTCTATTCAGTAAAGGCTTGGGACAAAATAGAAAAAAACTATCCTTAAAACCAAATAAGACATTACGCTGTGCACTTGGAACTAATACAAAATAACATGGGATCTAAACTGTAATTGAAAAATAAATAAAATGAAGGGGCAGCTTTCACAGGAAAAAAACCCATAGACTTCAATGTTATACTAGAGAGCCCTCCCTCTCAGGGTTGTACATTTATAAGCACAATGTTGACTTCTGAGAGTTTATAGCTCATTTCTAGAGTTTTCCACCTCTGAGCTAATCCCAAACAGAAAGGAATCAGTGTCGGGAGTTTTGAATGCGTCCTCCTGTGCACCCCAGAGTGTCAGTGGTCACAGACCACAAAGCAAATCCCTCTGATGCTTTGTGACTCAGGGCTGGGGATTTGTCCATCAGCCCCAGCCCCTCATTGTCCATTTTCGCCTCCCTTGTCAAAGCCATTGACAGCCATGGCGGCCGAGACATACTTTCTCCTGGGACCTGTCTCCTTCATGCTTTGCATTCCCCACTCATGCCTGCCGTTCAGCCAATCCGTCTTGCTCCAAAGTGGATTTTATTTTTTGCATTTGTCTTGTCTGAAGTTCTCATTACTTGAATCTCTCTGGCTTGCACTTAAGAGTTTATCATATTTCCCATTTGGCCGCCTCCGCCACTGTCATCCATCTTACTCCGGCAAACACACAACAGCATCGGCCGCCTTCCCACCCCTGCTCTCTCTCATCAAGCTTACCCTTCATGGCCGTCCTGATCCTAATATGCGTCATTCACTTTGGGTCTTTTTAACAAGGCACAGTTTTTCGTCTTGGTTTGTTTGAGATTTCTGTCCTCCCTCAACAATTTACTTTGTTCTTTTCCTTTCTCCCCAATTTTCCCAAAGATCTCATTCCCAGGGTTTATGAAGACAGGTTTGCTAAATGTCTTTTTGACTCCCTGTGCCTCTGTGGTTTTCCCTGAATTGCAAAGTACCTGATTAGTAAGGTTAACCTTGCCCATTAAACTGCAGAAGCAGCTGTCTGAGAGAGAAGAGGACCCAGGTCTCCAGTTCATCTCCTAAAACCCTACACAGTTAGGGCAGCTCCCCAAAAATCATCCTCTTCGCCCACTGTGGGGGCTCTTTGGCCCCATACTCAGTGGGGCATGTGCTTCTAAGACAGAAAGGAAAAGCACTCATGATCTCCTTTGCCAAAAGCCCTCAGAATGTCACCAATCCTTCTACCAGATGAGGTTGTTTCAGAGCACGCTGGGGAAGCCTATGTGATTAAAACATGAAGGACACAGACCTGTGGGCTTACGGAAGGAAAGAAGTCGAAGGAAAGCAGGAGGAGCACTTTCCCTCCAACACCTTAGGACAGAGCTCTGCACCTGGGCAGCCAGAACAGCCTGGGGTGGAAAGAAGAATTCTCTTCTCTCCCTGTGGTGGCCCCAATCTCTTACCCTAGGGCTGATTGCCTCTTCTCAAGAGAGCAGCTTCCCATAATGAAATGGACATCTATGTTAAGGTCTCAGCATCCTGTTTGGAATGTTGAATCCACCAGTTACTGCTGAACTCAAGCATTCTCGCATAAAAGATTGTAATAATGGTCCTAACCCGTTTGGCTCAGTGGATAGAGCATCGGCCTGCGGACTCAAGAGTCCCAGGTTCGATTCTGGCCAAAGGCATGTACCTTGGTTGCGGGCACATATCCAGTAGGGAGTGTGCAGGAGGCAGCTGATGGATGTTTCTAACTCTCTATCCCTCTCCCTTCCTCTCTATAAAAAATCAATAAAAATTTATTTTTTAAAAAAAATTGGAATAATGATTAATTCTAGGAGGAAATACAAAGCAAAGTGCCTGGAATGTCTAGGTATAGTAACATGAATAACCAGTTTGCTTCACCAGGAATGTGGTGGAAAAAAAGAAAGAAAGAAAGAAAGAAAAGAAAGCATAATAAAACAATTGTGAAATACCAACATCTACTGAGTGTGTCCTATCAGTCTTCTAAGCACTTCACATGGACCAATTCATTATCTTCACAACAACCCTACAAAGACAGATATTTCCATTTTATTGATGGAGAAACGGAGGCACAGAGCTAGTGTGATAACTTGCCTGAGGTTGCATAACTGGTATGTGGCTGTGTCAGGATGCAAGAAAGCTGAGTCAAGAGCCATCACTTTTAGTCACTCTGCTATTGTGCCTTCATCTACTCTCCAGCAAGAAGTGGTCCTGACTTGGCAAGGCCCCAAGTAAATGCTGGCACGCTGCTAATTTTATATTTTCACGTCACTTAGTTCAAATGTTCTGCCATTGTCAAAGCATTTCTCCCTATCATAGGCATGTTGGCAACAAATATAAGCATATAATTAAATTCTTATTAACTCATTATGGGATTTTAAAAAACCATATTGCTGAAATTAGCCACATCAACCATTACTCCTTCTTAGTCTCTGAGTTCCATTTTCTAGCTGAAATAATAAGTCACATGATCAGGACAATGAATAATACTACTTATTGGCTGGAATTTCTCCCAGTCTAAGGGATCAGAATCATTCAGTCTTGCCCAGTCTTGAGCTGTTGCAATTAAGTCACGCTGGGCATGTTTTAAACTTTTAAATAGATTCTAATGGGTGTTGCTTGTTCTCAGTAAATATCTTATGAATATCCAAAATTGTAAAGTCCTACAGAAAAAGTTTTCTGAAAGAGAGTACCTACCCCCATATTGATCATAACTCTTTGGTTGCAACTAACAGAAAGTCAACGACGACTAACTTGGGCCAAAAACAGAGCGGGGAAAGACTGATTATACCAAATGTTGGTGAGGATGTGGAGCCACTAGAATCTTCATAAATGGGACACCATGACAGAAAGCAGGAAAGTGGGTTGGCAGTGTTTTAGAAAGTTAAGCATACACTTACCATGCCACCAAGACTTCCACTTTTAGGTATTTACCCAAGAGAAATGAAACCAAAACCATGTGATCATCCAAAGACTTTTACCCAAATAGTCATAGCATGATCACTCCCGATAGTAAAAAAAACTGGGGGGCGAGAAGAGGGGGAAATACAGGTAAATGGTTAAACTATAAAATATTTAGCATGCAATAGGATATTTAGAAGCAACACGAACGAATCTCAAAATAACTATGCCAAGTGAAAGAAGCCAGGCCACCCTGCCCGCCCCCCCCCCCCCCAAATATAGTACAGACTGTATGATTCCACTTAGATAAATTTCTAGAAAATAAAAACTAATCTATAGTGATAGAGAGCAAATAAGTGGTTGCCTGGGGTTAGGGGTAAAGGGAAGGATTACAAAAAGGTTTGAAGCAACTTTGCAATGTGATGGGTATGTTCATTATCTTGATTGTGGTGATGTTTTGATGGACATCAAATTGTACACCTTAAATATGTGCAGGTTATTATATGTCAATTATATCCTATTAAAGCTGGGAGGGAAACAAGGGAGAGATATTGGGTCACAGAACCATATACTTTATATCAAAGAACAGATAAAATCAGCGATAAGTAGAACCAGGGATTCTAAAACCAACGTCATATGTTCTGTTTCTCAACTCTCCCTTCCTGTCTGGGAGTCCCTGCAAGGTGGCCTCATTCCAACCTACTGTTCACAATGAGAGACTTGGTGGCTCTGGGAGAACTTCAAGGTCTTCTCTCCCAGCTCCAGTTTGAAAAAGCCCAAACAAGGACTCTAAATGGCCCACTGTTGTCATGTGCTTGTCCCTCTGACCAATTCCTGGGCCCAGTTTGGGACAACACTGGTCCCTGGGTTCAGTGGTTGGGTCTAGTTCCAGAAGAAATCAAGGTTCAAACATAGCCACGAAAGGAAATCATTGTGAGCCAAGAAGATATTCTAATTTTTGTCTGTGCCACCCTTGTTAAATAAAAGACCTAACGTAGATATATTTACATTCCTACCATTTTTCATTGTTTTATGTACACAAACTTCCATCTTTAAAGCCAGCAACTTAGCATCTTGAAATCTCTCTCCGCTAAGGCTGTCACTTTGCCTTCTCAGTAGTAAAATCTCCCTCTCTCTGCTGCCTCCTTCTTCTAAGGACTCTTGTGATTGCATACAGGGCACCCAGGTGATCCAGGATAATCTCCCTGTTTCATGATTCTTAACTTAATTACATCTGCAAAGCCTTTTGCCATGGAAGGTAGCATGCACAGGTTCCAGGGATTAGGACCTGGATATCGTAGGGGACCATCATTCATCCTCTTGCAGAGGGCTTTATAACCCTTCCTCTGCACCTTGGAGAGGCAGGAGTGGCTGTGAAACAGCTGTAGAGTGGAGGACAGAAACCTGGTGCTTCGTCATCCCCAATTCAAAAGGTCTCCTGGCTCACTTCCAATAGAACAGACAGATATGTGCTTTGAGAGTGCCACAGAATGCTAGGGATGGAGTGAGAAAGTTCTAGAGCTGAAAGAGTCCTTCGAGATCATCTACCCCCCACCCTTCCACCTTAGAAATGAGGAAACTAAGGCTCAGAGGGAAACTCAAGTTAATTAAGGTTAAATGTATGGTCTAGGGAGGATTTGAGGAAAGGAACCAGTTTCAGGCTCTTCCCATGATACTACACTGTGTCTCCACTAGAATATTGGGGATACCTCCCCCCACTAGACTGTGAGCTCCATGAGGGCACATATGAGGCCTATGTTACATGTTTATATTATGCTGTTGAAGTTACAGCAAGCTTTTTCTATAAAGGTTCAGAGGAAAGAGTTCAATTTTGTGGACCACATGATCTCTATTGCAACTACTCAACCCTGCAGCTATGGCACCAAAGCAGTCATTGGCAATCCTATATAATAAAGAGCTAGTATGCTAATTAGACCAGAAGGCAGAATGACCTTCCGGAACAACCAGTGGGTGGGGAGCAGGGCCTCGAGGCAGCCAGGGCCTCAAGGCAGCCTGGGTTGCGAGGGCTGAGGCAGCCGGGGCTGTGAGGGCCTGCTCTTGCGTGAATTTCATGCATCAGGCCTCTAGTATATAAATGAATGAGTATGTCTGTGGACCAATTACACATTATTGACAAGAAAAGATAATGGGTCAGATTTGGTCTGCGGACCAGTTTGCTGACCCCCAACCAACATTAACACGGAATCCCTGTATGCTAAGGACTTGACTTGTATTACCTCATTTAATCCTTACACCCACCTCCTATGTGGCAGGTATTATTACTCCCATTTTCTGGATGAGGAAACTGAGTCTCAGGAAAGTGATAACTTACCAAAGGGCACATCTAAGTGTCAGAGCCAGGATGAGAGTCCAGATAGTACCCCACCTCAGACCATTAAAATCAGGTTCTCTGGGGATGTGTCCACACATCCATCTATATATATATATTTTTTTTAATTACCCCTGAAATTTTCAAATGTAGCTAAGATTGAAGACTGCTGCTCTAAGCTGTAATGTTTAATTGTGTGTTTAGCACAAAAGTGAGGATGAGGATGAGGTATGTGATAATGATAGGGCCAGAAAAGGAAGAAGGCACCATTGACATGCAAGAATATCCGCTTTTTAAAAAGTCAATGTACAAAAGCCTCAACATTGATAAGGTGGAGAAGAGGGGTGATTTGCATTACAAAAAGGAATGTCCACTTGTGTGTCAGGACTCACTGCAGGGTTCCTTTCACATACATCTATCTGCTCATGGATGGCCAAGTGCTTATCTAGACACCATAAACTGCTTGAGAGAGTCTGGGAGGTGGGGGCAGAGGTTTAAACATTAAAATGTTTGGTGCCACTGCTAGTTGATGATGAGCAGAAATGAAAATCAAGAACATCTCCGATTACAGTGTGGAAATGAGGAAGCGTGTCTTCATCACTCAGACTTGGGACGTGTCCCTTCTCAACGTGGCTAGCTGCACCTGTGTGCTCATAACTCGTAAAGAAATTAACACGGTGTCAAAGGAGATTGAAATTCATGCTTGACATCTACCTTTAGGCCTTACGTCCCCACCCTCTGCCTAAGAAGATTTCCTTCAAACGCACCAAGTTGGAAGTAATTGCTTCCCGGTCCATCCTGGTTCTTGGTGGGGAAAGGAGAGAGGGGGGGAAATAGGAAGACGCTGCCGTTTCAGATCACTGAACCTAAATAGATTGGATGTCTCCTGTCAAGGATGAATTAATGCCTTAGGCTATTAAAATTCTTGTCACTTTTTCAAGCCTTTTATGACTTCTGATTTCACATTTAAGCAGGAGGTGGGGAGGAAGAGGCTCACATAAGGCCAGGAACAGCAGAGCCAAAGCAATACTCGTGTCCTTCCTAGCGTTACAAGATCTAGCAAATCAAACTGCAGGACGCCCAGTTCCATTTGAATTTCAGGTAAACAATGAATAATTTCTTAGCATAAGTATGTCCCAAATATTGCATTAGACATTTTTATATTAAAAAATAATTCACCTGGCTGGCGTGGCTCAGGTGAACCAGGAGGTCATGGTTCGATTCCTGGTCAGGGTACATGCCTGGGTTGTGGGCTCCATCCCCAGTGTGGGGCAGACAGGAGGCAACCAATCAATGATTCTCTCTCATCATTGATGTTTCTATCTCTTTCTCCCTCTCCCTTCCTCTCTGAAATCAATAAAAATATATATTTAAAAATTAATAATAATAATTCACTGTCTATCTAAAATTCATACTTAACTAGACATCTTGCATCTTAGCTGGCATATTAATCTTTCTCTAACTCACACCTAATTAATTCCTTGTTCCAAGAATAAAGACACATTTTGAATGTATGTTTATTTGAGTTCAGCAACCACACCGCTGTAGAGAAAGTCAACGGTGTTTCCATTAGCACTGTGTCATAAAATGAGAAAATGTTCTACTTCCCAAGCTCCCAAATGTTAAGGACGATAATAACCAACATTAGAGGTGCTTCCTCTGTGGAAGTGAATAAAAGACAGAAGCAAGATGTGGACCTCAACAGTCCTCTTCCCTGGCCCACGTGTGAATGCAGCAAAAAATTCTCTTTATAAGGTAGTCATTGGCATTTCTAGAACCTTCTAGTCCCTGTTGCTCGCAACTTGCTCTCTTTTCTATACATCTTATTCTTGCATGCCCCTGTGTCATCAAATGCAGATAGCCCGTGCAGGTACCCACTGTCAGGCTAGGGTACCCTGTCAGAGTCATTAGGAAGCCGATGGCTCTGAAAGGGGAAAGTCCTCCTGCAGCTTGGCACAGCTCCCATACGTCTCCAGTGCACTCCAGCTTCCCAGCTGCAATGTGGAGATAATAGCACACAATGGATGGAAAGAACCGGACGAACATGTGGAATGCTGAGAAGAGTGCCTGGCACATAATAGGTGCTCAATGAATGTAGGCCCTCAAGCGTGTGGGCAGGTTAGGGGAACCTAACTAAAGCTGCAGTTCCTCTCCCCCCAAGCTGCCACCCTGGATGCCCCATGACAAATGACACCATTTCTCCAAAGACTTTAGCAGAAGAACTAGGCTCTCCCTTTATTCTCTGCCCAAGATAGAAAGAGATGAGTTTATCCATAAATCATCCTTGTGGATGCTTTGATGATTCACTTTAGAGACAAACAGAGGCCAGTAGGCCCTGGCTAAAAATGTCAGCTTTGCATAGAAGAAAATCGGAAGGGAAAAATGTCACAGCACAGCATTTTTCTCGGTAATACATGAGTTACTGGCTGTCTTGTCTTGCTAAAAACGAAGAGCTACCTTCTGAGAGTGAGCGTTCCTTTTACCGAGAATGAAAAACACTTTTTGAGATGGATCTTTATCCTTTGGAGCAGCCCAGCATCCAAACCACCACCCCCCACCCCGTTTCATTAATTAATTCGTTCGACTTACAATTATTAAGCGCCTACCTTGTGCCAGGAACTGTTCTAAAAACTGTGAATTTAGCTCTCATGGAACACAGATTCTGGTGCCCCCTAATTGTTTTCCAAACCATAGATCTTTTTTTTTTTTTTTTTGCTTCATTTCACTGGTGTGCATTCTGTTGTTTTGTTTGTGACCAGAAACTCAGAGCACCACACTCCTGCAATGATATGCGTTGGAGTTTTAGGGCTAAATCTATACTCACACCTCCAAAGCTATGATAAAAAGAGAAAGATTATCAACCCAAGTACATTTTTTTTCTCTAGGACAATTCTCCAGGGAAGTGATACAGATAATGAAACAAGTGCCATCAATTATTATTTGTTCTTGGCAAGGAGCAGAGAGAAGAAAGAAAAAAAAGAGTGTGTCCCAGGATGCAATCGTTTGGGCACAAATCAGCAGAAACCAGGCAGATAACCGGGAAAACTGCCTGGATATTTTAAGCTCTTCATCCCTCACTAATGGATCATCTTATACAGACTGATGATGTAATGGTTTCATGGGGTTCTTTTCCCCTGAAGAACCAAGACGGTGCATTTTCCCCTCTGCCAACTACACAAAGAAAGCAGGATACCGAAATGGGATAGATGCAGTGGGGGAGAGAGTCAATTTCCTTCCCATCATGGGCCCTCTCAGCAGGTAAATATTGATTACATTTTTCTGGTGCCTCCAGCCATTATTTCCAATACCACCGCCTGCTGCCAGATATGAATCCTCCCTCCCCCACTCCCCTCCCCACCCCGTCTCCATGGGAATATCAGATAGAGTGAGGAGGAAATTTTCCCTAAAGAACCCTGGCAGAAAGGCACCTTCTAATTATGAGCATTTAATTCGCTTCCCAGCACTGGTGTCCTTGGGAAATGACAGCAAGTGTCCAGCCTGAAGATAATTCTTCCCCTGATGCCAGCTGCAGTTCAGGAAAGCAGACTCCAGCCCTAACCCAGAAGGTAGGGAAAAAGCCAGAATCTGGTTGATGGTTGGAAAGCGTGCCAGGCTCCTGGTGCTGTTGGTTCTCATGAATTATTACCGTAGCCTCAGGGATCCGTTGGGTAGCCGAGGTGTCAGTGTTAAGAAGATGGCAGAGGTGTTATCCTGAAATTGGCAGGGGCTGGTGATTAATCCTTCCGCCCCATGCATGGTGTCACCACTGTGGCTGGCAGGTTAGAGGGTACCCACTGTCAAATTCTGCCTTAAGCAGAAATGCACTGCAGGGGAGATTTACACATGCTGCCCACAGAGGTCGAACCCTGACACCAGCTTTGTGGTCATGAGTGGGAGAGAGGAACAAATGTGGAGAGTCTTGGCCCCATGCTCATTGCTAAAACCTCCAGCTGCAGAACCTATGTGCCTGCAGAACTCCAAGCGCTCGCAGTAAAACTGCACAGAATTAGGAAGCTGATGGAAGGAGTGTTCCTGCCTTAGGTTGGGTTCCCCCAGAAGCAGATCCTGGGACAAGGACTTACGTTATTTATTTGGGAAGTGACCTTGGGAAACCCCAATAGGGGAGGGGGAAAGCCAGACAGGAATGGGCAAACAGCCATTGCAGACTGTGGTATCTCACAGATTATTGCTCTGGGCAACTGGAGCAAAGTCCCAGTCGGAACCCCAGGAGAGCGCTGTGGAGCTCACACCTCGGAACTATTCCCAACCTGGGACTGCAAGGCTGCGGTATTTATCCACTAGCTCCCCACCTGCCATTGGGTGAGTTCTGGGGACCATAACTCCTTGGCACGTCCAAGTGGAAGCAACGGGATGTGGATAAAGCACTGCGAGCATCTACAATAGCTGCCATCGGTGTATTTGGGGATCCTCTGTCAAAGTTCTCTGTGCATACCCACTAGTCGCAGTCAGTATGGCCAAAAGCACCTTCAATTGTACTGGAGGGAGAGAGGGCCTATGTAAACTCCTTAAACATTCTAGCTCAAGCTTTCCAAGGATCATATGAAAAAGTTTTACCTTCCCCACATACTTCATAGAGTTATCATGAGTGTAATTGTGTCACTGCACCTCCAGCCTAATATTACTTAGTGACTTCCAATATCTCTGAAGATTAAAATAAAAACCCCTTATGTGGTCCATAAAACCTTGTATGATCTCGTTTTCTTTCCATCCACAAGTTCCTCCCTCACTGATCACTTCTTAAGCCTCCTGTCATGTTCCCCCAGTGATGGCTACTTTTATATGGCAACTTGACTGGGCCACAGGATGCCCAGGTGTTTGGTCAAACATCATTCTAGTGTATCTGTGACGGGTGTTTGGATGAGATTAATATTTGAATGAGTAGAACGAGTAAAGCAGATTGCTCTCCCTAATGTAAGTGGGCTTGATCAATCAGTTGAAAGGCTAAACAGAACAAAAAGGCTGACCCTCCCATGAGTAAGAGTAAACTCTTCCTGCCTGGCTGCCTTAAGCTAGGGCATCAGGTTCCTTTTCCTACACTTGGACTTGAACTGAACCATTGGCTCTGATGTATCTCCAGCTTGCTTGGGACTTGCCGGCCTCCATTATCGCATGAGCCAATTCCTTCCAATAAATCTCTCATTAGATACATGATAGATAGATAGATAGATAGATAGATAGATAGATAGATAGATAGATAGATGATAGGTAAGTAGATAGATAGATGATAGATAGACAGATAGATACTAGAGAGATAATACAGAGGTATAGGTATATTACTATATGCATATATCAGTGGTCGGCAAACTCATTAGTCAACAGAGCCAAATATCAACAGTATAACGATTGAAATTTCTTTTGAGAGGCAAATTTTTAAAACATAAACTATATAGGTAGGTGCATTGTTATTAACTTAATTAGGGTACTCCTAAGGCTTAGGAAGAGCCACACTCAAGGGGCCAAAGAGCCGCATGTGGTTCGTGAACTGCAGTTTGCTGACCACTGCAAATGATATAGATAGATGACAGATAGATAGATGATAGATAGATAGATAGATAGATAGATAGATAGATAGAAGATAGATAGGTATAGAGATAGCTAGATAGATAGATAGATGATAGATAGATAGATAGATAGATAGAAGATAGATAGTTATAGAGATAGATAGATGATAGATAGAAGATAGATGATAGATAGATAGATAGATAGATAGATAGATAGATAGATAGATAGAAGATAGATAGGTATAGAGATAGCTAGATAGATAGATGATAGATAGATAGATAGATAGATAGATAGATGATAGATAGATAGATAGATAGATAGATAGATAGATGATAGATAGATAGATAGATAGAAGATAGATAGGTATAGAGATAGATAGATAGATGATAGATAGATAGATAGATAGATAGAGAGATAGATAGATAGATAGATAGATAGATAGATAGATAGATAGATAGATAGAAGATAGATAGTTATAGAGATAGGTAGATGATAGAAGATAGATAGATAGATAGATAGATAGATAGATAGATAGATAGGAGATAGATAGATAGATAGATAGATAGATAGATAGACGCTATTAGTTCTATTTCTCTGGAGAACCCTGAAAAATACACACACATCCTCAGTCGTTGTGCTCAATCTGCCTCTTTAAAAGTCCCTTACTCCCTCCTACCAAGTGTTCTTTGAAAAAAATGGGTTCCTCTGCCAGGAATGTGTTCTATCACCACCACACCATTGTCATCAGCCCTTACCGTTGCCTACCTAGCGCATACACATGCCAGAGTTCCCAGTGCAAACACTGTGCGCTCAAGGAAGCCTTACTGGATGGTGTAATGCTGGGGTTCAAATTACCATATTTTCTGCATACAGTCTCCTCAGAAGATAGAGTAGCAAATGCATCAGAAGGTTAAGAAACCGGCACGCTCATTGACCCAACAATCTGCAACTAAGTATTTGTTCTAAGCATATGCTTCATATTGATGCAAAAAAATCAAGGGCATTTATTTAAGAATGGTTAGACAGAAAAGGCAAAGGGAGGAAGGAAAGGAGGAAAAATAGGAGGTGGGGGTATAAAATGGACCAAGGGGGGAGGAGAAAGAAATTAAATATTCAACAGCAGGCCATTGGTTAAATACATTATACACATCCATCCACCCACTGGAATACTATTCAGGCATGAAAATAGTGGAATGTAGGTATACATGTAAATGGGTTCCATGATACAGCACTAATTTGAAAAATGGGTCACAGAGTAAAATGTTCAGTACTATTATACTGTGAAGGTATGGTCAGTGGGGTCTCAAGTGTATTATGTTTGCAAGAGGGAGGATGAGGGGGGACAGAGAGGGAAAGAGAGAGAGGAAAATGTGTCTGCCTTTAGAACCACAAAATGTTTTAAAATATCTAAAACTAGTTTCCTCCTCCCCCTTCTCTTTCTCCTTTGCTTCTGTGCCACCCAAGTTTTCCACATCAAACTTAATAAAAGGGCTCAGTTCCAGGGCAAAAGTAATAACTTTGACATACCTAGCTATCCAAGTACGTTGCCCTTTTAATACTCTGTTTTTGTCCCTTGATGGAAGGAAAGGAAATAGCATAACTGGGATTGATCACACAGAGCACGGCTACCTGAGTGGAGAAACCTGGCGACTGGTTCTCCCTCCCCCACTTTTACTTCTGTGTTTGCCTGGAAGACACCCCCCTTTTTCTCTCCCCACACCCAAATCCAGGTGATTCCAAATCCCAGTTAAATCAAATCAGAAACGAAACACAGAAAACCCAACTCCAAACTAAGACATTCTCCATCCTTCTGACAACCCTTCAAGGTCACAGTTACTAATAATTTGAGGTGCCTCAGTCCCATTCTGTCTGCTCCCCTGTTGGAGCTTTCCTGAGGAGTTAGTGTTTAAAAACAGCCCAGAACAGTAGGAACCAAAAGGAGATAAGCATATGTTTGTGCAAGCTGAAAAATTGTCCTGTATGGAACAGAGTCAAAATAAATCAATAACAGCAGTTTCAGACAGGCACTGAGAGAGAAACCGTTAATTACTGGTATTACCATTGCTACTATTCATTTGAGACTTTTGTTCAGTAAAGGCAATTGCATGGTCCTGTTATAAGCAGAATCCAGAGAATTTACAAAGGGGGGGGGAGCGTTCTCAGCTCAAATTCAGACAAAAGGAGTGAAGGAAAACGAGACAAGTCATATTTTCTGGGGATTTACTGAGACAAATCAGCTCCGAGAAGGATATGATCCTGCCCAGTTTCCTCCCAATATCGCCCATCCTCCCCTGGTTGTAGTCTCTGCATATAAATTTCAAGTTTGAAAGAGCCCAGGTAGAGACACTTTTAAGAGACTTCTCCACAATCAAAAGATTTTCTCTTTATCAAAAGGGATTTTCTGTTCTTAGTTGAATCCTTTGAAAATATATACAATCAAACCACGGAGCTTAATGGTTAAGCGTGAGGAGTCTGTAGGGCCAAAGAGTTGGGTTCAAGATCCATTTCTGCTTCCTCCTAGCTCAGCGACACTGGCAGGTTACTGAGGCTTTCTGAGCATCTTTCCTCATATGTAAAGTGAATATAATACCAATGCCTACCTCATAGCGATGTGTAAGGCAAAATCAGTGTGAGCTTCTCTATCTACCAGTGTCTAACCAGGAAAGAGAAGCCACCTGAGTGCTTTAAACAGCAGGATTTTAATGCAGGCAATTAGCTGTACAGGTGTCAGTGGACCAAGATGTCAAATGAGACAATGAAGTGATCCTACTTTAATGCCATACTTTTAAAATCTAGATGGATGCAGAAAAACATCAATGCTAATTATATCAAAACTGTAAATAAAGATAGTATCCAAACCCACACTTTCATAACTCAGCCTCACTTGAATTATCCTAGTCCCGGCCCTGCTAGAGATGAATGAACAGCAGGAATCTACCACATCCACTAGGACAAGGAATGTTACTGGAGCCCAGGATAAAAGCTGAGCCTGTCCCATGGGATCTGGGGCCACAGAGGAGATAGAGCCGCTCCTGAGATCCCATAGGAAACAAGAAATGTGAGGACAGTGTCTCTCTGAGCCTGATTTCTAGAGAAAATTTCTCATTGTTTGAGACTGCCACCAAGATAATGACAGAGGGTGGTGCCCAGCAAGACTGAAGGAAAGCAAGGTTTTGTTCCCTTCTATGTCATCTTCCATGTCATCCTCCACATAATGGAGGAAGGGTCTTGCATTCACATCTCCAGGTATAACAGGTAGTGACAAGGACAAGAACATATGGCCACGCCCGCCTCGCAGGATTCCTGAAGCTACCAAATCAGAACTACCCAAAACTGATCCCCTTTTATAAATGCAGGAAGCTGGAGAGACACACATATGAGAGGGTGTGCAAGCAGGATGTGGACTCCTCAGATGCATGTTCTCGGGACCCTCAGTCTCAGAGGGAGGTAATGTGGGGCAAGAGGTGGGAAAGAAAGTGAATATCCAGCTAGAGCAGAATTTCCCATGTGACAGTTGCCATAGCATCAGGGAACCGGGGTGGCATAAAAGGTGGGGTGGGGAGACAAAGTACAACTGAAAATGGATGGAATGTGGAGAGCACTGGTCAGGAACACGGGGCTGGAGGTCAAACGGTTCGAATCCTAGCTCTGCTCTTAGACTGTGTGAACCTCCCTTGGGCAAGTTGCTGAACCTCCCTCAGCCTCAGTGGGCAGTACAATGAGGACAACCACAGAACCTCACTAACGGGCTGCTGTATGGATTGAATGAAATAATGTAGTGGAGGAACTTAGAGATCCCAGATCAAAGCAAACACTCAATAGCTGGCAGCTGATCCTATTATTATTATTATTATTATTATTATTATTATTATTATTTTGTTAGAGTTGAAGATGAGGATAGAAGTTTTCCCTGCAGTGGGTATTACAATAGTTTAATAATCTCAGGATAGTATGCTCAGTATACTCAGTGATTTTTGAATTTGTGGTATAGTGCGTTTATAGGTAGGGAAGGAGTTCACTTTCCCTTCTGGTAGTATCACGCAGACAGAGATGTAAATATAGACGTGGATGTAAATATAGAGGTAGATAAACATATAGCTATACTTTAATTACAGTGATGCTTTCAAGAATCATGCTAAACAAGCACTAAACAAAACTAGATGTAAAATACAGTTACGTGTAACACTCATGCACAATTATGACCAGCTCTTGCTTCAAATTAAGTATTCATTGAGCAAACGCTAAGTGCCAGGCACAGTGGTAGGCACTGCAGGGGAGAGATGTAAATAAGAACAAGACAGGGTTGATCCCCTCAGAAGCCCGGCATCCTAGGGGAAAACAGACATTTACAAAAATAAGAATTCTCCCTAAGGCAGGGACTGACTAAGGTCAACTCTGAAGTCTTCCTGGAGAAAGCAGCACTTGAGTTGGGTATTGTTCAGAGAGCTTATAAGGAGAGAACAATGGGGGGGGCGGGGGGGAACGCGGTTCTAGGAGGATGGAACTGTCTGGTCCTGGAAATATTTTCCTATCATTTCTTTTAAGAGCATTATTTGATTTTTTCTTTCACCAGGAGGTGGGTGCCTCCAAAGCTGTCACTAAGTAATGTTTTCAAGATCCATCCATGGTGTAGTATTTCATGGTGTTGTTCTTTATGATTGAGTAATACTCCATTGTATAGATCAGTGATGGCGAACCTATGAACTCATTTTTTTGGTTGATTTTTCTTTGTTAAATGGCATTTAAATATATAAAATAAATATCAAAAATATAAGTCTTTGTTTTACTATGGTTGCAAATATCAAAAATTTTCTATATGTGACACGGCACCAGAGTTAAGTTAGGGTTTTTCAAAATGCTGACACGCTGAGCTCAAAAGGTTCGCCATCACTGGTATAGATAGACCACATTTCCTTTATCCAGCCATCAGTTGATGGCCATTTGAGCATTTTGTTCTTTTGACTATTGTAAATAATGCTGCTGTGGACATTCATGTATAAGTATTTTTGTAGTATTTTTTGCTGTTTTATTTTTTTCTTTTTATTAAATTTACTAGAGGCCCAATACATGAAATTCATGCAAGAGTAAGCTTTCTTTGCCCCAGCTGCCAGCACCAGCTTCCCTCTGGCACCTGGGACCCAGGCTTCCCTTGCAGCCCTGGCTTCATCTGGAAGGTCATCCAGAAGGATGTCCAGTCTAATTAGCATATTATGCTTTTATTATTTATAGATTGGCGTGATATTAGTTAACAAGATTATGTCGGTTTCAAGTGTACATTTCTATGATACATGAACTCTATATTGAATTGTATGCCCACCACCCAAAGTCAAATCCTCTTCCATCACCATATATTTGGCCCCGTTTACCCTTCCCTACCCCAAATCCCTTGTTTGGACACCTGTTTTTTATTCTTTTTGGTATATAGGAGTGGAATTGATGGGTCATGTTATCATTCTATGTTTTGCTTTATATAATTTTATATATGTTTTTATTGATTTCAGAGAGGAAGGGAGAGGGAGGGAGAGAGAAACATCAATGATGAGAGAGAATCATTGATCAGCTGCCTCCTGCACACCCCACATTGGGGATGGAGCCCGAGACCCAGGCATATGCCCTGACTGAGAATTGAACCCTGACCTCCTGGTTCATACGTCAATGCTCAATCACTGAGCCATGCCGGCTGGGCTGTTTAGCTTTATAAGGGTTTATCTAATACATTCTTTACACCAGAAGAACAAAGTTTCTGCCTCGAGAAAAGTACTGGGATTGAGTCTCATTGTCCCATTTGGGTCACATGTCCATCTCTGAACCAATTTTTGTGGGAAGGAAAATGGAATACCATGATTGATGAAGGTGTGTCTACCTCTGCAGTAAGGTGAGCTCTCTTCCCAAGCTACATGGACTGAGAAGGGAGGAGAGATGGTTTTTTCAAAGGAAAATCAAAGTGGTATTATAAGAGGGGGGAAAAGTTACTAGAAGACAAAAACAAGAAGAGTCCACCTCACCGAGGAAGCAATAAAACAACAGCTTTTGGTAATTTTGGAATGTGTAATGGACATTTATTGAGCACGTAATGCATGTCAGGCACTATTCTAAGTCCTTTTCAGAGAACCAGTGTCCTCCTTACACAGTTGAGAAAATGAGACTCAGAGAGGTTAACTGATTTGCCCAAACATTAGAAAATGGTTGGGCTGGGACGTGAACCCAAATCTCTCCAAAGCCAAAGCTCTGATCCTTTCTTATATACCATGCTGGTGTTTTACCGAATAGAAGGAATCGGGCGTGAAGTAATCTGGATGACTGCTTGGTGAATGTCTTAATAATCACCATGCTATGTACCAAAGTTGGCGTCTTCATGTACACAGATACATTCACACGTTTCCCCACGGCATGAACTGAGTGGACACAGCCCTCTATCTCCCATCACACAGCACACAAAGCCAAGGTAACGAACTCTTCTTTTTCTCATTAAAATTAAGGACATAGTCAGCCAGTGAACCTCTAAAACATGGTCAGACCCCAGAATTCCACTTGGGAACCCTCTGCACAGTGGAGTTTGTGGTCTCTTTCAAAGAATGTGGAATTTAAGTGTCATCACCAAGGCTCCCCAGGTCCATCAGAAGTGGGCCTTCAATTGGTAAGCCACATTCCTCTTCTTGAACATCAAAACATTTTCTCCCTAAAGCATTTAATTTGATTCAACCTCAAAGGATTGTTTCTCAGAAATGGCCGGGATCTGCTGATCTTCCCATACTCTGGGTGAAATCTCAGTCCTGTTGTTAACATGGTACCTTGTCTCCCTCCTCTGTCTGAGCTGGGAACAAGAAGAAACCTGTACAATGACCGTCTCATAATAGGACTGTATTTTTTCTGCACATTACATCTCAGGGGATCATTGTTATTTGTCTCCTGCAAATGGCAATCCAGCCTCTCTGAGCTCCCTAGTTGCTTGGGAAGAAATGTTACTGCACAGCTTGTCTCCAATGATGCTTTATAATTGTAGCAGAAATGCAATGTTAGTAAAGCTGTCTGGCTAAAAAGGTGCATAAGCCCTGTGTATCTAGATCAGCACTCCAATGCCTTAAAAGCATATCTGATGTTTCTTCATTCTGGTGATATTTTGCATAAATACATAAAATAAGAATCAAATTTGATCACCCACAAATATGAGACTATCATAATCTCCAGGGAAGAAAAATCAGCCTGTTTATTCTCCACCAGACATTTTATAGCTCCCTATCTCTGGAGTTTTTTATATGTTCTTTCATTTTTTCTGGAATACCCCTCTCCTTATCTCCACTTATCCAAACACATCCTTTGATTGTCTTCTGCAGCTATTCCAGCTTATGATGATTTCATTCCCCAGGGACATTTGACTGCACCTTCCATTTGGCCATGAATCATGAGCTTCCTTTGACATTGCCTGTATTTTTCAACTGAATTGTTGTAACTATTCACATTTATAGCCAGGGTCCTGACCTTAGTTTCAACCTTATCCTGAATTGGAGGAAATGGCTTGTGAGAGGACAAACTAACTGATTCAGACAGCTAAGAATTCTCCCTTCCTCCCGCGACACGCCCTCCAACCCCCACCAACCTGCAGGATGTTCTATATAGCTACAGAAGCTCCAAATAATTGCTCACATCATGTACAGACATAAAAAGCTCTTGAGGGTACTGAAAATAATTCCATGAACTCAGAGAAGCTAAGCCAAGCAGGAAAGGAATGAAGGTCAATTTATAAAGACAGCGAGTTGTTGACATTAATCTTGTGAGAGGATAACAGCTTTACCTGACTTAGACAAACCAGAAAAAAACCCTATTCTCTGGGTAGCTGTCCATGGTTCTGAAAGTTCTACTGCCCTGGGTAACTTACATCGACCCTTAACTCCCTAACTGCAGCTACCATTGATTCTATTCACGTGGCCTGACACCTTACTTAGCCTGACTTCAACTAACATGTCCTCTGGACAATCTGTGTCCCAGATCAGTTGTCTTGGGAAGCAGTAGTGGTTGAAAGAATGGACTCTGGAGTCAGACTCCTTGGGTCTGAAGCTCAGATTCAACATATAAAGGAAGCTACTTAGTGTCACCTGTCAACTTAGGATATAGTATTAAGTACTTCAAGGATTGGGAGAGTTGAATAAGTAAGTCTATGTAAAGCAGTGGTTCTCAACCTTGACTGCACATTAGAATCACCTGGGAATCTTTTTAAAATCCTGATTTCTGGGCCTCATCCTCTGGAAATTCTGTTTCTTTGTTACTAATGTTGGGGCCCCACCCCATAACAAAGAAACAGAATTTCCGGAGGATGAGGCCCAGAAATCAGGATTTTAAGAAGATTCCCAGGTGATTCTAATGTGCAGCCCAGGTTAAGAACCACTGATATAAAGAGTTTAGCAGCGTCTCTGACATATAGTAAGTTCTCAGTGAATTTAACCTTTCATTATGATATTTGTGTCTTAGATCCTTAACTATATGTGAGATATTGAAAGAAAGGAACTGAATATTTTCCTTCATGATACCCTCTAGTGGCTATAGAGTAACAGGAAGTGCAGAAGCTTTGAATTAATTCAGATTGAGTCCAAATCCTAGATCCACAACATACTAACTGTAAATATTAAGTAACCCTTCTGAGCCTCCTTTTCCTAATTTATAAAGTGGAGTAAATAATAACTATTTTTCAGAATTTTAAATATCCTACATATATCTTGCTGATCTAAAATAGAGATGCAATAAACAATAATCATTGTGCTGTGGCTACAAATTTGAGAGGACTACGAGATTTTATTATTTCTGCTCATTTATCACCAACAGTCTGTAAGAATCAGGAGTATATATTGAGCACAAGATTTATCCAGGGAGGCCCATTTTTCTTGGAGGGCTCTATGACATATAGAGGATCAATTATTTAAGATGCTTAAGGCCTTGGTCATCAACTCGCTTTTTAAAAAAAAACAAAGAAATGAATTTCACATGGAGAATGTTGGATGTTACCTCTGCATCATTAACCTGACTGTGTAACATGGGTAAGATATGTCACAATGGGACTAGAGAAAGACCATAAGTGATTCTGTCTAGGAAAAAAAGCACCTCTCTAATTGTAGGCCAAGGGCTATCATTACATGCAATGCCCAGAATATTGAGTCTAAGTACTCCTCCTGTTCATTAACATAGTTTTGGAAAAACTCTGAAGACTGTCAAAAATATATTTGTAGGTTACAACTCCTGGATGATTCCCATAAAACTCTCCCCTCCCCCCAGATACCTTCTCTAGGAGGCTGACGGAATAATTGTCCATTGCACTTCAAAGTCCCAGCTGTTGGTTAATTAGGTCCTGATGGAACATGGTAAGAAAAACTAAGGCAAAAGATCATCTCCTCTTGGTAGAAGCTTCTGATTATTTTCCCAACTACAGCACACCCATTCATTCATCCAGCTTGTTCTGGAGCAGTGGTTCTCCACCTTCCTAATGCCTGACCCTTTAATACATGTTGTGGTGACTCCCAATTTCATTGTTACAAATTGAACATAATTAAAGCATAGTGATTAAACACAAAAACATAATGTAATTATATATGTGTTTTCCGATGGTCTTAGGTGACCCCTGTGAAAGGGTCGTTTGACCCCCAAAGGGGTCGCGACCCACAGGTTGAGAACCGCTGTTCTAAAGAATGAGCTTCAGATATGTGTCTAAAAAGGTAAAGCCTCAGAGTTTCTGCTGGTCACTCTACTTTCCTGAAAAATGTCCCTTTCCCCTGGTCTGTGGGAAGCATGGCACCTTTGTCTGCCCACTGTCTACTCGGCAACCACAGTCCTTGCCCCATTTGTGAGTAGAACTTACACACCTAAGGCTTCAAATACTTAAGATGCCAGGTGGTTAAGAGAGACCTATCAGAAGGTTGTCCCCCAAAATATCTTCTCCCATTCTAAGAGTAGTTGAAAAGCTCCACAACATGTTCTCAGAAGGCAATATTAGCCATGAAGTCTGCCAATATGTCACCAAATACCAAAACTTATTTCTAAATTCCACAGTGGTCTGCAGAAAAGGAGAAACTAAAGAAAATGGAAGAAAGCATAACAATGGGGTTAAGAGCATGGACCTGGGTTCATATCCCATCACCACCACATGCTGGATCTGTTGAGTGACTTCTCTATGAATCAGCTGCCTCCCTTGTGAATTGGAAATAATAATATGGCCTACCTTACAGAGTTGTAATGGCCAGGGATTAAGTTATATAATTCATATAAGGTGCTTAGCCCAGGACCAGTAAATGGTAAATATTCAATACATTATTTATATAAGCACTTTTTAGTATATGATATGCATGATCTCATTGAATATCACAAACCTATGAAGTAGGTATGACATCTCTTTTCCGATCTGTCACCAAGAAAACTGAGACTTAGAAAGAAAATGGAATTTGCTTCAGATCCTACAGCTAGGAATTGGCAAGCCCATGATTCAAACCTAGATCAGTCTAGCCAGACAGATTCTGTTAATTTAATCAATTCTTTATGCAAAAGATCCAAGCCCTTTTAATCCCTGACCCCAGTTACACAACCCTAACTGAGGGATAGATCTAGCCACGCCAATGAGCCAAGGGGAGAACTGCTCTGACCTCCATGTTGTGAAACAGAAACAATTATTAACATTTTATAACAACCCATCCAACTAAACCACCTTAGGACAGGAGTGCAAAATTCAACCCAGGCAACGAAAATGCTCCCAGGTTCCTAAAACTGCACCTGTAAAACTGTGTATTTTCACAAACTCAAGATCCTAGGGGACAGGGTTTGGTGGACCATCACTTCATGTCCCCTTCATTGCACAGCTCTGAAGAAGGAGTGTTCAGTGTCAGGCCTTGCGTCAAGGGTTTCTAGGTCTTATCACTTCATCCATCAAATCCCACTAAAACACAAGGATTATTAGCCCCATTTAACTGGTAAGTAAACTGAGGATCAGAGAAGTTAAATGACTTTCCCAAGGTCACTCCAAAGAAAAACTGTCATGAAAACCCAGTCTGTCTAAACCGAGAACTGTCACAGTGACACCTTCACACAGCCTATGATGGGACTAGTGCCCCTGGAGACATCCCCAAAGCTCCTTCCAGTATGCCCTGGGCCCCCCGCCTCCCCCCTGGACCTTCCAGAAGTCAGCATTCCTTGTGAAAAAATTAACTAATTAATGGCATTGGTGCCATCACTGAGACCTGGGTGGGCATGAAGTCTCAGAAATAGAAACCCTTTGCTAGAAGCACAGTCTTGGCTTTATATCTCCTGACACTAATTAACAATTCTGGATAAAGCAGAAGCTTCATTTTTTTTATGCAATATATTCTTCTCTGTAATTCCTATGCCCTCGCCCTTTCTGTGCCTTATTTGAGTGTTCATTCTTTTTCCCTGTGATCTTTATGCCCTTAGAAGTGACAACACACTGAATGTGAGGTTTAATTATTGAAAGGATGTGCTATTAAAAAGTTATACCTGAAGATTTTGAAGATTTGCCAATACAAAGAACAGACAGATACCCATAGTAGGACAATGCCTTTTGCTAGAGCTATGGGATTATGGCAAAATTTCAGTTAAACAAATTATACCATGCCAGGGAAAGATGTTGCAGCACTTTTTGAATAAACCTGCTTTCCAGTGGCTTATTAGATTAGTGCTAACTTTGTTTTCTGTGGGTTAAAACCTAGCTTGCAAACTTGCGCATCCTTTAAGAGCACTAATCAATCCTTCCTAGCATTCACCAACTAAAATTATTTCCGTTTTTAATTAAAGTAACCTCACTCTCACATAATGCTGAGGTGACCTCTCCTATACTGGGAATTTGCAAGAATAACTTTAGATTAAAAGATCAATCATGTAGAGTTTCACTTCTGCCTAGGATGCAGAAAGTTGGAAGGAGCTTCTCTCCCACCCTAACAACAGCAAAAAGGCAGGTAAACTTCAAAATCCTAACTTTCCTTAGACGCCTCCAAAAACTGACGTGTCAGGGAAGCCAAGTAGCCTGAACTCCAAAGAAAGACAGGCTCCTCCAACATCACTGGTGACAGAGTACGAGATGAAGAGATGCCAGGCCCCATAGAAGTGGGAAAGAAGAATTCAGCTAGAATGTTTCACAAAAGCGGCTGAATGCCAAGTGTGGGCTAGCTTGAGATTATAGAGCCCCTGAGAATCAGACACAGGGAAGTGCACACACACTCCCAGGCTCTTCTCTATACACTTCCAGCGCGTGTTTGGGAGAAAGATCAGAAGCAGATGGGATTCTGGAAAGAGCTTCCTTGGAGGGACAGTCCCATGCTACTGGGGTGCATGCAAAAACCTCCTTCCAGATCCTTCTCCCCAACAGAACTAAAACCTCAAAACCATAGAAGCAAGGCAGCAATCCAAGGCCCAGGTGGAGACCCACTGCAGCAGAAGAGAGGGCAAAAGAAAAATATCCTCCACCCTGGGGGGAGGGGCATGAAACAATTATATAACAATAAAGGGGTGGAGGGATTGAGCAAAAAAGGAAAAGGAGAGAGAGAAAAATTCATGGACACGGACAACAGTGTGGTGATTGTTTGCAGGGGGAGGGAGGGAGGGAGGGAGGGAGGGAGGGAGGGAGGGAGGGCTGGCTATGGAGGAGGATACAGGGGGGATAAATGGAGATGGACAGAGACTTGACTTGGGGTGTGAACACACAATACAGTGTACCGATGATGTGTTGTGGGATTGTGCACCTGAAACCTGTATAATTTTGTTAACCAGTGTCACCCCAATCAATTCAATAAAAATGGAAACATTTTCAAATTTAAAAAAAAAAAATAAAGGGATCAGTTCACGAAAAGGACACAACAATCCTAAGTGCATATATATGTAACAAAATGGATAAAAGTGAAAGGAATAATAGATAAATACACAAATAAGGTAGAGATTAAAGCACTCCTCTCTCAGTGCTACTTTATAGGACAAGTAGAAAGAAAATTTAGTAGGGATATCGAAGATTTCAACAGCATAACTAACCATCCTGACATAATTGACTTTTGTAAAACATTCTCCCAGCAACAAAATACACTTTTTTTTTTCAAATGTACAGAACATTCCCCAAGATAGACTGTATTCTTCTACATATAGGTCTACACAGACTCTTCCAGAAAATAGGGAAGAAGGAAAGACTTTTCTATCCATTTTTCAGGCAAGCATTATACTAATCCAAATCCACATTCCCAGGCATGTCCCTTTTCAGGCTCCAATAACCCAAAAGCCGTCATCAAAAGAGAGCTGACAGGTATGAGCAGGTGGAAGTGAAAGCAAAGCAAAGCTAGGGGTCACAGAAAAATGGGATCCAAGAGGATCTGGGCAGACCACCAACCGAATCTTTCACCCCCACTTATTGAGCATCTACATTGAACCAGGTGTCCTGTTAGGCTCTTTATAATCCTGAAAGATTGTATTATTATTCCCATATTCTTACTTAACCCTGGCAATAACTCTATGAGGCAGCCCTTACTAATTCCATTTTAAATACTGTAACACTAAGGCTCAGAGAGGTTAAGTAACTTCCTCAAGATCACACAGCTACTCAGTGGCAAGGAATGGATTCGATCCAGGGTCTATCTGGCCTCTGCCAAGTTTGTTGCTGTTTTTCTCCCTTTATGTGCCTCCCTTCCTCTTCTCTAGCACATCCCCCCCACCCCCCCTCCAATTAGGTACTGAAGTCCTTCCCTGTTGTCAATGTCAGTGACCATAATTCCATAAGCAGTTGCCTGTCTTTTGGCCATTGTCACTGTCCACACTCTGTTCAAACTTACCTTCCTGGGTCCCAGGCCTAGTTCTGCCAATGCCCTGCTCTTTGCTGGTTGTCGAGTTGGAAAAGCCTTGATGGATAGAATTCCAGCCAGGAATTATATAGATTGGGGATGGAAGGCTAGAACTTCATCTTAACTCAAATGAATGAATTTCTATTAGTCTCAAGAATCCAAACCAGAACCTCAGTGGGAATCAGAATAAATAGGAATCCTGATTTAACCATAGACAACAAAAGGGAGTGGAAGAGGGTGCTCCCTGGAAAGAGCTTTACCGGTCATCGAAGAGTTTTCTCAGTAACTGTGGCACTCGCTTACCCCATTCTCTCTCAGACCTGCACAGACACAGCCGGAAGGAAGGTCTCCCAAGTTCTCCTTCTTGAGTCCCTCTCACCTCATCTCTGGATGACAAACCCTAAGCAATGAACAGAGAAGATCCAATTAGCAAGAGGTTTTCATTGAACCTTCCGTGTAACCAGCAGGAAATCTATGATACCCCAGGGGTATCTATGGGTTCAAAGCCATCAAAACCTCTGCAGCTTCCCAGGAGAAATCTGAAACTGGCCACTTACCTAGAGAGCAAGGAGAGAGTGGTTTGGGTCGAGTCACGGGTACCATCCAGACGGGCTCAACCGCACCTTCCTCTCTGAGGCTAGTTCCTGAAACAGCTCCCCGCACTCGCGGGACAGTGGGCAGAGCGTACATTCCGCGAACAGGGGAGGAATGGCGCCTCCCCCTGCCTGGGTCCAGCTTGCTGGTCAACCAGCAGTCATGTCCTCTCCGTGACCTTCTCCAACACTTGCCAGGATTCCACCTCTGAGCTTTTCCACGAGTCCTCAGACTTCATTCTGCAGCGGCTTGCGCCCTCCTGTTTGCAAAACACCACGCTAAGCTCTCCCACCTTGTCTGCCGGCCAGGGAGCTGGCAGAGTCGTGGACACAGCACGTGCTTCTCAAACCTCAGCTCTTCCTCCAACGTCCTCACTGGAGCTTCAGCCGCTGCTGGGCATGGTGGAAGCTGACCGCCCCGCAGTGCGGCCGGCCCCCTGCAGCCGGGCGTCCCTTCTGCACGCATGCGCCCCGCGCAGCTCCTCACAGGAGCAGGGCGGCCAGTCCAGCCCCTCCCGCCTGCAGCCATCCACACACATCTGACCTATGGGCTGCCCTCCCCACAGAGGCCAAGGCCCACTCAGCGTTTCCCATGCCGATGCCCCTTTCCCAAGGCCCCTTGCTCAGGAGGCCTGGCCGCCTCGCCAATTGGCAGCTCATGAACTTGAGAGCTTCCTGGGTTAAATTCGGGCTCCAACTCAGAGACCAAGACAAACGGCCCTAGCTGGTTTGGCTCAGTGGATAGAGCGTCGGCCTATGCACTAGCAGTGGTTCTCAACCTGTGGGTCGCGACCCCTTTGGGGGTCGAACGACCCTTTCACAGGGGTCGCCTAAGACCATCGGAAAACACATATATAATTACATATTGTTTTTGTGATTAATCACTAGGCTTTAATTACGTTCAATTTGTGACAATGAAATTGAGGGTCACCACAACATGAGGAACTATATTAAAGGGTCGCGGCATTAGGAACGTTGAGAACCACTGCACTAAAGGGTCCCAGGTTCGATTCTGGCCCAGGGCACATGCCCAGGTGTGGACGCTCAGTCCCCGGGGGAGGTGGGGGGGTGCAGGAGGCAGCCAATCAATGATTCTCTCTAATCATTGATGTTTTGATCTCTCTCTCCTCTCCCTTCTTCTCTGAAATCAATAAAAATAAAGAGAGAGAGATCAAACAAAGGACATGTATGCATGCATATAAGTCTGAGGGGGCGGAGAGGGGGGGGCAATGGGTAGATAAGGACACACATGTAATTCCTTAATCAATAAAGAAATCTAAAAAAAGAAGGCAGTCAAAAAAAAAAAAAAAAAGAACTCTTGTTACCAAGATATCTTTTAAATAAAATACCTCACTAACCTTTCAGAGAGAGAGAGAGAGAGAGAGAGAGAGAGAGAGACCAAGACAAAGGAAAACGGGAGGCCACTCCAGAAGGGTAGGTGGTGGTGTGATAAGCAAGGGAACTTACTTCTGAGGCTGGTTGCGACAAGACGAGGAGGCCTCCCGCCAGAATCTAAAACACTTTATTCCGAGGCCTTAACGGGGTCCAGTCACATGTACCGTCCAAATGGCCTCAGTAGCACCTATTTCTTAAGGCTGCGCCCTTGAAAGGGGCTCCAGCTGTGAGAACAGAGGACGGAGCAGGCATTTCAAGCACAGGAGAGTGAGGAGGAGCCTCCGATTGCCAGGGTCAAGCTTGCAGGTTAACCGGCGTTCACGTCCTCTGGATGACCTCCCGCAACAGTATCGTAAGGAACTAAGAAACTAATAAGCGTAATTAGTGAAGATGAGGTCATTAGGGTCAGTCCTAATCTAACGTGACTGGCGTTGGATTATATACAGTGTACATATAAAAGGCCTAACAGTGTCAAGCCTGTCGTGCCGTTCTGGGGACAAGAGTGGTAGGTGGAGGAGAGCCTCTAAGAGCCTGCCTGGAGAGTGTCTACAAAATAGCAGTGAGAACAGAAGAGCATCTGGTGATATTGGAAAAGTTTTAGTAAAACAATCTGAGGACAGGTCAGCAAATAGCAAAAACAACTAGCAACCATTGAGCATTATCTGTGTGCCATGTGCTTTTGTATTATTTGTAGTATAGATCATCTTTTATTTATATATCATCTTCATTCTCACATATCCTTACAAAACGGGTATCTCGTCAAGCCCACTTTACTTGCCCAAGGTCACACAGCATATAGAAATCGTAGTCAGGAGCTGGACCTGGTCTTGTTCAGGCTCTAAAGCCACACTTTAATTCTTTTATTATAAATGTATGGTCCTGCCAAAACCGGTTTGGCTCAGTGGATAGAGCGTCAGCCTGCGGACTGAAGGGTCCCGGGTTCGATTCCGGTCAAGGGCATGTACCTGGGTTGCGGGCGTATCCCCAGTAGGGGATGTGCAGGAGGCAGCTGATCGATGTTTCTCTCTCATCGATGTTTCTAGCTCTCTATCTCTCTCCCTTCCTCTCTGTGAAAAATCAATAAAATATATTTTTTTAAAAAATAAATAAATAAATAAATGTATGGTCCAGAATGAATAGCACAATATTTAAGTACCCAGCCTCTTCATGCATGTCAAACCTACCGGCCGCGAGTTTGACATGCTTGCTCTAAATCAAAGTTCTTGAAACCTTAATTATGCTACTTACCGGCTGTGCAACTGTATTACTTTCCTAGGGCTGCTGTAATAAAGCACCACAAACTGGGAGGTGTAAACAACAGTAAGGTATCGTCTTGCAGTGCTGAAGTCCCAGAATCGGTTGGTTACTTCTGGGGGCTGTAAGAGAGAAATCTGTTCCATATATCTTAGCTAGTGTCTCATGAATTGTCTGGCAATCTAATCTCTGCTTTCATCTTCATATGGAGTTTTCCCTGCATGTATCTCTGCGTCCAGATTTCCTCTTTATAAGGACACCAGTCACACTGACCTAGGACCCACCCTGATGTCCTCATCTTTACTAATTGTATCTGCAACAACCCTATTTCCAAATAAAGTCACATGCTGAGGTACTGGATTTGGAACTTCAACAGGTGAATTTTGAGGGGTACCCCATTCAATGCACAAAAGCAGTCATTGACAATTAACTTTTCTCTGTGTTTACTCATCTGTCAAAGTGACCACTGCAGAGTTAGGACGACTAAAACAGTTAACCTATACAAAGTGTCTACAAGAACCAAATACAACTTGCCACCTACTTTTATACAGCCAGCCAGCTGAGAATGGTTTCAATATTTTTAAAGAGTTGAAAAAAAAATCAAAGGAAGAATAATATTTCATGACACGTGAAAAAATGAAATTTTAATTGCAATGTCCATAAATAAAGTTTTCTCGAAATTCGACCACGCCTATTTATTTACATACTGTCCAGGGTTATTTTTACACCACAGGAGGAGAGTTGAGTAGTTGCAGTTCCTACAGAGACCAGATGGGCACAAAGCCTAAAATACCTACTGTCTGGCCCTTTACAGAAAACATGTGCCAACTACCAACCTGGAAGGTTACCTAGGCTGTAGTAGACTGTATTAGTATTCTTAGTTTGTTTTCTTTCACCGCGGCAGGGGTCATCTACCTCTGGGATCCTTTGTGTAGCAAGGAGCATTTTCAGTGCACGTGATGCAGGATGTCCCCAGCCACAGCCAGCCCTGTGTGCCTGGGGACCCCAATATTCTCCTGAATTGGCTGGCTTCCTCTGTCGTGCTCATCAGCTACCCTCTGGTTGAATCAAGTCCAAGCCCATAAGCTTGCTTTGCTTTCTCCTGCTTGTCTCAGCAATTTTGCTTTCCCCCCGCCCCCTGCACAAGTTCCCAACAACTCCAACTGGGTCCAGAGGTGAGCACTTCCCAACCTGAAATCATTTGCATCTGACAAACCAAGGGCTTTTTCTCGCTGTCAATCTTGGCAGCCCGTGGCATCTCCAGCACAATACGCCCCGTTCCTGTCGGAAGCTTCTGCCTCCTTCCCACAAACGGTAGGACACATGCAGCTTTAAAAAAGAAGTGTGTGCACTCCCCTCCCCCCCCCCCCATTTTGCACTGGCAATAAAAAGAAGTGAAACCTCACTTAGTCTGATGCTCATTTGGTATGCCCAGGGAAGAAGGGAGTGGAGGAGGCCAGAAGTGGACCAGACAGCAGCGTGTGGGGGCATCTCTTGGGAGGGAGCAGGAATATATTCTGTGATGACTCAGCAACATTGGCAAGTGCAGAGAAATTGCAGTTCAGATGGGGAGAAGAAACACGATTTCTTGCAGCGATCCAAAGAGTGGAGAGTTTAATTGCCAAAGAGATCCCAATTGTTTTGGCTCAACGTGTTAGGGTTTTGTATTGGATGGCATTTTGGCTCCTCTCGATTTCTTTTTCTTTTGAAAGTTGTAGGATTTAGGAATAAAGCCAAATCATAGGCAGATTGAAGCCTTTAACTCTTAATTAAAGGTTCTTATTCAGCCTTTCACATCCAGCCTCAGAACTTTTTATCCAGTTGCCTCTGAGGACAAATGAGAAATTCTAAAAATAAGTCAGTTGCATGCACAGTCCCTCTGAGGTCAGACCATTGTCCCCCAGGAGGACACAGCTGTTGTTGTTGCTGTCGTTATGCCACTCAGGCCGGAGTCACACTGGGATGGAGACGCCTCCCTGCTGGAACCGTGAGGAGAAAACACTCCCCAAAGAGGACCCCAGTATCATTCCCAAGTGACCCCATGTTCTAGAAACTTCTCTCTCTCTCTGAAAGTCCCTCTTTCCCCTAGTCCTTGAGCAACCCATGGGTTTTCTCATCTCTCTCAATGGCAACTCGGGTTTCAATTGCCGAGGCCAAAAGCCTTGGTGTTATCTCGGACACCTCTGCTTCTCTCATAACTCACATCCAATCTGTCGCCAAATCCTGTCAGTTCTATTCAGAACCAGGTACATAATTTGTGGGGCCCAGTGCAAAATCAAAATGGGGGTCCCTGTCCAAGGGTTCTTAAGAATTTCAAAATGGTGACAGCAGAGCATGAAACCAAGCCTGAGGTCCTTCTGAGCAAGAGACCTGTGTGACGCCACAGCTCGCACCCATGGTTCCACCTGCAAAGGCATATCTACAATCTGACCACTTGTCACCATCTCCCCTGCTAACCACCTGGCCTATGTCCTCTTTTTGCCCCTTTAGTCCAGCGGTTCTCAACCTGTGGGTCACGACCCCTTTGGCGGTCGAACGACCCTTTCACAGGGGTCGCCTAAGACCATCCTGCATGACAGATATTTACATTACGATTCATAACAGTAGCACCATTACAGTTATGAAGTAGCAACGAAAATAATTTTATGGTGGGGTCACAACATGAGGAACTGTATTTAAAGGGCCAGAAGGTTGAGAACCACTACTTTAGTCGGTTTGCAGCAGCCAGAGTAAGTGGATAAAGTCCTTCCTCTGCTCAAAATCCTCCACTGGCTCTTCATGTTGCCCAGAGTGAAAGACAAAGTCCTTAGAATGGCCAGTGGCCAACAAGTTTGCTCACACCCCCTGGCACCTGGTAGCTCATCTGCGACCCTCCCTTGCTCCTTGCGCTCCAGCCTCAGGGCACCACCCACTGTCCTTCCTGTGGCATTTACCTTCCCTTCCCGCCGCCTGGACTGTCACCACCAGTGCACACAAACATGCTCTCCCTCACATCTTTCAAGTCGGATTCATTCAACAAATAATTAATGAGCAGGGACGATGTGCTGGACACTGTCCTGAGCACAGATGGTTGGACTCAGCACTTCTCTGATCATTACTGACATGGAGCAATTTTCATAAGCTTATGGGCTATTTTATAGCTATTTTTCTAAATATGTGGTGTTTTATTTTTTTTTCAGCAGACCAATTTAATTTCTTAAAACAGCTTCTTTGAGAAATATCTACACTAATAAAAGAGAAAAATGGTAATTGGCGTACGGCGATACCCTTTTCATTGGCTATTCAGGGCTATATGCAAATTAACTGCCAACTAAGATTGGCAGTTAACTGCCAACTAAGATTGGCAGTTAACTGCCAACTAAGATTGGCAGTTAACTGCCAACAAGATGGCAGCTAATTTGCATATGTAGGCACAATGCAGGGAGGCGAAAGGGAAAGCAGGAAGAAGCCCCCTGCCACTGACAGTGATCGGAAACCCAGGGGGGAGCTAAGAGCTGGGGGGCAGGGCAAAGGAGGCCCTGGGGCCGCCTTTGCCCTGCCCCCCAGCCATGATCGGAGAATCAGGCGCCTTTGCCACCCTGGCCAGTGATAGCAGGAAGTAGGGGTGGAGCCAGCGATGGGAGTTGGGCAAGATCGAAGCTGGCAGTCCCAGGAGCTAGGGGTCCCTTGCCTGGGCCTAAAGCGAAGCCCACGATCGCGGCGCCCCCCCGCTGCCACTGCAGGTCCCCGCTGCCTGGGCCGGACGCCTAGGCCAGAGGTGTTAGGCCTGGGCAGGGGCGGAGCCTGCAACCGCGGGGAACTGGGGGTCCCCTGCCCAGGCCTGACACCTCTGCCGGAGGCCTCAGGCCTGGTCAAGGGGCCAATCCGGTGATTGGTGATCGGAGGGTGATGAGGTTCAACTCCTCTGGCCGAGGCATCAGGCCTGGGCGGGGGGCGGAGGCGGGGATTGGGGGGATATGACGGTCCCCTTGCCCAGGCCTGAAGCCTGGGTCAGAGGCGTCAGGCTTGGGCGGGGGTTGGAGCAAGCGATCAGAGGGAGATGGGGGTCCCCTGCCCAGGCATGATTCCTGGGCCAGAGGCCTCAGGCCTGGGCGGGGGCCAGAGCCAGTGATCCGGGGGAGATGGGGGTCCCCTGTCCAAGCCTGACACCTCTGGTGGAGGCGTCAGGCCTGGGCAAGGGGCCGATCAGGCGATCGGAGGGTCATGGGGGTCTACGCCTCTGTCAGAGGCGTCAGGCCTGGGCAAGGGGCCAATCCTGTGATTGGAGGGTGATGGGGGTCAACACCTGAGGGCTCCCAGTATGTGAGAGGGGGCAGGCTTGGCTGAGGGACACTCCCCCCCCCACACACACACCCAGTGCACGAATTTCGTGCACCGGGCCCCTAGTTTTACATATAAAATGGTATGTATTTAAAATACACAGCTTGATATTTTGGCATATATATATATATATATATAGTGAACATATGCAAAACATTGCATATATATATATATATATATATATATATATCATGATCAAGCTAATTAATATATCCATTACCTCTATATAGTTACCCTTGTGTGTGTTGACAAGATTTAGGATCTATCATCTTTGCAAATTTCAAGTATACAGTACACTATTGTTAACTGTCGTCACCATGCTATGACATTAGATCTCTAGAATTTACTCATTCTACATAACTGAAACTTTGTACCCTTTGACCAATAACTCCCCATTTTCCTGACTTCCCCACACCCCCCCCCCCCCACACACACACACCTGGTACCCGCCATTCTACACTCTACTTCTGACTTTGACTATTTTAGATTCCACATATAAGTGAGATCATGCTATATTTCCCTATGGAAATTACCTGTTTGTTTTATATAACAAACACATAGTACTTGTACTCTATGCTGGGCATGACTCTAACAATTTATGAGTCACTTGATTATCCTAATTTCACAAATGAAGAAACATTAAGTGACTTACTCAAGGTCATAGACCCCTTTTTCTGTTGTGTAGTAAATCTTCAGCATATTGATTTATGGGAACTTTTTCTACATAATGGCTAATACCCATTTGTGTGTTTTATATTCTACTTTCTGCGTAATAGGAGAAAGACTTGCCATGTTGCCTCCAACTGTCCTTGTGTCAAGCTTTCTGCTCACTGAGCTACACGTGCACACTAGCAAGATCATTTTATTTAACTTTGTCTTTTAGTTATATGCTATTGTGTACCAAATTATTCCTCTCCCACACCCCCAAAAATTAACAGCTTAAATCCCAAATATATCATCTCACATATATTCTAGGGGTCAAGGATTAGGAGCAGCTTATCTGGGTAGTCCTGGCTCAAGATCACTCATAAAATTTTAAAAAGTAAAAGATCTAAGAAGGCGAGATAGTAGTTGTGAAGAAGGAGGGAGGGAGTAGTTATTGGGAAGGGGCACAAGAAAGTTTCTGCATACCAGAAATGCTCTATTTCATTAACCAGGGTATGGTTTGACATGTGTTTGCTTTGTGATATTTCATTAAGCTATACATGTATGGTTCTTTTCACTTTCATGAATGTGGGTTATACATTAAAAGTATTAAAACCTTACTTTTTGCATAAACAGAATGCAGGGGAGACATCTAAGGCATTTTTGGAAACAAATTCGGCCTCTTACATTCCAGCTGGCCCCATGCCATCGCCAGCCCCACAGTCACTCAATAGTTTACACTCCCCTTCATGGGCTGCAGGCACCAGGCATGGCTAGAAGTTCAAGACCTTTTAAAACAGATCTCAGAGCACATCCAGCCTCAAGCATCAGTACTGGGGTGGCTTTTGTCAAATGGCTGTCTGCATCACAGGAGCCCAGAAAAACACTGCCATCTGGCAAGGCACTTAAGTGGGGGGAGCCTGAGGCACTGAGAACGAAAATGAGATTCAAAGTGCTACTTAAGATCACATCCATTTTTGATTTGGGGTTTTGGGGGGTAGGGTTTGGAGTTTTGGGGGGTTTTTCTTTGTTTTTTAGAAGTCACAGCAAGGTTTGCTTCCTGTTTCCTTTAGTGATACATCTACCTGTCTCTCCAGGAATGGAGAGGACTTCTAAAGACCCCACCAGGACATTGCTCTTACAAGTAGAAAATGAATAAGATACAAGAACAAGAATAAAATGAATGAGAGGGAAGAACCATGATCTGTATTAATTTCCTATTGCTGCTGTAACAATGCACCACAAACCTAGTGGCTTCAACCACACATTTATTGTCTTGCAATTCGGGAGGTCAGAAGTCCAACATGTGTCTCCCTGAGCTAAAATCCAGGTGTTGGGAAGGCTGTGTGCCTTTGCAGGGGCTCGAGGGGAGAATCCATTTTCTTGCCTTTTCCAGGCTGCCTGCATTCCTTGGCTCACGATCCCTTTCCATCTTCAAAGCCAGTAATGGCCTGTATTTCTCAGATGCTGTCTCTCTGACTCTGAATTTCTGCCTCCCTCTTCCACATTTAAGGGTTCTTATGATTACACTAGAGGCCCGGTGCACGAATTCACGCCCAGGTGGGGTCCCTAGGCCTCGCTGGCGATCAGGACTCAGCAGGGCCTTCTCGCCCAGTCCTGATTGGGGCCAGGCCAATCAGGGCCTGCTGGCTGGGGGGACTGCAGGATGTTGGCTGGCTGTGGGAGGTTGGCTGTGGGAGTGCACTGACCACCTGAGGACATCTCCTGCATTGAGCATCTGCCCCCTGGGGGTCAGTGCACATCATAGCAACTGGTCTTTCCGGTCGTTTGGTCATAATGGTCACTTAGGCTTTTAGATAGATAGATAGATAGATAGATAGATAGATAGATAGATAGAGGATATAGATAGATAGATTGGGCTCATTTGTAGGACAATCTCCCTGTTTTAAGGTCAATTGATTTATCGCCTTAATTCCATCTGCTACTGATACAGTAGGCAGTTAGGCATGAACAGAGTAGGAAGAATAGGCCAGGTACAAAAGGTCACCCAGGGTAGAAAGGCCTGGCCGCCTAGGAACGAGCAATTATAGGGTGGGACTTCGTCCCCAGTGTGACCTTTCTCCTACCCTAGCATATCACTAGGCATGTCTCTGGTCACTTGGTAGACTCCCTTAGAGGAGGAAATGGGGGCCAGAGAATATCCTCATATGACTCCCATACAAGCCCTTGCATGACCACTCCCTTAAGCATTAAGCCCTCAGGACAATGAAGTTCTGACCCGAATCAAATAATCTTAGGAATAAAGCCTCGCATCTGTTCACCACAGAGACAGAGTTTTGGTCAAAGTGGAAATGGCATCTAGCTTTCAGTTGTGTTTCAGCTCCAAGATCAGAAAAGCAGCAAAACCAGATGAAGCAACACCATGGCTGGCATGAGGACCTGCTGCAATGACTAATGACCCCCTTGCCTAGCACCAGCCATTCAGTAGAGACCATGACCCTGAAAGGACACCCCTAAAAAGCTGATGAATATTCTATTGAGACCAGATAAAAATCCTAAAGAAAAAGAACCCAGTTATCTCTATTTCTCTCTCTCTCTCTCTCTCTCTCTCTCTCTCTCTCTCTCTCTCTCTCTCACACACACACACACACACACACACCTGTACCTTCCCCCAAGGCATGAACCTTTGCTTTCTTTTTTCTAAGCTCCAAGGGCCCCTCTTTTGCCTCTCTAACTCGTTTCCTCAGTCCACTTAGCGCACTTCTCCGCCCATGTGACTTTCTAAATAAACTTTTGCTTGTATTTGAGTTCTTGGCTCTGATTTCTTTCTTAGCTGAACTCAAGGACTAACACCTGGTGCAGTTTGTGGTTAACACTACCCTAATTCCCTCTTGCCATGTAATGCAACATAATCACAGCTTCTGATGGTTAGGGCATGGACATCCTTGGAGGGGGGCATTATTCTGCCATTAACCTCCACTACTGATTCATTTCTTTTTGTCCAGCTCCCCATTGGCTCTGTGAGGGTAGGAACCTTTTTACCCTCACTGCTGTTTCTCCAGCATCTGGAGCAACATTAGTCTCAAAATAAATACCAATAAGTATTTGTTCAGTTCTGTTGAAAGTCTTTTGCATATTCACTGTGAGGCCTAAGAGCAATTAATCTGAAGAAATCCTTTCATGCCCTGGCCCATGTGGCTTAGCTGGCTGGGAGTTGTCTCATACACCAGAAGGTGGGGGGTTGATTCCTGGTCAGGGCGCATACCCAGGTTGCAGGTTTGATCCTCAATCCAGGTGTGAGCGGGAGGCAACCAATCGATGTTTTTCTCATATCGATGTTTCTCTCTCTCTCTCTCCATTCCTCTCTCTAAAATCAATTTAAAAATATCCTTTTCACAGAACATAAATGTGCCTTTACTTTAATGCACATGTCCTCAGGACCCATAGAAGTCAGAGGAACAAAAGTAAACAGGATGGAGAAGGGAAATTTCATATGGAAACTTTGGAATCCCCCAGAAACCAATGCCCAAGTTCATTTAGCATTTGGCATGGGCCTGAGACTGACACAGCGCCCAGCAAAATAAGGTGGGTTTAAATGACTCAGAAGCAGTATGGAATGCAGACATTAAATAATTATAGAAATTTGGAATTTTAAACTGGTCCTATAGGGTCTGACCCCAGTTTCCCTTTAGACCAGTGGTTCTCGACCTTGGCTGCACATTAGAATCACCTGGGAATCTTTTTTAAAATCCTGATTTCTGGGCCTCAAAATCCTAATTTTAAAAAGATTCCCAGGTGATTCTAATGTGCAGCCAAGGTTGAGAACCACTGCTTTAGACCCCTATGATGCTAATCATTTTAGGTAAAACACAAACAAGACATTAAAACACATACTCACAAAATAGGAAATTTATTTCCCTTTCAATTCTCTGCAACCCTTAGTATGCAAAACATAAGTCTCATTTGGGTTTTGCTTTGACTTTAACGCCTCACACCTGCTAATATTTTTAATAGAGAGAGCAGGCCTCAGGCTAGAGACTTGGACAGGCTCCTCCTAGATGTGGCATTTGTGGCCAAACAGAGCAGGTGGCTCTAGATGGCTGGTTTGGGGAAACACTGGTGCCCGGAGACTAAAGCAAACAGTAGTTAGCATCAAAAAGAGACATTAGAAGGCCAATGGACTTTGATATTCAGCAGGGCTGAATATCAGCACAAGCTCCTCCCCCCCCCCAACCCCCCACCCCGATTGCAATGGCTTGAGGCAATTTCCTGACCTGATAATCCTTATATCGTTTACCAAACTTTACCTTTGATCTGCCTGTATACATTGCTAAAGGGCAAATGTGTATTCAAAGTAAATAAAAGGAGATGGACCAGTCTAGGTGTGCCTCTTCACGAAAGAGGTTTCCACCTGGCCTCCCATCCTTCCAAATTCATATTTCTTGTATAGCATTTTCATTTGTGCGTCAGCCCTCCTTCAGATCCTGAACCTCACCGTGCAGGACATGGGAACACGGGGGCCAACACCCTGTTTTCACAGCTGAGGAAAGAGAGCTGGTCTCCTGACCCCACCTTCTGAGCCCACTTCCAGTGTCTGCCTCTTGTGTGTGAAGGTACCCAAGAAATAATAGGGGAGAAAACAGACCATCCATCACTAAAAGGATGTAAGAAGGGAAAGGAAAGGGGGCAGGAGGGTGGATGTTTTCCTCTCTGGCCTGGCTGCTGGGCACCAGGCCTTGGAGAAAAGACAGAATGTTATGAGGGAGCAGAAGGAAAAATGAAGCAGTCAAACTCCCCACTGTCAGGGAAGCCTGCTCTGTTCTGGCTGCAGCCACTGGCAGGAGGAATGTGCTGGGTGCACAGAGGGAGGAGGAGCCCTGCCAGGAGCAGCTAGGGGGAGCCAAGAGCTGGGACTCAGGACTCCCTGCCACCCACGAGGGTCCACTGGAGTCAAGTGCCCTTAAAATGACCTGGTGAGCCAGTCAGGCCTCCTAAAAGTTCTGCCCTGCACTCCCACACGCCCAGACCTCAAGGAAGCCAGCCCCTGCCCCTCCTGCCGCCAGGCCAGCCTCCTGGCAGACATGCAGATGGCTTGTCTTAACGGCAGCCAAAATTACCTTTCCAGGAAAGCTCTTCCACCTTCGGAAAAGGACACTGAGAAAATACTGCACCCAGCAGAAGATTTCAAACTTTTAAAAAGCAGATAAATCTTTTTGTCAATAAGCAAGCATGCTCATCATTTCATGGTCTGACAATCAGTTTCTAAAAGGTATTTGGCTGGAACAGAATGAGTACACAAAATGTATTTTTTTTTTCTAAATAAATTTGATACAGCAGGCAGGCAGACAAGAGCAGAGTAGAAGGATAAGCCGGGTGCAGAAGGTCACCCAGGGCGAAACAAACAATTGTAGGGTGGAAACTTGCCCCCAGGCTGACCTTTCCTCCCAGGGCTCTTAGCTAGTCACACAGCAGACCCCCTTAGAGGAGGAACCAGGGGGCCAGATAATAGCCTCATATGACTCCCACACAAGTCCTTTCGTGGTCACTCCTTTAAGCAGTAAGCCTTCAGGACGATGACTTTCTGATCTGCATCAAATAATCAAGAACGAAGCCGCTGTTGATCACAGAGACAGAGTTCTGGTCAAACTAGAGATAACATTTAGGCCTCAGCTGTGTTTCAGCTCCAGGCCAAGAAAAGAAGCAAAATCAGACAAAGCAAGGCCATGGCTGGCATCAGGACCAGCTGCAATGACTAATGACCCTCTATCCTATCATCAACCAATCAGTAGAGACCAGGACCCTGAAAGGACACATCTGGAAAGCTGATCAATATTCTTTTGAGATTCTCCCCTGAGATCTCCCCTGTAATCCCCTCTGTTAGAGAACAGATAAAAAAAAACAAAACCCTTAAGATGTCCTAGGTCTGTGAAATATGCTGTTGGTATTTTATGGGTATTGCATTAAATCTATATATTGCTTTGGGTAGTATGGACATTTTAATGATGTTGATTCTATGAACTTGTAGGCATATATACATAACCCATGGACACAAACAATAGGGTGGGAAAGGCCTGGGGTCGAGGGTGGGGACAGGCTGGGAGAGATCAATGTGGGAAAAGGGGACATATGTAGTACTTTCAACAATAAAGATTTTAAAAAAACAAACACCCTTAAAATGAATGCCCCAAAGCTAGCGCAGGCCTTTACTTTCCCCTATTTTCCCCATGTGTGTCTTATTTGCCTTTCTTTTCTCCTAAGCTTCAAAGGCCCTTCCTTTGCCTCTGTAACTATTTTCCTGAGTCCCCACAACCCAGATAGCACACTTCTGAGACTCTCTGCTAGTAAATAAACTTTCACTTACATTTGAGTATTGACTCTGAATTCTTTCTTAGACAAA
Source organism: Myotis nattereri (assembly GCF_964212035.1). Taxonomy (NCBI): domain Eukaryota; kingdom Metazoa; phylum Chordata; class Mammalia; order Chiroptera; family Vespertilionidae; genus Myotis; species Myotis nattereri. The sequence goes on along the minus strand of NC_138079.1, from coordinate 91,747,877 downwards.
CTCAAGAACTAAGGTCTAACATCTGGTGTCATTTGTCATTAACAAAATAAATGTCTATATAAACAAATAAAAGTAGGGTTGTTCTGCTCTGACTGGGTGGCTCAGTTGGTTGGAGCATCATCCTATGCATATACCTTGGTTGTGGGTTTGATCCCCAGTCAGGATGCGTACTGCGTACGGGAGGCAACTTATCAATGTTTCTCTCTCACATTGATGTTCCTTTCTCTCTCTCTCTCTCTCTCTCTCTCTCTCTCTCTCTCTCTCTCTCTCTCTCCAATTAAAAAAACATATCCTACAGTGAGGATTTGGAAAAAAAAGTCTCTTCTATTTGATAAGAGGAGCATCTGGCCAGTCTTGTAATCTACTGCAGAGGCACTTGCAGGAAGTGATAAGAAGGAAAATAGTTTATTTTTGAAGTCCCAGTTGTCTGGTGAGTGAATGACTCACCTATTATCCATCAACTTATATCCACGAGGTTCAGGAGATTATGGAACTGGGTTCCCAAGTGTGCCTTTCCCCTCCAACACACTCAATAATGAAATACAACACAGAACTCTGTCTCATCTACTTCCTGCCACCTTCCCCCAAAGAATAAAAAATAGCCCATTCTCTCATCGAAGGCCAAGCTCCTGAATTCCCAGTCTTCTCTGATCTTCCCCCACTCATAACACACCCCCTCATCAAACCTCTTATTCTGGCTTCTCTGGTATCCCTTGTCCTCACCTTCTACATGTCAGCCTGACACACACAGACCATGGCCACAACAGCTCCTAAGTTTCAAGGCCAGAGTTCAAACCTAAGCAGTCTAGCTCCCAATGTGTGCTCTAGCCATGACATTTATTCTTGCCTGGCAGACAGGTTTCATTGCAATGTCAATTCCACTAACTCTATAGAAATCTGAGAGGTTATATTGGGAAAAGCGGTGAGATGGAAACATCAGTTTTCAAATGTAGTTTAATTCTCCTCTTGTTTCTGACTTCTTACCCATCCCATTCCCCAGTTCTCCTCCACAAAGGCAACCAAGGGTATGAGATTCCTATAAAGCTTGCCAGAAATTTCCTATTTGTTAAAGCAAACAAAACAAATAGAAACATGGTTTTAGATGGGTATAGCTGCAAGTGTAGGTATAGATAGAAATACAGATACAAATGCAAATACATAATCAGTGGAGAAAGTGTGCTCGGATTGATTAGCAATGTCTGCCAAGGCACAGGGCTTAAGAGCGGTGATATGGTTCCAGCACACAGTTTGCATTTCTGTCCTGTTGTCACCACCCTACTTCCCGGCACTGTCCGATTCTAAGGAAAGTCCCCTCCAGGTTGGATAAAACACATGCCTTTACACAATCTCTATCCAGGAATGCATATTGCATATTTCAGGGGTCCTCAAACTATGGCCCGCAGGCCACATGCAAATACAAATATTGTATTTGTTCCCGTTTTGTTTTTTTTACTTCAAAATAAGATATGTGCAGTGTGCATAGGAATTTGTTCATAGTTTTTTTTTAAACTATAGTCTGGCCCTCCAATGGTCTGAGGGACAGTGAACTGGCCCCCTGTTTAAAAACTTTGAGAACCCCTGGCGTATTTGCATATTGAAGGTGCTTCTCCCCCTCCTGCTCCTGCCTCCTGGACTTCTATACCTGTCACTCACTCTTTTGCTTCTGTGGCTCTCTTAGTCTGCCCTCAAGGTAGACTAACAATCCACAGGATGATTTGTGGGAATGGGCATGTTGCCAAACACACTTCGCTGGTTTTCTGATGTTTGCTGACTATAAAGAACAAACATTTAGATGTTATGGGGACAGGATTTTGAAACAAGCAAAGAATTTCTCTGACCTCTTCAATTTAATCTTTAAAACTCATGTGACTTTTACATATGACTTTGTGTTACATTTGTATTCATCCTATATAATAAGAGACAAATATGCTAATTAGCCATTACGCCCTGAGGCATAATGACCAAGTGCCTCATGACCAGATCACGGATCAGCAGGAGGGTGGACCAGCGAGGTACAAGCAGGCTGCGGAGAGGTACAGGGCGGGCAGGGCAGCAAGCTAAGAAGTGGGGGAGGAGGGCAGGGGAGCTACAGGAGGGCAGCAACGACCTACTGGCGCACAGATTCGTGCACAGGGCTACTAGTTTTAATATAAACCTAATATTTTTTTATTACTTTCATCAGGATCACATGATGCTCCAGGAAAGTGGGTCTCATTTGTCCTGTGGTTTGTCATTCTGCCTGGAAGCTGGCCTTATCCCTTCTACTCTAGACAACCTCAACCTGCAAAGCATGGTGAAGTGAAAAGATCATAGGATGAATGAGCTACACAAACCGGGGTTAAATCCTAGCTTGCCTGCTCACTAGCTAAATGACCTTGGGCAAGGAGCTTTACCCTCAGAGCCTCAGTTTCCTCATATGCACAGTGGGGTGTTGTAAGAATGAAAGAAAATACTTTTGAAAGGTCCTGAAACCCAAAAAAGATTTAATAAAGATGGCCTCCTTTCCCCTACTGCAAGCATGTCAAACTCAAAGGCAAACACCAGCCAAATAAACGAGGCATGTGACCTTGAGTTTGACATGCTTGCCCTACTGTCACACCCTCCAGGTTATTTCAAGCAAGTTTTGGTCTATGTCAGGAGAAAATGCCTCAATGGTGGATTAACACGACAAAGGACTCAGAAGTGTCTCATTTCCCTCTATTGGGCCCCCTCCCCACCATTTCGGAATAACTGAACTTGATTGAACCAGTTGGGCTCTCTCTTTGTATCTGGCAGCTTAGAAAAAAAAAGAGATTAAAACTTTAAAGCTGCAGTTTAGATAAAATCAGATGTGGCCTGGTAAGTTAACTTTAGCCTCCAACCTTACTGTTATGTTTGTGTGTGGCTGGCTTTTATTTTTTTTACAGTTTCTAACTTTAAAAATATTTTAAGGAATACATGCAGTTTTTAAATGAAGAGTAATTCTCCTCTTGTTTCTGACTTCCTACCCACTCCACTCCCCAGTTCTCCTCCACAAAGGCAACCATTATATAAAAATAGTATAGACTCATTTTTATACTATTGGGAGCATTCTACGCACAGAGTTCTTCATAATATATCCTAAAGATTGTTTCATTTCAATATGCAGAGATCTGTTTCATCCTTTTATTGCAGCATTATTATTATATATATTATTATTCCATTATTTGGATGAATCATAATTTTTCACCAGTTTTGTCCTGATGAGCAAGCAGGTTGTATTTAATATTTTTCCATTATAAACAGTGTTGTAGCAATATACCTGCATAGGAATCTTTGGGCTAAGATTGTTTTACAGTTTACATTTGGAGTATAGGATGATTTGTTATTGCCTCAAGAGTTAATATATTCACAAGAATGTCGTAAAAACACCCTCATACTAGGTAGTTCTTATGCATTTCACTTTTTGGCAGGGGTCCTGGTTGAAACAGCTCAGCATGTTGGTACATTCCAGAAGTTTGGTGGGTGCAGATGCTACCTAAAGAAGCACCTCTATCAGTGATGGATAAAAATAAGAAACCTCTCCCATTCTTCTCCATTTTGCCCCAAGAGGAACCAAATTATATTGCTACCACCCCAACAAGCATATTGCTATTGATGACAAGCAAGAAAAGTAATTAATTTTTGAGGTCATATACCTGTTAGAGAATCTTATAAGAACTACGGATATTCATTGCTCCCAGGCCCTTTGAAAAAAAATGAACCCACAACTGATATGGGATATCAGGTTCACACACATTACCCCTCAGATATGCAGATATAATGCAGCTTATTTTATTACTGATCTGCTCTTCCTCATGAACACCCACCTACTAATTAGGGGGGTCGGGGGGGGGGGGGAGAGACAAAAGAATACATTTGAATCCAGTCAAATGCAGCCATTTAAATCATTCCTGCAGGTAATGCACAGCCTTTCAGATTACTCATGCCCCACAAAGGCACTGATTTAAGTACTTTAACCCTTTGAGTGCCAACCAATATCCTAGGAACTATGCTAAAATTGCCAAGGCATTTTTGCTGATTTTACAGCAGTTTAGGAAAAAAATTATGAATCGCAAGTAAATGAAGTTACATATTCAAAAACTTACGGAAACCTTTACTACATTGACATATTTAGCAATATCATCATCACTAATAAAAGCAGATTTAGAACTGGACGCCATTTCGAAGCTTTGATAGCGCTCCCGGCACTTTTGGCGAAAGACAGGAGGAGCGCGAACGCATTCCCCGGCACTCTAGGGGTTAAAGGGGGCAGATGCAAGAGGTGGACCTGTGGTCATTGTCAACAAAAAGAGTCAATCTTAGTCCATAAAATATAGATGCTCCACCTACCAATAGCCTTGTTGGGTGGAATAACTCAGAGCCTGAATGGACAGCACCAGGCACATGATGGGCACTTTACCCTCCCCCTCTTTCTTCCAGGTGCTCACTCCTTCTGTGTGAAAGGGAGGCTCCCAGCTGCTCTAAGAGGACATGATACGGTATGCTTAGAGCCTGGCTATAATAGGCCTTTGAGGAGAACAGAGGAGGTGTCCAGGCAGGTGTGGAATTCCACAGTCATGGTCAAGAGTACCAAGCCCAGATGGATGCATATCAAATGTCTCATGCACATGATTCAGTCACCTGCCTGCCCAGCAAGCCAAATATCCATAAATTACAAGTTTTTAAATATAAAGGTTTGCTGCTGGTTTTTCATTCCCAAATTTGGGAGGGGGCGAGCATCACTGCTCTGGCAGCTTTAGAGGCCGCCTGAGCACTGGATGCTTCTCAGCATCCTTTCCGACTGTTTTTAGATGACCATGCACTTGCTGACTTCTAAACATGAGCAACCCAGGGCTCAGTATGTATGTGCAGGGCCAGAGGAATGCTGGGAAGAGACAGTGTGAGAAGGGCAAATGGCCATGTAAGGCAACAGAGGCCCTATCAGACTAGGGCAAGTCAAATGCCCTGTGAGATGTATGCAGGGATGTCCTGAATGTGTGTGTATTGGGGGTGTGGGACTGGGATGTCATTATCTCCATCTCAGGAATCAAAGTTCCTGAGGGTTCTTTCTCACACCAAGTTATTAACTCTTATGATTCGACCATTCATCACAGCCCCTCTTGGCCCATTTTGGGCTAACACATTCTCAAAATGTTCTGACCTCTGCAAACAGCATCCCCGGCAATTTCGAGCATCGAGAACTAGAAATGAAATGCCATGTTTTGGTTAAGAGTCACCACACACACAACACAGCACTCAATATTGAAATTCTACTGAGCTGTGATCCAAAAAGTATGTCAGGATTTTTCAGAACCTGGGCTGTGGACAGAAATCTTATTTGGGATGTTAAGGGATGGAGGGATTAAGGTGATTTGAGGAAGATCTTTTAATCACCCCAGGGGAAGTGGGTTTCATCAGACACTTCCCATAAAAACACAACAAATTTATGTTATAATATTTTATAATTTCTGTTTTTTACCCTGTGTGTGTGTGTGTTTTTAATGGCATACACAAGAAAATGACTAAAAGGAAATAAAGACACCAAATTATTAACTGGAGTTTTGTGTGTGTGTTTGGTCATGATTTTTATTTCCCTCTTAATGTACTTTTTAATTTTTTCCAAAATTTCTTCAGTAAGCAACTATTTACTATAAATAGTTACTTAACTATTTACTATAAATAGTTACTATAGTCACTATAAATAGTGAACTTATTATAAAGATTGATTTTGTGTTTTAAATTCCTACTATTTGACCTTTCTACTTTAGATTCAGTTTTTCAGGAAATATTTATGTGCTGTATCCTCAGCCTACAACCTCCTTTTTTTAAAAAATATATATTTTTTCTTATTTCAGAGAGTAAGGAAGAGGGAGAGAGAGAGATAGAAATATCAATGATGAGAGAGAATCATTGATCGGCTGCCTCCTGCACATCCCCCACTAGGGATCGAGCCCGCAATCTAGGCATGTGCCCTTAACTGGAATCGAACCCGGGACCCTTCAGTCTGCAGGCCAACGCTCTATCCACTAAGCCAAACCAGCTAGGGCCAACATCCTTTTGTAAATAAAGTTTTATTGAAACAAATCCATGCCCTTTGTTTACTTATTGTCTATGTCTGTTTTTGCACTGCAGGAGCAGAGTTGAATAGTTGATAAGCCATTCAACCATATGGCCCACAAAGTCTAAAATATTTTTTATCTGGCTCTTTCCCCCAAAAAAGTTTGCTGACTCATGTGCAATATAAGAGGCTGTAAGTTAGGAACTAGAAACCAAAAGTTAACAACAACAACAACAACAAAAAAATACATCTGAAGGTCATGGAATTTGTTGCCTTTTGCCTGCAATTTCAGAGGTTCCCCTATTCCTAAAAACATCATTCCGTGGTTTCCGGAAAGGTAACATGGCTTATGATATTCACAGCTTTATCCTCTGTAGTTAGAGTAGATTCTTAATGATACAGAAATGGAGAGACCCCCTAATTTTGTTTACCCAGTTAACAATGGAGGCAATATTAACCTATGCTCCCCGCATCCCAGCACAGTGCCTGGCATATGGTTAAGCACTCAGTAAACTTTAGCTGTTATTACCAGCATCATCCTGGAACCCTCACAAGTATTCTCCATCCCTGCCTAGGAGTCAAACTCCACCCCAGGTGTAAGAGGCCAGTGTCTCTTACATCCAGCCGGCAGGATTTTCAGTCCTGGAGAATTTAACAAGCCTCTCTTTATCTGAAATAACTTATTTGAGGGTCACAAAGCTGGAAGTTTCAGATTCACAATACACGGAAGGCACACGATTTTTTCTCAAACTCCAGCATCACCTGACCGGGGAACCAGAGATAAATAATAAAGAAATGAGTTTCCAAACCCAGTTTCGTAAACAAGCTCCTGACAACACACGGCAACCACCTTTTGCCTTCTGCCAGACTCCATCTCCTTGCGATCATCACAATAGGCTTAACAAAAGCTCTGGAGATTTTTAGAAGATCTGCTGTTCACACCACAACAGCAGCGTGCTTATGTATTCCATTAAAGAAGCGAGCATCCGGTTGGCCTCAGCATTAACCTGCGAGGCATGCAGAAACACATCTGAAGCAGGTGGGGACACAAGCAGGGCTCAGCGCCTCCTCCCCAAAGGAGACTCTGCAGGTAAATTCTTAAATTAGGAACTTGGAGTCTGTGCAGCATCTGATGAATCCTTCCACGTCCGTCTCCTTTATTCATTTAAGGAAATGATAGGAACTTTCCATTTTCCCTTTGATTTAAAATAATGAGGATTTTTTTTTTTCTTTTAGGCACATCTCTAAGAGAAACTTCGGCTGAATTAGATCATGCCTCCTTTTGGGAAACAGTCATCAGGCAGGCTATTGGCAATTCAAATCGTCTCACCCACACCAACACACCCTTTGTCCGTGGCAGTAGCATCTCAGAATGAATGATTCAGAAATGGGAGGACGCTCTGTGTTTCAAAGGTAAACAAAACAACAACAATAATCATAATAGTTACTATTATTAAGCTAATTTGGTCCAGAGAAGAAAGAGCAGAAATAATTCAGGTAAATGTTCCAATTGGAAGGAGTAACAAAAGAAGAAACAAAGCAAGGTCATTTCGTGAACTGCTCTGAGGACCACTTTTCTTCACCATCTTCTGAAGCTAGTGCATCTAGTATGCCTAAATTTTTTAAATATAAACTATTCTGTTAGTCAAGGTCCAACTACTCTAGATTTTTTTGCTTTACCTTTTTTATTGGGGGTGGGGCATTTCTGGAATGTGGAATAAAAAAGGTGAAATCCTATGAGTTTGGGGGGCTGGAGTGGAAAAGGTTCTCCTAAGTAAAAAAAATGTATAGTTTTGGGGTTCACACAGTCTGAGTTTAAATCTGGCTCACGGGATGAATGACCTCACCTGAGTAACCTAACTTTCTCATTTGCCATGGGGTGATAATAATAATATAATTACATAGTCTCAGGGTGTTTTTGTGAGGATTAAATGAGATAGCACAATCAAGGTGCCTGGACAAGAGTAAGTGCACAAAGTTTTTATTATTATTATTACTAGAAGCCAGGTGCATGAAATTTGTGTGTGTGTGTGTGGGGGGGGGTCCCTCAGCCTGGCCTGTGCCCTCTCACATTTGGGAGCCCCAAAGAGGTAGGCCCTGCCCACCCACCCGGGGATCCTCGATGGATTGCCCCAAAGAGGTAGACCGGAGCTGGGGGTCCCATCTCCATGCCACGAGGAGCCACGGGACCCGCCTCCACGCCATGCACATAGTGTCAAGCCTCCACCCACCTGCACACACCAACTTCACGTGTAGCCTCCTGGTGATCGCTCGTTACGGCATGAGGGCATCCTGGTGTGAGGGCGTGACAACCAAATAGGCTTTTACTAAGAGGATTATCATTATTTATTATTATTATTATTATTATTATTATTATTATTATTAACCAGCCCAATCCTGGAGTTAATGCTTAATTCCTCTTGATGACGTCACATGTAAGTGGTTGACCAGCCTTTGAAAACCTCCAAAGATAGAGCACTCACTATCTACATCTTTGGTATCTCTATCGCTTAGAATGTTCTTTCATGTATTCAGCTAAAATTTCCCCCACTGTGACTTATACTCCTTGGTCTTAGTTCTATCCCTTGGAAGTCTTAAAAGGACAGCAACCAACCCTCTTGTACTTTGTGCTAGTAAAGGTTTAAAGGAAACCAACTGGGAAAGAAGGAAAAGGATAGAGGATGAGGAAGAGGAGAAGGGGGAGGGGAGAGAGGAGGAAGAGGAGAAGAAGAAAGGGGAAAGGGCGGAGGAGAGGAGAGAGGGAAGGGGAAGGGAGGAGAGGCAAGAGGTGGTAGAGCAGTTGGGGAGAGGAAAAGGAGAAGAATCAGCCTCAGGGAATGCAGGAACCAGGGCAAAGTTCAGGGCCAACCTTATGGAGTCACCACACCTTGGTCTCCAGCACTACCTTTAACAAGCCTTACCCACAGCTACAAGAGTCTGATTGCTTCAGCCTGAGTCAGGTGTCCACCCCTAAATCAATCAACTCTGGCCAGGGGTAGACACCTGTAGATCTTGGTGCTGGGAGTCTACCTGTGTATCTACACTAATAAAAGAGAAAAGTGGTAATTGGCGTACAGCGATACCCTTTTCATTGGCTAATCAGGGCTATATGCAAATTAACTGCCAACTAAGATTGGCAGTTAACTGCCAACAAGATGGCGGCTAATTTGCATATGTAGGCACAATGCAGGGAGGCGAAAGGGAAAGCAGGAAGAAGCCCCCTGCCACTGACAGTGATCGGAAACCCAGGGGGCAGCTAAGAGCTGGGGGGCAGGGGCCGCCTTTGCCCTGCCCCCCAGCCATGATCGGAGAATCAGGCGCCTTTGCCGCCCTGGCCAGTGATAGCAGGAAGTAGGGGTGGAGCCAGCGATGGGAGCTGGGCACGGTCGAAGCTGGCAGTCCCAGGAGCTAGGGGTCCCTTGCCTGGGCCTAAAGCGAAGCCCACGATCGCGGCGCCCCCCGCTGCCACTGCAGGTCCCGGATGCCTGGGCCGGATGCCTAGGCCAGAGGCGTTAGGCCTGAGCAGGGGCGGAGCCTGCAACCGCGGGGAGCTGGGGGGTCCCCTGCCCAGGCCTGACACCTGTGCCGGAGGCCTCAGGCCTGGTCAAGGGGCCAATCCGGTGATTGGTGATTGGAGGGTGATGAGGGTCAACTCCTCTGGCCGAGGCATCAGGCCTGGGTGGGGGGTGGAGCCGGGGATTGGGGGGATATGATGGTCCCCTTGCCCAGGCCTGAAGCCTGGGTCAGAGGCGTCAGGCTTGGGCGGGGGGTGGAGCAAGCGATCAGAGGGAGATGGGGGTCCCCTGTCCAAGCCTGACACCTCTGGCGGAGGCGTCAGGCCTGGGCAAGGGGCCGATCAGGCGATCGGAGGGTGATGGGGGTCAACGCCTGAGGGCTCCCAGTATGTGAGAGGGGGCAGGCTGGGCTGAGGGACACTCTCCCCCCCCCCCCCCCACACCCAGTGCACGAATTTCGTGCACCGGGCCCCTAGTCTGTATATATAAAATCCTAATATGCAAATAGACCAAATAGTGGAACAACCAACCAACCAAACAACTGGTCTCTATGACATGCACTGATAACCAGGGGGCCCGCGTGGAACATGGTGGATGTTGGCAGCAGGTGGTCATCGGCTGTGGCGGATGGTGGAGCGGGTGAACGGGGGCACCAGACCAAGGCTGGCTGCCAGTCACTGTCACCAGGGAGAGCCTCTGGTGGTTACTGAAAAGTCTTTGCTCCCGTGTGCTGCGGTCCCACCAGGTGCTCGCACCTGCTGCCGGTACTGCCCCCGTTCACACCAGTTGCTAGCGCCAGAGTCGCCGCTCGCACCCACTGCACTCGGTGCCATCAGCAGGTGCCAGAGGTGGCTACTGGCCCTGATCACCCCTCAGGGCTTCTCCACCTCCCCCTGCTCCTGAGGGGCAATTGGGACCAGCAGCCACCTCTTGCACCCGCTGCTGGCAATGGCCTGCTCGCACCCACTGCCAGTGCCAGCCCTGCTCATATTCCGGTGCCGGAGCTGCCACTCACACCCACTTCCAGCACCCAGCACCGGTCCCAATTGTTTGGTGCCATCAGGGGGTGCAAGCGGCAGCTGCTGGCCCTGATCACCCCTGAGGGATTCTCCACCTACCCCTGCTCCTGAGGGGCAATTGGGGCAGCAGCCACCACTCACACCAGCTGACGGCACCAGCCTTGCTTGTACCCTCTGCTGGCACCAGACCCAATCACTCCACACCATCAGCAGGTGCAAGCGGGGGCCTGCAATATCAGTGCCTGGGAGCAGCAGCAGTGGGAACAGGGCTGCCAGCAGACAGGGGACTGGCAGAAGGGGCCAGGCGGAGTTGCAGAGGATGAGGCGAGACCCACCCCTGTGCCCACCACAGCCTCTCGGCACACAGTTCCCTTTCAAGGTGCATGAATTTGTGCACTGGGCCCCTAGTTAAGGCATAAAAAAGCATTCCACAGAAGGGCAAATTGTTGTGAACTGAGCAGCCTCCCAGCAACCATACTATGAGGAAGCCCAAGCCATGTGAATGAACCATGGCATATCCTTGAATACTTGAAGAAGCTAATCTCTAGTATAAACATCCTTCAGTTATATCAACCACAAAGATTAAATTAATTATTATGTTGAAATAATTCTCTGATTGTTTATTTAGTTTTCTGACTGTTAAGCTTCCTAAATGTTAGGCTTCCTGAAGAGAGAGGCTCATGTTTGGCATTCACTGATATATCCCACTACTTAGCTAGGTACTTAGACCACAACTCAAATATTTGCAGATTTAGTTAATTGATGGCTAATGCATTAACTGAATTATCAGTTTGGAGATCTTGTGGTCACTTGCTTTCAAATGTGGCTAAATGCCTTCCAGTAATTTGCCACTCATGGTAAAAAGAATTCCATTGTCAGGAGGGTTTTTTTTTTTTGTAGGAAATAGGAAAGAAGGTAAAATTACTCACAAGTTTTATTTTCCAATCACCTGAGGATTTTATTTGCCTATATGTTCTGATTATCTATTCCTGCATAACACACTTCACAATAAAGTGGCCGAAAACAATAATAGTCATTGACTTGGCTCATAAATTGAGCAGGGCATAATGGGATTGCTCATCTCTGTTCCACAGGCCATCATCAGCTGGAGTAGCTTGGCTGGGAGCTGGAGAATCCACTTCCAAGATGGCTGGCAAGTTGTTGCTGGCCAGCAAGGGAAGCTCCGCTGAGGATGCGGATCAGGACCTCAGTTCCTCCCCTTGGTATCTCTCCATACCCAAGCTTGGTCATGCCCAGAGCATGGTAGCTGGATTTTAAAACTGAGTGTCCCAAGAGAACACAACAAACAAGCACATGGAATTTTATGATGCAACCTCAGAACTCACATGGCACCAGTTCTGCCATATGCTATTGTCAAGACAATCACAGAGATCTTCCCCTTGCAAGGGGAAAGGACATAGGCCTCATTGCGTTATGAAAGGTGTGGAGGTCATATTGAAAGAAGAGCATGTGGGATGGGAGATAGCCGTGGCCATCTTTGGAAAGTTCAGTCTTTCCCACCATCTCTCTCTTTCAGCATGGGCAATCAAATTGAATTTCAGCATTGGAAGTTTGGACACTGTTGCCAGTCCTCCACTTAATCATTTTTTTTCTTTTCTTTCTTTCTTCCTTTTCTTTCTTTCTTTTTTTTTTTTTTTTTGTCATCTATGCTGGGCATAGAAAGAAGTCCTGGATGTGCACAGATAAAAGAGAAAACTCTTTTGACTGAAGAGTTCACAGATGGGTAGAGAAGATGAATAAAGAAAATTCAGTGTGATGAGTGGTTTAGCCAAGGTATGTCTAGGCAGTGTTGACAGAGAAAGAAACTATTGGTTTTTCATGGAATGAAAGCTAAGTGTTAAGATTGCCTTAACACTTTTCTTCAGTGGATATCGGTTCTGTCACGTTGCTAGGTTCCCATTTTCAGAGTTAATATGTATTTCCCTAGATGACTACGTGGACAGCCAGCTCCCAAGTTGTACCATGTGGGAGCCACACCAACCACAACCAAAAGAACAGGACTTGTTGGTTAAGAAAGGCAGTAACGACTCAGACTGATGTCTTGGACTAATAGGTCCTCCTGGGAGCCTTGAAATTTTCATACGGAGGAGAAGTCTGGAAAACAAATAGTAATAATGATAATAATAATAATACCTTTTTAAAAGTAGACTTTGTCAGAACATTTTTATTACTTTTTATTGAATTTATTGAGGTGACATTGGTTAATAAAAGTGTATAGGTTTCAGATGTACAGTTCTATAATACATCATCTGTATATTGCATTGTGTGTTCACCACCCCAAACCAAGTCTCCTTCCATCACCATTTATTCCCTCTTTGCTCTCATCTACCTACCCCTCCCCCTTTTCTTCTGGTAATCACCATACTGTTGTCTGTGTCTAGGAGTTGTTGGTTATTTTGTTGTTGTTGTTTAACCCTTTAGCTTTCTCACCCAGGCCCCCTGAACCCTCCCCTCTGATAGCTGTCAGTCTGTTCTCTCTCTGAGTCTGTTTCTATTTTCCTTGTTAATTTATTTTGTTCATTAGACCGCACAAAGAATTCCCATATACCCTAAACCCAGTGCCCCATTACTACCATCTTAGATTAGTTTGGTACTTTATTACAATTAATCAACCAATATTGACACATTATTATTAACTCAAGTTGTGGTTTACTCAGATTTTCTTAATTTTTACCTAGTGTCCTTTTTCTACTCCAGGGTTCCATCCAGATACCACATCACATTTAGTTGTTGTCTTTTTAGACTCCTTTTGGCTATGACAGTTTTTAGATTTTTAATCTCTTTGAAAATCTTGACAGTTTTGAGGAGTACTAGTCATGCATGCTGTAAGACTTCCCTCTGTTGGATTTGTCTGATGTTTTCCTCATGATTAGACCGGGTTTTGGATTTGGGAAGGAAGACCACAGAGAAATATCATCATTTTCATCACATCATATCAATGGCATGAGGTATGAACACGATTTATCACTATTAATTTCAACCTTGACTTTGATGAGGTAGTGTTTGTCAAATTTCTCCACTGTACACTTGCTCCCCACCTTTACACTGCCCCCTTTGGAAGGAAGTTACTGTGTGAAGCTCACACTTAGGGAGTGGGAAGCTGTGCTCCTCCTCCTTGAGGAAGGCGAGTCTACATAAGCTGTTTAGAATTCTCCTGTACAGGAGATTTGTCTCTTTTCCCCCATTGATTTACTTGTTCGATCATTTCTTTATGGCAGTATGGACTCATAGATATTTTCTTTATATTTTGGGTTATAATCCAACACAAATTTATTTTGTTGCTCAAAGCATTCAGCTTTACCAATGGGAGATTTCGGGGTGGGTCCCTCTGCCCCTTTGACATACCTCCATTGTTGAGGTGTCATAATAACATTTTTACCTATATGTGCAAGAACTAGAAAATAAAGGGCACATTACTAGGTATATTACTAACTTGATCATTCAAGCATGCCTGTGGTGTATGTGCTCCCACTGACAGATAAGGAAACTCAGGTGCAGAAGGGTTCAGTAAAATATCCAAGGTCACAAAGCTTGTAAATAATAGAACTGGGATGTGAATCCACGCTGGCTCACTCCAAATCCCTGACGTGTAACAAGCTGAGAGCCAAAGGAATGCAAACTTATGTTATCCCCCAACCTGTTGAAACACAAACACTGGTTATATACATTGGCCTGTAAAAGGGGCCCAGAGGCAACTGAAAGAGCTTCCAATGACCACAAGCAGTGGCAGCCACTCTTCTGTATCTTTTGGCTTCTCTTCCTCACCCCGCTACCCACTATGCACAGTCAAGAAGACAACCACCCACATGGAAGTGTTATAGACTTCATGTGCTGCCCCCTCACAGGAAGTTGTGGAAAGATGTGATGGACAAGTAGGGATGGGTGCAAAAGCTGACATTTCCAAAATTCTAAGGGGTGATATTTTGGGGATTGAGTGGGTCTTCTTGGAGTCCCTTAAATTAGATCACAGAAGCCCACTCCACCCACTCAGGAGCGAGCCCTCCACACAACACACTCCCTTCCAAATCTTGGAGTTACACTCCTTCCATGTTCCCCTTCAACCCTGCAAGATGCCAAAACATCTTCAAGGGAGTCTGCTGAGAATTGCTAATCATTTTTACATTGAGTTGGGCAAAGCTCAGAGCAGAAGAAAAAAAAAAAAAGACCCACATTCCCTTTCGAAAGCAGCACAGTAACCAGAGATCTGGATCCAAAGACAGAGTCCAGTGTCCCTGTGTTGTGTGCCCGGGACCCAGAAAGCTCGGGCAAGCTGGTTTCTGCCCTATCAAAACCATCCTGGTATTATAATATAGAACATTCATTTCTCTGCTACTAGGTTCCACAACAGTCATCTTACCTCCCCCAAATCATACCCTGTTTCTTCAAAGCTATCAGCTTGCTTTCTGTTGGTTGAAAGATGGTAGAATATTGCACAATAAAAGTCAATTTTAGCAGTTTCTCTGCTGCCTCTGAAAAAGAGGGGGGAATCTCAGTATGAGGGCTGCCTTTCTTTATTAGTTTCTTCTTTATAAAATGACAATGCCATCCTTTAGATGTCTTAAGGAACTAGAGCAGAGCCAAAGTCGTCCGTGGCACTCAGCTGGAGTTCAAGACCTTGTTCATAATGCCTAAAAAACTTCAAAAAGTTCTGAGGACAATACCTAGTGTATGTAATACGCTCATGGACATCTAAAGAGCCTAAGAAAACTAGGCCATGGATATAATGAGAGGCAAAAATACTGATGAATGGAAGGGGAGATGCACCAGAGCGTCCCTGCGAACCTTTGTTTCCTGCTCTAAGGATAAAATTGGATGGGAGCAGCAGCTTTCAGAAGACGTCGACACTGTCCCACCGCTGTGGCGGGACCGGACTTTGTTTCCTAAATTTAAAGACACTGAGCTTCTTTAATTTGTCTTCATTGAAGCTATGTCATTTTCTGGACTTCTGGCTTTGTGGCTAACTCACTGTGTAGACACAGTTACCCTCTTTAAGAATATTCAAGCTTACTTGTCCACCAAACAGGGACCCTGTGCATGATTATGGGGATATTTTTAGCTGAAAGGTTTCTTCATGAGGCACTTGGGCCAGGTATGAGTTAAGATGCCCAGGGCCTCTGAGACAAAGCAGGGGTTGTTCCTGTCCTCCAGAAGCTTAATTACATGGCAGAGAATGTAACATTTATATGAAAATATGATGAAAAATTGTCTAGAGCAAACACACACACAATCCCAGAGCTACTGGCAACTCAACTAAGTTCTGATCTCTTCCTGATAATATACTTTCCAGAATATAGCAGTTAATTCACTTTAAAGGCAAAGGTGGTTATTCTCATGCAAGGACACTTTCCTCTGGATTATGTCCCTGCCATTGGTCAAGGTTAAAGAATATCTTGACCTTTGGCTGTGCTCTTCTCAGCAACCTTCTCTCTTTGGACCTTCGTCCATTAATTAGCATGACCCTAACAGAATGACCCAAGGAAAGAGAAGGGACTCAAATCAAAATGAGTTATCTTCTGCTGGAAGCAGCTATGTTTAAAGATCTCATTGGTTCATTTATTCATTTGTTCCTTCAACAAATATTTACTGAACTATACTAGCTGGTCAAGTGCTTTATTGGACACTGAGAATACAATAGTGGGAAGATACTTACAGCCTGGGGGAGGAGTTGAAAAAAATTTAAAGGCAATTATGACAGTCTGACAAGCTCTGGGATAGGAGTCAGCATAAGGCACTGTGGGAGCACAGATAATAGGCACCTTCTCTCCTTTGAGGCAGTAAGAGAAGACTTCCTGGAGGGGGTGTCATGGAAGCTTAGACCATCAGGACAAAGAGGAGTTGACTAGGTGAAATGAGAGCGCTTGAGGTGAGAGCGTTAAGGAAAGGGAACAGCAGGTGCTAGAGAGAGATGGGGGAAGAGAGCATAATGTATTCCTGGTGGGGGTAAGAGGGAAGGAGAGCAGGGTTGAAACATGAGGCTGCAAAGAACAGTTTGGGTTTATTACAGCAGTTGATGGGAAACCACAAATAGCTCTTAAGAAGAAAAGTGGAAAAGTCAGATTTGCACTTCAGGAAGAGCTCTGTGGCTATGGTAGATTAGGTAAAGAAATAAAATCTGCAGGTGCCCTAGGGCTCCCAATAGCCAGTGAAGATGGCCGCCACTTGGAAAAAAACGTTCTCCCACATATTGCCATCTCTAATACCTAGCACAACGAAGCGAAAGTATAGCAGCTACCCTCATTTCAGTCCTGAAGGAATGGAAGCTCTAAAATGGGTTTCTCGACCTCAGCTTTGAAATTTTGGACTAGATGACTGTTGTTTAGCAACATGCCTGGTCTTTACTCATGAGATGCCCAAAGAACCCTCCCACCAAATATGACATTTAAAAATGTCTCCAGACATTGCTGAATGGCCCCTATGGGGGCACAATAATGTCCGGTGGAGAATTACTATTCTAAATGATCAAGCCCCAGGTTCACATGAGCCAGGATGCTAACCAGGCTTCCATCTTCCTGGCCTACCCTCTTTCCATTCCCTCAAGCACAAGCCCACCCCCTTCGCTGCTGGCCCCCTCACTCATGGCCTCGGCACATCACATACATCAATCTGCCTCTAAGTGACTGAAGATTTTCCTGGGAATCTTAAGAACAGATGTCGCCTTCCCCCTGTCATTTTGGTTTACTGGTACATTAAAGCAAGGACTATTTTTTGGCCTGTGAGCTAAAAATGGTTAGCTTAGCACACTGGAAGCGAAAGAGATTTCTCTCATCACATGTGCATTTCTATACATTGCCTTTCAAACCTGCAGAATATTGGCATCAAAACTGGTGATGACTTGCATGATATCAGAGTCCATTTCTGCCCGGTTCCAAGGTGTTTGCCCTTGGCCGGGGCACCACGATCCATTTGGTGATTTGAAATTTCCTTTTAGAAGTACGAATTTAAAAACAAAACAAAACAAAACAAAAATCCTAAATCATTCTTCTCATGGATCTGAATAAAAACTTTGCCTAGTGACTTAAATTTGAAGATGTAAAAAAAACTGAATTTCACAGGGTGGTACGTGAAGCAAGAACATGATCAAGCCCATTTCCTCTGCTACCTCTTTACGTGAAAGCGTGGCGGCTGGGGAAATTGTCTTCCCCATACGCAAATTACCCTGCCAGACAAAGGGATTTTTTTTTTTAGAAGAGTCCTGAGCATGTAATTTTATTGCCTTAGCACTGATTTTAATATAATTCATGTAATTTCTTCTACAGGAGAAAAGTTATTTTCCTAAGTGCCTGGTAAAATGAGAGCTGATGGATTTTTTACTTCCACCAACTCTCTTGGTAGAATTTTCTACTAAAAGAAGAAACACAGAGAGGTGCTCAGCTCAGAGAGCCTCACCCTGGGAGAAGAGAGGGTTTGAAGGGCCTTTCAAGCTTGTTCACTTCTAATGACTCTGTATCTCAGAAGAGACCAAATGTACCTCAAAAACTGCCATCTTACCAAGATCAAACCAAGGTCAGACTTGGTCAGGGTTCTCAAATTCTGCACGATGGCCATTGAGGGTTGAATCATTCTTTGTTGCAGAGGCTGTCTTTGCGCTGTGAGACATTTAGCAGTATCCCTTCTCTCTACCCATTCTACACCAGTTACATAACATTTCAGTTGCAGTAACTGAAAACGCCCCAACTCACTGTCACCTGTGAGAAGCAGTGAATTTTGCCTCTTTGTTCTAGGACCTCCCTGGCTTCTTCCTGGGACCCGTCTAAGTAGTGGAGAGGAAAAAGCTGCATTCCGCACTCAAAATTAATTCTTAGGCAATCAAGAGTTGTTGTTGGATGACCCAAGAAAATCGAAAAGATAGATCTAGCAGGTGTCCAATACAATTACATCCTGCCATTTCCCTCCAGTACCTAAGGAGGCTTGTGCACAGCAGGATGCTAGAGTTGGACATTACTTTTCTTTCTGTTATTTATTTAACAGTGTTCATATAGTCTACCATGTGCCCGGCACAGATCTAAGTGCGTCAAAGAAGCCACTCGTTTATCTGGTCCTTACTATAATTCTGCAAGGTAGGTACTATTATCACCCCATTTCATATAATAGGAAAATGAGGTACAGAGACATTTAAGTATGAGTTACTGAGTAGCAAACAAGAATTCAGGGTAAGGCATTTGACATGGTCTGAGCTCTTCGTCAGTCGGCTATGATGTGTACAGTATGTGGTGGGGAAAGTACATTGACCGTGGACTCAGATTCATCTGGCTTGAGGTGGATTCCAACTCCTGGCTCTGTCACTAACCAGCTGGTGAACGTGGTCATGTCTCCAAACTTAATTACCTCCCATCTCCAAAATGATCACTTTGGGGGTTAGGATTTCAACACATAATTTTTTTGGGGGGCGGGGGGGAGGGACACAATTCAGTCCAGAGCAAAGTCTTTAGCCAAACAGTTGCTGACTTAATCATTTTAAAATCTAAGTCAGAGTAGGCCACTCCGCTGATCATAGCTTTCTAGTGGGGACTGTCACACTTAGAATAGAATTCAGATGCCAAATTGTGATCTGCTAACCCCTGCCTATCTCTTGGTCCTTACTTACCGCCCACCACTCTCTCCATTCCTATGCTCTAGCCACGCTGGCGTTTCTTCTGTCCCCATCGCACGCCAACTTTGTTCCTGCTTCGGACACTTTGCTCTTACTGGTCCCTCTGTCAGAAACATCTTTCCCAAGCCTGTTTTAATGGCTGGCTCCCTCTTGCTATTCAGGTCTCAGCTCCGATGTCACCTCTTCAGAACGGCCTTTCAGGCAATCTGAAAGTCACCCTTTGCGTTGTATCTGCTTTGCTTTCTTTCTTTTTAAATATATTTTTATTGATTTTTTACAGAGAAGAAGGGAGAGGGATAGAGAGAGTTAGAAACATTGATCAGCTGCCTCCTGCACACCCCCTACTCAGGATGTGCCCGCAACCAAGGTACATGCCCTTGACCGGAATGGAACCTGGGACCCTTTAGTCCACAGGCCGATGCTCTATCCACTGAGCCAAACCAGCTAGGGCTGCTTTGCTTTCTTAACAAAACTTTTCAGTATCTGACTTGATGCCTGCTCCTCCAGCTAGAGTAAAGCTCTCTAAGACCGCAGACCATGCCTGTCACATCCCAGCACCTGCCACCTAGCCCAGCACATCACAGGAGCTCATTAAATAACCAGTGAATGAGGAAAGAATGGTAAGAAGGCCCTTTAGTTCAGGCACATACATCTCCCTCTCCACCGACTCTCTTTAAGCCTCCCTCCACGGTGGGTAGCTCATGAGAAATATATAGAGAATTATAGCCTATAATCACCAAATGTGCCACTGGAAAACGAAAGGGAATTAGACTTGAAAATTACATCACAGGCAAACCCATGCTGTGAGGCCCCATTTAAAACCAAAGAGAGCTGACTGTCACCTCCTATCACCAGTTCATAAAAGGAAACAGAAAACCACACCCCCACCTTTCATTGTGGCTCACACGGGGAGTGAGAACGAACGGCATGTGCATTCTCCCTTGCTCCCTAAATTTCTTCAGTCTTTTAGTCCTATTTGTTACTTTCCTAAATAACAAGAAGAAATACACAAAAGAAGAGAAATCCAAACCATGTCTGTCCAAAGGGGTAAGACACACGCGGTGATGAACAGACAGTCCTTAGGATCAGGTGCCTCCAGCGGCTTCTCTGCTCACTCCCATCCCTGGTAGAGAAAGAAATGAATTTTTCTCACCTTCATCCTGCTGCAGGGCTCATCCTAGCAGCCCACACCAGCCTTGCGAATAAGAGCGCAGAGTCATGCCCTGGCCAGTGTGGCTCAGTTGGTTGGGCATCGTCCAGTGCACCCGGAGGTTGCCAGGTCGATTTCTGTCAAGGTCACATGCACAGGTTGTGGGCTTGATCCCCCGAAAGGGACATGCAAGAGGCAGCCGATCCATGTTTCTCTCTTACATCAGTGTTTCCCTCTCTGTTTCTCTCTCTCCCTAAAAATCAATAAACTATTCTTAAAAACGAAACAAAAGATCACAGAGCTGCCCCCTCTTCACAGTATGAATGTCAGAGGTCCCTCAGGCCAGCTCCTTGGGGCACAGATGTGTCTTGTTTGACCTGCAGTATTAGTTTTATTTGAATTAGTTGCCAACATTTAAAATTAAGATTTTATAGAAAAATCTATATTCCCAACCTCTCTAAAAAAGTCAATCTGACAATTTGAAATTCTTCTGGGACTGAGCAAAGGCCGCCTACCTTAGCATTCTGGAACTTTCCATTTCAGTACAGCCTCCATTCCGCCCACTTCACTCATTGATCTGATCCGTCTGGACCTCACTGGTACTGAGTGTGAGCCTTCAGACAGGAGGAGCTCTCGGTGAACATTTGTTGGAACAAATTCATGGAAAAATGCTTGGAAGCCCACATTCAGAGCTTTCCTCTTTAACGGATGTTTCAAATTTACTTAAAGTGTGAATATTCCTGTAAAGTGGTATTTTAAAACTTCGTTCATTTTAACCTTAGTATTGGGACAAGGAGAGGCCAGGAGGGCACTGAACGCCTAAAGAGGAAGTTGAATAAATTAGAGGAAAACAATGTCCCAGCAGACACGTTTCCTTTCCTCACAGTTTTGTCCAGAGCCCACACTTTTGGCCTTCGCCACTGCTGACTCTTAGGGACCTGGAGTTTGCAGGACTTTATTCAGTAAAGACAGACATAGATGAATCACCAACACAGAAGTAACTCCATTCTCCCACAAATACCGTTACCTCGTCCAAGTGGAAAATGCAGTCCTGGAATCTGACAGACGTGGGTTCAAATTCTGACCTCACACACTCTTTGCGACCAGCAATTTCAACCCGTATGCTGCAAACATTTTTAAAACATACAATACCTGACTGTTTAGTGAGGGGTACTAACCTCTTTTCCCTTAGATTGTCAATTTAAAAAAAAAGACAACTGCTAACACAATAATAGCCGTTTGGTATGAATAGATCAAAATTATACCTATTTTTTCGTCAGATCAGCAAATATAGTACATATTTTTGGTGTGCCGCAGAATTTTAGTAATTAGTTTATGTGTACCATGAGATGAAAAAGTTTGAAAATCGCCATTTGCGACCTCCAGTTAATCTCTGGGTCTTAGTTCTCTCATCTGTGAAATGGGTATAATAATTTACTTTACCTGAAATGTTTGTTGGGCAGAATAAATTAGTTGATGAATGGAACAGGCTCAGCACGATATCTGGCACACAACGGTACTCAATACATGTTTTTATTAGCATCTTTCAAATATGACCTTGACTTCCTGAAAAGCCTCTGTCTCTGTCAAGGGCAGACAGATATGGATTCCTTGAATAGATGTCAAAGCAACAGCTGATGCCAGCCAATGCAAGAGATGGGCTGCAAGGAAAGTAGGCACGAGTGGGGAAGAGGTGCAGAGGGGAGGTCACAGAGGGACCCACAGGCACGCTGACATCAGCAGGACCCAATTCCTCCCTAACACACCATCCCCGGCCTTGACTGGCTGCTGAGATATAAGCCACCTGCAAGGAACCAGGAGAGAAATGCTACATCACAGTTCCAGAATTTGAGCAAAAAATACTACAGACTCAGAGGAAAAACATATGGTACCTCAGGAGGAGGAGGGATAATGGTTTTGAATGTCTCCGAGAAGCAGGACTAATCAGAGAGAAAGGCAGCCGTCACCACAAAGCCATTTGCGAAAGAGCAATCTCCCCTAATTGAAGAAACACTAACCGGTTCTCTGGGTGCCAGGAGCCCTAAAAACAACCCACATGGAGCTAGAGCGTCTCTGAGCATCCATGGGGGCTGCCTCGTGCATCACCGGAGCCTGGAAGTGTGTTGGAGAGAAAAACCACTGTCAGGTCATGGGGCTTCCGGTGCTGATTTCCCTTCTCTCTCCGAACCCTTCTGGGTGGGCTTAACCCGCTTTGGGGGGAGCAATAGTCAGGTACGGAGTCGCCACAAGAGATAACAGCCTATATTAACCAAGTATGTGTATTGTCTGTATTTTGATGCTTTGAAATATGGGCCTTGCTGACTGGAGGGACGGCCCCTCCCAAAGTTAGCCAGTTCCTAGAGGGAGCAAACAACTGCCAGGGTGCTTTTCATATGCAAACCCATCCATCCAGGGACCACACCTCAACCACCTCCTTTTTGGGGTTCTCACAGGCCAAACCACTCACATCTCCCCACCCCAATCAGCCCAGAGCCAGGTGCCAGACAACCAGGGACAGCCCCTCCACCTCAGAGCCTGCTGGGAGCATTCAAACTAGCCAACCCTAAACCTGCTGAACCTGCTTCCCGTGGTCCTTCCCATTGGTACCCCAATAAAGGCTCTGGCTGTGTCTTCAATGCCAATTGTCTCCTGATCTGTTGGCCTTGCCATACGTAAATATTAATAAAACCTACATTTTTAAAACACAGCCTCAGCCATCTGCCAAAAGCCACCAGCCCATGAGATCGTAGTCTCCTGGTCTCAGAGTTTCTTTCCATGTAAGACTAGCCACCAGATAAAACCAGCTGAGACAGGTAGATTCACAGAACATACTCATTTACATGGCAATGACCTCAGGGAGTTCCCTTTTACTTATAGCACGTCTCCCTTCTAGAGATCTTCTTTGTCTTCTGTTTATTCCAATCCCTCTAGTGAAGAGTTCACAGCAGAGGTGATGCTTGAGTGGAGACGTGAAATGAAGTGAGGGAGTCAGCCACCTGTACATTCATTGAAAAGCGTTCCAGGCAAAGGGAACAGTAAGTGCAAACGCTTGGAGACCGCACCATGCACGTACTTGACTCTTTATCAAAAGAGTGACCTAGCATAACGATTTTGAGGTTTGTTGGGCTAAATGAAAGAAGCAGACACACATGGTCACATATTGAATTATTGCATTTATCTGAAATATCCAGAGGAGGCAAAGACATACAGATAAAATGCAGTAGTTGCCGGGCCTGGGGCAAGAGAGGAATGAGGGTGCCTGCTTAATGGGTGCAGGCTTTCCCTTTGGGATGAGGAAAATGCCTTAGAACCAGACAGAGGTGATGCTTGCACAACACTGAGAATGTACTAAACACCACTAACTTACAAACTTTGAACGGTTTACCTCAATTTAAAAAATATGCTGGTGCTTTTTTTTTATTATTTGTTTTAGTTTCCTCCTTCCATTACTTATCTTAGATCAGTGGCTCTCAACCTTGGCTGCACATTAGAATCACCTGGGAATCTTTTTAAAATCCTGATTTCTGGGCCTCATCCTCCAGAAATTCTGTTTCCTTTTTATGGGGTGGGGCCACAACATTAGTAACAAAGAAACAGAATTTCCCAGGAGGATGAGGCCGAGAAACCAGGATTTTAAAGATTCCCAGGTGATTCTAATGTGCAGCCAAGGTTGAGAACCACTGTCTTAGATCCATGTTCACATGTGAGTACCTCTCATTAAGTACCAACTCACCCAAAAGACCAAACCAGAGGATTGAGTCTCCAGACTTTTCACAAAGAATAATCAGTGTTCAAAGAGAATGGCAGGTCCCACTGGGGAGGCGGAAAGAATGTCTTAGACACAGTGGCAGCCCAGCAGGCATGGCTCAGTGGCTGAGCATCGACCTATAACCCAGGAGGTCGTGGTTCGATTCCCAATCAGGGTTGGGGGCTCGATCCTCAGTGGGGAGGGGGGCATACAAGAGGCAGTCAATCAATGATTCTCTCTCCTCACTCATTGATGTTTCTATCCCCCTCTCTCTCTTCCTTCCTCTCTCTGAAATCAATAAAAATATATTTTTAAAAAACACACAGCAGCAACCCTAATTAAAACAACAAAAATACACCATTTCATCTATCCCCTGCCTCCCTTTCTCCTTCCTGCCCCCAAGGGAAAAGCTCATTACTAATAGACTCAGATCACCTCATGCCCACTTCTCTGTGCCTTCCCATATTTATCTGACTCCACTGATCTGGACCTCTGATTAGAACAATCTCTTTCCTGATTCCCATTCTCCTCCACCTAGGTCCCTCCTGCTTGGGTCAGAAGAATTTTTTACAGAACACTTTATCGTGTTAGTGGCCTGCTCTGAAACATTAGATGACTCCTCGCTGCTAATATAATAAAATTCAACTTCAAATAGAGGACGCCATTGCAGGGTGACGCCAACCCCATCCTTCTGGCGCCAGACCCATTCCCAATGGAACAGCACTGTCACCAAGCAGTCCTCCTGCCAGAAATGCCTGTCCGTTCTTCCCTTTTTTGACTAGAAAAATCTGCCTCATCCTTCCTATACAGATCACTAGTTTGGGACCACCTTTGCCGGCTCTCGGGCTCAGAGTCCCTTTTCTATTTTTAGTAGCATTAGTCGGGCTGGTGTTCATGGCCAGAACATCTCGGGCAGGCTAGCAATGCCTTGAAGATGGAGACTTTGCCTTCTGAGCACATGAGCCAGGCCCTAACCCAGTGACTGCCCCAGGTCCATCAAGACATAAGCTGGTTTGAAAATTCTCAAGGGCGCCAAAAGGATTTTTAGTGATGTATCCTGCACTTCTTGCACCTCCTCACTTCCATAAAGATGAGAACTGTGGCAGAGACCTTGGGTACTAATTAAGTATTAGGACATTTCTATGCTCAGACACGGGCATCCATGCACTTCCTAACACTCCCACAGAATGACACCATGAGCCCATGTTCTCCTTTCTTAACTCATTAATATTTGACTTCTCTGGCTCTCAGATGCCTTGAATATTTTAATTATAGAATCTTATTACATGCTTAGGGATTTTTAAAAGAAACAGACACAGTTTTCATAAAAGTTTTATTCATCTGACTCAATATGTGAATATATTTCAATCTAATAAGTATTAATAGTAATTAAAATTTATGGCACACTTACTTGGAGCCAAGCGTTATCTCATTTAACCCTGACTACAGTCTTAATGGGGTGCAGAGAAGTTTAGTATTTTCCCAAGGTCACACAGAGTCTGACTCAGCCAACATACTTTGCCAATTTCCAAAGTTGACGGTCTTACTTTTTTTATTGTTGTTATTAAGAGCTACTACTTATGGAACCCTTACTACGTTCAAAATGGCATGCTTCTTGTCAGAAATGTCAGGAGGTCAATACTGTCCTCCTTCCCCAAAGCAGCCCTCAACCGAAGACTGATTCTATTTCTGAGGTAGAATAACTCAAAGGCCAAAGGCCACACTGTTTCCCAGAGTTGCCTAAAGCGATTAAGCTCCCTTCACCCACCTGAATATTGTGCTCTTTCCTGGGGGCCTCCCCTTCTCACTCTCCATTGGTGTTTTATGGGATCACCTCCCAAATAAGTACTTGCATTCAGACGCTGTATCAAGGCCTGCCTCTGGGGGAATTCAAATCTAGATAATGCTTTCCATCAGAGTCAATCAACTTTTTCTGTAAGCGGCCAGGTGGTAAATATTTCAGCTTTGCAAGCAGGCTGTCTTTATCACAGCTTCTCAACGCTGCTGTTGTCACACAATTTTGTAGAGGCAATATGTAAAGGAATTAAAGTGTGGCTGTGTTTCTACAAAACTTTATCTGTGACACTGAATACATGTATTTCATGTAACTTTTACATGTCATGAAATATTACTTTTCTTTTTATATTTTCCCCATTTAAAAATGTCAAGTCCAGCCCTGGCTGGTTCTGCTCAGTGGATAGAGCATCGGCCTGTGGACTGAAGGGTCCAAGGTTCGATTCCAGTCAAGGGCACTTGCCCAGATTTGTAGGTTTGATTCCCAGTTTGGGGCATGCAGGAGGCAGCCGATCAATGGCTCTCTCTCATCATTGATGTTTCTATCTCTCTCTCCTCTCCCTTCCTTTCTGAAATCAATATATATATATATATATATATTTTTAAATGTCAAGTCCATTCATAGCTCATAGCCGGTAGTTGGCAGACCTCTGCTTTAGCATATTCTCTTGTAATCCTACCATTAACCATAGGAGACAAGAACCATCATTGTTCCCATTTTTCAGATGAGGAAAACTAAAGTTGAGGAAGGTTAAGTGGCTTTAAGATGACACACATTCAAGTTCCAATGAGTAAGCGTGGTCCACAAGGTCCTGAAACACCTACTCAAAAGTTCTCTACATCCTATCACCAAGATTAATAAAGTGATGACTTCTCTGGAGGTTCCTGAATTGGTAGCGTCCTCTCTGCACACCTCAGCTTTGACAGAGGAGCATGATGACTCATGTGCAGTAATGACAGGAGCTGTACTCAGAGGCCAACCCCAAACAGCTTGGTGGAACCCATCTTGGAAGCAGCTGCTCCTCCTTACTTTGCTAAGAAACCAGGCAGTGTCACAGCTTAGAAGATCCAAGGGCTGAATGAGCGACACCCTGGAGGTAGGACAGCTGGAGCAAGCCTCCATTTACCTGCCCTTCTGTGGGCATGAGACAACCTGCATTTCTCTACAATGTTTTTGTACATGTATAGATATAACTGTAGGTGTGATTAAGAACACAGTTCATCAAATGCCTGGGGCTAAACAGAGCTTGGGTTAGACAAACTTGAAGCTCAAAGCATCTGGGCCAAAGCTTAGTCAATATAGTATAACAGAAGCTCAGCCTCACTCCATCTAGTCCACCCCGTACCCCTGTGGAGTCATAATACTAGGTAGAACTTACATGGCTCTTTCCATGTGCCAAGTACTACATGCAATAATTCATTTAATCCTCACAGCAATCCTATGAGGGAGGTGCTATTGAAACCATTTTATAGATGAGGAGTCTGAGTGATCAAGTAACTTCCCCAAGGTCACACAGCCAGTGAGTGGCACAGCTTGGTTTTGGACCCAAGTGGACTGAGTGTAGAATCCATGTTCTAAACCAGTGGTTCCCAACCTTTTTTTGGCCATGCCCTGCCTAAGCATCTCTACAATCCTGATGCTCCCCCCTCCCCGTGACATATAATTCTTATTATTCAAAAAGTGAACTCCTATTCACGTGGAAGAAGCCTAACAAGCCATTAACTTGGTCTAAACAAGCTTCCAAAGAACATGGCATCCATGAAAGAGAAAAATAAAGGAACGAAAGGACAGTTGAAGTACTGAGGAAGAAATCACTAAGAAATTGTTAAAAAATAATAATAATAATAATATGAAGTGATATGAAAAAAATAGCAAATATAGTTTCAAAACATGTAATAGAGAACTGGAATGCATATATATGTCACTATATATATATTTATAGACTGTATATGAGGCCTCTAGAACCATAAGAAATGAAAAAAAATTCACTGTTAATAACTCATTCTCGAATTGCCCCCCTTAAAATTCAAATTTCCCCCCTATGGGGCATGTGCCCCACATTTGGAACCACTGCTCTAAACCAAGGATTGGCAAACGTTTTCTGTAAAGGGCAAGCTAGTAAATATTTTAGGTTTTTCAGGACACAGATGGTCTCTGTCAAAAATTTATATTTTATTATTATTACTTTACAACCTTTTAAAAATGTAAAACCATTTTAAAATCAAGGGCTGTCCAAAAACATCCTTCTCTAAACCATAATCCTAAGGTGTAGAAGTTTGAAAAACTGGTCCCAATTCTCCACCCCCTTCCCCATGTCTGCCACACCCTTTGGCATGTGACTCTGCAGTGCCCACCCACAGTGGAGTGGTCCCAACGTGAGTCTCCTCCAGTAAGGAAATTGCTGTGGTGAAGATTATAGAACATTAAAGGCTCTGAAAAGTCCTGCAGTAACGATACCTATATCATGTCACTTAACTCAATACTTCTCAAACGCATTGGAAAATAATCCTCTTTTCCAATTTTTAAAAATGCTATCATGCTTAAACACTGACTTAACATCCCATAATAACAAACCATGGGTTTTGTGTTTTTCAAAATTTACTTCAGGGAAATGCACCTAGAGCAAAACCAGCCTTTTCACTGTCCCAGCAGAGGGGCATTTTCATGTGGGGCTGGAATTGATGCTAATTTATTTAAGCATTTATTTATAAATATTCAAAGATGGCCTGACATAGAAGAGACCTTAGCGCTGATCCAGTTCCAAGTGTTTATTGTACACACGAGGAAATAGACCATCTAGCACAGTGGTTCTCAACCTTCCTAATGCCGTGACCCTTTAATACAGTTCCTCATGTTATGTTGACCCCAACCATAAAATTATTTTTGTTGCTACTTCATAACTGTAATGTTGCTACTGTTATGAATCATAATGTAAATATCTGATAGGCAGGATGTATTTTCATTGTTACAAATTGAACATAAAGCATAGTGATTAATCACAAAAAACAATATGTAATTATATATGTGTTTTCTGATGGTCTTAGGCTACCCCTGTGAAAGGGTCGTTCAACCCCCAAAGGGGTCGCGACCCACAGGTTGAGAACCTCTGATCTAGGGAGTAGTTCACTCAAGGGCCACTGGTTCGGGCTGTTGGTGGAGCATGGGCACTCTGAATATAGGGCAACCTCTCCACCGTGGTGTGGGCTCCAGTCCTGGGAGGGATTCCCTGTTGGGAGGACAGTCCTAAGGGATCAGCTTTCACACTTGGAGGTGACCCACCATGGAGCACCCCGGGGAGCAAATGGCAGGGAAAGCCCCAGAATGTGGCTCAGGGTCATCTAAGTTTTCACATTTCCTCACTACCAGTCAGGAGAGGCTAAGAATACATTTGGGGCAGGCTGCCTGGCAACACATAGCTGTCACTGAATAGCTATGCAACCTTGGGAAAGCCAGTTAACCTCTCTGTGCTTTGGTCTGTCTGCCACATGGGTATGGTGGGTCTCCACTGGAGAGGCTAGTTGGTAACGATTAAATTATATTAATTATCTTTAGAGAAAGTGCTCACTCATGGTTGCCTTTACTGTGTGATTCCATTTATATAAAATGTCCAGAATAGACAACTCTTTAGAGATAGAATGTAGATGAGTGGTGCCAGAGGTGGGGGTTCCGTGTGCAAGGAGGATGGAAATAGAAGCCTCCTGTGGACTCCGATGTTAATGACAAGATCCAGGTACCCAAGGATGTGAAGGAAGAGAGAAGACTTTAAGGGCAAATCCGGAAAATCACAGTGTCTGCTGCCACCCCATGAGAGGAGCCCCGGGGGCGCGTCTCCTGCCTAAGTGCTGGCCATAAGGGTCGGCTCCACACCAGCTTTTCGCAGAGAAAGCTTCAAGGTGACCCCATGCGGGAACTTCAGGCTCTGGGAAGGCGGAGGGAGCGTTCCACTGAGGCATGGGACAGGAGAGGGAGCCATTCACTCTCCCCAGTGACTAAAAACCCACAGCCGAACCTAAAATTAGGAAATTAAAACTAAATAAGGGAATTCAAGCAGAACCATTTCCATCTGAAGCAGCAAGCATATGGGCCATGCTGTCAAGAGGAGACCATCAAACTGAAAAGTGTAAATGAATCTGGGCCATTAGACAGATACGTTGGGAAGGGAGAAAAGTGCCTTCTGAAAGTCCGGATGCGGGTGGATCCGATTCGGTCACAGGCAGGACAGCTGCCCTCCACTTCCGCCCAGCCCTTGGACACGCCCGCCTGCCCTAGAACATTGGGTGTTGCTCCAGGAAAACTTTCTACAGAGAAATTTATTAAAAGTCCCCCAGGATATTCCTCCATAGAAAGCCCTTTTTAAAAGTGTCTACAGCAGCCTGTCTTGTGTTTTAATGAGTTGCAACGTGGGCCTCCATTGGCTGGGATGTTAAAGAGAGCCTCTTTCTGCCACTCCCTCTGGTTTCCACTAGCTCCTGCTTGGTTCTGCATATTCATAAAATGCTCAGCAGGACACAGCGCCATTCCAAGGCTTTCAGCTTTGATGACTGCAGTGAGCCTGCTCTTCTCCACTCCGCAGCTAATTCACTGAGCCCACAAGACACTCCTACCGCGCATTTTGAGCTGGGAGTTGGCAGAGCAACGTGCGGATTTCAAAGCTGGTAGCAACCTTTGTTGAGGGACCGACCGGAGGAAAGGGGTTCCACCAGATGAGTTCTGCCCACTTCTGATTAGCACAAGGTTTATAAGCCCCCTCCTCCCCCCATGCCATTTTGCAACGGTTTATATTTTACTTTTCTTCTTCTTCTTCTTCTTCTTCTCCTTCTTCTTCTTCTTCTTCTTCTTCTTCTTCTTCTTCTTCTTCTTCTTCTTCTTCTTCTTCTTCTTTTTCTTATTCTTATTCTTATTCTTATTCTTCTCCTTCTCCTTTGTGAATTTCTATTAAGCCAGAAAGCAGTGGTAAAATCCAAAGAAGAAAAGAGGAATGAAGAAAATGCCTGCCAGTACTTTATTAAGACAAAGCTTCCTTCCTTTCTCTCGGCATCATCTGCTCCCTTCCATCCGTGCTGTCACTATCTTAGTTCAAGGCCACCTTGATTTCTCACTTGGTGCAGTGGTTCTCAACCTTCCTAATGCCGCGACCCTTTAATACAGTTCCTCATGTGGTGGTGACCCCCAATTCCATTGTTATATATTGAACATCATTAAAGCATAGTGATTAATCACAAAAACAATATGTAATTATATATGCATTTTCCGATGGTCTTAGGCGACCCCTGTGAAAGGGTCGTTTGACCCCCAAAGGGGTCGTGACCCACAGGTTGAGAACCGCTGGTTTAGAGCCTTGGCTTCCTCCCTGGCCTCCCTGCCTCCACTGTGGTCCAGTGTCCTTGCTGTCATGTGGCCAGAGCAACACTTCCGCACCACCACACTCATCTTTATTCCTTTATTTATTCAGTAAAGAACGTGCTGTCTACCATGTATCAGGCAAGGAGTAAGCTCTAGGGAGGTAACAGTGAGCAAAACCATTGGGTTTGTCATATCACCACACAAATCAGTGTGAAACTACAAGTGTGTGTGTGTAGTGGGGGAGGGGGGAGGACAGAGGGAGTGAGAATGAGGACCCTGGGAGCATATAACAGAAAGCGGTGGGAGATCAGGGGAGGCTTCCCTGAGGAGGTGGTGGTTGAGAGTCATGTGGAAGATCTTCGGGAATTAACCAGATGCAGGATAGGTTTGAGACAGGGGACCAAAAAAAAGAGCATTCTTACAAAAGGGACAAGCTTGAGCAAAAGCCCTATATGGGAGGGAGCATGAAAAACTTTGACGATCCAAACCTGTCCATCTCCTGCTCTATTTGACCTAAAGAAAAAGACAAAAGGCCCTACGCTGGCCTCAAGGCCCTGCGTGATCTAGTCCCTAACTGCCCCAATTCTGTTCCACCTCTCACACTTCCACCTACCAGCCAATTCCAAGCCCACCCCTCAAACCCATCTGTGGGATCCCTTATAGGGAAAACCAAGGAATCTCCATTGTAGAGCATCTAGACAAGCATTGTGCTACATACATTGTCTTCATACACACACACACACACACACCATTACTATAATCACAACTTTTTCTACAAGGTAAATGCTGGTGTTGTCCCCATTTCACAGGAGAGGAAGTTGAGGCTTGGTGTGGATAAGCAACAAGACAAATGTCACCCAGAGTCAAGGTGGATCTGGAATTCAAATCCCAGTGGTCTGATACCAGAACCCTAACTAACATGTTATACCGCTTCCCTCCAACATGGTGGCAGTCTGGAGGAGGAGATGGGTGAGCTCTTGAGAAGGGCATCAAGGAAGCTCAATACAGTTCCTCTTTCAAGACAAGTTCGTTCGGCTGGTAGTGGCTGCCCACAACACAGCATTGAAAGGGCTGCGAGGCCACATCCAGGCTCCCAGGACAGCCCATTGTGACCGCTTAGTCACGTCTGCCAGGAGTGCAGGATAGGAAAAGGGCAGCACACATCCCTGGACCAGCTGAATATATACCCCAGATTCCTCGCCCCAGCCCAGATGGGGGATGTGTGGACCAGAGTTCCTTCCCCAAAGACTTTCCTGGGCTTCTCTCACTGCATCTGTTCCAGACATCCCAGCTCAGTTGCAGACAAAGTCAGAGATGCCACCTAAACCAGGCCAGCCAACTCTCCCCCCAGGCCCCACACTTCTTCCACCAGGCTTTTCCTCCCGGGACCCCCAGAGCCCTTACTTGTAAGAAAACTAAACCTATCTCTCTCACACACCATTTGTGAACACCATTAGCTAGCTGACTTCATCTTCACTGCCACCAACAAAAACCAAACACAGACAAGTAAGGATCTCATGATCTCTAACTCCAGGACCAGCTCTCAACCACTTGCGAAAGGCCTTGCATTTTCGGAGACCCCAGCAGATTCCCCAACACCCCTGCAGAAGGTTCATCTGCACTTGGAAAAGCTGGCATAGTTTCCCCTATCCATCTATTACAGTAACACCTACGGGGCTGGCAGGGTCCGGGGCTGTACCCAAATCTACTGGTAAAGTTTCAGCTGTTTTGACCACACCATCTGTGTCAAGGGGAGCGGAGACAAGTGGCTGCCCCTCTCTGCCATAGGGCACTCCTGAGCTCGGAGCTTGCTGGATGAAGCAGCGATGTGCTCGCTACTTTCATCCCTGGCTCCTCCTCCTCCTGGTGCTCACAGTAGGAAGAACACTTTTGATGACTGGAAAGGCACGTCTTAAAAGGCAGCCTTTAAAATCATCTCTCCGGGTCTAATTCTCTTTTATAGGGAGACCAATCCTCGCTGAATGTCTCTGTGTTTTTCAGGCTTAGCAGCCATCTTCCCTCCCTGTGATAGCCACATCGGAGAGCACAGGAGGATGGGGCTTCCCTGGGCTCAGGAGTTTCCCGGGATGGAGACCGGGAAGAAAGGGCGGGGTCCTTCCCCAGCTATCTAGACGCTTCATCTACCACCAGCATCCGATCAGGGCTCATTTGCATTCTCTTTCCCAACGCCTCCATTTGAAGGACGACCCTCATGAAATAGAAAGCAAAGGCTGCTTTTCCTGCTTTGTTTCGAAAGGCTGCTGGACTAGGGTGTAGAGAACAGACGCTGCCGTCAGGCTTCCTACGTTGGAATCCTGGCCGCATCCCTGATGAACTGCATGACCACAGGTTACACAACCTCTGGGGCCTCAGCCATGTATCAGATGGGATTAAGAGCAGTAACTCCGTGTGGGTTGTTATGAGGGTGAAAACGGCCGGTATTTGTGCTTAGAACAGGGCTAGAGCATAGGAAGCAGGACCCAAGTGCTTGTTAAATATAGTTCGTATTTTGGTCACAAATCTGTGCCCTAACCCCTCCGCTCCATCCTGACTCGCTGCTGACTGTGCCTCCGAATGGCATGTGGACCGGCGAGGACAGATGACACTGCAAAGACAGCTGCCGTGGGCTTTCTGAAGGAGATGGAAGTTCTTGCCGCAGCACAGCGCACGGGCAAGCCTCAGGAAACCCTCAGATTTCCCCCCCCCTCCCCACCCTCGCCCCCCCACACACAATGTCTAAAATGTTTTAGCTAGGTGTCAATGTTTTAAAGGGCGGGCTGTTTCAAATGAAAATATAGTTGTATGGCTTTTCTTGAAAAAAATTAGAAGGTTTGCCCCCTGGCCTCACCTACTGACACAGCAGCCATGGGGGAGGGGGTGGGGGGGGGATGAGCAGCAGGCACCCTGCAATTCTCCGTGGCCCCCTCTCCCCCTGCCTTGTCGTTTGCTTCACCCACCGGGCCCTGGTAGATATTTGAGGTCATCACCCCTTCCTTAGGTCCTGGGAGGGATTCTACAGGATGAAGGCACCCAACATTCAGACACACACAGATGGATCTGAGCAAACCACCTGGGCATGTAGCCTGGGCATCTGGCCAAATGTCTCCCGGGGCAAATGGCCCCCTGTTGAGAACCCCTGGCCTAGAGGTAATCACGGTCTGTTGTTGGGGAAAGAAAGGTAATAGTATCCTTTGGTTTTGAGAGTTTTGAAAGGAAACATTGCCTCAACCCTCGCGGGTCCCCAGGGAGAAGAGGGAGTGGTTGCAAGCGTGTAAGGGCAGATGCCCAGATCACTTGTGCTGCCCATTAGCAGTGCAGCTGTGCTAGAGACCGAATGTACTGAATACTAAGCTGTGATGTCCTCAGCCAGATTTGGTACAAACAGGTCATCTAAGGAAGATGACTCATGTGGACCACAGGGAGCCCTGAATTAGCCCTGGACCAGCTTTGTCCATTGGACTGTGGCTCGGTGTTCCACAGTGACACCGTGTGGCAGTGAGAGGTAATGGCAGTAGCAGGCTGCTGTGGCTTCAGGTTCTCCCCGCTGAATACCTCTCTCCCTTAGACTGTAAAAGTCCCCACTTTTCTTGGCTCATTCATGGAGCGGTGAGGGCAGAGCCCCTAAATAGATATTAAACTTCCTGCTAATCTCTCAAATTAGCGTGTTTACCCATTTTTAAGTTACAAAATAAAGCAATATAGCCACATTTGC
This sequence comes from Myotis nattereri, assembly GCF_964212035.1. Taxonomy (NCBI): domain Eukaryota; kingdom Metazoa; phylum Chordata; class Mammalia; order Chiroptera; family Vespertilionidae; genus Myotis; species Myotis nattereri. The sequence continues at coordinate 91,712,926 of NC_138079.1, read as the reverse complement.
ACCCCACCTTTATGACAAAGATCGGAAGTTTGGGAGCCATTTGGAGGGTGCTGCATGGTGTGAGAGAAAGAGCCCTCTCTGCTGGCAGTCAGGAGCCCCAGCTCTGCCACTGATCAGCTATGGGATCCTGGGAGGATACTTCACCCCCCAGGCCTCAACGTCTGGAGGGGGCCCGTGACCTCTGAGGGCCTCTGCATACACACCCTCAGCTCCTAGCGGAGCTTCAGTCTACCTCTACCTGCCATTGAGGGCTTCGTGGTTTTGTCTTTCATATTTCACTCCACCCCGGTCACATTGAGGTCCCTCTTGTTTTTCACAGGCGCCTACAAGCTCACAAAGACTTGGAGGAAACATCCCTGTGATTCTTGTGTTAAGAATGATTATTTCTGGCCCTGGCAGGTGTTTCCAATGGTTAGTGCTCTAACACTGTCCCATGCACCGGAGGGTTGCAGGTTTGATTGCCGGTCAGGCACATACCTAGGTTTGGGGTTTGATCCCTGGTCAGGGTGTGTACAGGAGGCAGCCAATCAATGTTTCTCTCTCTCTCTCTCTCTCTCTCTCTCTCTCTCTCTCTCTCTCTCTCTAAAAAAATCAATGGAAACATGTCCTCAGGTGAGGATTTAAAACAATGATTACTTCTGAATAACTAAAATTAAAGAAACAGAGAGGCCGGTGTCTCCGACACCAACTGGTCAAATGTCCAGAGATGCCTATATAATGAGCCCCAACTATCAAAGATCATCTGCAGTTCGCTCCTCCAAACTGCGATGGCTGAATCAGGATCGAAGTTTGTTTTAAGTTTAAATCAGTAAACTCCACTCTTAATAGGCACTTAAGTGGCTCATTGTTTTGTAAGACCAGAAGCATCCATTTTTACAGCCTAGAAGAGCAGTTTAAAGGTCGTATAGAAAGGAGGGGAAACGCGCAGCACTTGTACTGCTTCTCCTGACCCTGCATCTATGAGAGACATCATTAACGATCATGGTGTTCAGCCTCCGAATTCTTCTCAACACACAACTCCAGGCACCAGAAGCAGTGGAATGAGTTGAAATCTATTCCATGTCCCTTACCTATGACCATTCTCCCGTTTTCACAGGTCAGAACCTTGAGTCCTTTGAGATTAAACACAAAGCCCAAGGTCACAGAACGTATAAAAAGCAGAGCCAGTATTCTGACCCTATGGTTTTCTATTACTCCCTCAAATACCATGCCACCCTAACCGCGATAAAACATAACTTTAATGTTGCCTTCTTAGAACGAAAAATCAAGTTCACCTATTGCTCTAAAACAAAGTCAAAGAAAACTTTAAAAAATGAAATAGAGGCCCTAGCTGACCCCATTGAAAACTCAATTTCCTTTCCTCCTCGTCAGAAAGAGTTTCTCAAATGCCTTTCTTGCTTAGTTAGAGAGAAGGAACCTGAGAATTACTAGGAAGAAAATGGAAAAATGTGGTGGTTTCAGGCACCTGAGTTGGACATTTTCAATAACTAGAAAATCCATGCTGTGCTGTTACCAATGCAGAAGACAGTATTAAGTCCCAGAAAAATTAATCAAGCCCTACAAGAAATTGTCCAGAGAAGATGCTTGAAAATAAACCTCAAATGGAAATTAGTGTCAATATTAATATGAGTTAATACTGAGCTATAAAAAATAATTAAGCCCTGGCTGGGTGGCTCAGAACATCATCCCATACACCAAAAGGTTGTGGGTTCAATTCCCAGTCCTTTTGGGGTGTGTACCGGAGGTGGCCAATCAATGTTTCTCTCTCACATTGGTGTTCCTCTCTCTCTCTCTCTCTCTCTCTCTCTCTCTCTCTCTCTCTCTCTCTCATCAATTTAAAAAGCTCATATCCTTGGGCGAGGATTAAAAATAATAATAATAATAATAATAATAATAATAATAATAATAAAAATTTGCCAGTGTTTTACTATCCATTATTGTTTACCTAATTGCCACTAAAAGCTACAAGTGGAGTCTCTGGTCTTAAAAAGTTCTTATTTCATAAAGGTATTTGTGATTTTTTTAAAACAGTGAGCAATGGGAACCAGGAGACAGTGGATTAGAAAACTGTGGTACATCTACACGATGGAATACTATGCTGCTGCAAAAAAAGAAAGAATTCTTACCATTTGCAACAGCATGGATGGAACTGGAGAGCATTATGCTAAGTGAAATAAGCCAGTCAGAGAAAGATAAATATCACATGATCTCACTCATTTGTGGAGTATAATGAACAACATAAACTGATGAACAAAAATAGAACCACAGACATAGAAGCATCAAACAGACTGTCCCACCTATGAGAGAAGGCAGGGGTGATGGGGTAAGAGATCAACCAAAGGACTTGTATGCATGCACATGAGCATAACCAATGGACACAGATAGTAGGGGAGTGAGGGCATGTGCTGGGGAGTGGGGGTGGCTGGGAGTGGTCAATGAGGGAAAAAGGAGACTTATGTAATACTTTAAACAATAAAGAATTTAAATTAAAAAAAATAAAATAAAATAGAAAAAAAATGGAGAGAAGGTAAGCCCAGCAAGTGTGGCCCAGTGGTTGAGCACCCGCCTAGGAACCAGGAGGTCACAGTTCAGTTCCCAGTCAGGACACATGCCCGGGTTGTGGGCTCCATCCCCAGTGTGAAGCATGCAGGAGGCAGCCGATCAATGTTTCTCATCATTGATGTTTCTTTCTTTCTCTCCATCTCCCGGCCTCTCTGAAATCAATAAAAATATATATTTTAAAAAAGGAGAAGCCAACAGGTCTTTGTTAGAACTGAGAGAGGCCCTAAAAGAGACAAAGAATTCTGATGGCCAGTTAAAGAATGCAGAGAATTTAGAAACAGAAGGCTAGGAGAGTAGTTAAGGGCTATGACAGTAATTCCTATGAGAGATGATAAAGTCTGAACTAATAAGCCAGTGGCAGGGGGAAGAGCTGTGGAATCAATAGGGCCTGCCATTAGGAAGGGAGGGAGAGTGAGCAGTGGAGTAAGACTGTAGGAGATAGCAGCTTCATTAACACAACTGTTTAGCCATTAGGTCTGTGGTCCTGTCGCTGTATGGCTACCCCCATCATGTCAGTGCTGCCTGGAGCCTTCTAGAAGTTTCCAGATGTTTCTAAAGTACCTGGTTCATGAACCACACTCAGAGAAGCACACCCTCACCGTGCTGTCATATATAAGCAATCATTTACATTCATGTCTTCACTCCTAGTAAAGCTAGAGGCAGACAGTCAGGAACCACCACAGGCTGAGGAGGGAGTTTATGAAGTCCCAGAACCTTTATGTGATATGGCTCATGTCAAACCAACTCTTAGGAGCATTGCAGTTTCTTTGTTAAAATATATATTTTTTAAATTGATTTTTTAAAAATCCTCACCCAAGGATATTTTCCCACTGATTTTTAGGGAAAGTGGAAGAGAGAGGGGAAGGCAGACAGGAATATCGATGTGAGAGAAACTCATCGATTGGTTGCCTCCTGCCCGGGCCCCAACCAGGGCCCAAGCCAGGGAGGAGCCTGCAACCAACTATGTGCCCTTGACTGGAATCGAACCCAGGACACTTTGGTCCATAGACCAATACTCTAGCCACTAAGCCAAACTGGCTAGGACTTCTATCAATTTTTAGAGAGACAGGAAGGGAGAGGGCGAGAGAGAAAAAAACATAGATGTGAGACCACATCCATCAGCAGCATGTGCCCCAACTAGGAATTGAATCAGAAACCTGGTTCGAACCAGAAACCTTTTGGTGCATAGATGATGCCTAACCAAGTGAGCCACACTAGCCAGGGCCACACTGGAGTTTTTTAAAATGACCTTTTCTCCCTGTTTCCTTCTCATAATCTCAGTTCCACTGACAGCTACAACACTGTTTTCCACTTCTCACTTAAGCCCAGGAATCACCACAAAGCAATCCTGGCTTGTTTCCGTGCTCAAGTTCTGCCCTCTGTCTGGTAAAGTACTTCATTTACTATCTTGGCCACATGAAAATGAAGACCCTTAATGACAATGATACTGGGCACGGAAGCAAACACCAGTGTACTGCTTTCTGAGCTACAGGAAAAGGCATTTTGGTCCACAAGGCCAAGAGGGAGAGGTGCCCGTCAGGACAATATCAGGTTTTAGGAAGTCTCATTAGTTCCCAAGCACTTCCCCAGTGTGGGTCACAACCCCACTGCCATCGTATTTAGCACTGTTTTGAACTTACCCATTTTTTTTTTTTGGTTTTTTTTACTATCAAATTACCTATGTTGAATAGTAATATCTTCATATAATTGGGTAATTCTATAATCTTTTTTCAATTTAAATTCTTTATTGTTTAAAGTATTACATGAGTCTCCTTTTCCCCCCATTGGCCTCTCCCCGGCCACCCCCACCCCCCAGCACGTGGCCTCACCCCCCTACTGTCTGTGTCCATTGGTTATGCTCATATGCATGCACACAAGTCCTTGAGGAGGTAAGAAATTACCTGTTTGTTTGTCTAGATTTAGGGCTCAGTGTGGGCAAGGACCATGTCTTTTTCTTCACCTGGCCTCTATGACAGCTTTGCCCTCCTCCGAGGATGCTCTCCCTGAGCCCCTTCCCCATGTTTCCATCAATTGGCCATTTCCAAAACCCCTTAGAGCACTTACTGGGAGTTGGCTTCCTCCAGGAAGCCTTCCCAGACTTCCAAAGGCTGGGAGGCCTTTTAGGTGCTACCAGCGCATCTTGTACTTGTATTTAACACTTTATTGTACCATATTGTACTTTCCTGGCTCCCTGTGTCCCTCCCAGATATTTCAACTGGGTCCAAACTTCAATTATACAGCCAATGATGTATGTGAGTTCTCACAGCTTCGTCCTGCTTCTCTCTGCCCCTGGGTCACCATCGATGCCTAGGGCTTGTGTTTTAGCCCCCAAGGAGACCAGTGCAATAGGTCACCAATTGCCCAGGAACTGGGACTTTTAGCATGTGTCCCTCCACCCCACCGCCACACCCCTAACCCGTGCTCCTTATAATCATGGCCGTCTGGACAGCATGAGTTAGCCCTGGTTCCTCTGTTTCATTTCCATACTGAGAACGCTCCTCGGGGATTCAGAAGTCTCAGAAAATGCCACAGTATTTTTTCATCTCAACCCCCAAACGGCTATTATGTACGGTACTTTAAAAAGAGAGAGAGATGTTTAAATGAGGAATAAATTATACATGTGGATCAAGATGTAACCACGGGGATTTTCAGAGCAACATTCTCTACAATAAATGTCGAAATCAACCTAAATGTCTACCAATAGAGAGCTGGTTAAATATTAAATATTTTTACCATACAGTGGAATTTTAAGCAGCCACTAAAATTGATAAGATATTTCTAAATGTGTTGACCCAGAAAGAGGGCCATGGCATAATGTTGAGTGAAAAAGCAGGTTACAGAATAAGAGAACAAGTAGGATGTGATCTCATTTGCATAGAAGTGGGGGAGGGGTGTGAGTGTGTGTATGTAGTGGGGGGGGGGGGGTGAGGATGTAAATATATATTTAGAAATATCCAGAAGAATATTTATCAAAATGTTGACAGTGATTATCTCTGGGTAGTAAGAAATTTTCCTCTTTCCTCTTTATATTTATATCTGTACTGTGTGAGGTTTTTTTTTATAATGAGCATGTATGGCTTCTTCAATGGGGGAGGGCTCTTTCCTACTTTTCATGACTTTCAAGAGAAGCCTTGAACTCAGGAGCCACAGGAAACCACCCTCGTTTTGCTTCGTGATGGAAAAGGGTCATGAGCTGTCTGACTGTACATGAGCTTGGGTTCTTTTCTTAAACGTTCTGTGCCTGTAGCCTAGCATCACTTTCTTGCTCAAAAGAATCTAAAACTGCAGACCCCCGTCTGGGCCCCAGTGGGGCACTTGCCCCAGTTTTCCACTCCCAGGATGCCTCTTTGCCCACGCACAGCAGGGATTTTTCAATTGCATCTAGAAAGTTCCAGGAGGATCTTTGGTTAGCTGAGCAATCTCCCCAGGAGTCCTCCACAAGGAATGGTCCTCTCCCCTGAGATCAACACTGTGGCTGCTAGATTCCTTTGAAAAGGCTTCAGCCCGACCGGTGTGGCTCAGTGGTTAAGCATCAACCAAGAGTTCACCGGTTCGATTCCCAGTCAGGGCACATGCCCGGGTTGTCTGCTCAATCCCCAGTAGGGGTCATGCAGGAGGCAGCCAATCAATGTTTCTCTCTCATCGATGTTTCTACCTTCTATCCCTCTCCCTGCCTCTCTCTCTAAAAAATCAATAAAAACATATTTTAAAAAAGAAATGGCTTCTGATATCACCTGGGATCCTGACACTGCCCCTACTAGTATATGGAAATCGTGGTTTAAAACCATCTGTCTCTCCTAGTCGCAGTGGTCGGCAAACTGTGGCTTGGCAAACTGCGGCTCGCGAGCCACATGCGGCTCCTTGGCCCCTTGAATGTGGCTCTTCCACAAAATACTGGCTCTTCCACAAAATACCGACTTCTGCGCATGGGCCACGAAGTTTCTATCGCACTGTACGTGCGCGCCTGCACGTGGTATTTTGTGGTATTTTGTGGAAGAGCCATAGTCAAGGGGCCAAAGAGCCGCAATGTGGCTCGCGAGCCGCGGTTTGCCGACCACGGGTCTAGGGCCTTCCATAAAAATACACCTCAAAGCCCAGTCCCCGCCTTCCCTAACCGTTTTCGCACAGGGAAAGGTGATGGACCACAAAGGAAAAAATGAAAAACCTTTAGAGGTATCTGGTGGCTGGAGCCACTGGTACTGAAAACACTCGCTTTACTTGTACTTCATGGAGTTCTGCCCACAGTTCCAGCAGGTTCACCCCTAAAGTGCTAATTAAGCAAGGCAGGAAAACATACCAGCCCTGTAAGCAATGATCAGCGAATAGGGTCTGAACAGGTGAACGCTGTTCTGCAGGAAAAGATCAAAGGTAGGAGAAAATCATTCAGAAAGATGCAAGGTGAGCTGCCCGAGCCCTGACTTTGGCCAAAACTTCCCTCTTTCACGATGAAAGGGGGTGTGAGGGACCATTGTGTGGGCTGAAAGGACCTGCACTCCTTGATAAACTGCTTCCCTACATCCCTTCATTCAAACCGACCACAAAACCTCTTAGCCTGTCTTTGAAATAGATTCCAAATCTGTTGTATTAGGCAAGGTTTCAACAGAGCTGCAGAACCAGTAGGATAGATAGGCAGTGAGTCGTTTAAACTATTTAAACTGTGCGTTCACAGAATCACCAGTCAGTTTTGGCCATGGGAGAGATGAGAAATGCATGGAGAAGAATTATGCTTATTGTACTCACAGGTTCTGGAGACACAAGGTCCCAGAAAAACACCAGGTGGGCACTTGATGAAGATATTAGGAGGCAGATGACAGTAGCAAGGGAAGCTCTTAGGCCGCGACCTTTATTGTGTTTTCTGTGGGAAAAGCAAGGCATGACAGGATAAGTGCACGCACACACACACACACAGCTCCAAAATGGCTCTCTCATGATAGCAAAATGACAATAACAGAAGCTGTCCCAGACCTCACAGACTCACACACAAAATAAAAGAGAGGGTCTTTCTGACCACTCTAGCACAAGTCTGAAGATTCACTTTTCCCATTGGCCTGAATTATATGATGGCCCCATCCCTAACCTAGCCACTGGGGCCCGTGGTAAAGGATTTGCTAATTGGCTTACATGGAGCACAGCCCACCCACGGTGGCAAGCAGTAGAGTCAGCTTCATCTAAATCACATGGCTGAGAATGGTAGAGGGTGAAGCCAAGGGAAGTCAAAGTGCTTTCTGTTTGTGGTAAATGGATGCTACAGAAGCAACCAGGCGATGTCTCTGGGACATTTGCTGCTATTGAGGAGCTGACCAGTCATGACTACATTGCCCAGCATGCCTTGTGTGAAGGTTGGACCACATAACTAGTTCTCACTAATGGAATGGAAACCAACATGAGATGGGTACTAGGCTTACTAGTAGCAGGGTCATCATTTCATAAGGTATATAAATATCTCATCATTATGTTGTATGCCTGAAACTAATATAATAGTGTATGTCAACTATAACTGAAAAGTGAATTTTTAAAAATAACATTTTAAAAAAAGAAAGAAAGAAAAACAAAGTGAAAGTAGAGAATCCAGAGGCCCTAGAGCAGGGGTAGAGAATCCAGAGGCCCCAATCCCCGGACCATATAAGGCCCACAAAATCATTTTATCTGGCTCTGCCATGGCATTAGGCGTGAGTTAATTAAATGTTTGACCAAATATAGCAGGCTAATTTTTTAAAAATATCTTTTTATTGATTTCAGAAAGGAAGGGAGAGGGAAGAGAGATAGAAACATCAATGATGAGAGAGGATCATTGATTGGTTGCCTCCTGCACACCCGCAACTGGGGATTGAACCCACAACCCAGGCCTATGCCCTTGACCAGAATCGAACCTGGGGCCCTTCAGTCTCCAGGCTGACACTCTAGCCCAGGGGTGGGCAAACTTTTTGACTCGAGGGCCACAGTGGGTTCTTAAACTGGACTCAGAAGAAGGAGCTGCGACCGTGTTTCCCGAAGTTGCCATGTTAACACTGCTGCTGGTGAAGGAGCGGAGGGGAGAGCAAGAGAACCCTCCGCTCTTTCGGCTCCGCGGGCCGGATAGAACAGCCGAACGGGCCGGATCCGGCCTGCGGGCCGTAGTTTGCCCACGGCTGCTCTAGCCACTGAGCCAAACCAGCTAGGGCTCAGGTTGATTTTTAAGTTGATGATTTTGTATGGTCCACAAGTGATGTTATAAATATCCAAATAGCCCCTGGCAGAAGAAAAGTTCCCCACCCCTGCCCTAGAGGAAGGAGAAACACAAATAAAAGGAGGCCATTCTCCCAATTCACCACATGGAGAGCTACCTGCCCACTGAGAACACACTCTGGAATTCTGTGTAAGCTAGAATTTTTAATAAGCCACCAATATTTATGAATTATTTTGTTATAGCAGCTAGCATCACCCTAATACATGCTCTGAACACATATATTATTTTTACATAAATAATAATAATATTTTTAAAATATTGGTCATGTGGGGGAGAAAAAAGTCATGAGCTTATTCTCCCTAATTTGTGTACATAACATAGAAAATCATCAACCAAGTTATGATTAGTAGGCAAGCTAGGATTAATTCATGAAGCTTTGAATAGAAACTAGTATTAAATCTACCCAGTGTGTAAGTTTAAGAGAGGGGAGATTTCAAATGCTTCTGTCTGAAGTATTCTCAGATCAAAGAATCTGATTGACACCTAGGAAATTAAAAACCATCTGATTCACAGACCAAATGTTCAACCTCCTGGGTGAGAGATTTATATAAAAGCAATTATACAATTTTTGCATAATTTTTACTGGCTATATTCCTGGAAGGGTCATTTATTCCTTCTCTTTTTTCATGTACTCAATAGCTATTTAGTGAATCCCCATCTTGTACTGTGTTGGATTAAGTGCAAGGGATGCTAATGGGGAATGAGTTCTAGTCCTTCTCTCAATGAGTTTATAGATTTGGGACTTGCATGGGCTAGTAAACAGGCAGAGAGAGAGAGAGAGAGAGAGAGAGAGAGAGAGAGAGAGGGACATGAGAGAAGAGAGAGAGGAGTCCTGTGATTGGAAAATTCGAAAACACATAGGAAGGATGCTCAACCTAGTCTTGGGGATGTAGCAGAGATTGTTAATCCTCCACAAATATTCCATGGTCTCCTCTACATTTCCCAGCTTCCTCTGCAGTAAAGATGGAGCCATATGACTAGTTCTGACCAATAGAATGAGAGCAGGAGAAACACAGGTCACTTCCAGGTTGAGGACTTGAAGAGATTTTGTGTCTGCCTTCCCTGCCTCAGAGGGCCTGGAGGCCACGTGTCCCAGATGCCTCCACAGGAGGACAAACATCAGTAGGATCAGGCAGACAAAGATGTGGCTGCAAAGAGAGGCCCAAGCAGAGGGAACTGTGTCTGCCAAGCTTTGGAAATGGTTGCTTATCAGTAGAGTTTGGATGAAAAGGATCCATTTTCTTAAATTTTTGTGCTTAATTTACCTTGGGGTGTTAGAAATGTCCTCACATCCATTGCTTCATGTTCAATGGCGAAATTTCTAACTTTTAATTTGAAGCTTCTCAACGTATTGTTCCCCATCTTCTCCTTCAAGCAGCTAATGACCAGTAAATAAACCCACTAGGGCCCAGCTTAGCTGCTGTTTAAACAAACATTTTACTGAAAAGCTCTGCAAAGAGACCCAGCCTGCCAGCGCTCCTGAAGGCAGGCAGTTTCGTTTATGGGCGTTACTCAGACTCCCGCTTTTGCAGCACAGGCCTTTTTCTGGACTGTGCTGGAAACGGTCTGCTTTCAGCTATGTAGCAGTGAGAGGGGCTCCCTCCGCCTGTCCTCTCCAGCCCCCAGAGCTTGCTTCCCACAGTGCACCCAGCAAGCCCCTGTGTAAGAACACGCCAGGGTCACCCAAAGAGCTTCCTGCAAGAAGCCCCTGGTCGCGTGGCCCACAAGTACGCCGTGTAAGGAGCCAATGGATAGAGCTTTAACCTGGGCCAGTGCCAATTTAATTGCCTTTCTGTCTATCTGTCTATCATCCATCTACCTATCAATCCCTCTGTCTGTCATCTGCCTATCTACCTGTCTTCTACCTATTTCTACAGACCCTTTCCCAAAGAAGCAATCCCGAGTAGTGATAAATGTAAGGAGAGGGAAGATCCATTTACAGCCGTTCCACAGGCAGAAATTCAAGTCCCAGTGCTCAAGAACGATATTTTCCGCCCTAATTGCCAGAGCAAGGGGATCCATCTCGTCTTCTACTACTCCAATAAAACAGAAAAGTGAAGCAGGGGCTCCGGGCTGCCATTTGGAGCCCAAATAATAAGCAAGCTCAGGCAGCAGGGAAGCTGACATATTCTGCAGCCCTAAGAAAAGATGCAGTGATATAAGAGATGTGGCACAAGCATAAGAGTGAGATGCATCTGAGTTCAAGTCCTGGGCTCCCCTCGTACTTCAGTTTCCACTTCTGTAAACTGGGGGAGCATCATCTCCCTTGAGTAGTTGCTGTGATGGTGAAGAGATAACGTGTTGGGGTGCTGCTGGTGCTGCCTGAAGCCTCTAGGGCAGTGGTTCTCAACCTTGGCTGCACATTAGTCACCTGGGAATCTTTTTAAAATCCTGATTTCTGGGCTCATCCTCCGGAAATTCTGTTTCTTTGTTATGGGGTGGGGCCACAACATTAGTAACAAAGAAACAGAATTTCCGGAGGATGAGGCCCAGAAATCAGGATTTTAAAGAGATTCCCAGGTGATTCTAATGTGCAGCCAAGGTTGAGAACCACTGCTCTAGAAGCTGTACATGCATTTGCTTGTTTAATCCTCACTGCAGCACAATGAAGCAGGTGCAGTCAATACCCCCACTTTGCAGAGTGGAGATGTAACAAAGACCAGGGGCTTAGCTAAGACCACATGGAGAGGGTGGGTGGGATTCAAACACATGCAATCTTGGTCCCAAGTCCATGCTCTGAGTTGTGTCTTTTTTAAAAAATATTTTTATTGATTTCAGAGAGGAAGGAAGAGGGAGAAAGAGTTAGAAACATCAATGATGAGAGAGAATCATTGATTAGCTGCCTCCTGCACATCCCCCACTGGGGATTGAGCCGGCAACCTGGACATGTGCCCTTGACCGGAATCGAACCTGGGACCCTTCAGTCCGCAGGCTGACGCTCTATCCACTGAGCCAAACCACCTAGGGCTCTGAGTTGTGTCTTATGTAGTAAGTGTTCAACCCAACAGAAGTTACTTGTGGTGCTGAGTCTCGGGAAGGTCACAGTGAGCCGTAGGTAGCCCAGACAGTGTTGCTCACTGGTTAAGCATCAACTCCTGAACCAGGAGGTCGATGTTCAGCTCCCAGTCAGGGCACATGCCCGGGTTGCTGGCTCAGTCCCCAGTAGGGGGCATGCAGGAGGCAGCCAAACAAAGATTCTCTCTCATCATTGATGTTTCTATCTCTCTCCCCCTCTCCCTCTCCCTTCCTCTCTGAAATCAATTTTTAAAAATAACTAAAAAACAAACAAACAGCGAACCATATTAAAGTGCCATATTAAATGTTCTATAAACAACTCATCCAGTCCTCACAATAACCTGATCACATCACTGTTTTAAGATGAGGGGGTCAAACACGAGCACTAACCACTATGCATACTGCCTGTCTAGGATAGGAACAAAAAGCTTAAAAAATTGTTTGTAACAGCAAAATAAATGGGGAAATCATAAATGCTCATCATGGAAGAGGTGGCTAAATAAATCGTGGTTCAGTCGTACAATGGTTAAAGTCTATGCAGTAGCTAAAAATAATGAACCAGATCACTCTGAACACATGGAGCAATCTCAGAAACATACTGAGTGAGAAACGCAAGGTGCAGAACCATTCACACACAATGATGCCATTCATACAATTCTTTTTTTAAAATACATTTTTTATTGATTTCAGAGAGGAAGGGAGAGGGAGAGAGAGATAGAAACATCAATGATGAGAGAGAATCATTGATAGGCTGCCTCCTGCACGTCCCCCACTGGGGATCGATCACTGCACCCCGGGCATGTGCCCCCAGCCAGAATCGAACCCGGGACCCTTCAGTCTGCAGGCCAACGCTCTATCCCCTGAGCCAAACCGGCTAGGGCCATCCAATTCTTTAAAACCCATGAAAGCATAGATTGTTGATGTATTAGTCACAAGTTATAAAAAATGTAGAGCAGGAGCATTTACACCAACTTCATGAAAGCGATTGTCTCTGATGTGTGAGGAGGGGGAAAAGAAGGGGGGGGGGGGGTCCTAGTTTGGGTTCTTCTGAAAACAGAGCCTGAAATAAGGAGTTGGATTCAGGTAGTTTACTGGGGTGAACATTGCAGGAAACACAGAGAGAAGGGTGGGAAAGGGAGATAGGGAGGCAAGAAAAGCCAATACAGTGTGTCTGCATCTGAAGGTCACTGTGGGCTACTGGGGCTCACTCTGGGGGGTAGACGACCCTCTAAGAGCCACAGAGAACATGCCTCAGAATGAATTGACTCATAAAGAGTCAAGGAATCTGAGATCCCTACTTTCTGACAACAGTCTCTCTTTGAATGAGTGTTGGCCTCCGGCCTTGCATCTCTAGGCCCTTTGGGATTGCCCTATGGACAGGCCAAGCAAGCTCCCTTGTCACTAGAGGGCGTCCTCCTCCACAGGATCTGAAAGGATCCGCTATTAAGGTGGCCAGCAGTCAGCATGCGCCAGAACTGTCCACCAGAGCCGTGCGGGGACTCAGACACTCGCCACAGAGATGTGGCCGGGGCATTCATCACACGTTGACAAGGGAATACCTCTTTCAGCCATGTTTTATCTTATTTTCTAAATTCCTAAGGGAAATGTAATAAAACATTAATATTTGTTACTTCTACCCAATGGGCACAAGTGATAGTTATGTATTCTGTTGCTGCTTAATTTTTTTCTTTATTTTTCTACTTTTGTGTTTTCTGTATTTGCTTTTTGGTTTGGTTTTGTGTGTTTTTTATTACAGCCTGGCTGGCGTGGCTCAGTGGTTGAACATCAACCCATGAACCAAGAGGTAACAGTTTGATTCAAAGTCAGGTCACATGCCCGGGTTGTGGGCTCGATCCCCAGGAGGAGTGCATGAGGCAGCCAATCAATGATTCTCTCTCATCATTGATGTTTCTATCTCTCTCCCCTTCTTCCTCTCTCTGAAATCAATACAAACATTATTTTTTTAAAAATTTTTATTTACCACTGAGCCATGCCAGCCAGGCCAAACATATATTTTTTAACTGTTTTATTACATTCACAATGTTGTGCAATTATCACCACTATTTCTAAAAACTTTTCATCACCCTAAAGAGAAATTCTGTACTCGTTAAGCAATAACGCTTCTCTCCCCTCTCCCTCAGCCCCTGGTAACCTTTAATCTACTTCCCATCTTTATTAATTTGCATGTTCTAGATATTTGTCTTTTTATATTGGCTTATTTCACCTAACATAATATTTTCAAGGTTCATCCATGTTGTAGCATGTATCAGAACTTCATTCCTTTTTATGGTCAAATAATATTCCTTTGTATGCATATATTACATTTTGTTTATCCATTCATCTATTGATGGACACTTGGGTGGTTTCTATATTTTGGCTACTGTGAATAATCTTGTAATAAACATTGGCATACAACTATCTGCTTGAGTCCCTGTTTCAATTCTTTGGAGTATATACCTAGGAATGAAATTGCTGGGTTATGTGCTAATTTTATATTTACTTGTTTGAGGAACTGCCATACTGTTTCCCACAGTAGCTGCACCATTTCACATTGCCCACCACCAGCAATGCACAAGGGTTCCAATTTCTCCACATCCATGCCATTCCAATAGGTGTGGAGTTGTGTTTTATGGCTGTTTTGATTGGCCTTTCCCTAATGACACTATTGAGCATCTTTTCATGTGCCATTTGTATATCTTCTCTGGAGAAACGTGTCTTCAAGTTCTCTGTATTTTTAAAACTTTTCAAAATAAAAACCTAGGCAGCATGCAGCAGAGCCTGTTACTTGACTAAAACTGCTACTTTTTCCAGGAAAGTTACTTTGTGGATATTTCTGACAATCTACCTTTCACTCGACTTCATCTCTCAGCAAATTTCAGCCCCAAAGTGCATCATTCAATCCTCGGTCAGCAAGTTCTCTGAGAGCGTTTTTTGCAAAGCTTCTTTGCAACGTTTCAAGTGACAAGCCAGCCCAGCTTCTGGCAAAGGTTCAAGAGATCACACTTCAGAAGGCAGGAGCCAGGGTAAATCAAGTTGTCATCCATTGCAGCCTGTCCTTCATTCAGGACTAACAAGACACTGGGCCTTTTGGCTTTTTCCTTTGGTTTTAAATAAGAAAATAATCTCTTCCCAAGAGCTAATCACACGACAAGAAATAGAAATAAGGAAGATAAAAAGGGGGGAGGGTGTTCCCTTCAAAAAATATACAAAAGCATCAATTTCCATTTATACCCAATTTCAAATTCTGTGAAGTTTATCAGAACCAATTTTCCCATGTGGCATGCCTATTATTCTATGTTCTGTGGAAGTAATGAGCCTCAGTCAATGTTGTCCAAATTTCCCCTCCCTGGTTGTAAGTTCTCTCTCTCCCTCCATCCCAAACCCCTGGCCAGCTCCCAAACACTTTCTACTTTATATTCACTGAGAGGCAATTCATGGACTTGGATTCAGGGCTTGGAGGGTGGGCTGTAGGGTCAGACTGTCATGGTTTACAAACTGGCTTTGTCGCTTAATATTGTTATTATTATTGCTGGTCTGTTCTTTCTGAACTTCCATTTTCTTTTTTATCTGTTAGAAAGGCAATACTATAACTCTTACAAGTTTAAATATGTTATATATAAGAGCATATATTTATACAGTCTTTTAGAAAGTAGATCTATTATAAATGTTTGTGTTATACAAATATAAACCTGGTATATAGCAGGTGCTCCACAGATGGTAAGTTTTACACTATTTCAATAATTATCAGCACATCTCAAATTCCTTATTAGACTCTATGCTTCTTGAGGACAGAAACTATTGAAGGTGATCTTGAATTTTCATAAAAGAAGGTTAACATTTCACCTACTCAACTGTATGAAATCTTACATATTCTGTCAGCTAACAGTAGAGGGGTTCAATTATTCATCCACTTGCCCATCTACCCACCCTCCATCCATTCAGTCAGATATTCATAGAGCTCTTACTACAAGCCAGGCCTGCAAACTCCTAACAAAGCACTGAGGGGGAGTGGGAAAACCCTGTGAAACTGGAAATTCTCTGGGTGTCCTGGGCTCTCTGAAGCAGTCACAGATGAAAAGGACCATGTCTCAAGGGAAAAACTAGCCCTCTGGCACCTCCTCTTCTCTGCAACTCAGATAAGACACAAGAGTCCCAAGTTAGGCTTTGAGGTGGGGGGTGGAGACAGGATGTGGCCCGCATTCATTACAACTGTGAACTTCAGGTCTCACCTTCAAGGGCCACTGGGCCCTCAGTTAAGCAAGGTATCAGGTAATAATCCACCAGGAGGCAAGGGACTCAATGAAGGCAACAGACACATTCGAGAAGGCGAACCACAGTGCGGGCCATCACCTCTCTGCTTCGGCCGTCCCTCATTCTAGCCAGTGGTCGGCAAACTCATTAGTCAACAGAGCCAGATATCAATAGTACAACCACTGAAATTTCTCTTGAGAGCCAAATTTTTTAAACTTAAACTATGTAGGAAGGTACATTGTTATTAACTTAATTGGGGTACTCCTACGGCTTAGGAAGAGCCACACTCAAGGGGCCAAAGAGCTGCATGTGGCTCTCGAGCCGCAGTTTGCTGACCATGGTCCTAGCCTGAGTGCAATCAGCAGGGTAGCCTCCTACTTCACAGAGGCCAGAGAACACGGTCTGTACGAGCCACATTGAAGAAATCCGCATTGCAGCATGTTTGAACAAAACGCATAAATAAATGGAATTCACAGCTGAAGCAAGCCAGGGTGGACAAGCTTTTCTGGACCTCCCCCACCTGTTCTCTGTCCCCTCTCCTCTTGGCCCTTCTGTCCCGGATTCAGGCAAGCATCCTTGAAAAATTCAATACTATTTACACATTTGGAATAAAATGACTGCATCATGTCAGCATAGAAATGTTAAGCAAATATGGATGAGAGCCTTGGCTTTCTGTTTGTGCTTTCCTCCGAAGAGCCCTCTCTCCAGCCAACCCAGTTTCCACTGCAGGCGTTGGAGCGCCATCTAATGGTAAAAAACAAAAAGGACACTGGTTTCCAAGCTTGGAGCATCCTGGGGGGTTCCAAAGCCACACCTGTGCACATTGTTTTGCCATTTAGAAAATCTGCCCTAGGCTCAAGCCTTTCTTTTCACAGTGTGAGCCAATGTAAGCAGCAGAAGCTGTCGCCGGGAGAGCTGGGAAGACTGGGCAGCTACCTTATTGGATTGTAAAAGGATCAGGTAAGTTGGTACAGGTGAAGTGCTTAGAATTGCACCTGGCACATAGTAAGTACTCTATGTTTGAACCAGTATCACCTTTATTAATATTATTGTTATACAAATTCTGATGCTTGTCTTCAGCGGTACCTGGATATATAATGTTCTGTACCACCAGCCTCAATATTTGAGGTTCCCAATAAGAACTGCAAATAAGAATTGACATTTAATTAATGTCAGGCATTGTTCTGATCTGATTGTCCTCTACATTTTTGGTTGTCAAAAAATGGGGGGACAGGGGTGTCACTAGTATCTAATAGGTAGCGAGCAGGAATGCAGCCAAACATCCCACAGTGCACAGGACAGTGCCCTTCCTCAAGATACAGAAGTATCCAGCCCATATATCCTTTAATGTTCTCAACATTCCAATAGGGTGGGTGCTATTACCCCCATTTTATAGATGAGGAAACTGAGGCATAGACAACTCGCTCAAGGCCATACAGTTGGCAAGTGAAGATGGAATTGGGTTTTTTGCCTCCCCACTGGGGCCCTTTCAGCAGCCTAGTGTGGGAGACATACCCAGAACTTCCCAAAATAGCATCAGTTGGCAAATTTCCAATTACACGTATCCAACATAGAAAATACAGGGAAAGGGGAATTGCACATCTAATTCTACCCCAACCACTGCAGGAAATCTTAAAAGATTCTGAAACAAGAAATGCAGCTGCCCCTCTGTAGCCCTAACTATATTGCAAGGCTCTGAAGACTCTAGACCAGGGGTTGCCAAACTACAGGCTAAATCCCCTTGCTTGTTTTTTTATATATATATAAATAAAGTTTTATTGGAACACAGCCATCCCAGTCATTTACAGATTGTCTATGACTGATTTTGTTCTGTAATGGTAGCACTGAGCAGGTACAACAGAGACTGTCTGCTCTATAAAAACTAAGGATTACTATTTGGCCCTTTATAGGAAACATCTCCAACATGTACTCTAGAAGAACACAGGTGACTGACTAAATAGTTTGAGACATCCACTGCCAACATTTGCCTTTTATGTATGCCCTTGGAGGAGAAAGTTTTCACCATGCCTAACTGAGCATATCTCTGCCCCTTTGAACCTCCTCAACACAAACAAATCCAGAACAGGGATTAGGAAACCTTGTTCAGTCTAAACGACCCATGTTCTGCCCTTTCTGCCCACAGGTCACACTGTCCATCCATCCATAAAACATGTGCTGTAGACTCCGGGAAGGCCCTGAACCATTCTAACTTTCTTCTACGTGCCTTAACTTCATGGATCCCAAACAGATGACATCACGGTCACCAAGCCACCAATAATAAACATGGATTAAGCACTCAAATGGTTTGTCAAGCACTTTTTAAAAAAATATATTTTATTGATTTTTTTTTTACAGAGAGGAAGGGAGAGGGATAGAGAGCTAGAAACATCGATGAGAGAGAAACATGGATCAGCTGCCTCCTGCCCACCCCCCACTGGGGATGTGTCCACAACCAAGGTACATGCCCTTGACTAGAATCGAACCTGGGACCCTTCAGTCCGCAGGCGACGCTCTATCCACTGAGCCAAACTGGTCAAGGCTGTCACGCACTTTTCTAATGAGGTATGAGCTCTTTTAATCCTCAGAACAATTCACCTGCTATTATCATTATCCCCATTTTAGAGATGGAGACCTTTTATTTGCAGATCACCCGACCCAGGTTCGGAAAACAATTTGCCTCTATCTGAGAACATTTTTGTCCTCACTGGTCTGCTTGGCCCATAATATGTTATCTTGCTCAGCAAATATATTGGACAAGTCAGGCCCAGGCATTAGCAGCTAGACATAAGACACAAGCTCTGTCCTCACAGCTCAACATGCTTTAGGAGATATAGGGTATGCGCAGAAAATGAGAAAATACCACAAGAATTCTACTAAGGGGAAACCCGATACTGTAGGAACAGAAAGGTGCCTAACCCAGCTTCCCTGGGGAAAGGACACCTCAAATGTTCTCGAAGGGTAAGCAGGCAGTGAGCAGAGTCTCCAAAGACACAGCAGTGAGGAAGAGTTCATATGAGCAAGTGTAGGACTCTAAGACCAGCAAACAAGCATTCTGCCCCAAACCTGACTGCTGGTCACCCTGTCAGTGATCCTCCAGTGACTCATCCACAGCAGGTCTCAACCTGGTGGCCCCCAGGTTGACTCCAACCTATATATATGTTTTGTTTGGTTTGCACAAACTTATTTTTCAATGTATATTTGTATTGATTTCAAAGAGGAAGGGAGAGAGAGATAGAAACATCAATGATGAGAAAGAATCATTGATCAGCTGCCTCCTGCCCACCCCTCACTGGGGACGGAGGCTGCAACCTGGGCATGTGCCCTGACCAGGAATAGAACCCGGTTCATAGGTCAATGCTCAAGCACTGAGCCACACCAACTGTGCTGCATAGACTTCTTGATGTTGCTTGATTTCAACATTTTCTTCCTTACCTCCTTGACATTGCGTGTGTTACTGCGTCTACTGGGACTCTCCCTTTTTGTCCTATTCACCCAGAAAACTCCTTACTCATCCTTCAAGATTAAGTTAAAATGTCATCAATTCCTCTACGACATTTTCCCTGAATACCGCCAACCCTCAAAGACACCTTTGTTCTAGGATCTTATAACACCCTATGCCTTCCTCGATGTTTGCCAAACTTTATTAACCACAATCCACATAAGCATTCTGTTTTGTTTTATTTTTATTTGCTTATTTTTAATTGATTTTAGAGAAAGGAATGGGGAGAGAGAGAGATAGAAAGAACCATCGATGGTGAGAGAGAAACATTGATCAGTTGCCTCTGCCCTGACCAGGAATTGAACCCACCATTTTCGGTGTACCGGATGATGCTCCAACCAACTGAGCCACACTGGCCAGGCCATGGGCACTCTATCTTTTATTGTGACTCAGCACAAACAAAAGTTTAATAAGTTCTCTTATGTTTCTTATTCTCTTATGTTTTATATTTATTCAAGGAAGAAGTAAATGGAGAAACTCCCAACAATGACATTTTCCTTCCCCCCACACACAGCCTTGCCATAGGTTTTTAAAGTTGAGGTCATGCTCTCACCCCACCGCTTTCACCACCACCACAATCCAGTTGTAGGCCATCCACCTAAACACCAGAAAGAATTTTGAAATACAGTAGGCAATAAGTTCCTATCTGAAAAGAAAATTAGAAATGATGCTTCAAATTCCTTCTTAAATATCCATCTTGTTCTACCCAATAATATTCTTCTTGTGATTCTACTGTAAAGAAATAATCAGAGGTTCAACCCAAGGGTTCATGTTCAAAGATAGTTAGGGCAGCATTATTTATGAAGGGGGAAAAGGAGAAATAATTAACATTTCCCACAATAGGTATTTGAAATAATAAATTGTGGTACACCTATGCAATGGAATATTATTTGGCTAATGTTTAAAGTGAAGAATATTTGAAAACATAGGAAACTTCATAGTATGTTAAGTGAAGAAGCATGATACAAGCTTTATGTACAAAGGTGTTTAGGGGTAAATTATACAGATGTCTGTAACTTGCTTGGAAAAGCACCACAAAAAATAAGGTGCATGAATAGAGTTATGGACGGATGAATAAAGGGAGAGAGATGAATGAATGGATGGATGGATGCACGGATGGATGAAGACATAGGTAGGTAAAGGGATGGAAGGAGGGATGAAACAAGAGAAGGAGGGGAAGAGGAAGGGAAAGAGAAGGATAAATGTTTATGGTAGCATCTACATGGTGAGCAACTGTGTGTTCACTATACATTTCTTTCCATTTTTCTGTATGTTTAAAACATTTTTACAATAAAATGTGAAAACCCAATAAAATGTAAAAATCCCATATATTAATTTTGTAATATATGCTTGCAATCACATAAATATGGCTATAATCACAGACATTTGCACATTTAGATAATCCTGAAATAAAATAAGCCCAAGTAATAATAGTAGTTATTTCTGATAGTGCAATTATTGGTTATTTGAACCTCCTTTTTAACACTCTTTTCTTTTTTATGTCTCAGATTTTGAACAAGCATGTATTACTTTAGTTTTCAGGGAGCTGGGGAGGATGATATTTGAGAAAAAATATCACCAGAGAAGAATGTCCAATGCCCCTTCTCATCTTGTTTTGGGATTTAAAAGCTGGAAACAGCTCTGAAAATATTAAATTGTAAAGAATGGAAGATCTCGCCGAGGCTCCCTCCTGGGCTGTGACCCTCTTGGGCAGTTAGATGAAAAGAAAACTAGAACATTTTTCTGGAGCAGAGCCACAGGACACGTCTGCAGCTAGGATTTGGGCGACAGGCTGATATGCTTGAGGCAAGTGAAATAATGCTCCCACAAGAGACTCTGGGAAAAGGGCTGGGAACCAAATGGGGTGGCAGCTGTGAGAGATTCAAAAGTCTGTTTTGACAAAAAACCCTGAGTCAAAGGCTGTGAGTCAAAATATAAATCCTTTTTTCTCTCTCTGTTTCTTCCAGATACAGAGCATCATTTCTGGAAACATGTTTCATCCTTGACCAGGAAGAGAGACGAATGGACCTGTGTGGAGAGGCCTTGTCCCCAAATCCCAGGGCCCCAAACCATCTCTGTCCTGGGAGCAGAATCTTCCACCCAAACATGCCAATTTTGAGCCATCACCCCAATTTCTGACGGTCCACCATTTTATAAGGCCAAAGTATACACAAGTCATTTCTTTTTTCCTGAAGTTCAAAACTATGATTAGAGTTCACAGTCACAAATAACAAGAGCCTAAAGGAAATCGGGAATTTGCTAAGAAATGCAGACCTTCAGTGAAGACCGGCTTATTTCACTTAGCATAATGCTCTCCAGTTGATTGTTGATTGTGATATTTGCCACTTTTCTTACAATTTTTTTAAACACACATTTTCATTTTATTATGCTCAACATCATCAATATAATTCCAGAAAAACAAAATCATCCAACAATTAATGTCCGTCTGGATTTATTGGTTGATTGCTTTGGCAGCTTTTATTTGTAAACTTTACTAGTACAGCAACCTTCAGAGTAGATTCTATGATGGGTCTTATTCTACATCTACGGGGGACACAGGCGCTGAGAAAGAAGGCAAATTGCCCAAGGTCAACAGCAGGTAATGTAACTGGACAATCAATGGGTCCGTGCTGCCTGTCACTACTTGAGGCAATTAAGCAGACAGAGCCAGGGTTGAGTCATATATGAGCGTTTATTCCAATACTGCCGGCAGTGTGGGAGAATAGGAGGTCATCCACTAAAATCTGCTCTGCAGCCCCCATAAGCCTGCTGCTTATATAGTGTAAGACAAAGATTACATGGGGAAGTAGAGATTACAGGTATGGGGAAGTAGGGATTACAGGCAAGGGGAAGTAGGGACTCCAATGTTTGGGCAACAAAGTTGTTAATCTTTCCCTGATAATAGGCAGTTCTTGAATGAGAATGGTTAGCATTCCAAGATTGACTCCCAGGTCCCAGGGGCGAACAACTCCCAGCCAGGTCAGAATGTCCTTTCTTTAACCAACACAAGGCAATCATGGTTAACCGAGCATGATTAATATTTCCCATAACCAAACAAGTCCCAAATATTCTATTTTGCCCTGAACATTTCCCCACTGCTGTTTCTATCATCTCAAAGCTATGAGATTAGTTTGAGATGAAAAGTCTCATCTTGCTGGACTGCATCTGCTTCTGCCTTGAAAGCAGTTCCCGGGGATGGACTACATCAAATGCATGGATATGTTTTATATCAACTAAGAATTGTCAGAAAGATTAAAACAGCACATTCCTTTAAATTCCTCACAATCACGGTTATGCCCCAAACAGCAAATAATCTATTGCTGCCCAATTCTCCAGAACTTCCTCTCTGACCTGGCTCAGCTCTTGTTCTAGCCCAGGTATAGCCCTGGAGGTGGCATTCAGGGCTCTTTCCATGCCACAAGCCAGCCGGGTCCTTCTACATTAAAGGAGCCTTCCATTAGCAGCATAACAAAAAATGGTCAAAGCAATATAGTCAGCAGGCTCCACAGGTGGGGATCGTCATTGCAGTCTGGTGCCCTGGCCTTGAGAAGGTCTCTTTTGGTTCAAATTCTGTGAGGTTTCTGAGGCATAAAGACAGCCAGTCATCCTGAGGAACAGGGCCCCCCAGGGCTGTTGGCAGGGAGTTACCCCACATATCAGAAGCCAACCCGCCGTCAGCTTAGTATGTCCATTACTGTAAGGGAAGGTGAAATCATCAGAACAATTCATATTGTAGTTATTAGCTACTGAAAAACAATAACTAAAGCACTCGGTAACAGGCAGACATTTGCCAGAGGGAACGACTGCAGTAACCTTTCGAGGAAACATCCCTGCATCCTTTTCCCAGACAGTGGTTCCCAACATTTAAAGGTCCCTGTATATGACTTCCCAAAATGAACGGACTAATTCTATATATTATCAAGAGGTGTCCCAACTCCTGCTCAGCAAAATGTAAAGGTCAGTTCTGCATAGGTTCCTCCACTGCCAGCTTCAGAGCAGTTGGAGTGGCGAGAACCATGCCTCAGGGTTTCATCCATTTCTCCAGTGGCCTATCGTCCTTGCTCTGCAATTTTTTAATTGATTTAGAGAGAGAGAAAGAGAGAGAGAGAGAGAGAGAGAGAGAGAGAGAGAGAGACAGAGAGAGACTCATCGATTTAAGAGAGAAACATCAATTGGTTGTTTCCTTTGTGCCCCAACTGGGGATCAAACCCCCAACCTGAGTATGTGCCCTGACGGGGAATCGAACCCACCACCTTTTTTTGGTGTATGGGATGATGTTCTAATTAACTGAGCCACACACAGGCCAGGGTGCCATTTCTTTCTAGGTATTGATTTCCCCCCATTCAAAGCTTATGCTTATAAATGGATTCTGTAATTATTTTAGACTCGTGTCAACCATTTATGTAGGGCACATTTCACAGCAAATCCTCATATTCCAAATTCCTTTATTGGCCAGTGATATATTAACCAAAGTGTCTTTGGTAGAGAGAAAACATGATATCCTACAATTCTCAGTACTAGCACCTTTGGCAAAAAACTTCATCTATTTATTCATTCACTTTCAAACAATACTTATTGCACCACTGCTATATGCTGAGCATTGTCTAACCCCTGGGAATAGAACCCTGATTTGGGGGGGGGGGGGGGGGCGGGGCGCGGGGCAGGGGAACAGAATAGACAAAAAAAGTCAACCCTCTTGATGCTTATAACCTACTGGAGGGAGAAAGACAAGTATGAAATGAATCAGTAAATATATGAGGACTAGAAGGATTTAATGTGTTGAGTGATCATTCCCCAAAAGATATATGTCCATCTAGAACTGTGAATGTGATCTTATTTGGAAAAGGGGTCTTTGCAGATGTAATTAAGGATCTCAAGATAAGCTCCTTCTGGATTAGGGGCCCTAAATCCAACAAGTGTCCTTATGAGAGGAGTGAAGGGTAGAACACAGAGAAGAAGGCATCATGAAGATGGAGGCAAAGGTTGGAGTGATGTAACTACAAGCCAAGGCGCACCAAGGAGTGACGGCAACCTCCAGAATCTAGAAAAGAAGCAGGGAATCGATTTTTCCTCAGAGACTCCCGAACCAGCCCTGCCAACACCTCGACTTCAGACTTCTGACTTCCAGAGCTGTGGTACCACGTACTTCTGTTGTTTTGAGCCACCAAGCTTGCGGCCATTTGTTACGGCCACGGGAAGCTAAAGCAGAAAGGATGAAAAAATAATAATAAAGATTGGAAGGGGGATAGGAAACCCTGGGGAGCGGGGATTTTACAATTGGGGGTTGGGGAAGGCATGTCGGAGAAGGTGACATTAAAGCAACGACTTGCAGGAAGTGAGGGATAAGCCACCTGGATGATGGGCCAAGAGCTTTCCAGAGGAGGCCCATGTGCTGCAGAAGAGAGGGAGGAAGAGGATCCTAGAGGGGCGACGGTGGCAGGACTTTGTGAGGTTTTTGGTTTTCATTCTGAGTGAGCCATTGGAGGGTTCTGAGCAAAGGGGAGACCCAATATGCTTTCACTTAAAAGGATGATGCTGGCTACTGTGGTGAGAACAGACTGTAGGAACCAGGTAGAAGAAGAAAACCCAGTATAGGAGACGGTCATGGCCACCAGATGAGAGGTGACAGGTCTCAGACCAGGATGGGAAGAGTGAGAAGTTCTCAGATTCCGAGGATACTTTCAAGGCAGAGAAAACAGGATTTGCTAATTGATGTTTCTGTCTTTCTTGGGTGTTTTAAGGGAGGATAAAGAGAATAATAGACCTTCACTTCAAATATTCACCAAACTCCAACTTGTTGAATGCTTTCTGCACCTACTCTTCAGAATGGGAATGGGGAAGTATAATAAAGGATGTCCCACCCCACCCTCTCCTACTGACCAATACCCCACCCTCTCCTACTGACCAATACCCCACCCTCTCCCACTGACCAATACCCCACCCTCTCCTACTGACCAAAACCCCACCCTCTCCCACTGACCAATACGCCACCCTCTCCCACTGACCAATACCCCACCCTCTCCTACTGACCAATACCACACCCTCTCCAGGATTTAATTTCATGGTTGGTGCCTCTGACCCCATAATCCAAAACTGAGAACAAAAAGTACATATATTATAATATACACATAATTTAAGAATATATATATACAAACATATGTAATTATATACAAATATGTAATTTAGGAATTAATATATTACTAATATGGAAAGATACTATATTATTAGCTGACAAAAAAGCAAATATACATATATATTTTTCATATATATCTATATATGTATATATATGAAATGATAGAATCTATTTATACTATGTTTATACATGTAGAGATTATCTCTGGAAGAATAAACAGGAAATGCCAGAGAAGGGAGCTGGGTGGATGAGAGAGAGCAGGGAGGGAGACTTACTTACCAGAGCATGCCCTATGAATCTTACATTGTGCATACATTGCTTACACAGAATCATAAATTTTTATAGAAAAATGATCTCACAGATATTTCAGCAATTTATTACAAGTGCCATGCATTTCACCTGTGATTTAATGTGGCTGAGACAATGTCAGTAGATGAATACTGTTCTTTAGTAGTAATTGTAGGAAACATATAAATCTTTTACATTAATTATATTTAAAATTTTTATTATGAATTATTTTGAACATAAACAGAAGTAGTTAAAATTGTATAAATCAAGGGTTGGCAAACTCTTTTTGCACAGGGACAAATAGTATATTATTTTAGGCGTTGAGAACCAGGTAGGTCTCTGTTGCAATAACTCAACTCCACCATTGTAGTGCAAAATTAACCAGGAAAATATGTAAACCAATAAAATGTGATCTACAAAACAGACAGTGGGCTAGATTTCGTCCTCAGGCCATCATTTACTGATCCCTGATATAAATGGACCCAACTACTATCAACCCTCAACCAATGCTGGCCCATCAAATAGCCCCCCAAATTACTCTGCAGAAAATCTCAAACATCATGTCATTTCATCTTCAATGTTTCCAAATACACTTCTCAAAGATAAGGACTCATTTTTTAACATCACACCTAAAAAGTCAACAGCAATATCTTAATATCGTCAAAATTCAGTCATCATTCAAATGTCTAATTGTCTAATAAATGTAACACATTTTTAACATGGTTGGGTTTTGTAGGGCTTTGGGGGGTGGGTGTCACATACAATTAATTAAGTTCCACACAATGCTTTTAAATCTTTTTTTTTACATTAATTTTATTTTTATGAATTTAAAAAATAATCAAGTCCAGCGATTCCCTGTGCTTCCTCCAAATACTGTTTTTACTATCTGAGGAACTGCCACCAAGTAGATAGTAATACCAAAATTATGGAATCGTGATCTGAACAGCCAGTCACCTGCTCACAATTGGTTAAATGAATCAAATATTGTTGCACAAAGTATCAACCACTTCCCTCCAAGGCTTTAGGTATTTAAAAAACAAAAATTCATCTGCCTGTGCCAGTCATCTCACTCCTAGGAATTCATCCTATAAAATATTCAGAGACACAGTCAAAGATGCCTGAGGAAGGATTTCATGGCTGCATTATTTATAACAGTATAATATTAAAAACAACCAAAGCATCCAATAATAAGGAAATGATAGCATTAATTACATCCTAGTTCAGTAACTAATTCATTATATACAATACTGGTAGAATATTATACGGTGATTAAAAATCATGGTTTTAAATGACAAGAAGAAAACTCCAAAACTGTGTAATTATATATATACTAGAGGCCTGATGCACAAAATTCATGCAAGGGGCTTGGCCCCCGCTGCCTCCTCTGCCTTGGCCCCAGCCGCCACAGCTTCATCCAGAAGGTTCCCCCAAAGGACGTCCAATCTAATTAGCATATTACGCTCCTATTATTGTAGATAATATATATAATCACATGAATATCTCAATGGAAAGCAATAAAAAGTCGCCGAATTACATCTAGATATGCGGTTATGTGGCTTTAACCTAAATATTTACTCTTTTGTAAACTTTCCAAATTTTCTGTATTGTGCATGCCTTACTTTTCAATCAGAAAGAAAACAAAAACATGATTAGTGTTATAAAGCCTTCCAGCTTTCCCTTTCTAGGTCTTCTCTTGCATGACTATTTGTTCTTGCCTTTTCTAACTCTCCCTTCTTGCTTCTTTGATGTTGGGATGCATGAGACTTGGTTGGAAAGTTTGTGAGGAGGACATTCTGAGAAAAGGGAAGTGTGTGGAAGGCCGCCTGCCCTGTTTATCAGAATTCTGACTTTGGGGAGTGTCGAAGGCGGCGCCCCTAATTATTCCTTGGCACTTCCAAACAAGTCTGTGTACGTGCAGACCCCCGGGTGCTTACTGGAGTCCTTATGCTTAATCCCTGGACGCCCTTGCCTAGAGGACAGTGTAAACATGGGTCTTCCCAAGATTCCTCACCTACTGATTGTATCTAAAGTTAAAAACTGCAATACCAGTAAAAGGCTAAGAGGCAGGCAATCGAGGCTGCCTGGCTGCTGTCAGTCAGGCTGTGCCTTAGCCCTCTCCCCCAGTCAAACTGTGTCGGAGTAATCTGTTCATTCGTCGTTCAGGGGTAGCTGGTCAGCCCCAGCACTTTTCTGTCTTGTAAATCTATCAGGCATTGTATCATCCCATTAATTTTGCTCAGGGACAGAAAGGCTGCCATTCCCAGCCCTAGAGGTCAATGGCATCAAGCCTTCACAAACCCAAAATGAATGCAAGTGAAGGGCAATGACTCAAAATTTCACCCCACATGCCATCTGCCTTCCCTCCTCAGAGCATGACACACAGTAAGTGAAAGCCACAGCAGGTAATCCGCCACATTGGAAAACTAGAAATGACGTGAAAGTCCAGTAACGGGAAGTAGGCTTCATAAATGAGGGCCCATTAGGAAGCAGTCTGTACAAATCCTGTCTCAGAGAAACAGGGAAGAACCAGGAAGGAGCTTCAAAACGGAGGTGACTCCATGAGCTGCTATGCTCACCCACGCCTCTGTGCCCATCTCCTTCCTCACTCCCTTTGTTCTCGCCACTCTCCCTGGTGGGTCTCCTCACTGTTCCGGGAACAAGCCAGGTGCACTGTGGACTCTGGCTTTTGCTCTGGCTGTTCCCTCTCCCTGGGAATATCTTCTCCCTTGTCTTCTCGGAAATCACCTTTTTCATGAGGCACCCCATGTAAAATCTCAGCTTCCCTCAACACACACACACACACACACACACACACACACACACAGGCACTCTTTATATCCCTCTACCTTTCTTTATATTTTCTCTTGAATGTTTATTATTTGACAAATAGCATATTATTTGCTTTGTTTCTTCTCCATCTGCTCCTACCCTACTTAGAAAGCAAGATTCTTGCCCTATCTGGTTTGGCTCAGTGGATAGAGCATTGGCCTGCGGACTCAAGGGTCCCAGGTTCGATTCCGGTCAAGGGTATGTACCTTGGTTGTGGGCACATCCCCAGGAGGGGGTGTGCAAGAGGCAGCTGATCGATGTTTCTAACTCTCTATCCTTCTCCCTTCTTCTCTGTAAAAAATCAATAAAATATATTTTTAAAAAATAAATAAAAAGAAAAAAGACACATATGTAATACCCTTTGCAATACTTTAAGCAATAAATTTTTTTAAAAAAAAAAAGAAAAGAAAGAAAGAAAAAAGAAAGAAAGAAAGGTGCTTGAGGGCCAGGGGTTTGCTGGTATTGTATACTCAGTGCCTAGAACAGTGCCTGGCACACAGTAACTACTTAATATATAACTTAGAATGAATTCATGAATAATGTATTATCAAAAAAATCAAGTTACAACACAATACTAAATATTTCGATCTTGTCTGTGTGTTTAGGTACATGGAAAAGAGATTGAAATTATACATACAGAATTTCACACGGGGTAACTCTAGATCAGTGATGGCGAACCTTTTGAGCTTGGCGTGTCAGCATTTTGAAAAACCCTAACTTAACTCTGGTGCCGTGTCACATATAGAAATTTGTTGATATTTGCAACCATAGTAAAACAAAGACTTATATTTTTGATATTTATTTTATATATTTATATGCCATTTAACAAAGAAAAATCAACCAAAAAAAAATGAGTTCGCGTGTCACCTCTGACACACGTGTCATAGGTTCGCCATCACTGCTCTAGATGGTAGAATAAAATGAGTGAGTGATTTTATTTTCTCTCTTTATTTCTTAAATAAATGAATGAAAATTAATGGGTAAGCACTACTTTCATAGCAAAGTGGCTGGTGAGTTGTTTCTTAAGATTTTGCAGTGCCCAGCCAGCGTGGCACGGTGGTTGAACATCCGTGAACCAGGAGGTCACGGTTCGATTCTAGGTCAGGGCACATGCCCGGGATACAGGCTGGATTCCCAGGATGGGGTGTGCAGGAGGCAGCCAATCAATGATTTTGTCTCATCATTGATGTTTCTATCTCCCTTTCCCAATCCCTTCCTCTCAAAAATAAATAAAAAATATATATTTTTTAAAAGATGTTGCAGTGAAAGGATTGAAGGCTGTCACTTTGGCTCTGTAGGCACAGGGAACTTCTTGGTGCCTTCCCTGAACTCCTACGTGGACAGGTTTCTAGTTCACAGGCACCAACAACCCTGAAGGGAGAAGTAATAAGACCCTCAGGGCTTCACAAGTGCTGCCCTCGCAGTACCCTTGACCTGAGCTGGGGAGGGCATGGGAAGATTCCTGGAGGGACCATGAGTGTTTTGAGGAGATAGGAACGAAGAGTGACCCCTCCTCCTCTGAGGATGCTAATCAATCGTACTAGCATCTCCAGAAGGCACCAAAGGTGTGAGTGTTTGGAAACACACCAAGGCTGCAGAGGGGCTGCTCATCACCGGGGCCTCTGAACCAGCGCCTGGGCCTCAACACTAGCCCCTGGAGGTAGGTGTTGAAAGACTGGATTTAGTCCGGCACTGGGACCAGTCACTGGGCTGAGGGCAGACTAGAGAGGCGGTGACAGCTCACAGTACAGGCCAGGCAGGACTCTCAGCAGTGAGGACAGGATACACCCAGCTGGATGGGCTAGTTTCCAAACCACGAATTCTCTCTTAGAGACAATTTGGTACTTGGGAACCAAAGCATCCCCTTCATACTGCAGAGCCTCCTCCTTGGATTTCTGTATAATTTGGAAAAGGGTTGGAGATCTCAAGGGAGAAGATGTTGGACTTGTTAATCTGAGTATGAGGGGTGGTTAGAAAAGTTAAAGAAGAGGGCTATCCTTTACTCCCACCTGGGGAAGTAACCATTCTGTTCACAGATAAATAAATATGATCTCTAGTAAGTAAATAAACAAATAATATATGAACATTATACACAATAGCTAAATACATGAATAAGTTAGTGGAAAAGTAAACAAGTAACTGAATAGGACGTTTCAAAGGAGAGGGAGAAAGACAGCAACGTGTCCTTCGCGTCTCGGAAGCAGCGCATGCCCACTCGTGATTAATGTGAGCGCTGCTTTCTGGAATGTTATGCTTGAGCTCCCATCATGAAAATAAGGGGTTTACATCCATCTTGTAGTGAGGAGACAGATCTCTACGGCAGTGCCTGTGCGTCCATCAGCATCCTTAATCATCCTCTTTCCATGGAGGTTTGTCATCCTCCTGGTTATTCTATTAGTCAGGCTGCTATTAGGAGGGCAAGAACCATTTCATTTTTATGTTGTCAGATCATATCTTTCAGTTAGAAAAGATCGTCGAAGAACAGCAGCCTAAGAGCCAGGCATCCACCACCCAGCGGCTCTCTCTCCTGTGATGCTAATGGGAGGTCACTGTTTCTGAACGCGGCCATGTTAAATGGCAGGGGAATTCAGATACGTCTTCTGCAAGGATTTTAATTGCAACCCCAGAGATGCTAAATGAAAGTACTGCACACATGTTTATGGCCACTCTAATGATGACGGCACAGGGCTATACATAAATGCTTATGCCGAAATAGAGCAAAAATGGGGCACTTTGGGAGAAGATGGTGGAAGGGGAAGGAATATGTACTAATCACAGTTCTCCAGAGAAAGAGAACCAATAGGATATAGAGATATAAAGAGTTTTCTTATTAGAAATTGGCTCGTGTAATTATGGGGCTGACAAGTTCCAAGATCTGCAGTTGGCAAGCTGGAGACCCCGGAGAGGTGAAGGTATAGGTTCCAGTCCCAAAGCTGGCCATCTGGAGACACAGGGAGAGTTGATGTTTCCGTTCAAGTCTGAAAGCAGCAAACAATGGATGTCCAGGTCAAAGGCAGGCAGGCAAGAGGACTTCCCCCTTAGTCACACAGGGTCAGCCTTTTTGTTCTATTCTGGCCTTTCACTGCTTGGATGAGGCCCATCCACACTGGGGAGTAAAATCTGCTTTGCTCAGTCTACCAATTTAAATATTCATCTCATCCAAAAATGTGCTCACAGAATAACATTTGACCAAATGTCTGGGCGGCCCAGGGCCCAGTCAAGTTGACACATAAAACTAACCATTGCAGGATGTTAAGAGGAGTTACACAGGAAAGGGTGTGATATCCCTTATCGGGAGTCAGGAGGAACATTGTGTTCAGTTTCAACCCCAATGTGGAAATCACTCTCCCATCAATAGGAGCAATGTGGACTAGCCATAAATGCAAGGCACATGAAAAGAGAGTCAACATCATTAGACATCACCCACTAGAGTGGCTCAAATAAAAAGGGCTGACCATACTAGCTGCTGCTGAAGATGCCAAGCAACCGAAGGTCATGGAAATGCAAAATGGGACAGCCACTTTGGAGCACAGTCTGGCAATTCCTACAAGCATTCACTTGCTTTATGATGGAGGAATTGCACTCCCATTTCCACAAAAGTAAGTGAAAACACATGTCCACAAAAATTCTTATCAAAGAATGTTAATTGCTGCTTTATTTGTAATAGTTTAAAACTGGAAACAACCCTAATGTTCATCAATACAAGAATGGATAAGTAAACCACAGACTAGTCATAAACTAGAACACTACTGAACAATAACAAGGAATGAACTTCTAATCCCTGCAGCAAGGGTAAATCTGATGGAGCCGAAGAAGTTCAAGGACATGCAAAACTAATCTATAAAGATAAAATGCAGAACAGTTGTCTTTGAAGGAGGAGGGAAATGGGAATGATGGATCTTTCTAGGGTGATAAAAATGCTCAATATCTTGATACGCATTTGGATGATATAACTATAAATATTTGCCAAACTTAAACTGTACACTTAAAATCTGTGCATTTTATTCTCCATAATTATGTACCAGAAAAAAATTGCAAAAGTGCAAGTCCCAGGATTGGTACAAGATAAAGAGCTGTTGAGATGAGCAAAGAGAAAAACTAAATACTTTCTTGGACAAATATAGCAGGCATTTTGCAGAGTGAATTGGAAGGCGGCCAGGTCTCTGGGAATAGAGCTGATAACGTTCTTGTTGTTAGAAATCTAAACTTTGACAAATTGGCCAGGCAGAGGCTGAGAATGAAGGTTCAGAAACAAGTAAGTCTAAAGCACTATCCGAGCACAGACCAGGAGGTCCACATACAGGGAGAGAACTGCAAATGCTCCAAGCCAACAAAAGTAACTCTACTCTCAGCCACAGCAGACTAATTGTCTTCATACTTCCTCCATGATTATTGTAAATATTTGGCTTGAACTATTCCATAGCAAACTCTATCCAGTTCTCATTCCAACAGGTGGATGCAGTCATGCTCAGCTAATGTTAATCTTGTCTTCATTAAATCTTGAGTTAACAGAAATAAGAAATAAGAGGGATTAACTTATTAGGTGCCATGAATGTGCTAAGCACTCAACATGCATTAATTTATATTTAATCTTGCTCCACCCATGCATTAGGTATCGACAATAGAATTCCTGTTTTACAGATACAGAAACAGAGGCCCCATAGGGTAAAAATTTGCCTAAAGTGACTGAGCCAAGAAGAGAGAGACAGGATTCAAACCTAGGCCATCAGACCTCAGAGGTGACTAACAATAGCGCTCTATTGCCTTCTTCCATGAATTTTTCAAAGTGAATGGATGCCACTCAATCATTGTAGGACCAGGGAGGTTCTTAGAATTTTTACATTATATGTAAATGTCCAGGAAACCTACAGAAAGAAGTTGTGACCAGCCAGGGCCAAGAAAGCTGTACATATTACCCAAAGGTCTAGTCATTAATTCATTTGTTCAGCCAACATTTAAGAGCTTCCTGTTTTCTAGGCATTACTTGCCACTGGAAAAATTAGAACTGAGAGCCAAAACTATTCTACTGCACTTGACAAGACCCTACTCCAAAATGCACTCATAGACAACAAAGCAAAAAAACTGTAACCTGGTGGCCAATCTCCCTTTAAGAAGTCTGGAAAAACAAGTGTAGAGTCAGCGTAGTATCAACTAAAAATCTGTGGCATGTCAGCCACAGGTGATCTGGTATAAGGTTGAGCATTTTATTCTTGTTCAAGAGGCCACCTCTGCTTCCTGAACAGTTTCACCAGGTTCTATGATTATTTTGTAATGTAGAAATTGATCATAAATCAATGTTGCCTAAGCAACACATGTAGAATAATAAATCAAGACAAGCTCCTCAACAATCCAGCTCTGGGAAATTGCTGGCATATTAGCTTTGACCTATTGCTGAGACATTGCTCTTCTGGGCTGGAGGGAGATGCAGGATAAATGACTACAGGATGTAAAAACAGATACGACAGGATGAGCAGACTTGATGGGACTGCACTAAGAGAATGTAGAATAAAGCCATGGGAACAGCAGTGTCGCATACTGGAGTGCAAAGAGCAGGCTTGAGTTCTGGCGACGCCAACACTAGCTGTGTGCCTCTCATTCTAGCATTTCACTTGTCCTCTCCAGGCTCAGTTTCCTCATCTGTAAAGTGAGGTCAAAGAATTCCTGTGATGCTGAATTCATCAAGTTACTGTTAAAGGGGTGCAAAATTTGTCATGTAAACTGTGAAAGCACAAAAGGAAGGTGTTTGGGTCTGGGGGTACTCTTCTCTACCTAAAATGTTGACCCAACTAAAAACTATGAAATAGGAAGTATCAGAGCATCAGCTTCATCAATGGAAGATGAATCTGACCCACTTGCTTGCACCCATTTTTTCTGCCTTTTCTTGCCTTTGCTTAAGCAGAGTATCTGAGAAACAGGAGGGATAACAAGAGGAAGAAGAAAAGGAAGTCATTCTTCATCTACAGGCAGAGACCATAGACGGGGAGGCACCTCTTTGCTATTCTCAGTAACCAGATGAGCTACTCTTCCACCCACAAGGAAAAGCTTCTAAGCCATGGCAATAAGGATGAAGTTTCTTCCCCCGCCCTCCTTATCCAAGGAGATTAAAGTATTGGTAGAAATTCCAGTTTCTATATTAGCAGTCCAGTAGGTTGACTGCTCCAGTAGATTTTCACAACTTACTTTCTCCAACTCTTGCCCTGTCCCACTATAGAGCCCAGAAAATCTAGTATCTTGACTTCTCAGACTCCCTTGCCACTACAAATGGTCAAGTGACACAAGATATAAATGGAAAGATACTGAATAGATCTTCTGGCAAAGTTTTGTGTTTATGATTAAAAAGTATACTAGCCTTGAAAAAAGAAAAGAAGTTGGACTTGAAGATGAGATGGCTGGAGCTGGAGTCATCTTGTGATCAAAAAAAAAAAAAAAGCAAGAAAATTGTAAAGATACCAACTATGACATTACTGAGCCACTGAATCCATGCCAGTAATCACTCCCAGAGGCTGCATAATCTCAGTAACTGACAAACTGAATGTGCATGACTGATTCCCTCTTTTCTTTCCCCCTTCCTATCCAAGTTTATAGTAATTAAAAATAAAAATATATATTCTAAGAGATCAATTTTCTATAATTTTAAAAAACCATTTGCCATACGTTACATTCCAAGTAGGACTCCTTTCTGTCCAACTCCCACCAAAAGTCTTGTGAAGGTGATAGAATTCTTTGAAAGATAAGTAGATCATCAAATGAAAAGGCTCAAATTTATCTTAAAAACTTGGTCCATGAAGACAAAAGGATTCCTTCATCAAAGACACTTCGGAAATGTTGCATATTTAGTCATCTCTTGCTACCTAACAAACAATCCCTCAACCTCAAAATCATACAATAGGAAACACTTATCTCCAACTCATACATCTTAGATTGACTGAATTTGGCTGATCTAGGCATACTATCAGAGCATCTAGATTCAGGTGTCTCTTGTCTTTCTAGGAGCAGTGGCTCCCTGGAGCATGTTCTTCTCATGGCGAACATTGGAAAATTACAGAAAAATGAGAAGATATATACCATACGTGTGTGTCTCTGAAGGTCTAAGCTTGGAAATTCACACTGTCACAATTCAGTCCATGACAATGCCTAAGCTTTAAGACTTCAGCCCCTATGGGAGCTCCTCGTCCCCACCCCAGGAGATATCAGCATTTGTCTGATACTTCTAAATCAATGAAGATTTTATTGCTCATCATCATAAATAATGTACTATAGCTTGCAGCATTTATTCATTCGTTTACTCAACAAATATGTATTAACCACACACTATGTACCAGGTACTACTTTAGGCATGGACAATGGAACAGAGAACAAGGCAGGTACAATCCCCATCCTTGTAGAGCTGACATTCTAATAGCTCATTCTAATAGTGTGTTAGGGGTTTGAGGGAGGCAATAACTATAGGAACAAATAAAATAAATATAAAATGTATCAGTAGTGATAAGTGCTATGCTAAAAATTAAATAGCAGAAGGGAATAGAGAATGATGAGGAAAGGAATGTTAAGATGATGAGGGGAGTCCTCATTTCTGATGAGCAGACATGTGATCAAAGAATTGGATTAACCCAGGAAGAGAGAGAACCACATGACTATGGAGGGAACAGCCTTTCAGTCAAAAGGAGCAGCCAGTGCAAAGGTTTAAAGAAGATCAAGATCTTTGGAGCTAGAGTGAAGGAAGCAAAGAAAAAGTGGTAGGAGAAGAGATAAGAGGCAGACCATGTAGACCTAGTAGGGCAAGGTCTACATGAAAATAATGGATTACAGTTTTTAGGCATGTGCCTTTAAAGGGAGGGGAGGGAAAGCTAAATTTATTATATAACTATTGTTTTAGCCAGTTCAGGCTGCTATAACAAAAATCCCATTGAATGGGTTACATAAACAAACATTTATTTCTCACAGTTCTGGAGGCTGGGAAGTCCAAGACCAAGGCACTGGCCAATGCAACATCCGGTGAGCACCTGCTTCCTGGTTCATAGACAGCCTTCTTCTCGCTGTGCCTTCACATGATGGAAAAGGGTGCAAGAGCTCGCTCGGGTCTCTTTTATAAGGGCACTAATCCCGTTCATTCAGGCTTCGCTCTCATGACCTATTCACTGCCCGAAGACCCCACCTCCTAATACTATCTCACTGGGGATTAGGTTTCAACATACAAATTTTGGGGGGTCACAAACATTCAATCTATAATACCTATTACATGTCAGGAATTAGACTGAGAACTATATGCCCTACATATGCTGATGTACATTTAAATAATAAAGCATAATCAGAAATTCTAGAAATCAAGACCCATTTTATATTCCAAATCAATAGTAAGGTGTGAGGGAAAGAGGTGGGTATTTACACCTCTCTGACCTTTCCTGGGTTTACGATAGAATAAATGCATGATTTCATATGAGGAATGTAAAGGTCATATAAACAGCTCATTAAACTCAATCATACACATAATAGCCTGTTTTCTATTCCACTTGGCAGGTTAAATACCCAACTTTTAATTTCCAAATTATGTCTTATGTAATCATTGCAATTACCATCCTATTCAACTGCTGAGGTAATTTAAACTGTGGGTTGCTTCTCCATCAAACAATCTTTTTGTAATATGCAATCTGGCTTGGATTCCAAGGATAAATTTTATCCTCCAAACAAATTGAAGTTGAAGGTAATTCACAAATAATGGTTTGTAAGGAAATAAGCCAATATTGTAGACAATATGATTGAATAAGCAAGAAAATTAGGTGATGAAATAGAGGAATTAATAAGAATTCAGTAAGATGGCTAGATACAAGATAAATATATAAAAATCAATAGCTCTTCCACAGACCAACAATGTGCCAAGGTTCTACTCCCCAAATATGTGTTTCTAACAATGACCTTTACAAAGAAAGTCTGGCCTTTACATGAAGGATTTACAAAACTACTGCTGCCGAAACCGGTTTGGCTCAGTGGATAGAGCATCAGCCTGTGGACTGAGGGGTCCCAGGTTCGATTCCGGTCAAGGGCATGTACCTGGGTTGCGGGCACATCCCCAGTAGGGGATGTGCAGGAGGCAGCTGATCGATGTTTCTCTCTCATCGATGTTTCTAACTATCTCTCTCCCTTCCTCTCTGTAAAAGTTCAATAAAATATATTTTAAAAAAAAACAAACTACTGCTTAAACACAAATTAAGAGTAACTTGAATGAATATGCACAAATATAGAGTGATCTTTTTTACAAATGGTTATAATATGCCAGACAGACACTGGGATAAGTATTTTAGTGATATCACTCTTCAAATGATTTCCTCAAACTCTAAACATGGGTGTGTGTCTTCCTGTGATATATAGATATAGAAACTAAAAAAAATGAGTATTTTCCCATAATAAGAAAGGCAGCATGAGATCTTTAAAATTTTAATTCTGA
This sequence comes from Myotis nattereri, assembly GCF_964212035.1. NCBI lineage: Eukaryota > Metazoa > Chordata > Mammalia > Chiroptera > Vespertilionidae > Myotis > Myotis nattereri. The sequence continues at coordinate 91,674,681 of NC_138079.1, read as the reverse complement.
TTGTGCAACTGCCCTATTGAAACCCCTTCACTGACCTTTGCTCTTAAAATGGGACCAAATGGCCCAGCTGGTGTCGCTCAGTGGTTGAGCATCAACCTATGAACCAGGAAGTCACAGTTCGATTCCCAGTCAAGGCACATGCCAGGGTTTGGGGCTTGATCCCCAGTAGGGGGCATGCAGGAGGCAGCCAATCAGTGATTCTCTCTCATCATTGATGTTTCTATCTCTCTCTCCCTCTCCCGTTCTCTCTGAAATCAATAAAAAAAATATATATATTTTTAAATGGGACCAAATCTTTGAGGAGCTTTGCCTGAAGGTCCTGCTTACCTCTCCAGTCAATTTTAAGCCACCCTTCCATCAAAACCAATAAACTGAAATTTAAACCCAGACTATTCTGACCCACCTAAGAGAGAAAGAACCAACATTGTTGTATATCTTCCCAAATTATTTTATGGAGGAAATACATTTCCAAGTTCAGCTACACAGAATCATAAATTTTATAGAAGAATGATCTGACAGATGTCTCAGCAGTTTATTCCAAGTGCCATGCATTTCACCTGTGATTTAATGTGATTGAGATAATGTCAGTAGATGAACACTGTTCTATGGTAGTAGTTGCAGGAACAATATGCATCTCTACATTAATTGTATTTAAAAATTTTTATTATAAATGATTTTAAAAGTAAACAGAAGTAGTTAAATTGTATAAATTAAGGGTTGGCAAACTTTCTGTATAGAGCCAGATAATATATTATTTTAGGCATTGAGGGCCATGTGGTCTGTGTTGCAACAACTCAACTCTACCATTGCAGTGCAAAACTAGCCAGGGAAAATATGTAAACAAGTGGACAGGTCTTACTCCAATCAAACTTAATCTACAAAATTGGGCAGTGGGCTGGATCTGGTCCTCAAGCCATCATTTCCTGATCCCTGGTATATAGGAGAGTGGGGAGAAAACTGGAAAAGAGAAATGGGGGCTCTCATTAGGAATGTCTCACCAGGTTTTGTACAGTTGACTGTGGAGCTGAACTTCAGAGAGTCTGACCGCCTGTCCTCTGTATGGCACAGGTCAGTGATGGTGAAGTTGAGGGTCAAGGGCACCAGGGAAGGGCCAGCAGCTTCAGTGGGAAAGAAAAGAAAAAGTTACTTTAAGACAGGCTTGGACCAAATCCAGGTATTTGCCAGGCCCACCTCACTCACAGCGGATGCTCTCTCCCACAACCCATGGTCTGTAGAAACAAGAGGAGCTTCTTCAGGACTCAAAGATCACTCACTTTTCTAGATGAACGTGTGATCCATCATGATGGTCAGCATTTGGAAAATGCCTCCAGATGCAGAGAAAGCCATGAGGACACCATCTGTAATGTATGGTGAAATGAAGTCAAGTGATGTCTAGTGTGACCACCTGACTTTCTAACTGTAACTGAAGTTCTGGGCTTGGCTCTGCTTCCTTTACTGGGTTATACTAAGGGCCTCAGGAGGTGCCTGCAGTAGCAGTTGTATCATATAAATAGTTGAATGAATGAACTCCATCTAACGTCATCCCAAATATCTGAGTTGACCTGGGGCTTCCTTCGGCCCCAAGAGATCCCTAATCTGGCCACACCAAGGACAAAAACCAGAACCAGATAGATGGCATCGCAAACACTTTGCCATTTTGCTTTCCATGTGCTTTGCCAAAATCAGGATGGCCATAGGCCAGTGAGGAAGGAGACAGAGGGCTTTTCATGAGGGAGTGGAAATTCAGAAAAGATGAACAACCACAGCAGGTCCAGCAGCATATTCTGCAGGACCAGGCACCAAACTAAAGAGGAATCTGACCATACAGAGATCAAAATAGTTCAAGGGGGACTGAAACCTAGATTATCATCATTGATTCATTCACTTAACGAACACACAAGGAGTTTGTCAGGCACTCTGAGATAAATGATACAGCCCGTCCTCAGTGGGTCATTTCAGAAAAACACTGCTGACATCTTCCAACATGTTGCATTTTTATAAAAAGACAATTAATCAAGTCCTGGTGCTCAACTGTTTTAAAAAAATGTGTTTGAATCACAGCCTGAACTTTTAGATGATCTACCCCAATAATAATTACAAATTTCAGCCCAATCACAGTTTTTAAGAAATCAAAGCTTTTTTATTTTATATAATTCTGCTTGATTTCTAGTTCACACCTCATTCCTTTGGCCTGAAGGTCTTAGATGCTTCCCTACTCCCTTACTCAAGGCTGTGGTAAGGTTCTACTGGTTTTATATTGTGCCAGTTCATCAAACAGGACAGAGGACACACAATGTCCAGCCCATGATCATTGATCCACATCAGGCATGAAGCTCACTTAGGCCTATGGCATCCTAGTTGCTTTCCAAATATCTATCTCCCAATCTTCCTTAGTCACAGAATCCCATTATAGATGCTAAACTTCCAGTCTCCCTTTCAGCTAGATACAGCCAGGTGACTAGGTTCTCCCTGGTGAGATATAAGTAGATACACTGCATGTGGCTTTTGGAATAGCTCTTTCACAAGGAGTTGCTTTGCCTGGGAGAAGCATCATTTCAACATTTCTGCTGCCAAGAGTGTGATGGCTCTGGTCGCCATGTTGGAAGATGAGGCAATATTGAGAATGGAAACCATAAAGTGAGGATGGAGGAACAAAGAGAGAGAAGTCCCTGATGACTTTGTGCCGCTGGCACACCAAGTCTAGACTGCCTGCCTCCGAACTGCTTTGTGTTTGTTTAGACCACTTTGCGGGCTGCTTAAGCCACTCTATGGTACGAGACAGTGGTCTCTGTTACTTGCAGCCACGTGCAATTCCAGCTTCAAAATCTACTAGCACTCTCTTCTGCCCTGCCAGCTCAGAAAACCCAGGAATCTTTACAAAACCCCCTTTTCCAAATCCAGGGAGAAGCCCTCTGTGATTAAACCCTCTGCTCATGAATACGTTTAAGATTTTTAAAATATTTTTTATTGATTGATTTCAGAGAGAGAGATAGAAATATCAATAATGAGAGAGAACCATCCATCGGCTGCCTCCTGTAACCCCCTTACTGGGGATCAAGCCCACAATCTAGGCATGAAACCCTGACTGGGAACCAAACCGTGACCTCCTGGTTCATGGGTCTACGCTCAGCCACTGAGCCACACTGGCGGGGTGGGGCTGCATTTAGGATTTTGAAGTGGGAGGGAGTAAAACGAGCCAGGTCTGCCACAAACCCTGCCTGAGGCAAGGAGCACAGAGCAACTCACTGCTTCAATGGGGTTGGTAGGAGAGAAATACCAGGAGACAAAAAGAAAATAGCATACATCTCAAAACATGACCCAACACACTATTATGGAATAAGTATAGTAAACTGTACCTCAGGAAATAGAATGAAAACATTTCTCTTCCAGAAAACCCTACCAATGATTTCTGCAAGATAATCCTTCTCCAATAAGTTGTAAGTTTCCACCTAACAAACACTGCCAGTTGAGAAATTCATTACACAGGAAAGCAATCCTGAAGGCCATGAAATCAGATGGATTTGGAGTAATACCATAAGCCTTGTTGTGAAGAAAAATAGTTGCCCAGTTGATCTTTGAAGTAAAGAAAATAATGAAAACAAGCGAGCGCCGTCTCAGAAAATTAAAAAGGATTATCTTCCCCAAAATGGTATGATTAAATATGCTAACACACACCAAATTCTGTTCCGTGCCCCCGAGGCCTGTGTGTGTGATGATTTACGTGTTGTTTTAGAAAACCTGTGATGGTTTGGTAGTGTTTTAAATGATTAAGGAGCAGAGATGTGAAGGATAACAGATGAAACACCTAAAGTTTCATATTTTATTGCGAATTGGGCCTGACTTAAAAGTCAGACTGAGCTTCTAATCAGAATATGAAATAGGGAGAGAGCTTGAAAATAATATTAATCATCAACACAGGAGTTCTTAAGGTTAGGAATTCTTCAAGCGTTTCAGAAAATTTGCAGCACTTTTTCAGATAACACTGGGAGGTTGTGTATTTTTATTTTTATCCCCCTCAAGATCCTTTTAAAGAAATATTTTAAATAGTCTCAAGGTCAAGATCATCTGAAGGAAGGAATGTGGTTTCGAGTTACTCCTTTAGAAACTGTTTCAGAAAACAACACACAATAGCCCTAGCTGGTTTGGCTCAATGGGTAGAGCATCAGGCCAAAGGGTCCCAGGTTCAATTCCCGTCAAGGGCATGTACCTCAGTTGCTGGCTCGGTCCCCTTCAGGGCTCGTATGGGAGGCAACCAATGGATGTGTCTCTCTCACATTGATGTTTCTCTCTTTCCATCTCTCCCCCTCCCTTCCACTCTCCAAAAATCAATGGAAGAATATATCCTTGGGTGAGAATTAACAAAAAAGAAAACAATACATAATATAGGTGTGTGTGGTTTTTTTTAAGTAACTAACAATGGCCTAGTAATTTCTTACCTGTGGTTTCATTAAATGCCAGATCACTGGAAGCTATTATACTGACATAAAGGTTTACTTTGTCTTTCATTAATAAATGAATAGGTCCCCTAGTGAGGCCCTAGCACTCATTCCCTTTAGGGCAGTGGTCTGCAAACTCATTAGTCCACAGAGCCAAATATCAACAGTACAACGATTGAAAATTCTTTTGAGAGCCAAATTTTTTAAACTTAAACTATATAGGTAGGTATATTGTTATTAACTTAATTAGGGTACTCGGAAGGCTTAGGAAGAGCTACACTCAAGGGGCCAAAGAGCCGCATGTGGCTCTCGAGCCGCAGTTTGCCGACCACTGCCTTAGGGGCTTAATCCTTAAATCAACAGTTAACAGACTCCAAGTTTTGATTTTAGCACATTTCAGCTTTGTAGCAGCATATTTTTTTAAAGGCAGGAAAGGAAGAATAAAGTTGGAGTCTATAATATGGACAACTTCTCAAGAAGAAAAGGAATAATTATTTCCAAGGGAATATATGAAGTTTCCGTTCATTCATCTGTCAGTCCCCTCTTCTTCAATAAGTGCCTCAGCTCAATGTCTAGGGTAGAAATTAGCAGCAGTTTTCAGATGAGGACGCTAAGACAAAGTGCCTCCTGTGAAGTCACAACCTCGCTTCAGATGTGATAAGGGTGTCCCAAAATTCACACAAGAAGTAATTTTGATAGAAAACACAGGTTTATAATTAAAAATTGTAAATTTATTATTGATTCATAAAGTATAAAGTATAGGGTTATGTATAGAATAGCATATCAGGTAAATGGATTATCGTGTCGCGATAGCGAGCACCATTAACTGTTATTGCCTGAGCAGCCGCATTTTCGAAGAAGAATGGTCCGGTGATGCCTCCAGCCCAAAATCCACACCAAACAGTGACACGTTGTGGATGCATTTGTTTCTCAACAATCACTCGTGGATTTTCTGAACCCCAAATGCGACAATTTTGTTGATTAACCAGCCATCAAGATGAAAATGAGCCTCATCGCTGAAGATGATTTTGTTCGAAAACTCAGCATCCAACTTGTTCGAAAATTGCGAACTGTAGCTGCCAAGCCTTCATTGTTTTTAACATATTGCTCAACAATGAAAAAGCATTGTTCTTTCGTGTAGCGCTCCATTTTTAATAACCCTGCACTATCACCTGTCACGCTTTTTTTTTCATTGGCAACACTTTACGGCACAAATGGTGTAAAATTCAAATCTTGCGTGAATTTTGGGACACCCTTTAGAATGAGGCGCAAGTCAGTCTCTCCCAGGTTGCACACACAGTAGCCTTTCTACTACCCAGGTTATGACTTACCTTTGACTATAGTCCTGTGCCTAGTTCAGTGATGCTCAAAATGGCAGAGAAAAGAGGGAGGGAAGGAGGGAGTTATTGCAGAGTCTAATTTCTTATCTATACCTCAGAGAGTGAAATGGAGATTTGACAACTATCTAATTAATTGTATCTGGGTAAACAGCTTTAATGAGACTTGGCTTAATATGGTGATTCTAAAAATGTGGTCCTTGGATCAGCAGCATGTTCGTCATCACCTGAGAGCTTGCTGGCAATGAAAATTTTGGCTTCACTCCAGAGCTACTGAATCTGAAACTCTGTGGGTGGGGCCCAGCAGTCTGAGTTCTAACGAGCCCACCTGGTGATTCTAACACGCGCTCAGCTCTTAGACACAGACTGGAAACTGGCTGAGTAGAAATTCCGCACTGCCTCTGTGAGCTGTCTGAACTTGGACAAGTCATTTAACCTTTTTGAGAATTAATTTCTCGATCTGTTAGATAGGGAGAACTTCTCAAGACTGTCAAGGACACGAAAAACAAGGGAAGACCGAGAGTGGCACAGACCGCTCTGTGCCAGGGGAGACTGGGGCACGTGGTGCGTCATCTGGCCCAGTGGTTGGGGCCCTGGACCAGAAAGAGGACTGCTGTGAACTGAATGCTTGCCTTCCCTCAAGATTCTTATGTTGAAACCTAACACCTGAAGTGACAGTATCAGGAGGTTGGACCTTTGGGAGGTGATTAGGCCATGTGGAGGGAACCCTCGTGAATGGGATTAGTGCTCTTGTAATAGAGGCCCTCACCCCTCCCACCACGTGAGCACACAGTGAGGAGACGCCATCTCTGAGCCAGAAAGTGAACTCTTCGAATCTGCCGGCATCTTGATCTTGGACTTTCAGCCTCCAAAACTGTGAGAAATAAATTTCTGTGTGGAAGCCACCCGGTCTATGGTGTTTTTATTACAGTAGCTCAAATGACATTAATGGAAAAACTGGTGAAATCCAAATAAGAGTGTGGAACTTGGTTAATAGTAACCTAACAACATCAGTTGCTTCATTTTGACAAATGCCCCCAGTGATATAAGTGACAATAGGGGAAAACTGGGGGAAGGGGACACTGGAAACCTCTAGTCCAGTGGTTCTCAACCTTCTGGCCCTTTAAATACAGTTCCTCATGTTGTGACCCAACCATAAAATTATTTTCGTTGCTACTTCATAACTGTAATGTTGCTACTGTTATGAATCGTAATGTAAATATCTGATATGCAGGAAGGTCTTAGGCGACCCCTGTGAAAGGGTCATTCGACCGCCAAAGGGGTCGCGACCCACAGGTTGAGAACCACTGCTCTACACTATCTTTGCAACGTTTCTCTAAATCTAAAACTATTCCAAAATTAAATGCTTATTTTAAAATAGAGATCATGTTACCTAACTTTTACAGATATTGTGGGGAATAAAGGGAATGCCATAAGCCAAGTGCTCAGAACATAACAGATCCCCAACCAAGAAGAGCTGTGATGAAGCTGGCTGAACTATAGGCTGCAGGTATCTTTCCTCTCCCCGAATCAGTGCCTTTCAACAAGCATCGATGTAGGGAATAGAATGGGCTCAGTAGCTTTTCATCTCACCCTGCGTTCCCTTCTCCCTTCTCCCCCTCCTGCCAAGCCCCCTCCCAAGAAGAGAGCGACAGAAGCCCTCCCAGGCAGCTCTGGCGACTGTTGAGTAGTTTGGACCGAGATTTATTGTCAACAGCCCAGGAAATAGCAGCTGTTTGCATTTCTTATCCCTCCATTGCCTCTTGAATGTCAAGTCTCTCGGCGAAAAGAGCAGCCTTCATTTGGCTTTGTTTGTTCTAAGAATTATTTCTGCCTGGCATTATCTCCAGCCACCCATCCTCTACTTACAAGTTGGAGACAAATACAAATGAAATGACAGATTCATTCCAAATATTACCTAGTTATTAAGTCAGCGCTCATCTGATGGTCCGTAATTGCTATTCAGGGAGAGCCTTTGCGTTTCCTTTTCCTGCTGCCCTTTGGCCTCCGTTTGTAGGTGTGTGGTAATCCAGAACTGAATTTGTCTCATGGCACTTCTCTTTTGGAGCCTGGCTGGAATGGATGCTGCCCCGGCATCATTCTACAGACCCTTTTTTCCCTTCTACAAGTGTTTCATAGATTCTACTCTTGTTCCTCATTTGTAATCGTCCCTAGGTGGACTAGCTGAATACATTCAGCACCCATGAGGTACAAATTTGTCACCAAAGGTGACAGCAAATGTACCACTGCCGTGAGAAAGCAACAGGAGGAGGGGAGAGAAAGAAGGCCTGAGGGCATTTCCTTCTCTGTTGGAATAAGAACAAAGAGGCATCTTGGAGAATCCTTGGTTGGGGCTTGCTGCACAGACAAAGAGGGCAATAGCCACCTGATTTTTGTTTCTTCTGCAATTTTGTTTTCTTTTTAAACAGAGTTTTATTGATTCTAGAGAGAGGAAGCGAGGGGGAGAGAGGGATAGAAACATCCATGAGAGAGAAACATCAATCAGCTGTTTCCTGCATGCCCCCTACTGGGGATTGAGCCCCCAACCCTGGCATGTGCCCTGATCTGGAATCAAACCGTGACCTCCTGGGTCATGGGCTGATGCTCAACCACTGAACCACACCAGCAGGGCTTGTTTTGTTTTTGACACATCAGTTCTGACTATGCCATTATAAACAAAATTTATACACAGAGAAAAGACTGATTTATCACTGGGCCACATTAAATATGATCTCCCATATATCTTTTCAGATATATTTCCCTCGCCTGCTCCTGCCTCACCTGCTGGGCTCCCTTCAAAGGAGATGAAAAAATGCCTGCGTTCCCTTCTCCCTTCTCCCAGCCAAGATTTCAGTGTGGAATGGCCCAGCGCCTGTGTGCTGATGTGTTTATCTACCCAGCATGAAGTTTCCAGCAAAGTTCGCTGAAGAGCAACATTTCTGAACTAAGGATTTAGACTCAGGGGGTGGGTGATATTGGCATTTCTGTCTATGATGAAAAGCAAAGGATTTTCAAAGTGAAATATTCTTCTCCTTTCAGGCCTTCCTGATGCCTTCCTGCCAGAAGCTCAGCCCCCTCCTGCTGGGACCATATCTCTCTGGTCGCCCTGACACCTGGCACAGAGCCGGGCACTGAGGAGCACCCGTCATAACAGCCCACATGGAGTGGCAGCATTGCTCCAAGTGTTTTTCATGTAGTAACTCACTACACCCTTCTGGAAGACAGGGACTACTGTTATTCCCATTTTACAGAGGAGGAAACCGAAGACCAGAGAGGTTAGAGACGTCTCCCAGAAGCACACAGCTATAAGGCGATGGAGGCAAGATTCAAATGCAAGCCGTCTGCACACATCCGTCCTCAGAAAGACTGCCCTGGGCTTTCCATTTGGAAGTTTCAAGCTATGGTATAAACAGAGATGAGGGCAGGGAAGGTAAATCTCCCAGCATGCTGGAAAGAAAACAAATCAATTTCTATACACAGCAAGCACCAGCCAAGAAAGCAAAAAGGGATCTTAAAAAAACAAACAAACAAACAAACTTTTTTTTTTATTTGATCAATAGAACAAGAGGGAAATTAAAGCTGTACCAAAAGCTCAGGCTGGGTATAGTGATTAAAGAGGACAGATTATTTTTCTTTGGTAAGAAACAAATTAATAGATTTCAACTATGGTAAATTCCACAAATGTCATGACAGAAGAGAGCAACATTTTGCATCTTCTCAAGTCTGTCTACCTTTGCATGTGCTGTTATCTCTTCCAGGAATACCTTTTTCCCCTTCTCATTTAATAAGCTTGCTCTCACTCTGAGAACCCAACTCAGATATGGTCTGCTTTCTTCTCTGTGCCTTCAAAGTCTCCAATTTTACCTTCTGATGCTTCTTAGTGCAAGGATTACAAACTCAAATCATGAGTAAAGAAAGTATTACGTATGCTTTAAGTATAGGTAGTATCCTTACATGAAGTATAAGATGAAGTATGAGACAGTAGGGAGTGGTGGGGAGTGGGGACCAGGAAAGAAAGTGTCCTGCTAAATGGAGAAGTCACCACTTAGCTCCAACCAACCACCGCCATATATGAGTCCTAGTCCTGTGTCGCAAAAGATTCTGAGTTGTGTTGTTTTTTTGTTTGTGTTTTTCAAGAGAAACCATTTATGATGGTGAATCTTATATGTCAACTTGACTGGGCTAAGGGATGCCTTAAATAGCCGGTAAAACATGTGTGGGTGTGTCAGTGAGAGAGTTTATGGGAGAGAGTAGCACTGGAATCAGTAGACTGAGTGAAGAATATCATCTCAACCAGGTGGGTGGGCATCATCCAATCCAGTAAGGCCTCAAATAGAACAAAAAGGCGGAGGAAGGGCCCATTGGCTGTCTCTGCTTGAACTGAGATGTCCATCTTCCTGGTTCGGAGCCTCCAGACTCAGACTGAAACCTATGCCACAGGCTCCCCTGGCTCTCCAGCCTTCGGTGTGGGCGGGAACTATACCAGCAGCTTCCCTGGGACTCCAGCTGCAGGCAGCAGAGAGTGGGACTTCTCAGCCTCCACAGTCACATGAGCCAGTCCCTCATACTAATACCTTTCTCTATATCTATACAGACGCATATTTTATTGGTTCTGTTTCTCTCCAGAAAATTGGGGAAATCCCTCAAATATTGGCATTTAACTCACATGTGGAATCTAAGTAACAAAATAAACTGATGAACGGAGTGGATCCAGAGACATGGAAGCGTGGAACAGAGTGTGGAATCTCAGAGGGAAGGTGGGGGCGGGGGGGGGGGGGGGGGGCAGAGGTAATCAGCCAAAGACCTTGTATGCATAACCCATGGACATAGACAATAGGGCGCTGAAGGCCTGGGGGGCAGGCTGGAGGGGATCAATGGGAGGGGGGGAGGGGAGGGGGCATATGTAATGCTTTCAACAATAAAGAATTATTAAAAATAAATAAATAAATAAAAAACAAAATATTGGCATTTAATTTTTTAATGTTTTAAATATTGTCTAGATCACCAGTAACGTCTGCCTACTGGTTACATGCATATGTGCCTGCCTCTAAAACTAAATGTTAAGGCCTTTGAGATTCAACAGTAGTTAAGAACATGGATCCATCTTAAAATCATGACATTGACACTTGCCAGCCTGAGAGATTTGAGTACATTACTTACCCTCTCTGTGCTTCCGTGTTCTCATCCTCCGTATATTGGTGGAATAATAATACCAACCCCTTAGGGTTGCTGTGAGAAGTCCATTAGCCAGTATGAATAAAGTGCTTAGAATACTGATTTGCAGAGGGTAAGTAGCATTAGTCATTAATGTCATCACCACCATCATCATCAGTATCATCATCATCACCATCATCATCATCTTTATATCCTCAGTACCTAGCACAATGCCTGGCACATAACTGCTAATTATTAGATGTTTGTTAAGCTGAATAATACTAGTATTCCTATGATAGGCTAAAATTAAAATATTGAAATACTCAAGCAGTTAGAAAATTAAATCTGATACAAGTTTTCCAATCTCTTCAAGATTTCCCAGGAAAATTGGCTTTGTGGTCAGGTGTCTTTCCAGGTAATTCAGTAGAAACACATTTGTTGTACAAAATTATCTCTATAACTTGTACCTGTTACAACTCTCTCTTAATAAACCTGCAGGTGACAATAATAGAGAACTAACTAGCAATGTGCCTAGCTACAATTCTCACCTTCCCAGGCTCTCTTGCAGCTAGAGGTGGTTATGTGATACCTTTCTGTCCAAGGAGATATAGAGGGACTCCCTGGGGAGGGTGCCCCTTCTCAAGGCAAAGATTCTCAAGGAAAAAGTGCTTCTGCCTTTCTTCCTTTATTCTCCTCTCTTTCTGACAGGAATGTAGAAACAATATCTGGAAGTACAGCAATCATATTGAGACCATGAGGACAAAAGCCACACACAAAATGTTGCAGAACAAGAAGAAAGAAGAGCTTAATTATTGAATGACTTCCTTAAACAGCTATACAGTTAGTTCTGCTATAATGTTTATTTTAAACTAGAGGCCAGGAGCATGAAATTCATGCACTCGGAAGGGGGGAGGGGCGCGCAGGGGGTGGGGAGGAGTCCCTCAGCCCAGCCTGCACCCTCTTGCAGTCCAGGAGCTCTTGGGGGATATCCGGCTGATAGCTTAGTGCTGTCGTGGAGGTGGGAGAGGCTCCCGCCACCACCACTGCACTCGCCAGCCGTGAGCCTGGCTTCTGACTGAGTGGCGCTCCCCCTGTGGGAGTGCACTGACTAACAGGGGGCAGCTTCTGCATTGAGTGTCTGGCCCCAGTGGTCAGTGAGCATCATAGCAACCGGTTGTTCCACCATTTGGTTGATTTGCATATTAGTCTTTTATTATATAGGATGTGTTCCAGAGTGACTAGTATCATAGGGAACAACCTGAGCGTAGTACAAATTTCATTCTTGCTTGTATGTAATTTCATCCCTGAGGAAAAGTAGGTAAATGTAGAATACTGCACCCAGCTGAACTGAGTCACATACCCTCCCAACATCCATTTCTGCAAGCAAACTTCAGGTCTTTTTCAAGATAAAGTGCCATGTTTATGTACTTCTTACCCATAGGCTACTATTTTTATTGTGTTTCTATCTTATGTTAATGTGCCCCTGATGAAGTTTTTATTTTTTCATCTTCACCTGAGGATATGTTTATTGATGTTGGGGGATGGGGGCGAGGGGGCAGAGAAAGAGAGAAACATCAATGTGAGAGAGAAACATTGATTCATTGCCTCTCCCCAATGGGGGATTGAATCTGCAACCTAGGCATGTGCCCTGACCTGGAATTAAACCCACAACCTTTTGGTGTATAAGAAAACGCTCCAACCAACTGAGCCACTTGGCCAGAGCCCTGCTGAACTTTTTTAATGCCATGCCCCAACCCTATTTTTCCCATAAGCTTGTGGTTTCTATTTTACAGTTTTGCAGAGGATCATGATTTTTAGCAGATATGTCTATTATAGTAGAACTGACTAAACCCTCTTTGGATTGCTTACTTCTGGGCTTCTTAACACATGAAAAAAAAAAGTTACAATGTTTAAGCAACTATTTGTTTCATGCAGACAAACACATTCCCAATTGCTACACTGATAGATACAATCTAGAACTAGAACTTCTTCAGAAGTTTGTCTAGGGCAGTGGTTCTCAACCTTCCTAATGCCGTGACCCTTTAATACAGTTCCTCATGTTGTGGTGACCCCCAACCATAAAATTATTTTCGTTGCTACTTCATAGCTGTAATTTTGCTACTGTTAGGAATCGTCATGTAAATATCTGATATGCAGGATGTACTTTCATTGTTACAAATTGGACATAATTAAAGCATAGTGATTAACCACAAAAACAATATGTAATTATATATGTGTTTTCCAATGGTCTTAGGCGACCCCTGTGGAAGGGTCGTTCGACCCCCAAAGGGGTCGCGACCCACAGGTTGACAACAGCTGGTCTAGGGGGAGAAGGGATCTTACTCAAGGTATATTTGAGATACAAGATCATTCAGGCCAAAAGGTCAGGGTCTCCTCTGGTAAGGGTCCCTCCATCTTCCCCCACCACAACTGTGACCACAGATGAATGGAAGGCTATTGTGTTATGCTGGGAAGGAAAAAGCTTAATCAGAGAGGACTTTTGAACTTATAACATCTTTGTAAAAGCCTCTCTCCTAAGTAAGGCTTGGGCCAGGGCATTTCATGAGCCCCCCGTTGTGGGATGTTAGAGTTTTACCCAAGGCTGTGTGATGACTCAGGGTGGGCGAGGCTCCCCCACTTCCGATACTACTAGGCCCCCAACACTCCGGGTGCTAGCGGCTTAAGAAGTGCATCAGGGAAACTTCTACTATGGCTTTTCACCTGAGGATGAATTTTGCAGTAATTCATTGAAAAGGCTGCCTGTGATGGGAGAGTCACCGAGTCGTACCTGACCCCATTGTTCTCAACCCCGTGCCCTATGAACTGGGTTAAGGTTTAAGCTCTCTGGACATGTGGGTCTGCCTCATCTCCCCAAGCCAGAGATGCCTCCCAGGCCCCGATCATTACCAGGTAATGCTCTTGTTCTTGTTTCTTATTGGTGGGGGGATAGACATACAGACACCTGGGGTTCCATCCGAATGATCACGGCAGGGTTGTAGAAGTTTTAGATGAAAGTCTTCGCGAACCATGCACGCTGCCTATCTGAGTAAGCTTTCCAGCCCAGCGTTGGGCTCAACATGTGGCCCCAAATGCCCCAACTGTATAAATAGAACCAATCGCTTTAATCCCCTCCAACCAGTGGTCTTTGTCTTCATTTACAGTGCAGTAGCTACGCTGGAGGACCAGATCCTGGGAGCCAGGACAGAATGATGACATCAGTTTTTCATGTCCTGCCCTCCCTCCTATCTGCCCTGCCAGTGTCTCCCTTCCCATGTCCCCTCCCCGCCTGCCCCACCTGCCAGTTAAACCAGGCAGGGAGAAAGGATGGCCATGATAGGCCCCCAGGCCGCTCCATGTGAAGGGGGCTATTTCTTGAGAGGCAGAAGGTGTCCCTGAGGGTCAGGAAAGCCTGTCCAACAGTGCAAGCCTCAATGGTTTGAGAGACACAGGGGCGGCGGGAAGGAAGGAAGACATGCTGAGAGCTGACAACGCTGTTGGCCTCAAGAGTCCTCCAGCACTCGAATAAACCCTGATTCAAGTCTCTCTGAAGGGGATGAGGGAGGACAGCCAGCAGCCTCCTTCCTGAAGTGGCTCCAAGCGAAGACACGTTTAGAGATGGAAGGTGAGGCGTTTGATGAGTTTGCTTTTGAGGGATGGAGTGCGGAAAAGAAGCCCTTTGTCATGGTCTTCCACCCCAACCCCCCGGCCCCCATAAAGCCTCTGATTTGATCTGCACGGTTTCCTTGGGAGCAGAGTGACAGAAGCTGGTACTTCAAGGAGAGGATTGCCCAGGAGCTGGTGCTGGACAGAGCTTGGAGCCAACCTCACCGCAGGTGTGCACTTCTCCGGATGCCACTGACCATTAGGATTTTGTGGGCAAGCTAGAGACGGGGAGTGGGGGATATGCCCACGCAAGCGCAATTTATCTGTGAATGATTTTACATCCTAGCCATTTTTAAAGCTTGACTGGCGATTTAATTAAAGTTATTAAATAATGTTTGGGGAGGATGACTAAAAGGTTAAAGAGACCCAAGTTTTCATCTATAATAAATCTAGAAAATCGGCGATTAATGTTTCAAAGTGCCAAATCAAAAAGTGGAACAGCCACCATATTACTTAGAAATGTGGAGGTAGGAAGGACACTGGTATAAGCGATAGAGAGGCTTTCAAATCTCCAGGCTTTTAAACCCGTCTGTCAACTTACAGGTAAAGGAGACACTTTGTATTAACCTGGCCCGTATGACCCTTCTTAGTGGTGCAGCAAAGACTCACCCACAGTGAACTCTCCACTCTGTCCAGAAACAGCCATGTTTCATGTCCACGATTTTCCTTATTCCTGGAAATTGCCTCCTCCATTTCTCCATCTGGTGAACCCTATGCCAACCCCTTCCCCAAGCAAAGGTAATCACTTCTTCCTCTGGTTCCCATAAGTGGTGTTCCCTCCTCAATTAGCAATAGGTGACTCTACTCAAGTATCCCTCGTCCTGGCTGCATGATTGGTTCTGAGGAGGGCTGGAGAAGCAAGCCCAGCCAATCGGAGCCAAAGAGGGGCAGTCCCAACACACTTGTTGAAAATGTTGGGAAATAACCTCTTTCCACTGAGGTTGCCAAAAGAAGAGCCTATGCATAGGCCCTATGGGCTTAGAATTGCTGACAGCTGTCTTATTCCCAGGAAACACTTGGCTGAGTGAGGCCAACACAGAAAAAAGCCAAGAGACAGACATATTTTTCATTGTGGTAAAATACCCTTAAAATTTACCATTTTAAACATTTAAAATATGCAATTCAGTAGCATTTACTACACTCACAATATTGTGCCACCATCGCAAGTTCCAGAATGTTTTCATTATCCCAAAAGGAAAGCTACTACCCATTCTCCATTCACTAGCTCTCCCACCGGCCCCTGGTAACTACAAACTTGCATTTTGTCTCTATAAATTAGCCTATTTAAGACATTTCATACAATAGTTGTCCTTTTATGTCTGGCTTATTTCACTTACCTTAATGTTTTCAAGGATCATCCATGTTGTAACATGTATCAGAACTTTCTTTTATGGCTAAATAACCTTCTATTGTATGTCTATAACACATCTTGTTTATCCATTCATTTATTAATGGACGAATCATTCCCACATTTTGTGTATAAACATTGGTGTTTCTATCCCTCTATCCCTCTCCCTTCCTTTCTCTAAAATCAATAAAAAAATATACATATTTTAAAAAGTTGTGTAAATTTAGCCAAGTCTCTTACCCTCCTTTTTTCTCAATGGTTAAAGTGAGAGTGATACTTCAAAGGTTAATGTGTGGTTTAGATATCAAGTAATAATAGTTATTATTATTTATTTATTATCATCATTATTGATGACTGCCATTGTAGCAGACAAATTTTTAAGTTGGCCCCCATAATCCCCACCTCCTGGTGTTCACATCCTTGTGTGTTCCCCTCCCTTTAGTGTAGAGACACCCCACAACTTGCTTATAACCAATAGAAGATGGCCAAACTGACCAGCTATCCATGGATATGTGAGATAAGCTTGTAGCATCTGTCCTGCTGGAGTCTTTCTCTCCTTTGTTGGCTTT
Source organism: Myotis nattereri (assembly GCF_964212035.1). Classification (NCBI taxonomy): domain Eukaryota; kingdom Metazoa; phylum Chordata; class Mammalia; order Chiroptera; family Vespertilionidae; genus Myotis; species Myotis nattereri. Next base: position 91,658,174 of record NC_138079.1, on the reverse strand, counting down.
GAGGAAGAAAGAGACAATCTTGAGAAGCTCCATGTTAAGAGGAATTAGAGGCAGCCTCGATGAGCTGAGGACAACAAACTGAAGCCCTTTGTCTCATAGCAAGGAACTGAAATTTTCCAACAACCATGTGAGCTTGGAAACAGAACCTTCCCCACTTGAGTGTCAGATGAAACTGCAGCCCCAGCTGACACCCTGATTGTAGTCTTCCGGAGGACCCAGCTATGCCATGTCCAAACTCCTGACCCAGAGAAACTGAGATAACAAATACGAGTTGTCTTAAGGTGCCAAATTCATTGTAATATTGCTATGGAGCAAAAAGATAACCAGTACATTAAGTATTAATATACAAAGCATTAATACATTAAGTATTAAGTGATTAATACATTAAATAGTAATGTATTAATTATTGATGTACATAAACTAGCAGGAAGAATATAGAAGAAACCGTCTAGATAAGAAGGAAGAGAAAAATGGCTTATAGTAGATTTCTAATAATTCTAGAACAGCAACCAGTCACACAGACAAGCAATGCAAAATGCTTCATTTCCCCAGTTTCCAAGGACAGTGCATCCTTTTTCTGATCCTGCCCCCTACCCCCAAACAAACGCTGGTTTTGGCTGTCAATGAGAAGTTTCATGCAAATGAGACGTCCCATTGGGAAAGATAGATGATCCCAGGGTTGGAGAGCAAAAAAGAAATCTGATTCAGTGGATCCTAGCCAAGGCGCTTATGAAACCAATATTTCAGGCCCTAACTTATAATAAAACGCCTAGCTGAGACTTGATAAAGTGCATCGCCAGAGAAAGGAAAGAGAGGAGAGACATTCCCCATCTTGAAGCCGCTGTAATTCCACATTTGAAGTTATAAATGCAAAGATTAATGGTCCCTCACAACCATAAATATTGTTTTTCTCTTTGGTTAGTCCTGGGGGACAGAAGTCTGGTTATAATTGGATGTGTTGCAATATTGCTTTTCATTTACAATTACAGTGCCTAGAAAATTAAATGGAATAGCATAGGTTTGAGTGCAGTAGTGACTGAAAATGTGCACCGCGGGACAAGGCAGGCCCTGGGAGACTGGGACAGCCACCCTTCCTTTGGCTGACGTTCAAGGCAGGGCACACTTCAGCTTTTTCTCTGTGTTTTGCCCATCTCAGATTAGGACATAATTACCCTCAAGCTGGGGAATCAAGACCAAAGAAGAAACTCTAATTTCTCCTGCCTTATCTTTGCTACCTTCCTTCTCAGTTCTCTGCAGTGGAGTAAATGGACATCACCCGACCTTCATGTTTACTTGTTTCCATGGCATCCTCTCTGTGAATGCATTTACGAAGGAGGGAGGGAGTTAAAGGAAATGATATATGTAAAATGCATTGCATTTAGTGCCCAGTGCCTTGCAGGTGCTTAATCAATGGGTTGTTTCCTTCACTCTTTCATAACACTCCCCTCCTTCTACCCCTCGCCTCACTCACATTCTTACAGAAATGCTTCAGAATTGGTCCCTGACTCTAACCCAGTGGTTCTCAAAGTGTGAAGTGTGGTTCCCCGAACCAGCAGCACTGGCACCGCCTGAGAACACGTTAGAAATGCGAACTCTCGAGCCCCAGTCCAGACCTGCTGAATCTGAAACTCGGGAGGTGAGAAACTAGCAATCTGAGTGATAGCGAGCCACCCAGAGGATTATGAGTCAGGTTCAAGTGTGACAGGTAACCGCCACCCTAATCTCTTTTAGTGCCTAATGGATCATCCACATCAGTTCCCTTTATGACAAATTCTAGATTCACTGGAATTGTTATTGGAAAAACAGAAGGCCACAACAGAGCTTAGAAATCGACTTGAGAAATTTCTCTTGTTGCATATGGGCTGTGAGAGGCTTTAGTCTGAATATTAAATGTAATTTACTGATGAATTACTCTCTGGCTCCACCCTGTGGATCTTTTCTGTCTGTACATACCTGCATCCAGAGGTGTGCTGCTAAGTGTTGAAAAATGACTCTCGGGGAATACTATGCCCTGGTGTGTAGTATTTGCCAATTACCATGGTGTACCAGGGGTGGGCAAACTGTTTGACTCGAGGGCCACAATGGGTTCTTAAACTGGACCGGAGGGCCGGAACAAAAGCATGGATGGAGTGTTTGTGTGAACTAATATAAATTCAAAGTAAACATCATTACATAAAAGGGTATGGTCTTTTTTTTCAATAGTTTTATTCATTTCAAACGGGCCGGATCCGGCCCGCGTGCCGTAGTTTGCCCACGGCTGGTGTAAACCCTCCTGCTGTGGCCTATGTCAGGCTGCCAATATGACATCACCACATGCAGAGTTGGGAAAGGATGCATACAATTGGCTCCTGCAAGCCGGCACCAGCGAGTTCCAGCACCTCACTGTTAGGTTTAACGTAAGGTTTAATCTGAGATGTGAGGCTTAATCTGACCAAAGCCAATAAATTGACCAAGACAAGCAGGGTAAGAGCGAAATATCGCGTTTATTGGAAGCTCTCGGGTGAGGTCCCACGGTCTGGGGGTGCAGGCCGGGGGAGTCGGTCTGGGGGTGCAGGCAGGGGGAGTCTCTGCCTATGCCTGCAGAGATTTTTATGCTGCTGTTGGACCAATCAGGTTTATCTGAGGTAGCTTGTGGCGGGTGATTGATGAGCGGGAAGTTGGTGCAGCTGCACCCTGGCCATCTTGAGAAGTCTCCGGTGGTTATTTATTGGCCATCAGCACAACAGGATGCTCTGGTGGGTCCCAGGATGGCAGCTATTGTCCAGCAAGATGTGGCTCGGCAGTTCTGGGTTGTTTTGTCCAACTCAGCTGGTGGGATCAGGAAAGACCCTATTTTCCCAGCCCCAGACCTTACACTCACTGCCTGCTTTCCAACTAGAACCAACATTTCTCTTTTTGGTAGAGAATATGTCTCCAGCTTCTTTGGCATTGCCCCCCAAGAGTCCTGCCTGGGGAGGAGAGGGTGTTTAAGCCTCAATACTTAGGGGGAGCAGGATACCTGACTCTCTCCCCAACAGATCTGTCCCTTTTGTTCACGCCAGCCAGTGGGAGGAGGACTTGTTGTGATTGATGGGGACAGCTTGAGACAATCAGGGGAGTCCATTTGACTAGTCAACAGGGTATGATGATAAAGGCAGGAATCACCTAGAGCAGTGGTTCTCAACCTTCCTAACGCCGCGGCCCTTTAATACAGTTCCTCCTGTTGTGGTGACCCCCAACCATAAAATTATTTTCGTTGCTACTTCATAACTGTAATTTTGCTACTGTTATGAATCATAATGTAAATATCTGATATGCAGGATGTATTTTACTGTTACAAATTGAACATAATTAAAGCATAGTGATTAATCACAAAAACAATATGTAATTATATATTTAAAATGTGTTTTCTGATGGTCTGAGGCAACCCCTGTGAAAGGGTCGTTCGACCCCCAAAGGGGTCGCGACCCACAGGTTGAGAACCGCTGACCTAGACCCTTCCTCTTTCTCCTCTGTGCCTGTGCAGGGTGGGCCCATTCTTACTTCTCTTTCTCCTTCCCTGTCATGGGGCAAGAAGACTAAGCAGCAATGGCTGGTGGAGTCTGTGGTCCCCGAGTGGCTCACACACTCAGCATTATGAATTCTAGGGAGTACAGTCCAGGAAGGCCTCTTGGACTCCCACACCTGGACACACTGCTGTGGGGACAGAGGGAGGAAGGCACCAGGCACAATGACCACCCTTAAGGCACCATGCACTTCACTTCTTTCTTGACCATTGTCCTTGGGGGAGGAAGGGGGGTTGGACAACCTTAGACACAAACCCTGAAGCTCTAACCCCTATCTCATTGCTTTGAAAAAAGCAGGAACTTCGTTCTTTATGGCATAAGAAGAGCCTGGGTTTGGTGTCAGATAGTCCTGAGTTTAAATCCCACCTGACCACTTATGGGCCAATGGCTCCTGGAAAAACCACTCAACCACTCTGAGCCTCAGTTTCCTCATTTATAAAATGGTAATAGTGAGAGCCACTTTTCAGAAGGATTTGAAATGAATGAGAAGATGTGCATAAGGCAGGTAGATCGGTGCCTGGGAGATAGTGAGTGCTCAATGAATGAGACACTTTGCAAGTCTTGTTTTATGGTGTCTTGAGCCAAAAGGCTCAAGTTCATCCCAGTGTCTCAAGTTCAGCCTTTTAAGAACTTGCAGGGTTCTTAAAAGCAGGCCCTGTAGGGTAAGGTGGGCCCCACAGCGGTCAGCCCAGTCCCATGTGGTAGCTGCAATGCAGATTTCTCCACTCCAAGCCAGTCCATTCCAGCCAAGTTTTCTCTACACAAAGTAATTTACTCTCAAGGGGCTGTTCTCTTCACCATGTAGCTGACCTCCTTCAAGAAAGCAGGGCCAAGTCCAAGTTCTCTGCCTCCTTGTTTAAGGGTCCTACAAATCAAAGGCTGTGACTGAGCATTTGTTCAGTGAACCTGACATTTAAAGAAATCCTTATATAAGGACTAGAGGCCCAGTGCATGAAAATTCATGCACTCAGGGGGGGTCCCTCAGCCTGGCCTGCACCCTCCCGCAGTCCGGGGCCCCTTGGGGTATGTCCACCTGATGGCTTAGGCCCACTCCCCATGGACATCGGGCCTAAGTTGGCAGTCAAACATCCCTCTGGCAGCGCAAGAGCCCTTGGGGGATGCCCGACTGCGGCTTAGACCCGCTCTCTATGGGGAGCGGGCCTAAGTCGCAGTTGGACATCCTTAATGCTGCCGAGGAGGAGGGAGAGGCTCCTGCCACTGCTGCTCGCAGCCATCAACAGGGCTTGTGGCTGAGTGGAGCCTCCCTGTGGGAGCGCATTGATCACCAGGTGGCAGTTCCTGCATTGAGCATCTGCCCCTTGGTGGTCAGTGTGCGGCATAGTGACCGGTCATTCCTAATCATTCTGCCTTTAGGGTCAATTTGCATATCACCCTTTTTTTATATAGGATTCCTGGGCTATACAAAATTATCAGCTTAAAAAAATTAGCCTGCTGTATTTGGTCAAACATTTAACTCACCCCAGACCACATGATTTCGAGGGCCTTATAGGGCCCGAGGGCTGGACGTTTCCCACCCCTGCTCTACACAGTTGTCTCTCAGTATCTGTGGGAGATTGTTTTAGGGACCCTGTGGATCCCAAAACCCAGGGACACTCAAGTCCCTTATTTAACATGGTGTGATATCTGCATATAACCTACACACATCCTCCTGTGTACTTTAAGTCATCTCTAGAGTACTTATTATACCTAATACAGTGTAAATATTATGTAAACTGGAGGCCTGGTGCACGAAATTCACGGTACATGGCAATCAGGGCCAATCAGGGCCTTCCATTTGCCTGCTGGGGCCTCCCTTTCCCAGCTGCCAGCTGCCAGCTGGAGCCTTTCTTCATTCTGAGCTGCCCCCTGGTAGTCAGCACACATCATAGCAAGCGATCAGTCTCCCAGTCGAACTCCCACAGGGACAATTTGTATATTAGGCTTTTATATATATAGATGGTTGTTCCCAGGGACATAGAAGGAACCTCAACGGTGATAAAGATAGATTCTGTTGCTTCTCACTAACCGTGCACAGGAATCCCCTGGGGGTTGTGTTAAAATGCAGATTCTGATACAAAAAGTCTGGGGCGGGGCCTGGCATTTTGTATTTCTATCAACTCCCAGGTGAGGCCAGTGCTGCATGCCCATGGGCCCTGCTTTTAATATAAAGGATTAGACAATCATGAGACGGCTGGGAGACTGGGGAAATACTGGCCTGCAGGGTATAAAGGCCCCATCAACTGACTTCAAAAACAAATGAGGTTCTCTAACACCTTACTGCAAGGGAAGCTTTTAGAAAATGAGAAAAGTTTGGCTCCTGACTATATAAAAATTCGGGAACATAAAGTTAAGCTTATTTATGGTTTTATATTTATATCTTTAAAATGTATTGGTGGTGTGCAAATGCCATCCTGTTTTTTTATAACTCCGTGCTTTTGTTACCCTGACATAATCCAGTCATAAATTAGAGTTATTGTGATTTTTGAATTTAATTTAGAATTTTCTTTTATGTTGTAATCATGCTTAGAGGGATGTGCAAAATTAATATATCATGTTTTTGCATTTTATTGGTTAGGATTTAAATACATTCATTCATTTGACTACTCACTAATTGCGTCCTTAAATATAATCTATTTGAATGCTGTTTTTCCCTACCACACACGAAATATTTTAAAGCCATAAAATTTTGTGATGAACAGTAACTCCAGTTAGAAACCAATGCATTAGTGAGTCCTTCGAAAAATTTCTTTAAAATGACTCTTCAAAGACGAAATAATGTGGTTGTGTCTATGTGACATCGGAAACATCTGCAGCAGAGCTGTTTTCTCTACCCTGAGCCGAGCCTTGAGAGGGCGTTACACATTCTGAGAAGACAGAGAGGAGAAACCCCCCGGGCAAGTGACTGGTTTTCACTTCGCGCCCTGCGCCCACGTGAAGACGGGGACCACCCCAAGGAACTGCAGGAGGTCAGGCATCCCAGGGGAAGTAAGAAGCCAGCAAAGGCCACGAAGCAGCCAAGCCTCCCAATGAGACTGCAGTCCACTTCCATCTAATTCGTGGCAGCCTCCTGTGGGATCCAGACCAGAGCTAGGAGGAGAGGCTGAAATACCGCCAGGCCGGTTCTACATGGGAGAGGAGGAGTCTGTCAAGTTTAAAGTAGAACTTGGCTAATTCCGTTGCAATGGGGCCCAAATTTTAAAAAAGTGTAACTGATTACTTCAGAAAGCAGGACCCCGCTGTGAGGGAACCCCCGATCAGGCCATTATTGCCATAATAATGCTGCATAACAGATACTCCCCACCCCAACCCCAGTGGTTTACAAATCGAGGATTTGTTCTCGTGTGTTCATGGGTCTGTTGAGCGGATGGTCTGGCTGATCTGGGCTGCAATTAGCGGGTGCCTTGGCTCCAAGCTCTGGGTTCCTGCAGTTTAGGTTTGCTCTAGAGCCCCAAACTGAAGGAGCAGTGGTTTCCTAGTCACTAGAATGCAAGAGAGTAAGTCCTACTGGACAAGCACATTGCAAACCTCTGCTCGCGTGACAAGCTCTAGCGTCCCACTGGCCAAAACACAGGACACGCTGAACCCAAAGTCAAGAAATGGAGTGAAGGATTGACGAACGGTGGCCACTAATATAATCCACCCCGCTAGATACACCAGCGTTTCTCAACCTTGTTTTCATTGTCAATGCCCCTCAGGCTTTTTCGGCTTTTTATTTTCCTAATCTCCCCTCCCGCCATGATATCCTGGATATGTTTTCGCACTGTTTATATCTGGTCTTATATATAAAAAGCATAAGGTTTATTTACACACACCCCCAACACCAGGATTTGTCCCCTTGGAGGCAATAGCGACCCTGGTAGAATGCATGCGATGCCCTTTACCAGAAGTAAAGCGAAGTCCACTCATTCATTTCCTCCCACCGTTGCAATGTGAGCTCACCTCCACTGCTCTATGGAAAGATGAAACCTGCCACACTCTTTTACTCCCAGTCAATTTGTTGAACGCACCTACTCAAGCACCGTGTGACCTGGCTCTCACGTTGACATGAATCGTTTTTGTGTAAAGAAATCATCTTATTTGATGCACGAAAGACTCTCAAATGCAGCAGGAGCGTTATTACCAGTTTACCCAAGTTTACGTGACCTCTCAAGCAGCCAGCAAGTCAGAGTACTGCTCCTGTGGTCGCTACCAAGATCTTGGCTGCAGCTGGAGGTGTCGTCTTCTATTAGGGGAAAGGCAGTTTGCAGCTGACTTCAGAGCATGCCACGAATGCTTGTTATTGATATTACTAGCTTAATATTAGCGTCTACTTCCCCTTTAATAAAAACACTGCCATTTTTCACATTAATGACAACAGTGATTAATGTGCCTACGAGCACATCACAGAGACCGTGAAGAATGTCTCCGCACCAGCTAGGAATTGCATCCAGCAGCCAGTGACAAATCCCTAAAAGATAACAGTGGCTTAACCAAATTCAGGGTTTATTTTCTCACACAGAAACGAAGCCCGGAGGTAGACGGAACAAGGGTAGAAGGAGATGTACATCATGTAATTAAGCTTCTGTTTTCTTTCTACACTGTTATCCTCAGCATATGGCGTCTATCCTCAATGTCACCTCATGGTCAAAAAATGACTGATGGGGCTCCAGATACCACATCCATGTACCAGGCAGAAAAAAAAAAAAAAAAGGAAAGGTGGAAGGGGAAAGGGTATGCATTTCAGCTGATTCCATTGAGCTCATTTATTTCAGATGCTGTTGATGTTGTTTCTGTGTACCATCTCAAGTTGTCTCTTGTACCATGGGAGGTGCATGTTACACACTTTGGCCACAAGTACATGGGTGCACAATTGTCACTCTTACATCCGTCTTCTCTGAGTTCAGTGTCCTACCCCTTAGTTCAGTGTCCTTCATTCTCCCCGCGGTCACCCCCACAAAGTGTGCAGTTATACTGTACTGTGACATTCCTTATTGAAGACCCAGGTCAGCTGCAGAAGGAAACTCTGACATAGGAAGGAAAAGTCTCAAGTCCTCACTGCTGGGGCTTTTCTTTTCTTTTTTCTTGTTCTTAATCCTCACCTGAGGGTATTTTTTCCATTGATTTTTAGAGAGAGTGGAAAGGAGAGAGGGGAAGAGAGAAATAAATAACGTGGATGTGATGTCGATGAGAGAGAGGCAGATTGATTGGTTGCCTCCCGCACGTGCCCCAACTAGGCCAGGGAACGAATCTGCAACCCAAGTGCGTGCCCTTGACTGGGAATCGAACCCAAGACCCTTTGGTGTGCAGGTTGAAGCTCTAACCACTTAGCAACACCGGCCAGGGCTAGGGCTTTTCTTTGAGTTGCAAAAGAAAACCACCTACAAACATGGACCTTTCACAAGGCCAAATCCTTCAGGTGCCATCCTCTCTGCTCCTGATCTGGTTTAACCTAACTCAGGGCTGCAATTCTCCCCCAAAACTTTTCTCCAGATCTCTCTGTTCAAATCTTTATCACCTTCCTGGGAAAGTGGGGAGGAGAGCCACTATGTTCTTAAAAAGAAAGAACACCTGCCCTGGCCAGTTGATTGGAACACCCCTCTTCACTAATCCAGAGTTATTTGGTTTTCTTTTCTATGCATCCGCTGATCATTATTCTAACTGATACAGCAATCCCTGGCTTAAAGATTTCATTCCAAATGTGAGTGAACTCACTAGCTCAGTGGTTCTCAAACCTTGGCATGCATCAGAGTCACTGGTTGGTTTGTTAACACACAGATTGCTGGGCCCATCCCTGGAGTTCCTGTCTTGGTCATTCTGAGGTAAGCCTGAAGATCTGAACTTTTAACAAGTCCCAGGTAAGGCTGATGCTGATGCTCTGAGACCACACTTTGAGAAACATTAAACTGGCTCATTCCTAATTTATTTGGGTAATTTTCTTCTCAGAGACTGTGAAGAAAACAATCCACTGGGACTGAGTCATTCTTATTCTTCCCTTTCTGGCTTTTTGGCCCAAGAATTCCTTTCCCAGACATAACAAACTGTACCTTTTGCCTGATTTTTTTTTCTTTTTGGGCAACCTGCCCTTCCAAGTCTACCATTATAAGAGCCCTTGCTAACTTGCTAATGTGGACTTTTGGTCCTGGCAGTGAGCCATGCAATTAATGTAAATCCACAATCTGTGGGCACTTTATCTTGTACATTTTGCTATTTTCCCTTGATCTTCAATGCCAGTGTTTTCACAAACAATAGCTCAAAATTGTATTGCAAAAAAAAAAAAAAAGGTTTTTGTGTTTATGGCTTTTGGATTTATTTTGCATCCAAATATAGTTGTATGTATTTTTTCTGCTAACATAGTACAGTATTTTGATTCATATAGCAGGTCAGTTCACCCACAGCCAAACATGAATTTTTTTTCTTCCAATCTCTTTCCAGTTAACACATGTTTTTCTCTTCTAGGGGTTTCAAACCAATGATAACATACCATTCCATATTTTTTTCCACCCAGCACCCATTCTTCTGTATTTTGATGTTAAGATTCTGGTTTCCACTTAAAAATAACCTCCCCTCACTCTCAGCCCTTCCCTCACAGTGGAACATGTGACCCAAACATAGCCAATCAAAGCCCATGTTATCCTTGTTTTGGGCTAAATTGTGCCCCCTCCCCAAATTCATATGTTAAGGGTCCTAAGCCTTAGAACCTCAGAATGTGACTGTATTTGCAGATAAGGTCTTTAAAGAGGTAATTAACTTAAAATTAGGTCATTAGTGTGGGTCCTAATCCAATATGACTGCTGTCCTTATAAGGAGAAGGCAGTTGACATCTGTAATAATCTGAACTATAAAGATAGAAGAAGAAGAAGAAGAAGAAGAAGAAGAAGAAGAAGAAGAAGAAGAAGAAGAAGAAGAAGAAGAAGAAAGAACCAGTTTGGCTCAGTGGATGGAGCGTCGGCCTGCAGACTGGAGGGTCCTAGGTTCGATTCCGGTCAAGGGCATGTACCTGGGTTGCGGGTACATCCCCAGTAGGAGATGTGCAGGAGGCAGCTGATCGATGTTTCTCTCTCATCGATGTTTCTGACTCTCTGTCTCTCTCCCTTCCTCTCTGTAAAAAATCAATAAAATATATTTAAGAAGAAGAAGAAGGAGAAGAAGAAGAAGAAGAAGAAGAAGAAGAAGAAGAAGAAGAAGAAGAAGAAGAAGGCAGTTGGACACAGACATGTAAAGGGAAAACATGTGAGGACATAAGGAGAACTCAACCATCTATGAGCCAAGGAGAAGAGGCCTCACAGGAAACCTAGTGGCATCTCAACCTCATACTTCTAACCCCCAGAATCATAAGACACCAAAGACTGTGCTTTTGTTTTGACAGCCTGAGACAACTAATACACCCCAACCCTGGGGTTGGAACACATTTTCTGGAAAGATCCAGACAATAAACAGTTTAGACTTCGTGAGCTACACAGGCTCTGTTATGACTACTCAGCTCTGCCATTGTAGCACCAGCGCAGCCATAGGCAACACTGAAAAATGAATGGGTGTGGCCGCGTTCCAGTGAAACTTTATTAAAAAACAAGCAGGTTGTCCTTGGGCTGCCATTGGCTATCTCCTGCCCTAGATAATTAGTCCAGGAGCAGGAATGTGACTGAGTCTAACCAATCAGCATGATTCTATTCTTCTAGTCAGAATGTTTCCGTGTCCGATGAGAGTGGCTTTCAGAGGTTGCTCCAAACTATCAGGAAAAGACACTCTCTTTTTTTAATAATGAGGATGTGCAAATGCAGCTGTTGTTTGCAGAATAAAACCCAAAGTCCCTTGTATGACTCCACGGCATCCTGAACTTCAGGCATACACCTGCCATCTTTTACCTCTTTTTACCAGAGACCAAAAGTCAGCAGATGCATGTAAATGCCTAAAGAACAAATAAGCAGTAATCAACAATTTAATTTTTAAAAATGAATCGTCTTGGCTGCTCCCTTTTGACCAAGTCAACTGGACTGTCAATCATGTAACCGGAACCAAGGTTCAGCTGCCTGCACCAAGAAAACCAGACTTGTGAGACAGATGCTGGTGCAAAAGGAAAGTGGTTCAATTCAAGTGACAGTCACCTGAGGAGATGGAGGGCTCTCATCACAAAGCCCATCTCCACATCTCAGTGCAGGCAGAGGTTTTTATAAGGAGGGAGAAGGAAAGCAAAACAAAGAAATTAAGGGGAAGGAGGATGAAAAGTTCTCTACGTGCAGGCCAGCACAGTCCATTCCAATAAGCACCTTGAAACTGGTCAAGTGATGATCTAGCGTGGGTCATCCTGGTTCTTTGCCATCTTGGTTCTATGTTTGATGGTCAGAGTCTGTATCTTCTGAAGTTAGTCCTAGGGTTCTTATACAACAGCGGTTCTCAACCTTCTGGCCCTTTAAATACTGTTCCTCATGTTGTGACCCAACCATAAAATTACTTTCGTTGCTTCTTCATAATTATAATGTTGCTACTGTTATGAATCGTAATGTAAATATCTGATATGCAGGATGGTCTTAGGCGACCCCTGTGAAAGGGTCGTTCGACTGCCAAAGGGGTCGCGACCCACAGGTTGAGAACCACTGTTATACAAGCATGCTGCTTATCTACAAGCTATCTATTAGTCGGAGTCAGCATTTATAGAAACAATGTCAAAGGAATGGTGAGATGGGTTATAATTTTCCACTGTTACAATTGCACTGCTTGAAAGCAACCTGAAGTCATACATCATGCTGTATTTACCTGGCGCTGATATAACAGGAGCTTTAAAAGAATAACAAGACCCCGGGGGGGGGGGGAAGCAAGAGGGAAGTCATTTATCCAGGTTCTCTGAGAATTCCCAGAAACAAAGTAACTTTGAAAACATGTCTGGTCAATGATAAAGGAAATGTTGGGCAGGCTAATTTTTTCCCTCCAACTAAGTTATGAGATTTTAATGTATATCACCAACAAGAGACTTCAACATAGCTTCCCAGTATGGGTCAGACAGAAGAAAATATTGGAGTTAAAAAAAATAAAAAATTGAAAATCAGGAACTTTTTTCAGATTGGCATTATTTCTGTGAAGTAATTATTAACAAAATCAGATGCAGCGAGGAATAGGATAGGCACATACATGAAAGAAAGGAAACCATTCAGTTACTGCTTAGTTCAGTTGTTCTTCAAAATGTCCCTGTATACCGATGCCTGCCCCTGGCATTGCTCACTGACCTGTCGTATAAGGAAAAAACAAAGAATGTGTTATTATAAAACTAAATTGACAATTCGGTGCTTCATAATTGCTAGGTTAACAATAATGAATCGCCTTCCTACAGTTTTTTGGTTTTAAAATGTCATTACTTTTGTGAATTGATGCTGATCATAGGAATTGCTTATCTAATGCTCTCATTTGAAATAAAAAGTTGGCAGCCACCCATAACTTTCTCCATTTTTTTTTAAGTTACTGTGTCCATCTGCAAAATAAAATTCTGGGATCCATCAATCTAGTTAATGGTTGTGCCTAGATCTTTGTGCTTTGGCTGTCTAAGGAAATGTACTTTTTAAGCACCCACTCTGTACTGTTTAGCACGTTCCTTCATCCTTCCCTTACAACAACAAAGAAGTATGAGAGACTTAGAAGAAAATGTTCCCGATTATAATTTCTCAGTTGTTCTACTTTTCAACCCTCTAATAACCCCCTATTCCATATTACTCCTATGGTCTGCTTCTCTGAAAGAACCCTGGCTGATACACACAGGGATCCTCATTCCCGGGGCTGATTCTAGGGAATCTGATTTAAGACAAAGTTCTTAATAAATTATGGGCTGGCCCTGGTCTGGTAGCTCAGTTGGTTAGAGTGTCTCCCAATACATTAAGGTCAGGGCACATACAAGAATCAACCAATGAATGGGTAATAGATGGAACAACAAATTGATCTCTCTCTCATTCTCTCTCTCCCTGAGAGCAGAAACTGACTAATTCTCAGCACAGGTGCTCTTGTGGAATCTTGATAGCTGGTCTGAAGTCAAAATAGAGTATCTCTGGCTCTTTCTACACCAGCAGGTGTTTCTCACTCCCAGCGCCCAAAATGTATGTGCCTCTAAGACTATAAAAATAGACACCTCTCACATTTCTCTATAGGAACACTTAAGAAACAAACAACATTTCGAAAGCGGCATACATCTTATATGAAGTTATTCCACTTTTACAAAGGACTTGCTAAGCCTGATGTGTGAGCATAGATACTTATATATTCATAAATTTCTGGTGCCGATGCACTTAAAATTCACTGATCCTGAGAGAGGCGAGAAGAGGCAGGATGACTATGAATAAGTATTGCTTTTTTTGAGAGTTCTTCACTAAACATATTTTTAAATATCCAATTGCTTTATGTTATTAACACCCTAAATATGATGAATTAAGATTAAAATATCACATTTTAGGTAGGCTATTGGGAAACCCTCAAATAAAATTTAATTTTTTAATTTAATGAATTATTACTACCAAATGAGGCAATGTTTATATCAAATATCATTCTTCTATATAAATTTCTAACTATCCCTCTTATATCTAGACTTTCCTCTCAGTAGATGAAAATACGTTCTACAGATCATAAGTTATTTTAAAACTACTTTCATTCTGGAACTTCAAAAATTACACAGGGTATGTTTGTTTTTTGCATGCTCTTGTAACTTGGGATTCATAATCCATTATCATAAAATATCACAGACCTTATTGTTTATAGGGAATATTTTGGTAGAAGTTAACTAAATGATGGAATGATTTGCTTCCTTAAAATTATTGTTCATATTGGAGGCCTATAAAAATGGTAATAAAGCATAAAGAAAGAGAATTATTTATCCTAAAGATCAAAGGAAAAGCATAAATTAAAAATGATTGTCTAAAAAATAGAATTTTTAAAATATATTTTGGTAAATAGTAATTTTATATCTATCTGCAAATAAATAAGGAAGGAAGGAAGAAAGAGAAAGAAAGAGAGAAAGAAGAGAAATGAAGAAAATCAATAATCCCCTATGAAATAAAAGTAGGGAATGAGAAGAGATGAAGACAAAAAAGAAAAAAAAGCCAAATGACATTTTTTTAAAAGAACTTAAATTCTAAGAGAAGAATTAAACCAACATTAGGGATCGTTTACAGCAGAAAGGACACTGTAGAAAACTGTCATAGAGAACAAACTTGAAAACCCTAAAAAATATCTGAGTAGAAAAAACAGCAATGAAAAACTATTTTGAAAGATGCAAGTACAAAAGCAGTAATTACAAAACAAATGGTCAGATATAAGACCAAACATGTTTGTTGTGACAATAAATATATATGGGTTAAATTTCCCTGTCAAATGGTTAGGAATTTTAAATTAGATTTTTTTAAAAAAAACTTATAGATTTTACTTAAACTATATATACCAAAAGAGAAGATTAAAATAATGGAGAAAGATCTATCAGGCAAATGCAAGCAAAAAAATGAAGCATGAATGAGAGAAAAAGTAGGTGAGAATTCAGCATCTTTGCACATGTTTATAGACAGGGTATGCTGAGGCATCTTGTACTGGCTCACAGAGCCGACTGTACACATCTTTTCACCTGTACATTTGGTGACATCACATTGTTTTTGGAGAGCTGGTTTACTAGCACACCATGTATGTATTTCTTTTCTTCACTTCACTCCTCAACATTTCCCAGTTTTATGAATATAATTTGTCCTTTTAGATCCTGGTTATTATCATTAAAGAACTTAATGTATTGTGATGGTTAATTCTATGTGTCAACTTCACTGGGCCCTGGGGTACCCTGATATTTGGTCATTATTGTGGAAGTCTCTGCAAGGGTACAGTGTTTCTTTATGAGCTTAACATTTCAATCAATGGAGTAAAACAGATTACCCTCCATAATGTAGGTGGGCCTAATCCAATCAACTGAAGGCTTGAATGAACAAAAAGAATTACCTTCTCCCAAGTAAGAGTTGGCAGGTAGGTTTCCAAAGCAGTCGGGGCTACTACTGTGTTGAGTTTGCAATATTCACTCTCACCCACCATGATTCACCTGACTCTGTACGGGACAGACCAGTGAGTTAAGTGAGATATGATGAGTATGGCTACCTCTGCAATATTGGTTTTTATTTACTACATGGCCGGAGTGAAGGGGAGGTCGCTTTTTGCTAATGGCCTGCTCCCACTATGACCGTTTTTATTCCTTAGGCCAAGGAACCGATGTGGAGTTCTGCCAAACACAAAATGTGTCCACGCCACTTATACACAGCTTGGCCCAGGAAGAAGTGACCTTGGGCAAGGTGGCCCTCTTCAGCTGAGAGCAAGCCTTAGAGAGACTCAGATGAGGATTGCTGGCCTCCAGCATTTCCAGGAGACAGGACAACGAATGTACTAGCTTCGAATAGGCCGAGGGGATGGGGACCGGGGTGGCACCCCACAGCATCTACTGCGCTGACTGACCCACATATTCTCTGATAAAATTCTTGTTGAAAAATCAAGGACTTATCTGAAAGTGGCATAGGAGATAAAAAGAGAAAGAATGCCATTTACTTTCGTTTTTCCAGATTGGGTAAAGAACTAACCTTTTGATTCATTTATCTTAGAGTAATTCCCACAAATAGGCTTTTCCACAACCTCAATTCTCCTACAGAAATGATACAGAAACTATCATACTATTTCCTCCTTTCTGTCATTCCAAGCAGTTATCTTGCTTCTAAACGTAATTCCTGCGCTAAATGTCGATGCTATATATCATACTTTCCTGTGAAGGTCAAACTGGGCAATGAGTAGATCTATGTTAAGTAATTATCAATTCCACTTTTGAAATGAGCCAACTTTGAATTTTCTAAACCTATTTTTTATGGAGGACACATTTACCCCAAGGTATTTCTTAGAAAAATATAAGTAGCAAACTCCAAATCAAGCACCTCAGAGCTAAAAGGACCAGGCCATGAAAAAATTAAAAGACAGAACATTTTTTTCAAATAGGCTATAATTTAGATTTATTTATTTAACAACTTAGAGCCTTTAATCCAAGATGTAATACACTGTATGATCATTGATATCTTTTTTTATTGAATTCAGTTTTTATATGTTATTTTTGGTTATATTTTTAATACATTCTTAACTATATGATTAAAAAAATAAAAGATAAACAATGGGGGGAAATTTTTTTCTCTCCTTCTCACTCCCATCTGTTCAATTTCTTCTGTTAGAAAACCAGCAGTCTTGGCTTCTTATAGATGCTGCCGGGATCTTTATGTATAGTCAAGCATAAATCACAGAAAGTTATTTTACATAGCACTCTGCACTTTGCTTTTTTCTCTTAACAAAAGCAACTCTTTCTGATTAATGAGAAGCCACAAGGTTTGGGGATAGGGGTTGCAGCAAAATATTATTTCTTCAGATATTTTTGATAATCATAGTATCATTGCATGTATGCTTGGGACGATATCTGCTGCTTAAATTTATAAATTTAATCCTGTGTACATACTCCACCTCAATGACAAGGTCCTACAATTAAAATTACATGGTTTGTGCCCTTTTAATATTAAGTCACAGGTCACAACAAGTAATGTGGTCCAATAATCACACCCAAATTTAATGATTTCTTCCACCTGTGCTTCTTCTCCTATCTGTGCTTCTACGAGACTGTAGGTAGAACCAAAGTTAGAGAAAACATCAAACAGCTACATTTAAATCCCCTTGTGAATTAAATGCCCAAAGAAACGACCCCCGTCACCACCAAGTTTCCCCTCCTCCACAAGAGCCTCTAACTTCAAAATCAGACAAATATTTATAACAACGGCATCATCAGTGCCTACTGACAAAGACTGACAACTCTGAGAACATTGTCATTTGCAAGGTCAAAGCTCTTTGCCGGACCAGCTCCCAGGCATGTGCAGTCACACAGGGCCCCATGCTCAGAAGGGCCCTAAGTTTGGTTGATTGCTCTGCTGTTGCCATCTTCAAATTCTCTATAATTTTTTATCAAGATGCCCGGCATTTTCATTTCCCACTCGTCCCCACAAATTATGTAGCTGGTCCCGTCCACTGCCCCTTCTCCAAAGACATTCTAAGAGAGAGGATGCAGTAAAGGAAAAGAAATGTCCCCATTAACTCTATAAATAAGGGGAAAACACACCTCACAGAGCTTGCCTGACTTGGGTATTATTTTCCCTGTGGGAGAGCCTCCTTGGGCTGCTCGTAAATCCCTACAAAAGGTTAATTGCCTAATCCATAAGAACCACTATCATTTTCAGAACAGCCTATTTGTCATTGCAAAGAGGGGCAGCTAATTAGTTTTCATGTTGAGTTTCATTCTTACTGGGTTTTTTTCCTTTTCTGTTAATGGTGGATGGCTTGTCAAACAGTAAAAGTAGTTTTATTTTTATTACAGTCATCAAAATTCCTTACTTCCAAGAGGAAAGATTCGTTTAATGATTAAATTCCCTCTGCCTCCATGAGGAATAATTAGTTAACTAAATACTACTTCTCTCAGGGGACTTATAAAACAGAATTCATATTGTATTAGCACACCGGTGACTCCATTTTCAGAGAATTCATGTAAGTGATACACGCCAGTGGATTGCCTATGGATGTCAGGTCCTGGGAGAACTCCGCAGGTATTGCAACTGCTTCCCCAGTCCGGTGTGTACCAACCACTGCTTGCAGACAGAATCAGTAAGACACTTCTCAACGTTATATAACAAAGCTTTGCAAATGTTTGTAGATGCTGTTGGGATGAATACGTCCCAAATCTATATGCAAGTGTTGCTGAATTCACAGTAGCCTCTTACAAGTATTGTTGCAACCAGTAGACACAAAACTGTGTCTGCCATCATGAGAGATTGATCCAAGAGTATTCTGAATTTATGTTAAAGTGTGGGGACCATCCGAGACACGTGTTCAAACCTAACTGACTCAGGATGGCATTCAAAGCTTTGCAATAGTAGGCATCTGAGCTGGCAGTAAGGGTAGGGAGGTTCTTGGGCAAGGGAGACTGTGACATGTGGCCTCGCGGCCTCTTTCTCAGTCCTGTCCTTCTTGACAGGGTAAGACATCTTCCCCGAGAGCTGGTCACGGCGCTTTCCAGTCCCATAGAAACCTCCTTGCTTACTTCTCCTTCCCCACACCCAGGCCTTCCTTCAAGTTCTTAACCCACAGTCCTTTCCCACACTCTTTTTAGCCCTAATTTCCTCTTTTCCTCTCACAATCATCTTTAAGACATTTTAAAACCAGAGCTCAAATGACTCCCAACCACAAACTACTTTCTCCTTATTAGAGATCCAGGCATCAAAGGCTCCTTAGAAGTAAGGAGGGCCTGGCCGGCCTGGCTCAGTGGCTGAGCATCAACCTATAAGCCAGGAGACCATGGTTCAATTCCTGGTCAGGGCACATGCCTGAGGTGTGGGCTCCATCTCCAGTAGGGGTGCAGGAGGCAGCCAATCAATGATTATCTCTCATCATTGATGCTTCTATCTCTCTCTCCCTTTCCCTGAAATCAATAAAAATATATATTTAAAAAAGGAAGTAAGGAGGAAGGCTTGGTTTCCATCTTAGAGGCACATGTGCCTCATGTCCTAGGATAGGTTGCATCATGTTAAGCAGTTGTCATTATGTTTCTGAATTAAAATTGGTTGAATAGCCATATCCTGCTACATTCTTCATCTCAATTAATCTACAGCAAACCCATGAGGTTGGTCATATTATCAACCCCATTTTAAAGATGAGGCATCTCAGGCACAGGGAGGTTAAGTAACTTGTATGAGGTCACACAGCTAGTAGACAGCCAAACGGAGCGCCTGAACCCTTAAAGCATACAAGCAAACTCTAAGGCTTAGGAGAGGAGCTAATCCCAGGAAGTGTTAGCTCTTTATCCTTTCTCCAGCCTCTGGCTTTACTAGGCATTAACATATATACTGGGTGTCCCCAAAAAATATATACACACTTTGACAGCTGACAGCTCAATTTTGAAAATGAAACGCATTTTAATAAACACTGCCTTTATAATTACTCAAAGTGTGTGTGTACATTGTTGGGGACACACTATATGTGAAACACCGAGATGGCTAAGAGAAATTACGATGGCCTCCTATGGCAGCCAAGCTAAGGGTAATGGAGATGTGCTGGGCTCTATCTCAGGTCAGGAGGAAAATGATGCTTAATCTCACTCTCAGCCCAATGCCAAAGGCCAAAAATGACAGCCTGCCCTGTGTCCTCCTGGGCTAAACTGAAACTTGCAAAGTGACCTGGAGGGAAGATGGCTCTGTGTTGGGGTCCAGCCCCAGCAGGTCCAGGGGTTCCCAAAGGTGTGGACGGAGTCAGCGAAGAAGGAATGACATGGAGGCAGCATTCAGTTCATCAGCATAGTTGGGTTCTCTAGCCAGGATCTCCAGCCAGGTTCTGTGTTTTATTGTCTTGTTACATCTGTATTTATACCAGTTGATTTTAATCCTATCAATTTCTATTCTAAAGGTTAGGGCGTTTCTTATCTCCATTCCAGGGAGTAAAGATTATGTATCTTAAGCGTGATTGTTCATAGTTAAAGTGAGTAACTACCCGCCTGGCACTTAGTTAAGGGGTTTTATTCCCTCCCTAACTCCAGGGAAAAATCCCCACCTGTGGAAACAAACTTTCTTGGAGAGGTGACCTTGGTTAAAACACATAGAGCCAAGAAGGGGAGCAAACATATTAAGAACAGTATGCCATATACGCCAGGTCCCTTGAAACATATGCTGTGCAGATGTTTCTTCCCTGCAGCGACTGTGTCAAGCAGCAAGGGTGGACCGGCTTCCGGCAGCTCTGGTGATCAGATTATCGAAAAAAGAAAGAAAGGTTGGAGAATTATTGTGACAGCTACATGGAAAGTGGGGGAAAGGGGACTAGTCCCTTCATGTTCCCCATGGACAAAACTAAAATGTCTAGACACAATCTGTTAGAATCTACAAAAGTTGCTCCCCAGATACCAACTTTTGACATTAAGTATTACCCACCGCACATATATTATATGTAGAATTCACCTGGTGATATATTTTAGTGATGATGAAATATTTATATAGCACCCGGGAAATTTTTTCTTTGGTTTTTATTATATAAGCAATTTAAGTTCATTGTAAAAAAAAAAGTCAAACAGAAGGGAATGAACAGATATAAAGGTCTTACCCTGATGCCAACCACTCATTTCAACACCCCAGAAATAACTGCTTTTGTTGATAGCTTTTCTATGCAGTCACGAGAAAGTATTGTTTGTTTGCTGATGCTTTTAGACAAATGGGAAGATACTATGCATTCTTGTTTTGCAAATGCTTTTTTTTCAGTATATAATAGCATGTGTTTGTATCGTGCCACATACGGCTTTTGCTGGTTGCATGATACCCCACTTTTTAGGGATGCATGAAGAAATTTTGACTAGTCTCCTAATAAAAATACCTCCTGATGCCTCCTAATTTCCTGAGAAATAATGGTAGCTCACAAAATAATGTAATGAGTAAACATCATTACATTTGTACACAAGCTCCCCACTAGAATATAAGTCTTATGGTGGCAAAGATCTTGCCTGCTTTGCTCATTGATAAACGTTCCCTCAGCACTTAGTGCAGTCCCTGACACAGAGTGGATGCCCAGTAAGCACTCATTGGGTGAATATACCTGCATGTATATGTATGTACCTCCACAGGTATTTTAAATTTCTGTATGTATTGACCAATCACCCTCCAAAAGTATTACCTCACCATGTACTCCAATCTATGTTTTGCTTTGTTTGTTTTGATCAGTTGGGGACTTCATTTTTAGAGCTCAGTGTAATAGAAATAGTGAATGCTTGTGTATTCGTTTTCTGCTCTAACAAGTTACCACCAATCTGGTGGCTTAAAACAACACAAATGTATTATCTCTTGGTTCTGGAGGTCAGAAGTCCAAAATGGGTTGGCAGGGCTGTGTTCCTTCTGGAGGCTTAAGGGAAGAATTTATTTCCTTACCTTTTGCAACTCCTAAAGGCTGCATTCCTTGGTGTGTGGCTCTTCCCACATCATTCCAGCCTCTGCTTCCATAGTCACATCTACTATGAGCCTCTTGTCTCTCTCCTCCCCTGAGATTACACTGGGCTCATCTTGATAATCTCCCCACCTTGAAATCTCCATCTTAATCACATCTGCAAAGCCCTATTTGCCATGTGAAGGGCATTATCACAGGTTCCAGGGATTAGGATGTGGAAAATTTGGGGGAGCCATTATTATTCTGCCTACCACAGCTTAGCAGCAGTTAGGTCTGACTTTCAGCATCATCACTTCAACTGCATATTCTAACTGTGTGTTGATTCCTGACCTAGTTTACCATGTCCTGACCTAAATCTAAGTAGTATGCTAACTAGCTTGGTGGTCTTGCCCCAGTTACATAGCCTCCCTGAACCTTCATTTTCTCACTTGCAGAACTGGAGAGATTGATACCTCTCTCTTTGAAAATGCTGTATGTAGAATGTCTGCAGACATTCCATTCCCTTTAACCAGTCTTCAGGAATGATTCTATGCTGTTTTAATCTTGACAACATGTAAATAAAACACTGAGTTAAGCAGTAACGAGGTAGAGAAGCAGATGCTCTTGTAAACTGGTGTGAATGTGAATTGGTGCAGGCTTTTTAGAGGGCGGTGTGGCACTGTGAATGTAATGAAAAGCCTTATAAATGTCTTTTCTCTTTAGCCCAGTAATTATCCATTTCTAAAGTGTACCTTAGGGGCACAGATGAATTTATGCATAAAGATGTTCAGTGAAATATCATCTATAATACTGGGGCAGAGGGAGTGGAAACTGTCAACTGGAGAAAGAAGATACCTACTAAGAAGAGCTTAGTAGGTGGCTCGCTGGGCTCAAATTTAAAAAGAACGCGTAACAGCTGTTTCTAAACAGGGGCCTCTTATGAAAGCCACAACTCAAGGAGAAGCCTGCACTAAGGGGCCTGCCTCCCACACTGCCTACACTGTGTTCCTAACTTCTGAGTCAATCCTTATAAAGGAGTTCCTGGAGTCATATTTTGACCAATAGGACTTAGACACACACACACCCGCCCCCCCCCCGCCCCCCCATGGTCATTCAGTGTTCCTCAGCTATATCATTAGCACCTTCACAGACCAATCAGAGAGGCTCCATTCTGACCAATCAGAACAGTGCTTCTGGGACCAATCAAACTGTGACGATTTGCAGCCCTCATTTGCATGAGGATGGACAAATCAGAGACGAGGAACTGAGCCATTCCTCTTTAAAATTTAACTGCCCTAGGGCTCAGCCAGCACACTTTCCCTTACACCAGTGGTGATTGAGTTTCCCTGGCTGGAGCTGAACCACCAAAGACGTCTCAGCAATCCAGAGTTGATGGAATAAAGTTTCCTTCCTCACCACACCCCAACTTGGAGATTCCTGTTGACATTGAATTGGTGCCAAAGACCATTGGTTGGAAAAACAAACTAAATGTTCACTAATAAGGAATTAGGGAGATAAGTATCATACAGCCTCATTACAGAAATTTCACCATATGAAAGGATTTTGTGAAAGGATATTAAACACCATGTTCAGAGGTTTGTCAAATTGTTAGTGACAAACTTGGGGTTAAATCGGGGTTACGTCTTATCTCATATCAAAAAAGAAAACTTTGTGTGGTGAAAGTGTGTGTACATATTTGTATATAGGGTGTCCCAAAAATATATGAATACACTTTGAATAATTATAAAGGCAGTGTTTATTTAAAAACATTTCATTTTCAACACTGAGCTATCAGCTGTTAAAGTGTGTATACATTTTTTGGGGAAACACTGTATATATTAAAAGTATATATTTTATGTTACAGAGGTTATTTCTGGATTATGGAATAACAAATGATTTTTATTTGGGCTTATATTTTCTAACAATGAAGGCTGGGGGAAAAGGAATTCTACACAGAACAATTCCTTTCATTAGATTAACAGGCAGTTCTAGATATAGAACAAAAACTACCAAAGGCGTCCCTCTAATGCAGTGGTTCTCAACCTTGGCTGCACAGTAGAATCACCCGGGAATCTTTTAAAAATCCTGATGTCTGGGCCTCATCCTCCGGAAATTCTGTGTGTGTTTTTTTGTTATGGGGTGGGGCCACAACATTAGTAACAAAGAAACAGAATTTCCAGAGGATGAGGCCCAGAAATCAGGATTTTAAAAAGATTCCCAGGTGATTCTAATGTGCAGCCAAGGTTGAGAACCACTGCTGTAATGGGAGGCGGTACAGGGCTGCTGCGGAACACGTGGTTGAGACTTTATTTTAGATAGCTTATTGTATTCGAGACCTTCCAAGAGAAGCAAGAGCCCTGAAACTAGTAAGCTATTCTACTTACTCGAAACATTCTTGAAGAACAAGAACACTTGGAAGATTGACAATGAACTTTCTCAATTGTAAAGGTCCGGGATCTAAACTCCTTGAATTACATTCTCCTCTCCTACTTTTTGGTAGCTTGTTTCCTAGCTCCAGGTCTACGACGCCGGACTTTCAAATCCGAGGTACCAAACAGGTAGAACGACTGAAAGCTCCGGGGTGGAGCCTGAGGCTTGCAGGGGCCACCTGTCTGGAGTGCTAGCACCTCCCTGTGACTCTACGAATCTTCGCTCCACTCGACTCCTCTTCGGCTGTGTTCGACCAGCACTCGTGTTCTCGGCTCGGCTCGGCTCGGCTCGGCTCGGCTCGGCTCTCTTCGGCTACTTTCGGGAGCTTCCCGTCGCAGCCTCGGTTCCCCTTCGGCCAGCGCTCGTCTTCTCTTCGGCTCTCTTCGGGAGACGCTCGTCTCGGCTTCAGCTCCTCTTCGGCGGAGCTCGGCTGACGCTCGTCCTCTCGGGCTCGGCTCTCTCCGTCTGCGTTCGGCCGCGGCCCGGAAGGGCGCCCATGGAGCGGGGACTGTCGGCTCGACCGACGGCTATGGCGCCGCTGCTGGAATATGAGCGGCAGCTGGTGCTGGAGCTACTGGACGCGGACGGGCTGGTAGTGTGCGCCCGCGGGCTCGGCGCGGACAGGCTCCTCTACCACTTCCTCCGGCTGCACTGCCACCCGGCGTGCCTGGTGCTGGTGCTCAACACGCAGCCGGCCGAGGAGGTGCGGCCGCCGGCGCGGGGCAGAGGGGACCCCGAGAGCGAGGGGGGCCTCCCGAGCGGATGCAGGCCCCGGCGCGGATGCGAGGCCTCTGAGGGCGGTGCAGGCCCCCCGACGCGGGCATGGGGGAGGCGTTGAATGAGGGGCCCTGAGGCAGATGCAGGTCTCTGACTCGGATGCGGGGGCCCCGCGGGGGATGCAGGTCCCTGACCAAGGACAGTGAGAGGATGGAGGGCTCTGGGAGGGGTAGGGGAGGTCTGCAGGAGGGTAGGGATAGTGATGGAATCCCATAGTTGGCTATGCAAAGGGCTTGCTGGGGTCCAAGGAGTAGGATTGGGGAAAGGGGAGGGAACGGGGATGGAGGGATCTCTGAGGATAGTGGGGGGCCGTGCAGATGCTGAGGCTGGGAGAGCCTTGTAGGGAAGAGGAGGGACTAAGAGGTTCCCCAGAGCTGTGGGAGGAGGGCATGGGCTCAGAGGGGAGGGAGCTGGAAGCCGAGGATATTGGGGCAGGGGAACTGGGGCTGAGGAGGGGGTCCACCTGGGCCGGGGGTGTTGAGAGGTGACAGCCTGGTCTGACAAGGCTGATGAGCAGGTGGCAGGAGGAACGTGTCAGCTGAGAAGAGTGGCCACAGTCTCCATCCACCTAGGGATCCCCTGTGCTGGACAGAGGCCTTAGCACCACACAGCAACCCCCCAACTTCACCCTCCCCCCCCCCCCCCCCCCCGCAAGGCCCCAGTAAAGGCAGCATTGAACTGAAGGTGTGAGGGCCCGATCTTGACAGAACTAATAATCTAAACATTGCCTGGGAAAAGGATCTTCTCACCCGTGCAAACCTGGCTTTGGTGGGAAGTATTTTTTTCTAGGTAGCCGAAGTCTTTTAACTCAGAGTTTGAAAGCCTTTTTTTAAATTGTTATTAAAATGCTAATAACAAGTGCAATGATTCCTTAGTCCGAGCAGTGGTCGGCAAACTCATTAGTCAACAGAGCCAAATATCAATGGTACCACGATTGAAATTGCTTTTGAGAGCCAAATTTTTTCAACTTAAACTATATAGGTAGGTACATTGTTATTAACTTAATTAGGGTACTCCTAAGGCTTAGGAAGAGCCACACTCAAGGGGCCAAAGAGCCGCATGTGGCTCGAGAGCCGCAGTTTGCCGACCACGGCCAGTGTAAGCCTCAAAACAAAACAAAAACCAGAACAGCCTAGTGAAGTGCAGACTGGCTGGTTGATCAACGTGAAGTAGTAACTTGGTTTGTATATGCATGATTACGTTCGTTATCGCCGAGGAAAGCAGCGTATCGTTTTAAATACAAATCCCTGCCACCGCATCAGAGCTGCCCCTTGTATTAAGCAGCCCACTAATTCAGCTTCATTTGGTTTAGGAGTATTTCATCAATCAGCTGAAGATAGAAGGAGTGGAACACCTCCCTCGCCGCGTAACCAATGAAATCGCAAGCAACGGCCGCTATGAGGTTTACACACAAGGAGGTGTGATATTTGCAACAAGTCGAATTCTCGTGGTTGATTTTTTGACTGATAGAATACCTTCAGATTTAATTACTGGTAAGAATTTGAAATTTTATCCTATGTAAATTTGCCTTTTTGGTGTGTGTGTCTGTCGCCTCTGCTAAACTACTCTAAGCTAGAACCTTCGCGTGAGTAGCATTGTATGTATTTTCTCAACATTGTCCTTTTAGCCATTAGCACGATATCTGACACATGATAGATGCTCAATAAACATATGTGGCCTGAATAAGTAAACAAATAAATGTAAGGTTGACTTTTCCTTGTTTTCTAAGCTGGTATTCAGTAAGTGGCGTGGTAATTGGATGGCATTTGCTTTTAGAACCTAATCAGACTTGAAATGTTTGTAAATATTCTTTGTATAATTCCTAAAATATTTGGTTTTCCTCTTTAAAGAGTATTTTCCCCATGATGTGAGTTAGACCAAATAGTTGCTTAATTATTTTGAGAAGAATGGTTTCTTAGCTAGAATTAATATAGAAAAGGAATTATTACTATTATTACTTGTTTTTTTTTAGAAACCCTTTCTGATTTCCCCAAAACTAATTTAGAGGCTCTGCCTCTGTGACCTCAGGTTATCCTGTGCTTCTCATAGCACTCAGAGCACCATGTAATATTTGCTTATTTATTTGTCTGTCTGGCTCATGAGAGAACAAGCTTTGTAGGCATGAGGAACAACTTGTTCATCCCAGGCTACAAGTAACTGGGACACAGTAGATACTAAACACACATTTGTTGGGTGAATGATGCATGGGTGTACTGTGCTCTGTGGTGAACTTTTGGAGGGCAGAGAGACTTAGGAAATTCATAACTGTACTTTCCACTTTGTCTATCATATTGCTCTGAACCTAGGAGCCCCTCAAAACATAATTATGAATAAACATATGAATGAATTCTTTTTATGGCTCATGGTGAGCTGATTGTTATAAGCTGTGGCACAGACCGTGCAGTCAGAATCACCTGACTTTGGTAATGCCACTGCTTACAAGCAAGTTACTTAATTTTTCATTAATTTTTTTCTTGAGTCCCAGTTTTCTCATTTCTTAATTGCTTAGTATTAGTGCCTGGTATGTAACAAACACTTAATAAATAATATCAAAAAAAGTATATTGGTATTTTATAACCAGAAATCTTGATAGATCATAAAGTCTTTTACTGTTTGCTCCTTTCCTATAAGTTGTTTTATTTATTTTTTAAGTTGATAAAATGGAAAAGAAAATCTTGAAACTACCACTAGATGTCAGTATTGCTCTTTCAATAATAGTCCAACCTACTTGAGCAATCTGAGTCCAATAAATGTCCAAAGTAGAGCGTGTAGGTAGTTTCTAATTAAAAGTTAATTTCTGTATGACCCAGTTAACTCATCTGTAAATTGGAGACAGTAATACTACCTTCCTTCTAGGATTATTGTCAAGATGATATGAGATAACTTATGTAAAGTTCTTAGCATTGTGCATGGCCCATAGTAAGCATTCTGTGATTACTGTGTTGTGAATGTTCCTGTCCTCAAGCAGTTTAGTGGAGGAGACCAATGTAAAAAAAATATTTACAGTACAGTATGAGATGAGATCCGAGATGTTATGGGAGCATAAAAGAATTCAATAGGCTTTTGTGGGATTAAAATTGCCCCCAGAAACATGACCTGCTTGTGTTGTTTTTATTTCTTTTTTAAAAAAGTGGGGTTCTCAGATGGTGACACTTGGTAGGAAAAACTGGGTTTTGGAATCTTTGGTCTCCCATTACTTGCTGGATGACCTTAATTAAGTCGCTTCCCTTTCCTGGTCTCAATAATGCCTACCTCATAGAAGTATTGTGAGGCTTAAATTAAATAAAACTCTATAAAAGTGCCTAATCCCAGGGCCTCGGATATTAATTCTTTTCTCCTTCCTCCATTGGGTTCCAAAAAAAATGACAGCCTATTAGAGGATAGCATTTTCTTAAATTGAGGTTTACCTTTTCTTTAGAGGTTATTTTTAATTTTATATAATATTTCAATCCAGGCCAGCAAATGAGGCCCAGTAGAGTACTTGGAACAACCCACCTACTAGGTACAGAATCTTTTCTAAGTAGTAAATTATGTACATGTACTGGGGTGATTGAAAATCCTTTGTTTACAAATTCTAAAATAATACTATTAATTTTTACCATATTTGGAAGACAATTTGCTTAAGCAAATAAATGTTAGCTCCATCCACCTTGATCCAAAAGTGAAACACTAAAATAGTAGAATCTGAATTGAATGTATTGAACTACTAGAAGGGGTCATATATTGCAATTGGTGTCATTTTCTAGGAACTAGGAGTGATGACAACTGGGGCAAAAATGTGCAAGTGCATTTCTAGCAAATATATATAACAATATATATAACAGGCTTGGTTTACGTCTACAAGACTGAGAATCATCATAGAATAATTGAGTTTTTGATCCAGAAATGATGTCTATGCATTCTTACACCATCTCATGTCTGTCCCTAATTTATCACTAATCAAACCACAACAAAATTATTTATACACACACACACACACACATACACACACACAAGATCATCTGGTCCAGTGCTTGTTTTATAAATAAGGAAACATGTATAATTGTCCGTGTTTTTATGATTCAGAGGAGTTGTCACTACACCCACACTAAAAAAAATATGTATTAAACATACTCATTAGAAGTTTTTATTTTAACTGGACTAATTTACCTCTCAACTGAATACTCTGATTCTGAAAATTGAATTATTTTAAATAGGTGATTCAGATGTTGCCGAAACTTCTAAAATGCAGCGATCTTTTGTAGTCCACATCTCATTCACGATAAAAGGAGAATTAGTAACCCACATAGCTTTCAGAAATGCTTCCACTGTGCCAGACATGCCCTACCCCAGGGCCTTTGCTCGTATGAATTCCTCTGCCTGGAGCTCTCTTGGCCCACAGAGTCTGCAAGGCTCATCTCCTCATCTGCCTTTACTCATATGACCTCAGCGAGGCCACCCTATCTAAAATTTCAAACCACACCCTTCACACATACTCGCCCTCCTCTGACATATTTTTTTCTCTTCAGCTCTTGCCACCTTATAACCGACTGAATATTTTACTTATTTATATTGTTAATATAAGTGACATAAGGACTACATGTTTTCTTTGAGGCTATATTCCCAGCTACAGCAGTGCTTGCCCATGCTCAAGTAGGCACTCAAGAAAAATGTGATGAATAAGTGAATGAAACTGAGCCTGAAAACTATGTCGATTCTGTAATTGAAATTTTAATTTCCCCCTTCAGGCATCTTGGTGTATAGAGCTCACAGAATAATCGAGTCTTGTCAAGAAGCATTCATCCTGCGCCTCTTTCGCCAGAAAAACAAACGTGGCTTTATTAAAGCTTTCACAGACAATGCTGTTGCCTTTGATACTGGTTTTTGTCATGTGGAAAGAGTGATGAGGAATCTTTTCGTAAGGAAGCTGTATCTGTGGCCAAGGTAAATAGCATTATGTGATCAATTTCTGAGGGAATCTGCTGTCATTTAACTTCGCACTTTAATGTAATGTAAAATTTACTGTAATTGGACTTGATACGTGCTCATGAGGTTCTTAACAAGTGCATCCAAATATAAATAATGTATGGTCACCACATTTGTGATTCTTTTAAAAGGAGAAAGAGATTTGATAGTTATTTTTCTGGTAGCCCCATCAAAACCATCCAAATGCAGCCATGTTATTCTTTCTCATCCACTTAATAAAACTCCCAGAGAGCAATCTAGAGACTCATCTACACAGCATCAGTAGGTGAACTGCAGATTCAGTGGCCAAGACTCCCACTTCCACTTTGAAAATAACCCATCAGGGAAATAATGCCCAGAGATTTTGAAGAATTTCAGTAAATTTCTAGGAAAAACAGAAGGCTTCAATTTTCAAACATTTTGCAACCTATGCTAATAGGTATTTTGGTTACACTTTATGGTATTTAAGAGTAGTTGTTATCTTTTTTGTTTCTTGATTATACCTTATTTTGGGTATCAACAAACCTTTCCCGGAAGGGGCCAGTTTGTAAAGATTTACGTTTTGTGGGCCGTGAGGTCTGTTAGTTCTTCAACTCTGCTGTCCTAGCATGAAAGTAGCCACAGGCAATACGTGAACCGTGGGCATGGCTATGTCTCAGTAAGACTAGTTATAAAAATAGGCCCAGCCCTGGCCGCTGTGGCTCAGTTGGTTGAGCATCATCCAGTGCACCAAAAGGTCGCCAGTTCGATTCCTGGTGAGGGCACATGCCCAGGTTTTGGGTTCGGTTCCCAGTCGCAGTGCATACAGGAGGCAACCAATCAGTGTTCCTCTCTCATATCAGTGTTGCTCTCTCCCTCTCCCTCAAAAAATCAGTGAAAACATATTTTTTAAAAATAGGCCCAGGATTTAGCCCAGACCATAGTTTACTGACCTCTGCTTTATTTGAATAATTTCCATTCATGGAGGTTTAAAGTATTCCTGAAAACACTGTCATTTTGCTTTCTATATTGTTTGTCTCTTAATTGCATTAAAAAAAAATTAGAAAATTAAACCGAGACCAGAAATACATAGCTGTTGAAACTCTAGAAAATATTTGAAAAATATTTGTCTCTTTAGGTTCCATGTCGCAGTAAACTCGTTTTTAGAGCAGCATAAACCTGAAGTCGTAGAAATTCATGTTTCTATGACGCCTGCCATGCTTGCCATTCAGACTGCTATTCTGGACATTTTAAATGCATGCCTAAAGGAACTAAAATGCCATAACCCGTCGCTGGAAGTCGAAGATTTGTCTTTAGAAAATGCCATTGGAAAGCCCTTTGACAAGGTACTCTGTTTCTTTCCTTTTTAAGCACAGTTTGTTATGTTTTAATTTTAAAGAATGCCAGTTATTTTAATATTTGCAGTGTTCTTCATAGGAATTTGCTGTTGTTTTTAATTAGATTGGAGGTGATTTAAAGTACAGATAGCTTCTTTGGTTTACCAGAAAGTAATCATTTTTTTTTTTTTAACATTTATTTTTTTTTTTTTATTAGTTAAGGTATTACAAATGTGTCCTCATCCCCCCCTTTAACCCCCAACCTCCCCCCCCACACACAAACTCATGCTCCCATCCCCCCGTTGTCCATGTCCATTGGTTTGGCTTATATACATGTATACAAGTCCTTCTGTTGATCTCTTCCCCTTACCCCCGTCCTCCCCTACTTTCCTTCTGGGGATTGATAGCCTGATCGCTGTTTCTCATTCTTTGGGTCTGTCCTTTTTCATCAGTCTATGTTGTTCTCTATAATCCACAAATGAGTGAGATCATGTGGTATTTATCTTTCTCTGACTGGCTTATTTCACTTAGCATAATGCTCTCCAGTTCCATCCATGCTGTTGCAAAAGGCAAGAGTTCCTTTTTTTTTACCGCAGCATAGTATTCCATTGTGTAGATGTACCACAGTTTTCTAATCCACTCATCTGCTGATGGGCACTTAGGCTGTTTCCAAATCTTAGCTATGGTGAATTGTGCTGCTATGAACATAGGGGTGCATATATCCTTTCTAATTGGCGTTTCTGGTTTCTTGGGATATATTCCTAGGAGTGGGATCACAGGGTCAAATGGGAGTTCCATTTTTAGTCTTCTGAGGTAGCTCCATACTGTTCTCCACAGTGGCTGCACCAGTCTGCATTCCCACCAGCAGTGCAGAAGGGTTCCTTTTTCTCCACATCCTCTCCAACACTTATTGTTTGTTGATTTGTTGATGATAGCCATTCTGACAGGTGTGAGATGATAACGCATTGTCGTTTTGATTTGCATCTCTCGTATAATTAGTGACTTTGAGCAGGTTTTCATATGTCTTTCTGCCTTCTGTATGTCCTCTTTCGAAAAGTGTCTATCTAGGTCCGTTGCCCATTTTTTTATTGGATTGTTTATCTTCCTTTTGTTAAGTTTCATGAGATCCCTGTATATGTTGGAAATTAAACCCTTATCGGTGGTATCATTGGTAAATATGTTCTCCCATGTAGTGGGTCTTCTTGTTGTTTTTTTGATGGTTTCCTTTGCTGTGCAAAAGCTTTTTATTTTGATGTAGTCCCATTTGTTTATTTTCTCTTTAGTTTCCATTGCCCTAGGAGCATTATCAGAGAAGAATTTTCTTCGGCATATGTTGGCGATTTCGCTGCCTGTGGATTCCTCTAGTATTTTTATGGTTTCCCGTCTTACGTTTAAGTCTTTTATCCATTTCGAGTTTATTTTTGTGTATGGTGTGAGTTGGTGATCTAGTTTCATCCTTTTGCATGTATCTGTCCAATTTTCCCAACACCATTTATTGAAAAGACTGTCTTGACTCCATTGAATGCTCTTGCCTCCTTTGTCGAATATTAATTGGGCATAGTGGTTTGGGTGGATTTCTGGGGTCTCTATTCTATTCCATTGATCTATATGTCTGTTCTTGTGCCAGTACCAAGCTGTTTTAAGAACAGTGGCTTTGTAATACAGTTTGATATCTGGTATTGAGATCCCACCTACTTTGTGTTTTCTCAGGATTGCTGCAGCTATTCGGGGTCTTTTTTTATTCCAGATGAATTTTTGGAACGTTCGTTCTAGATTTGTGAAATATGCCGTTGGTAATTTAATGGGGATTGCATTGAA
This sequence comes from Myotis nattereri, assembly GCF_964212035.1. Classification (NCBI taxonomy): domain Eukaryota; kingdom Metazoa; phylum Chordata; class Mammalia; order Chiroptera; family Vespertilionidae; genus Myotis; species Myotis nattereri. The sequence continues at coordinate 91,625,398 of NC_138079.1, read as the reverse complement.
TCTATAAATTGCTTTGGGTAGTATGGACATTTTGATGATGTTGATTCTACCAATCCATGAACACGGTATATTCTTCCATCTGTTTATGTCTTCCTCTATCTCTTTTTTCAGTGTCCTGTAGTTTTCAGCATATAAGTCTTTTACCTCCTTAGTTAAGTTTATTCCTAGGTATTTTAAATTTTTTGGTGCAATGGTAAATGGGATTGCTTCTGTAGTTTCACTTTCTGTAAGTTCACTATTGGTGTAAAGAAATGCCATGGATTTCTTAGCATTAATTTTGTATCCTGCTACATTGCCGAATTCATTTATTAAGTCTAATAATTTTTTGATGGAGTCTTTAGGGTTCTGTATGTACAGTATCATGTCATCTGCAAATAAGGACAGTTTTACTTCTTCTTTTCCAATCTGGATGCCTTTTATTTCTTCTTCGTGTCTGATCGCAATGGCTAGTACTTCCAGTACTATGTTGAACAGGAGTGGTGAGAGGGGGCATCCCTGTCTTGTTCCTGTTTTTAGGGGGAATGGTTTTAGTTTTTGCCCATTGATTATGATGTTGGCTGAGGGTTTGTCATATATGGCTTTTATTATGTTGAGGTATGATCCCTCAATTCCTATCTAGCTGAGAGTTTTTATCAAGAAAGCGTGTTGGATTTTGTCAAATGCTTTTTCCGCATCAATTGATATGACTATGTGGTTTTTTTCTCTCAATTTGTTTATGTGATGTATCACGTTTATTGATTTGCGGATATTGTACCATCCTTGCATCCCTGGGATAAATCCTACTTGGTCATGGTGTATGATCTTTTTGATGTACTGCTGGATCCGATTTGCTAGGATTTTGTTGAGGATTTTGGCATCTATGTTCATGAGGGATATTGGCCTATAATTCTCTTTCATTGTATTGTCTTTATCTGGTTTTGGGATTAGGGTGATGTTGGCTTCATAGAATGAGCTGGGAAGTGCTCCTTCCTCTTGGATCTTTTGACATAGTCTGAGGAGGATAGGTTTTAGGTCTTCCTTGAATGTTTGGTAAAACTCCCCTGTGAAGCCATCTGGCCCCGGGCTTTTGTTTGCTGGAAGCTTTTTGATTACTGCTTCGATTTCCTCCATAGTTATTGGCCTATTGAGATTTTTAGATTCTTCCTGGTTAAGTTTTGGAAGGTTGTATTTATCTAGGAATATGTCCATTTCCTCCAGGTTGTCTAGTGTGTTGGAGTAGAGTTGTTCATAGTATTTTCTAACAATCCTTTGTATTTCTATGGGGTCTGTTGTTATTTCTCCTCTTTCATTTCTGATTTTGTTTATTTGGGTCCTCTCTCTTTGTTTCTTGGTGAGCCTGGCTAGAGGTGTATCAATCTTGTTTATCCTTTCAAAGAACCAGCTCTTGGTTTTGTTGATCTTTTGTATTGTTTTTTTGGTCTCTATGTCGTTTATCTCCGCTCTGATCTTTGTTATTTCCTTCCTTCTGCTTACAGTGGGCTTTTTTTGTTGCTCTCTTTCTAATTCTTCGAGTTGTAGAGTTAGGTCATTTATTCTCATTGTTTCTTGTTTCTTGCAGTAGGCTTGTAGAGCTATGAACTTCCCTCTCAAGACTGCTTTTGCTGTGTCCCATAGGTTTTGGATTGTTGTGTTTTCATCGTCATTCGTTGCCATGATGTTTTTTATTTCTTCTTTGATCTCACTGGTGACCCAGTCGTTGTTTAATAGCATGCTATTTAGTCTCCATGTGTTTGATTTTTTTGGATTGTTTTTGTTGTAGTTGATTTCCAGTTTTATGCCTTTGTGGTCTGAGAAGATACTTGATATGATTTGAATTTTCTTGAATTTGAAGAGACTTTGTCTGTGACCCAATATATGGTCTATCTTTGAAGATGACAAATGTGCACCTGAGGAGAATGTATATTCTGTGGCTTTGGGGTGAAATGTTCTGAAGATGTCAATTAATTCCATCTGATCTAGTGAGTCATTTAGGATTGATGTTTCTTTGCTGAGTTTCTGTTTAGAGGATTTGTCCAGTGGCGATAATGGGGTGTTAAGGTCCCCTACTATGATTGTATTGCTGTCAATCTCTCCCTTGATCTTCTCCAGAAGATTTCTTACGTATTTGGGTGCTCCTATATTGGGTGCATATATATTTACCAGAGTTATTTCTTCTTGTTGGACTGCTCCCTTTAGTATTATGAAGTGGCCTTCTTGATCTCTTTTTATGTCCTTCACTTTGAGATCTAATTTGTCAGATATAAGTATTGCTACCCCGGCTTTTTTTTCACTTCCATTGGCCTGAAAAACCTTTTTCCATCCCTTCACCATCAGTCTGTGTGCGTCTTTTTTTCTGAGGTGGGTTTCCTGTAGACAGCAGATATATGGGTCATGTTTTCTTATCCACTCATTTACCCTATGCCTTTTGACTGGGGAATTTAATCCATTTACATTTAAAGTTATTATTGATAGGAACTTGTTAGTCGCCATTTTTGTTCTTTACCGCTGCGTTCCTTCTTTGTTTCCTGTTTTTTCTATTTACAGCAGACCCTTTAGCATTTCTTGCATTGCTGGTTTGGTTGTAATAAACTCCCGTAGACCATTTTTGTCTGTGAAGCTCCTGATTTGACCCTCAATTTTGATTGATAGCCTCGCTGGGTATAGTATTCTTGGATTCAGACCCTTCCTTTGCATGACTTTGTATATTTCATTCCATTCCCTTCTTGCCTGATGTGTTTCTGTTGAGAAATCGGTCGCTAGTCTGATGGGGGATCCTTTGTAGGTAACTTTCTGTCTCTCTCTGGCTGCTTTTAAGATTCTTGCTTTGTCGTTGGTGTTTGCCAATTTAATTATTATGTGCCTTGGTGTCGGTCTTTTCGGGTTCATTTTGTTTGGGACTCTGTGAGCTTCTTGGATTTGTGTGAGTTTTTTCCTCCCTATATCAGGGAAATTTTCTGTTACTATTTTTTCAAACAGGTTTTCTATTCCTTGTTCAGTTTCCTCTCCTTCTGGCACCCCTATTATTCGGATGTTGTTTCGTTTAGCATTGTCCCAGAGTTCTCTTAGGCTCTCTTCCTGCTTTTTAATTTTTTTTTCTAGAAGCTGTTCTGTTTGGGTATTTTTTTCTACCTTGTCTTCTAGCTCGCTGATACGGTCCTCTGCTTCTTCTAGTCTACTGTTGATGCTTTCTATTGAGTTCTTTATGGCAGTGATGTCGTTTTTCATTTCTTCTTGGTTTCTCTTCATTTCCTCTTGGTTCTTCTTCATTTCCTCTTGGTTCCTACACATATTGTTGAATTGGTCTTCCATTCTTTTCATCCACCTTATGACCATTACTCTGAATTCTTTCTCTGACAGGTTGCTTGCCTCCATTGCCTCTATTTCGTTTACTTCCTTTTCTGATGATGCCTGTTTTTCTTTCATATTTGGGTTGGTTCTTTGTTTCACCATGATTTCTCTTCTCAAGGTGTTTGGTTATGTAGATCTCTCTCTGTTGCGCTGATTCAAAGGCACAAAATACAACACAACAAGGCACAACGTACAAGGCACCGAACTAAATGCATTCACGATATTAATAACCCCAAATAAAGGTGACCCCCGAGTGAAGAGAATTAGGGGATAAAGAAGAAAAAAGAGAAAAATATTAGAGAGAAAAATAAAAAACAAAAAGGAGTGCCGAAATGAGATTGGGAAAAGGGAGAGAAAAAAAAAAAAACACAAAAAGACCAAAAAAAACAAAACAAAAAAAAAACAACAACAAAAAAAAAAAAATTAAGAGAATGAAATAGAGGTGGGGAAGAGGCTATTTGTATGGGGAGAGCGAGGGATTGGAAATTAGATATATAAGTAGGGTGAAATTTAGACAGTGGGTAGAAAGAAGGAATAGGTAAAATCCAAAGCAGGAATAGGGTAAGAGAAACAGGACAACAAAAGGGGAAAAGTGAGGAAGAGAGTTTTGGCTTAAGGGTAAATGTGAGATAGAGAGAAATGATGCTAAAGGAACGATGAAAATAGAGTGTAGAACACTAATCCCAAAGTAAAATAGAGAAAAATAAAAAAAAAATAATAATAAAAAATAAAATGACCCTTGAAAAAATGGTAAAAGGATAGCAATAATACTGGTTAAAAAATGTAGTAATTAAAAAGGTAAAATCAGGTGATGAAAAAAATAAAAAATAAAAAAATAAATAAAATAGGTTCTTAATGAAATGGTGAAAAAAGAATTAAAAAAAAATATATATAAAAATATTCGGAAGTGAAGGTGCTTCAGATCTTCCACTCTTCTTTTTGGCACGCCTCAGTCCTGCCAGGCATTCAGGGGAGTGTTGAACTTCCCTGCGATACACTGTCCCTCCGTGCAGTAAACCACAGACCTGATTTTAAGGCAGGTTGTATTTTTTTACCAGACTGCCTTTATTTGTGATCGCAAAAGAGACAGTTCGTGGCTCTGCCTCTGGGTGGCAGTGTGTCTGGATTTACCTCCGAGGCTCTAAGTCCTCTCTATCAGTAGGGTTTTGTCCTCTATGGTATTTGGAATTGATTCGGGAAAGACCACTGCCCAGAGCTGGTTCCTTGCCACTGTCCGCTGTTTCCCAGGCTCCCCAAAAAGAACTTTCCCCTACAGGCTCTGCGAATGACCCCAACTAGGGAATCCCATGCGCTGGGTTTAATAATCAAATGCACGGATCTAAGGGGAACTGTAACAAGAGCCTGATAGTTGTGCGAATTCGCAAGCCTCCACCTTCCAGGTCTGCGCACAGTCTCCGCGCGCAGTCTCCGCGCGCCCACTCGCCCCTGGCACCAAGCAGCCAGCAGATTGGCAAAGTCCAAGGCTGCTCCTTTACATCCAGTCCAGCTATGGGCTCATTTTTCGCGTTCCCTTCTGCCAGCAGCCCTGTGGGGCCCCTTCCCCACTCTCGGGTCACGCTGGTCCCAGCGGCTGCGGACTCTGTGGGGCGCAGATTCCGCCCCACGCGCGCGAGCTCGGTCCTCCCTCCAACCCGAACTGCAAACCGCACCTTTAGGGGATGTCCAACCTTTCCGTGAGAAGAAGCAGTGCTCGTCTGAGTTCACGCAGTCACGCTGCTTGAGATCCCTTGTTTCCAGGTTAGTAGCTGGTCTCTGGATGCCGGCAACAATCACCCAAGATGGCGCAGTCTCCGCTGCTTAGCTGGCGCACCAGGAGAGGCTTCAGCCGCAGTCTCCAACCGTCCTTTTTTTTCCCTGGGGGGTTCTCAGTCTTTCCTAGCTGCAGACAATCTCTCAGCTGAAAATCCTCTACCTATTCGGGCTGAATGTTACCCGTTTCAGCTGCTCACCCTTATCTGCTCCAGGACAAGGCACAGGACACGTCCGCTTATACCTCCGCCATTTTCCCCGACCCCAGAAAGTAATCATTTGTAGTAAAATATGTGGATTGGCATATAAGCACAATTCTGATCTTGCAGTGATTATCCCATTTTAAATATAATTAAGAGGAGCATAAGTAACCTTTTTGCTCTTAAATGACAGCATTAGGATATCTACAGGTAGAAGAGTTTTACATAAGACTGCTTCAGAATATATAATCTCTTGTTTAGAGTAAGAATAATTTGGATGAGTTTTCATTAGTGAGGAATGTGAAATTTGTTGCCTTAAAGTTACATTCTGAATTGAGAAAATGGTAAGACTTTAGTTCAAGGATTTTTTTTTCTAATTTTTTCATCATAGGCTAATATTAATACAGATAGGTAAATGTCTGAGACTGAATTGTAGATCTGTAAAATGCTCACTTTTTAAGGATTCTAGGCACCTTTTTTTTTTTCATATTTTGGTAGACTAAGTTCCTTTCTTTAAAATTCTAAATCAGTTTCTTTGTCACTGGAAGTAATACAGAATAGTTATAAAAAAGGAAAAATTTAAATCCTCATTTCTTTGATTTCCCCCCCCCCCAAATAAGCATATCTTTTACTGTGAAGTAATGATACATAAAATGAATTTTCTCTATTATTAAAGTAAAGCTTATTATAATTTAGTGTGTGGTGTAACACCCCCCCCACACACACACACACACAAAAACCCTTCACATTCTTTTAATAGAATGTCTATATCCTTAGAAAAACAAAACATAGTCTAATATGTTTTGCATTAAATTTCTGTTTAACATCCCCTGGCTAGTAATAGTCAAAGTATTGTTTTAGGTATTCTTTTAGTAACCAAACTAAATATAGCTATAACATGCATCTTGTTAGAAAATTTAACTTTTATAGATGATCTTACAAAAGAGACAGGCATTACATGTCCCAGTTTGTCTAGAACAGTTCCAGTATCTGCCGGTTATTATGGAATAATTATTAATAGTATCATTTCATTTTTACAAGAATCCTAGTTTGGACAATAAATTTTTTTTTTAAATATATTTTATTGATTTTTCACAGAGAGGAAGGGAGAGAGACAGAGAGTCAGAAACAGCGATGAGAGAGAAACATCGATCAGCTGCCTCCTGCACATCTCCCACTGGGGATGTGCCCGCAACCCAGGTACATGCCCTTGGCCGGAATCGAACCCGGGATCCTCCAGTCCGCAGGCCGACGCTCTATCCACTGAGCCAAACCAGTTCCGGCAATAAATTTGTTAGATAAGATGCCATGTAGTGATACTGCTTTCATGTGATGCTACCAGTATTATCCTTTTTAGTTACAGAGTCAGTTTATGGAGGAAATGTTCATGTGTATAGTTGTGGATATGTAGATATCTGCACTGTATTTACAGTACATAAAGTTGTTGTGTGTTTTAGGCAACTTTTTATTATCTTAAAAAGCAATCAAGCCCGGCTGGTGTGGCTCAGTGGTTGAGCATTGACCTATGAACCAGAAGGCCACGGTTCGATTCCTGGTTAGGGCATACACCCAGATTGTGGGCTCGATCCCCAGTGTGGGGTGAGCAGGAGGCAGCGGATCAATGATTCTCTCTCATCATTGATGTTTCTGTCTCTCTCTCCCTCTCCCTTCTTCTTGAAATCAATAAAAATATATTTTAAAAAATTCAAATTTAGTCAGTTTGTTAATTTAACAATTTAGTCAATTTAACAGTTTAGTCAGTTAGTAATTTAACAATATTTTCCCATCCATGAATCACACTAAAAAAATTTAAAAAGCTAAGACCTTTTGCACTAACAAATTAAGGTACAATTATTTAATTTAATGCCATGTAGTTTCCCTGGTTTATGCCCTCTGCTCCATTGTCCAACTGGACCCCACAACTTATCAATCCAGGATAAGGTCACAGCTGAACTTGGCAGACATTGAATGTCTGAGCTACATGCTTTGACTCTTCCTAAAAAGAAATGATTGATTAGCTGATGTTTATCAGGCCTTTTCTCTTCTGACTAAAACTGTACATATGGACAATTATGAATTGACTCTATCTGATTATAAAGATTCTACTGATGAGGCGCTCTGCATTGTATTTGAAAAATTAAACATTATTTTTAGAATCTTATGAACTGAAATTTCTATCTACTTCCTTGGAAGATAATATTTTGGATATTTTTATTGTGATAAAATATACATAACAAATCATTTTAACCATTTTTTAGGTATATAGGGGATGATATTTTTGAAAGTATAATCTGTATTAATAATAGCTATATGGAACATATTCTAGCAATACTAAATCTTATTCTTGTTTTAGACAATCCGCCATTATCTGGATCCTTTGTGGCACCAGCTTGGAGCCAAGACTAAATCCTTGGTTCAGGATTTGAAGATACTACGAACTTTACTGCAATATCTCTCTCAGTATGATTGCATCACATTTCTTAATCTTCTGGAATCCCTGAGGGCAACAGAGAAGGCTTTCGGTCAAAATTCAGGTGGGAGATAAAAATACTAATATTCTCCTCGGAGCTGATTTGAATATAGTTCTTGGTTTCGTTGAGGAATCAGGTGTGGGGAGTGCTATGTTCACCTACATGATATACTTAGGCTTCAAATTACATTTTACATTCCTAGCGCAAGGATGTAGGCTTTATTGATAGCTAATGTTCCCGCCTACTTAACTTCTGTTCTCTATAGTAATAAATATTCATATCCATTCTGGGCAATTTTATTTCTAGAAAAAAAATCTGTATAATACAAGCAGTTCCCAACCTAGAAATAGCTTGCATTCTGGAAGGTTAGTTGTTAAGAATTTAAAATTCATTTTCCCTGCAGAAACAGTAAGGCAGCATGGGGTTTCACCAGCTAGAGTGCTGAAGACCAAAGATGAGATATTTGTAAGGAAACATAGCATCACATATGCCTGGGCATTGTCTTGCTTAGCTATCAGTGACATCCTTCCCTCACTCCTGTGGCCTAGGCCGGTGCTTTTCAAAGTATGGCCCATGGGCCCCTGAGGCCAAGACTTAATAGGATTCATAATTTTTACTGCTTCATCAGGGACCTTCTTGAGTGATAAACGGCAAATGCATTGAAATGAAGAATACACTGATGGTTAGTACACTTTGGCTCCACTGCCTTGATGGTGCTTAGGCACCAGCAGTGTTACGTACTAACGCTTTTGCACCGTCATAGGAAATGTCAGTGCAGTGGGGAGAAGTCAAATAATGAGTTAGTATTATTATGAGAGAAGTTGTGTTATTATGAAGATAGACCCCGTGAAAATATGTTGGGGTCCCCCAAGAGCCTAGAGGCCACACTTCGAAAACCACTGGTCTGACCAAACCGTGATAGAGGCCACAGTTCAGAGAAGAACAAGATGGCAGCCAGGTGTATATATAGATCATGGGACCATGAGAGGTTCTTTAAAATTTGAAGGTGTTTGTTTTTTTTTTAACTCTTTATATTAGGTTGGCTGTTTCTTGACTCCAGCACCTCAATGTTTGTAAATGCTCGAGCAAGGGTTTATCGTGTTCCAGATGCCAAAATGAGTAAAAAAGGCAAAATGTCCGAAAAAATGGAGATTAAAGAAGAGCAAGGTATCTTGTAGGCTTAAGTCTTTAAATGTGTCTTTTATTTCAGTATTTGGTGTGGAATTGCTTATCAAGTTACACTGAAATTTTAAATCTTTTTTGGCCATGTGAAAATGTGTACCTGTCTGTTAAGTGTAGGTTATATGTAACATATGTAACGTACATTAAAAGTATTCACCACGGCAAAAAACAAACAAAAGAAAAATGTATTCACCATGGCAAATCCTTAGAATCCATAATCAAGGACTTCCAAGTAACAAATGCCAAGTATCAATCGAGTGTATTCTTACTGCTGCAAAAGAAGTATAGATTTTTATTTTAACTTCAGAGTAATTACTAGTTGGGGCACTTAAAGTCTTAGTGGAACATTTTAACATCCCTTTAGTGTTTAGAGAACATAAATGTACTAGAATGAGGCAAATATATATTTTATTCCAATATAATTAATATCATTAAGTTTTTAAAATTAAATTTATTGGGGTAATATTGGTTAATAATATATAAGTTTCAGGTGTACAATTCCATAATGCATAATCTGTATACTGCATTGTGTAGTCTCCTTTCTTTTTTTTTTCTTTTTTTTTAAAATATATTTTATTAATTTTTTACAGAGAGGAAGGGAGAGGGATAGAGAGTTAGAAACATCCATGAGAGAGAAACATCGATCAGCTGCCTCCTGCACACCCCTTACTGGGGATGTGCTTGCAACCAAGGTACCTTGCCGTTGACCGGAATCGAACCTGGGACTCTTCAGTCCGCAGGCCGACGCTCTATCCACTGAGCCAAGCCGGTTAGGGCAGTGTGTAGTCTCCTTTCATCACCATATATTTGACCTCTTGCCCCTCTGATAACCACCATACTGTTGTCGGTGTCTATAAGTTTGTTTATTTTGTTTGTTCATTTGTTGTTTTCTGTTTTATATCCCACGTGTGAGTGAAATTACATGATTCTTGTTCTTTTCCATCTGACTTATTTTACTGGCATGATACTCTCAACCTACACCAAACTAAAAAGTTTCTGCACAGAAGAAACCAACAGAACAAAAAGGCAACCAACTGAATGGGAAAAGATATTTGCAAACAATATCTTTGGTAAGGGGCTAATATCCAAAATATGTAAGGAACTCATACAGCTCAACAACAAAAATCATTGGTTTCTTAAGGCATGGGATAAGGTTACTGCTTACTTTCTGGTTCAAAGATCTCTTTTAAAACTTAAACATATTAGTGTTGTGAAATAAAAATTTGACTGTGTCTAATTCTATTTTATGTTCAGGATTGTGAAAATCATGGGGATTTTAGAAACAGTGAATACTGTTCCTTTCTACTGATTTTTTTTGAGTAGCAGGTCATATATAGCATCACAATTGACAGATAACACAGACTTATCTCTTATTAGTGACTTTGAATATCACTTTCTATCAAGGCATTATGAAATTTGTATTAATGTTGGTTTGAAGTGCCTTTGATTTAAACCACAAGGAGACTTCTTTCAAGGAAACAGATTCTCCCTGGCATTATGGAGGAAGCCCAAAGGAATGGGCTTATGGAGTGATGCTTGCGTTATCTATTGATTTGAAAATCTTCAGAATACTTCGTGGGTAAAAATTATCACATAGAATGAGATTATCTTTTATTTCTATACAGAAACAAAAAAGGAACTGGTCCTGGAAAGCAACCCAAAGTGGGAAGCACTGACTGAAGTACTGAAAGAAATTGAAGCAGAAAATTCGGAGAGTGAAGCCCTTGGTGGTCCAGGTAGGAAAAGGAAGATGCTGACATCTGCTTTCAAAATCAAGCCAATGAGTCTTTTTTATTAGCTCTTTAAAAATAGCTTACTACTTTGTTTATAAAATGTAGGAGAATAACTGCAAATTAACACAGAAATCTAGCAGAAGTCCCCTATCTGTATGACTTTCTCCAGGTTAAGTCACTATGTATTCATGAAGCAGGTGCTTTTACTGGTTGGGTTCCCAGGAATTCTAGTAAAAGACACAGCTAATCTCCACATATATATTTACCAGGCTTGAAATCTGGAATCCCCAAGGAGCAAGCTAAAGGGTCTTATGTTTTATTTCCTTAGCAAGTATCTTCTCAGGGAAGCCTAAACTATTATATAGAGTGACATTGACTTAGCCTTACAAAAATTCCAACTTTTAGGGCTGCTTTCTTCAAACATGAGTATACTAGATTAACATAGACTAAGCCTGACCTAAATTAAAAAAATAAAACCAAACAGAAAATAAAAGAAAACTAGATTTTTAAACTAACTGAGTCTTTGAAATCCTGCAAAGCAATAAAGGCAAGCATACAATCCTTTTATTAGTAAATGTGTTGGTGATATTATCCCAGACCAAAGTCTCACATGCTCAACTAGAAAAATAAAAAATATACAGAAAAAAGAGAAGGCAAAAAATTGTGTCTGGCATCCATGTTATTAACATTGGCCTTTATTAACAAAATTAACTTTGGCACAATTCCTTCTAGCCTTCTTTTCCTGTATCTTCTATTTCACATTGATAAAGTCATATGTAGATGAAATTTCTGGATATAGAATTGATGAGTCAAATGATACTAACATTTTTAAAGTTCTTGAAACATATTACCACATTGATTTACAAAAAGTTTTTATCAACTTTCATTTCTTCTAGCAGTATAAGAATTTATTTCTTTTTCACTTAGGTAACAATGACTAGAGAGTCTATCTATTTGTGTGTATATGTGCACGTCCTATATAATATAAAGCTAATATGCAAATTGACCTAACAGCAGAACGACCGGTCACTATGACGTGCACTGACCACCAGGGGGAGCGTCGCTCAATGCAGGAGTTGTCCCCTGGTGGTCAGTGCGCTCCCACAGGGGAAGCGTTGCTCAGCCAGAAGCCAGGCTCGCCAGCGGGCTTAAGGCTGGTGAATGCAGAGGCAGTGGCAGGAACCTCTCCCACCTCCGTGGAATTGCTAAGGACCCCTTGGGGGTCCCAGACATGCACAAGCTGGGTTGAGGGAGGCTCCCCCCCCACCCCACCCCCCAGTGCACGAATGTCCTGTACAGGGCCTCTAGTGTAGGTGTAATTTATCAATTTGATTGGAGAAAAATGTGATCTTGTTTTAAGTTTTGATGGTTGATAGGTTCAGTATTTTCTCAAATGCATTTCCTCTTTTGTCTTAGTTTTCTTTGCCAACTTAGGCTATGTCCTTAGTTTATATCATCTTTTACACAGTAAAGATACTAACATTTATCATTGTTGTATAATGTTCTTTTTTTGTCTTTTGTTTTTTAATGCACAGTGTTTTATTCTTATAGAGTCGGTCTTAACTTATAGATATCGATCTTCCTGAGATTTTTTTTCTGTTGCTTTTAAGCCTAGAAAATCATCTGTAGCCAGACAGATGAAAAAGAGTCACCTTTTTTTAAATAATTTAATATTTAACATTTGACTCTGTAGTCCACTTGGAATTTATTTTGGTGTATAAGATTCTCTGGGAATTATTAATAAGAGATTTTTAAAAGCCTCCATTATATATTAATCTTTCATAAGATTAAGTATTTCTGGCTTCAACTTAAAGTTTTACATGATCCTGCATCTAAGACCCTTTTAAAACAAATTACAAATGTTCTGTCTTTAGCACCAAGAGATAAAATGTGTCTTCCTTGTGAGGAAAGGGGTGAGGGGGCCCATAGGGAATAGTGATATAATACTGTTTTCTAATTTTAGGTCAAGTACTTATTTGTGCAAGTGATGACCGAACGTGTTCCCAGCTAAGAGAGTATATCACCATGGGAGCAGAGGCCTTCTTGCTGAGACTCTACAGGAAAGCCTTTGAGAAGGAGAGCAAAGCTGAGGAAGTGTGGGTGGCTTTCAGAAAGGAGGATGGTGCAAAGAGAACTGTGAAATCTAACAAAAGACCCAAAGACCCCCAAAACAAAGAAAGAGCTCCTGCCAAAGAACGGGCTCTCAAAAAGAAAAAACAAAAGTTAACGTTAACTCAGATGCTGGAGAAACCTGAAGAACTTGAAGAGGAAGGGGATAGCAAAGAAGGATACCCTAGAGACTTATGCAGCAGCCCAGAGAGCTGCTTAGAAGAAATCAAGCATGAGGAGTTTGATTTAAACTTGTCATCGGATGCCGCTTACGGAATTCTGAAAGACCCCCTCATCATCATCCACCCACTTCTGGGTTGTAGCGACCCCTATGCTCTGACGAGGGTACTCCACGAAGTGGAGCCAAGATACGTGGTTCTGTATGACGCAGAGCTAACATTCGTGCGTCAGCTCGAAATTTACAGGGCAAGTAGGCCCGGGAAACCGCTCAGGCAAGTTATAAAGAATGTGGAGTGTGAACTGCATCTGTAAGGCTTCACATTCACAGTTCTTTAGGCTTTAGCACCGAAACTATCCCTGTTGCATGTGGGTTTTCTTATCTTTCACGTTCTGTTGTTATGTGTTGATTACATTTATGAAACCTTATTTTGCTCTCTGATGAATCGGGGAGCGTGCATAGGAAGGATATCCAATGTAGCATAAGAGTGAGTCCAGAGGACTGTTCGTGATCTCATTACTTGCTGCTCTGTTGTTATGTTCCATATTCTTTATGCACTGGTTTGTACCTTATGGGGTGCTCTATCTGAACGAGTCTAGGAAATTTATATCCTGACTTCTCCCCAAAATTAATGTCATTATGACTCAGCTAAATAATTTCAATCTTCTAAAACGTCTTTCTTATAAATTTTAAGAAGTGACTCTGAGTTACATTCACATTAAACTAAAGTATTTGAGGAATTATTGTGCCAAGTTTTCTTGAGTTTCAAGAAATAATCAGGTGAACAATCTACAGAAATATCAGATGAGAAAATGATGCCTCCCAAAGAATATAGTGTTCTGGCTCTCCAGTTATCTGAGGGGAAATAAACAACAAAATTAATATCCTGAACACAGTCTGAACCACAAAACAGAGCCAAAGAAATTTTTTTCTAGCAGTTTAACGAATGCAGCCTTTCAGAGTAGAGATGAATGGAGGAAGTGGATCAGAAATAATGCAGAATGAAGAGATTAGATGAAGCTGGTAAAATAATTATAGGCTGGTAAATTTTTCATACTTTGCTATTGATCAACTTTGTAGATAGCTTGTCTGTTCTTTGTTGCCTGAGAATAAAATAGTGTGATATTTGCAAACAAAATGTCAGAATCAGAAGGAACCTGGGAATTCAGCTGCTCACTGTGTCAGTGGGAAATGGAAGCCCACAAATGGCGAACGACTTCCCTCAGCCATGTGGCACATTCATGGAAGAGCTAAGGTCTCTGGACTCATTGTCCAATGGTCTCTTCCCTGTTCACACTTCAAAGAATCTAGGAAGGTGAAGTCTAAAAGAAAAATCGAGGGCTGCAAAAGGGAAATATCTCTGATAGAAGGTGCAGGAAAGGGACAGAAACGGTGCTTAATTCATCTTCATAGCAATAAGCAAGGTAGAAAAGCAGACCTTTCCTAAAAGAATAGCATATATCAAGTTATCCCTTGAGGAGCCTGTTGTAATCCATATGTCTTCAGTGTCTGTGTGCTTATGTAAAATGTGCGATGACTCAGCGCTGTTAAGACATAAGAAAGAACTGAGAAATTGCTTGGTGAAGATAAAGTTCATATAGATTTCATTTGTTTATTTCTCACTAATATGCACTTTCATAAGCTGCTTTTTACAACGACTGTCCAACTTCTTAAATGCTTGTTTGGCAAAGATGCAAAGAAACATTGAAAATAGAGAAGCCACTGAGATTTTGTGTTTTCTGGTTTGTTTGTAGTTATTCTATCCCTCCCGTTCTATTTCACTGTTTACCTAAACTCTGTTCTTCCTTTGGCAAAAGAAAAGGACCCATATGGCAGTGAGACCTTTAACATGTGGGGTTCAGGCAGCTGAATTTCAGTATGATTAATGGAACTTTTATCCTTAGTCCAATATTTATTATTTGAGCACTTCAGGTTGCTTATTTCAAATACTATGCTCTTCCTTTCAGGGATTACAAGTTACGTCTTTGCAATCTAAAAGAGTTCTGTCCTCATTTGCAGGGTTTACTTTCTCATATACGGAGGTTCGACTGAAGAACAACGCTATCTCACTGCTTTGCGGAAGGAAAAGGAAGCTTTTGAAAAACTCATCAGGTAATGCATAGACAGTCAGAAAGCACGGGCTCTATTGGAAAGGCTTCTCTGGGCGGGCCAGTGTCTAACAGCCCTCTGGGAGGATGGAGAGGAGAAGAGGTTGGGGAGGATCACATGTAGGTAAACCCACCTCCAATTGCTTTTCAGTGCTTTCATAGGATATTAGAAATGTGCCTGTAAAGAAATATAACTAAAACACTGCTTTTCTAAGATATATGTTCTTAAAACTCTCTCTTCCTCTCCCCATGCACAAGATTTCTCCCATTCCTTTGAACTATGATTTTTTTAAAAGCCCTGTACAATTTGCATTGTCTGTGGTGCGTGACTGCTTGACTATTTACTGGGAAATACTTTTTACATCCAGGTCAGTTTAGATCAGTAGATCGCTCTGGGAAAATATTTTTGAAAAGGTATGATCTTTATCTGAACATAAGTGTATGCTTTTGAGAACGAGTACCCTACATCTCGTCCTACGAGGGTTCTACATCTAAATAGAAAAGGCTTCCTAGTTTAATATAAGGAAAATGTTTCTCAGTGAGATATTCACACACTGGATGGTGCCGGGGTTCCTGTCCCAGCATCAAGAAGGGTTCAGGAATCTGGAAAAGGCTGTGCGTAGATGACATAGGAATCCAGAGACTATTAAAGAGCCCAGAGACGAGATATAATTTTGAAAGGCATTGGGGGTCAGAGAACCTTCAGCTAAAGGATCTGAAGACTTCCTTCTTGTCTAGGACCCTTGCTTTTATTAACACGATTTGTCCTAAGGCAAGGTGGAGATATTACACTTCAAAGGGCACAGAAGCATTGTCAGTTTGGGGGAATTAGCCTCCGGCTGTTCAGGTGTTTGGCCAGTAGGAGGCAATAACATGTAGATTAAGATGCCCTTTAACTGTCTGGCAGCCACAAGCAGTTTCCTATTCAGGTTTGGGGAAATGCCTTTAGCCATTCCCAACAGGTGACTACATGTGTGACTCAACCCTGTTGAGTTCCCAAGTTTCGTCTCTTGAAATTATGACATGCTGGAATTGGTTCCCGGCAGGATGGCTACCTCTCACCCCTGGTGGTGTTTGAGAAATCTGATAACCTCCCACCAGGGACATTGTCAAGGAGATCACAGCTTGGTGAGGGAAAATGGATCAGATGATCCCTTAGGGGCCTCAGAAGCCAGGACAGGGCTGGACAGGGCATCCTGGAGTTGAGGCAGAGAAAAGGTTAGACCAGAAGAGACTATGACCTGAGCTGAGAATAATGGCTATACCCATCTTCCAGGCCTCTGACATTGGCAGTGTATCAATGGCAATGAGAAGGCAGAGACCCTTTTTAGTGGTAGCTAGCCTGCCAGGGCCCTGGGCAAAATTTCAGAGTTGACAACCATCCTCCAACACTGGCTGTGGACTCTCAGTATATGCATAAAATATACACAGACCCAGTTTGTCCAGGGGTGTTGAGTGAATCAGTGCCACTGAGTCCCTATGGAGGGGCTCAGCATACCACATGCATATATCTTTCCTCTCCTCTGTGATTGTGACGTTCCTTATTCATGGAGTCTTCCAGCTTCTAGTCATACAATTATTAGTCCTTTCAGCCTATGGAAATATATTTTCTATTAACATGTTTTGTGGAATGGTTTATATGGTATGTGTTTGGGGGGTTGCACGTTTTTTGAAGAAGGTATTATAACAAACAAGGTATTATATATAGGCTATCTGTTCTTGGTCCAAAGTTTTTAGTGCATCTCTGTGTCTTCTATATCTTTACTTTTCCAAGATTCAGTCAACAGATATTTATTGAGCATCTATTATGTGCCAAGCCCTGTGCTTATATTAAAGTGCTTAAGTTATAGCAATGGTGCAGAAAATGTCTCTGCCCTCCAAGAACTTGTCCTCTAGTGGAAAAGACAGACATTAAATAATTAAGCATTCAATGAATATTATAATTGGCACGTGCAGAGTGTTGCAGGCTATGAAGGTAAAAGAGATGGGTGTAACAAGAGAGTGTGTCAAAGAGATCTAACCCAGTGTTAGACTAGGGACATCCTTACTACAGAAGTGATCTTTAAGCTGATACATGAATGTGTGCTAGTCGCTAGGTAGACGAGGTGGGCAAGGGGGTTGTGTTGACCAAGGGTGTGTATGAAGGTTCAGAGGTGCAAGAAGGCTGTTGAAAGACTTAAGACTTGACTCCAAAGGCAATGAGACACCATTGAAGAGCTCTAAGTATACTTTTAAAGGCTCCCTCTGGCATCAAACTGAGGAATGGATGGAGCAGGGAAAGTAGTCAGGAAGCTATTGCAATTGTCTGAGAAGGTGGTAGCCAAGATCCAGTTGATGAGGAGAGAGGAACAGATTTAAGAGAGATTTAGGAGCTGGAGTCAGAGAACTGGTGATCCTGGATGTGGGCTGGTACCTTCTAAACATTCCTTCATTCTTTTTAAAACATCCTTTGCTTAAGGTTTCTGTGATTAAAGTAAGTGCCACCACGTTACAAATGAGCACACAAAGCTAAAACATTCAGATTAGGTTACTCACATTGGTCTTCCTGTTGAGGATCCCCAAGACTACCCTAAGGCTCAGTGATTCACTAGAAGGACCCACGGGTATCTCACACAGTTACGGTTTATTACAACAGGATACCCATGGAAATCAGCGAGGGAAAGAGCACCCGGGGAAAGCCCGGGCCGATCCAGGCAGAGGCTTCTGGGTGCCCTCGCCCAGCGGAGGCACACAGCCCAGCTTACTTCTCCAGCAGCAGCAGTGCATGACGGCTCACGCAGTGCTGTCCACAGGGCGCCCAGCTGAGCATCGTTATTGAGGGTCAGTCACACAGACAGAGTACCAACCTGACAGCCTCTACCCCTGAAGCAAAAACGCATGTTAGCATAAAGCATCTGATCCAACTGGTGCTGTGTGGCCCCAGGCCTCAGGCGTACAGAAACCAGACAGAATGCTCCAGGGGCTCAGAGCTCATCTCCCAGAAGCTGGCCAGGGCCAGTCCCCAGGAGACAGGCCTTTCTTAGGAATGTGCAGGGTTTGAGCAGCCCAAGCCTGCTGAGTTAACACTTCCCGCACAATGCTGTCGCCTGAGGAGCCCGGTCGGTGTGGGGAGGAAGGTACTGAGGAGGTGAGTTTTTATGCCCCAGGCTTCCTTCATGAGGCTGCCTCTTCTCTGGTACAGCAGGGAGAAGAGTACTTTAGCAGATTGTAGCACGGTATTGGGGGCCCCAGGTCCTTCCTGGTTTATGTAAGTAATTCTGTAGATCAGAGGGCTCGGTGATGAGGTGTGGATAAGCCTGGCGCTTCCTGGAAATCTTACTCAGCAGAACCCGGAATGTGGACTGTCTCCTACATTTCAATCTATACAATAGTCTCCATAGCAGATGTTAATGTAATTTTTATCTAAGGTCTGGCATAATTTTCTAAACTCTCTCAATGGTGATTGTCTACTTATTATAAGTTAGATCTTCCCATATTAAATAGCAATCAGAAAGTCATACTATTTAGAATCTTAAAATATTTTCTCAGAAAACCTGGGGAATTTGAGAAGTGTTTGTTTTGAAAAGCAAAATATATGTGAGGTGCATTACTGAAAGAGCATTTGCATTGAACCTGTACTTGGAGAAAAATTTAATGTCAGAGTCAGAAAATGTGCTTTTGCCAGGACCCCCTTCATGGGTGATGTAAGAGTAAAAGCAGTACGACTATTTAAAATAGCCAGAGAAGCACGAATCAAGCAAGCGAGCTGGTGCTGAAAAGATTATTTGATGGAACTGAAGATGAGTAGATTACAGATGAGTAAAGAGAAAAAAGATTGCCCTTCTAAGTGTTTATAAAAAATGCTCCCTGGATCGGAAAATTAGTAATAACATTCTGAGTACACATAGTTTTGGAAAGGTCACTGCTTTTCAAAGGAAGGGGCAAGATTATCTGAAATGTTACAACTAGAAAATATGATCATAAAATGGGTTAGTATGAGGGTTTGAGTAAAGGCCCATTGGAAGAGACTTCAGTTCAGCGCCTCCTCCCTATATTGTCATGTACAAGCAATTCACGCATCACTGAAGATGTTGAAGGGAAAATAAGAAACTTCAGTATTTTAGATTAAATGGAAGTAGGCATCTGAATTTTTAAATTATTTTGTGTCTGTCACAGAGAGTACTTGAATAATTATGTAAATGCTGAAAGCAAGGGACTGAATATAATTATGGCAGATTTCTGTTAAATTAATTTGAGAAGACAGTATTTTCTTCACAGCTGTGGTTTCAGGAGTATATTTTTTCTCAGACCCAGTTTGCAGTTATGTTATAACCTTTAATGGTAAACTAGCTGTTTTATTTAACAATGTTGATTGAAACAGTTGTGGAATCACTTAAAAGTAATCTTCAGTTTGTTAGCATAATCGTGGATAATTAGGGGATAAGGTTACCACCTTATCAGAAAAGTACACTTAGGTCTGGCCAGTATGACTCAGTTGATTGGGCGTTGTCCTGTGCACCATAAGGTTGCTGGTTCGATTCCCTGTTCGGGCACATGCTCAGGTTGTGCAGGAGGGGGCATGCAGGAGGCAGCCCATCACTGTTTGTCTTTCATCGATGTTTCCCTCCCTCTTCCTTCCTCACTCTCTAAAATCAATAAAAACAGATTAAACAAAGAAAAGTGCACTTATAATAGCAGCTAACCTTTTTTATAATTACTAACTATGTGACAGGCACTGTTCTGAGTGCCTTACATAGAATGTGTAATCCTTGTAACAGTTTTTTAAGGTAGGTTTTCTTATCCCCATTTTACAGATGAAATCGAGACACTGAGCCATTAAATGACTTGCGTAAGACCACACAGACAGTAATTTCAAAAAGTGATTTCAAATCCAGGAAATAAGAATTCTCTAGAGTCTGCACTGCACCATGCTGTCCTGCCACTCACAGATTACAAATCCGTCAGGAGACGGGAGTGCACCCAGGTGTGATGTGCAGCTTAGCCAGTGTAAAGAATAGAAAAAAAGAGAGAAAATCCTCAATGTTAACCCAAATGTGAAAGAAAAAGAAATTTAAGAGCAAGAATTTTTTTGAATGATTGGTCCTTTGTCCTCACAGGGGTGGGCAAACTTTTTGACTCGAGGGCCACAATGGGTTCTTAAACTGGACTCAGAAGAAGGAGCTGCGGCCGTGTTCCCCGACGTTGCCATGTTAACACTGCTGCTGGTGAAGGAGCGGAGGGGAGAGCAAGAGAACCCTCCGCTCTTTCAGCTCCGCGGGCCGGATAGAACAGCCGAACGGGCCGGATTCGGCCCGCGGGCCGTAGTTTGCCCACAGCTGGCTAGTAGATACAATGGAACGTAATGAGCGGCTGCCGGAACCATTGTCATTGCAAAGAATTTTCCAGCAGGCAACACCTGGCACTGGTATTGAGAATAAGGAGGAAAAATTGAACCGGAACTGCTACCTAACACCTTGCGTCTAAAATGGTGTACTGATTATAACTGTGCATTTGTATATCATTTCAAATAGAATGGAAATTAAAATTATAATATCTGTTGTTCAGTGGTATCATTTAGTGGTACCCTGCTCTAAAATCTCCTTTGTCATCCAGAGTGGTTGGAGAATGGGTCCATCTGGTTTCATTTCCTTCTGTTTGGAAAGTCTTTGCTGTTTAACCCTTGTTGAAATTATTAGTTAATACTGAAGATTCCTCTTCTGTTTCACCTCACTCTAGTCTCTTTTAGTGCAGTTTTCTCCATGTCCCCCCATCTCTCATGGTTGCTTTGTTTCTTCAACTCAGTAGCAAGCCCTACCGGGAAGGGAACAGCCTTATTCTTCTTGTCTGTCATATCTTGTACTAATTGGACACAAACAGTACTTGCTGTTTCAAGGCCCTGGCCAGTTTGGCTCAGTGGATAGAGCTTTGGCCTCCAGACTGAGGGGTCCTGGGTCCGATTCCAGTCAAGGACACATGCCCAGGTTGTGGGCTCAGTCCCCAGTAGGGGGTGTGCAGGAGGCAGCCGATCAATGAGTCTCTCTCATCATTAATGTTTCTATCTCTCCCTCTCCCTTCCTCTTTGGGGGGGGGGGGGCGGGAAAGAATATAACATACTTTTTCTTTGGTTATAGATGATCTTATCGTGATTGTAGTTCCTGATTACAAATCATTGTTATGAATGTGCAGTTCTGTTGATTTAAGCAGTATAAGGTACTGAGCTACCTTGAAGACAAGAATTATCATGTTAACTATATTTGCATCTAGAGTACCTAGCACAGCATATAGGCACACTGATAAATATTTTTAAATACTTGCACCGGTAGGTGAATCAGTGCTGAGATGCTGATTTTTTTTGTTTAAATCTCAGTTGGAAATTTGCTTTCTTGAATCAACCCTGATTTTTCCTTTAAAATTGAGTGATTAATGGGGTTTTTTAAATCGGAGTTCCATCATGTATGTTTTTATTTTCTAAAATCATTGATTTTTAACCATCCCTATTTATGATTACTCCGAAAGTATCCTACATAATAAAACCCTAATATGCAAATCAACTGAATGGCAGAACAACCAGTCACTATGACGAGCACTGACCACCAGGGGGCAGACGCTCAATGCAGGAGCTGCCCCCTGGTGGTCAGTGTGCTTCCACAGAAGCCAGGCTCATGGCTGGAGAGTGCAGCAGTGGTGGTGGGAGCCTCTCCTGCTTCCGTGGCAGCACTAAAGATCCCTTGGTGGATGTCTGACTGTAAGCCGGCAGGCGGACATCCCCCGAGGGGTCCCAGTCTGCGAGAGGGCACAGGCTGGGCTGAGGGACACCCCTACCCCCCCAGTGCATGAATGTCGTACAACGGGCCTCTAGTTGGAATATAAATTATTTAAATTATTTTTAATGCTCAATAACATATTAGCATGTTTTTAAATTAAATGTTTCAATAATTTATCTGCAGTGTTTTTACATGCTTATTTCATGTCTGAAAGTTCTTAAAGAACATATAAAATAGAAAATAAACAGCAGCTTTTTTAACTCTGGAAGATGGGAAGTAGTACCCAACCAAAAAATCCTTTTCTTGCCCATCACTTGTCTGGGCATATTGACTTCTAAAGTATTTCTTGTATTCTTTTTTACCACTATAGTCATGTTGGTCATTTTCTATATTATAAGTTACAAAAGATTAAAGTCTGGAATTTCTAAATTAAGTCCAAAATGTTTAAAGTGTTTTTCTCTCGCAGGGAAAAGGCTAGCATGGTTGTCCCGGAAGAAAGGGAAGGCAGAAGTGAAACAAACCTAGACCTGGTAAGAGGCTCCCAGTCTGCAGGTGATCCCACCGACACTCGGAAAGCAGGTGAGTCCTGCCCTCCCGTTGCCTCTAAAGGAGGCTGTGAGATTCCAGAGTTTCTATGCCGAGACTTGGTTTTCTCAACAAACTTAAAAATGGATGTCTGCTCCCAAACCCTAGTCTCCACTCTGCCATTTAGTAACCCTGTATTCTTCCTGAACCTAAGGCTCCCCACCTGTAAAATAAGGGGGGTGTAGTTGATGCACCCCAGCTTGGAAAATTAGCTATGTTCCAGCACTGCTTTTAAATGTGGTTGGTTGAGACTGAATATACTTTTGCAAAGAAATTTTTGTAAATGATGATTAGGTTCTTATCTTAACTGGAAGAAGCCCGTTTAACCAGAGATAGAGTTGTTTAGGTACATTCCCACTTATCTTTCTGGATTTGTTTATTGCTTCTTGAAGCTTCTCCAGATCCCAGGGGTGTGCACTCTCATTGCTGTGCAGTATCTGAACTGCAGCAGACCACCAAGACCTGCTGAATTCCAATCGCACCCTGACCCAGGAATAATATTTCCCATTCCCACATCCCATTTCCCCATGGCAGCAGCTGAGATCAGTAAGTGACAGAGAAAAGCAGTATAATTGAGTTGATTTAACCTTTGATGGGGTCAAGCGCAGTCAGAGCAGTAGGTCTCAGAATTTAGTGTAATTAAGAATAACCTCAGCCCTGGCCAGGTGGCTCCATTGGGTGGAGTGTTGTCCCATACACCAAAAGGTTGCAGGTTTGATTCTTGGTCGGGGTGTGTACGGGAAGCAGCTGATCAATGTTTCTCTCCCACATCGATAATTTCTCTCTCTTTTCTGTCTCTCTGTCTTCCTCTGTTTATAATCAATAAAAACATATCCTTGGGTGAGGATTATTAAGAAATAAAAATAACCCCAGATGCTTGTAAAAACTGTGGACTTACAGGCCTCAGTTCATAGGCATTCCAGTTCAGTAGATCTGAAAGCGTCTCCGTGGTCCTTGGATCATCCTTTGGGAAACAGTCCCTCAGAGCATCTAGGTCTTTTGGAAGAAGATTCCTATTAACTTGAACAGGTTGGTGGCATTTCATGCAGAACTTTAGAATGTAAGGCAGTGTGAAGGAAGATAGATTTGAGCGTGGAGGTACCACTCAGAAAGCCACTCACTGAAATCTGTCCTTTTGCGTTCAGTCCTCTGAGCCCTGGGTTAGTTGCCTATGGCTGCTGTAATAAATTACCACAAACTTAGTGGCTCGAAACAACACACATTAATTATGTTACAATTATCTTACTAGGGGCCCAGTGCATGAATTCGTGCACATTGAAAGGAACTGTGGGCCGTGAGGCTGTGGTGGGCACAGGGGCAGGTCTCGGCCCATCCTCGCGCCCCCGCCCAGCCCCTCCCACCGCAGCCCCTAGTCCCCTCTCTACCGGCAGCCCCGCTCCCACATGCCCATTGCTGGTGTCGGCCCTAATCACTCCACACCGTCAGTGGGTGTGAATGGCAGCTGCCGACCCCAATCACCCCTCAGGAGCAGGGGGAGGTGGAGAAGCCCTGCGGGGCGATCGGGGCCGGCAACTGCCGCTCACACCTGCTGATGGCACTGAGTGATCGGGGCCGGCACCAGGCGCCGGCAGTGGGTGCGAGCAGGGCTGGCACCAGCAGCAAGTGCAAGCACCCAGGTGGGACTGCGGCACGGGAGCAAAGAATTTTCAGTAACCATCAGAGGCCCACCCCAATGACAGCAACCGGTGCCCTGCCTTGGTCTGGTGCCCCTGCTCACCTGCTCCACCATCTCACTGCAGCCAACACCTGCCATGTTCCGTGCTCTGCTGCCTGCTGCCGATGCCCACCATGTTCTGCGTGCGCCTCCTGGTGGTCAGCACATGTCATAGCAACTGGCTATTCGGTTGTTCTGCCGTTCGGTCTATTTGCATATTAGGATTATATAGAGAGAGATAGATAATTCCAAAGTCCTGTGGGTCTCACTGGGCTAAAATGAAGGTGTTGGCAGGGCTGCATTCCTCCTTGGGGGTCTGGGAGAGAACCCCTTTCCTTTCCAGGTTCTTTCTAGAGGCTGCCTGCATTCCTTGGCTTATGGCCCCCTCATCCACCTTCAAAGGCAGTAGTTCCAACTCTAACTTTCCCGCTTTCCTCTTTCACATGTAAGACACTTGGTCCTGCCTGGAAAATCCCAAGTCGTCTCCCAATCTTAAGCTCTGTAATTTAATCACATTTGCATATAAAGTCACATACGTATGGGTTCCGAGGATTAGGACATGGACCTCTTTACGGGCTGTTATTCTGCCTACCACAGCCTTTGTGTAGTGAAGTCTTTAACCCAGAAGCAATAGCATCCCCTGAGAGCTTATTATAAATGCAGTCTTAGACCCTATCTCAGACAGAGCCTGGGATTGACAAAAGTAGGTTTATAGTTGTAATACAAATAATGCAATAATTAATAAATAATAATACAAGAATAAACTCTTTTGTAGTCTCACAACTGTAATCCTATTTTTGCCAACCGCTGTTTAGAATTTGCTCTTTACCATATAATTTCACTCATATGTGGGATATAAAACAGAAAGTAACAAGAAGGAGGGAGACTGCAGCCGTGGGCAAACTACAGCCTGCGGGCCGGATCCGGCCCGTTTGAAATGAATAAAACTAAAAAAAAAAAAAGACCGTACCCTTTTATGTAATGATGTTTACTTTGAATTTATATTAGTTCACACAAACACTCCATCCATGCTTTTGTTCCGGCCCTCTGGTCCAGTTTAAGAACCCATTGTGGCCCTGAGTCAAAAAGTTTGCCCACCGCTGAGGGAGAGGGTACAAGGGGTCAAATACGTAGTGAGGGAAGGAGACTCGACTCTGGGTGGTGAGCACACAAGGCACTATACAGATGATGTATTATAGAATCAGCCACCTGGCACATAGAATGTTAGCAAACAATGCCACCTCAATAAGTTTAACTTAAAAAAAGAATAAATCTGGGTATTAGGAATTAAAAAAAAAAACACAATAGAATTTGCTCTTTAACGTGATCCTCGTGGTTCACATGCACATGACAGTGTGAGGGGCTCTGTTCCACGGTGTTCTTGCTTTTCCTACCGTCTTCCGTTTTCCCACCTCGGGACCCATTGATATAAGCACTCAAAGTTCCAAAATGGTTCCCAGCAGCTCGTAAGGCAATTTATTCAGCAAGTATTTTTAGGCATCTGCAGTGTGCCAGGCTCTGCCCTAGGAACTGGGAATACGTAACCAGTGAAATGTGTTCAGTGCAATGGTGAGGGACTGCAGAGGGAACTACAGAGGGAGCGCGATAGCACATGCTGGTATCTATGAATCATTGTTAGAAATAATGATTCTAACTTCCCTATTCATTCTATTTAGCTCAAGAGAAATTGCCTTTATTTACTTTATAAACAAGCCTTTTTAAAATATAGAAAAATACGGAGTATTAACAGTACTATGTAACCATGCATCGTAGATTAATAAAAAAATAATTTTAAACTTTAATTGTTGTATTCCATCTTCTACAAATTCTCCCTCAGGAACATTACTTAAAATGCCACTTTTTCTCAATAGGTGGCCAGGAACAGAAAAGTGTACAGCAAACTATAGTGGTGGATATGCGTGAGTTTCGAAGTGAACTCCCGTCCCTGATCCATCGCCGGGGCATTGACATTGAGCCAGTGACCTTAGAGGTTGGAGATTACATTCTGACCCCAGAAATGTGTGTGGAACGCAAGAGCATCAGCGATTTGATCGGCTCCTTAAACAACGGCCGCCTCTACAGCCAGTGCATCTCCATGTCCCGCTACTACAAGCGACCAGTGCTGCTGATCGAGTTTGACCCCAGCAAGCCTTTCTCTCTCGTTGCCCGAGGTGCCTTCCATCAGGAGATCTCCAGCAACGACATTAGCTCCAAACTCACCCTCCTCACCCTGCACTTCCCCAAACTCCGGCTTCTCTGGTGCCCGTCCCCTCATGCCACCGCCGAGCTGTTTGAGGAGCTGAAACAAAATAAGCCGCAGCCCGATGCAGCGACCGCCATGGCTGTCACAGCGGATTCTGGAACCCTCCCCGAGTCAGAAAAGTATAACCCTGGCCCCCAGGACTTCTTGTTAAAGATGCCGGGGGTGAATGCCAAAAACTGTCGCTCCTTGATGAGCCACGTGAAGAACATTGCAGAATTAGCAAGCCTGTCACAAGACAAGCTCGCAGGTATCCTGGGGAACGCTGCAAATGCCAAGCAGCTTTATGACTTCATTCACACCTCTTACGCAGAGATTCTATCGAAAGGGAAAGGGAAAAAATGAACAATGGTGGCTGTTTACTTACCTCCCGACTGCTTTTGAACCGCTCTTTGCCAGCTGTAATAGGTCGTGGTTAATGATGAGCTCAGTATTTCGTTCTCTCCCCATGTTTTTAATGATTGTGCTGTGTTTCCTAGTTCAGTGGATCAGAAGCCAAGATTTCTCCCTGAACTTGGCATTTAAGCACCTTCTTAACCTTTCCGCGCCAGCTCTCCCTCCTCCCTGCGCTGTCCATGCCCGGGTGCGTGTGTTCAGTTTCTGAATAGGGTGTATCAGGATCAGGTAAAGTTTCTATAAGTGCTTGTAGACGGCCACTTGTGAGGCAGGCTGGAATTTATGTGTCCCGCACAGACTGACAAAGCACACAATCGTGTTTTCACCCTCTGTCTGTGGAGGGCCCCTGGAACTCTGAGAGGAAACATTTCTTCGCTGCTCCTGGCCAGTTTCCCCCCACATCTTCCTCAGACATCCTTCTGCCACCTGTCTGCCTCTAAGAAAACTCATGGGGGCGTCCTCCTGCTAATTTAAGACAACCACCTCTAAAACTGGCCGATTAATTTTCCAGACACCTGAATAAATACAGATGTAGCACTCAGTTGTTCCAAACCAGTATTTTTAAAACATAAAATGAATTATCTATTTACAGAAGTTTATGGTGTAGGTGAGGAACGCTTAGAATTCTGTTTTTACTGATAGTTAACGTCCTAAAGATTTTGGTTTCCTTCCTTAAGTTGAGTTAAAAGGACTGGAAGTAACTGGAAAATCAATTTATAGATTATATAAAGTTCTAAAGATATATATATATATATATATATATATATATATATATATATATTTAAAAAATTATAAAGAACCCTGGCCGACGTAGCTTATTAGTTGGTTGAGCATCATCCCGTACACCGAAAGGTTGCCCATTTGATCCCCAGTCAAGGTGCGTGTGGGAGGCAGCCGATTGATGTTTTTCTCATCTTCTTTCTCTCTCTCCCTCTTCCTTCCTCTCTCTCTCAAAAGAAAATCAATAAAAAAAAATATTTTTAAAAAATTCATAAAGAAAAAAAATCTCATTGTAAACCTGATTGATTTCATTTGACTTTTAAGGTGTACATAAGGGGCATTCATACCATCTTTGTGCAGTTTTTAAACTTTTATATTTAAACATTATGAACTTAAGTCAGTGGTTCTCAACCTTCCTAATGCTGCAACCCTTTAATACAGTTCCTCATGTTGTGGTTACAAATTGAACGTAATTAAAGCATAGTGATTAATCACAAAAACAATAGGTAATTATATATGTGTTTTCTGATGGTCTTAGGTGACCCCTGTGAAAGGGTCGTTCGACCCCCAAAGGGCTCGCGACCCACAGGTTGAGAACCGCTGACTTAGTCACATATTTAATAATGAGTAGTAAAATTTCTACCTCAAGAGCTGGTGTAGACATCAGTTCCACCAGCCATATCCCACAGTGTAATGTTTCTTGAGTGTCAGCCATGTTTTTCTTTGTCGCACGAAGTCTCAACTCAGAGGACACAGGAGACCATGTGACACAAAATGGGCTTCAATTTTAACAAAAGCACTGCTTTTAACTGTCCTCTCCAAACGGAGCCAGACTGATTCCTAGGTTTCTTGGTATGTTAACGAATGTTAATACAGTTACAGTATATGTGGATTTTGCAAGGATACTTGCAAAAATGAATTGAGGGGCATCAAAGAGCCCTATTGGTTATTGTAGAACCCTGTTCAGAGATTTGGAGAGTAGAGAAGAGGACAAGAAACGAAAATTAGTTTAAGGTAGATTAAAGATTTGGGCTACTAACCTAGTTTAAAATAGGGTTAAAATATACCCTTGAGAATAGAAAACAAAAATGTCAGATACACATACCATTAAAATCATAATTAAAAGGAACTTTAAAATAGCCGTACCACCTCAAATAATCATGGTTAATATCATTTTTATTCACCCTATCCTATCAGTTTAGCTTGAGGTATGTAATTTCTATTATTTCGTTATTTCTTCTTGTACATTCCACCTGCCTTTTATTGTTCTTTCATTACATAACAGGAAAAACCTGACAGCACATTCTTTGATAAGGTTTTATTACAAGCTAAATTTTCAAAAATAAGCTTTTAAAGCTACCATTTTAAACAACCCGAGTTATTAGTACAACTGAGGTAATAGTGTTCATTGTATTTAGAAAGCCAGTGGCCCCTGACTCTCAAGTGCTGTTACTTGCCGTTGTACCCAGTGGACATTTGAAAACAGGTGCATCGTCTCGTGTGTATTTGACGTATGAGCGATAGTTTCTAATGACTCTACGTGGTCATTATGAATGAAAGGCTCTCCCCACCACGTCCTCTCCCAACTTAAATGTATGTATTTTAAATGTGTCTCCAGTTGTGGGAAGCCTTTATTACACCATCATGTGTTTACTTTTATCAAATTTTTTTTTTTTGTGGCAAACGAACTAGAAAGGCACAGTTGAAAACTTACTATAACACTTCGTATCCTAGCATCGTTTTGTTAGCTCTGCCTTTTTCTTTGAAAGTCAGAAATATCCAGTATACATATGAACTCACGCTTAGCTTTTTAAAAACTTGAGACCAAGTTTTTACATTATTTTACTTCATGTTTTTTACATAAAAACTTGAGCACATGAGATAGTGTGATAAGTTGATGTGTTTACGTCATTGTGCCTCTATGTTTCCTTAAAATTATACAAGAAGAAATCACTTTTAATAGTGGCTGTAAATAATGTCCTTTGACAATAAGTTGCTGTTTCTTCGATGTGTTTCTTCAGTCTGAGGCTTATCATGTTTACATATGTTTTAGGACAGCCAGGATGCAGTTTCCCAGCTCATGGGGCACTGAAAATAACTTTAGTCCCATTCCTCAACCCATTGGGAACATAGAGGGTTAACTCTGGATTTGGTTGTGTTGAGAGCATAAAATTAATAAATGGCCTTGAACAGGAAAGCCTACGCTGAAGCAAATCTGAAGAAATGGGTGGGGGCAAAGTGGCAGACGTTATTCTTTGCTTTTATTTTTCAAGCATAATTTGATTTTCCTTTGGCTCAGAAAACGCTTTAGGGAAATTCCCTTCTCTTTGGTGTTTAGTTTAACCTAGAAATGTCCTCTTAAAAACCAACATTGTAGGAAAATTCTCTTCTCGGACTTAAGTATATAAAAATGTAGCCAGACTTCTGCATGAGTTGTCATTTTTCTTAAATTATTTCGCTTTGTATTTTGATTTGTACCTCTTTCCTGTTTGATTCTCAACTTCAGTATTTAATTTACCGTCTTTATCCACAGGTTTTCCGTGGCTTACAGGACTGTTTTGTTTTTTTTTGATTTAAGGGTATGGAAGCCAAAATTTGGGTGGGATGGAGACATAACTGATTTATATCAATTTGTAACAGAGTTTGTGTGTTTTTAATAAAATGTGTATTTATTCAGTATTTTCCTCAGCACTCTGTGAGTAAAGTAAAAATAACAATACATACTGAAAGGGCATAAATTCTCAGTGCATTATATTTACCATTGTGTTAGTAAATATAATTTTTGATTCAGAGAGTATTTAGTTTGGTTTCTTTTTTGTTCTGTAGAATAAATGATTAAAGCTGAACTGCTCTTTGAACCACTGCTATTGCGTGTGACGTGCTTGGTCAAATCCACTTTCTAAGGCTTCAGCATATTTTTCTTTTGGTGTTTTATTATTATTATTATTTTGTAGCAATTCTCCTTAAGGAAGAAAAAAAGCCTATTCTCCTTCTGAAATACTCATTTGTTGACATATAATGACTATGTGGTGAGCACAATGCCTGGATGTCTTAACGGAGATTAATTTCCTGCCACCCCTGACTCATACATTTTTGTTCCTTTAACGTCAAAGTTGAAAGAAGTGAATTATCCTTTGACACATCTAGAATCTATTAATCCCTTAACAAGTTAATTATTAGTTAAATAATTGGCTCATTACTTTGATTTAATTATTTTGCTTCTGCTTTAAAATGTAGAACCAAATCCCTTCTTAACAAGGGGTAAGACAGGTTATTTCTTAAAATGTTGTCATGTCGTAATAAAGACCCTACTAGAATAATTAACCCTTTCTTTGTAGTAGTAATGTAACTCATATTTATTGTATGTTATCTCATTCAATCCTCATAACAAAGCTTTAAGGGTACTACTATTTAAAATATTTTACTCTGTGAAACTGAGGCACAGAGACATTAAGTAATTTACCTAATGTCACCCAGTTGTAAATGATGGAACCCTAGGGGCTGACTCCAGAGTCCCTGATGAAACATTGATGGTGAGTGGTGGGAGGAGAGAATGGGAGACTGGTTAGTGTCCACGTTTACATATCTAATTACAGATAGTCACAGAAAAAGCAGATTGGTTTGTTTTCATGCACCTCTTAGTTAATAGTGTCAAGAGCAACTATGCAAAACTTGGAAAGAGGTCAAAGTGAGTTCTGCGCACCCTCTCTGTAAAGAGCTGGATGTTGCCTCACAGCCTGTGCTTCCCGGGGATTATCTGATTTTCTAGGGCAGTAAACCTCAGGCTGACTGGTTAGGAAGGCTATTGTGCATCTTTGTAAGAATAGACGGGTTAACTTGCAGAAAACCTGATAGCAATACAGGTATACATTTTTGGAAAGTTCACATTACGCCACTTCGCTTTTGCAACAGACCTTCATAGTACCTGGGGATTTTCACTTTTATGAAAAAAGGCAAAAAGCAAAAATAGCATTTAGCATTTATTTCACAGCAAGCTCTCATAGAGGCAGCAGGCACCCCGGGCAGTGAGAGCGGCCCGTCAGCTCCTTCCTTGAGGAACTCACTCAGCATCGAGCCATACAGCTTTGAACTGTGTCTGGGAGCCTCTGAGCTCCATCTGGATCCACTCTGCACATCCATCAGCAAGATGAGGCCTTACCGTGTCAGAAAAAGCCTGGGAGAGCGTGTAAGGGTGTTACTCTTATCAGAAAACTGGACGTAATTAAGTGTATTGATCGTGTTAAACAAAGTGAGATATTATGTGCCTGTCAAATTCGGGTCTGGGAATGCTCAAAAACTTTTCCGTATAAATTACTGGTCTTTGCTTCTTCGCTTTACACCATTTCAGCCTACGAAATGTTTTCATAAGGACACTCTCCCTTCAGATGGCGGGGTTCTTGTCCAGTAGCATCGTAAAAGCTGTTGCCTGGAGGGACATAAAACAGTTTTGTATTTTTATTTCTGCAGTAGAGGCCTGGTGCATGAAATTTGTGCACCTGGGGGGGGTCCCCTTAGCCCAGCCTGCACCCTCTCCAATCTGGGACCCCTTGAGGGATGTCCAACTGCCAGTTTACCCCCAATCCACAGGATCACCACTAACAGCGCCCCCCCCTCCCCCCCGCTGGCCTGGTCACCCCCAATTTCCCCCCCTGCTGACCTGGTTGCCCCCAACTGCCCCCCTGCTGGCCTGGTCACCCCTCACAGCCCCCCCGCTGCCCTGGTCGCCCCACAGAGCCTGCTGTTCAGTTGTTTGGTCATCCCTCACTAACCCCCCACTGCTGGCCTGGTTGCCCTACACACCCTGCTGCTCAATGGTTTGGTTGGCCCTCCCTAACCCCCCTGCTGGCCTGGTCACTCCAGACAGCCTGCTTGTTCATTCATTTGGTCATCACTCACTAACCCCTCCCGCCAGCCTGGTTGTAGGCAGCCATCTTGTGAGGGTGTGAGGGTCAATTTGCATATTACCTCTTTATTATATAGGATTCCTTTGACAAACTACAGATCTCTAGGTCCCTGAATTTACTGTTTTCTTCATTAATTGAATTGAGTAAAATCTTTGACTTTTTTTCTGTTTGTATGAGTCAATGTTGTCACTTTTTTGAAAATTATACTTTGCAAATGGTATTGGCAACATGAGCTCTCATATAATGATAAGACCATATTTCCAGCCTCATTCATCCTAAAGTTAAACCTTGTAAACTATAAGATGGATAACATAAACTGGGATATATATGTGTGTGTGTGTGTGTGTGTGTGTGTGTGTGTGTGTGTGTGTATTATACTTTGAAACTCAATATTAAAGACTATAAAGATCTCAATATTGAAAACTATAAATTGATCAAATGTTTAAGAACTATGGACTCATTTTAAGAAACTGATTCTATAGACCCCTGTTTCTTGTTTTATTTTCATAAGCACAACTGAATCATCTGAGTTTGATTTTTTCTGTGTACCACCCACTATCTGTATTAAAGACACTTACACATGAATCAGAAAGAAAAGGAATTTTAGATATTCTCAAGGGTCGATTTGCATGATGACAATGTTTGTACATCAAAAGAATGCTGTGCCCTCAGGGCCCAGGAGACAGGTAAACAAAATCAACTTGTGATTTCAACCAAGGAATTCACGAAACATGTAAATAAACCAAGTCCGATGAAATGATTGGCACTGTATATGTGAGATGATGATATTTGGGTATACTTTTCTGTAATTATGAGCTCCAGAATTTGGTATTAGTAAGAGAATGCCCCTCACTAAGAGATGTGCTCCCCTGTGTAGTTTCTGGGAAGGGTAACACTCAACAGAAGCTTCAGGGGAAAAGATGGTTTCGTAGACGGAGGGAAGTGTGAATTGCAGGTTTGTGTTCGGCATAAGGCAGTCATTGCACAGGGCAGAGGGCTCTCTAGGTCTGAGGCTGACACGGTCCCTGCCATCAAGGGGCGCTCAGTCTTGCCGTGAAGACACGCCACGGGAGGAACATGAGCAAGTGGAATAATAACAAATGCCCCCAGAGAGGCGTACGTGCTCTGGAGGTCAGAGGAAGATGACATACCGAGTTGTAGGAACCAGGAATGGCCTTGGGGGAAGGTACAGTTTCAGACGAATCTTAAAGAAGAGCTAGTATTTTATCAGCCGGAGATGCAGGCCACGTGCGTACTTCAGGCCAAGTGCAGAGTGTGAGCCAAGAAACAGACTGGAAATAGAATGGCGGTGTTTGAGGAAAGAATCCCGAACGACAGAATAGGAGCAGTATGCGGGCCAGACGGCAGGAATCTCTTTAGCGCTGGGCTTGGGGAGTTTGTTCTTATTTCAGTAGAAAAATGAATGTCTGAATAAGGAACCAAGAAGTCTGTTTTAAAATTTCCATCTGGCAGTAGTGCTTGTGAAACGGAAAGGAATTGATACTGAGCACTTAGAGTTTGCCGGATGTGTTCCCCCACAAATCCTCACGCGCCCCCCGCAAGTAGGGATTACACCTGCACTACAGATAAAGAGAGATTAAAAAATTAAAGCCACAGCTGAAGAAAATGGCAGAGATAGGCTCCAACTCCAAAGCCTACTTTCTTTCTACCAAACCTTGCTACCTGGCAGCAAGGACCGGAGGTGCGAAGACCATCTTGGAAACTGTTGTAACAATCTAAGCCACAGGTGATGAGGGCCAGGACGGAGATTATAGCTCTGAACATGGAGAGAAGGACGTAAATTAAAGAAGCATCGAAGGACAGTCTGTGGGCTGTGGCAATGAAAATATACCCCTAGGAAGCGTCTGAGTAACACGGAGCGTTTCAGCCCAGGCTCAGGAAACGACGGAGCTGTTCACAGAAACAGCGTCTGGAGAAGGACCTGATTGTGTGGGGAAGACGACGAAGTTCCATTTTTATCAAGTTGATTGTGCGACCACCCATACTCAGGCAGATGGCCTCATTTTAAGATGAAGTAAGCATCCGAATAGAAGTGAGAATCGAAGACATCAGAGAATGCTAAAAGCAAAGAAGTACGAAAGAGACAGAATTTTAGAAAGTGCCAAGATTTAGGTGAGAAGACGGAGGAGACAGACTATTAGAAGAAGATTCTGAATCATGCAACAACCAGGATCAAAACAGGAGAGAGTGAGAGTTTCAAGGGAGTGACGCCCAGGGTTGGGGGTTGAGCAGAATGAACACTGGTGGCCTCAGGGTCCAGCCCTGGATGGTGGTCTAGGAAGCCCTCGGGCACAGGCCCGGCTGAGGGGCTGGGAGGCCAGGAACCAGCGCGGATGCAGAAGAAGAGGAGGGCGAGCAGCACGTCCAAGGCGGTTCTGCTTACTGGTGATCAGAAGGAGGGAACAGAGTGGGGCGAGGGAAGGAAGGTGCTAGAGAGAGAACAGGTAATTAACGGAACCAACACCCAGTGTTGGGGGTGGAGGGGAAAAAGAGTGGTTTTGCTTGTCTTCCTTTCACATCAACAGAGAACCTGTTTCTGTATGGACTTGTCTCCGCTTAAAAACCAGCATTTATGGTACCAGGTGCCTCCAACTTGGAATGGGAACGGGTAAGTCACAATCAAGTGCACGGGGCCTTCTTCTGAAGCCTCTATTTTCACAACCAAACGCTGCCGTTTGGCAGCGAGGCCTGCTTGTGTTTAAGCTGGCAGAGGGCACGGCCTGGAACCCTCTGTTGGTAGCCCGGCCGTATAGTTTTATTATTATTTAAAGCATCACTTTCAGCAATTTGTGAAACCAAAATATGTGCTGGCTGATGTTTTCTGGAAACTGAAAGTCACTAGCCAATCCTGAGACTTGGTAAGGATTTTTATTTTGGTCGTCCTGAGCTTACTGTCACCGGGGTGGCTGCGTTGCTATGGTGATTTGTTCTCAAAACAGCCCTTTGCCATAATACATTGAAACAGCAGATGGATCTACTTTATGCTGACTTGATTGTGACATTAATGCTGGTGGAAACATCCCCCACGCTCCCATGAGGACACGTGTGTGTGGAGGACTTTGGCATTGTTGCCAAGAAGGCATTGGCTAAAAGAATCACAACTGTGGCTTTTTAAACCTGGGCCTTCACAATTTGAACCGCAGAATGTTGTTGGCTCACAGCCCAGAGCTCTACCACGGGGGTGGTTGCAGCTGCAGAAGGTTCATCATTGAAGCAATTAAGTTGTTTCATTGCCCCAGTGTGGGCATAACCTGAAAGTTGTGACTCACGCCCCATTCTGTCACTAATAATGGGGAGGAAGAAGGGACAGGATGCACAAAAATGTCAGCTGCTTCTTCCATTCCTCCTGCAAATCTCTAACTCCCTAAAATCTGTCCTTGACCTGTGGGAAGAAAGGCAGGCAGGTCTCAACGCCAAGGCGTGGCGCTGCCCGTCTCCACCGGCAGGCGTCTCCATTGAGTCACGGGTCCTAACCTAGCTCCGCTGGAGTCCCCGACACTAAGGATGACTGCACTTTGAATGGGGATGCATCTGCCTCTGATTCTTGCCTAACCATGACATGGGAGAGAGAGAGAAAAAGTAGCTGCCTGATTTCCAGCATGACTCATTATAAACAAAGAGAGGACAGATTGACTGCCTCTTATCAGAGCCCGAGTATGCGCCCCAGGACTGAGGGTGAGTCAGACTGCAAGTCGCAAGTCTTTTGTTGGCTGCAGAGATCTTTTTTTCCCTGCGGAAGAGGTGGCAGGGAGGTGGGGGGCGGGGGGGGGGGAGGTACTATTGCTATCTTAAATACTATCAGTGACCCCATGGTAAGCTCTGGGTTTCTAGGTGAGGTCAGATTTCCCCTTCCAGGTTGAAGAAAAAAACTGGCCATACTCACAAGGTAACGCGTTTGGCGTTGGTAGAAATATTAGGAATTCCACGGGGACGGTTTCACAACATACACAGATGCCAATAATCCTCAGAGTGTAGGTACACTTTAAGTGTGTGTCATTTATTGTATGTAAATTATACTAACAGTTTCATGGGGGGTGGGGGGGAATCCCGGCCAACCTATGTTTATTGTGATTTATCATGAAGCTCTGCACACCCCCTCACTTCCTCCTCTGTTGCTTTGTTTTTGGGTGCAAACACAGACAAAGGGGACATGCCTGAAGGACGCGTGATGTCATATCATTCAATACTGACATGCTGAGCCCAAGCTCCCCGAGTGTGCGTTGGTCGATGAGGTTGTTTTTACTGAATGGAGCCAGTCGGGATGGGCACATAAAGCACAGGCTGGCAACAAATTTGGAGCTGGGGGAGATGCTGGGGAGCAATGGACAAAAGGAGGGCCTTTACTGTGTCTGCCCCACCCTCTCCCGGGAAGCCAGGAGCCAGGAGAAGTCTGTTTACGCCTCTGGTGCCTTCAGATTTCAGCAAATACAAGTCAGGTCAAGCCAACAGCATGACGGCACTCAAAAAAGAGCCTGGCTGGTGGGCTGTGCAGGCAGACTCCACACACAAACACACGTGAAATGACTTAACACTTGGAAACGAGCACACCAGGGAGCAAGTTCATTTAGAGCAGTGGTTCTCAACCTTCCTAATGCCGCGACCCTTTAATACAGTTCCTCATGTTGTGGTGACCCCCAACCATAAAATTATTTTCGTTGCTACTTCATAACTGTAATTTTGCTACTGTTATGAATCGTCATGTAAATATCTGATATGCAGGATGTATTTTCATTGTTACAAATGGAACATAATTAAAGCCTAGTGATGAATCACAAAAACAATATGTAATTATATACGTGTTTTCCGATGGTCTTAGGCGACCCCTGTGAAAGGGTCGTTCGACCCCCAAAAGGGTCACGACCCACAGGTTGAGACCGCTGATTTAGGGGGAAATGAACACACATGTGCTTGGATGGCAAAAAGAATGAAATCTATTGGCAAGTGGGACTAATAGTGGAAAGAGCAGCAATGAGGGGAGGGGGAGTTCAGAGTTTTATTGTTGTTGCTTTTTTTTTTTAATGTAGACAACCTCAGTTGGGAAAGTATGATCATGTGTTTATGCACGGACTTGGTTATGATCTTCTGCAAAGTACGTGAGAGTTTTCTCCTTTCAGATAGTAAGTGCTGAGTGGACGGGAAATGTGACTCATCTTCCTCTTGCTATAGCCTCTCACCAATGCCTCCTTCTGACTGATAGCCTCATGGGGAAGGTCTGGATTCATTCTCCCACTTTCCCATATGTCTGTTGCTGTCGCTGGCCTTTGGTTAACAGATTCGACGTACACATCAAAGTGATTTGGAACATTTGTCATCTTAATGAGATGGTCCTTCACGGAGGAGGGTTTTGTCTTATTAAAGTTGTAATCTCTTGGTCGCTGTTGCTAACTCTGGGTGGAGGGGTGTATGTGTGTTGTTTTCTGACTCCCTGGATTCTGTGTCTTTGCCACAGAGACTGATCTCACATGTAATGGCCGTGTCCTTAATTTCAGAGACAATCCCACATTTCAATGATTCTTTTGACAAAGCCCCAGAAAGACATCTCTTTCGGTCACATTTTGCTGTACAAAATATGATCTGTTGAAAACACTCGACAAGTGTTTTCTCTTGCAACCCAGGGTCTTCAAAAGTATTATTTGGAAAACAATGCCAGTTTACTCAGCGAACATTCATGAAGTGCCTACTGTGTGCCACAACAGTAGTACACAGCCCAGAGGTTGACGTTACAGATGGTTGTTTTTTCCCAGATCCTAGAGAGTCTGAAAAGCAGAGCCAGCTTTCATATTTGTACAATCATGGAATTACAGTAAAGATTACGCATATTTACAAAACACACACTCATTGCCTGGAAATGACCAAGCCCTCAAAGCTCTGTGATATGCCTTACAGAGTTCTGGGTGCTTTTAGCATAGGTTACAGAAGTTGTAAAAGGATCCTTCGTGGCAAGCCGCCAAGCAAGGCCTTATTTCACATTTAATGCCTTGTAGGAATAAGATAGCGTGAGACCGGTCTTTGCAGACGAGCGAGCTTAGTTATCTTGAAAAGCCGCAGAGCCCAGGCCCTCGTTGTTGAAGACCTTTGGGCTCTCCCCTGGTGTCGCTGAGTGGTGTTGGAGGGTACGCTTGAAATGGACGAAAATGTCTGTAAAAGGAAAGGCATTCTCCAGGTAGGTCTGCGTAACTTCTTCCTTTGAGCAGTTTAGGAGAGACCTCTGTGGCTTTTAGTTGGTGCTCCAAACCTTGGATCTATCCCTTCAAACTGACTCTTCAATCTATCATCGCTTCCCAAGTTTCCTCTCGTGAACAGTCTCATTTCCTGTGCCCTATTCTAACTTTCGTTTAACGTGCATTTTTCTCATTGGACCACTAGTGCACAGAATTGGAGGAATTCTAATCCTCAGTCCGTGGAACACGCTCACTCTTGACCCATGCATGACCTGCTTTTATCTATTTAGCTTGTTATATTTAATAATCCAGAAAGTACTCATGAAACACCCCCCAACACACACACACACACACACACACACACACACACACACACAGGACTAGAACCTTGCCAATAAGATTATAACTCACATATAACCATATACATTCACCCCAACCCGATCTCCCTGCTTCTCCCAAGCCAAAGTGAGTCTTCCTCCTGGTTTATGTTCAGTATTTCCTTGCTTTCTTTTTTTTGTCTAGTCTCTTTGTTTCTTATATGTATTCCAAAAAGTGTGGGCACCTCGTTCTTGACTTTATAGAAAATATGTCATGAATGTTTATTGGTAGGACTAATAATGTTAAGATTCAGCCTACGGTCGCGTGTGGCTGTCTCTCATTTGTTTTGGCTCCTCTTTAATATTTCATCCTATACTATTTTATTTTGGTCATTTGGATTGTTCACAGGTGCTTGTTAATATACAGTGCTCCCCCCGCCCCACGCTGTACATGAGGCCTCTAGATTTATTCATCAGCCATAGCTGTCACTTTGTGTCTTTGATCAGCGTCTCCCCATGTCACCCACCTCCCCGCCCCTGACAACCACCGTTGACTCTCTGTTTCTATGGACTCAACTTTTTTTTTATATCCCACATACAAACGAGGTCATGCAGCTCTTTTCTTTCTGTGTCTAGCTCACTTCGCTCAGCCCCGAAGGTCCATCCATGTTGTTGCAAATGGCAGGGTCTCTTTCGTTTCTAAGGCCAAATAATATTCCACTGTGTATATGCACCACCATTTCTTTATCCGCTCATCCCTGGATGGACCCTGAGGATGTTTTCTCATCTTGGCGACTGTGAATGATGCTGCGGTGAACATGGGCACACAGAGGAGGTGCTGATTTCACTTCCTAGATCATATATTAGAAACAACTCTTTTTGAATCGCTTGGGCAGGGGCACAGTTTCTCCACTATGCTTCTGTGTGGGTTACTGCTGGTCCCACAGCCTCAAAACGCAAGAGCGATTTGCATGGAGACGGAAAGGTCAACAAGTGTTCTTGTGGGAGGAGAGGGTAGTCGGGTCGAGATCACCAGCTCCTCCTGGTCATGTAAACAGTGCTTTTCTGAGCGTCCTCGTACCTAGTCTATACACGTGCAAACATTTCCCATGAGTCCATAGTTGCAAGTGGAATTGTTCAGTTAAGTAGTATATGTGCATGTTCAACTTTAGGGGACCTTGTCAAGCTATTGTCTGACGTGGTTGCGCCAATCTGCACTCCATCAATGATGTGTAGGAGGACCGATGGATCCACATCCCCTCCAACACTTGCTAACATCAGACTTTTCCATTTTTGTTGATTGATTGTGCATGAACCAGTACCTCCTTATGGTCCTGATTTGCATTTTGACCCATAATGCTGAGCATCTCGTTTATGTGATTGGCCAAACAGATCTCTCTCCTTCTCAGAAGTGTCTGTTCAGGTTTTTGGTCCATTTTCCTCCCATAGTTTGTGACCTTCTTGTTAAAGGAGCACTTAACATGTTCTCAACACTGAGCCTTTGTTTGTTACCCACCTTCTCGGTGGTATCTCTTATGAATAAAAGTTCCTAATAGAGTAAAATGCATCAACCTTTTATAAGGAATGCTTTTTCTTTAAGAAATCTTTTTAAAAAATTATTTCATAAATCTTTTCCTGTCATCATATCTACAAGCTATTTATCTGTATTTTAACTGAAAATGAAAAGACTAAGAAACTGTGAAAGTACAGGAGGGAAAGAGGAAGCAGCCGAATCCCAGGCATTGGTGCCCAGGCACCTGCAGGGCGCAGGGGTTGAGATGTGGTGAGTGGCAGGGCCAGGCCCTAGTGCCATTTAAAGCCATGCTAGGCTTTTGCAATATTAATTAGTTGTGTACAGTTGACCTTTGAACAATGCAGGAATTAGGAGTGCTGACCCCCCCTCTCCCCCCCGCCATGCAGTCAGAAATCCATCTATAACTTTTAACTCCTTGGAAAACTTAACAACTAGTGGCCTACTGCTGACCAGAAGCCTTACCGCTAACATAAACAGTCGATTCACACATTTTCTAAGTTATATGTATGACATACTGTATTCTAATAATAAAGTTAGCTAGAGAAAATAAAATGTTATTAAGAAAATCATAAGGAAGAGAAAATGTATTTACAGTATTTATTGAAAGAAACCTGTGTGTACGTGGACCCGCACAGTCCAAACCTGTGTTGTTCAGGGTCAACTGTATTTTTTCCTTTGGCCATAAACAAACATAATCTCGTCAAGTTTGGGCTACGGAAAAGAGTGTAGGAAAGAAAAGAAAAACCACCCTCCTATCACTCAGGTGTTTTCTGTAGTACTTATTCATATGCAAGTCTCCTGATACACACATATCTTATTCTCTTGAAAGCCTCTAACCCAGCCGTGGGCAAACTACGGCCCGCGGGTCGAATCCGGCCCGTTTGAAATGAATAAAACTGAAAAAAAAAAGACCGTACCCTTTAATGTAATGATGTTTACTTTGAATTTATATTAGTTCACACAAACACTCCATCCATGCTTTTGTTCCGGCCCTCCGGTCCAGTTTAAGAACCCATTGTGGCCCTCGAGTCAAAAAGTTTGCCCACCCCTGCTCTAACCCTTCACCTGGTCACCAGCACGCCAACCCTAGCCATGGACACTTTCCAGATATTGCCATCCTTGACATAGGAGTAGCCTCTACCAGTGTTGACCGTTACCTTAAAAAAGAGTGAGCTTTTATTAAAGAAAGTATACTTCGGACCAGCTGGTGTGGCTCGGTGGTTGAGCCTTGACCCATGAACCAAGAGGTGACTGGTTTGTTTCCCAGCCAGGACACATGCCCAGGTTGTGGGCTTGATCCCCAGTCGGGGTGTGCAGGAGGCAGCCGAGAGATGATGATTTTCGCTCTCATCAATGCTTCTATCTCTCTATCCCTCTCCCTTCCTCTTTCTCTCTTTCAAAAAAAAATCAATAAAAATATTTTTAAAAACTTAAAAAGAAAGTATACTTAGACGCTTCTGTGATTGTTAGAAAGTTAGACTAGGCAAAAATAACTGTATCTAATTTTACTAGCCAGAGATATATTTCTGGCATCTTTTCTTTTGTCACTTACATATATAATTTATATAATTTAAAATGGAATCTTTCCACATATGCCATTTTGTAAGTTTTTGCCTGACATTGTATAGTTTTTTTAATGTGACAAATGTTCTTCCACATCATTATTTGAGTGATAAGAGTACTTTCTCATGCTGGCAAAATCTAAATGCTTGTAAAGTGTGCATCACAGCCACAATGAAAACTGATGATGGCTAGTGAGTGCTCTCACACTTCCTATCAGCCCTGGGCGTTACTAAATCATGTCTCTGCTGGGGACCCTTACATTTCCAATGGTTTCCTTTTAGAAGCAATGATGACATAACACTTTTTCACACTAAACTTTTATGCACATCCATGACAATGTTCTTCAGGATAAATTCTGATAAGTGAGAATTCCTAATCATGGGTTAAAAACATGTTTTAACTTTCTTGTATACATACAGCTGCATTGCTCTCCAAGGAGGTCTTATCAATTTATAAACTGATTAGCAGGGTATAAAAAAGCCTATTTTTCCACACTCTCGCTAAGAATAATATTTTTGTGCCTTTTATCATCCATCATCAGTACGCTAAGTTCAGATTCCACTTCTTTATTTTAATTTGTATTTCATCAATTACTATTGAGGTTAAATTTTTTCATATGTTTCTTGACCATTCTTTTAGTATATATTTCTCTCTCTCTCTCTTCTCTCTCTCTCTCTCATGGTGTGTGTGTGTGTGTGTGTGTGTGTGTGTGTGTGTGTGTGTGTGTGTGTGAATTGCTTATTGGTATCATTTCCCCTGTCATCTAGCAAATATTTTATTTATTTGTGAGAATTATATCTTTGAGGGGTTTCACAAGTGTCATATGTTTTTCTAAATTTGTCTTTTTTTCTATGCTTTTGCCTTCCATATTTTTAAAATTTTATATGTTGTCAAATTGCTCAGTATTTTAAAAATTCATTTTTTATTTGAGAATATATAAAACTCACCTAAATGTTCTTTGGTACGCATTTCATTTTTTTTTTATATTTAAATTTCTGTGCCATTGAAAACTTAGGTCTGTTTGTGATGTGGGGTATGTAACTAACTGTTTTCAAAATGGTTAACCTAACACTGGGTGCTGAAAATATTTTCCTTCCCTGCTGATTTGAATTAGCACCTTTGTCTTACACTGTATTTATGCGAACACTAGGATGCATTTCCACACTTTCAATTTTGTTCCTATTATGTTGATTGTTCCTACAATTGTATCTTATACGTCTGATTATCATATAACTTGTTGGACAGATGCTTCCTTATTATGTCCTTTGAAATTTTTATTGGCTAACTTGCTACCTTAAGTAGTCTTCCAGATGAGCCTCTAAGACTCTTTTGGTCCAATTTCCCCCCAAAAAGGTTATGTTTAGACTTTTATTGGCCTGGCATTGCATGTATGTTATTTTGGTAATAATGGGTATCCTTACAATATTAGGAAAACGGTGTGTTTAACTTGTGTTGAGGTCATTTTTCATGTTCTTCCGCATTTTGTAGTTTGAGTCGTAAATGCTGCACATTTCCTGCTTAATTTAGTTCAAAGTTATTTGTTGTTAGTGCAAATCGTGACTAAACTCTCTTTCCTTCCCAAACCCTAGTCATTCTGCTATATTAATTTTTATGGATTTTATAACTGACTATCTTACAGAATTCTTTTTCATTTCAGTGGTATTTCGGTTGATTCTTTGGGATATTACAAGTAGGGCATCACTTCATTCAAAACTAGTATTGATAGTCTTGTCCCCCTTCAATAATTATACTTCTTTTTCTATTATTTGTCTTACAGCATGTGTTCAGGAATTCAGGTGCCCATGGGCCCAGGCAATAGCATAAACGAATGAATTGGGCCAGGGGAGGTCTTTAGCAAATGAGAGAGCACAAGAGCTCTAAAGGGGGAAGTTCTTACTCAGCTCCAGCCAATTTCTGCCATTTGGAAAATAGGCCTGGTGTTGACAGAT
Source organism: Myotis nattereri (assembly GCF_964212035.1). Classification (NCBI taxonomy): domain Eukaryota; kingdom Metazoa; phylum Chordata; class Mammalia; order Chiroptera; family Vespertilionidae; genus Myotis; species Myotis nattereri. The sequence continues at coordinate 91,581,492 of NC_138079.1, read as the reverse complement.
GGTCAGATTTTTTTAAAGAGATATACCAAAGTTCTTTTTTTTAAATGTTGGAATGAACTCAAAATTTTAAAAAACCAGGCAAGTCAAATATAGACTATCAGCCTCACAGTATGCCCCACTTTGACTAGAGCTTATAGAATTTAATAATGTACTGTGTTGGAATACCAAGCATTTTTGCCTTATCCTGGTTTAAGTAGAAATGCTTCCATTACTTGACCAATTAGCTATTTTGTAGACTCTTGATTTATTCTTTTTCATGTTAAGCCTCTGTCTCCAATTTAATAAGGTGGTTGTAGGAAGAGAAAAATTGAATTCTATTGGCTGGTATGCTTTTCTTCTTTGACCTATGAATGCTATGAATCCATAAATTTTCTAATATCAAACCATCCTTGCACCTGTGATTTCTGAGCTGTACTTAGTCATGTTACATCATTCTTTTAAATATATTATTGTATTCCATGCTTTGTTTTATTTAATGATTACAAAATAGGAGTAAGAAAGTTTTGTTTTTAGCAGCAAAATTCACCTGGAGAACGTACTGGGTGGAGGTGTCCCTCCAAAATCCACATCCACCTGGAACTTCCTCTCTATCCCACGGCCACCACTATCCCCTACTTGTTTTCTTGGGTAAATAGTATGACATGCTGCTTAGAGGGAAGCAAGAAGTAATAAGACTTCCTAGCAGCCAGCCAGACATGGCTTTTGTTTTGCTGGGGGAGAAAGGTTAAAGCCAGATTGTTCACAGTAAAGAAATCTTTTTGTGTTTTTTAGGGGCTCTTGAGGGACTTGGGGCAAAGAACTTGGGGGAGGGGACCAAGAGGTCTAATGATGTCCGCTGTGGTTTGTAGGTGGTTCCTTCTCTGATGTCCCAACGCCATTAACAGAGTCCCCGTTTGTCTTCGGTGGGCTGTAGAGTTGGATTTCTTTTTGCAACGTGACAAGCTGCTAAGCTGCACCACCCTTAGATGCAGACAAAGGCAGCTCCTGCCCTTACATTAGAGGGCCCTGCTCTGGCCCTCCTTTACCCACACTCTTCCCCAATAGGCGAGGAGACCGCAGGGCCAAGGAGAAAGCTCTGCAAATGGGTACAGGCCCATTTGGGTTGGGGACTCTGGGATCCTGGGTGCCTGAGTCCAGTGCCCCCTGCCTCCTAGACCTTGTTTTGACTGCCCAGGACCCAGAATCCTCTCCCTAACCCGCACCCAGGGCCTGTGCAGCCTTTTTCCCTAGGTCTGTTCTCCCAATGGAGGACCACACCACAGGCGTCTGCATTCCTAGGCCCGAGGAGTCAGCAAAGAGATGTGATTGTGTGGAGAGTGGACAAAGCCTGGATATGCGTGCTAGAGTGTCCACACTATTTCCACAAAGTCCATTCTGATATAGGGCCCAGCTGGGGCCTATAAGGAAAGGGTATTCAGCTGCCCTATGCCACCCAATAATATCTTAGGATGCCAAGGAGCCTGGGAGAATTCTCAACTCAAACTTGGCTCCTCAAGTGGTTACGAAGGTCTATTCCTCAAGCTACAAGTAGAACAAATATTAAACACAGTTGGCCTCTCTTACAGCGAAAGTCTATTATCACGTCTCCCAGAGCTGCCATAACAAAGTACCACAACTTATTCTCTCATAGTTCTCCGCAGTTTAGAAGTCGAAAGTCCAAAATCAAGGTGTTAGCCGAGTTGAGCTTTCTCCAAAAGCTCCGGGGGAGAATCCTTCCTTGTCTTTTCCAGCTCCTCGTGGCGCTCAGAAGGTCTTGGCATTCCTTGACTTGTAGCCTCATTGCCCCCACCTCTGCTGTCATCGTCACATGGACTTCTGCACACTGTCACAGTGTATCTCTGTGTGTCCTCTCCTCTTCTTAGAAAGACACCAGTCCTTGATTCAGGGTCCACCCTAATCCATTATGATCTCATCTTAATAATTTCACCTGCAAAGGCCCTGTTTCCAAATAAGATCACATTCTGAGGTTCCAGTGGATGTGGATTTTGGAGGGACACCTCCACCCAGTACATTCTCCATAAATCAGTTTGGTCTCTATTGCTCTTGTTTTCCCTCCTTGTTGTTTCTGTCTCTCTGTCTTCTCAGGATATGGTTACCAGGGTTAGGTTAACTTTGTAAAAGTAATTGCAGCACTTTGAAACTTCTTTAAACTCTGGAAGCAACTAAATGATATAGACATGATTTCTTCTTGTAAGATTTTATAAAATTCACCCCTCCCTCTGCCCCAGTTGTCAGAGCCCTTATGTTTCATCAAAGTAGCAGAGTTCTTGATCAGTTTATCCAATGACTTTGGGGCCAGTTGGATTTTTCATTTAAAAAAATGTTTTATTGAATTTATTGGGATGACATTGGTTAATAAAGTTATATAGGTTTCAGCTATACAATTCCATACTACATAATCTGTATATTGTATTATGTGTTCACCACCCAAAGTCAAATCTCCTTCCATCACCATTTAAGCCCCTTTACCTTCTTCTATCGCTCCCCACCTCCCTTTCCCTCTGGTAATCACCATACTGTTGTCTATGTCTATGAGGATTTGGGGGTTATTTTGCTTAATCCCTTCATTTTTTTTTCACCCAGCCCCCCAGACCCCCTCCCCGCTAACAGCTGTCAGTCTGTTTTGTGTATCTATGAGCCTGTTTCTGTTTGTTTGTTTGTTAGATTCCACATATAAGTGAAATTGTATGGTATTTGTCTTTCTCTGACTGGCTTATTTCTCTTAGCATAATACTCTCTAAGTCCATCCATGCTGTCAGAAAAGGTAAGATTTCCTTCTTTTTTATGGCCAAGTGGTATTCCATCGTGTAAATATACCACAGCTTTTTTCATACATTCATCTACTGATGGACACCTGGGCTCCTTCCAGATCTTGGCTGTTGTCGGTAACACTGCAATGAACACAGGGGTGCTTATATTCTTTCGAATCAGTGTTTCTTGTTTTTGTTTTGTTTTGTTTTGTTACTCCTCACCTGAGGATATTTTTTTCCATTGACTTTTTAGAGAGAATAGAAGCAACAGGGGTGGGGGGATGGTAGGGGGGGAGGCGCACAGAGAGAGACACATTGACTGGTTGCCTCCTGCATGCACCCCGACTGGAACTGGGATCGAGCCTGCAGTCGAGGTACGTGCCCTTGACCAGAATCGAACCTGCAGCCCTTCAGTCCACAGGCCAACATTCTAACCACTGAATAAAGCCGCCTAGAGCAGTGTTTCTGGTTTCTTCCAATAAACTGCCAGAAGTGGAAGCACTGAGTCATAAGGCAGTTCCATTTTAAAATTTTTGGAGGAAACTCCATACTGTTGTCTACAGTGGCTGCACCACCTGCATTCCTAATAGTGCACGCAGGTCCCCTTTCCTTCACATCCTCGCCAACACTTACTCTTTGTTGATTTATTGATCGTAGACACTCTGACAGGTGTGAAATGATATCTCATTGTTGTTTTAATGTGCATTTCTTTGATGATTAATGTCATTGAGCATCTTTTCATATGCTTATTGTCCATCTGTATGTCCCCTTATGGGAAAAGTTAATTTAGGTCCTTTGTCCATTTTTTAATTGGATTGTTTGGTTGTTTTGGGGGGAGGGGTTTTTGGTGTTAAGTTTTGTAAGTTCTTTAACCCTTATCAGGTGTATCATTAGCAAATATGTTCACTCATTCAGTGAGTTGTCTATTCATTTTATTAATGGTTCCCTTTGCTGTGCAAAGACTTTTAGTCCCATTTGTTATTTTTTCTTTGTTTTCCTTGCCCAATGAGATATATCAGAAAAAAATATTGCTACAAGAAATGTTTAAGATTTTACTGCTTATATTTTCTCCTAGGATTTTTATGGTTTCAAGTCACATTTACATCTTTAATCCATTTTGAGTTTATTCTTGTGTATGGTGTAAAAAGGTGGTCTAGTTCCATCTTTTTGCACATATCTGTCCAATTTTCCCAACACCATGTGTTGAATAGACTGTCTTTACTACATTGCACATTCTTGCCTTCTTTGTCAAATATTAATTAACCATAAAAGTGTGGGTTTATTTCTAGGCTCTCTATTCTGTTCCATTGGTCTATATGTCTGCTTATGCCAGCACCATGCTGTTTTGATTACTATGGCCTTGTAGTATAGTTTGATATCAAGCAGCATGATTCCTCCAACTTTGCTCTTCTTTTTCAAGATTGCTGTGGCAATTTGGGGTCTTAGTGGTTCCATATCATTTTTTTTGGAATATTTTTTCTAGTTCTGTGGAATATGTCATTGGTATCTTGGTAGGAATTATGTTGAATCTATAGATTGCTTTTGGTAGTATGGACATTTGTATGGACAGTTGTTGTTAATCCTCACCCAAGGATATTTTTTCATTGATTTTTAGAGAGTGGAAGGAAGGGAGGGGGGATATATATAGAGAGAAACATTGATGTGAGAGAGACACATCAATTGGTTGCCTCCGACATGCACCCCAACCAGGGCCAGGGAACAAACCTGCAACCCTGGTATGTACCTTTGGCCAGGAATTGAACCCACAACCCTTCAATGGGTGGGCCAACACTCTAACCACTGAGCAACACCAACTAGACCAGTAGGGACATTTTAATGATGTTAATTCTTCCTATCCATGAAAATTTTATTCTTCTACTTATTTGTATCTTCTTTAATTTCTTTCTTCAATGTCTTATAATTTTTCAAATACAGGTCTTTTAAAATCTTTGGTTACATTTATTTCTAGGTATTTTATCCTTTTTGAGGCAATTTTAAATGGGATTGCTTTCTTAGTTTCCCTTTCTGATAGTTCATTACTGGTGTATAAAATGAAACTAATATCTGGATATTTATTTTGTATCCTGCTACTTTACTGATCTCATTCATTAAATATTAGCAAATTGGATCTAGCAATACATTAAAAAGGTCATACACTATGATTAAGTGTGCTTTATTCCGGGGATGTAAGGTTGGTACAATATATGTAAATCAATTAATGTGACACACTACATAAACAAAATGAAGGATAAAAAATCACAGGATCATATCAATAGATGTAGAAAAAGCATTTGATAAAATCCAGTACCCATTTATGATTAAAACTCACAGCAAAGTGGGAATAGAAGAAACATACCTCAACATAATAAAGGGTATATATGACAAACCCACAGCCAACATCATACTCATTGGGCAAAACCTAAAAGCATTTCCCTTAAGAACAGGAACAAGACAGGGACGTACACTTTCACCACTCTTATTCAATAGTAGAGGCCCGATGCACAAAATCATGCAAGAGTAGGCTAGGCCCTCCTTCCCCCAGCTGCCGGCACCAGCTTCCCTCTGGCACCTAGGATCTGGGCTTCCTTCGCAGCCCTGGCTTCATCTAGAAGGTCATCCAGGAGGACGTCTGGTCTAATTAGCATGTTATGCATTTATTATTATAGACTAGAGGCCCGGTGCATGACATTTGTGCACTGGGAGTGGGGCTCAGCCTAGCCTGCACCCTTTCGCAGTCCGGCAGCCCTTGGGGGATGTCCAACTGATGGCTTAGGCCCGCTCCCCAAGCCATCAGTTGGACATCCTTAGCACTACCATGGAGACAGGAGAGGCTCCTGCCACTGCCACTGTGCTCACCAGCTCTCAGCTCAAGCAGCCCTCCCCATGTGTTGATGCTCCTGTGTTGAGTATCTGCCCCTTGGTGATCAATGCATGTCATAACTACCAGTTGTTGCCCCATTCGGTCAATTTGCATATTACCCTTTTATTATCCTATATAATAAAGAGGTAATATGCAAATTAACCCTCACGCCCTCACAAGATGGCTGCGTATGGCCAGACCGGCAGGGGGGTTAGTGAGGGACGACCAAGCAGTCTGCATGGGGTGACCAGGCCATCGGGGAGGCCGTGAGGGGTGACCAGACTGGCGGGGGGCCAGTTGGGGTCAACCAGGCCAGCAAAGGGGGGCAGTAAGGGGTGACCAGGCCGGCAGGGAAGGGGCAGTTAGGAGTGATCAGGCTGGCACGCAGAGGCAGTGAGGGGTGATCAGGCCGGCAAGGGGGGTGCAGTTAGGGACAACCAGGCAGGCAGGCAGGGGAGCGATTAGGAGCCAGTGGTCCAGGATTATGAGAGGGATGTCCTGGATTGGAGAGGGTGCAGGCTGGGCTGAGGGGACAACCCCCATGCACGACTTTCATGCACCCGGCCTCTAGGATAGGATAGTACTGAAAGTCCTAGCCACAGCAATCAGACAAGAAAAAATAAAAGGTATCTAGATTGGAAAGGAGGAAGTAAAACTGTAATTATTTGCAGATGACATGATACTGTATATAGAGAACCCAGCTCTGGTGCTCTGGGCTGGGGAGTCTGTTATGGGACTGAAAACCCCATACTCCTCACAGGGAACCTTTGCAGCTGGGTTTTCCCTCTGGAATCTCAGCAACTGACCATGGGAACAGGGCCAGCCCTTTTCATGTCCCTACCCTTCCTACCAGTCTCAATGTAGCTTCTTCTGTAAATCCTTCGTTATAAAACTTCTATTCACCTGGTCTTCAGTTGCTTATTCAGATTGATTGTTCTATATTTTAGTTGTAATTCCAGTTTGGTCCTTGGAGGAGGTGAGTGTAACATCCACCTAGCCCACTGCCATCTTGGATCTCCCCTCCGGTGGGATTTTTCTACCTCTTCTCGAGTGAATTTTATTGCCTTCTTTTGGTTAATATTTTATTAGCATAAATTTAAACACAGCATGCTCTTAACTTTAATCTTCTTCCATGTTTTTGTTTCAGGTCCCTTTTATATTCTAGTGCTATTTATCTGGGCTTTTTTTTCCCTAGTCTAACCTTGCCAGAGGTTTGTCTCTTTTATGAGTCTTTTAAAAGAGCTAGCTCTTCGATTTATCATGAATTCTATTGTTTTTCTGTTTTCTAATTTGCTTATGTCTGCTTTTATCTCTCATTTGTTCCTTCTGCCATCCTTAGATTTATTCGTTTTTAATCTCAGTTTTTTAGCTAATTGACCTTTTTTTCATTTTTATTTAATAGCAAAACCTTTTAAGCGAGAAAGATAAATATCACACAATCTCATTCATTTGTGGAATATAATGAACAACATAAACTGATGAGCCAAAATAGAGCCAGAGGAAAAAAATATTTTAAAACATAATAGAAGAATCCTGTTATTTGCAGATCTTTAATATTTCCTACAACTTTTGTGACATTATACTATGTTAATACAGTTCGGGTAATATTATTATATTTAAAATTATTTTTCTTGAAATATTAATTTTTATTGCATGTAACATTATTATATTTATGAGACTGATGTGCTGCCTACTGCGCTAAGAGGGCAACTTCCATTATTATATTTAAAATAGTTTTTCTTGACAATGAAAATAAATAAATAAACAAACACCTTTTAAGCTATATCTTTTCTCCGGTGAGTAGCCAGAGAGATAGATGCACCGTGAGAACATCTGAGCTAGGAGAGAGGGTCCAGAAATAGAAAAAATCAAAACCACGCATCTGTGTTGGGACTTGGCTATGCATCCAAAACACCCGTTAATGAGATAATGCTGCTTTATGCATCACTTCTTGTCTATTGTTGCTTCCTGCTGAATACTAACTCGAGTTGCTAGAAACTAAATGTTTGTCACAACCCTCTCCCCCAAAAAATTCATATGTTCAAACCTAACCCCCAGTGTGAAGGTATTAGGAGGCGAGGCCTTTGGGAGGTGATTAGGTCATGGGGGTGGAGCCCTCATGAATGGGATTAGTGCCCTTATAAAAATGACCCCACAGAGCTCTCTCATCTCTTCCACCATGCGAGGACAAAGTGAAAGGATGAGTATCTATGAACAGAGTCCTCACCAGACACCAAATATGCCTGCCCCTTTATCTTGGACTTCCGACCTTCAGAAATGTGAGCAATACATTTCTGTTGCTTGTAAACTACCCATCAGTCTATGATATTCTCTTATAGCAGCTGGAAAGGACTAAAACACTAGTGAAGGGCTGGAAGCCATCTTTCCAGCAGTGATACTGTAATTGTGACCCTTCAAACTTTATCCTTCCCTGTAGGATTCATGGCCTCCTTGAATCACTTTTGTCTAATTCGGGCTGGGGGAGAGGTGGCTGGGGCTCCATGCTGGTTGTTTGGAGTTGCATCAGCCAACCCGAGAATGCTATGGCTGCATGACAGACAGCTGCACAACCTAGGCGTGTTTCCCACACCCTGGCACAAAAGCCTTCCCCACCCATACTTTCACCTCCTTAATGAGCTCTCTGGCTCTGGGGGAACTTATGCAAGGACTCCTGAGAACATTAAGAGAAAGACGACAGGGAGCCTGTGACGGGTGTTGACTGGAAATATGAATCGTTGTTGGCACAGGTGCGAGTACAGGCGTACGGTGGGGACTGAAACACATTTTTCAGTCAGAGTGGGCTAAGTCTGCTTGCAATGAGGTCTTGAAAAGACTCAGTTTCAAGGCTGTCTGGAACCTCAGCAGAGGACAGGAGTAGACTGGGGCCAGGATACCTGACCCTGCTACTTGGTCTCTAGGGGGAACTTGGTGCAGGTCAGTGTACCTATCCAATGGTCTTTTGTAGGCAGAGGTCAGCACAGAGGAAATACAAAATTTTAGGGACAGAAGAATGGGGGGTCCCTTCTTCACTGAATGTAGATCTTCAGTCCCAGTCAGTTCATGGCAGAATCTCAGTCCTAGCATTTCACTGCTAAAATGATGGGGGAAATAAACATTTACTTAGCTGTCCCTGTGCACCAGATTTTGCGCTCAGTTTCATTTTTAGCAACTTTATAGGGATAGAATTTACATACCAAAGGATTGACTTATTGTGAATGTACAATTCGGTGATTTTCAAAAAATTTATAAGGTTGCACAGCCATTATCATAATCCAGTTTTAGGATATTCCATCACTTCCCAACACTCCCTCAAGCCTGTTTTCAATCAATCCACATTCCCATCCTCAATTCCAGGCAATCAATGAACTTTTGGTCTCTACAAATTTGTCTTTTCTGCACATGTCATAGAAATTGAATCATGCAATATGACGTCTTTGGCATTTGCTTCTTTCACTCAGTGTAATGATTTTGAGATTTGTCTTTATAGTAGCATATCTCAATACTTTGTTCCTTTTTATTGCCAAAAAGTATTCCATTATATGAATATATACATTTTGTGTATCTGTGGACCAGTTGATGGACATTTGCACCATTTCAGCTTGTTAGCCGTTACGAATCATGCTACTGTGAAATTCACTGACCAGTCTTTGTGTGGACATATGTCTTCATTTCTTTTGGAGAAATACTTAAGAGTGGAATTTCTGAGTTGTATAATAAGCTCATGCTTAACTTTTAAAGAAACTGTCCAACTGTTTTCCAAAGTAGCTGCAACCTTTTACCTTCCTACCAACAATATATGAGCGTTCTAATTTCTCCACATCTTTGATAATACATGCTATTGTCTGTCTTTTTTATTATAACCATTCTTGTGGGTGTATAGAGATATCTGAGTTTTACCTGGTGTTTAGTTTTATATTAGTCAGGATAGGCCAGATTATGCTGAGGTAAGAAACAAACCTTAGACATTATTGGCTTAAAACAAAAAAAAGGTTTATTTCTCACTCATGCTAGCTGTCCAGCAATGATTAGAACCAGAGAGGTGGGGGCAGTGCTAGCAAAGACACCCAGGGGCTCAGGCTGCTGGAAACTCTTGGAGTTAAAAAGTAAACTGCACAACAACTCTGAAGGTTTCTACCTGGTAGCAAGAAATCACCTTCCCTATTATGTCGCTGGCCAGCAAGTCATATGGTCATGGTTAACTTCAAAGGGGATGAAAATCATAATTGAAATATTGTGAATAGACGAATGCCTTTCACAACTACTTAGAGGAAGGTACAACCATCGCTCTTCTACACATTAGGAAACCAGAGCTCAGAGCCCGAGTGCCTTGATGGAGGATACATAGCTAATAAACTGAACCAAGGCAATCAAGCTTGTATTCCCAGCTACTATTGATTATAGATGGATTTTTGAGACATCACCATTGGGAGAGTCGGGGAAAAGGACTCTGCTTGACCCAGAGTGGGTAGATCATTGATCTAGAGAGATCCTCAACATAGTCACCGAGTTCTACTGGATATCGGTGCCTGCCTTAGGCACCAGGTAACCATCTCCTAAAAGGAAGAGAAGACCCCTGGTCCTCTCACCTCTTTCTTGACTACAAATCGTGTTCCTCTGCGCCTTCTCCCCACCCCCACCACGTATGCACCATGTTTTTGCTTTCAAAAACTCAAGACCTAAGAGCCCCATGTGATTGGATCTGACAAAATAAACTTAATTCGAAAGCAACAAAAACACTGGGGGAGGCTCCATGTTTGTGAATAAGACACTGCAGCAGGTAACCGTCGGCAGGCTCGGCGCCTTGCACGGAGGGTGCCCGTGGTGTCTGGCCCACAGCCAAGTGCTGGGTGCCGTGTAGTCAGTGGCCAGGAGCACAGGCTCCAGGTTCAGACCTGGTTTGGAGACCTGGCTCTGTTGAGTGGCTTTAGAAACTTGTGCGAGGTGCTTCTCCAAGCTCAGTTCCCTCCTGCGGGAAGAATCCATCTCGCAGGGATGCCAGGATTTACTCAGGAAGTGTCTGAACAGCACTTAGCAAGGTGCTTAGAACTCGGTGAGCCTAGGCGATTGTGTTAATGACACCAATACCAGTATAGTCATCATCAAAGCGTTCGGGTAGATGGCAATAGGAAATTCTCCAGACTTGGTTCTCAGGGATTTGCTGGCCTTTGAATCATATTCTTGATGGAAATGACCCTTGGATACCCTTCCCCACCTGTCATCATGCCCTACTTCTGTCAACACTGGTGCAGGGCCATGTATGATTAGTTGGGGAAAGGGAAGGGAATTCAAAAGAAGATGATGAGTGAGAGAATCAAATACGAATGGGCCGGTGAGTGACAGGAGAGACAGTCATTTCCTGGAGGGTAGGAACAGCATTGTGCTGTGGTTAAGAACATGGTTCTACCCTTTCACCAGCTCCGAGACCCTGAGGAGGTCCCTCAACCTGCCTGGCCCTCTGTCTAGGAGAACTCACGAGGCGAGACCAAGGCAGCTTTAGTTTTGCCTCCTATTGTCTCTTTACCATTTCAGTGGGTAGGTCCTTGTCCTGGTTCTGATGAAAACTTCAGGTAAGCTCTACCATCTTCCTTTTGACAACTTTTTTTTTTTAAGTCCCATGATTTCTAAGTCACAAATTAGTCTCATTTCTAAAATCAGAAAGTCCCATCCAATATATTAGTCAATCCTTCAAACTTTATTTAAAGGTAAGCCTCTTTCCTCTCCCTCTGTCTGTGGCCCACAGTAGCAGGCCTTCAGGAAAGAGGGAAATAGATGCTATCTTACCCCACATACACATGCACAGGGTTGGAAGAGAGAAAATGCAAGGCAAGTAGGAGAGAGGGAGGAAAGTACTTACTTGGCTGTTAGTCTAAGGCTGGCATAGCACCCTCAGGGAAAGTTTCCATGGGGGTAATAGGCGGGTATTAGGAAGACCCCCGCACTGGGGCAGCGCTATTCACACCACCAGCCCCTTCGTGCTCCTATGCACCTGGTGATTCACCTCCAGCCTCTGGTTGATGAGAGCTCGTTGACCCTCTAGGTCACCCTGTGAGACACTATCTAATATGATCCATTGGCTGGCTTGGTCCATGGATGATCTGTAGGAAACACTCATGGTCTTCTCCACAGAACAAGCTTTGAGTGTGCAAGCCCAGCTGACGTCAGATTCATAGCCACGTCTTTCACCCTCCAGACTGCTCATTTCCCTGTGTCCTGTGCCTCCATCTCTCCAGCTACAGGGACCACTCATCAAACCCCATAGGATCTCAAAGAAGCTTCTCTTATTGGATATGAGGTGCAGGAATAGGTTAAACCTCTCCACTGTGTGTGTGTATGTGTGTGTGTGTGTGTGTTGGCAGGTGAATGACAGCATGGGATTTGCAACAACAACAAAAAAGTCTTCCTAAAACCCCCTCTTAGTACTTGTTGAGTCTTTAATAGCCTCTTTGTGGATTGCGAAACTGCAAGGATTAGAGTTGCAAAACTAGTTCTGAAGTATTTGCTTTTTAAAAAAAAAAACCAAAAAACTACATCTTCATCTGGTAACTCATTTTGCAATTTCATATCTATTTGATCTTGGTGTCTCACCTTCACTTTCTAATTTAGGGGAGAACTTCCCTATTCATACTTACCTGTGGGGTTTTTAGGAGACGCAATGATGTAATCATAGAATGGGAAGTGCTAAGCAGAGTGCCTGACACAAAAACACCTCAGATCTATGCTGATCTGATTTGCTCTGAATCCCCAGCACCTAGCTGAGCAAATGACACCTAGAGAGTGTTTAATACGTGTTGGTGAATGACTTGTAAAGAACTACTGTGTTTCAAGGCAGAATAAAACCAGTGCTAAATCAGTGTATTCGCTCTCTATTGTGGCAGCAAATGAAGTGGTAGGTAATTCTGGCTCAGGACAACCCGAGGAGGCTCGAGCAGGGAGGTGGTATTTGGGATCTCAGTGAACAGAAGGAAGCAGGAGGGTCCATGTTTTTGAACACGGAGCCCAAGAGGGTTCTCAAAATCCTGTCTGATTATGAGGCAGGCTCTCTGTTAGGGATCCTTCAGCGGCCAGTGATAGAAAATCAGCTTTGGACGGCCTGCACAGCGAGGGGAAACAATTGGCTTATGAAAGTACAAAGTGGAAGAGTAGGGTCCAGTATTGGGACCCGCTGGATTCAGGGTTCAGATGTCACCAGGATCTGTTTTTCAGCTTCTCCTTCTCCCAGTGCTGATTTAACGCTCAGCCAGGCTCCCCTGGGGTAGCACGCAGGCCCTTCCCGAGGCCGCCTGCCTCCAGTGCAAATCCAGAGGGAAGTTACGAGTATCTCCATCCCAGCATTCCCAGCAAAGTCCGAGGTCCACTGTCACGGGCCTGACCCAGCTCCCATGGCCATGCCTGCCCGACTCTCATTGATGGGGAGTTATGAGCTTGGTGGGTACCAGGCAGTAAAACCAACAGATATGTACCCCAAATGCTTCATTTTTACTACAAAACACCAGGTTCTGCTGCTAAACTGCCTGACTTCCAATCCCGACTTCCCAGCTGTGTGACCAGGGCAACATACACAGTCTCTCAGTGCCTCCGTTTCCTCTGCTGTAGAATAGAGACAGTAATGGTCCCCACCTTGCAGGGGTTTGGGAAAGGTTGTTGAGTTTCCCCCAAGTGCTTAGAATAGCGCCTACAATGACCTGGCCAAGCGCTGGGGTGATGGCAGCTCTTGTTGTTTCTCTGTTGACTCTGTTGCCCCATCACTTGATGTGTATTCACTATCCCTCCTTCCCCAGGTCCGTCCTGGTGAGGTGAGTACATCACCCCTGGAGCACACCTCTCCGTGCCACTCAGAGCAAAGCCACCCCAGTCCTGGAACCACAATGGCCATGCCTGAAGAAGATCCTTTTCATTCATGTTGCCCAGACATCGCTGTGCTTGGCAACATGGAGGAAACCAAGAGGAGATCCTACCACTTGGTCCCTTCCCTTAGGGAGTTTGCAATCTAATCTAAGAGGCCAGAACACTGCGTCAAATACAGCCTGAACCAGGAGCCATTCCCAGGGGGAGCTGCCAAAGGGCCCCGCCAGGGTGTTGATAGAGTGCCACCCTCCCTCCACGGCTCCTTCTCCGTTATAACGTGAATGAACCTTTAGAAAAAGAGATGGAGACGGAATCGGGCTGAACCCCCGTGTCTGACTCACCTGGCTTTCTCCCCCACCGCTCCTGGACCGCACTTAAAACACAGGGGGACAACCCTTCCCCACGTAGTATCCCCAGGGTAACTCGAGAACATCCCTTACGCGAGTCTGTCCCTGCGGAAAGGACCTTTCGGTGACACTGAGCTGAGTGTATCCCGCTCTATTTATAGGCCCTGGTTTTTTTTTAATTTGAGTCCATCTCTAAGAATAAATAATGAACTCATCCTGGGGAGAAGCCAGAGGCTACAACTCTGAGACGACCCATAAATCCCTTCCCCTCTCCTCGGGTTCTGGAAGGGACTCTGTAGTTCGAAGGTGAGCCACTTTCTTTTGCTGGGCTGGGGTGGGCTTCAGACCCAGGCGTGTTTGGAGATTTGGTTTTATGGTGGTTTTTCATGATGGTTTCTGGGAGCTTTTTTGGCGTTTGATTTTGGATTGGTGATGGCAAAACAGATCTTAGACCTCTTAGTTACGCCAAAAGGAGGGACAAAGACTAAACGGTTGGTTACACTTCGGATGCAGAGAGACCCACTGATGTCCCTCAGTAGGAGGATGTGGCATTGGAGAACGGTTACCCTTCAGTACCCTCCTCACCTGGCAGCGAAGACTGGAGCCAGGCTATCTCATAAGATACGGGGGCTTTTTTTTTTTTTTTTCAGAGTGTGTGATGAAGACGAGGTGCCATAACCCAAACTTTAGGTATCTAACCCCAGATCATGGTGTGCGACAGTCCAAAGGAGCACTGTCTCTAGCAAATTAAAGTTTATGTGTCAAGCTTCCCCTGAGCTGACCGGCTGGTTTAGCGACTCCTCGAACCAGACCCCCTGAGTCTGAAGGAAATGACGTAAACGGAACCTTTGAGTTTGGTTCACAATATGTGCACATTGCCGCTTCCTCCATTCTCCCTTTCCAGGAATTTATCTTTAAGAAGGTAACCAGGCTTCTCTGGGAAGGGAAAGAACAGTGTCTCTTCATTTATTTATTCTCCCAATATCTGTTGACCCTCTACTCTGTGCCAGATACTATTCTAGGCACAGGAGATGCCTTGACGAAGAGGACAGAGTGATCATGTGGTGACAAGGTCTGATTTACATTGAAAAATATCAGCCTCTTTGCTCAGGCTCACGGTGAGGTGCTTCCCCAGGAGAGCCCGAGTTTCATTCATTTATCCATCCTTCCATTCAACAGGTATTTATGAGGCATGCCTTCTGTGTCAGGCCCAGGGCTGGGTGACTAGATACACTGATCTGCTAAAGAGATTCATCCTTGTCCTTAAGAAGTTTGGAAGATAGATGTCAATCAAATAATCACCTAAATATAGAAATTATTACCAACGTTTGGGAGTCCTGTAGAGCAAAGTTCAGGGTGACATGTGAGAGCTACAGGGAGGGACCAACCTGGCTGTGTGGGCAGAGAATTAGCAACAACTAAGAATACTTGAGTTGCCCCAGACGGTGTAGTGTCAATTGAGTACAGAGACAACTGATGTCTATCTGTAGGAGAGATGTTTTCGAGTTTCCATTAGCTGTGCTGGGCCATCCACACGCTCCCCTGATTGTCCTGAGGACTGTCACAGGCTCGTAGGCCTCGGTAGCCGTGGGGAGTGTTTGTGTCCACGGAGAGCATGGGGGTTCCTTCCAGGTCATCTGCACATTGAGGTTTTGAAATTGACTTATGGGTCTGGTCTGGACAAGGTGAAATAGTCATTTTCTTATGGGGTGTCCTTCTCACTCTGCCTCACTGGGTAAAGGAGTAAACAGTATCGTCATCATCATCATATGTGGTTTTCATGCTCTTCCTTGTGAAGGGTGGTCTTGCTACTCTACTCCGAGACCTGGAGAGGATGCCCCCACGCTCTCCTCCGCAGGGTCGGGTCTTCGACTGTTTACATGCCTCAGCTTTGTAAAGGGAACTCCTCCAAACAGCAGTCGGCGCCTCACACATATCTTTCTGTAGGAATTTGGGTGCAACTTTGAGCAAATCCTTCAGCAGAGAGCTCAGTTTCTTCATTTAGAAAATATGAGTCTATTTTAGCAAGTTTCAACTGACGTGCCACAAGAATTTTTAAAACATGCAATACCTGACTATTTAGTCAGGGGCACTGACCTCTTTTCCCTTGGATTGTCAAAGAAAAATTGACAACAGCCAACACAGCAATAGCCATATGGTGTGAATGAATCAAAATTTTACCTATTTTTTTGTCAGAACAGCCAAAAATATATTTGTGGGTG
The DNA here is from genome assembly GCF_964212035.1 of Myotis nattereri. NCBI lineage: Eukaryota > Metazoa > Chordata > Mammalia > Chiroptera > Vespertilionidae > Myotis > Myotis nattereri. The sequence goes on along the minus strand of NC_138079.1, from coordinate 91,565,468 downwards.
TGCCACGGAATTTTAGTAATTGATTTATATGTGTTGTGAGATGAAAGAGTTTGAAAATCATTGGTATATTTTGTCTCTTTTATGCCCAGTGTTTTGCTAGGTACCTTGGTAAAGCCCAGAAAAATATAAGAAATTGTCCTGCCCCCTAAAAGTTTTCAAGGCCATTCAGAAAAGAATGTCATTCCTTGATTTAAATGCCAGTGATTGAGCACCTACCATGTGCCAGACACCCAACCAGGAATTGGAAGGTCCATGCAGCACAGTCTTTGCTTCGTGGAGCTTACAGTCTAGTGAAGGGAGAGAGGTACCCAACCCCTCCTTGAACAGGATCATTTCAGCTGGTTTTACACACGAGGCCGGTCAGAGAAGAACCTCATAGAAGGCATGACCTTGGTGAGCTGAGCCCTGAATGATGAGATGGAGTCAACTGTGAAGGGAAGAGCATTTGAGATCAAGAGGAAGGGCAAGTGGGCCATGAAGGTGATTGGCTTGTTTAAGGACTCGCGGGAAGCTGGTGTGACTGCATGTGTAGCAAAGGGGTAGGTGATAGGTAGCCAGGGTGCAGAGTGTGAATTTTCTTTTGAATGCAGGGGAAGCCTTTGGCAGGTAAGCAGGGCATTCCGGCCTGTACTTACCAATTTACCGGAGGGAGATCGTGTTGCCTCAATGACATTTGGGGAACCCTAGGTAATCCTTAGATGGAAAGAGAAGAAATCGATGTTGTTCTGAATAAGAGAGAATAGTCACCCCTAATCTTAGAGGCTTTCCTGGGTAGGAGAGGATGAAACTGCAAAGTGAGTAAATCATGAAACAGTTAACTGCTTATTGCTCAGCATTCATTCCATCAAATCTCCTTTGGAAAACCTGTTCCTGAGAATTTGGCTTGGCACAAGTTTGTCAGAATGTTTTTCACCTCCTGCCCCGACACCGAAGTGATTGGCTCAGGGATGGACACAGGACCTAATTAGAGTCAGTGAAACACGAGAACACATTTCTTGGGACCTTATGGCCAAAAGAAGTTTCTTCTCTCTTTTCTGAGAGCCACCAGTATGAGGTTGTCAAGTCTGGAACCACGATAGCCATTTGTAACCATGGGGGTAGATTCTGGAACTGCTAAAGGTGGTGGGGGAGCACAGTATGGTCCCTAAGGATGAAGCCAACATCACAGAAGGCAGAGCCAAGAGGTGGAGAGAAGCAAGGCTGTGTGACAGCACTGAGCCCCTGGATCAAGCCACACCTGAAGCCTGCCCTGTTGCTAGGCTTTATAGTGGCCTCGGCCGATTAAACGTTCTTTATTATATAAACCAGTCTAAATAGGGATTTCTGCATCTTGCCACATACAGAGCCCATATGATGCAAACCTTAGAATAGGCACCTGGCAGTGCCAAGGGCCTCCTCTGCACCCCGGAGCCTCTAGGAGGAAGTGAGCCTGTTCCAGAGCCCAAATACAAGGTCTCGCCTCCCACTTCTCTATTTCAGGGTTTCCATGCCTCCCGTCACCATAGCACTGTGACTCTCTTGGAAAGGCAGAGGAACAAGGGGAGAAGGGGCCTGTTTCCAGGCTGTGTTGCCACGTTTCGTGGTTGGGGAGGGTGGGGGCGCTGGTGAGAGAGAGAGGCGGCTCCGGGCTTGACATTTCAGGATAGAGATAACAGGGTAAAAATAAACTCCCAAGCGCCTGTAGTCGCGCTCGCTTCTCTTGCTTCACAGTTCTTATCTCTCCCTGCTTTGGGGACAGAAAGGTTCCTTTCAGGTCACAGCTGGCTTGCCTCGCTCCAGCCCTGGCCGGGGAGGAGGAAGTGTAGGTGGTGGTTTACATCTGCCCGCGCCTGCTCAGCCACCCGAGCAGCCAAGTGACTCCCTCCATCCTGCAGCCCCACTTTTTACTTGGCAAACAATCTCGCACATCTTTGTCCCCCTTGGATGCTCCAGGGCTGGCCGGGTGAGAGCAGCAGGGCCAGGGCTGGGGACCCCATTTCCCAGATGGGAAAACCAGGGGGGGCTGGACAAGACGAAATGTCCGAAGCCACATAGCAAATGAGTACTAATGTGATCAGATCTGAACCCAGAGACTTGCCACCTTTCGGTCTGAGACGGGGGTGAAAAGAGTTGGATTCCCTGTGGGTGCCGGGTGCAGTCACGGAGGCTGGGGTGGGGGGAGCCTTCACATCGCCTGTGACATTATCAGGGGCTGCCTGGCGGCCCTGCCCCTGGTGCCCTCCCAATCACTCACCCCCCGGGCTTTGTATGTGCCTGTGGGCGATCTACTTGTTGACTGCAGGCGAGCCACTGAGAGGACACAGTATTGAGGACCAAGCCTCAACTCTGCCACGAGGGTTCCCAGAGGATCCTGAGTGGGCGATAGCGGTGTGTGTACGCGCTAGGACTGTTACAAGGATTACATGAGCTACTGCACGCCACACCCTCAGCCTGTGTCTACCCCAGGGCAGTCTGAGATTCGGGGCTGCCTGATACGATAGCTTTCTTGTCCTGTGTCTGTGTGCAGTGACAACGCCACTCACTCGTGCTAGTAGAAGAGGGCCTCGGAGCTCTGTCTCTGAGGCCAAGGATTTGCGCTGAGCCATTTCATCAGTTAAGACTCTGTGGTTGCCAGTGACCGAAACACCGATCCCAAGTGGATAACATGAAAGGGGAATTCGTTGGCACCGCGTGGGGAGCTGTGAAGGCGGCCAAGGGTAGAAGCTAACTTCAGGCACAGCTGGATCCCGGGATGGAAGCGATACCATCAGGATCCGGTTTCTCTCTCTCCCCGTGTCTCAGCCCCTTCCCTCGCTGCTGGCTCCCTCCTCGGGGTGGCAGAAATGGCTGTGGGAGCTCCGCTGTGTCATCTCCTTGGGACCAAGGGCAGTGGGAAAGAGCCCGGCCCCGCATTCCCAGCAAAAGTCTCCAGCCTCTCGCTGCCCGTCCCTGAGCCCATCTGTCCTTGTGGCCAGAGGCATGGGAAGCCCAGAGGGAGTCGGGCCTGGATAGCGTGCTGCCCCTGGAGCCCAGGGCTGGGTCTGCTCCACCCAAACCCCAGATCTGAGAGGCAAGAGCAATGGTTGTCCAGAGGGAAGGCAGGCATGGCTGACACAGAAAAGGCATCTTTGGCAGCCGCCCACCCTCCGTGGCCTTGTGTCCCACACAGGACATGGATGAGTTGGCTTCTGTAATCCCCGGGGACAGAAGGAGCTACAACTGGGCTGCAAAGCCCGGCTGAGTGGCTCCGACAAAAATAAAAACTCCCAAGGCTGGCTCAGAGCTGACTGCTGAGCAGCTGGACCCACTGACCTCAAACGGGATCCTTCCCTGGGCTTGACCCGCAGCCTGCCGGGTGGCGAGCCAGCACCCTGGACTCGAGGCTGGCAAACTGGGGGCTTTCCCAGGCACCAGCTCCCTGCTCCACCTCGATTACTAATTACTAATTATTTACTAATTACTTGTCTGCCCTCGAAAAAGGAGCCAGCGGTACATGAAAAGCCCCTCTGAAAACAAACCCAGTGAAAACAGCGCCATCATTCCATGGCTGCTGATGGCTCTTGCAGGCTCCGGGCCCGAGGACTGCTGCCTGGCTGCGGTGAAAAGGGAGGTGAGCAAGTGTCAGGGAGGTGCTAACCACAAGCCGGCCCCAACTTGAGACTCAAAGAAATGAAGACAAAACTAATTAGAAAGGGAATAACTTCCCACCAGGCGGTTCCGTGGCATTTAACGCTAGCGAGATGCTATTCCTGTTCGTGGCCTGCACATCTAAAATTCTCTAGTGTGTGTGGGGGGCGGGGGGCAGGGGGAGCAGGGGGAGCACTGTGGGTGTCACACTTTGCCTGGGAGAATATGGTTACTACTAGTCAATCTGCAACCACAGAGGCATTCTTGGAGCTTCCCCTCCCGCCCCTCCTCCTGGGGCCTGTAGCAGAAATGGAAAAGAAGTGGATAAGAGAACAAGAAAGAGTTTTTAAAATAATGATGGCAATTATGTATGCATTTCCAGTGGGAGATTCTGGGAATTATTCCTAAAAGGCTGGAAAGAATTTCTTCTTTTGATCTCGATTCTGAGCCAGAGAAAATCAAATTAAGAAAGAAAAGCAATCGAGAGTTCTCAGTGCAGGGGAGGGAGTGGGACTGGGCTGCCGATAGGGTCCTGGGAGGAAGGACAGGAAAGCCCAGATGTTGGCCTGCGAGGTGGGGCAGCCGAAGGAACTGGGAGCCAGGGAAAAGCTGAGAGAAGGGGGAGGCTGTGTGCCCACATCTTTCCTTTGAGTCTTGTCCCCTTCGAGTGCTTGAGGACCATGTTCCTGCAGCTTTTCCCACAGCCCCTGAGGCCGGCCAGCCTTCCAGGGCACGGGCCTGACTTCCAGAGGAGCCCTGCGAGTCCCAGCAGACACTCAGAGCAGCCACAACAGGATCAGCCAGTGTAGGCGTGGGAGTTCCTTAAAAACCTTCCCTTTGAGGCACTGGGAGAAATGGTCCTGTCACTTCTCTAAGTCGTCTCTGTGGTTGCTAAGCAGCATGCCTCTGCCCCTCTCCACTTCCCTCTGCTCCGCTGTCTCTCTCTCTCCACCCTCCACCCCCACAGCGCTTGCTCACGAGCTCTTCCCTGCCTGTCGTGTGGAAATCAGAGGACAGTCCCTGGGCCTGGAGCAGCTCGAGGGCCACAGCAGTGCCAGGGCTGGTGGCCATGGAGGTGCCTCCCATCTTGCTCTACCGGTCAGGCCGTCAGGTCAGCAGGAAAGACCACAGTGGGCCATTCTGGATCCCCAACAGGGCTGAGGGCCCCCCCTCCTTCCTTCATCCCTCCCTCCCTCCCTCTCCCTCTCCCCCTCCCTCTCTCTCTCTCCCGCTTCCTCCCTCTCTCCCTTCATCCCCCCTCTCTCTTTTCCTCCCTTTCTCTCTCTCTCTCTCTCTCTCTCTCTCTCTCTCTCTCTCTCTCTCTCTCTCCCTCCCTCCCTCCCTCCCTTCCTTTCCTCCTTTCTTCCTTCCACAAATAATACTGACCCCCTCCTACATGTCAGGAGCCCTCAGGGAGCACATGGGGACACCACGGGAAGCACAATGAGTGTCAGCTGCCCCATGTGCAGCCTGGTGAGCAGAGGTTCTGAGATACCTCCTCCCGGGCCCCCTGAGAGCATCCTTTGCCCCCCACACAAGAGTGAGGGCTGTAGATGCTCCTGAGTGTGTCACAGGAGCATCCAAAAAGGAAGTTTGCAGCAACCTCTCCAAACTCCCCTTGCACATTTCTCTCCTCCCAAAGGCCTTCTCCGGCCTGGATCCTCCTTCCGGGCTCTTCCAACTGCCTCCTGGGAAACGCTCTCCCTTGTTCCCCGACTCCCACCTCATCCCTGCTCCCTTACATCTCCCTGTCCAGTTTCTGTGCTGTGCAGTGTATTGAGCTTCTAGTTTTTCTTGAAATGTGCAGGAAGTTTCATCCACTGCTTTCCATATTCGCAACATCACTGCCCATCAGGAAAGGTCATCCATCCTGTGGGTCATCTGGACCCACCTGTGTGCAAACTGGTACTCTAATATCATTTAGGGATGAATCAAAGTATGAAGAAAGACAACACACTTTAAATCCATGTCTTCCTCTGATGGCAGTCGGGGGTGTGATTTTGAGGAAGGGTATACATGGAGGTGGGGGTAGAGGAGGGCTGTACCATCGTAACCAACCCCCCCCCCCCGGTTTTTTGCCCAGGATGAAGGGGTCTAGGATGCAGGCTAAAATCAAGACCATCCTGGGCAGATGGGGATGGCTTGGCCACCCTGGCCTGTGCTGTATCTGTGAGGCTATATCTTGTAAGGATGGGTAATGGGTACAATGGCACTTTACTGTATTATCTCTGTACCTTTTTATAGACTTTGAATGTGTGTGTGTGTGTGTGTGTGTGAGAGAGAGAGAGAGAGAGAGAGAGAGAGAGAGAGAGAGAGAGAGAGGATATATATATGCTCTGGGAACACTGAGAGAGTTGCTGGTTGTGTGGGAACATCAGAAAAGATTTGGAGGAGGTATGGTTCAAGGTGAAGCTTGAAATATAAGAACCCCTCCTGTGCTTGCTGTTTAGCTTTGGTATGATTTTCCGGCCTTTCTGAATACCTTCCTAAGCTCCAGGCTCCAGGAGAGCAAGGGCTGGATTTTATGTGTCAACCTCACAGGGTCCCTGGGTGCTTGGTTATTTGGGGGAACCTTACATCTGGCGTGTCTGGAGGGTGTTTCTGAATGAGGTCAACATTTGAATCTGTGGACTGAGTGAAGTAGATCACCCTCCCCAGTGTGGGCGGGTCTCACTCTATCCATTCAAGGGCTGAATACAACCAAAGGGCAGAGTAAGAAAGAAGTCCTTCTCTCTGCCTGATTGTCTCAGAGCTGAGACACTGGTCTTCTCCTGCCTTTGGACTCTGACTTGAACTTATTCCATCACTCTTTAGAGTGTCCAGCTTGCTGACTATAGATCTCGGATTTCCAGCCTCCAATAATCCCATGAGCCAATTCCTTATAACAGTCGCTATCTACCTATCCCATTGGTGTTGTTTCTCTGGAGAACCCAGACTAATACACTGGACCTTCTTATCCTGTCCGTAGTACCTGGCCCAGAACCCCTGCGCATAGTAGGTGCTCAATACAGATCTGCTGAATGAGGGCACAGAAATGCAGAGAGTGGGGACTGCACAGATGGGGACCTACGCTGATACTGGCTTGTCTGGTGACCAGAGAGGTTAGTGTGGCCAGTGTGCTGGGCGGGAGTGGGGTGAGCAGGAAAGCAGACGGAGGGAAGGACATCTAGTCATCCCGCCATGCTAAAAGCCTGCGCCTGGAGACTACAGGGCAAACTCAAATGCACACAGGTACCAGGCAGGTGCCGTGATGAGGAAGGAGGCTGGCTGTGAGGCAACAGGACTGATGGAGGCTGTTCCCTAAGGAGCGCCTGCCGAGGGAGGGGCTGCAGTGCTCAGCTCCAGCCAACCACAGTGATGCAGGAATAAGGGCTTGGTGTCTCCAGTTTTTCATGCAAAACTCCCAAATTGGAAAAAAAAATTACAGGCCAAGGAAAAAACCCATCTGTAGGCCTCCAGTCCATGGAGGGAAGCCAAGCACGGTTTTTAAGGCAGGCCTGTGACACAATCCCATTTGAGGTTTAGATGGATGCCTTTGGCAGCCGAGAGGAGAATGGATGGGAGGAGGGCGGTGGCTGTGGGCAGCAAGCTGTACCTCCAAAGGGCCCCTCAGAGCAGCCAGAGGGTCTGGTGGCAGCCTGAGCCCTGATTTCTGGAGAACCCTCATTTGGATGGGTTGGGTGGGTGGGAGCATGGCCCAGCTGGAGGCCAGAGAAATCACTGGGAGTGGAGAGAAGGGACTGACTTTTCCCTTAATTCCCAAAGCCACCCCTCCCATTCTGTCCTCGCCCACACTGGGCCAGGGAGATCACAGATCAGTAGGGTCAGTCACTGGACAGATGTGGCCACAAGCTATTCCCGAAGGACCACAGAAGAAGCTAAAAGCAATGCATCACTTTCCAGGCTAAGTTATCACCAGAGGGAATCACAGTGGGGTAACTGCAGGTCAGTTGCAAGTGGAATGAACGGGGCCTGTGGGCTGACCTGCCCGGGTGCCGTCGAGGGGCACTGTGGCCAGGCTGTCGGTACTGGCCGGGGCACAGCTCACTGGGCACCACAGGGTCCTGCCCCGCTGCTCCCCTTCCCCGTCAGCCCAAACCAGAGACTGCAGCCCTCCCAAATCAAACCAGCCAAGTCCCAGAGGGAGCCAAGAAATGGCCAGCTGCCAGAGCTCTGCAGGAACTGGCCTTTGCAAGAGGAAGCTTCGAGCCCAAAGCTTCAAGAAAGCACGTCCCAGGTTCTGTTCAGTGATTGGAATTACCTCCGTGGGAGCTCCTACCTCTAACCCCGGTCAGCTACCAGCACAGGCCCAGCTCTTCACCAGGTGCTCAGCTGCCGTCCGCGGGGGTGCTGAGATGCACCTGGATTTTACCTGCAAGGGCCTTGGCCGGCATCCAACCTTTTGGTTTTAAGAAGGGTGAGAAAGCCCACCCACCTGTACGGGGAAAGACTGCAGATAACACGCACACTGTTGTCTCTTCCTGCAGCCCCTGAGAGCCGGCCCTGCCTTGAGAGCCTCCAAGAATTGATGAACAATAGCTGGGAGTGACCAGCAGTGAAGGGCAGGGCCAACGTATTTATACATTTCTTGGTTTTTAAGAATAGGGAAGGGAGCTCTTTTCACAGGCTTTTACAAGGAGTGAGGAAGAGAGGAAGGAGGTTAAGGCGCTTAAAGTCACTTCTACTGAGCAAGTCTTTATTGATGGCCAATCACACGCCCTAGAATGAGGGAGCCAGCATAACCTGGACCTCCCCACAAGATAGGACAGGGAGTTGGGTGGGACTCAGGCAGGAATACCAGGCAAGGAGGCCAGGCACACTGTGAGGGCTTTTGCATTGACTGTGCACCAATTTTGAGGAATAGGAGGTCTGATTCCCATTTGGCAGAAGGGAAAGTACAGCTCAGGAAGGTTGAGTAACTTGCCCTAGGCCAGTGGTCGGCAAACTGCAGCTGGCGAGCCTCATGCGGCTCTTTGGCCCCTTGAGTGTGGCTCTTCCACAAAGTACCACATGCGGGCGCGCAAGTACAGTGCGGTTGAAACTTCGTGGCCCATGTGCAGAAGTTGGTATTTTGTGGAAGAGCCACACTCAAGGGGCCAAAGAGCCACATGTGGCTCGCGAGCCGCAGTTTGCGAACCACTGCCCTAGGCCATGCTGCTAATGAAGGCGGAGTGGGGATTCAAACCCGGGGCTGACTGGATGCAGAGCTTAAGCTCTTTGCTACAGAACTCCAACCAGGGGGAATGATGCTCCAGAGATGGTGCCCTGCTTGATTCAATTTAGGAACCATCTGCTGAGTGTGAGGAACCTGCAGGGACTGGCATTTCCTCGGTCCAGCCTGTTGTTCACCCAGCCCAGGGGTCCTTGTGCTCAACCAGTCCAGGGGTCCCTGAGGCCAGCCTCCCTCCTCACGGCATCAAACACACACGTTCAACTTCCAAAACATTAGGGAATGTCTATGAAAATTTTTCGCAAAGCATTCCAAGCAAACAAAAAGGGTATGCACAATAATATTCAGAACACCCACGTTCTATCACCCAGCTTAAGAATTAAATGTTGCAAATATAGTTTAAGTGCCCTGTGGTTCCCTCATTCACTAACCACCCCCTCCCTGGTTTATAACTACCATCTTGATTTGTGTGTTTGTTTCTCTTTCACCTGTGTGTCTTTATACAGTGTGGGCCAAACGTAGGTTTACAGTTGGAAATTCAAAAAACAGAGTTTATTCTTATATTGTTATTTATTAATTGTTGCATTATTTTCCATCCGAACAACTGTAAACCTACTTTTGCCCCAACCTGTATTTTTGCTGCATTTGTATGTGTTCTAAAATAAAAGTGTTGTTTATATGCGTCAGTATCTTTGTATAAATGGTATTGTGTCGTATGTATCTATATGCAACTTGCTTTTTGTAAAGTTTTATTGCTACCACACAATGCACTGACTTAATATATACAATTCAATTGTTTTTAGTACATTCACAGAGTTATACATCCATTACCATGGTCAATGTTAGAATACTTTCATTATCCCAAAAAGAACATTGCCACCCTCTTTTGCATCACCTCCAATCTCCTCATCCCCCCCAGACCTTAGCAACCACTAATCTCCTTTCTATCTCTATAGATTTGCCTATTCTAGACATTCCCCATATGGAATTCCATTTATAAATGAATTTACTAGCCTTTGTGTCTGATGTCTTTTCCTTAACATAATGTTTTCATGATTCATCCATGTGGTAGCCTGTATCAGTGCTTCCTTATTGACAACTAATATTTTATTGTATGAATAGACCACATTTTATTTATCCATCAGTTAATGGATATTGGGTGGTTTCCACTTTGGAGTTCTTATGAATAATGCTGCAGTGAACCAATGTATGGCCATGCTTTCATTTCTCTTCTATACACCTAGGAGTGGAATTGCTGAGTCATAAGATAACTCTATGCCTAACTTTTTGAGAAGCTGCCAACCTGTTTTCAAAAGCAGCCTCACCACTTTACATTCCCACCAGCAATGTATGAGGATTCCAATTTCCCTATACCTGTGGTCAGCAAACTGCGGCTCGCGAGCCACATGCGGCTCTTTGGCCCCTTGAGTGTGGCTCTTCCACAAAATACCACATGCGGGCGCATGTACAGTGCGATTGAAACTTCGTGGCCCATGCGCAGAAGTCAGTTTTCGGCCTGGGCGAGTCTATTTTGAAGACGTACTGTTGATATTTGGCTCTGTTGACTAATGAGTTTGCTGACCACTGCCCTATACCTTTGCCAACTCTTATTATTGTCTGTCTTTTTTATTATAGCCAACCTAGTGGGTATGAAATTGTGTCTCATTGTGGTTTTGATTTGCATTTCCCTGGTAGTTAGTGAAAATGAACATCTTTTCATGTGCTTATCAGCTATTTATCTTCTTTGAAGAAATGTCTATCAGATTCTTTTCCTATTTTTAAAATTTGGCTATTTGTCTTATTTATTGAGTTGTAATAATTATTTATATATTCTAAATAGAAGTATCTTATCAAATATATGATTTGAATTTTTTTTCTCCCATTTTGTGGATTATCTTTACTTTCTTGATGTTGTCTTTGAAGCACAAAAGCTTTTCATTTTAACAGAGTCCAATTTATTTTTTTTCTTTTGTTTCTTGTGCTTTGAGTGTTAATATCTGAGACTCTAATCCACAGTCATGAAAATTTACTCCTATGTTTTCTTCTAAGAGTTTTATAGTTTTAGCTCTTATGCTTAGCTCTTTGATACATTTTGAATTAATTTTTGTTTATGGTATGAGTCAAGGTTTCAACTTCATTCTTTTCCATGTGGCTATCCAGCTGTCCCACCACTGTATGTTGAATTGAATTGCCTTGGCTCTCTTATTGAAAATCAATTGGCCATAAATGTGAGGGTTTATTTCTAGTCTCTCAATTCTATTCTACTGCTCTATATGTCTATTCTTATGCCAATTCTACACTGTCTTGGTTACTCTAGGTTTGTACTAAAATTTGAAATAAGGAATGTTTTTACTATGAAGCATATGAGTCCTCCAACTTTGTTCTTTTTCAAGATTGTTTTTACTCTTCTGAGTCTCTTGGATTAGCTGATCAATTTCTGCAAAGAAGTTATCTGGTATTTTGATAGGGATTGCATTAAATCTGTAAGTCAATTTGAGGAGTATTGCCATCTTTACAACATTAAATCTTACCATCTATGAGTGTGGGATATCTTTCCATTTACTTACATCATCTTTAATTCCCTTGAACAGTATTTTTAGTTCAAAAATCTTGTGCTCCTTTGGTTAAATTTATTTCTATGTATTTATTCTTTTTGATGCTGTAAATGAAATTGTTTTTCTTAAGTTCATTCTAGATTGACTCATTGTCAATATATAAAAGAAATACAATTACTTTTTATATACTGATCTTGCAGTTTCCTGCAACCTTGCTGAACTCATTTAGTAACTCTAATAATTTTCTGGTAGAGTTCTTAGTATCTTCTATACAGAAGATTATGTCATCTGCAAATCAAGATTGTTTTCTTCTTCCTTTCCAATCTGGATGGCATTGTTGGTTTTGTTGTTGTTGCTTTGGGGTTGTTGTTCTTTTTTGTTTGTTTGTTTGTTTGCATACTTGCCCTGGCTAGAATGTTTCAGTACAATATTGACTAGAAGTGGCAAGAGAGGCTATCCTTACCTTGTTCCTGATCTTAGGGGAAAGCATTGTCTTTACCAAAAATAGATAAATTAGACTAAGTATCATGTTAGTCTGGGTTTGTATAGATGCCCTTTAACTGGCTGAGCAAGTTCCCTTCTACTCCTAGAATGTTGAATGTTTTTACTGTGAAGCGTATGATTTGCATTTCTCTGTCAACATTGCTTGTGAGGTTTATCCACATGTGAGTTTGTGTTGTCTACTTTTACTGAAGATTTTGTAGAGGAGATAGAGGAGAAGATTAAGTCACAAATAATCCATCTCGTTTAATTACATCTTCTTTATTTCTCTCACACCACTTCCCAGAAGTCCCTGCCACAAGTCTCTCTCCCCCGGCAAACTCTCTCCTCTCTCATCCATTTGCTCACCAGAGGGCTTTCAGCAAAACAAAAACTCTCCTCTTCACCCATCTGGGAGCAATTACAGGAGATTCGGGTTCCATAGAAGAATTTCTTCACTCTGCTTGGTGAGGAGACAGTATATCAGCAAAGGCTTCCAGGAGGATGCCTTTGAGCCTGGATTAGAAGGATGGGCAGGATGACATCGCTTGAGCAAGGGTGTCTCAGTTGTGTCCTGTCATTAAATGCATCTGAATGTAGCCCCTAATAATGTCCACGTAGTATAGACTTGATTGTTATTGCAAGGATCTTCTACTCCTATGATAATTGCATCAATTGTGTCTATAGACTCAATATCATTTCTTGTCTTTAGAGTTGCCCTGTCCAACATAGTAGCCACTAGTCACATGGGATTATTTAAATGTAAATTAATTAAAATTAAATAGCATTAAAACTCCAGTTTCTCATTTGTATTTGGCTCATTTCAAGTCATCAATAGCCACATGTAGGTAGTGATTATTAGAATGGACAGCCCAGGTATAGAACATTTCCATCATCATTTTGGAAAGGTCTATTGGACAGCATTGTTGTGGTTTTAGAGAGAGGGGCATGGAATTAAAGAAGATAGCTTAAGCCAGACCCATAAGCCCAGGGCATAAGGTAAAAGCAGCCAGGCCTGGATGTTAGTAGGCTGTATCCAAGTTCTGGCTCTGTCACCCCTAATTCGCTGGGCAAACTACTTCTCCTCTCTGGTATTCTCATTGCCAAGAAAATAAAAATCATTGGGCAATATAATCTTCGGAGCCCATCCAATGATTTATAGATTCTATGGCTGTTTAGCCAGAAAGGAGCATATTAAGATGTTTATTTCAGATGCAGAGAAAAGAGCCTTGGACTTGGAGAGAGAGAGCAGCTGGTTCGGGCACTGCCCAGCTGGACCATCATGGGCTAGTCATTTCACATTTCTGGACCCATTTCCGCCTCTGTGAAAGGGAAACTCCTGGGGGGAGGGGGGTTGAACTGAGAGAATGTAAAGGCAAGCACTTAGAGAACAGACCAGGGTTCACAGGACACCACTGGGTCAGATAAAATGGGCAAGTTCCCGTAAACAAAGCTAAATGGCTTTATTTGCTGCAGGATTGCGCTAAGCCTTTAATATGCTAAGTGCATATTATGTGCATCTCTAAGCATTTCCCAAATAGATGTGACCACAGAATTCCATTTTGTTCTTTAATTCTCCCAAGGGATGCTCACAGGCATTAGAACCCGTTACACGGAACACACTTGGGCATTGCTGTTCACAGGGATGGGACACTTCTCCTCTGTCATTTGGATTGATGGCTGCCACCCAGAGTTGCCTCTGAAAAAATGTATGGCCTAGGGAAGAATTTGAAAGATCTGGGTTAGATGACATCAGAGGGATTGCTTAGAGTCGAGGCAGCACATAAGCGGAAACCAGAGAAGAGAGGGACGAGGGCACATGTGGGGAAGCTATCTTTACCGAAGGCAAATAAACTACAAGCCAGGCGCTGACCTCGACATTTTCATAGGCATCCGCTCCCATCCTCGGAGCTACCCTGAGAGGCAGTTTCATATGCATCAGCAGGTAGTGCCATGCCCTTTTCTTCGATGAGGACACTGAAGCTCAGGGAGCTTCAGCAGCTCACACACATGTCAACATAGAGTAAGTGACAGACCTGGACTTTGAGCCCAGGGCTACAAGCCCCATACCCGAGCCCCCTGCTTCAGGAAGCCTAAAATGTGATGATCCTGCACTTTAATCTTGCAGGGGATGGGAGAGCAAACTGTCTGTGATTTGTCAACCTACTATTGTCATCATCTGGCTTTTTCCTTACACCTGAGGGAGGTCCTTCGAATGGAATGAACAGGCTCCATTATCCTCCCCCATTCTCTCCAGCCTCCCAACAAAGATGAGTCAAGAATCCCAACAGTCTTTCATCCTGGTCACATGCCTGTCCCGCAGCCCCCTGAGAATCCTGCAATTAGGAGGCCGGTTTTAAGCCCGAGATTTCAGGAATTGGTTTTGAGAACCTCTCACTCCTCTCCATCCAGAGCCCTCTAAGGCAGTGGTTCTCAACCTTCTGGCCCTTTAAATACAGTTCCTCATGTTGTGACCCAACCATAAAATTATTTTCGTTGCTACTTCATAACGTAATGTTGCTACTGTTATGAATCATAATGTAAATATCTGATATGCAGGATGGTCTTAGGCGACCCCTGTGAAAGGGTCGTTCGACCGCCAAAGGGGTCACGACCCACAGGTTGAGAACCGCTGCTCTAAGGGCCGCACAGGGGTACTGGCTGGTGGGGTGGGGGCCTGGGCTCCAGGCAAGGACAAGGGGGTGTGGCACAGAGCATCAAATTCTGTAAGTGTAGTGTGTCCTTGGTGCATTGTGCAGTCTCCACTTTGGGGCCGGATATTGATCAACTGTGATCAAAAGCAGTTGTATCGATTTCTATTTTAAAGGAGGTAACTTATGAAGGGCATTGACCCTGTGCCTCTGTGGTGAGCAAGCCGACACAGCAAATAGAAACCCTCACATCATGTCACCCACCTTTAAAAACAGGATGGCAGGTTGGGGCCCTACAAAGAGAGACGAGGGAAAGACATTGGAAATATTGTGTACTTGGGACTGTTTTGGCTGGGCTTGAAAACAGGCATCTTCATGTGCCATTAATTTAATTAACTCAGCTGCGTTTACAAACGGACTCCCCTGCTCCAGCAACAGCCGTTTGTCGAACATGTGTTGTAGTCTTGCCTTTAACTACAACCACATGTATGACATATTTTGTTTTCTCTTGGCCATTGGACTGGAAAACTATTAAGACAACATCTGCTTTGCTTTCTGATTGAATCAGGGGCAAAGAGCAGGTCCTTCAGATTATGCCTGGGATATCGAGTTACAGCTGCTAGCCACTTTCCCACTGGCTAAGAATCTGATCCTGAACATGGGTTTTCTACTGGAAACTCGGGCCTCACTCACGCCAGGACCAAACTGCCTTCTGATCTCGGCTCCAGCCTCCGAGCCCCACCCTCGCCCATCCTGTGCCCCTCCAGTTCACTGTTGCAAGCCTTCGTTGGTTGGTTTGGGTTTTTAGTAGTACTCAACCCAACTTGAAATTGTTTTATTTTCCCTTTAGCTGTCTGTCTCCACCCTGAGAATATTCCCTTCAGGAGGGCAGGACCCATGTCTATCAGCCATGCACCCCCATTTCTCTAAGGCAGTGATGGTGAACCTATGACACGCGCGTCAGAGGTGACATGTGAACTCATTTTTTGGTTGATTTTTTTTCAAACGGCATTTAAATATATAAACTAAATATCAAAAATATAAATCTTTGTTTTACTATGGTTGCAAATATCAAAAAAATTCTGTATGTGACACGGCACCAGAGTTAAGTTAGGGTTTTTCAAAATGCTGACACGCTGAGCTCAAAAGGTTCGCCATCACTGCTCTAAGGTCAAGAACACTTCATAGACGGCTCAATAAACATTTGTTAAATAAACCACAGTGTTCTGCAATTCAGGTGGAGAATGAAGTAAGTTTGAACCATTTTGTGAGCAAGTTATTGACTTGGCGATCATTTCTGTTCTACTGACATCAAGACTTTGGGTGTTGATGTGTCTCTAATATCTCTTTTACACTTGCTATTCCCCTTTCCACCCACCCTGCCACCTTTATTTTTATTCTCAAGAGCAAGAACATCTCTGGGCTTAGAGCTAAGGACAGTTACCAAGGCTAATATTGTTTTGTTTATGAGCATTTAATTTTTTAAACAATATTTGTGACGCTTCCTTTCTGGTGGTGATAGAAAGCTTCTGTTGAAAAGAAACTTAAGGTCAAGTGTACTGTTTTAGAAAAAAAAATGGTAACCGTACAGGTGGAATGAAGCAAAGGCGTTGAAGGCGGCAACTGCATGACTGAAATGTGGGAATGAATGCGTGTGAGCGTGGATGGAGGCTGCGTGCACACACGTTCACCCTTGGGACGCCCACTTACGGTTCCGTTTGGCCTGTGCCTCGGGAAAGGCAATTCAGGGAAGAGAACTTTATTTTCCTCTCCTCTCCAAAAAAAAAATGTCGATCTGCCCTAAATCCCACCCCCTAACCCCTAGTTCCCCAAGGCTGCCTTTCGGGTGATGGCAGCAGCCGATGATTCGAAAGACACCCGGAAAGGTAGGGCGCCTGGGATAACATTAGACCTGGTGTGGTAGCCTCTCAGGACGTGGGGATGAAATACCTATCATCTTAGCTGAATCCTGGCATTGCAGACAAATGGTGTGTTTTTCTGGAAGGAAGGTCTCCAGCATTCACCAGGTTCTCAATGTTCCCTCCGAAGGTTTCAGAGCCACTGACCTGGAGGTCCCAGCAGGAATGAATCGTGGCCGTGCAGTTCTGACCCCTGCTTTCCTGCTGCACACAGCTGGTCAGTTAATAATGCAGCAAGTTAATAATTAACATGGGGATTATGTGATCCTTAAAGACACAGACTTGCTCTGTGCTGCCCTGTGTCATGAGAACAGGGAACGGTCCGCTATGTTGTCCACACTAGACCTCGGGATCGAATCTGTCTGGTCCACCTTCCGCTTTCATAATCCTCCATGTTTCAATGCTGGATGACTGCGTCTCCCCTCCCCTAACTTGCCCATAAGTTCTTAGTAACCAGGATGAGAATGGGTGGGCCCACTGGCCTGTTTATAGATCAGGAGGTGGAAATCCGGGTTGACTGTGTGATTTTAAACAAGTTTCTTAACGTCTCTGATTCATAGGAGTGTTGTTGGATTTAGATAGAAGAAAGGAGCAGATTTGGGAGCTCTGTGGAAAGTTAGGAAAGTGTAAGAGGTAAAAGGTCCATTCCGAGAGCTAGATTCATGTCATCCTCAGGATCTATACCTCCTAGAAGCTCCTGGAGTTAGTAAGGCTCGTCCCAGCCAGAAATAAGGTGTGGAGCTTACAGCCACTTGCAATGCTTTGAAGCATGATTTTTTTTTTTAGATGGGTCCCACTCAGATTCCTCAAAACATAGTAAATACCTCCTGTCAGTAACTATACATGGTGGGTATTTTCAATTGTTTTAAACCACTCCTTTTTATAAGTCTACTATACCCCATTCCCAGATCATGTAAGTGAGGTGATGTTGATTGGCTCCCGATGTGGTCATGTGACTCAGAATTAGCCAATTAGATCATCATATCCCCCCAGTCATAAGCTATTGGTTCAGGTAGAATACATCATTTAGTTTGGGCCAATGAGATGAAAGAAGGCTTTTACAGGAAACTCTTCGATGCAACCAGGTTCTTTTCAAATAGATCAGAACCTAGCTTCACAGGGAGCTGAAGCTGCTACAGCCCTCTTGGCAGCAGGAGGAGAGAATTTGTCTGAAAACGGCCAGAAGTAAGAATGGAACAAGAGACGGAGAGAATCAGAATTATGATTTTATTACTCGAGTCATTAAATCCAATTGGGTCTGAATCACTGAGCTTTTTGATTATATGAAATGTCTTTTGCACCCATTTTGTGTCGCTTGCAACTATAACAGAGTCCTGACTGACTACAGTATTCTTCACAACTTTGTCAAACTCTGCTTCTTGCTCAATGTGGACCACTTCCAACCTGTGGCCTCAGGTCCCATATGAACCCGTTGACCCACTGGAGTTATTCATCTTAGTTGTCATTTGTTCTTTAACATCTATTTTGGCACCACACAGATGGTGAAAACCATCTACTACGTTCATTCATCACTTTACAGTTTACAAAGGTTTGTGCAGGTGCTGTATCAAATAGCCCTCCCTTCACACCAGGAAACAGTCAGGGAATAGAAGTGACCTCATCCCCAGGCCACACAATTAGCAGGTCGTGGTCTCCAGCCCAGGGACTCTGGTTCCCAAGCGTGTGTTCTTTCGTAAATTCCTGCGTCAGATGATTAAAGGGTCTGAGGAGACACGGGTAGTGCCCTGACTTCATGAACAAGATACTGTATTCACTGGACCCAACCTTCTCCTCCTACAGCTTCATTACATGTCCCCGCAGCCCTAATCTTCTGTTTGCAGTAGCAGATACCCAGCAAGCTTCCAGAAGCGGCAGGAATACAAAAGCAACCCTGGGGCTTGTTTACTCCCCGGCTGAGGCTACTTCCGCCTCAGACATGGGGAAAACTATTATGCTCTCCTTCCCACGTCATACTATTTTTCACCCCTGTGCACAGTCTCCTTTCCTGCCTCTTTTCCTACCATTTTCCTCTACTGACTGAATCATCCTTCCTGTATTTGTCAGAGCTCTTGGTCGCAAACAACAGAATCCATTTTAGCTGCTCTGAAAAGAAAGGGGAAATGTTAGGTTGTAGTAGGTAACTCACAGAATCTCCAGCAGGAGCCGATAAATGAGCGTGAAGGACACACAGCAGAAACAACACTTACATCTTAGCTGCAAGAACGTCCTGGAATGTGAGTTTCTGGCTTCCACCTTTAGGAGAAGAGACACTTACATTGGAGAATTTTCCAAATCTCGGAATTATATGTAAGAGGTGCAGCCAGAGGCACAAGACATTGTACATTGAACTTCCTAATTCTGCCAAGAAGTCACCGCTGCCACTAACTCATCCACCCCTGTGACCCCTACTCATAGTTAGGTGCTTCTCCTGTGTCCTCTCAGGGCCTGTGTCTACAGCTGTGATAGCACATGATCCTCATTGGTCTACTCCTGCCCCCTCACTGAGGGAATTCTTTCTCCATTGTCACTCTGCCTGGATTGCTCTTTAGCTCCCAAATCACCACCCTCCCACCTTTTCACCTTTGAATAAAGTTAACTTTGATTCATTCTTCATGTCTCACCTCAAAAATAATATTCTCAGAAAAGCCGATTCTGACTTCTATCCTTAGGTATAGGCTGTCTTAGTCTGTTCAGGCTGCTATAACAAAAATACCATAGACTGGGTGGCTTGAACAACAGAAACATTTTATTTATTTATTTATTTATTTATTTATTTATTTATTTATTTATATTTATGTATTTATTTATTTTAATTTCTTTATTGATTAAGGTATTGCATATGTGTCCTCATCCCCCCATTGCCCCCCCAACCCCCACTCATGTCCTCACCCCCCTATTGTCTGTGTCCCTTGGTCAGGCTTATATGCATGCATACAAGTCCTTTGGTTGATCTCTCCCCCTTATCCCCACCCTCCCCTACCTTCCCTCTGAGGTTTGACAGTCTGATCAATGCTTCTCTGTCTCTGGATCTGTTTTTGTTCATCAGTTTATATTGTTCATTTTATTCCATAAATGAGTGAGATCATGTGATATGTATCTTTCTCTGACTGGCTTGTTTCACTTAGCATAATGCTCTCCAGCAGAAACGTTTCTTACAGCTCTGGAAGTTGGGAAGTCCAAGATCAAGGTGCTATCAGATTCGGTGTCTGGTGGGGTTCCACCTCTTGGTTCTTAGCCAGCTCTTTTCACGGTGTCCTCACCCAATAGAAGAGGCAAAGACGCGCTCTGGAGTCTCTTTTATACGAGCACTATTCACGAGGGCTCCGTCCTCATGACCTAATCACCTCCCCAAGGCTCTACTTCCTGATCCCACTTTGGGGGCTAGGTTTCAGCATACGAATTTTGCAGAGACACATTCAGTCTGTCGCATGCCACTCACAACATGTTGTTCTTTTAAATTCATCTACTTATCATAGTTTCTATATTTTAAATCCAGTCTTTCCTCCTAGATTTTAAATCTCAGGCGAGCAGGGAAACCCATCTGTTTTGGTCACCATTATATCCTTTGGCCCCTTTCCCTTGGCATTGCAGGCCTTCTGTAAATAGCTGTTGGATAAATTAAAATGAATTGAGTGGATGCAATCATACTAGATTGACGTCGGAGTATACGTCAGAAGATTTCTGTCCCAAGAGATGATCACACAGTTTTTGCCTCTTAGAAGTGATTCTCATATATTGTTGAGATCAAATTTATCTGAGTGAAAATTATACCAGAAGAATGGACATATACAAGGAGGATGGGGAGGCTGTTTTTCTTGGAGGATGCAAAGAGGCAGTTACGGTTCCCTAGTCCTGGAGGGAAGTAGGAGCTGGGTGGCTGTGTATGAGACATACACTAGCAGATCTCGGGGCGCACTGACACCAGCTCTGCATTATGAGCCCTCCTGCTGGCAGGAACCCCACAGGAGAGCAGGAAGGGGTGGGTGGGTGGGAAACGCTCTCCAGCTTTACATCTGGAGGAGCCAGAAAAGAGGAGGAAAACTCCCCCTTTGTGAAGTCTTGTTGTAGTTTGACTCAACCAGCCTTCTTGTGAGCCTCGGTTTTGGCAGCTAAGGCATGGCCCTTTTCCAAAGTGTCCTTGCTTTGTGAGAACCATAAATCCCTCAGTCTCACCCTCTCTCCTGGCCCCCTTCCTCAGTGGTCAAAATGCCCAGGTCTCTCTTATCTTAAGAATCTTCCCTCACCCCTGCCTTATTTTCAAGTTACTCTCCCCTCTTTCTCTTCCTGCACTGCCAATGTTCCCAGAAGGCTCACATCTCCCTCTCTGCAGCTGACTCTCATTTTAACCCCTGGCCATCCAGCTTCTGCCCCTGCCTCTGGGACTGGCTTCTCCAGCCCCAGAGTTACTCTTGGTCCTAAATCAGTCATTCCTCACCTTTTGGGGGTCTCTTCGAGAACTTTATGAAAACTATAGACTTCCTTTCCGTTTTTTTCTTAACCAGCTTTGGGGATAAAGAACCCAAGTTCTGGAGTCAGATTGTTGTAAATTCTGTCTCCACCCTTCCTGGCTATATGAATATGAGCCACTCTGAACCTCAGTTCCCCCAATCGTAAAAAGGGGACAATAATATCTAACTGTATAGGGTTGTGGTGACGTTTGAGTGCGTTAATTCAGGCAAGGCATTTAGAACAGTACTTGGCAGGTACTACATACTCACATGTTCATTACCATCATCATTATTATTTTAGTTTCATTGTTTACTATTCTCACCGGCCTCATTAATTTTAGGGCAAACATGGTTCCATAGCTGACTCACAGTTACGTCTTGTTGGCTACACCCTATTCTAATGATCGTCAAAAATTCATCGACAACATTTAGGAAGGAAGAGTTCACATAAAATTCTGGATTTTTGTTTTCTCTTGGAAAGTCAAGTCTGACGATCCTGGGTCTGCTCTCTGCCTGGTGTCATGGGCTGGAGCTGAGTACTTTGCCACAGTCCCCACCACGGAAACCAGGAGACCCATGTGCTCACAGGCTTGTATTCCCCAAAGTCAAGAAATAGTTCTTGTACCCAGGAAAATGAAAGCTAGACCAAGGAGGTCATAGATTTTCAAAAAGAAAGTGTAAGTTAATCTGCGTAAGAGAAGACTGTGCCTATGACTTTTGTGTTGTAAACACCTTTACCCATTTGCTTTACTGCCCAGCCCCTGCGGGCATTTGGGTTTTCCATCTTGGCCTCTGCACCACATGTAACCATGGCCATTGCTTGCCTCCTCCTCACATTGTGTCCTCTGCCAGCTTCCTTGTCACTGCCTCAAAGTACTCCTTTTTTTCTCATTCCTCCTGTGGTGGGAATGGCATGGGTTTTAGAGCTGAACAGGCCTTGGTTAAATCCTAACTCTTCTGAGCTTCCTTTTTGTGTCTCTGGAAAGGGTACAACATTCTAACCTTGTAGGGATGTTTGGGAATCAAACAAGAGAATAAACATCCAGCTGTTAGCACAATGCCTGGCAACTAGTAGTTGCTCAATAATGCTTGCTCATTTTCTTTGACCAAGTGAGGATAACCCTCAAGGTCTGTCCGCTGATCCCTATTCTCACTGCCACATCCTCTTGCTTTGGGTGAGCTGTTCCATTTCTATAACTTTCATGGCTGCTTCCCTACGGTTGACTTTCATGACCATGGGTGCCATTGTGCCTCTCCGCTTCCTCTCCTTGGCCTCTACATCTGATAATGAGAACAGAACGATTATTCCATCTTTCCTACAGCATGCTGGTTGGATTTGTGGTCTATTGTGGCTAAGTGATAAAATTTTCTTTCGGCTTTACAACTGTTTATGGGAAATAAGTTTTTAGAGCTATTGTTCAATTTCGGAAAATCACTGTCAACTTTCTTTCAGGTATGTGCTGAAAGGTTTGGATTCATTTTCCACAGACTAGCTTCTGGCTCTGTACATGTCAAACCTTGTTTCTCCCCTCCCACATACTTGGGGGTACATTCATGTTGCCACACAGCTTCATGTCATAATGCCAGGTGCATGGGCCTGTGGGTAGTAAGAGAATTCCTGAAAACTATTTCCTACATGAGGATAGTTAGAAAGTACTTAACTAGATGTGAACTGCGGAAAAATAGCCCACTCGACTCAAACTAGAAGTATGTCCAATGCAGCTTCCCTTAGCTAGATTTAAAAAAAATGCCCACAGAAATTTCAGGGCCATCAGGCACAAGAGGGAATGAGATGGGTGAGGTAGAAGGGAAGTCAGGTGGAAGGAGACATCGGTCTTAATTGATCATGCTTAAACTACCACAGTCTTGCAAATGTTATAGGAACATATAAAATGTGAGCACCTTGCTAGAGCTTAGGAAATGCCAATGCAAGAGGTAAATACTGAAGCTTAAGTTTACTGAGCTTCACAGAATATTCACCTCCTCTATACATGCTTTATTCTGGCCAAACTGGATTGACTTCCATTGCCTGGGCAGCCCTAGTGCTGGCCCATTGACTTGTCCTTGCTTGAGTTAGTCCACCCTCCTGTTGACCAAATCCTATCTAGATCAAACATGTTCCTCCCAGGAAAACATCTTGGATCTTTTCAGTTAATTCTCTTTCCTCCTCCTCTATGCCCTTATAGAATCTCATTCTTTATGTCTCTTATTGCATTTGGCAACAAACATTACCTTGTGCTTAAGTCTTCCGTTCACTAAGAAAATATTTACTGACTACCTATGATGTTTCAGCCATTGTTTGGGCACTGGGGACACCCCAGTAATGAGGCAAGTCCAGCATTCTTGGAGCTGATAGCCTAGTTGGGGTAGGAAGTTTAATAAGTGCCTTAGCATGCAGAAAAGATCATTTCAGAGAGTGATAGAGCCATGGAGAAGGTCAGGGCGACTAGGAGAGAAGGATGCTGCTTTAGCCAGATGGTAGTGGTAATGGAAGACCTTTCTGGTGAGCTCAGCCTGGAAAATGAATGGAAGCTATCTCTAGGAAGAGCTGAGGGAAAGGCATTCTTTGTATAGGGAACAGCAGGCGCTAAGGCAGTAAGGCAGGGCTCTGAAAGACTATGACAGCTCCAGATAAAATTATATTGGGGTCCAGCTGGTGTGGCTCAGTGGCTGAGCATCAACCCATAAGCCAGGAGGTCATGGTTTGATTCCTGGTGTGGGGGCTCGATTCTCAGTATGGGGCATGCAGGAGGCAGCTGATGAATGTTTCTCACTCATAGATGTTTCTATCTCTCTCTCTCCCTCTCCCTTTCTCTCTCTGAAATCAATAAAAACATATTTTTAAAAATTATATTGAGGTCCACTCTCCCTCCTGTTGGCTATGAGCCCTTAGTTCCTACAGGCTATTTAGGGTCCTCCCACTTCTGTCTTTTATCTAGATCAGCCGTGGGCAAACTACGGCCCGCGGGCCGGATCCGGCCCGTTTGAAATGAATAAAACTAAAAAAAAAAAGACCGTACCCTTTTATGTAATGATGTTTACTTTGAATTTATATTAGTTCACACAAACACTCCATCCATGCTTTTGTTCCGGCCCTCCGGTCCAGTTTAAGAACCCATTGTGGCCCTCGAGTCAAAAAGTTTGCCCACCCCTGATCTAGATCTTCTCTTTCAGAGCAGGGTCCATTTCCATATGGAAGTTCTGGACTCTGTATCAGAACATGCCTGTTCTATGTTCTGAGGTAGGAAACACCACTGGTTGCATGATAATCAGTGATAGGCTGCTAATATATTACTTCACCTCAGGTAGCATCTGTGCTTATCAACAGGACTCTTGGAAGAAAAATGTCTTAATTTCTAGATGTGCCCCTGACAGCAGGAATATCAGCCACTGTGGCAAGTCAGGAGAAGGAATATTTTTAGGCCAAGTGAGTATTCAAGCCTTGTAAATCGCCTGTGGTGTGGTGACACCAGCATTGCTGTATTGTTTTTTTATTGCTAGTTTAATGAATTACCACAAGTTTATTGGCTTAAAACATGTGTTTATTATGTCACAGTTGCGCAGGTCAGAAGTTCAAGCACAGTGTGTGGCTCAGTGAGTCCTTTGCCGAGAGCAGGCCTATCAAACTCAAAGGCTAACACGAGCCAAATAAACAAGGTTTAAGTTATGTGCGCCACAAAAAAACAAAAGCTTAAATTTTCAGAGAAACGTAGGTTTATTTCAGTAAAGACCTGCTGAATACAAAGGGCTAAAATAAATGAGTAATTGTTAACATAATATAATAGAACATTTTAATAAAAATCAATATTTTCTCTTGAGCATTAACTTACCAGACACTGAATAACTGCACAAATTAATAAGCGTAACGCAAATAAACCCATTTTTCTTGTTCTCCAAAAGCGAAATATTTCCTGTTGCGCACACCAAACGAGTCAGTACAAGACTAATGACGTGGCAATCAGCTGCTAAAATATTTGCTGCCAGTACTAGTATTAGTGGAGAGAAATGCTGCGCCTGCGCGTAAGGCGCCTAAGGGAAATGAATGCAATACGATCATGGTAATCAGTCATTAGCGAATGTTGTAGTTTGTTACTAATAATTATGTATAACAGGATATTGGGAAAATTTAGTTATGAAATTTTTATTAAAATGTTTCTTACATACCATTATATTGACAGGGCCACAAAAATATTCATTGTGGGTCTCATGTGACCTGCGGGCCACGAGTTTGACATGCTTGGCCTAGAGTCTCACAAGACGAAGACCAGAATGTCAAATGGGACTGCATTTCTTTCTAGAGGCTCTGGGGATGAATTCGATTCCAAGTTCATTTAAGTTGTTAGCTGGAAACAGGTCCTTGTGGTTGTAGGACTGAGGTGCCTGTTTAGATCTGGGGCCTGGTCTTTGCAACTAGAGGCTGCTGCTATTCCTTCTCCTGCTTTCCATGGGCTCCCTCCAGCAACAGTGCTCCAAATATGAGTTCATCTGCCGCATCTCTCCAGCCAGAGAAAGACCTCTGATTTGAAGGGTTTTTTAAAATCATGTGATTATATTGGACTCACCAGGATAATCTTCCTGTTGTAAGGTCTGTAACCTTAATCACATCTGCAAAGTCCTTTTTTGTCATGTCACATAGCATCCTCACAGGTTCTGGGATTATGGTGTGAACATTGTTAGAGGCCCATTCTACCCACTGCACTGGGCAAGGAGGCAGAATAATGGGATTTACACCCTTGCTCTGACACTAACTATGGGCAAACTTGTTAACCCCTTGAATTCCAATTCACCCTCTACAGGGGGTGAATGACAGCTAAGGCTTACCAACTCTGTCATTTTCCCACTTTACAGTTTCAGGTTAAATAAAATTACATGTGCAAAAGTGCTTCATCACTTCAGCGTAAGGTATATGTCATTATTGTTATTGTTATGTCACTGGGTACTCTGATTGCTCTTAGGTTGTATGGCACCCCCTCTGGCTCCTTTAGTAATTCTGCCACAGACAGGGACAGCGGTGGCAGAGGTGGTTGAGAGCTTGGGCTCTGGCATCCGACTGCTGTGCTTTGGTCCCGGTCCCTCTATTTGCTGCATGACCCTGGGCAAGTTTTTAAGCTCTGTGTTTCAGTTTTGTCATTTGTAAACTGAGAGAGTAGCATCTGCTCCACGGGGCTGTGCCAAGAGTAAATGATTTTACGTCGGCAAAGTGCTTGGAACTGTCCCTGGCGCCTCGTGGCAGCAGCTATCAGCACCATCAACCAGCTTGTCATCGACAGCCACATCACCACGTCCTGTCGGTGTCCTTCACAGCCCTTCTTACCATTTGCAAGCAGAATATTTTTAAATATATTTTTATTGATTTCAGAGAGGAAGGGAGAGGGAGAGAGAGATAGAAACATCAGTGATGAGAGAGAATCATTACTCGGCTGCCTCCTGCACACCCCACACTGGGGATCGAGCCCGCAGCCCAGGCATGTGCCCTTGGCCGGAATTAAACCTGGGACCCTTCAGTCCACAGGACCCTTCTATGCACTGAACCAAAACAGCCAGGGCAGAAGCAGAATTTTTGTCTGTGTGGTCACTTGGTGTCTAGTACAACCACTAGATTTTAGCTCCATCGGGGCTATTATGTGGAGGGGAGTTGCTTTTGATTGATTTTTAATTACGCCAGCCATCAAGAATACATTTTGTAAACAAACTGGAACATTGAGGATAAAGGTAATGTCTCCTTTGAGTACCGTGTTTCCTCCTGGTTCCTTCTCTCCTCCCCAAAGTCCGACAATATCAGGTGTTGTGGTGGGGGAGAAATAGAAACGCCCAGGCATTGTAAATTGATATGGCCGCGGTGGAGGGCAGCCTGGCAGTCGCTATTAAAACTAAAAATGGGCATTTCTCCTGAATCAGCAGTTTCACTTCTCTGAAGACACTTTAGAGCCACGTTGGCACATAAGCCCGAGAAGCCACAGAGAAGGATGTTCATGGCTCTATCCTTCTTAATAGCAAAAGTGGGACAACCATAACATTCAGCCAAAGAGGAACAGTTAAATAAAGCGCAGCACCCCCGGAGAGGCAGTGCAAAAGTAAACATAGACCTTTTAGCTCTATTATCACATTTCACGTTTCTCCTTGTATTTTACGTGATTTAATAAGAACAAATTTGCTGTGAGTGAGGCCCTGTTTATTCATTTAATTTTCACAGCGACTTTATGAGGCGGGTACTATTATTATCCCTGTTTGAGACACAGAGAAGTGAAGTAACTTTCCCAAGGGTTACCCAGTGAACCTGCAGTTTGAATCCAGGCAGTCATTCCCACGGAAATGAGAGTAATCACCATGCTAAACAGCTTTTCCTTTTCTGTAATGTACATAGTATAGTCATTCACAAGAGCGTAGCTCATGTCTTAACGTATAAAAAAGGAATATGCAACAACTGAGGGTGGTTTAAAGTTCAAAACTTTAGCCCAGCCAGTGTTGCTCAGTGGTTGAGCACCGAGCTATGAACCAGGAGATCACGGTTCAAGTCCTGGTCATGCACATGCCTGGGTGCGGACTCGATCCCCCGTGTGGGGTGTGCAGGAGGCAGCCGATCAATGATTCTCTCTCATCATTGATGTTTCTATCTCTCTCTCCCCCCTCCCTTCCTCTCCGAAATCAATCTATAATAATAAAAGCGTAATACGCTAATTAGACCGGACGACCTTCTGGGTGAAGCCAGGGCTGTGAGGGAAGCCTGGGTCCCAGGTGCCAGCAGCTGGGGGAAGGAAGGCCTACCCTTGCATGAATTTCATGCCTCGGGCCTCTAGTAAAAATATATTTTCTAAAAAAGTTCAAAACTTTAAAGGAGCTTGATTACAGAAGTTTCAAGGTCAGGGCAGTATACAGTTATCGAAAGGATGCAGTAGATCTTTAAGGGCCAGTGCTTACCAGCACCTTGCATATAACAAGAACTCGCCAAGCACCGGGGAATGAATGAATAACCTCAGTGCAATGTCTGAGTCTAGTTTGACTGTGAAGGAAGGAAAAGGGAGCCCAGACCCAGGCGTTCTTGTTCCCCGCCCCCGCCTCTCCCCCCCCCCCCTCCCGCCTCCCCCGTGTGCTAGGCTACTAGCTGGGCAGGTGCAGGAAGGCTCAGGTTTCCTGAAGCCTGGAGATCGAGGTCTTGGACGCTACGTGACAAAGCTGGAGATTCTTGGAAGAGTGATAAAGAACCTAAAAACAAACAAAAACAACTCCTAGAACTACTAATTGAGTAGGGCAAGGTTGCAGGATGCAAGGCCAGTGCACAGAAATCAGTCATGTTTCTATGTACTCGCTGGAACCACTGGATACAAAATTAAAAATATGATTTGTGCCAAAAAAGAAAATACTTTTGTATAAACCCAACAAAACATGCACAGAAATTATATGCAAAAGGTTTCGAAATATAGAAAGAAGAAATTTTAAAAGTCCTAAATAAATAAAGAGGCATACCGTGTTCACAGATTGAAAGACTCAATATAATATATGGATGTCAGTTTTCACCAAATTGATTTATAGGTTTAACACATTTCTATAAGAACCCCAACATGTTTTTGCAGGTATAGACAGTACGATTCTAAAATGTACACGGGAAGGCAAAGGACCTAAAATAGCTAAAAGAAGGAAAAGAAGGAGGAAGTGGGAAGTTAAGAGGTTTACTCTGATGTTAAAGATTATTATATAGTCAAAATAATCAAAACTATAATCAAGTCAGCAGTGGGATAGACACATAGATCAATGCAACAGAATAGAGAACTCAGGAATAGACCCACACAAGTACACCCAATTTATTTTTGACGAAGGTGCAAAAACAATCAGCCATTCATAAACAAAAATATGATCCTTGAACTAAGCCTCACACTTTGTACAAAAATGAACTCAAAATGGATCATAAATCTAAACCTAAAACATAAATCTATGAAACTTGCAAGAAAACTCAGGAGAAACTTTTCGTGACCTAGGATTAGGTGAACAGTTCTATTCACACCCCCGAAAGCACAATCCATAAAAAAGAGAAAATATTGTGAAGTTGGACTTTCTCAAAATTAGAAAATTCAGGTTTATGAAAGAACCAGTTAAGAGAATGAAAAGACAGCCACAGACTGTGGGAAAATATTTACAAAATTTTAGATCCAGCATATATAAAGGACTTTAAAAACTCACTGAAGAGGAAATACAAATGGCAAATAAGCACATGAAAAGATGCGACCATTAGGGAAATGCAAAAATAGGATATAACTATATATTCACCAGAGAGGCTCAAGTTAAAAATATCAGCACACCAAGTGTTGGTGAGGATGTAGAGCACTGGACCTCTCCTTCATTGCTGGTAGGAATGTGAAATGGTACAGTGAATCTGAAAAGGAATTTGGTAATTTCTTAGAAAGTTAATTGTGCTCTCACCATCTTACCATTTCACTCCTGCACATTTATTTATACTAGAGAAATGAAAAGGTTATGTCCACACAAAAACCTATACATGACTTTTCATAGCACCATCATTTGTAATAGCCCCAAATTGGAAACAACCCAAGTGTCCCTCAACAGGCAAATGGATAAAACAACTGCTACTCAGCCACAAAAAGGAATGAAGTATGGATACACCCAACAACTTGGATGAACCTCAAGGGTATTATGCTGAATTTTTTTTAGAAAGCCAATCACTGAAAGTTATATACTACTAGAGGCCCGGTGCACGAATTCGTGCATGGCTGGGGTCCCTCAGCCTGGCCGGTGATTGGTGCCAATCGGGGCATCTTTCCCAGTCCCGATCTGGGCCAATCGAGGCCGGCCGGCCAGGGGGAGGGACCACGGGAGGTTGGCTGTGGGAGTGCACTGACCACCAAGGAGCAGCTCCTGTGTTGAGCGTCTGCCCCCGGTGGTCAGTGCATGTTATAGCAACTGGTTGATGGGTCGTTCGGTTGTTCGGTCACTTAGGCTTTTATTTATACAGCTATGACTTCATTTCTATAATATCTGAAATGACAGGATTATAAAGATGGAGAAATGGATCAGTGGCTGGGAGTAGGATCTAACTAAAACGGTAGCATGGGGGACTTTGTGATAGAATACTTCTTTATTCTGATTACTAGTATGATGTCACTTGCACAGATCTACACATGTTGTAATTTTGGAGTACTGTAAAAAAATAAAAATGGGAAACCTGCTGAAATCTGACTAAGGTATGTAGTGTCCAGGTTTTGAAATTGTGCCATGGTTCTGTAAGATGTTAGCACTGGGGAGCGCTGGGTGAGGGTACCTGAGGACTCTGTACTATTTTTTTTGCAACTTTTCGTAGATCTAAAATTATTTCAAAATAAAAAGGTAGGAAAAAACTTTAAAGGGTCTTACTCATAAAAGTCTGGGGATGGCAATAGAACAGTATGCAGCCATAAAAAACGGTGACATATCTTTATGGAGCAATTCTATCTTATTTACTATTATTTCCCCTGTGCTCACCATAGTGCATGGCAAATAGCCAGAACTTAACGAGGGACTAGGAATAAAGGCATAACTTTGGTGCTATGTCTGTCCTAGTCCGACTCTGAAGATAGAAAGGAGCCCAGACTTAGGTCTCCGTGCTCCTTGCTTCCCCTCCCCCAGGACGTGTCCTGGGATCCTGGCTGGGCAGGTGCAAGGAAGCTCAAGTTTCCCAAGCCTGGAGATGCAAGAAAAGGTATGTGAGGCTGAGTGACAGAGCTGGGGATTCTGGGATGAGCAACAAGCAAGGAGGCAGAGGACACCAGCATGGGCCCATGTCTGGCAGGGGACATAATCTTCCCAGGGTTCCTATCTGGCCAGATGGCCCTGGAGAGAAAGAACCCCTTCTCCTACCACAAACGTGGCCTTGGAGCTGCTTCGAACTACCTGCCTGCAGCTCTTCAAATGTTATTGTTCCCCTTGGAGCCTGTTAGGCCAGAGTTTCAATCCCCACTGCGGCTTCCTAATTGTGTGATCTTGGGACACGTCCCTTCACCTCAGTGTTTCCATCTGTAAATTGGGAATATCATCTCCTTAACTTGCTAGACTCTTGTGTGGATATTGAGATTATTCGGATCAAGGACTCAGGGCTAGGCAGGTTATTTGTGCTCAGGGAACGCGATGCCTCTCACCTTCCTCTTTGTGATGTTGCATTGGTCACCAATGGAGAGGCTTGGGCCCAGCATCTGGGTTTCCTCTTCCCGCTGACCCATTCCACTGACTTCTCCTGTGTATCCTGACCAAGAGGGCTGTGTGAGCATTAAGTATTTAAAAAGAAAATACTGAGTAGAGAGCACTGTGCCCCACACCTGGGGGCTCCTCAATGGCAGGGATAGTAATTAATGATGATCTCTGCCATCTTTATCGTTACTGTGCACATCACAGGCAGAGACGGCACCATGCAATCTGCAGGTATTCGCAGTTGCTGGAACCGCCTCCTCCTCCTCCACGCCAGAGGCTGTCAGGAGGAGTCAATGTCCAGCAGAGGCAACTGCCACTGCGTGCTGTCCCCTGGGCATGGCAGTTCTCATGGGGACCTCGCAGAGAGTGGCTATCTGGGTTACCTGCAGCCTCACCTGACTCATTCCCCGGAAACTGGGCCCAGCATTCTGGGCCAGATAACATCCTCCATGTCCTCGGATGCCCTGAGTGCAGTCGGGTAGATGCCTGGGCATGGAGGGTGGGGGG
This sequence comes from Myotis nattereri, assembly GCF_964212035.1. Taxonomy (NCBI): domain Eukaryota; kingdom Metazoa; phylum Chordata; class Mammalia; order Chiroptera; family Vespertilionidae; genus Myotis; species Myotis nattereri. The sequence continues at coordinate 91,533,959 of NC_138079.1, read as the reverse complement.
GGGGGGCAGGAGTGAGAGCCTGGTGACCAGCCAGCAGGCTGCCTCCCTGCACGTGGTAATGAGAGGAACTCTGTGTCCTGTAGGACAGATTTCTGCAGCCTTCGCAGGGTCTGTGGCTGACTTCCCCTCTGGGGCTCCAGCTCTCTGGGGCTCACAGAAAATATAGGTCTTAGAGTCAGCAGAAACCCCAGAAAGCATTTGGCCCAAAGCCCTTTTTTCCTGATGAGGACTTTGAGGTCCATAGGGGGCTAGTGATGTCCCTGCACAGGCAGGCAGGAGCAAAACAACTCCCCAAAATTGGTCTCCCGGCTCCCCGCCCAGTACTCTCCCTCTCCCCACATTGCCACAGATTCGGATATAACCGGGTTCAGACCCTGGTTCCATCACTTATTTGCTGTGGGAGGTAAAGCTGCAGGGGCTGCCACTCTATGCCTCCATTTTATCATCTGTGAAATGGGATCATAATATGAACCTCATGCTTAGAGAATGAAATAAGATGTTGGGCACAGTAGACAATGTAAGTGTGAGGGTATGAAGTTGAAATGGAGGTGGGAGGCTCTGGTTGTCATGACAACAGAGGCCCACTGCTGGCGTGCAATGGGAGGGGGCCAGGGAGAAGAAATGTCCCGCCATGCACAGGACAGACTGACACAAAGAATCATCCTGCTTCGAATGCCAGTGGCCCCCCAATGAGCAACCTGCAGGTTAACAGAAATACAGGGAGCAGAGGGCCAAGCCGAGGGCAGGCCTCTGATGCGATGAGACATGGGGGCAGGTGTCCCGGTTCCGGCAGGACTCAGCAAGGCCCGGGTAGCCGTGGGCCGCTTTGGTCATTTAGGGGGAAGGGAGAAAGGCTAGGATGAATTGAAGTCAGTGTTCTCCAAACTTGGGTCCATGAACCCACATTTATCATTTTAATAGTTTATACATGTAATACATACTAGAAAAAAATAACTAGCACCTCAACTCCATGATAAAATAAATATTATATTTAAGATAGATGTAAAGGAAGTCCTTAAGATTGTTTTCTAAGTGGATAGGAAATGTCCAGTAATCAGGGCCAGCAGGACGTGGGTAGTCACAAATCAGGAAGGTGATTGGAAAGTGACTCACAGCTGGGACGTTCTGGACCGTGGGTCCCCACAGGCCCTCGTGTTCTCAGAATAGACATAAAAAATCACGCTGGGAGCACGAGGTGGTTCCAAAGGGAAAGCCACGACTTGAAGGGGATAGACGATGGGGGTGAGAGGGAAGATGTTGCACCTCCCTCTTCCCTGTTCTGTGGCCGTGAACTCAGCCTTGGCACCGACAGGTGGTGCTGCCTTGCCCTTCTTCCAGCCATGACCTGCCAGGGCCCAGGGCCCAGGGCCTGGCTGCTGCTTTTTGACATCCTGGCCTTACACTCGTTTCCTAGGGCAGCTGTAACAGAGTACCACCAGCTGAATGACTTACACAACAAAAATATATTGTCTCGCCATTTCAGAGGCTAGAAGTCCAAGATCAAGGTCTGATTCCTTCTGAGCTGGGGAGGGAGGATCTGCTCCATGCCTCTCTCCCAGCTTCCGGGAGCCTCAGGCATCGCTTGGCTTGTAGATGGCACTATTCCTGTGCCTCCACATCATTTTTCCGCTCTGTGTCTGCCTCTGTCCAAATTTCCCCGTATTGTAAGGACACCCGTCTTACTGATTAGGGCCCACTCTGATCCATAGTGACCACATCTTACCTTGATCACCTGCAAGGACCCTATTTCTAAATAAGGTCACATTCGCAGATGCTGGGGGGTAAGGACCTCAACATCTTTTGGGGGCACACAACTCAACCTAGAACAGGTCTGTGTCAGTGAGCGGGCAGGAGGACCTCATCACCCAGGCCCGCCTGCCCCGGCCCCAATCTCCTCCACAGTTTCTCTGCTGGGTCAGTCCTGCCGCTGGTTCCAGGAAGGCTATGTTTTCCTCCCCCCCCCCCCCCCCCCCCGGCCTGGAGACAGAAATATGGTCAGGAAGCCCCTGGCCTTCACCCTTTGGTGACCTCGCCTCTGGGGTGGCTGTACTTCAGGATGTGCTCCCCAAACTCAAGAGCAGTCGAAGCCACCAAAGTGTGTTTGGTTATACCTAGACAGCCAGCAGCCCCTGCAGCAGCCTTGGCTTTATGGAGAGTGTGCTGGAGTGTGCTCCGCCCGAGCCCATGTGATACACTCCTTCCCATAAGCCAGGAGGTCAGTGCAGAGGAGAGAGTGGTGTGACTGTGGGGGGACACAGCCGGCATGTGGCCGATCCCCAGGCAGGAATCTCCTGACCCCAGTTCTGCTTTTATTCTAACCGATCTGCTCCACGGCACCCTCCCTGCCTTTCTCTCTTGAAATTGGGTTTATTAAATAGGCAGTTTATATAGATGTGCTGCAAAATTCAGAGTGGCATCTTGCCTTTTGGTGGCTATAGAAAAATAGTAATACTACTACTATTATTACTATTAGTGCTACTAATATGCTTACTAGTAGATCCTGCTTATTAAGATGTATGCCAGACTCTTTTCTAAATGTTTACCCTCTGTGACTCCTCAGTGACTCGATGATGCAGGTATTACCACTTCCCCATTTTCCTGATGGGAAAACTGAGTCTCCATGGTGACTTGTCTGAGACTACACCGAGATCTGGCCTCTTAGTCTGTGCTATACTCCCCGTGTCACAATCTCCCGCAGAAGAGTGTCTGGTTGACAGATGGGTCTGAGTGCATTTGACTGGCATCCAATTTTTTGCTATTATTATGCTGCTGTGAATTTCCTCGTACATGTGTGATTTCCGCATGCATGTGACTCTATCTTTTAGATAAATGCCTTGGAGTGGAATTGCTGGGTCAAAGGATGTGTGTGTGTGTGCTATTTTATTGTTGCCATGATGCTTTGCTTATCCTCTTAGTAAGCAACCAGGCTTTAAACTAAGTTTGCCTTAGTTACCAATTCTTTTGTTTTCCAATTACAGTTGACATACTAAATTATATTAGTTTCTGGGGCAATAACATAGTGATTAGACATTTATATAACTTGCGAAGTGATCACCCAGTAAGTCTAGTACCCACCTGGCACTAGGCATAGCTATTAAATATTACTGATTATATTCCCTATGCTGTACTTTACATCCCCATGACTGTTTTTATAACTGGCAATTTGTATGTCTTAATTCCTCCCCCCTTGTCACCCGTCCTCCCAACCCTTTCCCACTTGGCAAACATCAATTTGTTCTCTATAGCCATGAGTTTGTTTTTGTTTCGTGTGTATATGTTTATTTTGTTTTTTAGATTCTTATTCCATGTGGTTTAACAAACAGTTATTGGACAGCACCTGGGGAGATAGAAAAGTTAGGGAGCTTGAAAGCTGCCCTCACAGTCCAGCAGGGAACACAGACCCATCCCCAGGGAACTGGTATCTGGACTGCCTAAGGCCGTCAGGGTCCGGGGCTGCACAGGCCTGGTGTTTGGAGTCAGAATCCAGTTCCACTGTGCTCTCTCCTGGTTCTGATGAGTGTACAGTAAACATTAGCCATTTCTACCATCATGACACTCTGGGCTCGTCCACACCCTGCTGACAACACTCTCTAGAGCTGAGTAGCAGCTGCCCCCTTTTAATTGTCCTTACTGAGTTCAGAGAAGTTAATGATCTTGTCACGGTTACACAGCCAGATCATCTCTCTCCCTCTCTCTCTCTTTTTTTAATTTCCTTTCTGGAGACTCCAGAAAACTGGCTTTTTATGGGATATGTCTTAACTTTTTAATGTGAGTAACTAATTAGGATAAAAAACAATGAAAACCCACTGTCAAGGCCAAACAAAAGCCATCTGCAGACCAGATGTGGCTGGTAGGACACCAGTTTGCCTCAGAGTCCGGCAGGCATGGGTTTGTGTCCCAACTCAGCCACTTACAAGATCTGCAACCACATCATTGTTAGAAGCCTGGTGTCTTCATCTGCAGAAGGGCAGTGATAATCCCTGCTTTGCATGGTTGAGTTTGAGTGATTGACTATTTGTGTAAATTACCTGGCATATTGCGAGTGCTCAGTGGATGGTAGATCACTGTCATTGTTATGGCAATGACGTTAAATGAAATCAGGGCTATGGTAGGTGGTGATGTTGGAGGAAAACTGACTCCATTTTGAGCTTGTCAAGATGTCGGTGTTCAGAGGATGCCCAGATGGAGATGTCTAGAGACAGTTGGAATTGTGCATGGGGACAGGAGATTTTCATGTGGGGGAGGGGTCTTCCATTGAGTCTGTCATTACATAGAGGTGAGACTTTTTTAAAACTTTTTAAAAATCTTTATTGTTGAAAGTCTTACATATGTCCCCTTCCCCCTCCCCCTGCCCTCCCATTGACCTCTTCTAGCCCCACCTCTGCCCCAGGCCTTCACCACCCTATTGTCTGTGTCCATGGGTTATGCATATATGCATACAAGTTCTTTAGTTGATCTCTCCCCACCCACCCACCCTCCCCCTGCCTTCCATCTGAGGTTCAACAGTTTGTTCCATGATTCTATGTCTCTGGATCTATTTTGTTCGTCAGTTTATTTTGTTCATTAGATTGCACATATGAGTGAGATCATGTGATACTTATCTTTCTCTGACTTGTTTATGTCGCTTAGCATAATACCCTCCAGGTCCATCCATGCTGTTGCAAATGGTAAGAGTTCTCTCTTTTCTTAACACTTTATGCATTCATTTGAGAGTTCTGAAAGTTCATGGGCTTCTAGCCACCACCTCCATGGTGGATGCTCTGTAGGCTCGTTGTCATTGCTTCCTGGAGAATAGCGCAGTTTCCTGACCTGGCTGCTCTTGCAATGGGAGGTGAACCTAAAAAAGGAAAGTCAAACTGGGGTTGGTTCTCGGAGAGAGAATGCAGTGTGCGAGGCAGAGGTGATGGGGGCTGCAGACAGAGGCCACTCACTTGCCATTGTGAACAAGGAACAAGCATTTCCTGGGAATTCTCCTCCACTGTGGGACCTTGTTCTCTTATTGGAAGAACCACTAGGTTCCATTTAGGAGACGTGGGCTCTCACTGCTTTCCACTTTACATTCTCTCTGTGACCTTGGTCACGTCACGTCTACCCTTTGGACCTAAGGTCATCATTTATAAAGCAAGCGTATTGGACTGTGTGTTGATTTGCTAAGGCTACCAATACAAAGTACCACAGATGGGTGGCTTGATCAACAGAAATGATTTTTCTCACAGTTCTGGAGGCTGGAAGTTCAAAATCCAAGTGTCAGCACTGTCAGGTTCTGGTGAGAACTTTCCTTGACCTATAGACGGCCGTCTTCTCCCTGTGTCTTCTCCCTGTTGCTGTGTGTGTCTATGTCCTAATCTTCTTATAAGGACCCCAGGCATAGACTGGGGCTTACCCCCATGTCCTCATTTTAACTTAATTACCTCTTTAAAGGTCCTTTCTCCGATTAGAGTCATATTCTGAGGTACTAGGTGGGGATTAGGATTTCAACATATGAATTGAGGGAGGGGGGCATATTTCAGCCCATAACAGCCCATCAGTGCTTCCTAAAGTACAGCTACTGCTGCTGGTAGAATCGACTTTATATCAAATGCAGAAATAAGTTTTAAAGAACAATCTAGTCTTCTAATTACTTTCAGAAGAAAATGTTTGGTTTAGTACTCATGTGCCCCTGGTAACCTTTCTGACCCCTGCCAGAGCAAATGGAGAACAGGCCTCAGACAGGGAGCCTCAGGCAGGCAATCATCCCTGTCTTACTTACCTACTGCTACATCACAAACACACTCAAACTTAGTGGTTTAGCACAATTCACATTTATTAGACCACGGTTTCTATAGGTCAGGAATTCAGAAGCCACTCAGGGGTGATCATTCCAATTCAAGGTTTCTCATGAGGTGCAGTCATCTAAAGTCTTGCTGGGACCAGTGGATACACCTGGAAGGTGGATCAAGTTGGGACTGGCTGTTGGAGGGAGCCCTCTGTTCCTTGTCACGTGGCTACTTGAGTGTCCTCAGAACATGGCAGCTGGCTCCCTCCAGAATGAGCAATGGAGAAAAGAGAGCAAGGAGGAAGGCACAAAGCCTTTTCATCCTATGTGGAATGAATAAAGCACAGGTCAGCCTTATTCTGTGTGGGAGGGGGCCACACAAGGGTAAGACTACCAGGAGGCAAGGATCACTGGGGGCTGTCTCAGAGACGGACACAGTAGAAATTAAGAAAGAGCTTTACTTTCTCATTATCTAATTGTCTGGTTATCTATTCTATATTTGTATGCACAGAACATATAAACAGGGTGGGGCAAAAGGAGGTTTACAGTTGTGAGTACTCGAAACAGCTTATTCTTGTATTATTTATTCATTATTGTATTATCTTCCGTATGAACTATAAATCTACTTTTGCCCCACCCTGTATTAGTATTTTGTACTCTTTTAATTTGCTTGAGTGATATGCTATTTATAAGTATGTAACCTGCTTTTTTTCACTCAATAATGTTTTTTTACATCAATCTGTATTGATGTAAATAGATCTGATTCATTCCTTTCAATTTTAAGTACATACTATTTTGATTTATCCATTCCTCTATTAATAACCACTTAGATTGTTTTCAATTTTTTAATTTATAACAGTGATGACTCAAACATCCTAGTACATGTCCTAGTGTTCTAGAATATGTTTATTTTATATTTTGCTAGATGGGGGCCAATTGTTCTTTACAACAGTTACACTGATTTACACTCCCCTACAAAATAGGAATATTTACTTTTCTCCACAATATTACTAACATTTATTGTTGCCAGACACGTTCATTTTTGCCAATCTGATGGGCAGAGAAATAGTATCTCAATGTTTTATGTTTTTAATTATGGTAAAAACACATAACATAACTTACCATATTAACCATTTTTAAGTGTATGGTTTCATAGCAAGTACATTCACACTATTGTGCAACAGCTCTCTTGTTCATCTTGCAAAACAGAAACTCCATACTAGCTGAACATTAACTCCCCATTCACCCTCCCTCCAGCCCCTAGAAGAAACCATTCTATTAGTAAACACCATTCTACTTTAGTCACTCATATATGTAAAACATACAGTATTTTCTATGCCTGTCTTATTTCACTTTGCGTAAGATCCTCAAGGCTCACTCGTGTTGTAGCCTGTGACAGGATTTCCTTCTTTTTAGAGGCTGAATAATATTCCATTGTGTGGATATTCCCATTTTTTTATCCATTCATCTAAAAATCGATACTTGATTTGCTTGTACTTCTTGGCTATTGTGAGTAATGCTGCTATGAACATGGGTGTATGAATCTCTTATTTTAAGTCTTTTGTATATATACCCAGAAGTATATATACCCAGTTCGATCATATGGTAATTTTTTTTTTTTGAGGAACCCACATACTGTTCTCCATAGCAGCTGCATCATTTTATACTCTGACCAATAGTGCCCAAGGGTTCCAGTTTCTCCACATTCTCATCAACACATGTTATTTTCAACATTTTAATTTTCCCTCTCCCTGAGCACGAGTGAGGCTGGACATCTTAACACACTGCCCTTTGAACAAGGGGAAAATTGCGGTTCTGGGAGATTATATTGCTTTTCCTAAAGCACTGGGCTAGTCGGTGATGCAGCCAAATCAGAACCCAAAGTTGTGTGGCCCATACACCCATGTTCTCTCCAACATGTGACCCTGCCTTTAAACTTGCTGTGCTTCTTTAAGAAAAGGAAGGAGGGAGGAGAGCGGCTCCTGGCTTCTGGATTCCTGCCTGTTGTGCCTCTGACAAGTGGGGAATCTACAGAGCATTATTTTTCTTGGATCTGCAGGCCAAGTGGCCTTACCTCCACCTAGGAGGAAGTGGTGTTTAAGCTAATACCCCGGACGGGAAATATGTGCCCAGAAGATTAGCTCTATTGTGTGGGGCTGGACGCTTTCCACTGACTTTGTTTATGGGACAGATTGTTTTTGTGAAGTTGTTTGCTCCGGTGAGTCTCCAAGCTCCGGCGGCCTCCTGGCCCTGGAGAGGGTCAGATTTACGGGCAGACCGGTGGAGGCCAGGAAAGGCTACAAGGAACAGGCCCCCTGGGGGACTTCAGGAGTCGGTCTGGGGCTTCCTCAGAAAGCAAAATTGTAGCCCGCTTTTATTTGATTTTAAAAATTGGATGTGCAACAGTGTGGTGGAGTTTTCTTCCTCCTCGGCTCTTGGAGCTGGCATTTTCATGTCACTGTTCACAGCCCATGGCAGCTCACCTCTGTACACCTCCTCATGTGTTCCTGGGATACTGAGGTTGGTCCCCCCCGCAATTCTTCCTGCCAGAAGCACCATACACATAACAGCACACACTCCCTTGTTCCCGTTTGTTCCAAATCAGTTAGCAGACGGTACTTGGAGAGCATGCGATTCACACACACACACACACACACACACACACACGCACACACGCACACACACAGGCTACTAGCCATCTCTCCTCGGGTGGTCTAGGAGAACTCATTGTGTCTGGCATGTGGTACAGATACCAATTGCTACCATGTGCTCTTTCTTTATTGTTCCATCTTCCTACCCACCCACCCAGCCACCCACCCAGCCTGACTGCCCCGTCGCCCTGAGCTTCCATACTGTTTCAAACCTCAAGAATTTAGGCCAGTCACTGGCAGAGAAGGATGCAGAAATAAGGAGGAGCTAGAAAGCTCCTCAGCTTTTCTGAGCCTCCTCTTTCTTACTTGTACAATGGTATAAGGGGGCCACCCTGGCTGCTGAGGTTATTGAGAAAGTCAAGGACATTAGTAGCTAACGCCCTGAGTACAGGCTTGGGTACCGGAGAAGCACTCAAAAAATGGTTCTTATTATTTCCTGAATGCCCACCTTGGGTCAGACCCTCTGCTAAGGACATGGGAAGATGAATGAGACACAATTGTGTCTCTAAGAACTCATGTTCAAGTGAGAGAACCACAATGAACAGACTAGCGTACATAGTGTGGTGATAGAGAGGAGCACAGAGTAGACACCTAAACCAGCCTGGGGGTATCAGGGATGTCTTCCTGGAGGAGGTGACATCTGAACTGAACTGAAGAGTGACTCCCTCTACTGTTTAGGTGTTCTTGCCAAAAGCATGCCAGAACTTCACATGATACTAGTTGGTGGCCATGTCCGGTGTAAGGCCTTTCCTATCTGCTCCAGTCCTGGTTGGCCTTCTCTCTTGAACCCCCTCAATTCTGTATTGAAGAAGGAAATCTATACTTAACTATTCCCTCTCTGCTGTAATATGGTTTAAATGCCATTCTCTATCACCTTAAAAGTTTTCATGACTCCCATAGCCCCTGGCAAAAGCCTTAATCATTCATCCATTCATTCATTCATTCACTCATTTAATCAATCTACTAAATGTCAATAAACACCAATTGGTAACAAGATTAATCTAACCCAGGAAAGCATTCCAGGGTCTGTACAAGTATCAAAATGAAGCCTGTTTGTCTCTTTCCTATCACGGAGCCACCATCCAGGCTCCAGCAGCTCTGGGCCCCATTGATGGCAGCTTCTATGGCCAGACAACTGAATGGGAGAGAGGGCCAGCTTTGAAGTCCCACGTCTAGCATGTGACCTATGTCACACTCCTTCATGGCCCCCATCCTCCTTTTAATCTCATCATCCTGGGAGGTGGCCTCTGTTACTTCTGTTTCCCTGCTCCCAGCAGGTTGTGGTGGTTGGGTCAGCATCTGGTGGACTCCTAGACAGTTGGCAGTCAGCTCAGTCCACTCAAAGTGCCTCCAGCTGACCAGCCCTGCCTCAACTCTTTCTGGTGCCAAACTTCCCTCTGGAGTCTGGCTACCACACCCATTTTCCCCTAGTCATCTAAGGTCACCTTGGAGTTCTCTGTCTCAGGGCCACTTCACCCTCTGACAGCAAAATCTCACCCACAGGCACCGTCAGCTACTTTCTGTATCCCCTCCCCAGGGCACATGGAACCTTCTGGATACAAAATTGAAGCCCTCCCTCTGCCTAACCATATTGTGAACTCATTTTATTTTAATGTCTCTTCCTGGAATCCCATTTGGGAAATGATACAAAGACTTCTCTGCCCTTGGCGTTCCCCACTAACAGCCTTCTAGGAGCTGCCTAGATGGCCATCCCAACACAGCTGACTGCTTCCCTGCTTCTCTCCCTCTTCTTCTAGACCAGGGGTGGGCAAACTTTTTGACTCGAGGGCCACAATGGGTTCTTAAACTGGACCGGAGGGCCGGAACAAAAGCATGGATGGAGTGTTTGTGTGAACTAATATAAATTCAAAGTAAACATCATTACATAAAAGGGTACGGTCTTTTTTTTTTTAGTTTTATTCATTTCAAACGGGCTGGAGCGGGCCATAGTTTGCCCACGGCTGTTCTAGACTCTCAACTCCACTAGCCCACGAGTGGGGAGGAGAGTGGCTCAAGGAAGGAAGCTGACGATTAGGGAATGTATGTTGGCTGATATTTGAAAATCTGACCTGTCCCAACGGTCAAATGAGAGATGGTACATGTGCTTCTGTACACATGACCAGTGGCCGGCAAACTGCGGCTCGCGAGCCTCATGCGGCTCTTTGGCCCCTTGAGTGTAGCTCTTCCTAAGCCTTAGGAGTACCCTAATTAAGTTAATAACAATGTACCTACCTATATTGTTTAAGTTTAAAAATTTGGCTCTGAAAAGAAATTTCAATTGTCGTACTGTTGATATTTGGCTCTGTGGACTAATGAGTTTGCCGACCACTGGAATAGACCAAAAGAATAGAAAGAGTATAGGTTCTGGAATCAGGGCACTTGGGTTCACATTCAACCTCCACCAGCTAGAAGCTGTCTGACTTTTGGAAAATCATTTAAACTCTCTGAAACTCAGTTTGTTCATCTGTAAAATGGGGATGATATTAACCCCTACCTCAATGAGTTGAGAGAGAGAAATGAATTAATGCCCTTTGTTCATTAGGATGTATGCTTGAGTGCTAATAATAAAAATTGGGTGCCAGTTTCATTTGGGGATTAGTGCTCTTTGGTGCCACCTGAATAAAAGTGAGGATATTTGTTAGTAAGGAAGAAGGAAATGAAAGTTGTGTAGGTCCCTAGCAAATGGTTTCTGTCATGGCTGGTAATGTGTTCTGGACATAGTACTTAGGGCAGAGGAAGTACTGGAAGATGTAGGTTGTTAGGGGGAGCAGTCTTGGTCATGAGCTGTGTCACAGGGGATCTGAAGTTTGGACTGGGATCTACTTGGTTGCAAGGCAATTAGCGAAGAGAGACCGTCGGGTTCCTTGGAATCACCCAGTCAAGGCAGTACTCACTGTTTCCCTGCCAGAGCCCTCTTTGCATGACACACAGGGCATGCTTACTAGATATGTTGTGGTGGAATGAATAAATGAACCCCTTTGACCCCATTGGGCTGTAGCCCCACTTCTGACCCCAATTTAGAATCTCTGTCCCTATAACCTCCGAGTGACCTCCGAGTGGCTTTGGTTGAGCCCCGGTTGCAATGCACAGTTCTGTCCTTCCCACGGTGCACAGCAGCAAAATCTCATATTAGATTTCATTTCCAGCATTTCTTGGCCTGCACTTCGGAATATGCGAGGCTTTATGCACTCCGCCCTTTTGTGTGCCAGCGTCGGTCTCCCTCTCCACCCGCTAAAGGTGCTAATCCAGCAGCTCACCGTAAATGGTGTGAATTTCTTCCAACTGCCATGGTCATGTTTCTTAATCAATAGCCTGCCTTGTCAGCACCAAGTAAACACAGCTTCGGTTTGAGAGGGAAGAAGCCACTGCCGCAATGCGCGCACGGAAGGGGAAGGAGTCCTTTCTTTCCTACATTAATTAGGCCGGTGAGTCAACAAATAATAGCAGTGCTTTGAGTAATGACTGTGTGCCAGGCACTGCTCTCAGCACTACACACATGCACTGACTCATTTAATCCTTACACTCTTCCAAGGTGCTGTGACTGTCTCTGTTTTATACGTGAGGGAACCAGAGAACAGGTTGGTTACTAGTAATAGTTACTGAATGTTATCATGAGTCAGGCACTTGCCTAGGGGCTGAAGATGTTGTAGTGAATAAGACACTTATGAATTCCTGTCTCAGGGCACTTGGAGTCTAATGGAGGATGTGGACAACATATGCACAGCTAAATTAACGGAGTAATTTCAAATATGTTTTAATTAGGGCTACTTTTGCCTGCAAGTATCAGATAACCCAATTGCAGGGGTGTAAGCCCTAGGGATTTATTTTACTCCCGAGAACAACAGATGGTAAGAGGTGCTGGTGCTGATTCTATGACTCAAGAAGCAGACATTTGCATGGTCTTTCGCTCATGGCCCTAGAATGGCTGAATAGCTCTAGTCATCGCCCCTGTGATTCAGCAGGAAGGTGGAAGAGGGGGAGGAGACAGCACCAGCATCTCTTATTGACCCCAGATCTGGGGCAGATGGCCACCTTGGCCTGATGGTCAGTAAGGAGAAATCAAACAGGACTATGGGAGAGACGGCTCCTGCATGTATGTATGTAGGGTGGTCAGGGGAGGTGACATTTGAACAGAGACCCAATGACAAGGGGCCAGCCCTGCAAATATTTGGGGACAGAGTATTCCACAGGGAGAACATCACAAAACAAAGAGTCTCTCCTGCAGAAACAAGCATGGTGAGATCTTGGAAGAGAGAGAAGTTCAGAGCGGATGGAGCATGAGAGTAATGAGCAAACAAAATAACAGTTAAGGAGGAAGGGAGCTGGACTGTGCAGGGTCTTTTAGGTCCTCAAAGGAGTTTGGATCTTAGTCCACGTGTGATGGAAAGCTCCTGGAGGCTTTTAATCAGGGGAGTGAAATAATCTGATTCATGTCTTGAAAGGTATTATTGGGGCAGAAGAACGGTTGTGAGAGTCACAAGGCTTAAGGAGACTTAATTCTAGGTGATGGTATAGTTTTTCCAAGCTCCTTTTTCTTGGGTTTACTTTTTTCTGCCTCTTGGACCACCTTCCCCCACCCCTTTTTTTTTCACGGCAGCTCCTTAAGATCTGAACTGTGTCCTGCTCGCTTCCGTGCCTCAGTACCCAGCGCAGGCCAGGCACGGCGGCAGGACTTAGTAAACATCACCAGAGCCGAACTGGACAAAGGCGAGTGCTTACTCCAGGGCTCCCAAACTTCGATCTCTCACATTCCACTCTCATGTTTTTTGGCCAGATCAGTGGCTCATAACCAAGTGAGTTTGCCTCCCAGGGGAGCATTTGGTAATGTCTGGAGATATTTTTGGCCATCACAACCAGAGGGAGTGTGGGGGATGCTTCTGGCATCTAGTAGGTGGGGACCAGAGATGCTGCTAAACACCCTACATAGCACAGGACAGCTCCGCGCAAAACTGAATTATCTGCCCCCAAATGCCACTAGGATTGAGTTTGAGAGGACCTGGACTAGATCTATATTCCTGTTCTAGCATTCCCTTAATATCGCCCTTTAAATTAATTCACTCTTTAAATTTAAAAAAGTTTAGGAAAACCATATGTCACTGCCATAAATAAGAAACCAGTGCCCTAAGTAGAAAATAATTGGAGCCCAGCTGGCGTGGCTCAGTGGTTGAGCGTCAACCTCTGAACCAGGAGGTCACAGTTTGATTCTCGGACAGGGCACATGCCTGGGTTACGGGCTTGATACCCACTGGGGAGCATGCAGGAAGCAGCCGATCAATGATTCTCTCTCATCTTTGATATTTCTATCTCTCTCTCTCCCCCTCCCTTCCTCTCTGAAATCAATAAAAATAAAAAAATAATTGGCAAGATAAACACTCAGAAAACAAAAGCTGATCACATGCTAACTGGATGTTGTTCCTCGTTCAAAGCTGAGTTTCCCTTCGTTAAAAAGGGAGTTAGGTCAATGACATGAAAGACGAAGAAAGACTGAGGAACTATTTCAGATTAAATCAGACTGGAGCAAAGTGGCAGATAATCGCACTGGAGTTCTTGAGTGGCACCAGGACTAGAAAATCCCTGCAGTGACTTCAGTGGGACAGTTGGCAAACTTGGAATATTACATAATGCATATGAGATACTGGCATGGTATCAATAGGAAATTTTCTGAATTTAGGAACTGTATTACAGTTATGTAAGGAAATGTCCTTGTTCTTGGGAGCTTCATGAAATATTTAGGAATAAAAGATCATGATATTGGTCAACTTATTCTGAAATGCTTTTTTAAAAAGTGTATTTGTGTATTTATATGCATGTGCATATATTGTGTATATGTGTGTGTATAAAAATACACTTACTCACATACACAGACACAACACATGCATACAACACACAAAGAAAGCAGACATGGTAGAATCTAGGTTAAGAGCATGAGAGTTTATTGTGCTGTTCCTGCAACTTTCTTGCAGGTCTGGATTTTTGCAAAATAAAAATTAACAGCAAGAAAGCAAATAAAAGACCTTTCCTGAGTGTAGTATTTCTACAATCACAAAAGCCTTGAATTTTTTGGAAGCTCAGGAGGGCTTCAAATACTAGTTTCTAATGAGTTCGACGCTTCGTAGTTTGCTCCCAGAGTAGATAAGAAAAATTAATATGTCTATCAAGTGGAAAAACATCTTCCATGCCATCCCATTTATGCTAACAAGACAGCTAAATTGACTCCCGAATGATTCTAGAATTACTTTGTCCGGATGTTCTATTGCTGTAACATCACGTATCTGTCGAGCTGTACTTATGTAAAGCCACGAGGGAATGAATATATTCCAGTCAGTGTGCCTGAGGCTGGGATGCTCTTTATTGATAATAAAAAGAAATATTTTCTTTCAAAAAAGATTAGCAAGTCTTAGGGAAATACAGAGTAGCACCAACAGGAGGCTTTCTCAGCGGGAGGACTGAGAGCAAGTTGAAAGACGGATGATTTTCTCCCTCTGTGATTCATTGTTTTCAGCCAAGGGTCAGTCCACCCAAGAAGCTCAGTCGTGGGTGTTTCTCTTCAGTCTATGAAAGTCCTAGCCCTAAGACTCAGCTTCCTCAGCTGCAAAAATGGAGATAACACACCAAAAGCCAGGTGCCAATTTGGGGGCGGGCCATCCTACCCTTTGAAGTCTCTAGATTATAGGAACCTGACTGCCACTCCCAACCGCATTCCAAGTCCTAGGGAAATTCCAATGTCCTTGCAAAGATGTCATCGTATTCGTGGAGCCTGACATTCTCACAGTCACCTGGGCCTTGACTTCCTCCTTTCTCTGCCCACTTCTCTGTCTCCCTCTGGCTCCTGTGGCAATGCATTTGTCTTCACTCTGCAGGCACTCAGGCCGCTGTCTGTGTATGCATGCGAGTGTCTGTGTGAGTCTGAGTATGTGTCTGTAAATGGTTCTGTCTCAGTCTGTGTGTATTGCTGTGCCTGTCTGTGCTGGGTGTGTCTTTGTTTGTATGTGCCTTTGCGAATTTATATGTGTCTGTATCTGTCTATTCTCTGGGTGTGTTTGTGTGTGTCTTTGTGTGTTTGACTCATACAGACACATGCATGTACAGACACACACAGACATATACTCAGATACACACAGACACACATGTGCATGCACAGGCAGACACATACTCAGATACTCATAGACATACACACACATACATGTACAGACAGATATACCTGCACAGAGACACACAGAAGCATGCGCAGGCAGACATACTCACAGACACACACATAGACATGCACTCACATGCACAGACACACATAGACACAGACACACAGACACACATATAGATACATACAGACACACCATATCTGAGTATGTGGTAGACTATACAAGTTTCTGGGGGTCCGGAAGGAGTTTTCAATGCAAACACCTTATAAATGAGCATTAAGTATCTTCCTTCAAGATCCCCTAAGTAACTTTCCCTTCCTCCCTTCTTTTACTCTCCCACCCCAAATATTCTTCTTACTTTTTTTCTTATCAGAACAACTCATTTCTTCTAAATTCATTTCATACTCTGCTCTGGGAGTTGCATTGCATGTCTCCTCTCTCATGAATGTGCTGTGCCCTCCAATCTGGTCTCTTCCTCTCTCAGGTTCTGCCAGGGGAAAAGAACAGCATACAGGTTAATTTCTCCACTGATATGAATAATGCCACACACCCTCACACAACCTTAAAATACGGGCCTGGTGTCTCAGTCTACTTGGGCTGTTATCACAAAAATGCCATAGAGTAGGTAGCTTAAAAAACAAACATTGATTTCTCACATTTCTAGAGGTTGGGAAGTCCAAGGTCATGGCGCTGGCAGATTTGGTATCTGGTGATAGCATACTTCTTGGTTTCTTGATTCACTGTGTCCACCCATGACAGAATGGGGTGAGAGAGCTCTCTGAGGTCTCTTTTACAAGGGCACTAATCCTATTTGTAAGGGCTCCATCCTCATGATCCAGTCACCTCCCAAAGGTCTCCCATCCAAATGTCATCACATTCAATACTAGGTTCCAACATATCAATTTGGTAGGGGAGGAGGAACACAATCATTTAGAACATAGCACACGATTACACTCCATTTCATTATTACCATTTAGGGTTGTATTGGTGGTGCTGCTGATGGGTTCATTCATCTCTCCCTGGTAGGATTATTGGGAGGACCACGTGAATATGGTGGTAGTAGATGTGGTGGTGGCAGTGTACACTGTGGATTTAGGATTCTAATCTAAGTCAGCATACAACCTAATAGGTATTCATAATAATTTGTGCCACAGGTCCCCATTCTTTGGGTCTCAACCTCAGTGACATCACCTTAGAAATGCTTTTCCAGGCCTCCTCATTGATTTCCTTCAGGGCATTTGTCACAGTTTGCAGTTATTTTATTTATCTTTTGTGCGTTATGTTTGGTCTGTTCTCCTCCCTTAGATAGTAAGCTCTCTGAAGACAGGGACCATGCCTTATGTTTGCCATTATATCCCCAGGGCCCAGTGCAGAACTTAATAAGCATAAGCACTTGTTGTTGAGTGAAACTACCCTCATATTCCTTCCCAAAGAACTGGATAGCTCTTAAGAGACTTACTTCTTATACCAGTTTTTATTTTTAATTAAATGTATTGGCGTAACAATGATTGACAATTTTACTGGTTTTGGAATGGATGGTTTCTAGGTTGCTCCTGAAAAACCCTATCAGCCATAACCAGAAAAATTCAGCACCTCATTTTTTAAGACTTTTTATTTTAAAACTAGAGGCTTGGCACATGAAATTCGTGCGTGGTACAGTCCCTAGACCTGTTCTGTGATTAAGGCCATCTTCCCCAGCTGCCTGCAGCCGGCCCTGCCCACCACTGCCACCCACTCCCGGTTCCCCATTTACTATAGGGCGATTGGTAGGGGAAGGGACCGAGAGGTCGGCTGTTCCCGCCCGCTTGCTGGCCCTGCCCCACTGCAGATGGCCATCAGGTGATCGGAGCCTGCTGGCCGGGGAGAGGGTCCAAGAGGTGGTCAGTGTGCCTCATAGTGACTGGCCCAGCGGTCGTTCTGCCTTTAGGGTCAATTTGCCTATTACCCTTTTATTATATAGGATGATTTCAGACTTTCAGCAAAGTATTTCCATATACTCTTCACCCAGCACCTCCCAATGTTAGCATCTTCTATAATGTTAGCAAGACTAAGAAATGAACATGGATACACCATTAACTAACCCTCGGACTTCCTTCAGGTTGCACCAGTGTTTCCCCTAATATTCTTTTCTATGCAAGGTCCCACTTCGTTATCATATCTCCTTGTTCTCCTCCAATCTGTGACAACTCCTCAGTTTCCCCCTGTCTTTCATGACAGTGGCACTGAAAAAAATGCTGGTCGGGTATTTTGTAGAATGTCCCTCAGTTTGGGTTTGTCTCATGTTTTCTTCTGATGTGACAGGGCTCTAGGGAACAGCAGCACAGAGGTGAAGTGCCCTCCTCATTGACTCGTCTCAGGGGTTCATAGCAACCTGGCTTATAACTACTGACATTAACCTCAATCACTTGATTAGTGTGGTATCTATAACTAGCATGGAATCATGGGTATTTATTTTATTCTGTGGCTTTTAATCCAACTGTCACTATTTTGTTGCTCTTTAAGGTGAACTCCTAAATGTTTTCAACAAGCACCAACTTTTTTTTTTTTTTTTTTTTTTAGAAATTCCCTATTTTCTGGCACCACAATTCCCTATTTTCTGGTTCAAGGTCCATCTTATATTTTTCCTGCCTCAGGTCTGTAATCAAGCACTTCTATAAGGAGCCCTGGTTCCTTTCATTGGAGAATGGTGTTTAGAAACCAAGATCCGGGTGGTTAGTGTGCTCATTGCTACTGGGCAATCCTTGCTTCCAGGCCCTCTCAATGTTCAGAGCTTGGAAATAAATTCTGTATGCCAATCCATGCACACACACACATCTAGTATATTTATATCTGTATCTATCTATCTATTTAAGAAAATTTTTATTTTTCATACTAAATACTACTGATTTCAATCCATCACCATTCTGCTTGCCTCCCTCTTTATTTATAACTTCCCTTTTTTATAACTTTGGTTGTTTTTTTTTAATTGAAGGGCTGATCTTTAAATCTTGATAAATTGTAAAAAGTGTTTCTGTCTCTCCCTTCCTCCCTGGAAATGGCCGACATGAGAACACAGCATTACTAGACGTTGCAGTCAGAAGCTAGACGAAAGAGAACCCAGCAGATTGCATGGTCTATCTTAGTGCAAAAAAGCACTAATTACACACTTTATATTTTATCGGCAGTAGGGTGCATGAGGGTCAGCCCAGACTCTGGAATGTGAGCTCATTGTTCCAGCCAAATGAGTCAGTTGAGATGGGAATGCAAATTTATTTGAGCAGTTGAGTATCAACATGGTTCTGAAAAAGAAAAAAAAGTTTGCCTCTTTTCTTCTCCAGCCCCCTGCATAAAACTCACCCAGTGGTCCTCTTACTCGGACTACTGTCTTTGCTCCTAGGAACACCTTGTCTCTTGCTGGTTCTGCCCTCTTTTCTCCTCATTGATTTCTCTTCCCTCCCCTCCCAACAGCCATCTTTATTTCCCTTTCATAGACGCTGTGAATTTTCACCAAACAGCAGGTCTTAGCAGAAACCTTTCATGGCTGGTCTTCAGTCTTTTTTTTTTAATCAGAAAAGCCAAGGTTACATTTTCCTTTATTTTGTTGTCTGAGGTTTGGTTCCCTGTTCCTGGGGGAATTTTCTGTTCTTCCGTCCTTTCATAACAGCTTGGAGTTTTTCTGCATGAAACCTCAAGGAATGCTTTACTGAAAACCAAACTTTTGCCCACCACACTCCGGATGTGTGAAAAATAAGTTAGGAAGGGTAAGAGTTGCTAACTCTGATGGCACATGAAACATTTATTATTTGAAACTCAAAAGCCTGACTCCTTTAGCTCCTTCTGGGAAGAAAGAAATAAGCCGGTTCCAGGTATTATTCCTTGTAGTGTTATCAATGAGTCCAGAAGCCCACAGACCTGTTTGACTGGGATCCTGCCACTCCCAGAGCCAGGGGTGGGGGCCACTCTCGCAGTGGCCTGGACTGACCAGGAATGAACTCAGAATGCCCCAGAGCGAGATGATGTCAAGTCAGGGAGAGGGGGAGCCTCAGGAGAGCTCATATTTTCTTAGCTGCATCCAGGAAGCCTAGATGAGAAGGTCTTGGCAGACACAACTTCCTGAGGAGCCAACTGGGCAGCTTCTGGGGGGCACTGGGGGTATTAAATCGTTGTGGGCACTGAACCATCAGGGAGACAATGAAGAACTCATTTCAAGAATTCCAAGAATACTATCCTTTCTTGGAAGGAATCCTTAGCAAAGTCACCTAGGGCTTGTTGGAAAGGGATGAAGAATGTGGTGACTAATAACGATAGCAATGGGGACATGCTGAGTGTAGTGGTAGCAATAATAATAATAAAAGTAGGCAATGATGGCAATCATAACAGTTATGAAGGTGGCTGGACTTTGGTTCAGTTCTTCCTTATAAGCAGGGCAGTATGTATGAGTTTACTGTATACATTGTGTCTCACTCAATTCTCACAATAATTGTGTGAGGAAGTACTTTCATTTGTCCCGTTTTACATCTAAGAAACTGAGGATTGGCAGGGTTTAAGTATGGTGCTTGGGGTCACAGAGCTACAAAGTGGTGAAGGCTGGATTAAAATTCTCCACCTGCTCTCTGAAATACTTCACTATGTGGTCTTCTTGGGAGGGTCTGTCTTGTGAGCTGTAGGGTTTTGGTTTTGCTGAGCTGGTTGGTATTCAGGTAGCTATGATTTATGCTTTAGCCCAAGTGCCCACAATGCTAGTCAGATGGTCCAGAGACAGGAACTCAAGGCCCTGCCCTCCACAGGGCTGCAGTCTAATGATGGAGGCACATGTAAGGCCATTTGCAGGACCGTACTGTGGGGAATGGTCACAGAACCAAGGATGGGGTCATCAAAGTGAGTCCAAAGATTCAGCCGGTGTTTGGAGCTAGAGTGGCAAGAATGGAGGGAAGGTATACTACGCAATGTGACAAGCTTGAGCCAAAGCATGGAGGTATGAAATAACTCCATGGGCCTAGAGGTATGGGACTAGAATGACAAGCACTTGAGTGTGGCTGGAAGATAAGGTTGTAGGTGAAGGGGGAGACAAGAGCTATCACTGGTGAGATAAGCAGGGGCCTTGTGTGAACCAGCTAAGCCCAGTGTTTAAAAATGTGGGCTCACTGGCTGGCGTGGCTCAGCAGTTGAGCATAAACCCATGAACCAGGAGGTCATGGTTTGATTCGCGGGCTTGGTCCCCAGTGGGTGGTGTGTGTAGGAGACAGTCGATCAATGATTCTGCCTCATCATTGATGTTTCTGTCTCTCTCTCCCTCTCTCTTCCTCTCTGAAATCAATTACACACACACACACACACACACACACACACACACACACACATACTAGAGCTACCACCTTCGCTGCTGGCACCACCTTCACTCTGGCCCGGAGCCGCTTTTCTGCCTTCCCATGCTGCCCAGAGGCCTGGAGCGGCTGGGGCGGTGTGGAATGCCTGCATCATCGCCATGGTGATGACCAACCATCTGGCCCCGCCCCTGGACGCTTGGCACCTGCGTATGCAAATTAACCCACCATCTTTGTTGGGTTAATTTGCATACTCCTGATTGGCTGGTGGGTGTCATGAAGGTATGGTCAATTTGCATCTTTCTGTTTTATTAGAGTGTGTGTGTGTGTGTGTGTGTGTGTGTGTGTATATATATATATATATATATTTTTTTTTTTTTTAAAGAATGTGGACTCTAGATCAGGGGTCCTCAAATTACTGCCCGCGGGCCACATGCAAATACAAATATTGTATTTGTTCCCGTTTTGTCTTTTTACTTCAAAATAAGATATGTGCAGTGTGCATAGGAATTTGTTCATAGTTTTTTTTTAAACTATAGTACAGCCCTCCAACGGTCTGAGGGACAGTGAACTGGCCCCCTGTTTAAAAAGTTTGAGGACCCCTGCTCTAGATACAGAAGGACCTGGGGGTGAATTCCAGTACATCCACATACTAGCTGTGTGACCATGGTTTCAATTTTCATATTTGGAAAACAGAGACAAATGATACTATGAATGCTAGAATGAGGAAAGGAGGCTCAGAGAGCCTAAGTAACTGGTCTTGGGTCACAGAGTTGATGAAGGAGTTTGCCAGGATGCAAGTCCACTATCTATCACACATACAGCTTTATGAAGCTCCTCGCTTAATTTCACAGGTTCCAGATCACCTAACCACGTTTGCATGTCTGCACCTGCCCTTCCCACCCTATGTGGACATCAAGGAGAGGAACCCTGTTCTACTCTACCATCACACGGTGGCCCAATAGTAAGCAAGGGCCTCAGGCTTGCCAGTAAATCAGGAGTCCCCAAACTGTAGAGGTCTGGGCCCTATCCAGACATATTGAACCAGAATCTTCAGGACTGCAGCCTGAGCTTCCTCTCTTGTCAAGCTGGGATTTTGAACCATAGCAGAAAAGTGTTTCTTGAGTGAATAAATGAGCAAATCAACATACTTTATATACTAACAGGGATAGGCTAATGGGTGCTATGAGAACCATCCACCCCCAACTCTTAGTGGCTTAAAACAATAAAGGTTTGGGTTTTGTGCTCATATTATAAGTTCACAATGGACTGACTGGGGATTCTGCTCAACCGAGTAGTGGCCCAGAAGTGACACACACTCTCTCCATTCACACACTCTTTGGCTAGGACTAGCCACATGACCCCACCCAAGTGGACCACAAGTACAATACTGAATGTGTCCAGAAGGTGGGAAGCCAGAGGTCATGGGCAAACAGCACAGATGACTGGCAGACTTTATGGAGCTTGCATCATTCACTTCACTTTCACTTCCAAGTGAGACCCAAGAAGCTTGCTCAAAGCCAGAAAACAAATATGGAGGTGGATTTGAGCTAAAGGCCATATATATATATATATTTTTTTTAATGTAAGGAGGCTGGATGGTATATAGCATTAAAATTAGTGGCTAAAAGTTTGGGATCTGGATTGCCTCCAGACCTTCAGCTCTGCCATGTACCAGATGTGTGAACTGAGCAAGTAACGGAAACACACAGTGCTCATCAAAGAAATGGTCAAAAGAGGGGAGGGGCTAAGAAAGAATGTGTTTTCATGAAGGAAGTGTTTAAAGCCAGGCAGGGATTACCTGAATGGTATTGATATTGGTGGGAGTATGTGGAATATGTGTGTGTGTGGCGGGGGCGGGGGCAGGGGCAGGGTGAAGGGTAGATGTGGAAGGTGGCCCAGGATTTTGGGTGCCTCCTGACACAGCCAGGGAAGATACATGCCTGTTCCCCATAAGTTTCCCCCTTCCTCGCTGCACCAGTGTGAATGTTTGGGCTGCAAGAAACAGAGAGGCCAACTCAAGTTGGTTTAACCACATGCATCAGCTCAGGGAAGGGGACATCAGGGCCTTGTACGTCTAAGGTCAGTCCAGCAGCTGCTGATGTTAAAAACTCAGGGTCCTTTTGGTTTCTCTGCTCTGCTCTGTGCCACCCAGGCCCTATCTTATCCCACAGTTGTGGGAAGAGCCACTGGTGGCAACTGAGGTCCGCGTCAGGCAGGGAGAGTGAGCTGGCTTCCTCAGGTCTCTCTTACAGCAGAGAAAGTTCCCTTGGCCACTAATCTTAGCAAGACTCTCGCCAAGTCTCCTTGGCTCCAATGGGCTTTGCCTGTGAAGGATCAGCGTTCTCGGTGGAAATGCTAGCTGGTTTGGGCAGAAGGGAGAATGTAATAAAGGAAGCTGGATATCCCACAGAATCATTGGTGGGCTGGAGGAAGGAACTTGAGGCTAAGCTTCTAGGAAAAATGCCCCAAACCACACTGCAGGCCCATGAGCTAGCTGCCACCCTCCCAAGTCTGCTCTCACTACAGCCACCACTGCCATCAGCACCGGGAGCTCCACTCTGCACCACCATCCCCAGAGCTGGCTGCTGTCGCCATCGGTCACATCAACAGAACCCAGGCGCAGCCTCACGTGGCACCTGTGGCTGGCAGAGCCTACATCATCTCCCAGTCCTAGTTGCGAGGTAGGCAGGAGATTGGTAGCCGAATTTCTGATCCAGGGTGCTGGGACCTTATAATGTCTGATTTCCTCAAATCAAACATTGGCTAGAGATATGACAGCTGGGTCATCCTTGACCAAGCACCAGTGGGGCAGAGGTGTCAGGATTCCATAATGAGCTTGGATTGGCCAACAGGGCAGAATGGGTATGCGGGGACCAGTGGCATTCAACACATCCCTCTTCTGCCTCCAGTTGGGCTCTCTCCTCTCTCCCCATATGCTCAGGTGACATATATCTCTGAGATGCCTCTAGAGGCCCCACCACCCTCTATTCTTCCCAGCCGCCAACACTTCTCCTTGCTGATCCATGCCATCCCTAACTCTAGAATGTTCTCCCCTCTCCTCCTAATGCACTCTAATGCATCCTTCAGAACTTAGTTCAAACAAGTTTTTTCCTACTTTTCCACCCAGACTATTTTTTGGGGGATGAGGAGGGCAGGGAGTCATTTGCTGTTCCTTTTCATCCTATTTATCACATAACATTTCAACGTTTATAGGTTCAATTATTTAATTAACACCTCTCTCTCCTTCTAGGCCATAAATGTGATGAGAGCATGGACCATGATCTGTCTTACTCATAGCTACTCAAGCAATAACTGGCACTTAAGTGCTTAATATGTTTTTAATGAATGACTGAGCATTAAATGAATCCATTTTAGGCATGTATAAAATTCCTCTTGGATCAAGAGATATTTAAATAGCGCTTTTTGGGAACTGTACATTAAGCCTTTACAGGTGTGCATATTAGAATCACCTCAGTTTTGTGTGTGTGTGTTTTTGTCAAACTAAGTCTTCAATGGATCCTGTTACATCCACCCCCTGCATGGTGAGAATCACTTCCACAGCAACACACTGCCATTGATGGGAACGTGTAGTGTGCCTTGTGTCAGGGTAGAAACCTCACTTTGGGGTTCCATGGCTGAAGGTGATGGCAGCTTCAGTTCCTGTAAAAACCTTCCCCCCAATCATATCACTATAGTTATATTAACTCCCAGCCTCACCAAAATTCTCTGAAAAGTTTCAGCTTTTTTTTTTTTTTTTTTTTTTGCCAACAACTTAAAAATATTTGGGTGAGTTTTTCTATACAAGGGGAGCCTTTTTAAAAACCAGCTGCTAGTCTTCCAGGAACCTGGGAAGAGCTGGAGAAGAGACTATTCTCTTTTCATGATAAGGAGGAAGAACAGGAGTAATTTTGTCCATTATAGAGCATTTATTGTTTCCAGAGTGCTAGAAACTAATTTTATCCCTATGCCTGAGCAGATAAGGCCACATCCCTCCAAACTGACTTGGAGTTTATGTTGAGAGATGAGGAACGAACGAAATATCACAGAAATCCCCAGGGTAATAACAGCTATAATTTACTGAGAGCTTAACCTGTGCAAGGCACTTTCGTACATGCTTCACAAATATTTACTTGGTTAATCCTCCCAACAACCCATGTATATCCTTTTTAAAAAAAACAGAACTCTCTATATCATATGAAAAGTGGAGTAGTCAGAAATAGGATAAATTATTTTGAATTTAGAAACCCCTTCCTTATTTATTTTTAATTGATTTTTTAGAGAGAGAGAGAAGAAAGAAGAGGGATAGAAACATTGATGAGAGAGAAACATCTATCAGCTGCCTCCTGCACATCCCCTGCTGGGGATTAAGCCTGCGATCTGGGCATGTGCCCCGACTGAAAATTGATCCAGCGACCTCTTGATTCATGTGTGGACACTCAACCACTGAGCCACACCGGCTGGGCTTATATCCTTATTTTAGATGAGAATATTGAGGCCTGTTCTACCTGGAGGAAAATATACAGTATCTCAGACTGTAGTCCTGAACTCAGGGGATTTTTAGCTTCATGAAGACATAAGTTTTGGGGAGCAGAGAGGAACCTTATTGGTCACTGAGGTCAAAGTACGTGTTTTGGGGTATAGCCTGACTTGAAGTGTAACCCCAGCCCTCCCACTTACCAACTGTGTACCCTTGGCAAGTTCTCTCCCCTCTTAGTTCCTTGATTTTCTTAACTTTAAAATGGGAGCAATTATACCATCCACATGGGGCTGTTGGGAGGACTAAATGAGTTAGTGACTGTATAGCACCTGGAGTAGTATTTGACACCTTGCTGCTGCTTATCGGATGTGATTTCCCTTCCTCTCTCAATTCCTCGATTGGGTGGCTTGAGTGATGCTGGCCCATGGAGGGACACCTATGACCTTTGAGAGTGGCATTGTTTCCGGAGGGAGTGGACAGGCTTGCAGGGTGGGCAAGCCAACTTTTGTTGACATCGATGTGACTGTCAGGTGGGCTGAGTAAGGCCCTGATGGTGAAGGGATAGCTAGCCGTGGGCAAACTACGGCCCGCGGGCCAGATCCCGCCCGTTTGAAATGAATAAAACTAGAAAAAAAAAGAAGACCGTACCCTTTTATGTAATGATGTTTACTTTGAATTTATATTAGTTCACACAAACACTCCATCCATGCTTTTGTTCCGGCCCTCCGGTCCAGTTTAAGAACCCATTGTGGCCCTCGAGTCAAAAAGTTTGCCCACCCCTGCTAGAACCTCCAAGGCTCTTGATTTTACAACAGCTTGTTGGCCCAGCCCAACTAGCTCATGCTGGCTCCTGGGACTTTAGTGCAAGGCAGTAAGTAGTTAGCTCTGAATTCAGACCCAAGTGCAAATCCTGTCTCGTTACAGAAACATAGGTCCGTTTCTTCATCTCCCTGAGTCTCCATTTTCCTATGACTTAACTTGGAAGACTATCGGTAGTGACCTTGAAATGCCCTCAATAAATGCTAGTTCCTCTTCTTTAGAAACAATGACAATAATAGTATTTGTGGGGAATATGTTCCAAGACCCCCAGTGGATGCCTTACACCTGGGATAGTCCTGAACTCTTCCCTATACTATGTTTTTTCCTATACATACATACATACAATGGAAAAAGGGTTACTTGAACACAGCACTATGATCCAAAGGCATTTGATGAGATAAGAGAGGCAGCTACTGAGTGACTAACAAAAGGAGAGCACGTAAAGCAAGGATAGCTGGACCGAGGGATGACTCATGTCCCGGTCTGGACAGAACGGAAGGCTCGAGATTTCATCACACGAGTCAGAATGGCCTGCACTTTAAAACTTATGAACTATTTCTGGAATTTTCCATTTAATATTTTTGGACTGTGGTTGACCACAGGTGACTGAAACGGCAGAGAGCGAAACCCTGGATATGGGGAAACTACTGTTCATAATGTTACGAGTTTACCCTTAAGAAGTAGTCATATGGTTCTCTATGCCCCCTAATATCACATACAGTCTGGTTCTATGTCCTGTGTCCCATAGAACTACTGTGCTCTCTACCATCGTCAAAATGCCACTGGTCTGGAGAGGCGATAGAACGAAATATATTCAGATCGTTTTCAGGGCGCGGTACAGGGCCTGGAACAGGGAGGCCTTTAGGAAGGTTGTGTAATTTGGGAGAAGTGTTTTCCTGACAGCAGCTCCAAAAAACCAGAGGGACTGTAGCAACTAATCGCCTAGGGCTATCACCTGGGCGAACCTTGGGAGGGAAGTAAAGACTGGTGCTGAGACTCGTGTTCTCAGCGGAAGGGGGGCAGGGCCAGGGCCTGTGGGGGCTTGTCATGGAGGGGGAAATGGGGCTTTGGCTTGGGCGTCTGACAACCCCAGATGCCAATTCCTACCTTGTGTCCAGGAGCTAGTGACTTAACCTTGCCAGGCCTCCATTTCTTCCTCTCTGGAATGGGGAGTATGGTAATACCCATTTCTTGGGGGCTGCGGCGAGGACCCGATGGGAGTTGTAAAAGCACTGGGCACACATATGCCCTGGAGACCAGCTGCTGGGATTACTGTCACTGAGGCCTGGGCTCCAGGCGCGCGCATGCGCACGCGCACCGGCCGGCCAGGTGAGAGGGTGGCGGCCGCCTGTCTCGCACCTGGCTTTTAACCCTTCACCTGCACGGCGGTGGGCGGAATGGATGTAACGACTGGGACGCAAGGCGCCAAGCACCGCTAGGCCAGACCCCGAAGCCGGGGGCAGCTTACAGGGAGCGCGCCGCGTCTATTCCAGGCTCCGGTCCGTGCGCGCCGGCTGCGGGAGGGCGGGGAAGCGCCGGGGAGCCCGAGGGGAGCGAAGTCTCGCGAGATCGCGCGCGGCGGCGGTAGCGGCGGCGGCGGCAGCAGCGGCAGCAGCGGCCGGGGAGGTGAGCTGCGGGCGGTAGTGGCGACCGTTGGGGGCCGAAGACGGGGTGAGAGCAGCGGAGAACCGAGGGTCCGACGGGGGAACGGGCCGGGCGGGCGGCCCGCGTCCTGGGCGGCAGTCCCAGCTCGCCCGCGGCTGCAGCGGAGCCGCCCGGTCCGCCCCGTCCCGGGACCCGCGCGGACGGGGCGGGGCGGCCTGGCCGGGGCCGCCCGGGCCGGTCCCCCTGCAGCCGGAGCCTGCTCGGGTGCGACCCCGGCGCCCGCCTCGGTCCCCCCCACCCCTCCCACTCCGGCAGCGGTGTGGCGCCGAGGACGCGGTGCTGCTGGCGGTGCCAGTACCGTTTGAGCCTTTCCTGTGCGCTGGGCACTGAACTTGAGCGGGTTCCCTCCGGTGCTGCACCGAGAGGCGAAGCTCCCTGCCCGAAGTCACTCACGCTGCGGGGAAGGGCTGGGCTGGGGGCTCTGACCGGGCACCCTGACTGACGCCCGCCCTTGCCGCCCACCCTCTCCCCGCCCCCACGCTCGGGGAGCTCAGGCTGGAGTTCTCTTCCTCGGGTCCCCATCGGGCTGCAGCGGGTGTGTCTGGGAGCCCCCACCGTCCCCGCCCTCCCAGGTTGATGCAGCTTTGTATAGGAGTTTCTTGGGAGGTGGTCCTTGATCCCGAAATGGTCAAGAGCTCTTGCTGGTTCCTGTGCGGGAGCAGACGTGGGCTTCGGGCAGCGGCGGGCGTCAGGTCCAGTGGAACTGGAATATTGGATCCGCGGACTTGTATTCGTTAGGCAGCGGAAAGTTCTTAAGTTTGATTTTGGTTAAGCATGTGATTCTGCTCTTCGGAGCAGTGATGCTCCGCACCAAGGCTCCTTCCCTTTGCCGCAAACATTTATAAAGCCCACTTTCCTGCCCTGAAATGGACCTTACCGCGAAATGTACACGATCGGTGTGATGCTCCGGTTTAAATGCAAGGGAGATCTAAAAGGCGAGCAGTGTGGGGCATGCATTGCCATATCATTCCTTGTAGCACATACTCTGTTAGGAGAGAGCACGTGCCTGGGTGTTTGCACCTGCTTCCAATGAGTGCATTTGGATCGAAGCGCGATAAAAATATTAGGAGCTATTTCTAACAAGAAAAACAAGGGCCAGAGATAGAGATGGGCATTGTGTGTGTGGGGAGGGGGGCTCCAGTGGGGGGACATCTAAGCATTGCAAAAACCCTTTGTTATGATAGTAAACAACTTAAATTAAATTAGAGATAAAATGACACCATAAATTATAGACTATCACAATCAACACACAAATAATATTAATATAACCCCTCTGTGACTGCCATATTTTCAAGTTACATTGTACGGCACCTTTTGTGTCACAGGCTTAGAGACACATTCTGGATTCTTTCTGCTTATTGATAATAATGAATAAAATAACAAGATTGAAATTTAAGGCTTCAGTGCCAGTATCTCACGAGTTTAGATATGTTCAATCTTATGACATTTCAATAACAGTATGTGATGTGAGAAAAATGGTCACTGATTTTTAGACATTAGTTATTTTATCTCAACTTTCTTCACATTAGCTATATTCCCCTAAATTACCTTGGGTTTTCCATAATATAAAAACTTTTCAGTGTTATGTCCTAAAGCAGGGTTCTCGACCTGTGGGTCGAAACCCCTTTGGGGGTCGAACGACCCTTTCACAGAGATCGCCTAAGACCATCGGAAAACACATATATAATTACATATTGTTTTTGTGATTAATCACTATAATTTAATTATGTTCCATTTGTAACAATGAAAATACATCCTGCATATCAGATATTTACATGACAATTCACAATGGTAGCAAACTTAGTTATGAAGTAGCAACGAAAATAATTTTATGGTTGGGGGTCACCACAACATGAGGAACTGTATTAAAGGGTCATGGCATTAGTAAGGTTGAGAACTGCTGTCCTAAAGTAATGCCATTTTATCGTGATTAATCTAGCTGGATATTTAAAAGATTCTCAGGACAAATCTTCACTACATGGGTATGTTCCATGCATCTTGGCCCCCAAACACAGTGGTGTCTCCAGTCATTTTGATAACTGATCATGTCTCTTAGGAGATAGTACTAGCCCCTGTGTGACCTACTGTAATGAACAGCCTTAATTATAATTTACTAGAGGCCCAGTGCACCAATTCATGCATGGGTGGGGTCTGGCGGGCCTGGCCAGTCAGGGCGGATTGGGGCCAGACCTGTTGGAAGGAGGAGATGGTGGGAGGTTGGCCGGCTGGCCTGCCCTGATCAGGTCCCAATCAGGGCTGGGCCAGCTGAGGGGTGGGGCTGAAGGCAATTGACTGGCAGATCCTGCCCCCAATTGGGGTGGGGAGCCAATTGGGGTGGGGAGCCAATTGGGGGCAGGGCAGTCATGGGGAGGGGCTGTGTGCAGTGGGCCAGCTGGCCCTGCCTCTGAATGGGTGGAGGGAGGGGGTGATCGGGGGTCAGCGGCCAGGGGAGGGGCTATGGGAGGTTGGCCAGCCAGCCACACCCCCAATTGGTGTGGCGGGGTCTGATTGGGGGTGGAGCTGGCTGGGGGGATGGGCCGTGGGCTGATGGAGGTGGTGGGGGCCCATCGGGGGTGGGACTGGGGGGGGGGGGGAGAGGCCGCAAGTGGTTGGCCGATGGCCCTGTGCCTGATGGGGGGGAGGGAAGGGGGAATGATCTGGGGTGGGGCCAGGTGGGAGGAGGGGCTACAGGAGGTTTGCCAGCTAGACCCGCCCCCTATTGGGGTAGGGGGGCAATCAGGGGCGGGACCAGCTGGGGGGAGGGGCTGTGGGTGGATCAAGTGGTGGGGGCCCATTGAGGGTGGGCGGCTGGGGGGAGGAGCTGCAGGAGGTTGGCCAGCCGACCCCACCCCCTATTGGGGTGGGGGGGAGATCAGGGGTGGGCCAGCTTGGGGGAGGGGCTGCAGGCCGATCAGGGTGGGGGGACGGGGCTCGCCAGGGGGAAGGGCTGCAGGGCGTTTTCCAGCGGTCCCCCCCCAATGGGCGGTTTGCTAGCTGCAGTGGGTGTCATAGCGACCGGCCAGTCTGGTCGTTACAGCATTCTGGTCACTGGCTTTTTATATATGTATACACTAGAGGCCCAGTGCACAAAATTCATGCACATTAAAAAGGAATTAATTAGAGGAAATATTTTAATATTGCTATTTGCCCTTTCTCTATAATGGAAGTGTCAGAGATGAAAGAAAATTAGTAAAATGTATATGAAAATCTCCCTCCTGTCGGAGTCTGGGGGTGTGCCATGGGACCCAGAGTCAAGTCCCAGCCTGCCCACGCATGCCTCGAAATTGTGCGAGACCCAGACCCAGCTAGCCCCACTGCCATCAAGCCCCGTAGGACTGGGGGCATAGCCTCAGGTCCTCTGGCCCGGTGCCAGGCGGTGGGTGCAGCCTTAGGTCCCCCGTCATGCCCCACCGGGCGGGGAGCTCAGCCTCAGGTCCCCCAGCCTGGCACTGGGCAGGGGGCGTGGCCTCAGGTCCCCTAGTGCTAGGGCATGAGGGCGCAAGAGCGTGATGGCCATTTGCATATTAGCTCTTTATTATATAGGATAGATTACAGAAAAAGGCAGGATTTAACTGACACAAACAATTTTTGTTGGGAAAATTTTTCACCTGTTCTTTCTGACATGTCTAACATACCAAAAAATCAGACCCTTGGCTACTGGCACTTTCATTGATTATTCTAGAATTTCAGGTGGGAGACAAGATTAGCACCTGTGTCCTTCTATCTGAAAAATTTGCTTTGTGTAATGGAAATTCTTATTAGACATGTTGACAACTAAACTCTTGAATAATTGAAGAGTTTGAGACTAGAATAGAGTTGTGAAGTGACAGCAATATGTGTAAATAACTAAAAAGGCCTGAATTAAATAAAATACAAATTATTACTGTATAACCACTTTTTAAATAACCATCATTCTTACATACTAATATCCATATTAGAGAATTTAGAAAATGTGGTTGTGTACAGAGGTGAAAATTAAAATGACCTGTAATCATATATGTCCTTAGTCCTCCTGGTATGATTAGTTAGAAATTGATTTTTCACATGAAACTCAGTGATGAAGTTTAGGGGAAAATGCAAATTAAGAAAGTTCAACTCTGACTATTATGTAGCTACAGTGTAACATTATAAATTTCTTCAACGGTTGTTAAAATTAGAAAGCAAGTTTATTTTCCCGTTTTGTTTAGTGGATAAATTGCTTCTTGCTGTAAGATGTTTATTGTTCATTGGTTGTGACTTTTGAAAGGTGTTACCAAAATAGATATATTTTAAATTGACTTGGGATAGGTTCATTGAATACTTTTGGATTGGAAAATTACCTAAATTGAGAGTAATTAATTTTTATTACTTTGAGCAAGCAATATCACACTCCAGGATAAAAAGAGGTCACTCCCTTTTTTTCCTTTACTACTTAAAAAACATTACTACTTTTTATATTCATCTGTACAGAACTGAACCAAATAATATGACTTGCATAGATATGGAAACTGTTACAGTGTTTAGGCGTGGGGTATACATTGTTGAATGGGCAAAAATCCATGCTTATATGGATGAAAATGAGTTATTATGGACATACCACTGAGATTTTTAATTAAGCAATTTAATTGATGTTTTAAGATGCATATCTAAGATGGAATGGTATCTTAAAATTGGCATGGTTTAATTGACAACTTTTCTTAGTGGTACATAAAATAATAGTGTGTCTGAAAATTGATGGCATTTTAGAGTCAGTGAAATAAGGAATATATAGAAATCTCAGCATATTGATTTATGTTTAACACCAAAAGGGATGACTTGCAAAATGAAGCTATACAGCATGTCTAGATCCTTTCTTCTAAACCACAGTTCTTTACTTGGAAGACTCCTATAAAGATTATTCCCATATAAAACAAATGGAGAGTCAGTATTTGTAAATATGAGAAACAGACTGCTTGGTGATTTTCATGGAGAGCAGATGGTTTGGTTAATGTGTTTGAAGTAAAGTTAATCAGATAGTATAACCAGCAGATGTATGAATATGATTTTTGTTTTTATCATTCTGGAAGGTTCATAGGTCCACTTATAAATGAAAGTTTTCTTAAATGGGACATCCTTAAATAGGATTTCAAAAATTAATAATTATTATTTTAATAAGAAATATGTTTGCAAATATATTTGCTAAATGTTAAGTACAGAATTTATGTGGGAGGCTGCATGGTATCTCTTAGCCAGGAAACCTGTCTAAGGACTTTTTTCCGTCTGATAGTGAGAACAGGTTTCATAGGAAACTCAACCACATGAAGACTGCTTATCTTCTTCCACAGTGGACTTCAGCTTTTCTTCTCAAAATATGGGCCCTGAACCAGCAGCATCCTGGGGCTTGGTAGAAATTCAGACTCTGGGGCCCATCCCAGACCTACTGAACCAGAATCTGCATTTAATACCATCCCCCTCCAAGTGATGCAGGTGACTGTGTGGGAAGCACTGGACCAGATTAATGGCTCTCAAACTTGAGTGTGTATTATAGGAATTTTTACCTACTGCTCTCAGAGTTTCTAGTTCAGAAAATTTGCATTTTCAACAGTTTTCAGTTGATGCTGATGCTGCTGGTCCAGAGCCCATACTATGAGAACCATTAGACTATAGGATTCTTTCCATTGCACCTTCCTGTTCTCTCTTCTAATTCCTCACCCCTTGAAATAACTTTTAAATATATTATTATAGCCCTAGCTGGTTTGGCTCAGTGGATAGAGCATCGGCCTGTGGACTGAAGGGTCCCAGGTTTGATTCGGTCAAGGGCACATGCCCAGATTGCGGGTTCGATCCTCAGTGTGGGGCATGCAGGAGAAAGACGATCTATGTTTCTCTCTCATCGTTGATGTTTCTACCCCTCTCTCCCTCTCTTTCTCTCTGAAATCAATAAAAGTAGATTTTAAAAACATACATTATTATGGTCACATGCTTTAACTTGGTTGAAGAAAAAATTAATCTTTTATAATTTTTAGCGATGTCCACACTAGAATTGCTTATCTGTATATATAAAGAGCCAGGGGCCGTCACATCCGAAACAACTGCACGGACGACTGAATAGGCTGAACGGGGCGATAAGTCTGGCAGGGGGGTTAGTGAGGGACGACCAAACGACTGAGCAGCAGGCTGCATGGGGCAACCAGGCTGGCAGGGGGGTTAGTGAGTGGTGACCGGCCGGCAGAGGGGGGCAGTGAGGGGCAACCAGGCTGGCAGAGGGAGGCAGTGAGGGGCGACCAGGCTGGCAGAGGGAGGCAGTGAGGGGAGACCAGGCTGGCAGTGAGGGGCGACCAGGCTGGTGAGGGGAGCAGTGAGGAGTGAAAAGGCTGGAAGGGGGGGGGGCATTTGGGGGCAACCAGGCCAGCAGGGGGGGCAGTGAGGGGCGACCAGGCCAGCAGGGGGCAGTCGGGGGCAACCAGGCTGGCAGGAGGGGCAGTAAGGGGTGACCAAGCTGGCTGGGGGGCTGTTAGGGGAGACCAGGCTGGCGGGTGGGAGCAATTGGGGGTGACCAGGCCAGCAGGGTGGGGCAGTTGGGGGCAATCAGGCAGGCAGGTGAGCAGTTAAGAGCCAGCAGTCCCGGATTGTGAGAGGGATGTCCAACTGCTGGTTTACGGGCCTAAACCGGCAGTCGGACATCCCCTGAGGGGTCCCAGATTGGAGAGGGTGTAGGCTGGGCTGAGGGGATCCTCCCCCCCCCACACACATACACCGTGCATGAATTTCATGCATTGGGCCTGTAGTCCAGAGGTCCTCAAACTTTTTAAACGGGGCCAGTTCACTGTTCCTCAGATATTCCATACATGCTCACTGCGGCCCCAGAACGAGTCGGCTGCTAAGCAGGACAGGCAGCGGCGGCAAAAACACCTGGCAGGCCGGATAAATGTTTTCGGGGGCCACATGTGGCCCGCGGGCCGTAGTTTGAGGACCCCTGCTCTAGTCTATATAATAAAAGTGTAAGCAACCATTATGGTGGAACAACCAGAACAACCGGTTGCTATGATGCACACTGATTACCAGGGGACAGACGCTAAACCAGCGGTGGGCAAACTACGGCCTGCGGGCCTGCGGGCCGGATCCGCCCGTTTGAAATGAATAAAACTAAAAAAAAAAAAAGACCGTACCCTTTTATGTAATGATGTTTACTTTGAATTTATATTAGTTCACACAAACACTCCATCCATGCTTTTGTTCCGGCCCTCCGGTCCAGTTTAAGAACCCATTGTGGCCCTCGAGTCAAAAAGTTTGCCCACCCCTGATCTAACCTGTCCCTTTCTCTCTGCAGAAAACTTGTTTTGTTTCCTATAGATGCCTATTTTTCTTTGTATAGATAGAAGCAAATACCAGTATAATAATATATACTTTCTCCTTCTTATATAAAATGTAGCATAGTATGTAAATGATTATGCTGCTTTGCATTTTTTAGTTAATATACCTTTTGGATCTTCCCATATTAGTGTATGGAAAACAAATATTTAACAGCTTCAGAATATCCCATTGTATGCCTGTACCATAGTTTATTGAACTAGCTCCCACTGATGCATATTTGAGTTTTTTTTACAGTCTCTTACAATCACAGACAACCTGGCTTGAATAACCTTGTATACATATCATTTTGTATATGCGAGGTGTCTATGTAGGATATCTTTCTAGAAGTTATATTGCTGGGTTAGTGAACAGTGCAATTATAATTTTGATAAATGCTGTCCTCCTTCAGGGTTGTACCATTTTGAACCTTCTTAAATAATATATTAGAGCACCTGTTTCTTCATAGCCTCACCAACAGACTCCAACTTTGGAGTTTATATCAGTTTGATAGGTGAAAAATGATAACTAGGTGTAGTTTTAATGTGCATTGCTATGATTATGAATGAGGCTGAATATCTTTTCATATGCCTAAAGGCTATTTCTAATTCCTTTTCTGTGAACTATCTGTTCTTGCCCTTTGCACATTTTTCTTTGGATTGCTTTTTCTCTAATCAATTTCTATTTGTAAATTAGCGAGTTTAGCCCTTTGCAATGTGAGTTGCAATTACCCCCAGTTGTCATTTGTGTGTGTGTGTGTGTGTGTGTTGTTGTGTTTTTTTGTTTTGTTTTTGTGGGGTTTTTTTTACTTACTTTCATGTATTTTGGTCTAGAGCAGGCTTAAAAGGTGTATCTTTAAGTTTTAGGTAGTTAATATTGATTTTTTTTGGTGCCTGGATTAAGTCACAGAAAAGTCTCCAAGAATTTAGAATTTGCTTTTGTTTTCTTTAATACATTTATAGTTTCATTTTTAAGTTAAATCTTTGATCCATGTAGAATTTATTCTGGCATTCAGGGGTGATGTATAGATTCAGCTTTGTCTTTTTCAATGTGCCCACCAGTTACCTTATCCATTTGTTTCAGAATACAATGCACCTTTATTGTATCCTGAACTTCCCGATATATTGAGGTACACCTCTCAACTTCCTGTTCTATTCCTTCAGTCTTCCTATTCATACACCAGTTTACGTTATTGGTTTTATAAAATGTTTTTGATATTTCATAAAGCTAGTTTCCCTTGTTACCTTTCATTTTCCTGGCAGTTCTTGCTTGTTTATCTTTCCATGTGAACTTTAGAATCATTTTGTCTTGTTCTGGTGGGGGGAATCTCTTTTAAAAAATTGAGATCATGTTAAATTTATAAACTTACATAGGGAGGATCGATATTTTTCTGGTGTTGAATTTTCCTGTCCAAGGACATTGTATATTTTTCCATTTGATTTTACTCTTGAATCCTTGTGAAGCTTTTAAAGGTTTTCTCATGTAGGTTTTGCCCATTTCTTGTTAAATTCATCTTAACTATTTTACTTTTTATTGTTTTTATAAGTACAATCTTCCTTTGTCTTTTCTAAATGGTTGTGACTTGTATATGAAGGCTGTTTATTTCTGTGTAAGTACAGAAATTGGTAGACCCTGGAGTTTTAAGTCATTTTTTTAACAGAATTTAAATTCTGCAGAATCCCTGATATATTTTTGCCTAAGAAAAGGAAAGACTTGGGAGTCAAGCTTGCAGTTTAATTTTGGTCTGCATTTATTAGTTCTGTGGACATCTGGGGATCTGCTTGACTACTCAGAGCCTCAGTTTCTTAATCTGTAAAAGGAGCAATTTTGTCTTTGTTAGAAAGTTGGGAGAATTAAAAAAGAAAATATAAAGCTCATCATATAATTCCACTTCCATCATCACTGCCAACATGGGTTGAAATTTTGTTCTTTTTTCCTTTTTCCTACTCTTTCTCCTCTCACCTTTAAAATGCAAAAAACGAAACTATGAAGAAAAACAACAAAAAGATATTCAAATTGAAATTATAACAAATAAAGTATATTACAATTGTTGTGGTTCAATTTGAGCAGGATAATCAACATACTTGAGAACAGAGAACAGACTCAGACCAGCATGAGATTCTCCCTGCTTTCTATCCTTATTACTTTTTGCCCTCTTGGATGCACCCTGACAATGAGGCTACCCAGACATCCTGTATTTCCTATCATGAATGTTCTGCTATCCAGTTCTATCAGTTCAGATACGTATTGCCCCATGCCAGTAAAAAACAGCATGTTTCTCCTCGTGTAGCTCATCTGTCCTATAGCATGACCCTGGATAGGCTGGAAATGTGAGGAGAGAAACTATGTCTATCCTGTCCACCAAAGAATGCCTAGCAAAATACCTGCCAATGAACAGACTCTCAGATTTGTTAAATAAATGAATAATAATTAACGTTGATCTTTCTTTTGTCTTATGTGTCTGGGTAACTCTTATCTCTCTCCAAGTACCCTATAAGCTTCTTGAAGACAAGATTATCCCATTTGTCAATAATAATGTCAGTACAGATTTTTATTATACAAAAGTATCTACTAGTCCTATATAATAAAAGGCTAATATGCAAATTGTCCCCTCGAACAGGAGCTTGACGGGAGTTCGACCAGGGAGCAGGGCCAGCGGGCCAACCTCCCCCATCCCCTCCCCCTGACCAGCCCGGCCTGATCGTCTGATCAGGGAGGTCAGACTGGACCCCATCCGTGCACGAATTCGTGCACTGGGCCTCTAGTATGTGTGTGTGTGTGTGTGTGTGTGTATATATATATATATATATATATATATATATATATATATAGCCTGTGACCACAAAGCTGTAACGACCAGAATGACCGGTTGCTATGACACCCACTGCAGCCAGCGAACTGGTCTGGTCAGGGGGTGGGACCAGCTGGCCAACCACTCTGTGGCTCCTCCTCCCGGCTGGCCCCACCCCTAATCGCCCCCCACCCCAATAAGGGGTAGGGCCAGCCGGCCAACCTCCTGCAGCTCCTCCCCCATCTGGCCCTGCCCCTGATCGCCCCCCATACCCCAGTAGAGGGCGGGGCCGGCCAACCTCCTGCAGCCCCTCCTCCTGCCCGGCCCCACCCCATATCAGCCTCCCCACCCTGATGAGGGGCAGGACTGGCCGGCCAACTGCCTGCAGCCCCTACCCGGGCCTGATCAGGCTCCAATCGTGCGGGCTGGCTGGTGAACCACCCTCCCGACAGGCCTGGCCCCAATCCGCCCTGATTGGGGCCAGGCCAGCCAGACCCCACCCATGCATGAATTCATGCACTGGGCCTCTAGTTACTAGAGTATACTAGAGTCTAGTATAATAATAGAAGCAATAATTAACATTTATTGAACATTTGTTACATTCCAGAAACTGTTATAAAGTCTTGATGTGGATTACTTTATATAATCCTCCACAATTTTGAGTTGGATATTGTTATTATACATACTAGAGGCCCAGTGCATGGCAGGCCCCACCCTCTGGTCGAACTCCCGGTGGAGAGGACAATTTGTATATTACGCTTTTATTATATAGGATGGGGAAAATGAGGCACACAGGCTTGGGGACTTGCTGAAGATTACACAAGCTAGGAAGTGGAGAGCTGGGGTTCAATGCAGGTGTTCTGAGTCTAGCAGCCCAACTTTTCACTTGCTTCAGATCTTTAAGACAATTTGTTCAACAGTATAGTCATTTATGTAGCTCCTTGAAAATTTTAGGGAAAGTTATTTAATTATACTTGCAAGTCTCAACTTTCTTTCCCAACAATCCCACTTTAGTAACTTCCATTTTGTTTTTTCCAATTTATCTCAGACTTCATGTTCTCCAGGAGGCTTTATTTGACCACCTGTGTGGCATGTAAGTGTTCAATAAAAAGTAATTTTCACTTTTTTCCCCCCTTTTCCAGGTTCACAATAAAGGTGCTAATAAAGAGAATGTAAGACAAGAATATAATTAAATATTTGACTGAGGTAAGTTTTTTTATGATTTAATTTTTTCAAAAAAAAAATTCGTCCTTATTGTTTTTTGTTTGTTTTATTTTTTAATCCTCACCTGAGGATATTTTTTCCATTGATTTCTAGAGAGAGTGGAAGGGAGGGAGGAGGTGGAGAGAGAGGCAGAGAAACATCCACATGAGAGAGATACATCGATGGGTTGCCTCCCGCATGGTGCATGGTGCACCTATCTGGGCCAGGGAACCTGCAACTGAGGTATGTGCCCTTGACCAGGAATCGAACTTGAGACCTTTAAGTCCCTGGGCCGATGCTTTAACCACTGAGCAAAATTAGCCAGGGCTTATTATTTTTAATTTCGCTCCACAGCCTGTTTTCTTAAGATGTAAGAGGGAGATTGCCTTAGGAGGGTTTCAGTTCATGGCACCTGGGGTTCTTAGGTGGATGCCAGAACGGTGGGCTGTTTGAATAAAATCATTTAAATTCTCATTATCTTCTTGTTTGAGGGCATGCTACTGAGGAGATCTAGCAGGTGGAAATCCATAAGCGGTTTGGTGATTATATCTACAACATTCAGGGAAAGCTTTGTTTTTTTAAGTAGGGAGTTGAAGAGATTTGAAGTCACTTCTGGTAACATAGCAACACTTTTCTTAAATGAAAAGGTGTTGTATTTTGTTGTTATAATAATGAGAAAAACCTTCCATCAGTATAAAACAACATAATGACATAAGTAAACATCCAACCTCTACCACCCAGAAATGACTACCATTAGTATTTTGGTGAACATACTTTTAGGAATTTATCTGTAAAATAAGTATTTACATACAAATCTTTAAGTAAATTGGTTTATACTATATATGATGGTCTTTTTAATGCAGCAATATGTTCTGTACATCTCTACACATGCTTGTTAAAAGACATGCATAATCATACATGATTATTTTACTGGCTATCTAACATGCCATTGTTTGAGGCAACATAATTTATGTAATCACTCCTTTGACAACAGAAATTTAGCTTGTTCCTAAGAGATAATAGTTAATGATGTGTTGATCAACCCTGTACTTACATTGTTGTATACTTACTCATTTATTTTTTAGACATACAGGTGCTGAGTCAAATATTATACACGTTTTAAATATTGATACATATGGCTAAAGTGCCCTCTGTAAAGACTACCAATTTATTACCACCACCCTCCCACCTCATCCTGATCCCCAGCAAAGTCCATGAGGGTCATGTTTTCTATACCCCTGCTCACACTAAGTTTTTAAATCTTTTTAATTTTCTCCAGTCAATAGGAGAAAAAAATGGTACCTTTTTGAGATAGCAAGGTTTTTGCCTCAAATAAACTTTATGTTTTCAAAGACCTCTTTCATCCTATATAATAAAAGGCTAATAATATGCGTGGAACAACTGGTAACTATGACACACACTCACCACCAGGGGGCAGATGCTCAACACAAGAGCTGCTCCCTGGTGGTCAGTGCACTCTCACAGGGGGAGCGCTGCTCAGCCAGAAGCCGGGCTCACAGTTGAGGAGTGCAGTGGTGGTGGCGGGGGCCTCTCCCACCTGCAAGGCAGAGCCACTCAGCCAGAAGCTGGGCTCACAGTGGCGAGCGCAGTGGCAGTGGTGGGAGCCTCTCCTGCCTCTGTGGCAGCGCTAAGGACCCCTCAGGGGATGTCTGACTGCCGGCTCAGGCCCATTCCCTGGCAGTCCAACATTCCCCAAGGGGTCCCGGACTGCCAGAGGGCTCAGGCCAGGCTGAGGACCACCCCCCCACCCCCTACACGAATGTCGTACACCAGGCCTCTAGTTTGATATATTTATTTACATGAAGAATTTCCTTATTGAGACTGTATCTGTGATTCTCATGTGTAAGTGAGACACTCTTGGACTTTAAATGTGATGAAAATGATAAAATATGTTGTGTTCTTTGTTTTTAGTCTATTGCCCTAACCCATAAATATTTTTAAATTATTGAGACTAATTGTTTTGGGTACTGAAAGTTTCCCTCTATAGAGAGCAATGCCTGTTTTTTTTAAATTTATAGTAGAGCTTTAAAAACTTCAACTTCTTAATAGATTTCAAACATGGGTACAATTGCAGAAAAACATACCGAATAGGATTTACAAGCTTGGGTAATCATGGAATATTATTGAGTTACATGAACTAAGTGAATATGCTTTCACATGTAAACCTATGAATATTGACATTAAGTCTCATCTGTCCAAAGGATTTTGCCTGTTGCTGATATGAATGTGGGCTCTAATTTTATCTTTGTTTTCGATTTTATTTCGATCAAATAGGATTATACACACTATTAACCTACTCTTTCTTCTTTGACTCAATAAAAAACAATTAAAACTTCCCACCCCAGCCAGTTGGAGTGTTGTCCTAAACACCAGAAAGTTTCCAGTTCGATTCCCAGTAGGGCACATTACCTAGCTTGTAGATTCGATCCCCGGTTGGGGGCATGTACAGGAGGCAACCAATCGATGCTTTTTCCCTCTTCCCCTCTCTCTCTCACTCTCTCTCTCAAAAAATCAATAAAAACATATCCTCAAGTGGGGATTAAAAATTAATTTATCTTTTCCCTAGATATAAAATGCATATTCTTATAATATAGATTGCATTCCATGTGAGTGCTTTTAAGTCCAAGTTAAAATTATTGAGGCCAGGACCAAGCCTGTTTTATTTACCAGCTTACATCTAGCAACTCATATGATACCTGGAACATACATACATGATAGACACACAAACCATTTTTGAAGGAGTAAATGATTGGTGTATATTGTCATTGAGTTAGAATTAAGATGTAAAAGAGAAGTATCTTAAATTTTAATTAAGAAACTTAATTTCTTGGAGAATAAAACTAGCACCTGTGGTTTTTAAATGCTCACAAATATAGACATACATAGTTATAGTGACACTTGCTACCTTAAAATTTTTTGACATTTTGTTTAGACTATTGATTTGGACTATATCTCATTTCTTTTTAGGCTCATATACATTACGGTATTTTAAATATTCTTTTTCATTTGTATTTTTGTTGCTGTTAAGGGCAAAGTAGTATCTAAACTAGGAAGGATGCTAGCTCTTATTAAGGAATCCTATTTATATTTCCTATTATAGACGAAGTATTTTTTCAGTTATGTTATTTGAAGACAAGGATAAAGTGAATTCCCCCAAATATATTTTTAGTTATAATGGAGAGAAATTGAGTTGTATTTTAATTGTGTGGTTCGACATTTATTAAAAATAGGTAGAAGTAGAGACAGAGGGAAGGTGGGGGTGGGTGGGTGGGAAGGAAGAGATCAACCAAAGAACTTGAATGCGTATATGCATAA
This sequence comes from Myotis nattereri, assembly GCF_964212035.1. Classification (NCBI taxonomy): domain Eukaryota; kingdom Metazoa; phylum Chordata; class Mammalia; order Chiroptera; family Vespertilionidae; genus Myotis; species Myotis nattereri. The sequence goes on along the minus strand of NC_138079.1, from coordinate 91,491,512 downwards.
CCCATAGACACAGACAGTAGGGTGGTGAAGGCCTGGGGTGGGGGGTAGGGGTGGACTAGAAGGGATCAATGGGAGAAAAAAGAGGACATATGTAATACTTTCAACAATAAAGATAATTTTTTTTTTTAAATAGAGGTAAAGATATGGATTGCCAGCCATGGAGAATATATAAATCTTTGTCCTGTATCCTGCCTATTAAGCTTTTCTGACTCCTACACCGGTTTTTCACAGCCAAAATAAACAGAGAAGATGGAAAAATTATCTACTCCGTTTTTGTTTAATGCTCCCCAGATAACATGAGTTTCCACTGATTTTAGTGAGGGAGGAAGAGGGACAGAGAGAATAAAAAAACACATCGATGTGAAAAAGAAATATCGGTCAGTTGCCTCCCATACTCACCCTGACCAGAGATGGAACTGCAACCTAGGTATGTGACTTGACTGGGAATCAAACCCACCACTTCTTGATGTAGGGGATGACACTCCAGCCAACTGAGCCATATCCATCAGGGCTCTAATACGTTTTAGCAACATTGTGAATTCTTGTCTCATACATTTTGTTTCCATTGGAATATGGGATTCTAATAAGGGAATGCATGAGCTAGTTTGTTATTTGCATGTAACATTTTAAAATTGATTTAATAATTTAGCAATTTTTATTTGTGTTTTAATTTGCTTAGCAACTCCTTCCTTAAAAAATAGTCCAGCCTGGCGGATGTGGCTTAGTGGATTGAGCATCATTCCATGTACCAAGAGGTCCTGGGTTCAATTCCCAGTCAGGACACATGCCCAGGTTTCGGGCTTGATCTCCAGTAGGGGGCCTGCAGGAGGCAGCCAATCAATGTCTCTCTTTCATCGATGTTTTTGTCTATTCCTTTCCCTCCCTCTCTCCCTAAAAACAAACAAACAAACAAACAAAAAACATAAAAAGAGTCCAGTTCAGCTGGCGTTGCTCAGTGGTTGAGCATTGACCTAGGAACCAGGAGATCACGGTTCAATTCCCCATCAGGCATATGCATGGGTTGCAGGCTCATCCCCACTGTGGGGTGTGCAGGAGGCAGTCCATATTAACTTTGGACTGTATTTTTTTAAAAAAATAGTCCAAAATTAAATGTAGGCAGACTTGAAATTACTGGATTTTTGGTTGTACCTAAATTGAGATTTCCTAGACTTTTCCCTCTGATATTGTGGCTAATGGTATAAGCTTATATTTGTTTTCTAAAATAACCACAGTTTTGGGGTTCTTTAATCTCTTTTCTATGGCAGTATAGGAATTTGTGTATAGGTAGCTTTCATTTCACTGATGAGTTAATTTTTTTAAACCTAATTCTAAAAATATTCCTGGAAAGTGAGGAATTACTACCAGTAGTAGTTAAGACTGTCATTTATTTCTCTTAGCTGCATTTGTAAACATTTTTATGCTGTACTAAAATAGATTTTGCCCAGCTGGTGTGGCTCAGTTGTGTCAACCCATGAACCAGGAGGTCATGGTTTAATTTCTGCTAAGGGCACATGCCCAGGTTGCAGGCTTGATCCCCAGTAGTGGGGCACCGGGGGGGGGGGGGGCCCGGGTGGAGGAGGCAGCCAATCAGTGATTTTCTCTCATCATTGAAGTTTCTATCTTTCTCTCCCTCTCCCTTCCTCTCTCTGAAATCAATAAAAACATATTAAAAAAAGAAACAGATTTTAAGATATTGTTACGTATTTAGTGAGTTGGATTTTGTGCATTTGTAATAGTTTTTTCCTATTTTAGTCATCAAGCTTAAAATTTAGACTGGCAGTGTAAGTGGTTATTTGATTGGAAAATTGGAAAGAGGAGAAGTTCTGTCTTCATATACAGAATTTGTGGTGCAGAATATTTAGATGAAACTCCAATGATCAGGGTAAGAGTATAGAACTGCAGTAGGAAGGAAAAAAAATTTAAGTGCTTATATACAGAGGATAATAGATCCCTAACAAAGCCAACACTGGGCTTACTTCTATAATATCTGTAACTGAGTTGGTCTCTCACAGAGGTCTTATTAACTCAGAGTCTTAAGGGTAGAGTTATAGAAAAAGGATGGAGAACAGTAGATTTGGGTCACAAGTTCCATAGAGAGCGCAGTGCTTAGTGCAACTCCCTAGGGATATCCTCAGTCTCTGACTGTCCCATCCTCCTTGGGAAGTTTTTGTCCTTCCTAACTCTGGAAGCTTTGCTTAGTGTGCATGATGGATATGTGTGTGGAGCTGGGCAGAGAAGTCTGGCTCTGCTTATTACTGCTGTCTAGGTACTCTCTTTAAAAAGATTTCCAACATGGGAGTATGGCTGAACACCATCATTTCCCCTGTATCATAGTATAATGACAAATATGGGAGTATCATCCAAGTTTTTCCTTCATGCCAGTTTGTTCAGCGAGGACACGTAGTTCATGGTAAGGGTTGTGTTTGTGTATATTAAACCCAGTAAGTTTTGTTTTAAATAGATTTCAGTGTATTCTAATGTAATAAAGTTTTTCAGTCTGAATGTTCCAGCAGCCATCACTCAAACATTAATTGCTGTCATTGGCAAAGGATATCCTCCTACATCTTTTCTGGAGTCTTAAAACCATTCCACTTCCTTTTTCTTTTACTTTGAGAACTGATTACTGACACTTGGAAATTATAATCAGACTAGAGGCCTGGTGCACAAAATTTGTACACAGATGCAGTCCCTGGGCCTGGCTCGTGATCAAAGTGTGAGCGTCTGATGTGGAAGGGCAGGTCCCAGCTGACCTATGGGCCCTGGGCAGCACCTGGGCCTCCAGGCCCCCGGGTACCCCTCTCCACCTGAGTCATCAGGCTTCCGCCGCCGCTGCTGGTTGCCATCTGCGGGGCAATCGGTGGGGCTATCAGGCCCCGCTCGCACCTGCCTTGACCTGGTGCTGCCCACTCACCTGGTCTACCATTCCACCACTGTCCCGCTCTCGTTTGGGCCCACTGGGCTGGCAGTACCTCCACTGCCGCCCACTACCAGTGCCATGTCACCAATGCCCGCCATGTTCCGTGCTGCCCCCTGGTGGTCAGTGCACGTCATAGCGAGCAGTTGGAACTCCTGGTCGAGAGGACAGTTTGCATATTAGGCTTTTATTATATACAATTGCATCAATCTTAATGAGATGGTTACCAATTATTGCACTGAATAATATGCATTTTCTCTAATAGTAATTGTTTCTCTTGGTGCCTCTCTCTCAGTTCAGTGCTTTTAAATACTTCTTAGGTGAATGAATGCTTTGTGTCATGCCCTAAATTAAGACATTTAAGACAGACTTTCTTGATGGCTTTCCCACCTTCAATTCTACAGGAAGGGAGATAATTTATTTAATGTGAAATCTTCCTAGAATCTTTCAGTTGTTAGATGTACTTGGGGTAGAAGAAGGATGGCTGATGTCAGTTACTTATATGATGATATAAACTCTAAAACGAGTATGTGCTTGGGAGAGCTGAGAGCAGTGAGGGTTTTTATGGTGGGCCATACATGTTGAGCATTGGGCCTCTACTGTTTGTGTGCATTCCGTCATTTAGTGCTCACAAGTCTGAGAGGACAGATGCAGTCACCCCGGTTTTAGAGAATAGAAGGCCTCGGTTATGCACTTTGTCCGTGGGTACACAGCATAAGTAGGTTAGAAAAAACAGTGACTGGAATCCAGATCTCTCTGGCTCCAAAGTCCGTGCTCTCTTCTTATGTACATTGACCGAGAAAGGGGTCTCACAGTTGCTAGGATGTTTCTGTTACTGTAGATAATTGAAGTGTTGGACAGAATGAAGATGAAGCTCCTTTGTCATCACCATCACCTTCGTTCCTACCATCCTCTTTATTTCTATCGTTCTTCAACATTAACTGATGAAGTTTAGGAGCCTGCCAGGGTGTCTGGCTCGCTGTGTTCAATACAACATAGGCTTGTTTAATTTAACAGTGCTCTGAGATGAAAGGTTCCTGACGGCCAAGTACAAACAGACCTTCTGTTGGATGTTAATTTTGTTATAGAAGAGATGCTTGTTTTTCCTTGCTCTTTGCTAATAAAGAAGCTGGCACATTTTCTCATGTGTTAAAAAGGATTTTGACTTGTTTATATGTGTGTAATCAAAGGGAAGTGAACAGTTCTGATAAACATTTTCTTTGTGCAGATCTTCGGTTCATTTCACACCTGCCAGGGAATTGCAAATTGTGTGCTCTTGCTCTTTTCTCTTTTTACTTTGGATTTGATTTTATGGTTGGTCACTGTAGGGATTTCATGGTAGGAAAAGAAATAAATTGTTTCTTCATTTGAACAGACTCTGTGTTTTTTATAGCAGGTTATCCTATAGTAGGCAGAATGACTTAACCAGGCCACTGCACAGAGGTGTCATTGTATGATTTTTTTAGTCATTTTTTAATGACAGCTCTGTTGAGATATAATTCACATACCATAAAGTTCACCCATTTAAAGAATACAATTCAGTGGATTTTAATATAGTCACAGAGTTGTGCACTGATCCCCACCGTCTAATTCCAGAACACTTCCATCACCCCGAAAAGAAACCCCATACCTAAGGAGCAGTCACTCTTCATTCTTCGCTCTCTTTAGCCCCTGGAAACCACTTTCTGTGTCTATGGATTTGCCTCTTGGACCTGTCGTATAAATGTAGTCACACAATATATGCGGCCTTTTGTGTCTGGCTTCTTTCACTTGGAATGTTTTTGAGGTTCATCTATTTTGTAGCATGTATCAGAAATTTCATTTCTTTTTGTTGCTGAATAATATTCTATTGCATGGACAGACCACATTTTGTTTATTCACCTATTGATGGACATTTGGGTGGTTTCCACATTCTGGCTGTTATGAATAATGCTGCTGTGAACTGTCAGGTATAGGTTTTTGGGAGGACATATGTTTTCATTTCTCTTGGATATGTACCTAGGACAGTGATGGCGAACCTTTTGAGCTCGGCATGTCAGCATTTTGAAAAACCCTAACTTAACTCTGGTGCCATGTCACATATAGAAATTTTTTGATATTTGCAACCATAGTAAAACAAAGACTTATATTTTTGATATTTATTTTATATATTTAAATGCCATTTACCAAAGAAAAATCAACCAAAAAAATGAGTTCGCGTGTCACCTCTGACACATGTGTCATAGGTTCGCCATCACTGACCTAGGAGTAGAATTGATGGGTCTTATGATTAACTCTATGTCCTAACTTTTTTATGAACTGCCAAACTGTTTTCCAAAGTGGCTGCATCATTTTACATTCCCATCAGCAATGTTAGAGGATTCCAATTTCTACATATCCTTGCCAACATTTCTTATTTTCTTGGTGTTTGTTTTTTTATAGTAGCCATCCCAGTGGGTATGTGAAGTGGTATCTCACTGCGGTTTAGCTTTGCATTTCTCTAATAACTAATGATATTGAGCATCTTTCCATGTGCTAATTGGCCACTCATATATCTTTTCTAGAGAAATACCTGTTCAGATTATTTTTTTATTTTTAAATTGGGTTGTCTTTTTATTGTTGAGATGTAATAGTTCTTTATTCTGGACATACACATGTACACACACATTCTTGTCAGATAAATGAAGTGTAAAAATTTCCTCCCATTCTTGAAGTTGTTCTTTGAAGCAGAAAGCTTTTATTTTTTTATGAAGTTCAATTCATCTACTCTTTGGTTGTTTGTGCAGTCTTCTCTCTTTTTGAAATTCTGTGTAAGTTTAAAAATCTCTCATTATTTCTCCTATTTAAAAAATTGATGCAAAATTGAGTGGTCAGCTAGTTAACTATGTAGGGGATTAGGGGTATGAAACATCTTTCATTTTTTCAAATATTCTCATCTAATTCAATGTGAAAAGACCAATTTTTCTAATCTAACACCTACTGTGCCTTTTTTTTAAAAAAAATTAGAAAAATGACTTTTCAGTGTTCTGCCTAGCTCAGAATGCAAGCATAGTTCTGTGAACTTGACTGGGCTTGGGGATCCAGAGTGAGTGGAACATGGCCCTGTCCTTAAGAAACAAGTGCTCAGATGCCATGCTAGTAGCATGCACAGAGGAGGTATGCAGGAGAGGAGGGAGTACTCTCCTCCATCTGGGCAAGGATGCCTTGTTAAGAGGAGACACTTGTGTTCAGTCCACAAAGATGTTAGGGTCTATGATTCTCTCTTCTGGTTACTTGCTGCTGTGTTTGCCATGTTTCCTGGCACCAGATACCTTATAGCAACAATGTTTAGGATTATCGATGTAATAAAATGTTGACATAGGTGTGATGACTTTGATGCCTAGAAGCGAACCTAAAGAAACCAGTTTAATTTCTTTAGGTCTAATTAGTTCAGCATGGTGTGTGTGTGTGTGTGTATGTGTGTGTGTGTGTGTGTGTGTCTAAGCAGAAGCCGTGTGTGTGTGTGTGTGTGTGTGTCTAAGCAGAAGCCGTGTGTGTGTGTGTGTGTGTGTGTGTGTCTCTAGCAGAAGAAGCTGTAGGTGTGTATGTGTGTCTCTAAGCAGAAGCTGTTTGTGTGTGTGTGTGTGTGTGTGTGTGTGTGTCTAAGCAGAAGAAGCTGTAGGTGTGTATGTGTGTCTCTAAGCAGAAGAAGCTGTGTGTGTGTGTGTGTGTGTGTGTGTGTGTGTGTGTGTGTCTAAGCAGAAGAAGTCCAAACAGATTCATATAATCACAGCATAAAATTTGAGGCAGGGAGTAACAGTTGTTTGGCTGGAGAGGATTATAGAGAGTTGGGTGTCCTGTTAATGAATTCAGATTTTCTCCGTTGATGAGTCCGGCAAGGGGAGAGTGATGTGGTCACTTTGGTTACTGTATATGGATGTTGGGTGCAAGGGACAGGACTGGACACAGAAGACCCATTAAACTGTTACACTAGTCCAGGTGAGAGTTGATGAGGGCCTGAACGAGGGTATTTGTGGCTGAGTTGGATTAGACAACAGGCTGGAAACATGTAGGAGCTATTAGGAATCCTAGCTACAGGTAACAGAAACCCTGCTCAAACTATCTTAAGTTAAAAGAGAGATTAATTGGAAGGTTCTTGGAGAAGGGTACACAAGAAAATGAAAATGCTGCAGAGACCAGTGATGTTGGGGATTAGAAGTGGTACTTGTTATCACAGGGGCTCTTTCCCCTCTCTCTGTTCTCTCAGGTTTTTCCACAGAGTAGCAGCCATCTTCACACTCTCCAATCAAGGGGACAAAAGAGCTTCTCCCTCCCAGCTGTACTCTTTAAAACCCCAGGGGCTCTCGGCTTTGGGTTTTTGTGCCTTCACTAGGCGTTGGGGTCTTTGTGGAAGCTTTCTACCACCAGCACATTGGGAGTGCCCAAAAGAAGTGAGGGAAAGGTTCTGGGTGGAGCCAATCCCGTCCATCTACTCTGGAAACACAGACCAGACCCCGAAATTGAGAAGATCGGAGGAGGAAGTGGGGGGTCAAGAATGCCTCCCAAGTTTGTGGCTTTGGTAACCTGTAATGATACCATCCAAGAATAAGGGTTCGGGGGCAAGTAGGTCAGAGTGCAGTGAATAAAAAGTTCCGTTTTAGACCAGCCTAGACTGGGACATAGGTCTAATCACAATTTGTATGTTACCCATTTTTATGATTTGTTGATTGGTTTGGCTTCCTTTACCATTAGAAGCCCCACAAGGACAGAAACTGTCTGTTCTCTTTGCTATCAATCTCCAGAGCCTAGCATACTCTAGTTGGCAGTAGTAGGTATTTAGTAAATAGATGTGAATTAATGAATTCAAGTGCACATTTCCTGCAGGAAGCTGGATGGACAGTTTGTATCTCAGGTGAGGACAGGAAATACAGACTTGGGAGTTATCAGTGTAGGGGTAGATGGTAAACAAGCCCAAGAGTGGTCTTTATTGGCTAAGGGACTGAAAATTTAGATATCGTGTAGACCTGTAATTTTCATGTCCAGGTAGTGAAATTACCTTTTCTCTTTTTACTTTGCACTGTTGCACTGCCTAGTATTTAATGCCAGTAATTACCTACTGACAGTCCTGCCAATGATTTTTTTAAAGTTTGTGACAGATTAGAATTAGATTTGTGATAGATGGAAAAATAAAGGTGATAAAGACAGATTCTGTTTCCTTTTAAGAATAACTGACTCATGGTATGAGACCTTGGATATGACTTCAGATCACTCCTGTAAACTCTCACAAAAGATGTTTATAAAACACTTGGAACAATACAGATTGTACTAAGAAAATGTGCTTTGATCAACTCTGGAGATACAAAGCAGGGAACTTAATAAATCAAGTCCTATTTGTGAATAGAAAGGACTGGAAGTTCACCTTAAAAGTAGGAATTTAGTTCACGTTCAGACTTAAATTTTGTATTTTGAATAGCAGATGTTATCTTAGTTTCATCTTTTATATAAAAATAAAATGAATTATAGATTTCAAATCTTGGCATCTTGAAATCTGACTCCTGATTCTGATCTCTTAATAACTATTGGAACACTAGTCTAGAAATGGAATTTGACTTTCGTTTTTTACCCTTTAATTTGGAGGTAAATGTGCTTCCAGCTCTGTCTTCCCTCTGTACTCAGGAAACCAAACCACTGGTACTTTGGATATGCCATAATATTTGTTATTTAAATATAAGAAAAACACGGTCATTTTTATATAAAGTAGTAATATTATGTTCACACTTGGGAGAAGTTGGTTTTTGTTGTTTTCATTTTAAGGCATAAATACAGTTGTATTACTTTCGTAGGCTGAACACTTCCCAACCTAACACCCTGCCATATGACAAGATATTATAGTAAATTGCATATGTTTTAGTGTCTTAGTGTCTTAGTTTCCTCCAAGCTCTCCCCCCCCCGCCCCCCGCAGCAGAGACGTGAACCATTTTTTTAAAATTTATTTAATTTTTTTAATTAAAGAACTCCTACTAAATTTGCCTGACTCCAAATGCAGGCCAGTGTCTTCTAGCAAGTTGTAATATAATAGAGCATTTCTAAGAACTCCAATTGAGTAGCTTATAGCATCTCAACTTTTGAAATTACCATAAGTTATATTTAATTCTTGCATAAATTAGTTCAGTACATGATTACATGGAAAATCTCGATGCTGAGATCCCAGACCCCTGCAAATTGTATCCCTTTTGAAATCAGAGGTGAAATTAAAGAATGCTGATTTCTGGAGGCACTCTTATTAGTTCCTGGAAAAATATAGTTAAAATGCATCTGAAATGATTTTATTCTTAGGAGGTAGTTAGCTTCTTTCTTTACTAATTAATTCTTCAAAGGTAGCATTATTCAAAAGAGAGAAGGTGACAGCCTAGATGTCAGGGAGGGAGTAAGCAGCTCTCACAGACTGGTAAACATGGGGCCCTGAAGAAGGAGCCTGAATCCTCCTGTAGTTGGTTTCTAGGCTTTGTCAGGGTCACTCCTCTAATGTACTACCTAAGGCGACAAGATCACTTTCACATACACGGTCTTTCCACTTATTTGATTTTTGTATGGCTGATAAATATAATTTTAAAAGGATCATTAAATAATGGGGGGAAATCCAAACATTTTATCTCTCCCTAGATTTAGTCTAATTAAGAAGAATTTGTTTGAAATATGAAAAGTATAAGACAATTGAAGTGCACTTCTATTTAAGTGTGTGTAGAATTTAGGCTAATGTGTGGCCTAGCAGTTATAAGGAATCCGATAAGTGATTATAAGTAATCCATATAATTTGGTATATAATTAGGCATTCCTAATATGCTTTAACTGTAGTTTCTGTAGTTGAAGTAGATGATGAATTTTATGTTCTCTACTGAATAGTCTTTGATAGACAAACAGAAGGCAAAAGCTAGTTAATCAGTGTTTGCTCCTATGTTTAGGAAAGTCTGAATTTAAGTTGTAGTCTAAATCTCAAAGATGGCAAAATAGTGTACAGAAATGAGATAAGGGTGGGGGAGTGTGTGGTTTGTAGACTGTTTTTTTTCTTAATCCTCATCCCAGGATATTTTCCCATTGATCTTTTAGAGAGAGTGGAAGAGAGAGGGAAAGACAGAGAGAAACATCGATCGGTTGCCTCCTACACACGCCCGGACCAGGGCCTGGCCCAGGGAGGAGCCTGCAACTGAGGTATGTGCCCTTGACCTGAATTGAACCTGAGACCCTTTGGTCAGCAGGCCGATGCTCTCTCCACTGAGCCAAATTGGCTAGGGCATTTGTAGACTTATTTTCTGAGTGTGTTATTCATGAAACCCCAGTATATTTTCAGAGGGCAGGGGAGGCTGGCCTGTCATCCTGCAGAGGCTCCAGGAGCATCATTTGAAACCGCTGTGCCATGCTGTCATTAATGAAATGGCAAATCTTGGGCAGGAACGAAGGATAAATTATTCATGTAGCCTATTTGTTATATTTGTATACTGTATTGCTTATACGATAAACACTGATAGGATTTTAAATCAGAATTGTTTAAATATGTAATAATCACAATACTAGTTAATCACACTACATAGCTCTAAAATAGTCTTGTCTTCTTACAAAAGAAGCCTTGCCTGACTTTGCAAGATTATGATAACAAAGAGTACCTGAAAGCCAAAGCATGGAAGATAAGTTGTCATACCACCTAGTCCTGTCATGATGTTTTTTTCTCTTCCATGTTAAGGCGTATAATGAATTAGAGAATAATAACCACTTGGAGAATAAGTACACACCAAGTGCTCGTGGTTAGATGAGTCTACGCTTGCAGACAGGTGTGGTTCTTCTGGGGCCTGGCTTGGGAGACTCACTGCTAAAGGGTTCAAGATTTCCTCTGTACTATTACATATGTACTGTGAAATAGCTCTATGACCTTGGGCAAGTTCTTAAGGTCAGTAACATGATTTAGCTGTAAAATATTCCGGTGAGTGGAAATGTTGCATATAAAGTATTTAGCGTATAAGCGAAATAAGCCAGCCAGAGAAAGACAAGTATTGCATGATCTTACTCATATGTGGAATCTAATGAACAAAATAAACTGTTGAACAAAATAGATCCAGAGACATAGAAGCATGGAACAGACTGTCAAAGTCCAGAAGGAAGTCAGGGGTGCATGGGAAGAGATCAACCAAAGAACTTGTATGCATCTATATATTTATTACCCATGGACACAGACAATGGGGTGGTAAAAGCCTGGGGTGGGGGGCAGGGGTGGGCTAGAAGGGGTTAATGGGGAAAAAAGAGGGGCATATCTAATACTTTCAACAATAAGATTTTTTTAAAAAAATAAAGTATTTAGCATAGTGCCAGCCACATTATAAATTACCAGATGTTAGGCAGTAGAACAATATTTTCCTTCAAAAGGAAATGTAACAGTAGGGCAATAATTGGCAGTGGAGGTGTCATGAAGAAACACAAACTTGGTTCCTAGCTTGAGTGGAACTCAAACTGCAGCAGGGGTCATTTGTTATTTTAATTAAAGTAAATATTGGAGGTGAGATGGAGAAGTTCCATAATGTGGACTATCAGCTGTTGAATGCTTCTACTTTTTGGATACTTTTCTTACCATTTTACCTAAAATAGAACTTTCATTTTTAAAATCTGAAAAATGAAAACAGAAAGTACTGTGGTTTGTTTTTCATCTTTGTTTTAAATATATTTTTATTGATTTCAGAGAGGAAGGGAGAGGGAGAGAGAGATAGAAACATCAATGATGAGAGAGAATCGTTGACTGGCTGCCTCCTAGAGGACCCCCACTGGGGATTGAGCCCACAACCCTGGCATGTGTCCTGACCGGGAATCGAACCCTGACCTCCTAGTTCATAGGTCGACCCTCAGCCGCTGAATCACACTCAAACCCTGACCTCCTGGTTTATAGGTCGACACTCAGCCAGTGAGTCACAGTGGCCGGGCTTTCACCTTTTGTTTTAATAGTTATTGTTTCGCTACAGGAATGAGACCATTTACAGACTATGCTTGCAGAACCCGTGGTCTGGAATGTTATGGGTTACTGAATATTTAGAATATTAGCAGTGGTTTATAATGTGGATAAAAATTTGGGTATGATGTCTTTAGACTATGTGACACAGAGGATCATTATGTCAGTCATAATTCACTAAAAGCTTATTGTTTAGTCAAATTGTTCCTTTGAGGGCACAAAATATGACAGTTCAGAGGCAACCTGAACATTTTGCTAAAGGAATACAGTTTTTAAGGGAATCTGAAGTGCAAGGTTATCAACAGTTATCTCTAACAAGGGATACTTGATTTTATGTCTGTTGCATGAGTTCATTGGTTCTTTTATAGAAAAAGCCTAAAAGAGAAGTACCACGACAGGTGTAAATAAAGATAGTGAAAAGTTTGCAAATGGATACCCTTGACAAGCTGTACAATATCCTATACATCTGTGGCAAGATATGTAGACCTATTGAGTTTTATTTGTGATAAGTAAATAAACTTACATCTTTAATCAGGTGTAATTACCTCCCTTGGTCCAGTTAGCATAGAATTCCTTAAAATCAACAGATAAGAATATGATGTGGAATGGAGTGTTGTCTTCGATGCTAACATTTAGGGAATTTACTTCAAGCTTTCTGGTTATTTTTTATATATATATATATATATATATATATATATATATATATATATATATATATATAACTAGAGGCCCGGTGCACAAAAATTTGTGCACTCTGGGGGAGGGGGGCCCCTCAGCCCGGCCTGTGCCCTCTCGCAGTCTGGGACCCCTCGGGAGATAAGGACCTGCTGGCTTAGGCCTGCTCCTGGGTGGCAGAGGGCAGGCCCAATCCCTAGGTGCAGCCCCTGGTCAGGCTCAGAGTAGGGCCGATTGGGGAGCTGGGGCGCCGCCCCCTGTCATACACAGAGCAGGGCGATCGGGAGGTTGTGATTCCACCCTCAGTCACGCTCAGGGTAGGGCCGATTGGGGGGTTGGGGCACCATCCCCTGTCACACTCAAGGCAGGGTCGATGGGGAGATTGCGGCGCCACCCCCTGTCATGCACAGAGCAGGGCCAATCAGGGGGTTGGGGCATTTCCCCCTGTCACTCACAGAGCAGGGCCCATCAGGGGTTGGGGCTCTGTACCCTGTCACGCACAGAGCAGGGCCCATCACGGGGTTGGGGTGCCGCCACTCTCACACTCAGGGCAGGGCCGATGGGGAGGTTATGGCTCTACCCCGTCACACACAGAGCAGGGCCTGTGTGTGTGTGTGGGGGGTTGGGGTACCGCACCCTGTCACACACAGAGCTGCAGGGCGATCAGGGGGTTTGGGCGCTGCCCCCTGTCACGCTGATCCCGGTGCCGGGAGGCCTCGCGGCTCCACTGATCCCGGTGCAGGGAGGCATATTACCCTTTTACTATATAGGGTAGAGGCCTGGTGCATGGGTGGGTGCCAGCTGGTTTGCCCTGAAGGGTGTCCTGGATCAGGGTGGGGGTCCCCACTGGGGTGCCTGGCCAGCCTGGATGAGGGGATGATGGCTGTTTGCAGCTGGTCACACATCCTTCAGGGTGGGGGTCCCCACTGGGGTGCCTGGCCAGCCTGGGTGAGGGGATGATGGCTGTTTGCAGCTGGTCACACACCCTTTAGGGTGGGGGTCCCCACTGGGGTGCCTGGCCAGTCTGGGTGAGGAGCTGATGGCTGTTTTCAGGCTGGCGGGTGACTGAAGCTCCCAACCGCTCCTTTTTTTCTTTTTTCTTTTTTATTCTGGGCCAGCTTTAGCTTTGAGGCTTGGCTCCAGCTCTTAGGCCTCTGCTGCTGAAAGTAGGTTTCTGGCCTTTGCTTACAATGTTGCGATTCTGGGGCTGAAGCCCGGCAGGTTTCTGGGGTTTTGTTTAGCTTCTATGTTTGTTACATAGTTGCTTGCAGCTCAGAGGCCTGCAGTGGCAGGCGGGGAACGCTGGAGTCCTCCGTCACTGAAGCAAGCAAGCCTCATGTTAGTTTCAAGCTGCCTGGCTGCCGGCCACCATCTTGGCTGACAGTTAATTTGCATATTGCCCTGATTAGCCAATGGGAAGGGTAGCGGTCGTACGCCAATTACCATGTTTCTCTTTTATTAGATAGGATTTTGGATCTGTCTTCCTAAGTTTTTCACATCTTTTTTTTAATTTATTTCCTTGCTGGAGGACTTGGCACTGAGAAGCTCCACTCTTGCAGCTGTGTATAGAAGTACTTTTTTTATATTTGTTCTGAATTCATTTAGTTTTCAAGACATACCTTTGTTCTGGAATTCTAAATTGCCAGTGTACAATTCTTTAGTCATCTTATCACTAGCATTTATTATTTTAAGTTTCACTTTATTAGAAGAGTTAGTTTATTTCCATCTTTATTCTTGAATCGTGTTATTTAAATGTAATTACTAAAACTTTACAAATTATTTCCATAGTAGATATGGAATGGCTCTGTAATTTAATACTGAACATTCTGCATGAAATCCAACACTTACAACAATGCCAGACAGAATACATGTACAATAAATGTTTATTTGAATTAATGAATTGCTCTAGGGCAGTTTGTGGTTATAATATTTTCAATATTAAAGTGACCAAGCCTTCAGTACTGGTAGTTTAGCTAAATATTCAGGCTTCATGTGAAGCCAGTAAACAGACCACTGTGCAATCCAGAGAGACCAGTTTGTTCACTTTTCCATCCAATAGTAATTTACTTTGACAATTGTGTTTATATAGAGTAAAGGTTAAAGGAAAGGGTGTATTTGAGGCAGTTACATCAATTGCTTTGCTACAATGATTTTCAGGTGCCATTGAAAAAGGGGCATTTAAAAAAGATAAAATTTAGGCAGTTATTTTTTCCAGTTTTATTGAGGCATAATTGACATGCAGTAAATGGCACGTCTCAAGTATACGGTTTAATCAGTTCTGAGATATATATGCACCCATAAAACAACCACAGTAAGAATAATGAAAATATCACCCCCCAAAGTTTCTTTGTACCCCTTTGTAATCTTACCCTTATGCCCCTCTGCCTCCATCTCCAGGCAACAGCTGATCTGCTTTCTGTCATTTAGATTAGTTTGCCTATCCGGGTTTTATATAAGTGGACTTGTATAGTATATACTCTTTTTTTGTCTGGCTTCTTCCACACAGCATAATTATTTTGAGATTCATCCATGTTGAGTATATCGGTAGTTTATTCCTTTTTATTGTGGAGGAATGTGGATATTTACTGTTGATGGCCATTTGGGTGTTTCCAGTTTCTGGCTCTTACAAATAAAACTGATTTGAACATCAATATACAAATCTTTGTAAGGACATATGCTTTCTTTTCTCTTAGGCAAATACCTAGGAGTTGGGTGGCTAGATCGTATGGTAGGTGTATGTTTAACTTTGTAAAAACTAGCAAATTATTTTCAAGTTATTGTATCCTTTTACTTTCCCAACCAGCAGTTCATGAGAGTTCCAGTTGCTCCACATCTGTTAACAGTTAGTATGCTTAGTCTTTTTAATTTTAGCCATTCTAATAAGTGTTTAGTGCAGGATGGGCAACCCCTGGCACGCATGCCAAACATGGCAAGCCAGTAACTTTTGCTGGCACGCGAAACCCTCTCTTATCTTCCATTTACAATTTTTTTCTTAATATCGACTTTTTTTATTTTTCAGATAAATTCAGTGTAGGTGCATCTTAGATAAATAAATAATTTTACGTAACAAGTTATCTTAAAGACTATAGACATGGCTAACTTTGAAATGCAGTTGATTGAATTTCAGAGTAGCTCAATTGGAAGCAGAAATTTATTGACCTTAGAGTTGACTTGGAAAACATTGAAAAAAAGCGATTAGAGACAGGAGTACCGGAGAGAAGTGTTGAAAACGAACTATTGAGGACTTGGAATGCCATTCCAGAAAATTTTTTCTGTTTAAAAAACTTTGCAACAGCGTTACTCTCCATGTTTTCATCCACATACGCTTGTGAACCTTTGTTCTCAGTGATGAATTTTGTTAAGTCTCATAATAGGAGTAGCCTGAAGGATGAAAGTAGTAGCTCGTGCATATCTCTGAAGGTCACGAAATATAAACCTGATGTAAAATCTCTGTCATTAGTGATACAGCAGCAAAAGTCCCACTGATAATATCAAACGGAGTCATAAAGTTTTCTGTCGGACTATCAGTGTACATGTATGCATTGAAAAATAAATGTATTTTTCATCATCATATACTGTGTTTTTGTCGCTCGAATGAATTTTATTTCTTCAAGGTTCTTCACATACGTACACCTTAAGAGATATCAAGTAGGCGTAACATGTTCTCAAAAAATTAGGGCCGAAACCGGTTTGGCTCAGTGGATAGAGCGTCGGCTTGTGGACTGAAGGGTCCCAGGTTCGATTCCGGTCAAGGACATGTACCTGGGTTGCGGGCACATCCCCAGTGGGAGATGTGCAGGAGGCAGCTGATCGATGCTCCTCTCTCATCGATGTTTCTGGCTCTCTGTCTCTCTCACTTCCTCTCTGAAAAAAAAAATCAATAAAATATATTTTAAAAAAAAATTAGGGTTGGCACACAGAAGAATTTTGAGTCAGAGGTTTTGCTGGTTTTGGCACGCACTCACAAAAAGGTTGCCCACCCCTGGTTTAGTGATATCTTATTGCATCTTTTTTTAATCCTCACTTTTCCATTGATTTTATTTTTTATTTTTTAGAGAGAGAGGGAAAGACAGAGAGAAACATTGATGTGAGACAACAGATCAATTGGTTGCCTCCTGCACACACCTGGACCAGGGCTTGAGCTGGGGAGGAGCCTGCAACCAAGGTATGTGCCCTTGACCAGAATTGAACACAAGACCCTTTAGTCCGCAGCTGACGCTCTATCCACTGAGCCAAACAGGCTAGGGCTCTTACTGCATTTTTAATTTGCATTTTCTTAATGACTGAGTTAAGCATCTATATATATAAAAGGCTAATATGCTGAGTGTTGAACTGTTTGACCATTTGACTGGTAGCTATGACACACACTGACCACCAGGGGGCAGATGCACAATGCACAGGCATGGAAACATGGAACAGACTGATGAATCTCAGAGGGAATGGGGGAGGGTGGGAAGAGATTAACCGAAGATCTTATATGGATACTAGAGGCCCGGTGCTCGGATTCCTGCACTGGTGAGATTCCTTGGTCTGGCCTGTGGGGATTGGGCCGAAACCGGCAGTCCGACATCCCCTGAGGGGTCCTGAATTGTGAGAGGGCTCAGGCCAGGCCGAGTGACCCCACCGGGGCACGAATTTGTGCACTGGGCCTCTAGTTTAGGAATAAAAGATCATGATATTGGTCAACTTACTCTGAAGTGCTTTTTAAAAAAGTGTGTTTGTGGATTTATGTGCATGTGCAGGCCTGCAGGGATCCGTGCACTGGGCCTCTAGTGTGCATATAAGATCTTTGATTTATCTCTTCCTGCCCTCCCCCCTCCCCTCTTCCTTCTGAGATTTATCAGTCTGTTCCATGTTTCCATGCCTGTGCATTGAGCGCCTGCCCCCTGGTAGTCAGTGCACTTCATAGCGATCAATTATTCCATCTTTCGGTCAATTTGCATATTACCATTTTATTATATAGGCTAATCTGACTTGTCTTTTAGTTCTCTAAACAGTGTCTTTCAAAAAGTAGTTCTTACTCTTGATGAAACTCAGTTTATCAATTTGTTCTTTTATGAGTTACACTTTTGGTATAATACTTAAGAAAGCTTTACCTAATCCTAAATCACAGAGATTATCTCCTATTTTTTTTCAGAATTGTTATGGTTTTAGGTTTTACATTTTAGAAATATCATCTATTTTGACTTAATATTTGTGTGTGGTGTAAGGTGTGAATCAAAGTTCATAGTTTTTGGATATGGTATCCAGTTATTCCAGCATTATTTGTTAAAATGACTGACCTCTCTGCACTGAATTGCCTTTGCACCTTTGTAAAAAATCAATTGTCTATATATGCAGGTCTATTTTAGACTCGATTTTGTTCCACTGATCTATTTGTCTATCTCTAAACTAGTATCACATGCCTTAATTACTGTAGCTTTATAATGTCTTGAAATTTGGTAATGATAGTCCCAACTTTTTTTTTCCCCCAAGCTGTTTGCCTATTCTAGGTCCTTTGAATATCCATATGAAGTTTAGAATCAGCTTGTCCATTTAAACAAAATAGCCTGCTGGGATTTATATTGCATCTGTATGTCAATTTGGAGAGAATTGACTTCTTAACAATACTGAGTCTTCCAACCCATGAGCATGTTATTTTTCTCCATTTATGTCTTTAATTTCTCTCAGTAGTATTTTAAACTATAGATCTTCACATCTTTTAGAGATTTATCTCTAAGTAGTTCATATTTTTGGCATTATTATAAATGATATTTTTAAAAATTTCAATACAAAATTATTAGCATGGAAATACAGTTTTGTATATTGATCTAATATCCTGCAGCTTTGATAAACTCATTTATTAGTTATAGTAGCTCTTTTGTAGAGTTCATTGGATTTTCTACATAAATAGTCACGTCATTTTTTTACTGAAGGCAGTTTATTTCTTCCTTTCTAATCTGGATGTTTGTATTGTCCTTGCCTTATTGCACCAACAAGAGTCTATACTATACTGAATAGAAATGATGAGAGTGGACACCCTCATCTTGTTTCTCATCTTGGAGGGAAATTATTTAGTTTTCCACCAATGTTATACTGTAAGTGTGTGTGTGTGTGTGTGTGTGTGTGTGTGTGTGTGTGTGTGTTCTTTATCAGATTGCCAAAATTCTCTTCTATTCCTAGTTTGCTAAGAGTTTTAATCAGGAATGGATTTTCCTGCATTTATTAGGATGATCATGTGGTTTTTACTATATTGTAAATTACCTTGATTGTATTTTGAATGGTAAACAAGCCTTCCAGTCCTGGGTTGAACCCCACTTGGTCATGATGGATTTATCCCTTTTATATACTTTTGGATTTGATTTGTTAAATTTTGTTTAAAAAGTTTTCATCTGTGTCCATAAGGGACATAATAACCTTTTGTAACGTCATTATTTAGCTTTAGCATCAGGTTAATGCTCGCCTCAGAGGATAAGTTGGGAGTTGTTTCCTCCTGTTCAATTATTTGGAAAATTTGTGTAGAATTGGTACTATTTTTCCTTAAATGTTTGTTAGAATTCACCAATAAGGGCATCTAGATCCAGAGTTTTCTTTGAGGGAAGATTTTAGACTACAAATTCAGTTTTTAATATAGATATGACTATTCAGGTTATCTGTTGTTGTTTTTTAATGTGTTTTGGTATTTTGTATCAAAGACGTTGTCCACTTCATCTAAATTTTGAATTTATTGCCATAAAGTTTTTCACAATAGTTCCTTATTATCCTTTTCATATCTGTAAAATCTGTGGTGATATTGCCTCTCTCATTCCTGATACTTGTATTCTATGTCTTCTCTCCTTTTTTCCTGCTCAGTCTAGTTGGAGGGCTATCAATTTTATTTACCTTCTCAAAAAAACAAAAAACAAAACCAGCAGCTGTTGATTGTTTCATTTTCTTCTCTCTCTATTTCATTGATTTTCTGCTCTGATCTCCATTATTTCCTTTCTTCTGCTTACTGTATTGTGTATAATATTAATTATTTTTTCTTTTGCTAAATTTTTCTAACTTTATACAATATGGTTCTTTTAAGGTTTTGATTTAAACTATTTCTTCTCCAAGACAAATGAGGATATTGAGGCTCAGAGAAGCAAGAGAGACAAACAGTTAAAATGCACAGCCTTATATTCTCTTTCTCATAGTGTAGTAAATGTTGGTAAAGACAAGGAAGAGGACAGTTGAATAAGAAGAGGGCTTAGCCTATAAAGATAAAGGGATCGCCTGACCAGCATGGCTGAGTGATTGAGCGTCGACTTATGAACCAGGAGGTCATGGTTCTATTCCAGTCAGGACACAGGCCCTGGTTGTGGGCTTGATCCCCAGTGAAGGGGGTGCAGGAGGCAGCTGATGATCAATGTTTCTCATCATTGATGTTTCTATTTTTCTCTCCCTCTCCTTTCCTCTCTGAAAGCAATAAAAATATATATTTTTAAAGAAGAGTGGGATAAGAGGGCCTCCTTGGAGAAGTTGATGTCTGAGGGATCTTATTTTATTGAAGTCTAGGGTAAATCTATGAGACCAAATCTAAGTATTTTTTTTAAATATATATTTTATTGATTTTTTACAGAGAGGAAGGGAGAAGGATAGAGAGTTAGAAACATCAATGAGAGAGAAACATTGATTAGCTGCCTCCTGCACACTCCCCACCGGGGTTGTGCCTGCAACCCAGGTACATGCCCTTGACTGGAGTCGAACCTGGGACCCTTCATTCCGCAGGCCGACGCTCTATCCACTGAGTCAAACCGGTTAGGGCCAAATCTAAGTATTCTTAAAGTTTATTTTTCGCTGGCCTCCGATCTCCATTTTGGTGGTTGTATTCTGTAGAATGAGTTAGAATATTCCAAAAGTAATTCTGCATGCAGCTAATGCTCCCTTGGGTTTAATTGTGAAATATGCTTCTTATTTCTATTAAGTCTGTTTGCAGTGGTCATGGTAACTATAGCTGTAACAGTAGTGGCAGGTGTGGCTGACAGGATTATGTTGAATAGGAGGAAAATCTGGGGGCGGAATGTGGGGGATTGTTTTAAAAGTTTACAGCAGTATTTCACTGCAAACTTAATCTCACTTAGTAACGAGTATTTAACAAACTGTCCCTTGTTTAACAAGTTATAACTTTTTAAAAGGTATTTTTTTAGTATTAAAAAGGCTTAATTCTATAATTATTTTACAAATGGAGTGAAACCAGCATAATGTAATAATATCATCTCAGCATCCATATTCCAAGGTTGAGTTTCTCTCCAATCCAATCAAGGTACTATATTTAGGGATTTTGTAAATACATAACAGCTGTTTGCTGAGATGCACCACTATGGCTGGTGTTCAATTGTAGGGAAGAAACAAAAGGGGGGAAAATAGAGGAATTATTTCCAAATGGATAGGATGGCCAAGGGCTATGTAAATTATTTTAGTTTAATAATAATGACAACGTGAACCTGACCCCTTTTTAAAATTGTATGGTTGAAAGAGCAAGCTACTCCTTTAACACTTTGCTTCTCAACATTATAAAATTTTCAGTTCCTTGATTTTGTAGAAAGGAAAACAATAATGTGAATAAACAGCTAGTTTGTGATAGTGCCAGGACCAGAGCCCAGACTCTTGAGTCAGAAAACCTGTATTCTAAATCTGCCTCCTTTACACTCAATGTAACCATGATTAACCTTACCCCTTTCATCTGTAAAATGGAGATGATAATGTTACTTTCCTCTGGTTGTGATATAAATGAGAAAATGTGTGAGTTATCACTCATTAAATGCTAAATACTATTTTGCGTAGGGAATCATTTCCCCTTCTCAAGGACCCAAGGAAATAATTAAGGGTCATATGTGCCGATAAGAAGCTATTTAATTTAGAGTTTTTGTTTCCTAAAGTGATTCCACCTCATCCATTCCACCTACTTTTAGATTTATAAAAGCCTTTTTTTCTAATTGAACAAATGCAACTGAATTTCCATGCTTAATTGTTGCTTTTAAATCTGTTAGCTTTTCAGTTTTGTTTGGCTTCAAACTTTGTAATGATGTGTCTAGCAAACAATATGTGCTAACACAAGTAATGCTTTCTCTCATGTCACAGGTCTTGAGATTTATTTAATAGTCACACACTGTAAGATAGGTACTTGGACTGTGATTTTTCCTCTATTTGGGGGCTTCCTGTTCCTTTAGCTTTCAGGTTACAGGAGAATAGTGAGGTAGAGAATGTTGAGTGAAAAAAAGTCTTGAATCAGAGAGATCATTTGCATATCAGCTCCCTCTGTCTGAATTGCTCCTGCCCTCCTCACCTCCCTATCCTTTTTCTATTTCATTCTTAAAGATTTAGCTGCATTCCTTGTTTCCTAAGGGGTCCCTTTGCTGATCCTCTTGCCCAGTTGTTTTAAAGTCTCCTTCCCCCAATGCTTCCAAAACACCTTGCTGTCATCTAGTATTCTTTACCACACTGCACTGTGATTGTCTGTTTTCTTATCTGTCTTTCTGATAAATCTTAGAGTCAGGGAATTGGTCTTAACCTACCTCCATTTCCCAGCACCCGATTAATTGTGCTCAGGGAAGTTGTGTTGTGTAGGAAGCCTTGAGTTTGATGCATTCTGTTCAGAGAGTAAGAATGTACTATTTGCCTAATAAAGATGTTTTCTTTTTTCAGTATTCCAGCCTCTTGTTGTTTCTTTTTTTCACTAAGGAAATGCTTGAGCTACAAGAATGAGCTCAGGGTTTTTTTTTTTTAGTGTAGTTGACACCCTTTGTGATATTGCTCAGTGCTTGTCAGAGTCCAGGGCCTTTGTGGAACCTGGGATACACCCATGGATTCCTGTTTCCACTGCTGCAATCACAGTGGAATCTTGCAGTGATGCAGCTACATTTTTGCATTTAAGCATACAGACCACTTGGCTACACATATAGTCTGCTTTCAATGCCTTCACAGAGCCAATTCAGCAAAGCCGCAGTAATTTAGATGTTCAGTTGGAATTTATCAAAAATGAAAGAATAGCAGTTTTAAAGAGGCAGCTGGCCCCTGCTTCCCTTTCCTGCACTATAGAATAATAATACAGAGAATTACAGCTCTGTTGTACTCAATCAGGTGAATGGTTAACTTCCCTGCAGGTTTGTGTCTGGTTTCTGGATGCTGAGGCATAGAAACCATGATTTATTATTGGCTAAAATTGGAAGAAAAAATAATGAAACCACATGATGATGTGACATGGATTAATATATAATCTGCCTAGTTAATGGTTGACAATGTTTTCTCAAAGGGAGCTCTTGAACCAGAATGGGGGGGGGGGGTAACACCTTAATTTTGATATTCATTTGTAATGACATACTGTCCTCATGGTATAGAGTAGGGAGTGTGTAGGTGTGATGTCCTGAGCCGAAGCTTAGCCAGAAAGACTGAACATTGTCTATTTATTCAGATGGGGAGGAACCTATGAAGGCCTGATCTGCTTGAATGGCTGGGCTGAGCATATTTGCTCATTCTTTCCCTTTTCACCACTTCTTAGAGTTTCTTCTATTCTCCTGATTTATTCCTGAAATTCATGTTCTTCAGATGCTGCTTAGAAGCAGCAGAGATGCTAATGAGTGAACATGATAAGCGAGGCTCAATAAGTAGATGCATGTCCGATATTTTGCTCTCAGCAGGATAACATAGGGAAGTTCTATTAGTTTATTGATCTAGCTGAATCTTAGCTTTTAAACATATCAATAAGCTTCGTTATATGAAGATATTCCATTTGTCATAAAGGAGCAAAACCAAAAAAGGAGAATTGTTTACTATTGGAAATAATATTATTTATAAATTTCCAGTAGTAAATTTTGAGAAAGACAGGTTTTTTTAAATGTAAGTTTTGAGAGACTCAATAAATTTAGGATGAGATCTTTTCTTTTTTTATTTAATTAACTCAAAGACTTAGGTGCCCCATTCCATTTTCACAGGATAGCTTTCTTAGGATGTGTGATCACCACCTATATGTCATCAGCTCCCATGCTGAAGAGATTATAATTGAATGTAGTTATCCTTCCCTTGAGCTGAACCATATTTATATTTCTATTTTTGTTTTCATTATGAGAATTTAGGCCTGTCTAGGTTCTTTCTACCAGTGCTTTTTATTGGTCTGATAGTTAGGGGTGGAGGATGTGGATGAAATTGAAATTTAATGTCATAGAAATCAGCTAACTTTCAGAAAGTAAGCAGCCTAATTAAGAATGAAAAATTGAATCCACGTTTTCTTTCCTTTGTATCAAAATTACTGAGTTGGAAGACCTTGGTAAGTTGTCTTAACCCTAACCCCCCTTGCCTAATTTAGGCCATGTGTTAAATTAGAGTCCAAAGAGATCTATCTCTCCTGTATTCTTATAGAACATGACATATTCCTTAAAAGGTCAGTTGTCAGAAGGAGTGATGTTTACTTTAAAAATATCTGTTGGCCTGTCAGAGTCTGAAATATAGCTATGGTTTGATTAGATGTATTGTTCCTTTATAGACATTTTAGATTTGTGAAGAAATAAGATGCTTTCCTTTTATTAATGGAAATTATAGTCTAGTTGTGTTTGAAAAATAAGTTTTGGTGTATTGTAAGTGGTAAAGTTAGAGTGTTCTTAAAGAGAGAAGAAATTACAGAAAGTTAAATGCTGTCATTCTGTCTGTTCATACTGAGAACAAAAGCAAGTGATTGTGAAGTATTTCAGTGGGTTGAACCTTAAGTTTTAGCTTCCTTTCTCATTATTATAAGAAGCACTTTGTCTCATTGCTATGGAAACAAATTTAAATTATTGAGTTGAAAGTTATAATGTAGATTTTGATACAGATCTGCTATGAAAGGTAGATGTTGCAAACTAAGAATCTTAATGCTACTCCTACAACTCTTTCAAGAAAAAATATTGACCTTGCACTTGTTGTGTGGTAGGTACTGTGTTAAAGACCTAGGTGCACAAATGAAAAGGTAAGGTTCTTAACTCTAGGAGCTCAGATTCTCATGGACAAATAATAAACAGATGCATGGATTAGAGCAGGACTATTGATAGAATGTCAGAGTGCGCAAGGTGCAATGGGAGGTGTTGCAGAAGGAATGCTTGAGGTAACTTTAAGGATGTGTGAAATTTGCCGGATAGACAGGGAGGTGGGATGAAGATGTTCACACAGAGGAAACTGCATGGGTAGGGGCTAAGAACTGAAGAGTTATTATTTTTTAATATATTTTATTGATTTTTTAGAGAGAGGAAGGGAGAGGAATAGAGAGTTAGAAACATCGATGAGAGAGAAACATCGACCAGCCACCTCCTGCACACCCCCTACTGGGGATGTGCCCGCAACCAAGGTACATGCCCTTGACCAGAATCGAACCTGGGACCCTTCAGTCCGCAGGCCGACGCTCTATCCACTGGGCCAAACCGATTAGGGCTGAAGCGTTATTTTAAAGCAGTTTTTAAAAATCACTGTACACCTGCTTAGCCATACTGTTAGGAAATATTTGGGGGATCTTACATTTTTAAATTCATGAATCGATTAGATATAGACTCTGGAATCAGCCTGCCATCTGCCCCACTTGACAGTATAATTTGGAGGTATTTAACCTCTCCATACCCCATAAAGATTAAATAAGAGACTGTCTATGAAGGGCATAGGTTAAAGTTTGACATTTAATATACTCTAAATAAATGTGAATTGCTTTTTAATAGACCCAGTATTACCATTGTTCTTTCTAGCTGGCTGATAATTTTGAGTGCTTTTGTAACAGTAGGATTATTATATAAAACATTTTCTGTGTTTGCTGGATTACAAATTTTATTGTAGTACCTCACTGAATACTACCTACTATGTGCTCAGCATTGGGCTAGGACTCAGTGTGGAGAAGTATCTGTAGCTCCTATCGTTAGGCAGCTTCCAAACATGGTTGTAAAAGAAAATGGACAAATAATGAAACAAAGTATGTGTGCTATATGGCTGTCTGTGTAATTGCTCAGTATATTGATTAAAATAGTATAGTTGCTTGTGTGGCCAAGTTATTGTTTTCAAGTGAGTCGAGGCATGGGATACCAGAGAGAGGACAGAGGATAGAGATAGCAGTTAGGCAAAAATCAAAGGAGCCGAAGGCTTAGGGAAAAAAATAAACAGAAAAACCTTTCTGTGTGATGAACCTGCCTGGTGTAAAGGAAAGCAGTTGCCCCTGTGGGTTGATTCCAGGGCTGCCACCTAGAATCTTTCTCCCATTCACATTTAAATAATTGGAATTCCTTCATTTTGCAGAGCCACTAAGAGAGGTCAACCACATATCTTTTCCCTTTTAGAATGGATAGATTTATTATATCCTTTCCTGATAGTGGTTTTTGATCAGATACAAGGAATGAACACTGGAAATAGGATAGAGGTGGGGTGCAATTGAGGGAGGGCGGTGTGTGAACATACTAGAAGACAGACTTGATTTTGCTCTCTAACAGCTCTTCGACAAAACGTTCAAGAACAAATACTGAATGACTGCTTTGTGTTGATTTCTCTTCTAGAAACTAGGGGTAGGTACAGAGATGAAAGGATGAGCTAGTTTCATAGTGGAGGACCACTTCAATGATCTTAAAATCTTATGGGCAGATTAAAAGATAAACAGGTAAATGTAGCGCGTGTGGAGTGGCAGTTACTGGAAAGGAGAGTGCAGAAAGGTCATTGGCAATATCCTGCAAAGTGCACTGGGGAGGGGGCACAGAAAGGGTTGTTGGGAACTCTAGAAGACACACTTTCTGGTATTGTCTTCTCCAAGTGTCCTATTTCAAGTAGGGACAGCAAACCCCGAGTTCTTGTCGCAGACATCAGCCACCTCTGCCTTCTGTTCCCACCACTGCTTTCCTCGGGGTAGCCCTTTACTCACAGGATCCAGGTCATCGCAGTGGAATAGGGTGCTTCCAGGCTAGAGCTTACAGTGGGTTGAGCTGCTGTTCACCTGGCTTTGGTCTCCTGGGCCAGGGCCATCCACTTCTCTGAGCCCTGGATTTGCAACAGCTGCTGATTCCCATGCTGGATACTATGCAGGGGTAGGACTAGAGTGGGTTAAAGGAAACTATAGTTCCTGTATCTGTAGTTCCCCACGTCTGTATTGCTCTTTCCTAAACAGTCTGAGTGATTGGAATTTTCTGACACACTTGAATCTTGAATATTTGAATACAGTGTAATGTTAACATTCAAGAAAGAGTACTGTAAGAATAGGTTGAATTTCATGATAAGCTTTAGTTCATTTAACAACCATTGATAGAAATTTTCTAAATGCATAGTAATGGCAAACTGAATGAAGTATGCATGGAGAGAACTTAGTGTTGATGTACAGCATGATCCTCTTTCTGGCAGAACGCACGTGAGCTGTGGAAATCTGTATGTGAGAGATGGCCATGGAAGCAGTCTGCTGGGTAACTTGGTGATTTCCTAGAAGTTTGAGAGGACATTTAAGGCCTGTACCTTGAGGAGGTTACTGCTCTCTCTCTCCCCTGGAATTTGAGATTCTGCATGCATTTTATTTTTATTTTTATAAAGAATAGTCCATTTTCTCTGGTTTAGTTAGAGTCTGAGTAACTGCATTTAATAATAAACTTGGTATATTTTTGTTTTCTTCAAAATACTTTCATAACAGTAATAGCAGCAACCACACCAACAGAGAAAACCTTTCCCTCATCATCTCTACCAAATATAGTAACTTGATATTTGAGGCTTTTAAAGCCAAAAGTCTTAGTGTTTGTCATTTACTGGAAGAAAACGTGAATGTATGATAATCTGAAAATTGTATAATCCACTGTAAACTTTGTACCACATTTCTATCTTATTTTATTAATCTCTTTTTCTGTTCCTGGCTTGATTTAAATATCAAAATTATTGGAAGAAATTGTTTGCTCTTTAAAGGATTGAAAACTTCACTGTCTAATGGCTTAAATATAATTTCTTCATTGTTTTTAGAAATTCCTGTAAAAATGTAATATTATTTTCATACAGGAAGCTGAAAAAGCAGGCTGTTCTAAAGGAAGCTGGTGTGTAGTTCCTTCCTTTCTAAACTTGAAGCCGAGTGCTTTTCCTCACTCTAAGTTCAAGGGCTTAGTTTACATGCATGATAATAAACTGAACAGCACCTGTCCCTTAGTCATAAAAGAGAATATCTTAAAGCTGCTGAACAGATGTACTCAGTTTAAACTTTTGAGATGCTCAAAGCATGTGGTAAAAAAAAAATTTTCTTTTTTCAAAATGAGTAGTATGAGGAAATTAAGTTAGAAGAAAACATAAGCCAAGGGGTCAAGTTTGGTACCTGAATTGTGTACATTTTAATTGCAATTCTGTCATCACTGTGGGCACTGTTACTTTGAAAATTTGTCCTTGAAAACACATAATTGTCAATATTTTCCCAAAGAAGGATTTGGCATATTTTATTGTGTTGTTGTTTTTTACCTTTTAAAAAAAAGTTGTTATTGCAATTCTTGGGAAAAGCAAGAGGAGAAAACATAAACAATACTTAATACTTCTGTTATAAAATTATTCAGTATTATCCAATGACTTTATTCAGGCAGCTCTTAATAAGTTCAAATAGTTCAGAACAGTTCACTCTAAATACCTGTTTTAATATGGATGCTTGGTCAAATCCATGGTAGCTTGGTAAAAGGCTTTTTTGATACTGGCAGAGGAAATGAGATACCCAAGTTGTTCATATTTATTTAGTGCTTGGTTTCTATAAAATATTGGAAGCTATATTCGTGTTAACTTATGTTAAGGCTCAAAGTTCTCTAGAAAATAACCCAGAAACTCCTATTTTACTAATGAATGTTGTCTAGAAGAAAATGTAGACACCCCACTAGAAATATAATAGACTACTTTTATTAGCAGAGTTCTGTGAGCTGATAGTTTGAAGATTACCAAATACAAATTCCAGCCTTTGCCAGGGAATTATACACATGGCTCAACTTCTGTTACTGAGTCAGAATAGGAGGGGAAGAAGGAAACATTAAGGGTCAATATGCTTTGCTCTTTAATCTCAAAATCATTTTAACAATCCTTAGAGTAGGGTGTGTGTCTTATTTACTCTATTGCCTTAGGACTTACTAGAAATTTCAAAACAGTGTCTGGAGACATAGCACAGTCTGAGCTGGGCTCCCCATGAAAGGACAAGGCAAGCTTATCTTCAGGAAGGCCCTGGGGTAGAGTCCGCCCAGCAACTTTGAAGCCCTGATGACCGAGAGTTAACTCTCCTGAACCAGATATGTGCAGAGACCAAACTCAGGTGGCTGGTTCCATAGTGCAGTTTTTATTGGTGGAAGTGTGGCACCTGAGGGTCTCAGTGAATAAATAGGAAGCTTAAATGGGGTCTGGAAGAGGCCCCAGGGTATGGTGGAGGGAGCTCCAAAGGCAGACAGGAGACAGTGTTCCAGTCTCATCTCTTAGCAGCTTTCTTTGTGACTTTGGACAAATCACTTCACTTCTTTGGGCCTCTGCTTCCTCATTTATTAAGTGGGTGTGCTGAGTCACATGACCTCAGAGGCCCCAGCTCCTTCCAACCTCCAGGCCTATGATTCTAGGAACTTTACCAATGTTGCACTGTGCCTTCCATCTTATAGCACTTACTCTGCCAAGAACTTGATTGAAATTGATCCACACTATGCTGTTAATCATCAGGTTCTGTCCATTTCCCTGTGGCAAATGTCTTTTGTCTTTTCCTTTTTACTTCTCACTACCTCCACACTCAGCAGGTTCTCAATATACTTGTCAGGATGCTTGCCTCACCCTCTTGCCTTCTACCCTCCCTGTCCTCAATCCTGATCCAGTTCTTATTCCAAGGTTAAATCCTTCCTTTCCATCCCATCTCATTCCATGCTCTGAGTCCCATCTTCCTTAAATACTACTTTCATTGTGAGCATTTTCTTGTTTAGAAACCATCAACCTACACTGTGTGGCTTTTAACATACCGTGTAATCTTGTCCCACCCTACCCATCTAACTTTGTATTCTACCACCATCCAATGCACCCTACTATGCAATAAGACCAGTTTTATTACTGCTTTTATCATAAGCATTCCCTATTCTTTCCTACTCATATAACTTGTTCATTTTGTTTCTTTCATCTGGAATACTATCTTTTTCTCTTCATAACCTATACGTTTAACAAATTCAGAATTCAAGAAAGGTAGGATAACTGAATAAAGCTCTACAGATCGGACATGGGAGTGACAGAGAGGGGGGTGGAGTTAGCCATAGAATGAAGGGAAGAACATTTGGGACCCCGGAGGGAACGACAAGTAAATGTTAACCTGCAGGGATTTTGAGTCACAGAGAAAGTTATTTTGGTGTTTTTTTTTGTGTGTGTGTTTTTAATTGAATTATTGGGGTGACATTGGTTAATAGAGAAAGGAAGCTTTAAAGACCCTTACTCACATTAAGTGGACTTTGCCCTCCATAAAATAGAAACCAAGTTCATCTATTCAGAGTGACTGGGATGGGGTTGGGGTATTAAGCCCATGAAGAAAGCAGAAAGTTACCACTTGCTAAACACTCTCAGTTTCAATATCACTTCTTTGCTTATTTGTATGTTACATGGAGGTAGATTTTTCTGTCTGGATTATTATATCGTTATTTTTTAATAATGCTTTCCCTCCTGCACCGAGAATAGAATTTGGCAAAAGGCAAATATTTAATGAATATCCGTTGAATATGGGATGGATGGATGAAGGTACAGGAGGCATAAAGGGGAAGGAAACAGTGTATTCAGAGGAGGTTGTTTCAGAATTCAGGTCCTAGGTTGGGTCTAGGATGTGAGTGTTATTGTGGGAGCTGGAGAGAATGAGAAGGTTCCTGTTGTTGAGGAAGTTGAATTACTGGGACACTGGATAAGTAGAGGGAATTCCAACTCCTCCAGCATGATGGAAGAGAGAAAAACTACAATTCAGGCCCCTGTAACTGGAATTTAGGAGGGACTGGGTGGCAAATAGATGACTAACAAAAGTTGGGGGAGGGGATGGTTTAACAAAAAATAAATAGCATATTCACAAAGAAACTAAGTAATAGTTGTGAAGTGTTGACTCCCTTACATCTAGCTTGATTCCTCTCTCCCCCCAACCAGTTCTCCCAGGTGCATTTAGTTAAAATGTGCAAACACTGTGTGTGTGTGTGTGTGTGTGTGTGTGTGTATTTCAGAGAGAAAGGGAGAGAGAGAGAGAAACATCAGTAATGAGAGAGGACCATTGATCGGCTGTCTCCTGTATGCCCCACAGTGGGGATCGAGCCTGCAACCCAGGCATGTGCCCTGACCGGAAATTGAACCGTCACCTCCTGGTTCATAGGTTGACACTCAACCACTGAGACATGCCAGCCAGGCCCAACACTGGTTTTTAAAAGTCTAATATTCTGGTGTGGGATAATAAGTATTCGCCGATTAAAATAGTTGCTATCAATGGCTAGTTCCTTCGGATTTTTGGAGTAGAATACTAGCATTTGCTTTTTAAGCTGTCATAAGTTCAAAATGGAGGGTATGATTTATACTGATATATTTGTGGTTGGAAACTTTAATGCCGCCAAAATCTTCCCAATTGACATCTGAGTATCTCACTTATGTTTCTGGTCAATTTATTATTTTAAAACACCCTGCCAGACCATAGTGCTTTACAAAGTTGGCAGCATATTGCTGATGACCTAAATTATTATTCAAACTCATTGTAAGTGTTCTGAGAGTTTCAGTATACAATTACCCATTTTATCCATTTGCAGTGCATTTTAGTGGTGCTTTATTGCACAGAAGGATTGTCGTCGTCCCCCCCCCGCCCCCAGCCCAAATAACCACAAAATAAATGTTTAAGTGTTTTAAACTCCACTCCCTAGATTTATTTTATTTTTAGGTGCAAAGCACCTTCTAGAACATCAGAAAGTGTGGTCCAGTTTTCATTAGGGTTTCTTCCAGGTAATAACTCCTTTCCAGACTACACTCGAAGCTGCATTCCACCATGCTGGCCCTGAGCTTCCTACCCTCAGCTTTCTTTCAACCATTATTTCCTCCTATTCTCTGGTTTTCCCCT
Organism: Myotis nattereri; assembly: GCF_964212035.1. Taxonomy (NCBI): domain Eukaryota; kingdom Metazoa; phylum Chordata; class Mammalia; order Chiroptera; family Vespertilionidae; genus Myotis; species Myotis nattereri. Next base: position 91,459,955 of record NC_138079.1, on the reverse strand, counting down.
GTTCTGCTTTGCTTAAGTTCAATTTCTTTCTTTCTGGTCCCTTCAGATCAATAGTTTCTAATTATCCGTTAGGTCTCAGTTTCAATATCACTTTCTCAGAGAGATATTTCTAGATTCTTTCCTTCCTGTGACATTCGATCTCTCTGCTGTATTTAGTCATCATTGTGCTTTCCCATCATAAGTTTTATACCTTATTGTAATTATACGCTTCATGGCCGTGTGCCCCTGTAATTCAGTCCATAACCTTGAGGGCCTATGTCTATCTCATGGCACCTATAATCAAACATTAATACTTGTGCCTTGAAATATTCACACAAAATATGATAAATGTACTATAAATAGTCTCAAGTCTGTTCAGGTTCTGGTTTTGCTGCCACATAACTCTAGTTGGTTTGGGCCATTGATGAATTATAAAGAAACGTTTAAGTTTGGGAGTTTGGGGCCTTTGGAATTACTAGGCAGAGGACCATGGTAGGCACACATCTTGGTGGAATGCTGACTATTGAAGCATCTCTTGAATGTCTCCTTCCATCCTCAGAACCGTCATTAGGTCAAGCCACAGCTGTCACCTGGATTGCAGAGTGTCCTCCTGCTCATTTCATTAGCAGTCCATTCTTCAGAATGAATGTCCTAAAACAAATTTTGGTCATGTCACTCCTCTATGTACATCCTCTCAGTGGCTTATATTGCCCAAAAGATAAAGTCCACATTTCTTAACCTATGGTACAAGCACGTTATGATCTGGGTTGTTTGCCTCTCAATTCTTCAATAGCCACTCCCTACTTTTCCATTGTACAAACATATCTTTCATTCCATAGTCCTACTTGCCTGCTAGCTGTTCCTTCTGTCTGGAATAGACCCTTTATCCTTCCTCCATCCTTACATCCTTTTCTATCTTATCTATTTTTCAGGTTTTGAATTAGGTGTCACTTCTGAGGAAGCTTTTTCACCTCAATTCTAAACTAGATGCCCCCCCCCCCTTGTATTTGGTCAATAACTTATACTCCTGCTATATTGTGATGTAATTATGCCACTAATTCTCTAGAGAAGGTTTCTCAATTTGGACATTTTTTATATGCTTACCCAATGACCTGATGTTTAATATTGCCCTCTGGCACTTGACCTCTTCCTCTGGTCCTTGACCTCTAATTCTCGCCCTGCTTTTGGAGTCAATTCTAGGCATTGTTCTAAATAACTTACATAGGTTTCTCTATCTTGGCATTATTGACATTTGGGGCCAGATAAATCTTTCTTGTTTGGGGGTCGTCATTGTAAGCATCATTGTAGGATGTTTCGCAGCATCCCTGGACTCTACCCACTGGGTGCCAGTAGTACACCCTCCCCTACCCCATTGTGACAACCAAAAATGTTTCCAGACATTGTCAAATGTCCCCGGGAGATACAATTACCCTAGTTGAGATCCACTGGTCTAGACGGAAAGTTACTTGAGGCAGAGGCTATGCTGTGTGGGTCTTCATATTCCTAGCTTGACACACATAGGTCCCCTTAAATGTATTGAATTAAATTGTTGAATAATGTGGGGATGAGGGTACTGGACAGGAAGGGGATGGATAGATGGAAAAAATAAGAGAGAGGTAGATTAGCTCTCTCATGAGGTGGGTATGAGAGAATTTATAGTAAGTGCTCTTTGAGGGGCTGAGCTACCACACACGATGGGTTCCGATTCCATTCTGCCTCTCCATGGCTACTTTTGCCTGTGGGGCCATCCCCCACGGACTGCTTTCCTGCCCCAGAGCTGCAGGCACAGAATTTCCTGATTGCTCAGAGACTGCCTTAGAACCAACCAGGAAGCATTTGTTAAGCACTATGTAAGTAATGCATACAGATATAAATCAGAAGCAATCCCTGCCCTCAAGGTGCTTTGGCCCAGTAACAGAGACTCCAGTGGGTTTTGTCTCTGTCCACAGGTCCCTTCCACCTTCCCTTCCTGGCATATTTCTATTTCTCCTATTCAGTTGAGGTTATATTAGGCCTTTCTACTGTTGTCCTGTAATACCTATTCTTTTCCTTCATAGCATTTTCACAATTTTAATTATATAGTTTTTTCTATGTTTATTTAATATGTTTATTCATTGAGACTAAACTCTGAGGAGGAAGGGAAATGCATGTTTTATTTATGTTTCTCTAGCTGCTGGCATAGTAACTGGCACCGCATAGGCATTCAATACATAATTTATATAAAAATAAATGCATGTGGTGTGCCCTCCAAGAACCCATGTTCGAGTGGAGGAAACAGTGCATACTTCCTTACCAAGTTCTCCACCAAACGAACAAGAAAGTACAGTGTTGAATTTGGTAGTAAAATGGGAGAATAAATTGGGCTAGAAGTATCTGGGTTGACTTTATGAAAGAAAAAAACTAGAAAATTTAGAAGATTAGGAAAAAAATAAGTAAAAACTACTCATAGCTAAAGGCTCACTATCAGGAGGCAACCCCTTGATAAATTTCAGCCTCTGTTGCTTTTTCCTATTCTTTAAAATACAAGTTGCTTCATACTTTGAAATATTTCACGAACACAGAAAAATAGAATAATATAATCTCTATACAGAATAGTTAAATCTTAACATTGGGTATTTTTTGCTTTATATTAAAAACTTAAAATTGTATTTAAAAACATTGCACATATAGTCAGTGCTGCCTGTGTACCTCTCCCAGATGCCATTTTCCATTTTCCTTCTACAGAAGCATCAGTCCCTTGTATGGCTTTCTACTTACATTATATGCATGTATATTTATAAGGTGTGTGTTTAGTTTGAGGATCCCAAACTTTGTACAGTATGGTATTATACTGTGTGTATATTCTGCAACTTGCTTTTTCATTTTAACATTCTGTATAAAATATATCCATGTAGATGTGTGTAGCAGTAATTCCTTCATTTTTGCTTTATGGTATTCTAGGATTATATTGTGTAGTTTATTCAATCTGTCAGGGGAGTTTTTGGACATTACCATGCTTTGCTATTAACTATGTTGCTATAAACATGTGGCACATTATCTTCTTGTGAATAGTTAATAGCTTCTCCAGAGTTTGGATCTAGAGGTAGAATTGTTTGTACATAGGTATGTGCATCCTTGAGTTCTTATATGTTGCCAGATCATTCTCCAGAGGAACTGTACCAATTTCAGTGCCTAACATCACTGTCTGGGAGTTCCTATTGCTCCATATCCTTGCCAAGCCTTGGTATTGTCAGACTTTCAAATTTTTGCTAATTGAAAAAATACTCTATTTTCTTGATTTCTGGTGTATTTGAGCATCATTTCTAATGTTTATTTGGCTATTTTAGTTTCTTCTTTTGTTATGATTTGTATCTCTTATGTTTTTCTATTAGATTGCTTCCCCCTTCTATATATTTTTATGTCTTTATATATTCTGGTTATTTTATTTATCTTTTGTTGATATTTTAAATTTTAAATATGTTCTCCCAGTAGCTTTTCTTCCCACTTTATGTGCTTTGTTATGTTCAAGTTTTACTTTTAATTAAGGTTGTTTATTGCCTATAACAACCTGATAGGCAATAGATTGTTTTAGTCTGCTTGTTTATGGTTGGTGCTTTTTGCATCATATTTAATAAATCTTACTACTGTGTACTTTGGGGTTATAAAGAGATTCTACCATATTTCTTTTTTCTAAAAGTTTGCTCTGCTCTTCAGCATAAATCAAATCCATATGGAATTTATTTCTGTGTGTGGGTATAAGACAGGGAATAATTTTCCATGTGAATAAACTAGTTGCACAAGCCAGCCCATCTGATGCATAGTCCATTTTTCCCCTCACTAATTTGTATGCCATTTAGACTTGCATTCAGTGGGATTGCTCAGTATGTACAGGTTCTGCTACATTGGTCTGTAATATATTCTTGTGTCACTTCTACACTGTCTTACAGTGGCTTTATAGATTTATATACTGTATTATGTATGGCCCTGTGGTAAGGACCTTTAATAGATGGTTATGGTTGGAACTTAGGTTCTGGCGATAGAATCCTGCGTGGCTGCATTAGGAAAATAGATGGACATGATATTGTGAAGGGTTTTGAGCAGAACTTTGAGGATACAGATTAAATATGTGTGCCTATGGGGCCTAGTGGGTCCCTGGATGCTGGTGGGGATAGCAGTAGGGACTGGGCTGTGATCTTTTAACACCAACCAATGGTTTTTTCCCAAAGGGACTGAGAGCCTCAAAATATTAGTATTTGTGCATTCCCTACAAACTTGTATATATGCTTTATGGGATTTTTTCTGGAGACCTTTCTGTTACTTTTCCTTAAAATGTTATTTACCCTCTTGAAACCTCACCAGATGCTTCAATCTTGTATCACCTGAGAAAGCCTTTAGAAACCCATTCATTGCTTTGGTGTTACAGCCTTCATTTAAAAATGGCCATTTTCTTTTTTTAGTTAATGTGACACTTAAAAAAAAAAAATCTTGAGGTTTACTCCCCCCACTTTGCACTGAATTGAGGCATAAAAAAATGAATGCTATTTTTAAATGCTATTATTCTTTTGGGAAAAAAAAGGTTCAATTTAAAATGTTTGTCTAAACTGCAGGGAGTTTCTATCAACTATGCTTGCTCCTACTAAGAATGAGTAACATGACCTTTCTTTGATTTTAGAGAACAAGAGCGATGTCACGATGCTCCAAATGTATGTCATCTTCCTTGTTTTGGTGGCATTTGAACTCTTATTAAGTAGAACTGAATTAGTAATAATCAAATAACTTAGAGAAAATTGGCAATATACAGGTCATTAAGCCCTTTGGTGCTTCTGCAATGTTTGAAAAAGAACTGTTAAAGAGATGCATAATGGGGAGGGAGAGTAAAACAAAAACTATGTTTTTCAAATTGGAAATGTCTTTATTCTCTTTGCAAACTATAAAAGTACAAAAAGTTTACACAATACCAAAGGGTATAAAACAGCACTACCCAGCAGAACTTTCTGCAGTGAAGGAAATGTTCTGTGCTGCCAATACAGTAGCCGTTAACCACATGTGGCTATGGAGCACTTGGAAGGTGACAAGTGCGATTGCAGAACGGAATTTTAAATGGTATTTAATTTTAATTAATTTAAATGTAAACAGACACATGTGGCTAGTGTCTATTGTACGGGACATTCAGAGGGAAGCCATTTCGGAGTGTACCCTTCCGTGTCTGTCCTTGTGTATCTGTTGGTTTCTATCTGCTGCCTCCTGCCCATTTCTTCTTTCTCTCTGTGTCCTACCTCTCTCTCCTGTCTGTTTGTTTTCCTCTCACTTTCTCTCTGTTTCTTTAGCTTTTAGCCTGCCTTGCACATACTCGCCCTGCCTACTCTCATCTGCCAGCCTACCTGCTGCTGTCCTTACCTGTCTCATTCCTTCTCTTGCTCTATGTATGTGTTATATACACACATAACCCATTCTGCTTAGTTATATATCATGGACATTTTCCTTTTTCAGTACATATAGATCTATCCAAGTTTTTGCTTTTGTTTTCAATGATAGGATAATTTCAGTGGAATGAATGTACCAGTACTTACTCAACCTGATAGGCAATAGATTGTTTTCATTTTTTTCCTTCGTAAATATATGTGTATTTTTAACTACTACAGTTTTTCCTATTATAATTTTTCCTGTGTGCTTTTTGAATACTTTGTTGTGCATGGGGTAGGCTTGTTCAAAACAGTGAAATCTACCTTTTGTTTTGTACTTTGGTACCTGTTGGAATTCACTTAGCAATTCAAATAAAGACACCTCTAGAGTCACTTACCTGTAGCTTCAAGGACCATATTAAGGTTACAAGTCTTTAACAGTGCAGTGTGCTAGGGAGAAAGAAACTAGAATGCTTTATTGACATGAGTGTCTGCTCATTGCTGTCTATCTCAAGTTGGCCAGTGCAATTGCATCTACCTTTCTTGAGGCCATCTTGTCAAGGGTGTTTGTAAAGGCACCAGCAGGCTGACCCTCAGTCCATCCCCTCCATCTTTGCTTCATGGTCAGAATTCCATTTGGGAACAATACCTGGGGCTCCAGGTCTCTCTGATCTCTCGTAGATTTGGAAGGAAATCTTAATTCCTACCCAAGGTTTAATTGAAAGAGAATGGTCATGTTTGCCAAAGGAGGCAGCTTGGAGGGGAAGCCTCAGAGAAGTTTCTGGTAGCAGTAGGGGTGGGTGAGGGTCAGCGGAATCACTCTCTGGCTAACACCTCAATTCTGTTGAGTTGGCAATTTTTTTGCCACATCTCCCAGAATTTCCTGAAAATATTCTGTTGCCACTCATCTGATAAAAACCCTTGGTCTTTCTAAAATAACTTGTTTAATGAAATTCCATGTAATAGTTGCTTTTGTTATTTAGCAAATGGACTTTCATAGCTCTAACCGGTTTGGCTCAGTGTATAGAGCGTCAGCCTGCGGACTCCAGGGTCCCAGGTTCGATTCCGGTCAAGGGCATGTACCTTGGTTGCGGGCCCATCCCCAGTAGGAGGTGTGCAGGAGGCAGCTGATCGATGTTTCTCTCTCATCGATGTTTCTAACTCTCTATCCCTCTCCCTTCCTCTCTGTAAAAAAAAAAAAAAAAATCAATAAAAAATATTTTTTAAAAATGGGATTTCATACACTAAATCTGTTTTCAAAGTTTATAATATGCTGAGGTCATTTCCAGGTGATGTTCCAAGTGATGATTAAAGATTTTTGTGTTTATCTGAAAAATATTTTTCTTAAGGACAATGATGTATTTATAGGAAATAATGAAAATAATGCTGCTTGAAAAACAAAGGGCTTGCGGAACACACATCGGAGCCGCCTTCCCCTTCGTTAGTTTAGTCACTTCCAGCCCAGAAATTGTAACCCTTCCCTTAAATAATTACTTTCAAGGACTAAATTCAAAATCCTGAATGTCTCTGGCTACTTTAAGAAAAAGCTAAAGAGACAGCAATGTTATAAGGAATAAAAAGTATACAGAGAGCTTTTATTTTACTGATTCTACTAAGAAAAACCATACATACCACTTTGGGAAATTCTTGAACTCTGCTGAGATTAATTTGTGTACTTAGCTTTAAGAAGTGACTATAGGAACAGTGTCCTCTCTTTAAAAATGAGTTGTTATTTTCTTTCAGAAAACTTTAGTTTATATGTATAGCCATGTTATATTGCCAAATATCTGGAAGTCCAAAGCGTATTAAATCCTAAATATTAGACAAAACAATAAAATATTAATATTGATTTCACCCTCTGCTCTTTTCAGAGTTAGCCTGTATTATGCCTGTGTTAGGAAAATTTTTAAACCCTATGATCATTTATTCCTCAGAATATTTGTGTGTGTGTGTCAGAACAGTTGGTAAGAATAAACTTTTTTCTTTTATTTGGAAGTTTAAAGTATAATTAGAAAGTCAAGACAAGCTAAAAATGAGGTTTAGCATGAGGTTTTTTTGGTTTGTTTTCTTAAAATCAAAATTTAGATTAATAATTGAAATACTTTTTATGTTATTTCACATAATAGAGAACCAGGAATGAGTTGACAAAATAATAACACTAATTGCTAACATTTATTGACTACTTTCTATGTGCCCAAAACTCTACTGTGCACCTCACATCTAATATTTTTCCAATGCTCCCTTTAATCCTGTGAAGTAAGTACCTTTGTCACCCCCATTTAAAAAAAATTCTGCAGCTTTGAAAGTTTAAGTGGTTTGCCCACCAACTAGAAAACTTCAGAGCTGGAATTTGAACCCAAGCAGGCTGACAAACAAAGGAGAAAGCTTCCAGCACCACAGGTCTTATGTGACACGGTCTCTCATGAAATATGGGTGAAATGTTATGACAGTTAGGTGAGTACATCAGCCAGGAAACAACCAGAAATGAAAATGAAGCCCATGAGCAACTACTGAATGAATGCCTTCTTAGTGCCAAGCATGACTCCAAGCACTTGATATCTTTGTCTCATCACATTTGCACCCCACAAGGGAAGTATTATTTATACCCATTTTACAAAGAGGCTTAGGGCGGTTAAATGACTTGCCCTTAGTGGTGCTTCTTGTAACTTCTGAAGTTGGGATAGTACAGAGTGATGGATTAACATTGATAGGAAAGATTTTTATTAGTTTAGAAGGATTTGTCAAGTTCTGTTCAGTTAAATATTTTAGTAATTGACTAAGATCTATAATAATAAAAGTGTAATATGCTAATTAGACCGGACGTCCTCCCGGAAGACCTTCCAGACGAAGCTGCGGCCTCAGGGGCCAAGGCAGAGGCAGCTGTGGTAGCAGTGGGGGCCGAGGCAGTCGCCATGGTGGCAGGGGCCAAGCCCCTTGCACGAATTTCATGCATCGGACCTCTAGTGAATATATAAAGGGCAAATTTCAAATGACAAAAAGCTGAGAGAGAATATATAAATTGGAGAATGGATCAAATATTCAAAAAGATCTTTTTGATTTGTTTTCTTTTTACACATAATTAATACAATGATTTGTTTAGAGGTAATAATAAAACAATACTAAAAATTAATCTCAGCATGTTCTTCCTCCCAGGAGCACATCTGCACCTTTCCCCTCTCGCTCTCCCTCTCCATCCTCATCCCCCACAGGCCTGCATCTCCTAAACTCTAAGGAACCCCACATGGCTTGCAACCAGGGCAGCAATGGACAGTAGCAGTTCATCCTGGACAAACACCCTGCAACTCTTCTCAACGCCCCCGTTTCTCTGACTTCTTAATGAGCCAGAGTTGCCCAGCCTAAGCTCGTTTCTCTACCTATTCCCTCTCCTATTATCCTAGGCCCTTCCTTGTTTCACTGTCCCCAGATTTAATAAACATCCTCTAAATTAAAAAATAAAATTCACCCTCACCTCTGCCAGAAACCACTCCATCACATTATCCCAGTCACACACAGTTCAATTTTGTTTATCCTTTCAGAGAACCAGCTCTTGGTTTCATTGATCTTTTCTGTTCATTTTTTAGGCTCTGTTTTGTTTATTTTTACTCTGACCTTTACCATTTCTTTCCTTCTTCTCACTGTATGCTTTGTTTGTTCTTGTTCTAGTTCCAGTTCCTTTAGGTATAAGGTTAGATTGTTTATTTGAGATTTCTTTCTTGTTTCTTGAGGTAAACATGTTTGCTATCCATTCCCTCTTAGAACTACTTTGGCTGTGTCTCATAAATTTATATCTTAATTTTCATTTATCTCAAGGTATCTTTTGATTTCTTCCTTTGATCTCATTGTTTAGTAGCATGTTATTTAGCTCCCCCCCTTTTTCAGTTTTCTTCTTGTCATATATACACTTTATTATGTTGAGGTATGTTTTGTCTAGTTCCACTTTGCTGAGTTACTTCCTACCATTATGATCCGAGAAGATGCTAAATGTGATTTCAGTCTTCTTAAATTTATATAGGTTTGTTTTGTGGCCTAACATGTGGTATGTCCTGGAAAATGTTCAATGTGCACTTGAAAGGAATGTATATTCTGCTGCTTTTGGGTGAAATGTTCTAAAATATCAGTTACCAAATATCTAATACTAGAGGCCCGGTGCATGAAATTTGTGCACTGGGGGGGGGGGGGGCGCCTCATCCCGGCCTGAACCCTCTCGCAGTCCAGGAGCCTTTGGGGGATGTCAGACTGATGGCTTAGGCCCGCTCCCTGCCTAAGCAGGGACATCCTTAGTGCTGCTATGGAGGTGGGAGAGGCTCCCACCACTGCCGCTGTGTTTGCCAGCCATGAGCCCAGCTTCTGGCTGAGAGGCGGAGGCTCCCCCTGTGCCCTTGACAGGAATTGAACCTGGGACTCTTCAGTCCATAGGCCAATGCTCTATCCACTGAGCTAAATCAGCCAGGGCAGTTGACTTTATTAAGTATTTGCCTTTTCAGTGAAAATTTATTTTTTTCTTATTTGCATTTCTAATCTTTTGTTTTTTAAAGATGTCTCTCTAATATCTATAATAATAAAAAATTAATATGCTAATTAGACAGGACAGCTGGACATCTTTCCGGACAAAGCTGTCACGGCAGTGGCCGAGGCAGAGGTGGTTAGGGGCGATCAGGCAGGGAGGCGAGCAGTTAGGGGCATCAGGCAGGCAGGCGAGTGGTTAGGGGCAATCAGACAGGCAGGCAGAGTGGTTGGGGCAGATGCAGCAGGCAGGCGAGCAGTTAGGGGTGATCAGGCAGGCAGGCGAGTGGTTTTGTGCTACCAGGCAGGCAGGTGAGTGGTTAGGGGTGATCAGGTAGGCAGTCAGAGTGGTTAGGGGCGATCAGGCAGGCAGGCGAGCGGTTAGGAGCCATTGGTCCCGGATTGCAAGAGGGTGAAGGCCAGGCTGAGAGACTCCCTTCTGTGCACGAATTTCGTGCACCGGGCCTCTAGTATATTGTAATACTGATTTAGTGGTGATGATCTTCATTAGCTTTTTCTTGTCTGGAACGTATCTCTTCTTCAGTTCTAAATGATACACTTGCCAGGTAGAATAATCTTGATTGTAGGTCCTTACTTTTCATCATTTTTAGTATTTTGTGCCAATCTCTCTTGAGTTGCAAAGTTTCTGTTAAGGAATCAACCAACAGTCTTATGGGAGCTCCCTTATACATAAGTAAATGTCTTTTAAATTGATTTTAGAGGAAGAGAGGGAGGGAAATTAGGAGAAAGAGAGAGAGAGAGAGAACCATCAATGTGAGAGGGCAACCTTGATCACCCGTCTTGCCCTGACTGTGAATTAAACCTGCAACCTTTTGGTATACAGGATGATGCCCCTACCAAATGAGCCACCTGGCCAGGACTGTCTTTTTTGTTATAGTCATTCTGGTGACTGTAAAGTGGTATCTCATTGTGGTTTTAAGTGCATTTCCCGAGTAATTAATAATATTGAGAATCACACATACACAGAAAGAAATATTCCAACTCAATAAAAAGACAAATGACCTAAATATTTATTTATTTACTTACTTATTTATTCTTTTATTAGAGAGAGAGATGTGAGAAAATTGATTGGCTGCCTCCTGTAACCCCCAGCCAGACCGGGGATTGAACCTGCAACCTAGGTATGTGCCCTGAACGGGAATTGAACCCACAATCTTTTGGTGTATGGGACAACGCTACAACCAACTGAGCCACACCTGCCAGGGCCAAATAACCTAATTTTCAAATGGGCATTTCTCAACATCATTAGTCATTAGGGAAGTGCACATCAAAACCACAGTGAGCTACTACTTCATGGCTACTAGGATAACTATGTGTTGTTGTATTTTCTTTAAGGAGGATTTGGAGAAATTGGAACCCTTATATTTTGCTGGTAGGAATGTAAAATGATGCAGCCACTGTGACCAACAGTTGGATAGTTCCTCAGGCAATTAAGCATAAAGTTACTATGTGACCCAGTTATTTCACTCCCATGAAAATACCCAAGAGAATTGAAAACATATGTTACACAAAAAGTTGTAATTGAATGTTCATAGCAAATTATTCATAGTAGCCAAAAAGTAGAAATAATCCAAAGTCTGTTCACTGAAGAATGGATAAACAAATTGTGGTAGATCCACACAATGGAATATTATTCAGCCATAAAAAGGAAGGGAATACTTATACCTGGTACAACATGAATGAATCTTGAAAACATGTCAAGTAAAAGGAGTTATACACAAAAGACCATGTATTATATGATTCTGTTGATATGAAGTGTCCAGAATCTGCAAATCCATTGTATGTTCTATTGATACAAAATATTTAGAACAGGAAAGCCATAGATTAGTGGTTGCCAGGAACTGGGAGTAGAGAGAACAGGAAATGACTACTAATGCATATGGGATTTATTTTTAGATGTGAAACCAATGTTCTGAAATTAGACGGTAATGGTTGCACATCTTGTGAACATACTAAAAATTATTGAGTTGTGCAATTTAAAATGATGAATTTTTGGCATGTGAATTATATCTTAACAGAAAACTCTTAATACAATTTTCACAGTTGATTAAAATTGCTATTTTATGATATACTAGAGGCCCAATGCACAAAATTTGTGCAAGAGTAGGTCTTCACAACCCCGGCTGCCTCGGCCACCCTCTCAGCCTTGGCATTGTCCAGAAGGTCATCTGGATGGTAGTTCAGTTGTTCGGCAGTTTGGTCAATTTGCATATTATGCTTTTGTTACTATAGATATCAGTATGTTTAATACAGAGAAGAATTCACAAGTATTTCGAAGGACTATGATACAGTGAGAATAGATTATTTCATATTGAACTAATAGTGTTTGAAATGTGTTCATAGTTGTACTAGAATGCTGTTACAAAACTCTGAATGTGAACTTTTATTTGGTGTGTACTCTGAACTGTTATTTTAGAGTACAGTATTAACACATTTGCATAAAGATAGACAGTAATGACATAATATCTAAGTAGTAATTTGTATTAAGAGATTCCAGAAAACTTTAAAACTTTAAAAAGACCCAAATTTCTAATTGAGATGTCCTTGGCATCAACATAAATCTTTAAAATGCTTTGTGGAAGAACCACTCTTATCTATCCTCCACTTGTTCAGTTTGTTGGATTACCACTCTCTCCAATCCCCTTGTCTTAGGACACACTAAATGGTCATGGCTAGGAAATGGCACTGAAGTCTGGTGATGCATCTGTTCTCACTAAGTTTTATGCTAACCAAAAGTCAGCTGTGTTTATTCCTAAATCTGTTTATGCCAATAGTTGTAGTAATCATAATTATGTAGTTTGACTAAATATTATGTAAACTGATGAAATAAGAATGCAAAAAAGTTAAATGCTTGGGAACATAGAGGCATATTACTTAATACTTTTGAATTGAGTGTAGGCGAGAAACTAAAAATATTGGGTAAAAAATTATAAAAATGTTGATGCATTCTTAAAGAAACGGAAACTAGAAATTATAGATAGTCATGGTTTATGCCAAGGTCCAGACACATCTGGAAAGAGAAAATCATGGCCCTATATTGGAAGACTGGCAAACAAATGGACATTTATGCACTCTAATTTAAAAGAAAATGTTTCAAAATTAAGTATCATTTTTAATGACTCCTCTTTACCTGAGTTTTTTTTTTGGTTTACCGTCAAACTACCTGGCATGGTTGCCTTAGATAATAGGATTTCTCTTTTGGTTAATTAGAAACCAAAAAACTAGATTACAAGGTAGGGGACACATGGTCTCACCTCTTCTACTTAACTAGTTACAATAATTTGGGCAGGTAAATTAAACTTTGATTTTTTTCATGTATTTTGCAATACTTTTGAATTTAGCAAAATATCTTTGTTTACATTCTAGTGGTTCCTAATATAAAAAAGAATAGAGTTAGAAAACAAATTTCCCTCTTTTTAGTATGCCTTTCTCTTCTCCTTTCTCTCGTTCTGTCTTTGTTTCCTTTTCCCATCCTTTCTTCCCTGTCTTACAGAATTGGGAAATTGGAGTACAGTATACTTTTTATCTGTTAAATAAAACATTTATGCCTTAGCTGGTTTGGCTCAGTGAGTAGAGCATCGGCCTGTGGACTGAAGACTCCCGAGTTCAATTCCAGTCAAGGGCACATGACCGGGTTGTGGGCTCGATCCTCAGTGTGCGGTGTGCAGGAGGCACCCAATCAATGATTCTCTCTCATCACTGATGTTTCTAGCCTTCTCTCCCTCTTCCTTCCTATCTAATAATAGAGAAACATGGTAATTAGACGTAACTTCGCCTCCCTTCCCATTGGCTAATCAGTGAGATATGCAAATTAACTGCCAGCCAAGATGGCGGCCGGGAGCCAGGCAGCTCAAGCAAACATGAGGCTTGCTTGCTCCAGTGACAGAGGAAGCCAACGTTCCCTGCCTGCCACTGCTGGGCTCTGAGCTCCGGATGCAACTATGTTGCAATTATAGAACCTAAACAAACCCCAGAAACCTGTTGTCAGCCAGCGCGGCCTCAGAGCTTAGAGCGGCCAGTGATGGCAACAGAGTTTCAATTATAGAATCTAAACAAACCCAGGTACCTGCTTTCAGGCGGCAACGGCCTCAGAGCTAAAGCCGGCTCTCAGCTCCAGTGACAGCCATAGAAGGTAAATAAATCCCAGAATAAAAAAAAAGAGAAAAGGAGAGGCTGGGAGCTTCAGTCGCCCACCAGCCTGAAAACAGCCCTCAGCCCCTCACCCAGACTGGCCAGGCACCCCAGTGGGGACCCCCACCCTGAAGGGGGTGTGACCAGCTGCAAACAGCCATCATCCCATCATCCAGGCTGGCCAGGCACCCAAGCGGGACCCCCACCCTGATCCGGGACACCCTTCAGGGCAAGCCAGCCAGCCCCCACCCGTGCACCAGGCCTCTATCCTATATAGTAGATGGGTAATATGCAAACTGACCCTCACAGCAGAAGGACTGGGAATGACTGGTCACTATGACACACACTGACCACCAGGGGGCAGACGCTCAATGCAAAAGCTGCCCTCTGGTGGTCAGGGCGCTCTCACATGGGAGGAGCTCTGCTCAGCCACAAGCCAGGCTGATGGTTGCCAGTACAGCGGTGGTGGTGGGAGCCTCTCCTGCCTCCTCAGCAGCACTAAGGATGTCTGACTGCAGTTTAGGCCTGCTCCCCGCTGGCAAGTGGACATCCCCCGAGGGCTGCCGGGCTGCCAGAGGCATGTCTGATCGCCAGTCCCCCGGAGAGCAGGCCTAAGCCAGCAGGTGGTCATCCCCTGAGGGGTCCCAGACTGTGAGAGGGCACAGGCCAGGCTGAGGGACCCCCCTCCTCCCCCTGCCGAGTACACAAATTTTTGTGCACCGGGCCTCTAGTATATATATATATATATGTATATATATTATTCTTAATATATATATTAGTTTTAATATATATTAAAAACATTTAATATGTTTACAAATATTCTTAGCATTTAAATCAAATGCTAATTTGTGGTTTAACAAAATTAGAGTTCCTTTTTGACCCAGTAGTTGCTAAATGTGGAAATCATCTTTGCTTAAAATTAATTCTCCAACCAGTTCTTACTCTCTGAGAATCATTCATTTTTAATAAATTTGGAAAATGCAGTTGTTCAAGCTATTAAAAGACCTGGGTTTTTGGTCATTTTACTTGGAGAACTAATAAAATTTTCTAGTTCTTTATATCTTTTTATATGGCAATTTGAAAGCCACATGTGTTTTAAATTTTGCTAATTCAAATTTTTATTTATGGATGGATCACAATGAATATTTCAGAAATAGTGTTTACTTAAGTTTTAGTTGTAGTACTTAAGAATGCATCATTTTTGAAGATGTTAAGTATGGAATTTGTTCCATGTTATGTTAATTTGAAACAAATCTACAGTAAACAAGTTAAAAAATAAATCATCTCACTGGCATTTTTAGAACTATAACTGCCACTTCAAGCATAGGACAGTTATGTAACTTTTTCTATATAGTGTATTCTCAGAATTTGGTATTCTTATAACATTTTTGCTCTGTATTTTATGGCGATATATAAAAATCCAGCTGCTACAAAGAAAACCCTTGCTTAGAAGTTGTTTATTTGAAACACTTTTACCTGATGTCCGAAACGTTCTTTTATATTCAGTACATCTATGACTGTAGATTTCTTTTTTTTTCTGCTTCAGAGTTTAATTCCAGATAGCTATACTGTGAGAATTTTCTAAAATGGAACAAGGAAAGGGTTTCCTTCATCTGTCACGAAGCAAGCATGTTTTACTAACTCCTGTTAAGCACTAATGTTACGTTATAATTACCTAATTGACATGGTCTTGACATCCAGGAGATACAGGGATATGATTGAGTTGTCAGTGGAACCCAGTGCCCATTCCAGTGCCTAATGCTCTGGGCCTTCAATGTGGATGTTAAAAAATTGTATAAATGGATCTTTTCACAGCTTTATCTTCCTCTTTCTCATGACTCCCCTCTCCCCCAAATATTTCTGTCTCTCCCAATTATTTGCTTCAACTTACTGGCGGTTTTGGCGCATAAATATCGTGTTGCTGTGGAAGAACATGGGCTCTAAAGTTGATGTTAATCGCTCAGATTTGCCTACTGTTTCCACGTCTTAGTTTTCTCACCGGTAAAATGAGAATAATACCCGCCCACAGAGAGGTCACGGGGGAAATTAAGGCAAGCAAAGCTGAGGCTTGTGCCCAGCTTAGTAGAAATGTGGTAAATATTCTACCCTTTTCTTATTTTCACTTGTCATTTTCATTTTTTAAATTAGGAAACTGAGTCCCTGAGAGGTTAAGTGTCTTGCCCAAAATTAAATCCCTATATCTCTAGCCACATTTGTTTAGAGCTCCCTCCAAGGGGCCTGTAGATTCTCAGTTTACTTTCATCTTCCCTACTACTCATTCCAGCTTTCCAACCGCACATTTCTAAAAGCCTCCACTACTCTCAATTCTTTATTTTCCTTTTCAAATTAGCCAGTCATCAAGCCTTAAAATTTTGCCTCTTAAATGTTAATTGGAATTTATTCCCTATTCTGCGTTTCTACCATCGTAGTCCTTCAGCATTTTAGCAAGAGATTTTACTAGTTACCTACCTCTGCCAGAATTACCTTTCTAAAATACCAACCTGATTATATAGAGTCCATATTACTTCACAATTGTGCTTTAACTTACCACACCAGCTTACCTTCTGCTCCCTCCACCCACAAGCCATGCCCTTTCTACACTGATCCCATCAAACCGTTGCTGTTAGATGATAACTGTTCATACCACTATGAGAAAAATTTCCGTCCCTACCAACTTCTATTTACCCTTCAAGACTTTCCTAGTTTACCCAAATAAAATTAGGCATTTAATTCTTAGGTTCCTATAGCACTTCATACCTACTTATATTCTGTTATTTTTCATACATGGTTTAATAGTTTGCTACTGACTTCTCTTCCCACTAATTGGGCAGATGACTTATTCTCTATAAAATGGGGGGAGGGGGTTCTACTACATTAATGAATCTCAACCTGGCTACACATTAGAATCACTCTATCAAGACCAATTGTATCAAAATTTCTATAGATCCTCCTCCTTGCCCTAATCCATCAGGGATTTTTTTTTTTCCTCAAGTGATTATGATATTGTAAGTAAGGTTAAGAATCACTTATACTAGACCTTGGTTCTAAGATACCTTTCAGTTAAAATATTGCTATTCTATGTATTTGCACAGTCTTTTGAAATATAAGAACATTTGAGTAATCAAACCAGGAGTTAGAAAAAAATCGGGGAACAAAAACAAATCTATACTCCATATATATCATTATAAACCCCAAAACAGTGCTATAATTTTATTTGAATCATAATATTAAAGAAATGAAGAGGAAAAAACTAATCTTTTGTATTTATCTACATGTTTACTGTTTCTGATGTTTTTCATTCCTAATATTCAAGTTTCTATATGGTAACACTGCCCTTCAGCCTAAAGAAATTCTTTTAGCATTACTTGTAGCATGTGTTTGCTGGTGACAATTTTGCCTTCACTTAAAAAGGGTATTTTTGTTGGATGTGGAATTCTGGATGTGTAGTTATAAGAAACTCTGGATTCTGTAAGGTTCCCTCTCAGGAGTACTGCTATATTTTAACACACAGTTAACTTTACTGAATTCACTTTTTCAAACACCCTCTTTTCTATGAAATCTCGGTTATATTCTTTTTGCCTTAGTTGGGCTATTGGGAGCCTGCCCTGTATGTGCATAATTTAGGGGTCAACCAGAGGCTTGGGCAGAGTTTATACACAGAATTTAGGGGTTCCTCTTTTGTGGTTCTCTCCTTTCTGGAAACTAAATATAGAGTCAAGAAATCGATCCACATATACATGGTCAGTTGACTTGCAACAAAGGTGCCAAGGCAATTTAGTGAAGAAAAGATTACCTTTTCAATAAATGGTGCTGAGACAATCAGATGTCCTTATGCCAAAAAAGAAAACCAGAAAAGTTTGATTCAGATATCACAACATATATAAAAATTAACCCAAAGTGGATCATAGACTTAAATGTAAAACAAAAACTATAAAATATCTAAAAGAAAACATGAGCTAATCTTTGTGACCTTGGGTTAATCAAAGATTTCCTAGCTTCAACACTAAAAACATGTTTTATAAAGGAAAAAATTGATAAAATTGGACTTCATCAAATTCAAAGCATCTGTTCTTTACAAAACACTATTAAGAGTATAGTAAAATAAGGCATTGACTTGGAGAAAATATTTGCAAATTACATAGCTGATAAAGGACTATTGTTCAGGATATATAAAGAACTTTCAAAATGATAAGAAAATAAACCATCTAATTTTAAATATGAAAATAAAATAACTAAAATAAAAGATTGATCATAATCAAGTGTTGGTTAGAAAGTAGAACTCTCATTCACTGCTGGTGAGAATGTAAAATGGCACAACCACTTTAAAAAACAGGTTGTCAGTTTCTTTAAAATCTGAACATGCAGCTGCCATATGATTTAGCCCTTTCATTCCTAGGTATTTGCCCAAGAGAAGTGAAAGCATGTATCCATATAAATGCTTGTACTAGAGCTCTAGCAGTTTTGGCTTAGTGGATAGTGCATCGGTCCTTGGACTGAAGGGTTCCTTCCGGGTTCAGTTTCGGTCAAGGGCACATACCTCTGTTGCAACTCGATTCCCGGCCCTGACCAGGGCGTGTGCAGGAGGCAACCGGTCGAGGTGTCCCTCACATCAATGTTTCTCTCTGTCTTTATCCCTTCCTTTCTCTCTCTCTCTCTCTCTCTCTCTCTCTCTCTCTCTCTCTCTCTCTCTCTCAAAAAAAATACTTGTATAGGAATGTTCATAGCATCTTTATTTTCTAATAGGTAAAAACTGTAAACAATTCAGTGTCCACCTATACATGAATGAATAAACAAACTGGTATGAAACGCTACTAAGCAGGCAACAGTTTTATCAAATGTTTGCCACTGAATGATACGGACCGCCATCCTTCTAGCTTTCAGCAACAGTTTGTTTTTGCTGCCCACCGCTCAGTTCCTAAGCCAGTGTCACATATTGAGGGTTTTTATCTTGTCTTTGGTGCTTCGATTATTGATTTCTCTGTCAATCAGGTTAATTTGTAGCAGTTAAAATAGATTTTCAAGCCAGACGCTTTTTTATTTTCATCAGCTTTAGTTGACTTTGTCTCATTTTAGGTTGCATTAAAATCTTTAAGTAATGACACCAGTAACTGTAACTTTTCTTTAAACTGTCCAAAATATCATACAAATACTTGCAGCTTTTATTTACCTAGTTGTTAGATGGGAAATATATTGTTCCTGTGTGTTGTACAAGAACCTGAGGTCCAGAGAGGGCAACTGCCGCATAGCAGGGAAACTGAACTAGTACTAAGGGATCCCATTTTAATACTTTTGTGCAAATTGAAGAAAAATAAATGTACCACATACTTACACATTCTTTATTTTGACAGTCTCTTCAACAGACCACATTTAAGAGGTGTCTCGGACTCCCCGTTGCCAGTGACTGGAACACAATGGATCACACAGGGGCACTAGACCCTGAGGATGAATTGGGACCTTTAGCCCATCTTGCTCCAAGTCCTCAAAGTGAAGCTGTTGCCCACGAATTCCAGGAACTCTCCTTGCAGTCCAGTCAGTACTTACCCCCTCTGAATGAACGGAAGAATGGTGAGTTCTTCAGCATGTGCAGTGGGGATTTTGATTTGATTTAGACTTTGTGAGCCCAGATTATTTCTCTTTGGTAGTAATTTTGTTGTTGCTGTTGCCAGTTACATTGGCAGTTTGTCACACAGGAGAGAACCTCATAGGGGAACTTCTTTGTTTTGAGTAATAGGCAGAATTTCACTTTCCATCCAGTTCTTCCATTATTTCCCCATTATCTTTAGTAGCAGCATTCTCTTTGAAAATGAGCTTTAAATGCAACCATTTTAGCACTAGCAGAAAATTTCATGCTAGAATGGTATTGGAAAGTGGCTTTCTCTAGGGAAGATAGATTTGTGGAATTAAATAGGTTCTCCTCCCAATTTCCCCATCTCCAATGTGTTGCACCTTAATTTCAGAATTGGCAGAATTTGCGCTATCTTAATGATCACTAAGAAAACAAGAATGTTTTATTTGAGTATTTTTATTTTAATGAGTTTTAGATATGGCCATATTTTCAGTCTTTGGCTGGCTCATCATTGGATACAAAATGTATATTTTCTATTAATTGGTTATCTGTTCACGAAATTTTCATTGATTACAGAGACATCTCAGAGTTTCCAAAAACACAATACAGTGGGGCCTTGACTTACGAGTTTAATTCATTCCGTGACGGAGCTCGTAACTCAAATTACTCGAATGTCAAATCAAAAAGTGAACGGGTGAGACACGTGATGCTGGGCTGATGTTGTGGCGTTCACTGTGACGTTCGCTGCGCCAACTAGCGGTGGGGTATCTGAAGCTGGCTCGTAACCTGAATTTTAGCTCGCAGCTCAAAGCAAAAAATCAGCTGAGAGACGGCTAGTATCTTGAAAAACTCGTTAGTCGGGACACTCGTAAGTCAAGGCCCCATTGTACTGCCAATTTTTAACGTAAATTAATAGAGATGATATAACATATTCTTAATTCTTAAAACATAAAACTAGCAAATATAAACTATTAAAATTTGCAACCACACTAAATAAGTATGCATAATAAAATGCGGGGTTAAGAATTTCAACTGGATTTACTGTGCTTTCCTCAGTTCTGATGCGTGTTATATTCCCAAATATATTTTTTAATTTAATTTTAAAAGCCAGAAGAGATAAAACTGGTTCTCTATAGAACACTTCCTTGTTATTTATTTTTCTGGGTTCTGAGTATTTCCCAATTCTTTTCATTATTGGCCTTACCTTATTCAGGAAAATGGATAAAAGATAATACACTACTACTAGTATATGTCTTTGGAGTATAACTTGTTCTCCCTTCAATACGATATCTGATACTTGTATTTGATACTTGTTAGGCACAACCCTTGTGCAGTTTAATTGGTATACAGCAATATTTTGGCTAAGGTACTCTCAAAGCCTTCATGAAGCTGTGGATGATGGATGGATGACGGCTTTAGAACCTTCCATCAATTAAAGGCCTAGCTTTATCTTAGTGTCTGAGAGAGAATAACCACATTTTCTGAAACATAACTAAATGTGATCAAACTTACACAGTACACTTGGATCCGTATAATAATGTTCAAATTATTATCTGCAAAAAAAAAGAGGGTTGATTGGTTATAAAATTGCCCTAATACACAGTTGCTCAAGAAGATGGTCATATGTAGCAGAGGCGAGAAGTGAAGTGTGTGAAATAAGTTTATACTCTGGAGATTTACTTGATTCAGCTCACCACATTATCTTATAAGAATGTTCTCTTGAATATGTATGCCTGAATATAAGGTAAACTCAAATACAAGGTGGTCTCCCCTTATAAACTTTTAGGGAGGTTGATGAAATGGTAAAAGTTTTAATTTTTTAATTTAGTTACATATATATAATTCAAGTCACATTTTATGAAGCAGTACAATAATATAGAAGAATTGCTTTAATCCATGCTTATATTTTATAAAACCAACTTGCTCAAACTCTATCCATGAATCTTTGTGGTGTTTTTATCCTCTTTGCATCATCCAATTAGCATGAAAGTCCAGGGTGCATCTTCATTTCTGTCTCTTTTGTTTAAGTTACAGCAGTTGTTGAATGCATGCATAATCTGACATTGAAGATTTTATGTGTAGACCACAGGTGCCATTTACAAAACAGTGGGGCTGCAGTTTTTTGTTTTATTTTCTTGTGTGTGTCTTATGTATTCATGATCTCGATAACATAATTACTCAAGTTTTAATCTGTGATTTACAACATTTTATGGGGCTATAGTTTCTGTTTCTGAATTTAATCCCCTCCCTTTTGTTTTTAGTAGTAATACATTCACAGAGTTTAAAAAGTTAAGGGTACAAATTGGTAAACAGTGAAAAATAGGTCACCCTCCCAATCTTGTCCCTTAGCCATCCAGTTGCTTCCCCTCAAGTAGCAACTGTTGTGTGTTTTTCTGAGAGAATGCTATTTGATTACTTTTTTTAAAGCAGTTTTGAAAGTCTTTGTAACAACATCCAACACTTTAATTTTAAGGTTATAACCTAGGAATAATTAATGTGTTGATTTTTTCCCCACTTTTATTTTTATTCTATTAAGGTATTTCTGTCCTAAAACCAGTTTCTAATGCAATTGATTTAAAACATTTTTTGAATTGAATTTGTTGGGGTGACATCCTATCTAATAAAAGAGAAAATGGTAATTAGCCGTACATCCGCTACCCTTCCCATTGGCTAATCAGGACGATATGCAAATTAACTGCCAGCCAAGATGGCGGTTGGCAGCCAGGCAGCTTGAAGCGAACATGAGGCTTGCTTGCTTCAGTGACGGAGGACTCCAACGTTCCCCGCCTGCCGCTCCCGGCCTCTGAGCTTGCAGTTTGAAACATTGTTACAAATATAGAAGCTAAACAAAACCCCAGAAACCTGCTTTCAGCCAGCCAGGATCTCAGAGCTGGAGTTGAAACAGTGTTTTGATTATAGAATCCAAACAAACCAGATACCTGCTTTCAGCAACGGAGGCCTAAGAGCTGGAGCCAAGCCTCAGAGCTAAAGCTGGCCCAGAATAAAAAAGAAAAAAGAAAAAAAGGAGCGGTTGGGAGCTTCAGTCACCCGCCAGCCTGAAAACAGCCCTCAGCCCCTCACCCAGACTGGCCAGGCACCCCAGTGGGGACCCCCATCCTGAAGGGTGTGTGACCAGCTGCAAACAGCCATCATCCCATCATCCAGGCTGGCCAGGCACCCCAGTGGGGACCCCCACCCTGATCCAGGACACCCTTCAGGGCAAACCAGCCGGCCCCCACCCATGCACCAGGCCTCTATCCTATATAGTAAAAGGGTAATATGCCTCCCAGCACCAGGATCAGCAGGGCCGCGAGGCCTCCCGGCACCGGGATCAGTGTGACGGGGCGGCGCCCCAACTCCCCAATCAGCCCTGCTCTGAGCCCGACCAGGGGCTGCACCTAGGGATTGTGCCTGCCCTCTGCCACCTGGGAGCAGGCCTAAGCCAGCAGGTCGTTCTCTCCCGAGGGGTCCCAGACTGTGAGAGGGCACAGGCCGGGCTGAGGGACCCCCCCTCCCCCCCCGAGTGCACAAATTTTTGTGCACCGGGCCTCTAGTCTATATAATAAAAGGCTAATATGCAAATCGTCTGAATGGCAGAATGATCCGTCACTATGACGTGCACTGACCACCAGGAGGCAGACGCTCAATGCAGGAGCTGCCCCCTGGTGGTCAGTGCGCTCCCACAGCGGGAGTGCCACTTATCCAGAAGTCGGGCTCATGGCTGGCGAGCACAGTGGCAGTGGTGGGAGCCTCTCCTGCCTCCGCAGCAGTCAGACATTCCCCAACTGCTGGGGGCCCAGGCCCGGCTGAAGGACCCCCCACCACCAACAAGTGCACAAATTTCATGCACAAGACCTCTAGTTGGTTAATAAAAATGTATAGGTTTCACATGTACAATTCTGTGACACATCATCTGTATATTGCATTGTGTGTTTACCATCCAAAGTCAGATCTCCTTGCGTCACCATATATTTGACCCCCTTAGCTACCTCTTCCCCAGTCCGCTTTCTCTCTGGTAAGCACCATACTGCTGTCTGTGTCTCTGAGTTTTTGTTTGTTCATTTGTTACTTTCAGTTTTATATCTCACATATGAGTGAAATCATGTGGTTCTTGACTTTTTTTGTCAGACTTATTTTGCTTTGTATGATAGTGTCAAGATCAATCCATGTTGTTACAAATGGCAGTGTTTCATCTTTTCTTATGGCTGAGTATTATCACATTGTATATATGTACCACATCTTCTTTATTCAGTCATCTATAGGACACTTTAGTTGTTTCCATGTGTTGAAATATGCTACAATGAATAATACTGCAATGAACATAGGGGTACATATACCTTTACGAATAAACGTTCTACTCTCTTCATAATTTTTTAGGAACCTCCATATTGTTTTCCATAGCTAATGCATTTTTCTCAAATACTTTTTTGTTTAATATTAAGTAAATGAAAGAGCATCTTAGAATATGAGATACTGTGTAAGGACTCAAATGTAAGAGAATCTTCTTTTTTCTAACAACTGACTTCAGGAAGTTAAAATCCTTACCTTATATTTAGGCATACACTAATTTTAGGTTTATGATACATTAGCCTAATTTGTGTATATATTACAAAGCATAAATGGAATCCTTGTACAGCTATCAGAAATCTAAGTTTTTATTGCAGTTACGTAAGTACTGTAGAACCACATAAATACATATAGATGGGAGAACCATAACTTTTTTACCTTAATGAATTTTTCAAGTTTATTCTTCACTTTTTAGGTCTTCTTAATGCCTTGTTTAAATCATATCATATTCAAAATGTAGGTATTAGCCTAAAAATTAATTAATACAAAATATGGTTAAGATATTTTGAAATAATCAGATTGAGATATTTTCTTGATGGTTGTATTTTATTGTTATTCCTAAGTATTTGAATTTCACGTGTTAGAATTATTTTCTTTTCTGTTGGGGAAAAATGACGACATTTCAATTTGGGCTTAGTGTGTAAAAGGATTATGTCACCAAACATTTTATAAATAAACTTTACTTGAACTTGACATTTAAGTAATGATTCCAGGATCTCCCCTTATTTTTTATTAATATTTATGTTGGCAGTGCTAGTGGAGTGGCAGAATATTCCCACTACTGGACTAAACATGAAAGATGTTTAGTAAAGATAAGCTAGGGTTTCCTTTACCCTTGAAAAGGGTAAAATAATGCTAGTTAGTGGCACTTCAAAAGTAAGGCAACCATTTAGGCAGTTAACTCTTACCAACAAGTGAGTCCTTCATAAAAGAAAGTGGATATACAGAAATGCATAAATAATGTACCTTTACTAAGACAGTGCATACACATGGATGTTGAACTTTGTTTTGACATTTTATACACATTAGACTCATTTTCATGTTTCAGTAATA
Source organism: Myotis nattereri (assembly GCF_964212035.1). Lineage (NCBI taxonomy): Eukaryota > Metazoa > Chordata > Mammalia > Chiroptera > Vespertilionidae > Myotis > Myotis nattereri. The sequence continues at coordinate 91,434,974 of NC_138079.1, read as the reverse complement.
ACACATTGCGGACGGATCATGAGAATTCTCATGTTTTCTGTTCTAAGATTTGTGACTAATCATACTTTAAAAGATATTAGCTTGTAAGAACATGTAATAAATAACTTCAAGATGCAATGGGTATTTAATTTGAAAGTGTGCCTTTAACATTTACGTAAAATGTTTTTTGTCTTCACTCAATAGAAACTTATCTGGCCACTGGGTAAAGCTAGCAATAAAATTACTGGTCCGCAATGTGTTAACATTCCTTTAGATGAGGGAAATCAGTCAGGGGGACAGTTAGTTCTTTTATTGTTTAAACTAGTAGCCCTGCACATGAATCCGTGTGCCAGTAGCTCTCTGCAGGGCCTGGCCGCTCCGTGCCACTGCCCAGAGGCTGTCTGCGGCCCAGAGGCCCATCCGCGCCCCAGCCTAGCCAGAGGCCCATCCATGGCTGGGCGCGGAACGCTCACACTGCCCACTCTCAGTAACTGCCCCCCCGGGACTGGGGGACTCCTACGGGGCTGAGAGGACTGGGCGCCGCCATCTTTGTGACAGAGTGATGGTTAATTTGCATATCACCCTTTTATTAGATAGGCTAGGAAAAGCTCAGGTGCTATAGATTGAGTGTAGCTTTATAAAAGGAGGGAAAGACAAAGTTGATGAAGACAATATACCTGAAAAAGCTGCGGCTCCTTTGCCAGGATCCACACCTAGATGAGACCATGAAGAAGCAGCTTTTCATTCATGAGGCCATTTGCAAGACTAATCTATGCTGGTTGATGAATTAAGTTTTTAAGTCATGGCCAGCAGTATCATAAAGTAAGAGGATATAGATTCCCCTTTTATAAAACTGTTTTGATATTTCAGTACTTTTTGGTATGTCTCTGAAGATGAGGTTCAATCATGTTAACATGGCCACAGATATACCACAGGCCAGCTGTCAGTAGTGTCAAGTACGTGGAAAATAAGCATCTGCCACCTTCCTCTCCCTAAATTAACCGGCTTTTAAAAACTGTATTATTATGAAATAGCATGTTTTAGGCCTCAGTGAAGAGGAGAGACTGTTTGTTATTCTTACTTTAAATTTTGTTATTACTAGTTACTACAGTTGTTAGATTTTTTAACTTTAGTCCCATATTGAAATTTTTTTTCTTAAGGTTTTCATCCATTAAATGTATCACACTGAATAATTTTAGACCATCTCTTGTTCTTAGTAGGAAGAAAATAATTTATTCAAAAGTGTGTTGCACAAGGAAATACATGGTGATTCCAATACGGGATTAATACATTTGCAAACAGTCAGATGAACTTTGCCTCACCCAGCCAAAAAACCTGCCGGCCTTGTACCATAGAAAATAAATGACACGTTTACAGTGGGTCTTTTCTTTTGGTTTTACTTTGAGAACAATTCCCCACTCCTCGTTAACCTGTTAGGCTTACGGGCAGTCCGCAGGTGGTGAGCATTTGTCTTGAGCACAAGCCTGTTCCTTAGAATGCACAGGAGCTGGTATGGCCTACTGGAGATTGGTGAGGGAAGGAGAGGATATACCTGTTTTTCTCTGGAGCAGACAGCCAGGCATAAAATTCTCATCTTTATATATAAAAGCCTAAGTGACCGTTACCACCGAATGACTGGACAACCAGCAGTGGCTATGACGTGCACTGACCCAGACCTTGCTGCTGGGGCCCTGACAGCCCCGAATCTGGTTCACCCGCACCCTGGACCCAGACAGGAAGGAAGAAGGAGCCCAATTCCTTGTGGAATCGGCCTTGCCTTAGCTTGCTGCTGGGGCCAATCTCCTGCAGTCCCTTCCCCAGCAGGCTGCAACCCCTCCCCCCATCAACCCTGACCGCTGGCCAGGCCGAGGGACCCCATCTGTGCATGAATTTGTGCACCAGGCCTCTAGTAGTGTCATAAATGGGAGAGAAATAAAAAACTAAAAAGCCAAGACAGGGAACTATGGATTCTTGCTTTCCCTTTCTATAACTGGAAGTAATAGAAATGAATAATTTTCTATATAATTGTCGTTTGCTTTACTGTTAACATATTTAGGATCTTGAATATTTAAAGTGATTCTCAAAGATATTAATAAATATTCTGATAGATGTAAATGATTTCTTTTTCTGTTTTCAGGAGTTACTTAAGAATATTTACACTTAGAAGATAAATACATTTAAATATTTTCTGTAGTTAGTTTTGAATATTTTTTTGAAAATTAGGCATAAGGACTTATACTAACCACAAGTATAAAGTTTAAAAGCCAACTATGAACCTCTTGACAACTGCAAATGAAGTTCTCGATTAATTGTGGCAGCTCTCATACTGTTTTTGTTAGTGACAATCTATTGAACCTTTCTGAAGGAAAAAAGTTAAATAAGTAGCTTAAAGGTGAGGTGCTGCCTTTCAAAATGGGCTTTATAAAGCCTGCTATTAAATAGCATGTTTTATTTCACAGTGTAAATAAGTACCTGTAACCCTGTCCACCTTCTCTCGCCTACTCTGGGTTTCTTATGTATGTAGTTTTGCTATTACTGAGGATTTAGTTTGCTTCAATGCATTGCTGAATACATCCAAGCAGTGTGTGTGTGTGATGAGAGAGAGAGAGGAGGGTGGGCATTAATTTACAGCCTGCCATTTGTAGCTGGCATGTTCAGAACTAACATAGGTGTGTTTTGGTTATAGCTGAGAGGGTAGATGAAGCTTGCAGCTTCATAAGTGCATCAGCAAGACCATAGGCCCCAGTTATGTAACACCCTGAGGCCTCATTTTGAGTTACCTATTCAGTCTTTAAACTGTGTCATCTTGCAGAAATATCCTTAGAAATTCAGCAATTAACATTTATATTAAAAGTAAGATTTAGAACATAATAATTAGCAGTTTAATCCAACATGAGACAAAATTATCTTAAACTTATAAAAATGTTTGCCTGAAATTTATACAAAGCTTTTCTAGTTACCAGTTTCCTATTTCTCAGGAAGCAATTTTAAAAGGTAACATATAAAATATAAATGATTAGTTAATAAATATTACTCAACTATAATCCCCTAGCTCCTTAGACCTTTTAGGGCTACTTTGAATTGAATAATTAATTTATAGTTGAATAATTGAATCAGACCTTGTGCTGAGCCAAGAGACTTTGTTAAAATTAAGTTAGTGCTTTTTTTTTACTTATGGCAGCCATCTAACCCAACCCAAATCACCTCTTTCTAGCTAAAAAGGAAGAGAAAGGATAGATACAGGGCATGTACTGGGGAAAAAGTGATCCATGATGATTTTTCTTCCTTTGTTATTTTATTTTAAGACATCAGTAATAAAATATTGTTGTGACAGAAAGCAACAAGACAAATATGTTGGAATAACAAATGTATTGGAATTTTCTCTTGGGTTTGTAGTTAATAATCACCCAGACTAATTAGTAAATATCATAGTCAATGTTTTTCTAACTCCTTTAAATAATCCATATTGTTGGCTACCCTCACCTGCTGCCCTCACTATTATTAACAGGAAGTATAGTCTTTTGGGAGTCAGGACTCCAGTCTCCTCTGCTGACTCAGTCTGTGAGCATGGGTAAGTCTCAGAAGCTCTCTGTGTTATGGTATGCTTATTGTAATACCCGTGTGGTAGCTTTCAGCCCATGTGTCTTTCTCTGGCTGCCCTCCCTCATTGCATCATGTGTTCTTATATCGCATTATCACTTGCCTTGTGCTATCCATTGGGCAGCAGAAACAGAAAGAATAGAAGGTAACTTCCATCTCAGTTAACCGATGGAATTTTCCATAGGTAGGAATTAGTAATGTCGCTATTTAATACATTCCTCACAGATATATTATGAAACATACATGCCAGCTCACTCAATTAGTCAGACATTCCTCCGTATTGAAAAGAAAAGAGAAATTGACTAAAATTGTGTTATCCTAAAAAATAATGTATCTAATTTAGAATATGCCATATCTTCCTATTCATTGTTTTCAAGGGTTGGCAAGTATGTGTTAACATTTTTATAATAGCATTAGATTATCAGTTTAAAGACAGTATTTTAGCTTTTTTGTAAGCCCAAATTATTCATGTAATTTTTGGTCATTTATGTTATTACTTTCATTAAGAAAATGTTAATAGTTGGGTGTCTGTTATACCAACTTAAATTTTTGACATATGGCCTCTCTGTTTAATAAAGATATAATAAGAAAAGCAATTGCTTTTTGTAGGCTAAGTTTAAGAACTAACAAATGTTAGAATTAGTCAGCACTCTGCAAATCTGGTATTTATGGCCACAAAATAGGAGACCGTCTTTGACAGAAGCCTAGATTCCAACAGAGCAATTAAGAAGTGTATCAATTGGACTACTTAATCAAACCACATCAGGTCCTATATAAAAGAAAAGTTTACATATCAGAATATTCAGTTCTCCCAAAGTATTAAAAAAATTCAAGAGTAGAAAAAATTTATTGAATGATCATGTTTCAGTTACCTTAAAATAATTCTTAGATTTTAAGCCTCTAGTATAATATTGGCAATTTAAAATTTAGACTGTTCTCATTAAATTGTTGGACACATAGGTCTTTGAAAATAATTCCCTTAACTATATACAGAAAATTAATTTAGAGATGATTCTTACAATAACTGAGAGCAAGGAAAACCTAGTTTTAAGGAGGTCTGCAGAGTCAAGCCTACAGCCTGTTCCATTGCTCTAGGTATGTGGTGTCAGGCCACACAGATCCTGTCTCTCATCTATAAATAAGAATCATGTTAGATGTACCACATAGGTTATTGGGGGTTAAATGAAATAAAGCATTTATAGTAAATAGCACATCACTAGTCCATGTTCCAGTTAGTCAGCATTACATGCTTGATGGAAATGTACCATGAAGAGGCACAGTGATGGAGAGCACCAACTCTGGAGCCACCCTGTGTGAGTCTGGATCCTGGCTAAAACATCACTACTTATGTGAATTTAGACAAATTCAGTTTCTTTTCTTTGCCTCGATTCTTCATCTGCAAAACAGGGATCATGCTAATACCTGCTTCTTAGGGTTGCCATGAGGATCAAATGTGTTCATATAAGTCAAGTATTTAGGACAGTGTGGGCATATATTTAGCACACTATAACTTTTTTATTAGTATGTGTGTTTTGAAAATGCAACATTTTAATTCATACTAAGTGAATATAGTTTTTCAGGTTTCCGCCATGGTGTTTTACAACGTTGTGTTTCTTTCAATAATACTTGTAATTTTGCCGCCATTTTCCACAAGTTCTATTTTTTTTTTAAAAGACGTCAGAATGGCCCTAACCGGTTTGGCTCAGTGGATAGAGCATCAGCCTGTGGACTGAAGGGTCCCAGGTTCGGTTCCAGTCAAGGGCATGTACCTTGGTTGCGGGCACATCCCCAGTAGGGGGTGTGCAGGAGGCAGCTAATCGATGTTTCTCTCTCATCGATTAGTTCTCTATCCTTCTCCCTTCCTCTCTGTGAAAAATCAATAAGATATAAAAAAATAAAAAATAAAATAAAGTCTACTGTTTTAAAAAAAAAGACGTCAGAATGACATGCAATTTTTTAATGCCTCACTGTGTGCCTTCATAACATTTGAAGAGCAACTTACCTGATGAGAGCTGAGAAGGCAAATGTAGTAGGCACTGATTTCCCATGAAGTTCGTCTCTCTTGTTGGTACTGCCAGTTCCCACAATCCTAGCATTCCCTGGGCATCAGTCAGTGTCTACAAGGAATGATTTTCAAATATTAAAGCATGTGAAAAGACAAACAGGCCAAAACTCAGAGCTCTCTAGGGACTATGACCTCCAAAACAGACTCCGTTCTGACATTTTCACAGGCTGCTTGAAGGAATTCCAGCAAGGTCATTCCATTTGGTAAACTCCTAAACAAACGCTCTGTCATCGAGAACTGATTTACAGATTTTTCTCCTTATGTACTTATTCTGAAGGATTAGTATAGTAGATATGGTTGCTGAGACTCTTTCAAGACATTTGATGCATATGATAAGTACTACACTGAAGACTTTTGGTATTTTGAAGTGATAAAACAGTTAATTTGTCATGTTGAAAGAAATTTCTTGCTGTGAGTTGTCTTTTAAATTCTTCTCTTTTTGATTCCAGGAAATCTATATCATAACCATATTACTAAATTAAATTTTTCATTAACACAATTATTTAACAAAGAAATAGACTAAATTCAGAAACGATTTTTTATAAAACAAGCATACATGCAAATATGCATATGATTACTTGTCTCACAATGACCTTTGGAATATGGGAAAACAGAAACAGTTCTAGTGTGGTAGGATAGTCTGTGAAATCTTGGTGTGATGGCAGTCGTTTAGATGAGGCTTTAAAGTTACTGGAGTGAGGGCAGATCTATAAGTTGTTTTCAACTAATCTGAAAATTCTAAAATATTTTACTGTGTATTATTATGTATTTCTTTTTTTAAAAAAAAAAAAGAATATACTCCTAAAAATAAATGAGAAGGTCAGAACCCAAGAGATCTGGAGCCTAGACAGCTTAAGGAAATGGGTAATTAGGACTTATTTGGTTTATAGTTGGCCTTAAATGCTGCAGCCTCATGGTTATCTGAGTCTGAAGTCTATGAGTAGCATGTATGAAGTTCCAGAGGTTGAATACCATTCCTCATTTGAAGGATTGGGTTTATCGGGGAATTTTTATGGTTTATTTCCTACTTTGCATGTTCCCTTTCAATGAGTTAGTCCTGTGGATGAATGTGCAAAGTTTTAGCTATTGAAAGAGTCCTTCCACAGTGAAAAATGTCTTATGATTTGATATCTCATTGTAGGATTATAATATCTTTTGGACAAATTTAAAAATCAAACTCAGGCAAGTATATTGATATATGATCTCAACTAAGCTCAAAATTAGTAGTAAAAATAAAACTCATTTTATTATATATATAATCGATAACTTTTCAGAAACCCAGGATATTTCAGAGGTCTCTTAGTAAAATAAAATGGAAACAAATGTGAAATAATAAGTTGCTTAGTAATTTAGTTACTGAATGTGCTAAAAATTGTGTGGCTCTTGATTGATATAAAAATATATATGATGAAAAATATGAGAAAGTATTACTTTTCTAATAGTATATTTTTCTAACACAGATTTTTCTATCTCTGGCTATTTCTGTTAGCTAGTCTCTTCGTTTTTCAAATAAATGGTATTTGGTTAAATAGCAACTAGCTGATAAATTAGTGAAATCTCTGGTTACATAATTGCGTGCTTGTTTTTTATTTGTGCATAGAAGTAGAGTAGCTGCTTGATTGATTGCTGAATGCCTTCTGAACACTCAACAGAAACAAAATGCTTACACCTTCAAAAAGTTGAAGATTTTATTTGGACACCCAAATATTATAAATTTGTATAATTTTCTAGATAAAGGAATATAAACTTACACCAATCAGATCGAGTTAGGATTAAACAAATTGAAATTTAAAGAAATCTAAGCCCTGGCCAGGTAGCTCAGTTGGTTAGAGTGTCATCCCCACAGACCACGGTTGCATCCCCAGTCAGGACACATACAAGAATCAACCAATGAATGCAGCATATATAGGTGGGACAACAAATTGTTTCTCTCTCTCTCCCTCTCTCTCTCTCTCTCTCTCAAATCAATTTTTAAAAAAAAAATTCAAGAATTTGGTTCTAAACTTTGAATTTTGGAGTTCAGTGGTTTTGGACAATACAATTGGCCCTTGAAGAGCACAGGTTTGAACTGTGCTGGCCCACAATATGTGGATTTTTTCTTTCAATAAATATGTAGTTGGCTCTCTGTGTCCCCAAGTTTCACATCGTGGATTCAACCAGCTATGGATCAAAATTTTCTTTTTTCTTTTTCTTCTTCTTCTTCTTTTTTTTTTTTTATAGATCTTCAGGAGCATATTTATTGCTTTAAAAAACAGCTTTATAAAAGAATCCTTAAAATTTTCTCTCCCCTAGTATGAATCTGCTTTTAATTATTTCATTTCCCCCATTTTTATTGAATTTGTTGGGGTGACATTGCTTAATAAAATTATGCAGGTTTCAGGTGTATAGTTCTATAATACATCAACTGTATATATTATATTGTGTGTTCACCACCCCAAGTTAAGCCTCCTTCTATCACCATTTATCCTCCCTTTATCCTCTTCTGCCTCCACCACTCCCCACCCTTCTTCCCTTCTGGTAATCATCATACTGTTGTCTGTGTCTATGAGGGTTTTTTTTGTTTTGCTTAATCCCTTTACCTTTTTTTACCCAGCCTCCAAACCCTCCCCTCTAACAGCTGTCAGTCTGTTCTCTGTATCTATGAATCTGTTTCTATTTTGTTTGTTAGTTCATTTTGTTCATTAGATTCCTTATGAGTGAAATTATATGGTACTTGTCTTTTTCTGACTGACTTATTTCACTTAGCATAATATTTTCCAGGTCCATCCATGCTGTTGCAAAGGGTAAGCTTTCTTTCTTTTTTTATGGCCAAGTAGTATTCCCTTGTGTAAATATACCATAGCTCTTTTATCCACTCATCTACTGATGGACACTTGGGCTGCTTCCAAATCTTGGCTATTGTAAATAGCACTACAATAAACATAGGGGTGCATATATTCTTTCAAATTAGTGTTTTGGATTTCTATGGATCAAATTTTTCTATCCTCCATTGGGAATCCACAGATACAGAGGGCCAACTTAAGTTATACGTGAATTTTCAACTGCACAGAGTTAGAATCCTTAACCCCCACCTTGTTCAAGGGTCAACTGTACTTTGGTTTTTGTTGTCTTCACCTATTACACTAAAACTATTTAAGGTATACCAGCTCTCTCATAAAAATATGTATATTTCTTAAATGATCATGAGTGTTTTCTGTAGGTCCACTTGGTTTATAAGGCTGTTCAAGTCTTATACATCTTGACTGGTTTTCTTTTTATTTGTACATTCAAGGACTTAAAGAAAGGTATGTTGAAAGCCCCATCTACTATTGCATTTGTTTGTTTCTTCTTTCCGTATTGTTTTTCCTCCCTGTGTTTTGAGACTCTATTACGTGTTCTTGATTAATTGACTTGTTTACATTATGAAATGTTCCTACATCCTTGGTAATGATTCTTCTACTAACGTCCTCTTTGATAGTAATACAGCCGCTCTAAGTTTCTTATGTTGGCATTGCACAATAAATCTTTTCCCTGCTTTTACCCTTAACCCATATCTGTACCTTTATATTAAAGTACAGTTCTTTTAGATGCATAGAAGTGGATCTTTTAAGTCTAATCTAACAATCTGTCTTTCAATTGAAGTGATTGTTTGCATTTACAGTAATTAGTGATATGTCTGGTGTACTAGTTATCTATTTCTGTGTAGCAGCTTCATACCTTAGCAGCTTAACACAGACACATTTATCACCTCACAGTTCCTGTGGGTCTGGAATTCAGGCACAGCTTAGATGGGTACCTCAGGCTCTAGGTTTCTCACAAGCCTGCATTCAGGTGTCAGCCAAGGCTGGGCTTTCATCTCAAGGTTCCACTGGGAAGGATCCACTTCTAAACTTACATTGTTCTTGATGAGATTCTGCTCCTTAGGGCTTTTGGGTCCTCAGTTCCTATCCACATGGGCCTCTCCAACATGACAGTTTACATTAGCAAAGCTAGTAAGAGAAAATTTGCCAGCAAGACAAAATAACATTTCCTCAAAATTGCCCAATTTTTTTAGATCTATCTATAAATAAGGCACTGTCTTTGGTTTTCTGTGTTTCTGTGTATTGCACATTCTTCCCCCTTTCCCATATAGTAGGCCTAGAACCTAAATTGGTAGATAGCCAAGTTAAAGTACTAAATTGTAGCAGTAGAGAGGTTTCGTTTCCTGAGTAGATAAAGGTATTTTACCTCATGAGGTAGGTTTTAATGGTTTCCATTTTATAAGACATATAAACTGAGGCTCACAGAAATTAAATAATGCCAAGGACAAGATGCTAAAAAGGAATAAAGTTTTAAAGATATGCTTGGCTCCAAAGTTACCTCTAAGATTATAAAGAGTACTATTATAATAGGAAAGAGAAGTTTTATTTAGAAGAGGGTTAAAGTAAAGCCTTAAAATCTATTTTAAATAGATTATTGCTTTTACTTTTTATATAAAGTACTTATAAAAACGTATAAATGTAAACACATATAAGACTAAAATTTAAAATGTTAAGATTTTGCTTGAGCAGAATAGTTTTATTTTAAAAGCCAGTTGACAATTAAGATATTTTACAGTCACCACCAACTTCATTGAATTTAACCAACATACACAATGGGTGCTAGATGAAGTTTATTCATTTGGACATTCATGCAAATAAAGACGCACAGGCATGTTCATTCTCTTCTTATGTCATATTTCACTTTGTACTCCTCTCAGATATTGCCATGCTCAGAAAAATTATAGCCAAGCAACTTTGTAATTTAGAAGAGAGAGCTCTAGTCAATGTTGTGTTTCTGTTCATTCTAACCTAGTACTTTTAAAGGTACTCAGCCAAATGAATGAAGAAATTTGATAAGTGCCTCTAGTGAAGATATTCAACTAGTCATTTTGTTCTTTTTAACCTTTAAACATTATTTTTAGATATGCTAGAAAAATTGAGAGCCTAATAAGAGATCATCCTGTTAATAGCAATTTACTTCATAATAAAGTATTTGACATTTAAAGACTAAAGTAAAAACCTACTTTTACTTGTTCTATAAATCAATTATATCTTTTCTATGGAAAAAATAGAAATGGACATTTTTCTCTTTAATTTTTTTCACCAGGGTAACAATTTTTTTACATGTTCCTTTTAATTCCTGAACTTAGAGCAATTTATTAATCTTTTATTTAAGAATCATTTGCAAGTAAGCTACAGGCATGCTTAAATATATCACCATGTATCTTCTAAGAATAAATATATATATATATATATATATAAAGTTATCAGTAGTAAATTTATCACCCTCAAAAGTTAACATTGATTCAGTAGTATATTAAATATACAGCCTATATTCATATTTCCCCACTTCCCCCAATAATGTCCTTCATTTTATTAATTTATATTTTTATTTTTTTATTATGAAAACTATTTTATTAAGGAAATTATGGGCTAGAATGTGTATGTATTTTTTCAGATCTTAATTTAAAAATATTAGCACAGGAGCTGCTATTAAAATTGTCAGTTATACTTTAAAAATATTACTTTGTACATTTATTAGGGAAACAACAGAACTGATTTGTTCAAACTTAGACGGTCTATATTTCATATTTGTGTATACTAGAGTACACTATACTAAAACCTAATATGGTGAATAACTTAGTACATAAAATTGACCAAAATAGCTATATGAAATAATTGTTTTTATATGTCTTCTGAAACTTAGATATTAAGTAAGGTACAATTATATAGTTAGTAACAACACTTTATTTTGCATATGTCTTACTAATTGTGTTATTTATTTGCAAGAACAAATAAGGTAAATTATGGACTGATTATAATAATTCTGGCTTATATAATTTGATTCTAACTTCTTCATCTGAATATACATAGGTTGACTTTTGACAAGTATGCAGACAAATAAGCAGTTTACCCTCCTGAAAGATTGGGCTTTCTAGAATTTAGTCATTATTTTTATTTCTTTAAATTTATCTTTATTGTTGAAAGTATTACTGATGTCCCCTTTTTTTACCCCATTTACCCTTTCTAGCCTGTAACCATCCCCTGCCCCAGGCCTTCACCACATTATTGTCTATGTCCATGGATTATGCATATATGCATACAAGTTCTTTGGTTAATCTATTCCCTCCCACCCCCACCTATCCTCTAAGATTCGTCAGTCTGTTTCATGTTTCTGTGTCTCTGGATCTATTTTGTCCATCAGTTTATTTTGTTCTTTAGATCCCACATATGAGTGAGATCATGTGATAAACTCAAAATGGATAAAAGACTTAAATGTAAGCCATGAAACTATAAAAATCCTAGAAGAAACCTTTGGCAGCAAAATCTCAGACATCTCTCATAGTAATATGTTTGCCAATATACTCCTAAGGCAAGGGAAACAGGAGAAAATAAACAAATGGGACTACATCAAAATAAAAAGCTTCTGCACAGCAAAAGAAAACATCAACAAAATGAAAAGGAGCCCACTGTATGGGAGAACATATTTGCCAATGATACATCTGATAAGAGGTTAATATCCAAAACATATAAGGAACTCATACAATTTAACAAAAGGAAGACAATCCAATAGAAAAATGGGCAAAGGACGTAAACAGACACTTTTCCACAGTGGACATACAATTGGCCAAGAGACATATGAAAAAGTGCTCATAGTCACTGATCATCAGAGAGATGCAAATTAAAATGACAGTGTGATAACACCTCAGACCTGTCAGAAGGACTATTATCAACAAATCAACAAATGACAAGTGCTGGCAAGGGTGTGAAGAAAAGGGAATCCCAGTACACTGCTGGTGGGAATGCAGAGTGGTGTAGCCATTATGAAAAACAGTATGAAGTTTCCTCAAATAATTAAATATGGAACTGCCATTTGACCCAGTGATCCCACTTCTAGGAATATATCTTAAGAGACCCGAAACACCAATCAGTATATATGCACCTCTATGTTTATAGCAACACAATTTACAATATCTAAGGTCTGGAAATAGCCAAGTGCCCATCAGTAGATGAGTGGATAAAAAAGCTGTGTTACATTTACACCATGGGATACTATGCAGCAGTGCAAAAGGATTTTTCACCCTTTGAGACAGCATGGAGGGAACTAGAGAGTATTATGCTTCATTTTAAAAAACACACAAAACTAGGATCTAATCAGATATCACTTAGTACATTTGGTTGTCATATACCTTTATTCTCCTCTAATCTACAACAGTTCCCCTACTTTTTCTTAAAAAAGATGTGATATTTTCATAACATTCTAGTTTTATAACAGAATTCAGAGAAAGGCATAGAGATTTCCCATATACCCTCAGTACATGGGTAGCCTTCCTCATTATCAGCATCATTTACCAGAGTGGCACATATTGTATCAAGGAAGAATCTACATTGACACATCATAATCACTCAAAGTTCATCGTTTACTTTATGGTTGGTTCACTCTTGATGATGTATATTCAGTGGTTTTGGACAAATGTATAATGACATGTATCCATCATTATAATCCCATACAGAATACTTTCACCGCCCTAAAAAAATCCTCTGTGCTTTGCCTGTTCATCTCCTCTCTCCCTATTCCACCCTCCTCCTCCTTCCCAACCTAGCAATCACTGGTCTTTTTATTATCTCCATATTTTGCCTTTTTAAGAATGCCACATAATCGGAATCAGACAATATGTGGCCTTTTCAGATTGGCTTCTTTTAAGGTTCTTCCATGTCTTTTTCGTGGCTTGATAGTTCATTTCCACTTAGTGCTGAGTATTCAATATTCTATTGTCTGATGTAGCGCAGTTTATTCATTCAGCCTACTGAAGGACATGAATTAGTTCCAAGTTTTCATAATTATGAAGAAACCTGCTATAAGTATCTGTTTGCAGGGTTTTGTGTAGACATAGTTTTCAGCTGCTCACGGTAATACCAAGGAGCATGCATGATTATTGCATTGGATGGTAAGAGTATGTTTTGTTTTATAAGAAACTGCCAAACTCTTTCAAAGTGGCTGTACCATTTTGCATTCCCAACCAGTTTTTTAAAAATCTTTCACAGCTTGGCATTTGGAAGAGTCCAGGCCAGTTATTTTGCAAAATCAGTCCAGGTTGGCACTGATATGGTGGGAATATTACATAGGTGACATTGTGTCCTCAGTGAATCACATCAGGAGGCATGTGACAGTTTGTCCCATAATTGGTGATATTCAGTTTGATCAGTTGGTTAAGATAGTATTCCCCTGCCTTGGCCTGTGTTGTGCAGTGGTTAGAGTGTTGGCCTGTGCACCAAAGGTTCTCGGGTTCGATTTCAGGTTAAGGGCACATACCTGAGTTGCAGTTTCTATCCCCAGCCCCAGTCAGAGCAGGTGCAGGAGGCAGCTAGTCGGTGTGTCTCTCTCACATTGATCCTTCTCTCTCCTCGTTACCAACTCCCTCTCTCCCTTCCATTCTCTCTAAAAATCAATGGAAAAATATCCTCAGGTGAGGATGAACAACAACAACAACAAAGAAATTGTTCCCCCTCGCCTCCTATTTCTTTTCAGTAATTGCAGTTAATAATTAATTACAATATAATTAATTACAAAGTAATATGTGGGATCGTACTTTGAGATTGGCTATTCTGCTTTCATCCATGGTCTTAATGATTCTTGCCTAAATAAATTATTGTAAAAGTAATTGGAAATGATGGTTTTCTAATCCTGACATTTCCTTTCTTCCATTTATTAACTGACATGCCTCTGAGGAGAACCTTCTTTTCTAAAGGACGTATCCCTGTGGACTCATATGTTGTTTATTTTTTTATAACTGGAAAGATACTACCCATTATTGTATTTTCATGCACAAATTGTCCCAAATTTGGCCAATGAAAGCCTATTCAATGTGGCTTTTGTTTCCCTTTGACCCATCCCCCTTACATTTTGGTCATTTCAGGATTTCCTTTATGTCTGCATTGCCCAATCCTGAAATTAGTACTTTTTGTAAGGATTCCTGGTTCCTTTAGTGAGGAATAGTTTTTAGAAACCAAGATCTAAGAACTGGATGTGCTTGTTCATTGTTACTTGGATACCATTGCTTCTAGGCCTTTTCAGTAGGCAGAGCTAGAACTTTTTTAAGAAAAAATTATGAATTCCAGCCAGGAATAGCCATGTAGTCTTAAAGAATATGGACAACTAGAAGATTTACATTGTCAGATATCAAGACCTGCTGTAACACTATGGTAGTATAGACAGATAAGCAGTCTCACCAGTGGAACAGAAGAGAGAAATCAGGAATAGACAGTATTATTCAGTCACCTAATTCATTACAAAGGTGACATGTATGTGCACTGGGGATGGGATGGTCTTTTTAAAAAAATTCCTTATTGTTGAAAGTATTACATATGTCTCATTTTTTCTCCATTAACCTCTCCCAGCCTGCTCCTCACCCCTCTACTGTCTGTGTCCATTGGTTATGCTTATGTGCATGCATACAAGTCCTTTGGTTGATCTCTTACCCCCACCCCCCACACACAACCTCCCTCGCCTTCCCTATGAGATTTGATGGTCTGTTCGATGCTTCTATGTCTCTGGATCTGTTTTTGTTCATCAGTTTATGTTGTTCATTATATTCCACAAATGAGTGAGATCATACGATACTTATCTTTCTCCAACTGGCTTATTTCGCTTAGCATAATGCTCTCCAGGTCCAGGATGGTCTTTTTAAATAAATATTCTGGATTAATGTAGTGTCCAGTGGAAAGAAATTTATATAGAATTCATGCCATACCCAAAAAAGTCTAACTATGAAAGAGGTAAAGCACTTTAGGGGAAAACATTTCCATAAACTTGGAGTGGGCAAAAATTTCTTAAATAAGACATAAATAGCACTACTCATAAAGAAAAATCTATATTTAAATTAGTAACTCCTGTGCACCAAAAGACATCAGTGAGAGAGAAAAGGCAACCCTCCAAGTGGAAAGAGATTATTCTTAATGCATATATTTAACAAAAGATTTTTCTTCAGAATATGGGAACAACAGATACAAGCCAATATAAAATAATTGGACAAAAAAGCCTTGGCACAAACTTCACAAAAGTAGAAATACAAATGGTGGGCATATATGGGGCTTTGTATTAATTTGTCATCAGATTAGTGCAAATGAAAACCACACCTACAAGAATGGCTAAAATGAAAAAGAAAACACTGGGTATATCAAGGATATTGAACAATCAGTAGGTATGTAAACTGTGGTAACCATTTTAGAAAATTCTTTTGTATGATTCTAAGTATCAGCAATTCCACTCCTAGATTTTACTCAACAGAAGTGTGTGTGTGTGTGTGTGTGTGTGTGTGTGTGTGTGTGCCGTATAATTAGGTTAATTTGTTTCTGTTCCTATTCAGTTTTAATTTATTCCCCATCCTTATTGTTGCAATGGTAAATGGAATTGTATTTTTCTCTTTCTGAGAGTTCATTATTGGTGCAAAGTCAGAACTATATAAAAAATATAACCAAAAAAGACTCATTCCCTTCTTTTCTTCTCTCCACCCACATAATTTGTTGTTATTGAAATAAATGACAGACTTCATACAGTACTATCATTTTATACTTTCATTATTTTGGATAGACCCAGTTGGAAGAAAGTCAGGTATGACCATTTAAAAAGATATTATTGGGGAGTACTTTAGAAACCCTTTTATTTTTTAAAATTAATTTATTGGGGTGACATTGGTCGACATGATCATACAGATTTCAGGTGTGGGTTTCTATGTTACAACATCTGTATATTGCACCATGTGCCCCCCACCCAAAGTCACATCTTCTGTCACCATTTATTAGGACCCCTTTTCCCCCCGACCCCTTTCTCTTTGGCAACCACCACACTGCTGTTTGTGTTCATGAGTTTCAGTTTTATATACCACATATGAGTGAAATCACCTGGTTTTAGCTTTTTCTGACTGACTTATTTCACCTACCATAATATTTTCAAGATCCATCCATGTTGTTGCAAATGGCAGTATTTCGTCTTTTCTTGTGGCTGAGTAGTATTCCATTGTATATATGTACCACATCTTCTTAAAAAGAATTTTTAAAGAGGTGGCTCAATTTCTCAAATAAAACAAATATTTTAATTTGCAGGGAAATCAATAGTCATTATAGCCTTGACTTCTGTCATTAGCACACTTCCCGATATTTTAGCATTATGTATCAATTTATCTTAGATCTAAGCCAATCTATGTTTTTATTAAATAAGGGTGTTAGTTCACATTTATTTATATGCCACTTGAATGAACAAACCTTAGCCTCTTTTAGTGATTTTTACTAGAAAACAGAATATTAGGAAAAATGGAACACGTACCTATGTTTATCGATGGCTTCTGTGGTGGACATTGCTCTTGAGAATGTGTTGAATCTGTGTGTTAATTTAGGTGAACTGACA
Organism: Myotis nattereri; assembly: GCF_964212035.1. Classification (NCBI taxonomy): domain Eukaryota; kingdom Metazoa; phylum Chordata; class Mammalia; order Chiroptera; family Vespertilionidae; genus Myotis; species Myotis nattereri. The sequence goes on along the minus strand of NC_138079.1, from coordinate 91,417,927 downwards.
TCTTAATTTCAGTTCATCAGTATGATATCTCTCCGTTTGTATAGCCTTTCCTTCATCTCTTTCAGCAGAATTTTCTAGTTTTTAATATAGAGGTCTTGTACATAAATCTGTTTTTGACAGTGTTGTCAATGAAATTGGTTTTTAAATTTTATTTTAGACTCTCTAACTTTATGACCTAAACATTGCTTTCTGCTCTGCTTTGCTGATGATCTTGTAGGCTTCTAATAACCTTTTCTTAACTGTCATTGATGTAGGAAGTTACGTAAAAATCCCTTTTAAAGACATTTTATTCTGTATCAATTCAGATAAGGATTTATTTCTGCCAAAATTCCTAGAAACCTCCCAAAGTGAGTTTATTTGTGCTTATATGTTATGGTCATATGTAAGTGTGTTTGTAGATACGTATATTTTAAAGAAAATAATAGATAACTGTTACATTACATCATTGTCAGTGAATGCATTTTGACTTACCTGGTTTTGTGATTATTGTTTATGAATGTAGCATATATTATTTAAGTGTTGGACTCTGAAATATAAGGGCTACGAATGGGGAAAGTTACAATTTCTTCTCTCAAGGAATAGTCCAACAATTTAATTCATTCCACAACCATTGATAAGGGTCATTGGTGTTATACTTGCTATAGAAACAGAGCAACCGTATATAAAGAAACCCAATAAAAAATCATGTTTTTAAAAAATATTCTTTATCTGATAAAAATAGGGCCTCTATATTATTATTGAATGTATACTGTTTTCTTTATTTTAACTATTTCAATGCTTCACTATGACCCTATGTACAGTCAGTGAACATCTCCCAGCAGCCTTGCCATTTGGGACTGAAATTGCTATCACCAGCACATACATACTTTAGGAAATAAGCTTTTTTTGTGGAGTTTTTTCTTCCCTGATTCATAGTACTAACACCAGACTCTGGATATGAAAAGACTCTGCTTAGGCTCTAGAGCAGGGGTGGGCAACCCCTGGCACGCGTGCCAAATATGGCACGCCAGTAACTTTTGCTGGCACGTGAAACCCTCTCTTATAATCTTCCATTTACAACTGTGAATCTTTGTTCTCAGTGATGAATTTTGTTAAGTCTCGTAATAGGAGTAGCCTGAAGGATGAAAGTAGTAGCTCGTGCATATCTCTGAAGGTCACGAAATATAAACCTGATGTAAAATCTCTGTTATCAGTGATGCAGCAGCAAAAGTCCCACTGATAATATCAAACGGAGTCATAAAGTTTTCTGTCGGACTATCACTGTACATGTATACATTAAAAATTAATGTATTTTTCATCATCATATACTGTATTTTTGTCGCTCAAATAATTTTATTATTTCTTCAAGGTTCTTCACATACGTACACCTTAAGAGATATCAAGTAGGCGTAACATGTTCTCAAAAACTTAGGGTTGGCACGCAGAAGAATTTTGAGTCAGAGATTTTGCTGGTTTTGGCACGCACTCACTAAAAGGTTGCCCACCCCTGCCCTAGAGAGTGTCGCCATCTAGGCTATATGATGCTCATGATGTTCCACACTATTATGAATGTTCTGAAATGCTAATGAACCTCATTTTGAAAAGAATTGATTATTGATGACATTAATATTGTTCTAAGCTACATTTATTTAGCTATCCACACAATTTAGCACTTTACAGATCTCTATGTTCATGAATTTGCCCTGTTATTTTTAAGACTGTTTCTACAGTCTTGGCCAACGTGGTTCAGTGATTAGAGTGTGGGCCCATGCATTCCTATCAGTGGCACGTACCTGGGTTGCAGGTTTGATCCCTGGCCCTGGTTGGGGCATGTGCAAGAGGCAACCAATCGATGTGTCTCTCTCACATTGACCTTCCCTCCTCCTCCCCCTCTCCCTTTTCCTCCCCCTCTCCCTCTTTTCTCCTTCCCTTCTCCTTCCCCTCCCCCTAAAAATCAATGGGAAAATATCCTTGGGTGAGGATTAGTAACAATAACAACAACAAAAAGATTGTTTCTACAGTATTCTAGTTGTCCAGCCTTTTTTTTTCTTGGCTTATTTGAAACTTGTATGTAACCTTATAAAAATAATAAAGATAGACTTTGTCATGTTATTTGCCAAAGATTTTTGTTCTTCCTTGTTAAATATTGTTTATGTGTGGATGTATGTATGAAATCTTCTTAATATAGTTTGAATACACCTCAGACCCTACGTCTTGCTTTTTTTTTTTTTTTAAGTCTTTTTATTTATATTTGTATTCTGTGTATGAGTGGTCTCTACTGTTGTGACTAAGAAAGTGTTTGTCCTTGACAATGCATTAGGTAAGTTTGCCCTGTTTCCTGTTTTCTTTCCTATTTCTCTCTTTGTTAGAAGTTCTCACCCTTCTATTTGAAACTTCCATATGCCTTTATTAACATGTAAGTAAATGTCCTGTAAAGTTTAAAAAAAATTATGATTTCAAAAATAATATTTAGGGAAAAATTTGAAGTCACAGCAAACACAACTCTGGAAAACCATTGTGATCATACACAAATAGCTGATATCAATTTTTATGAGAAGTGTTTTCATTGTCAGTCATTGTTTGCACTGCTCATTCTTGGTTTTGCATTTTCTTTGATCTTTTTTTTACTGCTTAGATACTTAGCCTATTGGCTTTTTAAAAAATAGTTTGATTATTCATTCTAATGGCACTAGTATATACTTATGACAAATTTGTGAGAAAGAAGAAAAGGAGAGCCAGAAACCTGTTTTGGTTTCAAAATGTCACTAATATAAATTTATTTCCCGATTTTTTTTTCAATTTTACATACCTTTTTTGTAAATTTTTTAAAACTTTTGTTGTATACATGGCAACTTAATTCTTGCGTACTACTAGCTCGTGAGTACATCAGTTAACCAGATCCTTACTCTTGGACACTTAAATTGTTTTTATTTTTTAGTTTTTGCCACAGATTAAAATCTTTATACTACCACTTTTGAAATTGTTAAAATACATTTTTAGTTCCATTTTAAAAAATGTCCCTTATTTAGTTCGCTCGGGTAAAGTTTTAAGGTCTATCCTGGCTAAGAGCATGGACTTTGGGACACAGACAGTTCTAAAATTAAGAATTCAAGCTAGTTACCTTACCACTCCTGGCTGCTTCATCTGTAACTGAGATGAAAATATAATAAATGCACCTATATGTTAGGGTTGTTGAGGGAATTAAATGAAATGAAACAAATTTTTTAAAATAGTGTCTTATACATAGTTATGCTAAATAAAAACCTGGAGTAATTGTTGAATTTTTCTATTTTACAGGAATAAAGGAGTTAAAATTAAATTTAGTCTCATTTATATAGTATGTCTCGTATGCCCGCTCCTCTATTCGAGTGGTTCATCAAAATCTGTTTACAGAGTAAATGAGAGAATTTCAGTTTGTGCGATGGCAAAAGTCCTCTTGTTGTAAATTAATTTTGTAGTTAGAAATTCTGGAATGCTTGTTACTCATTTATCATAGGTTTCACTAAAATGGCTTTGTCTGGCATTATAAGACTGCTTTACAAAAATCTGGCTTTGGGGTTGGTAGTATTTTATGTCCTCTGTCCCTCAGATAGTCGAACTAGTTGGGATCCATGTTATATAGAAAAGGTTTTTTTTATCTTGTTAATTATTTTCAAACAGCTTTATTCTTAATGTTTAAATGAGAAATGTCAGGCATAACTTATTTGCCAAAATACATAGAGAATGACGATAGTGTGTACTTTATCAGAGGCATTTCCTAGAACAATATAGAATTACATGAGGTAAGGGAATGCCTATTTTACAGAGTCAGAATATGATTTGCTCACATTTCCCGTGAAATAAATAACTCATTTCTTCTCAATCTTAAATCCATAGAAATGCTTTAAAATTGTTCAGTACTTTCTCAGTAGCTATCTTGCTTTTTATAACAAAGGTATATATTTGCTTGTCTATAATACCTTAACATTTGTTTAAGTGAATTATATACATGTCGTTACATGAGGAGACAGTTTGGATTACTAATTCAAAATAATTTTAATTTAGAAAATATCTTATTAGGGTTTAGTCTTTTTTTCATCATAAATATAATGCATGCTCATTTCACACTTAGACCATTTTTAATACTAATAAATATTAGAAAATCATCACTTTGGCAATTACCAACATAATAATTGTTTTAGGCAAGAATTACCAATGGATACTAAAACTACTGGTGAGAGTTTGATGAGGAAAGTATATTTATGTAATGCCTGAATGTTTTCTCATAGTATTCTTATTAATTACAAAATTTTGCAGAAGGAGAAATAACTTGGCAGTGGAGAAACCCACAAGACATCACCTGAACAATGTGACCCACCTTAACGTCACCAGTATTGGGTCACACTACCATCCTGTGCCATGGGAAGGTACAGCATAGCCTCTGTCGTCTTCCTGCCAGAAGGGCATAGCCCGAATCACGAGGAACCAAGAGATGAGCCAAAATGAGTGTCATTCCACAAAGTAACTGATCTGTACTCTTTTAAAATGTGATAAAAGACAAGAATAAAAGAAGAATGAGGCAACCTGGCCAGTGTGGCTCAGCTGGTTGGAGCATCAGCCTATACACCAAAAGGTTTCAGGTTCAATTCCAGTCAGAGCACATACCCAGGTTGCAGGTTCGATCCCCATTTGGGGCGTGATGGAAGGCAACTGATTGATGTTTCTCTCTCATGTAGACATTTCTCCCTCCCTTCCTCTCTCTATCAGCTCAATAAAAAAACATGTCCTCTGATGAGGATCTATAATAATAAAAGTGTAATATGCTAATTAGAATGGACAGCCGAATGACCTTCGGGACGAAGCCGGGGCTGCGAGGGCCGAGGCAGCCACCGGGGCATTGCAAGGCTGAGCCCCTTCCACGAATTTTCGTGCACCGGGCCTCTAGTTAAAAAATAAAAAGAGAGAGAGACTGAGACTACAGAACAGTTCCATTTTAAAAGAAACTGAGAGACCTGACAGTAAAATGCACCATGTGACCCTGGACTGGATCGTGAAACAGGGAAAACATATTTTTATTTCTTTTGCATTAAAGGATATCATTGGGACAACTGGCATAATTTGAATGAGGTCTGGGATTACTAAATAGTTTTATATCAGTGTTAACTCCAGATTCAAGTAATTGTACTGTGGTTTTATAAGAGAATATTCTTTTTATATATATATATTTTATTGATTTTTTACAGAGAGGAAGGGAGAGAGAGAGTTAGAAACATCGATGAGAGAGAAACATCGATCAGCTGCCTCCTGCACATCTCCTACTGGGGATGTGCCCGCAACCCAGGTACATGCCCTTGACCGGAATCGAACCTGGGACCCTTCAGTCTGCAGGCCGACGCTCTATCCACTGAGCCAAACCGGTTTCGGCGAGAATATTCTTGCTTTTAGAACACACACACCAAAATATTTAGAGGCAAAAAGGCAACCTATCTGCAATTTACTCTCAAATGGTTCAGGGAAAAACATTACATATAGAACTGGAAAGAGCATGATAAAGTAAATATGATTAAGACATTAACATTCATGAAATTTGGATAGAGGATATATAGGAATTCTTTGTACTATTTTTGCAACTTTATTGTAAGTCAGAAATTATTTAAAAATAAAGTTTTTTAAAATTTTAAAAGTTGTCAAACTGTACATGTTAGATCTGTGCAAAGAACCCAGAAAGAGTTTTAAACTTTGTGACTGTAATTCAGCATCTACAACTGTATTCTAAAGAAATATTCCGGAACAAGTGTGTGTGTGTAATGATTTATGTGCAGTGCTATCTACCTATCCCAGAATTAACCATAACAGCAAGCCCAGTAAATATAAATCAACAAGAGAGTAATTAAATTATGGCACATATATAATAATGTATTGTACAGCCAATGAAATAATGACTTCAAAATAAAAAAATAATTATTAGGTGCTTACAAGGAGCCAAAAGAAGTAAAAAGTGATTTTGTTTTCAGAGACATACTTAATAACATGGGGAAAATGTTCATTATAATTGTGAGAGGAGAAAAGGAGTTTGTAAAAATGTATGTTCAATATGGTCCCCATTGTGTTTTCTAAAAATTATATGAATAAAATATATCTGAGCAAATTAGTCTGAGAGGTAGAAGTTATAGTTTACTTACATGCTCTGCTTTTTAACTTTCTGAATTTTAAAAATGGTCTAAATGTAATATGAGCATGCATTATATTTGATTTTTTAAAAAGACCTTTTTAAGTTAAAATCATCTTGAATTGGCAATCGAAACTGTCTCCTCATAATAATGACCTGTATGTAATTCATTTAAACAGATATTATGGTATTATAATTAAAAATAAACAAATATATACCTCTTATAAAAAGAAGCAAGACAGCTATTGACAAAGTACATAACAATTTTAAAGCGTTTCTACAGATTTAAGTTGAGAAGAAATTAGTTATTTCATGAGAACTGTCAGCAAATCATTATATTCTGACTGCAAAATAGGTATTTCCTTACCTCATGTAATTCTGTATTATTCTAGGAAATGCCTCTGGTATAATACACACTATTGTCTTTCTCTTTGTTAATTGGCAAATAAGTTAAGCCTGACATTTCTTGTTTAAACATTAAGAATATAGCTATTTATTAGATGACATTCTACTTTAAGATAAGCTTTCCTTTATGCCCCCTTTATTAATTTACTAGAAGCCCGGTGCATGAAATTCGTGCATGGCGGGGGGGGGGGTCCCCCCTCAGCCCAGCCTGCACCCTCTCCAATCCGGGACCTCTGGCTCCTAACTGCTCACCTGCCTGCCTGGTCGCCCCTAACTGCCCCCCACCAGCATGGTTGCCCCTTACTGCCCCCCCCGCCGGCCTGGTCACCCCCAACAGCCCCCCTCTGCTGGCCTGGTCACCCCCAACTGCCCCCCTTTCAGCCTGGTCGCCCCTCACTGCTCCCCTCTGCCAGCCTGGTCTCCCTTAACTGCACCCACATGCCAACCTGGTCGCCTCCAACTGTCCCCCTCACCCCCCGCCGGCCTGGTTGCTCCTCTGCCCCCCTCTGTCGGCCTGGTCACCCCTCACTGTCCCCCCTGCCCCACACAGCCTGCTGTTCAGTCGTTTGGTCGCCTCTCACTGCCCCCCACCCCCTTGCTGGCCTGGTCGCCCCACGCAGCCTGCTGTTCAATCATTTGGTCATCCCTCACTAACCCCCCTGCTGGCCTGGTTGCCCCACGCAGCCTGCTGCTCAGTCATTTGGTCGACCCTGATTAATCCCCCTGCCGGCCTGGTCACCCCACGCAGCCTGCTGCTCAGTCATTTGGTCATCCCTCACTGCCCCCACTGCCAGCCTGGTCCCCCACACAGCCTGCTGCTCAGTCGTTTGGTCGTCCCTCACTAACCCCCCTGCCGGCTTTGTCACCCCACTCAGCCTGTTCGGGCATCCATTTGGTCATCCATTCGGTTGCAGTGGCCCCTTGCTCTTTATATATAGAGATATTAGTGTGGAATCATGGAGCCTTATTCTATTTATTAGTAAAAAGCACTGTTTACTAATAGTAATTCTGTTATTGTTATTATTTAGTTTGATGCTCAAATTATCTTAGACTCAGCTCCTTCAGGCTGGTTTAGACATACTAGTATATTTTTTTACAAGTTCCCATCATTCTTTGAATACTTACTTGCTTTTTGGCACTGCAAGATGTTCTAGGCTTAGCTTATAATTTTTCCTGCCCTAGCCCTGGAAGCAGCTCTTTCTCCTAGGAAGTATGGTTTGTTTTAGTGGAGTATTTATAAACCTACATCTTGGGAACTAGGTGCATTCATTGCTACTGTTTGTTCATTGCTTCTAGATCCTCTCAGTAGACAGAAATAGGAACTACATATGTTTATTCACATACACGCACATACCTCTATATTATTGTATATATTAAAAACCATGCATCCTTACTGACACCTCTGATTTTCACCCAGCACCACAGGGTTTATTCTAACCTTTTTCTTTTCCCATATTTAGAACTCCCTTCTCTGACAGTGAGGAACCCTGCTTCTATCACCCACAATAGATTTTCCTATGTGTTTAATCCTAGAATATTCAGAAGTTAGTTTCAGAATTGCTAACTCATACCACTCTGAAAAATAAATCTGCTATACTTTAAACAGGTGAATTTTATAGTCTATAAGTTACATCTCAGTAAAACTGTTTAAAAAATATTTGCTAACTGGAGTTGAATATTTGTTTACATTTTCTCTTTAGCCCAAAGTTATATAGTTAAAATATTGTATTCAAAAGTTGGCATGGTTGGTTTTATCCTCTCTTCAGGGTGTCCATGTCATTTATTTGAAAACAGTTGGGTTCATTTGTTGTGTTTTATTCGAGTTTGGACATACCCTTGCAGATTTCATTAATTTGTTTTAGAGCATAGAATATATTAACAAGTTTCTAAAAGTCAAAGCTATATGACAAAAGATGTCCTCAGAGCCCTGGCTGGGTGGCTTGGTTGGTTGAAGTGTGGTCCCATACACCAAAAGGTTCTACCAGATTTGGTCCCAGGTTGGGCACTTACAGGAAGCCCCCAATGTATCTCTCTCTTCCTCTCACTCTAAAAATCAATAAAAAAAAACAAAAACAAAAAAAAAAACATATCCTTAAAAAAAAACACACACAAAAAAACACATATCCTTAAGTGAGGATAAAGAATTTTAAAATGATATCCTCAGAGAGATGTCATTGCCCACCTCTCATGTCCCCTTTCCTTTCCTCATCCTTCCCACCCTGTTTCCCCACACATTAGTTTCTAGATTATCCTTCCCTTCATTTTTCCCCCTCAAATAATCAACTATAAGTATATTTTCTTGGTTTTCCTTCTTTCTTAAACCAGATGTAACATTTACACTGTCTTTCTGTTTGCTTATTTCATTTAACATCAGAAGACCTGTTCATATCAATTCATAGAGATCTTATTTAGTCCTTTTTACAGCTATATGGTATTCCATGGTGTGGATGTACCATAGTTTATTCAACCAATCTCCTGTGTGGGGGCATTTAAATTATTTCCAGTATTTTGCAGTTACAAACAATGCTGTAATAAATAACTTTTGGCAAGTACCATTTTACAATGTTGGAGATATATATTTCAGGTAAATTCTATTTTTCCTTTTTTAAAATTGTTTAGTTATTGAATTTATTGGGGTGACATTAATTAATAAAATTATATAGGTTTCAGGTACACAGTTCTATGATACATCATCTGTATATTGTATTGTGTGTTCACCACCCAAAGTCAAGTCTCCTTCCATCATCTTTTATCCCCCTTTTACTCTCTTCTACTTGCCCCCACCCTCATTTTTCTCTTTTAATCACCATACTGTTGTCTGTGTCTATTGAGGTTTTGTTTTGTCTTGTTTTTGCTTAATCCCTTCACCTTTTTCATCCAGCCCCCCAAACCCTCTTCCCTCTAACAGCTGTCAGTCTGTTGCTGCATCTATGAATTCGTTTCTATTTTGTTTTTCAGCTTATTTTGTTCATTAGATTCCACATATAAGTGAATTCATATGGTACTTGTCTTTCTCTGACTGACTTATTTCAGTTAGCATAATACTCGGGTAAATTCTTAAATATGGGATTGCAGGGTCAAAAGGTTAAATTCGTTTGTAGTTTTGTTAGATATTGCCAAATTTCTCTCCCCAAGGGTTGTACCAGTTTACATTTCAAACAGCAATGTATGAGAATATTTATTTCCCTCAGAGCCTCAGAACAGAATGTGTTGTCACATTTTTTGCCATCTGGTATTTGGTTGTAATTTTAATTGCCTTTCTCTAGCCATGAGGAGGACGATTGAATATTTTTTAATATATGTAGGGGCAATTTCAGAATCTTTTTCTGGAGGAGAGTGTGAATTATGTGTTAATTTCTCTGTCAGGTTTTTAAACTTTTTAATTTTTGAAGTTACTTATGCATTGGGGAAATTAGCCATTTCTCTTCTATGCTTTTGTTTTAACATGGACAGAATTTATCAGTCTTTTCTTTTATTGCTTTGGTTTTGGGGTCCTAGTTAGAAAACTTTTTCCTCTGTCCAGGTTGTATAAGTATCCCATCAATATTTACTTAAAGTCCTATATGATCTAATTTTTTAAAACTTTTTTATCCCTGATCCACTTGAAGTTTATTTTTACCTAATAAGGATCTTTTCCCCTCCCCTACGTGGCACTGTTTTCTCCTATGTTTTCTGGTTTCTCTTGTGTGTGTTTATTTTTTACATATAAACTTAAATATCAACTAATCAAACTCCATTAAAAGGCTTTTTGGTATTTTTATTGAGATTGCATTAAATTGGTAAATAATAGAAAACCAACATTTTTATGATGTGGTATTATTCAAAAACAAGGTCTGTCTTTCTGTCTGTTCAAGCCTACTTTTGCATTTTCCAGGAGTTTTGCACATTTCGTGTTAAGTTTACTCCTGAGTTTTTGTCTTCTTTGCTGCTGTTATTGATGGGGTTCTTGACTATTATCCTTTCTAACTGCTGCTGTTTGTATATCTGAAGACTATTGATTTCTGTTTGTGTTGAATTTATCCTACCTGAAGTTTGCCAGGTTTCTTGACTCTGTAAGTTTGTGTATTTCATAAATTTGGGGAATTTTTAGGCATTCCATTTACAAGTATATTTTCTGTCTCATTCTCCCTCTGCCCTCCTTTTGGAACTCCAATTGCAATAAGATAGACCTGATACCATCCCATGAGTCATTGGGACTCTGTTCTTTGTTTTTTTCTTAATATTTTGTTTTTCTTTAGGCACATAGTTTTTCATTCATTGATATAATGGTTTATGAATTTGAATTTTTCTCTGATTACTGCTTAAAATATATACCATAGATTCTGATTATACAAAAAATTATCTTTTTTCTTTCATTTTTAATTTTTCTTCTTTCCTATGACTTAATAGATGTTACTAATTTTTATATAGTCAGGCCTTTTTTATTTTAATAATTTCTAGTGTTATTACATAAATAGAGTTGTTGGTTTGGTTTTTCTTTCTTTCTTTGAATTATTTTGAGAAATTCTGCTACTCAGTTGCTTTCAGATTTTAGATGCTCGGATAAATAATTCTTTTGCATTAAAATTTTGTAAATAGCAGAGACTATTTCAGAGTTATCATATTACATAAAGGAATTTTTCTGTCTGTTCCTACAAGTACATTGTGTTTCTTTAAACAGATTTGTTGAAGTATAATTGACATACAATAAATGCACATAATTAACTCTTTGCGGTCATATTAAATTTGGACATGGGTATCGTACTGGTTGGAATTAATTTCCATTGAAAGAGCAGTGATACATAACATGCAAGATTATGAAGGATAAATAAGATTTATTAATTCTTTTTTGGAACTACGTCACTACTAGTAGAATCACTACAAACGTTATCACTTTCTACGTCAGAGTCAGTATTGAAGGTGCCAAAATAAAACTCTTCATCGTTACTTTCAGATTCGCAGTACACTTCTTTCGGTAACTTTCTTTTTGCCATTTTGGAGTATTATTTTGAAATATCCTAACAAGTGAGAATGCCTAATTACAGTTAAACGTAATTTGTAAAGCTTTATTTGAAATTCTGCGAAGTATCTCCGAAGCTTGTCGATTTCTTCACTCTCAAAAGGCGACTGACTCGCCACGGTGTTTTGCATGGCGAGTGTGGAACGACCGCGTTTGTTTATATTGAGTTTCGATATCTCCGATTTGTCGGGGCAATGTTTTGGTTCGTGACAAGGTCTCTTAGACACTTAAGAGCTTTCAGAGAAATTATGAACTGATACATGAATGAATAGAGTTAAGATTCGTACAGTTCCTTGCTGTGGTGGCTGAGAGCAGACATACGACCGGAACGGTAAAAAAGCTTTGGTGGCTGAGAGTAGACAAACGACCGCAAAGGGTTAAAGTATTCAACGTTAGGAATTTTTTTCATCACCACAATCAAGATTACATAGTGATTAGACATTTATATAACTTACAGAGTGATCACTCAGTAAGTCAAGTACCCATCTGATACCATAAATAGTTATTACAATAATATTGGCAATCTTTCCTTATTCTGTACTTTACTTGCACATGACTATTTTAATAGCAGATTGTACATCTTAATCCCATTCCCCTTTCTACCTATCCTCACAACCACCCTCCCCTCTTGCAACCATCAGCTTGTTCTTTGCATGTATAAGTTTGTTTCTGTTTTGTGTTTATTTTTTATTGTAGACTACACATATAATACTTGATATATTTTATATGATATTTGTGATATTTGGTTTTTCTCTATATGACATTTCACATAGCAAAATACCCTCTAGGTCAGTGATTTTCAACCTTCATGCTGCAGAATTTTTTAAAACATGCAATACCTGACTATTTAGTCAGGGGAACTGACCTCTTTTCCCTTAGGTTGCCAAACAAAAAAATGACACCAGCCAATACAACAATAGCCATCCATTGTGAATGAATCAAAATTATACCTATTTTTTGTCAGATCAGCTAAAATATACTTTTCGGTGTGCCACAAAATTTTAATAGTTTATGTGTGCCATGAGATGAAAAAGATTAAAAATTGCTGCTCTAGGTTTATCTATGTTGCATAAATGGTAAGATTTCATTCTTCTTTATGGCCAAGTAACATGCGATTATGTTTCTGTACCACTTCCTCTTTGTCCAGTTGTCCATTGATGAGCACTAGGTTGTTTCTATATCTTGGCTATCTATAATAATAAAAGGGTAATATGCTAATTAGACTGACATCATTCTGGACGTCATTCCAGGATGAAGCCAGACCGGAGGAAAGCTCGGGTCCCAGGTGCCTGCCGGCGGGTGGAGCAAAGCCCAGATCCTGGGTGCCTGCCAGTGGCTGGAGGAAAGCTGAGTCCCTGGTGCCAGAGGGAAGCTGGAGCTGGCAGCTGGGGGAAGGAAGGCCTACTCTTGCAAAATGCTGCAGTTAATATGGCAGTGCATATATCTTCAAATTAGTTTTTTTGGATTTCTTCAGATAAATACCCAAAAGTGGGATTGCTGGGTCAAATGGTAGTTCTATTTTTAATATTTTGAATACCTCCATACTGTTTTCCATAGTGGCTGCACCAATTTACAGTCCTACCAACAGTGCATGAGGATTCCCTTTCCTCCGAATCCTTGACAACGTTTGTTAATTTATTTTAGATGATAGCCATTTTGACAGGTATGAAGTGGTATTTTTTCTTCTAGGAGCGTTGTAGTTTTCAGTCTTCCATTTTAGTTGTTAATTCATTTTGAGTTTATTCTTGTACATGGTGTAAAAAAGTAATGTAGTTTCAGTTTTTTTGGATGTATCTGTTGAGTTTTCCCATCTTCATTTATTGAATAAACTACCTTTAACCCATGTTTTTTTCTTGCGTCCTTTGTCATAGATTAATTGATCATATAGGTTTGGGCTTATTTTTTGGGCTGTTTATTTTATTTCATTGGCATATGTATCTGTGTTTATGCCAGTACCTTGCTATTTTAATGACTTGTAGTATAGTTTGCTATCAGGTGGCATGATCCCTTCAACTTCTTTCTTAAGATTGTTTTGTCTATTTAGGATTTTTTTTTTTTTTGTGGTTCCATATAAATTTTAGGATTATTTGTTGTAATTCTGTGAAAAATGCATTTTGATGGAGATTGCATTGAATCTGTAGATTGCTTTGGGTAGTATGTACATTTTAATGATGTTAATGATGAATATGAGCATGATATATCCTTACGTTTATTTGTATCTTCTTCAACTTTTTTTCAATGTCTTATAGTTTTAAGTACAAGTATTTTACCTCCCTGGTTAACTTTATCCCTAGGTATTTTTGATGCAATTGTAAATGGGGTTGTTTTCTTAGTTTCTTCTTCAGATAAACTTGTTATAGTGGTATAAAATGCAACCAGTTCCTGAGTATTAATTTTGTATTCTGCTACTTTACTAAATTCACTTATTCTATTATGTTTTGGTGGAATCTTCACATTTCTCTATATATAGTATCATGTAATCTGCAAATCATGACAGTTGTACTCTTTTTTTCCAATTAGTATGTCTTTTATTTCTTTTTCTTGTCTTGATTGTTGTGGCTAGGACTTCCAATACTATATTGAATAAAAGGGGTGAAAGTGGTCGTCCTTGTCTTGTTCCTGATCTTAAAGAAAAAGCTTTCAGGTTTTCACTATTCAGTATGATGTTAGCTGTGTGTCATAGATGGCCTTCATTATGTTGAGGTATATTTCCTCCATCCCCATGCTGACAGGTTTTTTGTTGTGTGTGTATTGTTGTTTTTTATCATGAATGGTTGTTGGCTTTTGTCTACTGTTTTTTCTGCATTTATTGGTATGATCATATGATTCTTAACCTTTTTTATGTGGTGTATCATGTTAATTGACTTACAAATATTGAACCAACCATGCGTCTCAAGAACAAATATCACTTGATCATGGTATATGATCTTTTTAATGTATTGCTTAATTGCCTTTGCTAATATTTTGTTGGGGATTTTTGCATCTGTGTTCATCTTGGATGTTGGCCTGTTGTTGTTGTTATTAGTAGTAGTAATGTCCTGTCTGGTTTTTGGTATCGGGTTTGGCCTCATAAAATGAGTCTGGGAGCCTTCCCTCCTCTTCAGTTTTTGGAAAGTATTTGAGAAGGGTAGGTATTAATTCCTTTTTGAATGTTTGATAAAGTTCACCTGTAAAGCCATCTGGTCCAGGGGTTTTGTTTATTGGGATGTTGTTGTTTTTTTTAAATTACTGATTTCATTTCATTAGCTGTCAGTCTGTTCAGATTTTCTGTTTCTTCTTGATTTAGTCTTAGAAGATTATATGTTTCTAGGAATTTCTTTCAGGTTGTCCAATTTGTTGGCATATAATTGTATATACTATTTCCTTATAATCGTGTGTATTTCTGTGGCCTTGGTTATCAATTCTCTTTCATTTATGATTTTATTTAGGCCCTCTTTTATCCTTGATGATTCTGGCTGAAGGTTTGCCAATTTTATTTATCTTTTCAAAGAATCCACTCTTGGTTACATTGATCTTTTCTGTTTTTTATTATTTTTAGTATTTCTTTCAATTAAAGTTGACATCCAATATTATTTTATACTAGTAGCCCTGCGCACGAATCCGTGCGCCAGTAGCTTGCCAATAGCTACTGCTGCCCTCCAGTAGCTCTCCACCCGCTGCCCTGCCCTCCTGTAGCTCCCCTCCCCCCGCCCCCTCTCCTACCTTGCTGCCCTGCCCCCTCCTGTAGCTCTCTGCCACCCGCTTGTAGCCAGTAGCTAGCTCACTGCCACCCTTCTGTAGCTCTCCACCCGCTGCCTCGCCCTCCTGTAGCTCCCTCCACCCCCCGCCCCCTCCCTGATCATAGCCTGCTTCCCTGCCCCCCTCCTGTAGCTCTCTGCCGCCCACTTGTAGCTTGCTGCCCCACCTTCCTGCTGATCCATTATCCAGTCATTGTGTGGTCGGTCATTACGTGGTCGGTCATTACACTTCACGGGTGTAACGACCATTTGCATATTACATCTTTATTATATCGGATTAGTTTCAGGTGACACTCATTTTTTTTAGACTCTTTCATTTATTTCCTCTCTAATGTTTATTGTTTCCTTCCTTCTTTTTCTAGTTCCTTTAGTGGTAAGGCTAGATTGTTTATTTCTTGAAGGAAGCGTCTTTTGCTATGAATTTCACTCAGAACTTCTTTGGCTATGTCCCATAGACTTGAGTTGTTATGTTTTCATTTTCATTTGTCTCAAGATATCTTTTGATTTCTTCCTTGATTTCATTGTTGACCCATTCATTGTTTAGTAGCATGTTATTTATTCAGTTTGCTTCTTGTAATTGATTTCTGGTTTCATACCTCTGTAATTGGAGTAGATGCTTGATATCTTTTTTATTTTAAGTCCATCTCTTCTAGTCATTTAAGACCACTGTTTCCTTGTTGATTTTCTGTCCGGATGATCTATTCATTGATGTCAATGGGGTTTTAAATTCCCCCTGTATTACTGTTGACCTCTCCCTTTGTGTCCATCAATATTTGCTTTATATATATTAGGTTCTCCTATGTGGTATATAGATATTTTTGAGAATTATAACCTCTTGTTGAATTGAATCCTTTATCATAATGAAATTCCCTTGTCTCTTGTTACAACCCTTATTTTCAAGTTTATTTTCTCTGACATAAGTATTTCTACTTCAAATTGTTTTTTTGCATTTCCATTTTCATTAAATATCTTTTGTATCCCTTTACTTTCAGTTAGTGTGTGTCTTTCATTCTAAAGTGAGTCTCTTGTAGGCAGCATATGCATCGATCTTATTTTTTAATCCATTTATACTCTGTGTCTTTTGATTGAAGCATCTAGTCCAGGGGTGGGCAAACTTTTTGACTCGAGGGCCACAATGGGTTCTTAAACTGGACCGGAGGGCCGGAACAAAAGCATGGATGGAGTGTTTGTGTGAACTAATATAAATGCAAAGTAAACATCACTACATAAACGGGTACAGTCTTTTTTTTTTTTAGTTTTATTCATTTCAAACGGGCCGGATCCGGCCCGCGGGCCGTAGTTTGCCCACGGCTGATCTAGTCCATTGACATTTAAAGTAATTATTGATAGGTACGTAGTTATTGCCATGTTATTAATTGTTTTCTGATTGTGTTTGTAGTTCTCTGTTCCTTATTCTTTTGCTCTCTTGTATGTTAATAACTTTCTATAGTGTTTTGTTTGGATTTCTTTTTCTTTATTTCTTGTATATATTTTATAGCTTTAGCTTGTGATTACCATGTGCTTCATGTATACTAATCTATGTTTTTGGCAGTCCTGTTTTAAGTTGATGTCCTCTTAAGTTCAAACACATTCTAAAATCACTACAAGTTTTACTCTCCCCTACCACGTTTATATTTTGATCATTATTTTTAATATTTTTTTTGTGTGTGCGCATATTTGTGTGTATCCCTTAATTTATTGTTGCAGTTGCACATGATCTTCCTACTTTTTGCCTTTTAATCTTTATAATAGTTTTACAATGGGTTGACTCACTATTTTTTCTAAGTATGTGACTTTTTCCTGTATTTCTTTCCTATATTTTCTTATTCGTGTCTTGACCTTTTCTTCTTAAAGCCATCCCTTTAATGTTTCTTGTAATACTTGTTTACTGGTAATGAATTCCTTTAGCTTTTTCTTGTGGGAAACTCTTTATCTCTCCTTTGAGTCTAAATGAGAGCCTTGCTGGGTAGAGTAATCTTGGCTGTATGTCTTTGCTTTTCATCACTTTGAATTTTTTTTTTTTAATATTTTTGTTGCCCTAGCTTCGTGGTCAGCAAACTGCGGCTCGCGAGCCACATGCGGCTCTTTGGCCTCTTGAGTATGGCTCTTCCTAAGCCTTAGGAGTACCCTAATTAAGTTAATAACAATGTACCTACCTATATAGTTTAAATTTAAAAAATTTGGCTCTCAAAAGACATTTCAATCGTTGTACTGTTGATATTTGGCTTTGTTGACTAATGAGTTTGCCGACCACTGCCCTAGCTGGTTTGGCTCAGTGGATAAAGCATCAGCCTGCAGACTGAAAGGTCCCAGGTTCGATTCCAGTCAAGGGCACATGCCCGGTTGCAGGCATGATCCCCAGTAGGGAGCGTGCAGGAGGCAGCCAATCAATGATTCTCTGTCATCATTAATGTTTCTATCTCTCCCTCCTTCTCCCTTCCTCTCTGAAATCAATATAAATATATTAAAAAATAAAAATAATAAAATATTTTTGTTGATTTCAGAGAGGAAGGGAGGAGAGATAGAAACATCAATAATGAGAAACATTAATTGGCTCCCTCTGCACGCCCCCTGTTGGGGATCAAGCCCACAACCCAGGCATGTGCCCTCGACCAGAATCAAACCTGGGACCCTTCAGTCTGCAGGCCAATGCTCTAGCCCAGCCGTGGGCAAACTACGGCCTGTGGGCCGGATCCGGCCCGTTTGAAATGAATAAAACTATTGAAAAAAAAAGACCGTACCCTTTTATGTAATGATGTTTACTTTGAATTTATATTAGTTCACACAAACACTCCATCCATGCTTTTGTTCCAGCCCTCCGTTCCAGTTTAAGAACCCATTGTGGCCCTCGAGTCAAAAAGTTTGCCCACCCCTGCTCTAGCCACTAAGCCAAACCAGCTAGGGCACTTGGAATATTTTGTGCAAATCCCTACTAACTTACTAAGTTTCTGTTGATAAATCGACTGACAGTCTTATGGGAGTTCCTTTGTACATAACTAACTGGTTTTCTCCTGCTACTTTTAAGATTCTTACTTTACCTTAAACCTTTGGCATTTTAATTGTGATGTGCCTTGGTGTGTGCCTTCTTGGGTTCATCTTATTTAGAACTCTTTGAGCTTCCTGGACTTGAATATCTATTTCTTCACCAGGTTACAGAAATGTTCAGTCATTTTATCTTCAAGTAGGGTTTTAATCCCTTGCTCTCTATTTTCTCTTTTTGGTACCTATGATGTGAATGTTGTTATGCTTGATGTTGTCCGAGGTCCCTTAAACTATCCTCTTTAAAATGTTTTTTTCTTTTTCCTGTTCCAATGGGGTGTTTTCCAATTTCTTATCTTCTAGATTGCTGATTTGATCCTCTGCTTCATCTAATCTGTTGATTCCCTCTAATGTAGCCTTCATGTTAGTTATATTCTTCATTTCTGACTGGTTCTTATGAATTCTATGTCTTTGTTGAAGTTCTCATTGAGCTCATCTGTTCTTCCGCTATATTCATTGAGCATTCTTATAATCAGTGTTTTGAACTCTCTGTCTAGTAGATTGCTTGTTTCTATTTTGTTTAGTTGTTTTTCTCAAGTACTGTTTTGTTTTTTCCTTTGAGACATGTTACTTTGTCTCTTAATTTTCAATGAGTCCCTGGGTTTGTTTCTGTGTGTTAGGTAGATCTGCTACATCTCCCAATCTTGGCTGATTTGCCTTATGTTAAGTGTAGTGTGGGGCCCAGTGGCAGTCTTTGTGTTCACCTCAGCCAGGAGTTCTGGCAGTTTCCCTTGTGTGCATTGTGTGTGCCCTCCTATTTTAGTTGAGCCTTGATTGCTGTTGGCACATCACTGGGTGGGGTTGACTCTCAGGCTGACTGACTGTGAGGGCTGGCTGTGACAATAGCAGACAAATTCCCACATGGAGGGAATCTTTCTAGCAGGAATCTGATAACAGCCAAGTCCATCCTTCAGGTATGTCATTTGCTGAGCTGGTTGGGTGGTGATCTTCTGTAGGCTCAAGCTGACCACCAGGTGTGTTGATTCTGGAGCCTCTTAGGAGGGCTTCAGTGAAGGCCAAAATGAACTGCCATTTGTGCCCAGGTGGGAGCTACAAAGTGATCTGCAATAGTTTGTTACTTGTACTTTATTTGACGGTGCTTTGGAGAGGCTATGCTGAAAATCAAGGTTGGCCTCCACTAGTGCCAGGCTTCGGACCCTTTGGTGTGTATACCATGATCTGAGCTGAGGCCAGCCACAACTTGTGCCAGGATTTGGTGCTTAATTGAAGCTACGTTCCAAGCAAACACTTATGCCAGGCTTGGAGCCACCTGATGGGAGTTACAGTGCAAGTTGAGACTGGTTGCTGCTTGTGCCAGATTTAGAGCCTCTTAGCAAGTGGTACAGAACACACCGAAACCAGCTGATGCTTGTTTGGGGTTTGTGTACTTTTGAGAGATTTTAAGAAAGTCTGCAGCACGAGCTGAGGCAGGCCATTTGTGTTGAAAAGCCAATGGAAACAGCTTGGGCACATGAGTTGGGTGAGGCCCAGTCTCAAGGAATCACAGGGTAGGACCATGTTATCCAGGTTAATGTTACCCAGGATTTGGCACCCACCTGACCTGCTGGCTGGTTGGGGTGGAGCTCAACAACGGGACAGTGGCACCTACCAGCACCTTCGTCCCCTGAGGGAGTTGCTCTGGCTCCTGCCTCTTGAGCCCTCATCCTGGAGCTAGTCAGTTCAGCTCCTCCCTGTCTATCCCTGGTGCTTTTTTTTTTAGCTGTAGCACAGACCAGTGAGTCCTTGTGCAGGCCCCTCAAGAGGAATACCTGGGACGCCAGCAGCCCTCTGTCTCACTCGATGCAATGCCTGCTGGTTTGCACAGCCAGATTTGTGTGGACTCCTCTTCCCTGCTCTGGGACCCCTCACTCCACAGTCTACTAGATATCCTTCCCTCTTCTTAATCGCCACACCATGTGTGGGACCAGGCCATTTCTCATCGCCTTCCCTTTTACCAGTCCTGTCGTGGCTTCTACTTTATATCCTTAGTTATAGGGTTTCTGTTCAGCTAATCTTCAGGTGGTTCACAATGATGATTGTTCTATAATTTAGTTGTAATTTTGATGTGGTTGTGCGAGGATGCGAGCACAGAGTTTACCTTCTTTGACATCTGGACTGAAAATGACCTAATGTTTGTCCTACCCAGTTCTTAGACCCTATGGCTGATTACTTGGCTGTAATTAGTCACCTGGGGGCAGTTTTTCTATTTCATTATTCCTATTTCAGTATTCCAGTTAAGTGAAACAGTATCTGCAGGGTTCTCTGCATGTATAATCTAATAAGTGAAATTTCAAGTAGTAGAAAGTCATCAAAAAAAAGGTATTCAGTGCCAAACCAAAAAATGGTGAACTTTACCTGCACCCTGCTGCAGCCTTACAGGGTGTGATTGGAAAATGTAGAATATGTGTGTGGTGTTGTGGTCTGTGTGAGTGTGTGTGTGTTTCTTGTAAGAAAACCTCCCAACCTAGGAAACATGCAGTCCTGGAGGATAACAGATAGGGGAGATCATCCAAGAAATGAGTCCTAACAGGCACGACCGTTTGGGAAGTGCCTGTCTTGCTTGTGTTGAGTATTTTAAATGCGTTTTTCCTAATTTTTATAATCACAGAAAACATCTGTTGTTATTTGTGCATTTCTGTAGGTGAGGGAGCCGCAGAGCAGATCTCACAACTGAATTATGTTAACTCTGAAGTTGTGCTCCTTCCATAAGACCATCCTGCCTCTAACCTTCATAAATCTACCTGTTCTGTTATCCATCTGAAATCAAATGACACAGAGCTGCTGAGGATCAAAAGATCCTCAAAAGATTCGCAGAATTTACTTGTAACCTAGAATCCTTATCACAGATGGTGAACATTTATTTTCTCATTGTGGGTTTCCTACATACAGTTCACTCTTATTATCCTATTTTTTCTCAACAAAATAGAAAATATTGGCTTTCCCTCTAGTAGATTCTCAAAGGGGTGAAAATTGGTTCTTGGAGACTAGGCAAAAAAACAAAACAAAACATTTTTTCATGTATAAGGAACATAAACAGACATGTGGTAAATCTGTGGTATTAAAATTTCATGGAACGTGATTAGGAAACAATTATATAAAAAGGAGTCAGGAGATAGGGGACAATAATGTAAAAATGGATGAAACACTATGTAGACAGTTTTTTGTTACAAATGCTGACCTCAGCATCACACTGATCATAACTTAATGATGCGCCTTCCAGGCTTTGCTGGGGGATTTGACCCTCTTAACTCTTCGTTACTCCATTCCATCTCTGCTGAACTTCATGCTGTAGTCATCTCATTTTCTTTTATATTCCATAACTTGGAATTTGAGGAAGACTGTGTTAAAGATATATAATCTAAGGAAAGCTTTTCGTTGTCAGTGTTCTAACCAGTTGCCTGTGTTTATCCTATATAATAAAAGGGTAATACACTAATCGACTGAACGACAGAATGACCGGTCGCTATGATGTGCACTGACCACCAGGGAGCAGATGCTCAACGCAGGAGCTGCCCCCAGCCTACAGGCCCTGAGCGCCCAATAGGGCCCTGCCAGCCAACCTCTTGGTCCCTCCCCTCTTGGTCTGCAGGCTTCGATCACCTGATGGGGAATGGGGAACTGGGGGTGGGTGGCAGTGGTCGCGGACGGCACTAGGCCAAGGCCCCCGCCCCATCGGTCACCCCACACACAGAGGGTGGCTGGTGTCAGGGACGAGGCAGGCAAGCAGGCGGGAATGGCCAACCTCTTGGTCCCTCTCCCCAGCCGCGGGCTCCAATCACCGAAGGCAAACGGGGAACTGGGGGTGGGGTGGCGGTGGGGGACAGGGATGGCTGCTGGCAGCTGGGAAAGATGGCCCTGATCACAGGCCAGGCCTAGGGACCATACTCGTGCATGAATTTTGTGTGCTAGGCCTCTAGTCTATACTAATAAAAGGGTAATATGCTAATTAGACCGGGAGACCTTCCAGACATCCTTCCAGACAAAGCCATAGTGGCAGGGCTAAGGCAGAGGCAGTTGGGGCAATCAGGCCAGGAAGGGAGGGCAGTTGGGGGCGAGTAGGCTGGCGGGGGTGAGGGGGGCAGTTGGTTGCGAGCAGGCCAGCAGGAGGGGCGGTTGGGGGCGATAAGGCCAGCGAGGGGGGGCAGTTGGGGGTGAAAAGGCTAGCGCTGGGGGCAGTTGGGGGCGATCAGGCTGGCGGGGGCAGGGCAGTTGGGGGCAAGCAGGCCAGCGGGGGGGGCAGTTGGGGGTGATCAGGCCAGAAGGGGGTGCAGTTGGGGGCAATCAGGCTGGCAGGAAGAGTGGTTAGGGGCGATCAGGCAGGTAGGCAGGTGAGAGGTTAGGAGCCAGCAGTCCCGGATTGCGAGAGGGATGTCCAACTGCTGGTTTAGGCCCGGTCCCACAGGGATTGGGCCTACACCAGCAGTTGGACATCCTCCAAGGGGTCCTAGATTGGAGAGGGTGCAGGCTGGGCTGAGGGACAACACTCCCCCCGCCCCCCGCATGAATTTCGTGCACCGGGCCACTAGCATGTTTATAAGTAACAATAAAGCTTAGAAATAAAGAACTTGAATGACTTTTTTAAAGCTGATAAAGTGTATTCTGTCATCTCTTGATTATCCATACTAAAGATTTGAACAGGAGCAGACAAATGGCATTGGTCATTTCTGTGTGTGTAGTCAGATTGCTTCAGTTGAGGTATGTGTCATAATGTGATGACCTGACTGAGAATGAGCTGAGATGTATGTTCCTCTGCCTCACCTGCCATTTGCCCCACCACAAAAGAAGTTCTCTGTCAGTCTAAGCAGAGGGTTAATCAGCAAACATCCTATATCAGTGGTTCTCAACCTGTGGGTCGCGACCCCTTTGGGGGTCGAACGACCCTTTCACAGGGGTCGCCTAAGACCATCCTGCATATCAGATATTTACATTACGATTCATAACAGTAGCAAAATTACAGTTATGAAGTAGCAACGAAAATAATTTTATGGTTGGGGGTTACAACATGAGGAACTGTATTTAAAGGGCCAGAAGGTTGAGAACCACTGTCCTATGTAATAAAAGCCCAGTGACCAAACGCAGAACGACTAGAACAACCCGTTGACCAGTTGCTATGACACGCACTCACCACCAGGGGAGCTGCCCCCTGGTGGTCAGTGCATTCCAACAGTGGGAGCACCACTCGGCTGACCGGGATGAGTGGCGCTCTCACAGCGGGAGCAGCCACTCAGAAGGCAGGTCCACAGCCGCTCGGCTGACTAGGATGAGCAGTGCTCACACAATGGGCCAATCCCCACAGGCCACACACCCCCCACCAGTGCACGAATCCCGTGCACCGGGCCTCGTGATAATGATAAAATTCCATTCCTAAAAAACCTTGCCAGAGTCCTATCTCCCATCTTCAAGAGGATGAAGCAAACCCAAGATGGTAATGCCAGTTGTGCTAGGACTGTGTATGTTTTAAGATGATAGGTGATAATAAGCAAAGACTACACACCAAAGTATCAGGCTGTTTGCCCTGCTGTAGTGTTTAGGCAGCAATATTTAATTGCTCAAATCAGTGATACTCCTTCAAAATTGTATTTTCTTAGAAATGGCAGCAAATTTATCCTTCCTCATGAAATAGTGACTTTCATAACTAATTTGTTAATATATCTGAAGTACTATATGTTTGATATCCATGTATTGAAAAACTTTATAAAAAATGGACTTAATAAGATATGCTGTGTGATTTAAAATATAGCGCCCTTTAATCTTCCTTTTTTACAAAAATATTTTCAATTATCAGGATCATTAAATTGGGCTTAGTAATTATTAAATTATTGGGATTTATCATTACAATTTAGTAATTATCTAAATATTTTATAGTGGTATTTATTATGTTAAAACGAGAAAATTAAGGGTCAAATATGTATTTTACTAAAAATATGGTATCCTTAGGAAAAAATTTAGGTGTAACCTAGATTGAAATTTTTCTCCCTAAATACATCCAATTTAATTGACTATGTCTACATAAATTTTATAATATTGTGGCTCACATTGTGTGAAGGAAGCCCCACAGTGTACCCCCATTTGATTCAATGATTGGCTACTCAGAGACCTGTTACAAAGTAGCAAGATGTGGAAGATGGAAGAAAAAGGGCATTGCCTCTCAATGGCAGTGTCAGGAATGCCTCCAGAGAAGTAAGACTCAATATTTAGCAGTCTCTTTGCATTCTGTTACTAATTACTTTATTCATTACTTTTGAAAGTTTTCACATTGGTGAACCTTGCCCATTTGGCGATAGTATAAGGTTTTTCTTTATTGAAGTCCAGCATCATACAGCGATAATCTTTTTTATCAACAGTTCTGTAAGCATATAATAACTCTGCCAAGTTTTAGAGTAGATCCCTTGAGCCAAGTTTGTTTCTGTTCTAATTCCCTGAAGCCTTTCTTGGATTATTCCTAGTCTCCAAGCCATACAGTTTTTCTCACGCTTATTAAATATCTGTAGTGAGAAAATGGACTTGATTTATGGTACTCTTTCATACTAAAACAGCTCTTTTGAGTGTGCATACACACAGACCCTATGGAAGCAAATTTATCATAGCCAAAGTGACTTTAATCACCTATCATTTGCAGTTAAATGTCACTTGTGACAATAGAGACAAATGACACAGAAGTTGCTGTAGCATGTATAGTAAGGAACAAGGGTGGGCCTACTGGAAAGCAGTCCATATGACAACAGTGGGCTTCTCTGACTCAGAGAGAATGCAAGTCTCTTTCTGTCCTTCATTTCTTAACAATCCAGAGACATTATGTGGGGCCGAGCAGGGCAGTGCGGGCAGTGACCTGGCACAGGGCTTCAGAGGCTGTGTGGGATGGGGAGATATCTGCATAGAATTTGGCTACAGCAGTGCCAGTGAGGTGAACAGGATATTCATGTATGGGGTGGCAGAGACCATGGAAGACAGGGTTCTCATTATAGAAAAGGGTTACAAATGTAGAAAAGAGAAAATTAGAGTGAACCTGTGGCTTTGGATTAGAATTGGAGCCATCAGGGTGATGTCATGATTTTTATCCTGTATAATAAAAGGCTAATATGCAAATTGACCAAATGGTGGAATAACTGGTTGCTATGACATGCACTGACCACCAGGGCGCAGACAATGCAGTAGCTGCTCCCTGGTGGTCAGTGCGCTCCCACGGGGGGGAGCGCTGCTCAGCCAGAAGCCAGGCTCAAGGCTGGCGAGTGCAGCAGTGCTAAGGATGTTCAACTCCTGGCTTAGGCCCACTCGCCCTAAGCCATCAGTTGGACATCCCCCAAGGGCTCCCAGACTGCGAAAGGGTGCAGGCCAGGCTGAGGGGGGGACACACACACACACACACCCCCACCTCCAGTGCATGAATTTTGTGCACTGGGCCTCTAGTTGTATATAAATAATGTAGATGTAAATATAGATCTATATTTTACATCTATTAACATCTAGAAATGTAAATATGTGTGTGTGCACACGTACATGTACATGAACTCACAGACATATTCCTAACTAAACCTATGGAGAAGGCTGAGAAGGGAATAGTAACACCCTAATAACTGTGAGCACACCTATCATATAGAGCTTGGTTTCTCAAAAGAGCAGGAAACATAAAAGGTGAGCCTGGAACATCTTGTCCAGAAAGTAAGAAAGTGCTCAAAGAATGATGGGGTCATAACAATAAGAAACTGAAACCAGCTTGATGCTATACCCACTGGCCAAATCTGGAATAATTAGCATCAAAATAAATAATGATAGGACCATGGTATAACCAATTGAATAAAATAGAAATCCATAGCACATCTATATATATAAAAGCCTAAGCAACCATCCAACCAGTAGCTATGACGTGCAATGACCACCAGGGAGTAGACACTCTGACTGGTAGCTATGATGCGCACTGACCACCAGGGGCCGATGCTCAACTCAGGAGCTGCCAAGCTGTGGTGATGCATCCGGAACCAGAGAGGAGGGAGCCTAATTCCGGGGTGCATCGACCGAGAACCGCCCTCTCACGATCCAGGACCCCTCGGGGGATGTTGGAGAGCCAGTTTCGGCCTGATTTCTGCAGGCCAGGCTAAGAGATCCCACCGGTGCGTGAATCTGTGCACTGGACCTCTGGTACTGATATAAAGAAATACCATTAACCAGATAAAGAAAATTCTTATAGTAGGTGTGCCACTAATAATTATAGAAGGAATGATAGAATTTTCAAAATCACCATTTGGCAATCATCATAACCATAAATAATTCAGCCCCATAAAATAATTACGAAGAGGAAAAGCTTTACAATGAAGAAACCTGGCTGATACCATCTTAATCAATCAAAATAAACATTATCAGTTATGAGACAAATTGAATTTGTGTACCACCTGATAGGATACCAAGAATACATCTTTACTTCTGTCTTATTCCTGCCAAATATATTTCTGCCATAACTTGAATCTAATCATGAAGACACATCAGACAAACTCAGATTGAGGGTGATTTTACAAAATAACGTGCCTGTAATCTTCAAAATTCAAGGAAAGAAAAGTGAAGAGAGATGGAAGGGGGAAAAAAACAAAAGAGGCTTGATAATTCAGTGCCCTGGATAATCCTAGTTTGGATCCTTTTGCTATAAAGGATGTTGTTGAGACAACTGGTGAAACTTGAATGGAATCTGTGGATTAGATGGTAGTGATATGTCAATGTTAATTTCCTGATATTGATGGTTATATTATGATTATATACCGTAATATCCTTGTTTGTAGGAATTAATTAGATCACTGAATGTAGAGGGGTATCATGTCAGAGCCCACTCACAGATGGCTTAGTAAAAAATGCTCTGTGAACCTGAAATTATTTCAAATTTTTAAAAATAGCGAAATAAATGTTCTGTCAGGCGTATTCACCACTAAAGAAATTATTTCCTTTCAAAACTATAAAGAAAAGACTTTTTATATAAACCTACAGCAGGACAGAGTGTTTTCTTACTGAGATTTTTTTACATTTATCAGATACAAAAATAATAAACTTGAAAAGAATTCTTGAAAGAGAAGTTTTGGTTTTGTTTGTTTTTTTAACACACAATTCACACGCAGAACACAAAGCTAGTAAAGAATTGGAAAACAACTGATATATCTGTGTAGGTACTCAGGTTTCTAAACTTGGGGCCTAAAATCACCTGAGCAGGATGTAAAAAGCAACATCCTGAAAAAGAGAATGTTGGGGATTATTGTTCCTGGTTCTTTTTACAAGGTAATTAAGAATGTAGGCCCCGGAGCCAAGCTTTCTGTGTGGAGCTCCGCCACTAATTATGAGAACAATCTAGACTTTCTAGGCCTCCCTTTGCTCATCTGTGAATCAGGATAATAATGTTGAATTCACAGGTAAACAGAATAAATGAGATAATACATTCAAAGCACTTAGACTGTGGCTCATTGTAAGTACTAAATACAACTGGCAGCTGCTTTATTATTTCAGGAAAAGTTAAAACGCTTTCATAAACGCCTTCTTTTATATTGGCTTCCTTCTTCCTCACCAGGTGGAGAATTACTAGGAAGCCATCAAAGTTATGTTCTCTGCCGTTAAACCTGTCCCAAGATCAAACTAAAACCTGGAATTGGAGTGTATTCTAGAAGACAGCAGGCATTGCAGTGCAACAGGAAAAAAAAAAATTTGGGCTTTGGAAAACCAGATTTTGGTTAAATTTCAGACCTGCCACATACCAGCTTTTTAACTTTGGTCTTGGTCTGTAAAATGTCTATAATGTACAAATAATCACAGAGACTGATGGGGGTCAAATGAGATCAACTTTGCAAAACTTCTAATAAAAAGACCACCCTAAAAAATGTCTTCAAAAAAGTATGGCTATTATTTTTTTATTATTATTTTATTTATTTACTGCTTTAAAGATGCAGGAGCAGTTAATTTAGAAGAATAAAGGTCTTAGGAGCAGAAATAGGAGCAGAGCATCTGAGGGCATTTTTTAGAATCGTGATAGGCTTGCTGTGGCTGTTTGTTCCTGCAGAGGTTTAGACTACCAACGCTGGGCTTAAATTGCTTCAGAAGGAATTTCACTTGACAAGAAACATGTCATGTGCTGTGTAATCCCATTCTCAAGAGACGCTGGAGCAGGGTAGATAACTATCTTTCTAGAACAGCATGGGTGTCGTGCACACCAGCCTTGGAACCAGGGACAAAGGATAGACTTCATTTAGTTCCTGTCTGTGTTTAAATGGTGAAGAGAATATTGACTTTTCTGGCTGTAAAAATGTAAACCTTTCTTTATCCAACAGAAGGATCATGTTAGAGTGTTTTCTTTTAAAGAGAAAATGTGCCTCCTTTAGAGAACATTTAGTTGTCCATCTAAAATTAGTGACTCTTGGTCATTGATGTAGGACTTCTTTGGAACTCTTGAGTATTACCAAAGGTAGTTTTCCTATTGCACTTTCTTCTGCTTTAATTCATTCACTCAGTCATGCAACAAGTACTTATTGAGAACTGTTATTCCAGGCACTCTGCTAGATGTTGGTTATGGACTTTATGGGAGCTCTTTGTAAAGGAGTATACTTTGAGTCACTAAAAAAATAATATTCTTTTGGCTACAGTTATAGATATATTTTGGGGTGTATGAAAACAGCCTTAACTCCACCTTTGCCCGGAATTGCCGTCCCTAGATTTCCTTCAAGCAGCATCCCTTGTGTGTAGTGGACAGCAGTCTGTGATCTGCAGAGGTGCCCATTGTTGATAGCTCATAAGAAATTTACTTGGGCTGATCTCTGGACGAATCTGTTAAGAAGTAGAAGCTCTCAGTGCCTCTGCTTTTAATACAGGGGAAGAGATTTTTCCTTAGAACAATCATGGCGATGTTAACTCTCTCGGCCGACTAGCGGCGCAGAGGAAGAGTGCTGCTCAGGTCTGAACTAGCGAGGCAGAACGCTGCAGTGACAGGACACGTCCCTATTACAAAGAGCACTGCTTTGCCAGGGAGAGCCGGACGCAGCAAAAAGCACCGCACAAAAGAACTTTGGTAGTGCAGTGCCTGTGTTTTTATCCAGATAGGCTAGTAGCATGTTTATTCAGCGTTGTGCCTCTGCGGAGATAAGACCCGCTTCCTTCAGATGCCCTGGGCTGCTGTTTGTTTAGCTGCAGAACTTAATGAGTAATGAATGTGCTTGTCTGGCTGATAGAAAGTATTTCCACAGGCTGCGGCTGTGTTTATAGAGAGCCAGAGAGCGACCACAGGCAGCAATTTGTCGTCTTAGGTATCAGCAAAGTCTTCTCTTTTAACAACTAGAGGATTTATTTTTAACTGCTTGACTCAGTGTTTGTCAGATGATTCGGACCATCAAACTGCAGATTGAAGTGCCCAGAGCAGGGGAAGCTGGAATGGCAAAGGAAAGGGGCTGGCTGGGAAAAGGGGTGGGATTTCAGCATCACCGTGCCTCCGCAACTCTGCCTCCCAATGTGGGAGAGAGTTTAGGGCTTCCAGCAGCATGAGTGTGTGTGCAGGTCAGGCTGGGAACCAAAGGCTGAGTGATGGCTGCCTTCAGCTGGGTAAAGACATAATTGCCCACTGGTGATTGGGATCTTGTGAGGAGGCGCCCGGCACCCAGGGACCAGAGTATTTTGAGCACCGGTCTCTGCTGATCGGCAAATTGAGCTCTTCTCCTGCTTGATGCTGCCTGTCTCCAGAAGCCTCTCACCATGATCGATAGCTCCAAGAAGCAGCAACAGGGGTTCCCAGAGATTTTAACTGCTGGCGATTTCGAGCCATTAAAAGAAAAGGAATGCCTTGAGGGGAGCAACCAGAAAAGTCTCAAGGAAGGTCAGTGTTTCTGTGGACTGGGCCAAAACTGCCAAATCCCTTTCCCCTCAGCCAGCCTGAGCGTGTCTGTCTGATCACCATGCGTGTCTCTCTCTGTTCCCTGCTGTACCTAACACAGTCTAAGTTGTTTGAAATGAAAGCTTAATGCTGTTCGTGGTAGCACTCTCTAAAGATTCATTAACTGATAGAACTCTAGGGATTTTGCAATAATGTAGTAAGGGGACTTAGGAAGCCAGTCCTCATTTCACTAAAATCCTTCCAGGTTCATTTTGTATGTTTTCTCATGTTCTCCAAATTTTTTTGTCCCCCCTCCCTCCTTAAGAGAGGCCATTTCCTTTTCAATATTATTCAGAACACTGCTTCTTTTATGTTTACAAATACATAATTCCAGGAAACTCAGTTTTTTTCTAATTAGCATGTTTATAGTTTTTAGTGTTTAAAACGAGGAAGGTAGCTAGCTCTTAATTATATCTTTAAATCATTGGTTTAATTGGTTATAATGCATACTGCATTGTTTTGTTTTTAAACACACATTGCAGTTTTGTGGTTTTGTAACAAAGCAGAATAAGCTTAAGAATACTGTCAATTATTGTTAGTGACCACTGTATTAGTTTAAGAAAATGGCCAAAGGTATGGGCATTGCTGACCTGTGTCCTGGCCTACTGTGACAAGACCCGTGCATGGCATGCTTTACCGTAGCAGCTGGAGGTCAAGGGCTATGGTATAAAAAATTCAGCATCTATAGAGAATAAGTTTTTCCTAAATTTGAGATGTGCAGATCATCTATCTCAATACTTGTTTAACCTGAAATTTGATTTTCTAATGTGCTTTGGAAGGAAAAACCCCACAATAACCTCTTTTTCATTTTATCTGCTTTCAGCTCCTGCCATGAGCCACCCCCTCACCTTTCCACTCGCACTTACTCATCTTATACAGACCCAGAGAGTAAATGTAGAGTTATCTGCCTAAGTAGCAGCTTGAGCTTCTTCCAAAAGGATATTCCTCCATTTTTTAAAATTTAAATTCTTTATTGTTTAAAGTATTGCATGTCTCCTTTTCCCCCCTATTGACCTCTCCCCCGTATTCCTCCATTTTTGCTCATTTAGAATATGAGCATGATAGATTGTTGAGATTTAAAAGATAATAATGAGAAACAATAGTTGAACTTGCTAGAGTTGAACTACTTTGGGGTATAGGTAGGAAAACATCTAGATCGAAGCAAATGACACACAATGAGGTATAAATAGCTGTTGCCAAGAACCAAACAATGGGTTGCCTCTGCTTGTGCACAGCAGGCCTTACTGTAAGTCATTATAGAAGCAATACCGGTGGAGTTTTTAGGAGACATTCTGGAGACTCACTAAGGGAAACGTAAAATTTTTTAATCGTTCACTTAAAAAAAAAAAGTTAAGAATGCTCTATTTAAAACAATTTTTGTGCTACTTGAAAAACTGAGAAAGGAGAGGAAAATGGAATAGGAAAAAATAAAAAGATGTCGCAACAGCAGAATATGATAAAGGAGCATAGAAAGCAAGGATTAAAAATACAGGGGAATTATCAACAGGAACAGCAAAGTAGAGTTGAGATATTGCATAATGTATGGATTGTTTCCCTAACAGTTGTGACCATGTGTGATAGCATGATGTCAAAAGAGCAAGAGCATGGACTCTCAAGTGAGATACATACTTGGGGTCAAACCCAGGCATACCATTTTCTCGCTCTGTGACCCTGGACAAGTTTTGTGCAATGAGGAGAAACAATATTTACTTCATAATGTTTTTATAAGATGCCTGGTTTAATGCCAGCTTTTCATCCCTCTTCTGATATTTTTTAACCCTTTGTTATTTTTCCCTTCCATTTAAAATTAAATTTTTGGGATCCTATATACATTGACAAAATACAGAAGTATTCTATACTTACTGTCATGTAAATTCATGGATATAAAGAGGTAAGGGGAGAGAACTTCCATATTTTAAAACACTCCACAGGAAGATTGGATGATAAAATTCACCTGTCTCACCACAGTTGCACTGAACTGGGTTTTGCTTTATATTTCAGCAGACTGTATTTCTACTCATTTTCTGGTACAGATAGTGCTGAGGGCAAAAAAGCATAGAGAGATGCTGAGGGTGATTTGTTACTGGAGTAGTATGAAAATACTTTGGTTCCCATGCAAGGTTGAACTGGTGGAATTTAGTGTGTCGCAGTTACTACCTACGGATGAACACAAATGGTCAGCTTATCAGACTCGTAGAATAAAACAAGAAACAAGCCACTGCAGAGCTTCATCTGTTTTTAAGCATGGAGTCAGACGTCACTTGTATTAATCCATACAAATTGGCTACAGTTGTTCAAACACTAAAACGCCCTAGTCCCGTGGTCGGCAAACCACGGCTCGCAAGCCACATGTGGCTCTTTAGCCCCTTCAGTGTGGCTCTTCCACAAAATACCACGTGCAGGCGCATGTACAGTGTGATTGAAACTTCGTGGCCCATGCGCAGAAGTCAGTTTTCTGCCTGGGCAAATCTATTTTGAAGAAGTACTGTTAATATTTGGCTCTGTTGACTAATGAGTTTACCGACCACTGCCCTAGTTTAATTAGATCCTATGCTGTTTTGTCAAAAGAGACAAATATGTGACTGTCAGTAATGTCTAATGGTTCATGCCTCATCTGTTAAGGAGACACACAAAATACTATATTTTACATCAAGAGTGTTTGGTTTTCCATTCGTTTTTGGCAAGTTGGTTTTTGGTTTTGTTTTTATGAAAGAACAACCTTTGGGATTATTGTTAATGTCTGGATCGTAAGTTTCTAGGTAATGAAGAAAGGATAAATTTGGGTCCATTTAGTTCTAATCAGAGACACAGCTTGGTCTCATTGGTGTTTCTGACATGTGTCTACTGTAGGGATTAGAGGTCCACTCTGCTTCTCAAGTTGTTGGTCTACTTCTTGTTTATATTGGGATATTTTGGAATTCTTATTATTGCTGAGAGTACTAGTTAGCTGAAATAATTATGGGGGTGGGGGGAGAACAGACTTTGTCAGCAGCAATCATATGTTTTAAGAGTTTGTGTGACACTTTAACAGAAAATTTAGTAATGTCTATTGAAAATGTTTGTGTGTACTGCCAATGAGTAGTTGTCCTCACATGCCAGAGAATTGTTTGGATAATAAAGCATATCACCTCATACTTTTGCTAATGCTTGTATAAGCTTTTTTATAACTATATCAACCCATGTGTGTAGTTGGAGAATTTAATTGTTTTTTGCTTTAGCAATAAATGTCATGAATTCTAATCAAATTCAAAAAGGAAATTTTCCCTAGGAAAATTTAGAATTTCTTAACTTTTGTCAGGGCAGCATTAGGGATTCTTAACTTTTGCCTTATCAACAGAAGGGTTAGAACATTTTCAAATAATGTTCACCATGGATGAGATTTAAATTTAATTTCTGGTTCTACAGCTAAAGAAGGATATTACAAATCATTGACTTGACAACTTGAGAATCAATAATTATGACTTTTGAGGGAAATCAAATAAATTGAGATGATTTAATTCAGATAAGTGGTTTAATATAACTCATTAAGATATTGAATTATAATACCAATGCTACCAGCTAGTTATATCCCATATTTATCAAGACAAAATGGTAGCAAATAGAAGAATTAGCATTCAATAGAAGAATTAGCATTTAATGGTAAAAATGAAATACCACAGAAAGAGAACTGGGTTGTGAATTAATTACCTGGACTAAAGTAACTTGCATTCAGTGTTTTTTAACCAACCAAAGTGATTTCTTGCTCAAAACATAGTCCAAGGTGGATTGGACAGCTTAGTCAACTGTCCTCCAACAAGTGACTTGGGGACCTGGGCCTCTTTCATTGTGTGGCTCCGTCATGGAGGTGGAGGGAGGAGGTACAGATTTGGAGGATCACATTCCTAATCTGGCACAGGCTAATAACAGTTAATAACAGTTGAGATAACATCTGTAAAAGTTTGTGGTACAGTGTGTAGTAGACAGTGTAGTAGATTAATGTGGTATACTGGGACATGGCTATAGTAGATCTATTTATGGAAAAATGCACCTTTGTCTGACATTATTATGAGTAATCCCACCTGAGGAAATAGATTAAATAAGTACTTATATTGAATCACCAAAATTTTTTTAAGTGATGGAAATCATCTCAGACATACTCTACCTGTGCTGTCCTTTAGCCACATGTGGTTATTTAAATTTAAAATAATTAAAATGAAACAGAATTTTCAAAAATTTAGCTCCTTAATTACTAGTACATGAGCCACATTTGAACTACTCAGTAGCCATATGTGGTTAGTGGCTACTATGCTGAACAGTGCAGACTGTAAAACATTTCCATCACTGCAGGAAACACTGTTGGACAGCACTGCTCCCCCTCCATGCCTTTGCTCACAACATTCTTCTCACCCCAGTTTGCAGGTCCAAAGTGTCTTTAAACCTAATCCTCATGCCATTTCCTAAAGAAAGTCACTTGATCCTGTCAGTTAAAAAATAATTTCTTCTCTCTTGTATATTCCTGTTAACTTGATCTGCATCTCTCTCCTTAAAGATTTCACCATTGCCACTATGATATATATCTGTACTATCTTCATTATTAGACCATAGTATCTCTTGGAGGTAGAATCATTATTTGGATCATTTACTACCTCACCCCCTTGTCCTGCATCTCATTGACACATTATTATTATGCAGCAATTATTTAAAGAGTATTTATATACAGCCCTGCCTCTTAAACAATGTAATTTGAACTATTACCTTCAGATATAATTTATAATTCAATTATAAGATCATGGCTAGCCCAAAATATAATGTATTGGTGTCTTGAGGCATTGTGTACAAAATATTTGCCCATGCATAGAATGATCCCTGAATCATTACTAGATTACTAGAACTATTATTTATTGTTTGATTTTTGTCATCTGCCACTTCTAGCTGCTCTCCCTTTTCTGATTTGCTGCTTCTAATCTTCTTTAAATTAAGCAGCAAATTAACAAAATGTAATAGTTGAATCCTGATTCTGTTGTTTATTCAACTGCTATGTATTGAACCATAGCAGAGAAACAATCAAATAGGCAGTTGAAATAAGGCACATTACACATGAATTTTACAACATCTATTTTGATTTCTCTGGGAATTTCTTCTTTCTTTGTTTTCTGCCAGTGTTCTACACAATTGAAAGTGTCATACAAGCGAGGTATCACTAAATTAATGTGTGTTTTTTTAAGTAAATTTGAAAAGTAAATTATGGTCTTTAAAATGAACTAGAGGCCTGGTACACGGATTCAAGCACTGGTCGGGTGTGTGGCCTGCAGGGATCAGCCTGCTGTGGGAGTACCGCTTATCCCGGTCAGCCAAGTGGCACTCCCACTGTGGGAGTGCACTGACCACCAGGGGGCAGCTCCTGCATCAAGTGTCTGCCCCCTGGTGGTCAGTGCGTGTCATAGCGACTGGCTGACCAGCTGTTCTGGTCGTTCCGCTGTTTGGTCACTGGGCTTTTATATATATATAGATTCCTCTCCCCAGAATGTGATTCAGCGTTTCTTTAAAAAACCAGTGCGTGCTACTTTTGAGATGAAATTATATAATTTAGTTTTTTATTAGAAATAATTTCATTTGAGTGCTTCTACATAGCATCATGCCAGAAGTTGTAAACCTCTTTTAGCCACAACACTCAGGGAGCTCAAAGCCTAAAAATCAAGAAACTAAATGGTAATATAGGAGTAAAAATATGCACACACATAAAGGAGGTACAAAAGAGAACCATGTCTCCTTTGGTCCAAATGCGATTGCCAACTGTGAGGGCCAGCCTGTCTCTTGTGTTTGAGAACTGTAGTCATCTACACTCTTGATGTCACCAGTGGGCAGGCCCCTTCCTACTTCCATGAAACATATTCCTCCAGGGTTTCCTATCTCAACTAATGGCACCTCTGTCTACCCATTGGCTCACACCAGAAACCTGAGTGAGAGTGACCTCCTCCTCCTCACCAAATCCTATTTCCAAATCTGTCAGTTCTACCTCAAAAACTATTTATCCACAACACTGTTCAACCACAGGTACCACCCTTCCTCAGATAGTCTTTTTTGTTTGTTTAGTTTTAAAAATATAATTGACAGCATATAATAAGTTTAAGGCATGCAGCATAATGATTTGACTTACATATATCATGAAATTAGTACCATGATAAGTTTAGTTAGTATTCATCCTCTCATGTAGATATTAAATAAAAGGAAAGAGTCTTTATAGAAATCTTTACTCAAGTAGAGATAGACCTGCAGCTGATTCCTCCCCACCCACTCACCCTCTTTACTGAGGCCCTGCCTCTGTCTCAGAAGCATGTGGTACTCCTCTCTCCCTCTGTTATTCTCTCCCAGAATGCCTCTCCCCGCCCATCCCTCCCCCAACCCCCCACTCCATTAGCCTGAACTGCAACTCACCCTTCCACCTGCGTCATCATGCATGGTTGCTATGATATTAGGATAGCACACAAGTTATGACAGTTTTGGGTTCTCTTTATGTTTTGGTGGACAGACTGGCGTGCGTGTGCACGTGTGTGTGTGTGTGTGTGTGTGTGTGTGTGTATCCATGCAGGTGGATTCATATAGCATATGAATGGCTATATGTAGACATGCATGTGCGCATGTGTGTGTGTCCCACTCCTAAATCTACCAAATGGGAAGAAGGACCAGGATACTGGGCCAGGATGAAGTGACCTAAAGAGAATAGCATGTACTTTCTATAATGGGAAAAATTGGAGGTAAAGAACATTCTGTTATTTTCCTGTTTCATTGTTAATTGTCCTTTTGTTCAAGGAGCCTCCCTTAGGAATTTACATCAAGACATTTCAGAATCTTTTACACAACATACATTTTCCCATTTCAGAGGAATTAGGAAGGAATTCAGGGAGCTCGCAGCCAAAACTTATCATGGTAATAATTTCAGAGGAATTAACTTATAAGCACCTCTACCTAGAGCCGTACACTGAAATTGTAATATAGTGGTAGAATGTAGAATTTCTGATTGCCCCCAAATAAGAAACATAAACATCTCGTTTTAGAGCCATATAGGGTAAGAAATTAGAAGTTCAGGTACAGAACCAGCCTGTTACTACAAATTAAATATTGTCAGATAAAATAAATCAAATATTGTTTTAACCTCTGTACATTGCTGGTGATCAGACACTTAAGTGGATGATTTTGCTTTTGAAGTGTTTGTGTTGTTATACTTCAATTTATCCCACTGTGTACTTTATTTTCACTACTTTTTAACCAAATGAGATTTTTTAAAGTGCATACATGTACATGTATAATACCTTTCTATATGTTGCGACAGGCTAATGTTATCCCTGCCATTCTGTACCAGGCCCCTGGCTTGACATCACGTTGTCATACCACGAGAAGCATACTTAAATTCATTCCAATGTTTGACAAAAAGGAGAAGGGAATTTGTGTGAAGGTATGATCAGTTTAAAGAAACATGCCCCATTTTTAGCAGTCTGTTTCCATGGCAACAGAAGCAGCAGCCAACCGGAGTTATCAAAGTGCCTGTAAATTTCCAAGGCACAGTGTTGAAAACATTGTCTTCCTGACCTCATGCTGCAGATTAATGCAGGAAACCTACAGTGTGTTAGCCTAGACTGTCCGCATTTACTTTTTACTTCATTTTTGCTCTTCAATTCCTAATAGAGGGTAAAAGCTACATTCTAAACAATGACATCCTTACCAGCAAGGGTCAGTCGGTGGTTTAGAATTCTTCAGTTTGTACCACCTGCCTCTTCCCCCACAGGACAAACCACCATTTTATTTTTGGCCTCTTGCTTTCCATTTTCTAAAATTACTTCAAGAACCTTATTTTTTTAATTGGCAAATTAGACCCCTAAAAAATACAGCCAGTCTGTAATCTTTGGCTGCCACTTTTTATCATCTATGAGAGTACTTAGTGTTTTTCTCTTCTTTAATGCAGCATGAATTTCACATTAATTGTAAGTAGAGATGAAAAGAAATTAGTATCTACCAGTTTTTCGTGGTGCCCTTTACTCCTTTTCCCTTCACTTGCCCTTTTTAGCCTTCTTGTACCCTTCAGAACAATGTAATTAAATTTTGTCTTCTGTCCTACAACCAACATCAATTCAAAAATACCCCAAGCCTCAAATTGATAAAACAAAGCAAAACAGCATTGGTTCTGCCCCATGATAATCACTTGCCCATAGAAAATCCTCTTGGTGATTTATTCTTAAATTTGGCATAGTATTCTCTTTCCTTAGAAAACAGTAACTTAATTATATACCAAGTATACCATGCAAATTGAGTAAAACATGTTTATTAAAACTTCTATATGGTGAGCATTGTAGAAAGTGCTACAATATAGGAAGAGGGCTAGAAGCGAAATAGAGGCCAGAAAAAAACAACAAAACCTAGAATTCAGTATGACCAGGAATATATAATATAGTTGTTATTGTAGTTATCAAATCATTAAAAGATAAAGACACCATTTGTGGTTAATGGAATTATGGTGGTGAGAGGGAGGGTGGGTGAGAAATAAGAAAATCTAATTACTGTGTAATTAGTTTCTTAAAGTCTTTTCTAGCAATTTATCTTTTGTAAATTAAAGTAAAATTCACATAACATAAAATTAACCATTTTAAAATAAAGTAATTCAGAGACATCTAACGTATTCACAGTGCTGTGCAACCACACTTCTCTCTAGTTTCAAAACATTTTCATCACCCCAAAAGAAAACCCTGTAACCATTAAACATTTACCCCCATGCTCTTTTCTCCCCGATCCTGGTAACCAACAATCTGAGCTCTCTGGGTTTACCAGGTCTGGATATGGATATTTCACATTTCTGGAATCCTATAATATGTGATCTTTTGTGGCTGATTTTTTACACATAGCATAATTTTTCTCAGGTTCTTCTGTGTTGTAGCATATACCAGTATTTCATTTCTTTTTATGGCTGAATAGTATTTCATTGTATGGATAGATCACATTTTGTTTATTCATGCATCTGTTGATCTTTTCCCACCTTTTGTCCTGTTTCCATGTGTTTCGCTATTGTGAATAGTGCTGCTGCGAACATGTGTGTACATGTATGTGTTTGAGTGCCCGATTTCAATAATTTTCAGTTCACCTAGAAGTGGAATTGCTGGACTACAGCTGTTCTTAACTAAAATCTGTATATATAGAAACCTAAGCGACCAAATGACTGTTCAACTGGTCACTATGACGTGCACTGACCACCAGGAGGCAGACGCTCAATGCAGGAGCTGCCCCCTGGTGGTCAGTGTGCTCCCACAGCAGGAGTGCCGCTCAGCTGACAGCCCATCCAGGCCACCCACCAGCCCTGTTGCAGCCACTCACTCCCTCAGTAGTCCTGCAGGTTCAATCTCTGGAAAACGGGCCAGACACCGATGGACCAGCGCCGCCAGCACAATCCCAACAGCTCCTCCGGCCTCCTGGAAGTCGGCCTCGGGCACCGCAGCTGCTTCCCCTTCCTAGATGCTCCACAAGGAAGAAATGATATAAAAGTGGCCACCAGGTGGCTCCCAACAACTGGCACGGGAGGATTTGGATCCTGGGCTGGCAAGGGTATCCCACGACCTGCCTGGAGGTCCGATCAGCACCCCCCTCACGCCCTCGGGACAGGCACCAGATGCAGGGCTCACAGTTGGCGAGTGCCACTGTGGTGGCGCGAGCCTCTCCTGATCAGGACTGACTGGGCACAAGCCCGTGGCAGGTGCAGCAGTGCCAAGATGAGCGGGAGCAGCAGGCAGGAGCGGCAGGCAGCATCGGACTGCCGGTTTCGGCCCAATCCCCGCAGGCCATGCCGAGCACCCCCCACCCATGCACGAATTCATGCACTGGGCATCTAGTCTATAATAATCTATAATAATAAAAGGGTAATGTGCTAATTAGACCGGATGTCCTTCCAGATGAAGCCGGGGCTGGGGCGAAGCCTGGGTCCTGGGTGCCTGCTGGAAGCTGGAGTGAAGCCCAAGTCCTGGGTGCCTGTGGGCGGCCGGAGGGAAGCCAGTCCAGGTCTGGGGTGCCTGCTGGCAGCCAGAGGGAAGCCAGCCCAGTTCCCAGGTGCCAGAGGGAAGCCGGTGCCGGCAGCTAGGGATGAAAGGCCTACTCTTGCACAAATTTCATGCATCAGGCCTCTAGTTTTATATAATAAGCTTTAAAAAGAACTTCCAAAGTTCTAATTTCATATCTCGTGGTCTTCTCTTATAAAAATGATACAGTTCAGAGCCAATGAGTGACTTGCCAGCTTCCTGACTGACTTCTCTCCCCCAAGCTATTGTCATTGTTAGTTGGAGCTTCTCTGTGATAAACAACCGTGTTTCTTTTCAACTTGCTCTTCACTGTCTGCAGTAATATTTCAGACCTCCTTCACTGGCCTCAAAACTAACTTTTCCTTCATCTCACTTTCAATAGATGACCTTTCTTCCTCCTCCTCTGAGAAAATAAAAGCCATCATTTGAACGTCCCATACCAAATCGATAAACCTATCTGCAGCTATATGCAGTCCCAGCTGCCCTTCTATTATGATAGAAGTGTCTCTTAACAGAGGCTGTCCTTGTATGCTCTGCACCTCCTTCTCTTCAAGGGACCTGCTGCCTCTTAGTCTTTTGTTCATTTTCATCCCTATTCATTCCTATCTTTTTTCTTCCTTTCTCTTTCCTTTCCTTTCCTCTCTCTTGCTCTTTATCGGTTATAGACTTGCTCAAGTATTTTCCAACCTGAAGTTCCATGCCTTCTCAAGCTTTTCACCCTCTTTCCTACCCTTCATGGGCAACATCTTTAAAATATTGTTTCCATTAACATCACTCACACTTTTGGTCCTTCTTTATTCCTTAACCTCCTCCAGTATGTCTTCCATTCATCACTCTGAAAAGTAGCTCCTCCATGTATTAAAACAGCAATATTTAACCCTGTTGATCATGAATCCCTTCTAGAAACACTTTATACACACCCTTCAGGCTCCTCCTCCTCCCAGGCAGCTTCCTCTGTCTTCTTTGTTGGATCTTCATCCCCTAGCTGATCTATAAATTGTTAATTTTTAATTGTTAACTTTCCTCAGAGCATAGTCCTGGGCTTCTTTTGCCTTTTCTTTGTATATTCTCTATCTTGGCAAATACTACAGATGTCACAACTTCCAAATTTCAATCTCCTGGCAAAACCTACCTTCTGAAATCTGGACCTATACAGCCAGTTGTCACTTGCACATTTCTACTTCCAATTCCAACATGTCCAAGACTGGACTCCATAATGACCAACTTGTGCTCTTTATCTCAGTAAATGGTTCAGGTGCTTAAGCCAGAAACCCAGGTGTCATTTTTATATCTTTCTCCTTCAAATACAATATCCAGTCCCTACCACATGATGTTGCTTTTATTCTTAACTAGAGGCCTGGTGCACAAAATTCATGCACTGGGGTGGGGGGGGGGGAGGGTGTCCCTCAGCCCAGCCTGCACCCTCTCTAATCTGGGACCCTTGGGGGATGTCCGACTGCCAATTTAGGCCCGAGAGGGATCGGGCCTAAACCAGCAGTCGGACATCCCTCTCATAATCCATGACTGCTGGCTCCCACCCTCACCTGCCTGCCTGATTGCCCCTAACCACTTCTGCCTGCCAGCCTGATTACCCCCTAACCACTCCCCTGCCAGCCTGATGGATACCTACTGCTCCTCTACTGGCCTAGTCGCCCCCAACTGCCCTCCCCTGCAGGCCTGGTCACCCTAACTGCCCTCCCCTGC
Organism: Myotis nattereri; assembly: GCF_964212035.1. Taxonomy (NCBI): domain Eukaryota; kingdom Metazoa; phylum Chordata; class Mammalia; order Chiroptera; family Vespertilionidae; genus Myotis; species Myotis nattereri. The sequence continues at coordinate 91,375,998 of NC_138079.1, read as the reverse complement.
CGGCCTGGTCCCCCCCCAACTGCCCTCCCCTGCTGGCCTGGTCCGCCCCCAATTGCTCTCCCCTGCAGGCCTGGTCACCCCCAACTGCCCTCCCCTGCTGGCCTGATCACCCACAACTGCCCTTCCCTTCTGGCCATCTTGTGACCACAGGGGGCGGCCATCTTGTGTGGGGGCATGATGGTCAATTTGCATATTACCTCTATTATATAGGATAGATTTCAAATCTGGTCATTATCTCTCTCAGCTATTGGAGTTGAAGAAAATAATGAGAAGTCTTATGCTTAAGTTTTATACCCTGGAACAGTGGTCAGCAAACTGCAGCTCGCGAGCCACATGCAGCTCTTTGGCCCCTTGACTGTGGCTCTTCCACAGAATACCGACTTCTGCGCATGGGCCACAAAGTTTCAATCACATTGTACGTGTGCGCTGTACATGGTATTTTGTGGAAGAGCCACACTCAAGGGGCCAAAGAACCGCATGTGGCTCGCAAGCCATGGTTTGCCGACCACTGCCCTGGAACATCAGAAAAATTCTACCAAATTTATGTAAATAAATTTATGATTTACAAGAGAAAGCTTAATCTGAACTTCTGACAACCATTCAAACCTAGCCCCATCACTCTACTAATTCCTTTGATATCTTTTGGTCCCTTACTGCTTATTTGTTGTACCAAATTTTACTATTATTTTGGGTTTATATAGCCAGTTTTAGGTAAGTGGAAGTGAATTTAAAGTTACTTTAAAACATGATTATGGAGAGAACCTCGCTATGCTGATCAACTGAACACTGCCTCCGTCCACACCTTTGGGAACCTCTGGACCTGCTGGGGCTGGACCCCAACAGCCAATTTGCTTCCAAAAACTAAGGTTGTAATAAATTGCAAATTCCGAATGAGAGAACCAAGATGGCAGCATAGGTTAACGCCGGAGTTTGCTGCTTTGAACAACTACTTCAAAAGTGAAACCAAAAAACGGAAGGGACATCACCCAGAACCACAGGAACGCTGGCTGAGTGGAGGTCCTACAACTAGGAGGAAAGAGAAACGCATATGGACACTCAGAGGAGGCACAGTGCTGAAGTCAAATTCTGAGGTGCGGAGTGCGCGGAGCGGGCTGGCGGCGGAGGGCGCGGTTGGCGTTTTCAATTGGGAGGGAGTCGCAGACTCTGAGCTCCAGATACAGGCTCAAACGGGAGAAGCGGGACTGTCTGGCTTCGGTCAGAGCGAGTGCAGCTTTCTCTCCGAGGTTTGCAGCCGTTGCTGGGACTCAGAGAGGCAGAGCCCCTGGGGACAGGACTGAGAGCGGCCATAACTGCTCTCTCCGGCCCACCCTGTTGATCCTGTGCGACCCGCCCCGCCCAAGCCCTGCACAGAGGCATTTGCTGGATAGCCTCAGGCAAAGGCTAGATTAGCACCTCCCTAGAGGACAGAAGTTCTCTCACTGCTGACACAGGTGATTCTCATAGCCACTTGGCCTGGAGGTCAAACCCTCCCTGGAATTAGCTACAACAATCAAGATTTAACTATAAGACTGCGAACAAAGACCACTAGGGGGTGCACCAAGAAAGCATAACAAAATGCGGAGACAAAGAAACAGGACAAAATTGTCAATGGAAGATATAGAGTTCAGAACCACACTTTTAAGGTCTCTTAAGAACTGTTTAGAAGCCGCCGATAAACTTAATGAGATCTACAAGAAAACTAATGAGACCCTCGATCTTATATTGGGGAACCAACTAGAAATTAAGCATACACTGACTGAAATAAAGGATAATATACAGACTCCCGACAGCAGACCAGAGGAGCGCAAGAATCAAGTCAATGATTTGAAATGCGAGGAAGCAAAAAACACCCAACCGGAAAAGCAAAATGAAAAAAGAATCCAAAAATGCGAGGATAGCGTAAGGAGCCTCTGGGACAGCTTCAAGCATACCAACATCAGAATTATAGGGGTGCCAGAAGATGAGAGAGAGCAAGATATTGAAAACCTATTTGAAGAAATAATGACAGAAAACTTCCCCCACCTGGTGAAAGAAATGGACTTACAGGTCCAAGAAGCGCGAAGAACCCCAAACAAAAGGAATCCAAAGAGGACCACACCAAGACACATCATAATTAAAATGCCAAGAGCAAAAGATAAAGAGAGAATCTTAAAAACAGCAAGAGAAAGAAACTCAGTTACCTACAAGGGAATACCAATACGACTGTCAGCTGATTTCTCAACAGAAACTTTGCAGGCCAGAAGGGAGTGGCAAGAAATATTCAAAGTGATGAATACCAAGAACCTACAACCAAGATTACTTTATCCAGCAAAGCTATCGTTCAGAATTGAAGGTCAGATAAAGAGCTTCACAGATAAGGAAAAGCTAAAGGAGTTCATCACCACCAAACCAGGATTATATGAAATGCTGAAAGGTATCCTTTAAGAAGAGGAAGAGGAAGAAAAAGGTAAAGATACAAATTATGAACAACAAATATGCATCTATCAACAAGTGAACCTAAGAATCAAGTGAATAAATAATCTGATGAACAGAATGAACTGTTGATTATAATAGAATCAGGGACATAGAAAGGGAATGGACTGACTATTCTTGGGGGGGAAAGGGGTGTGGGAGATGCGGGAAGAGACTGGACAAAAATCGTGCGCCTATGGATGAGGACAGTGGGTGGGGAGTGAGGGTGGAGGGTGGGGCAGGAACTGGGAGGAGGGGAGTTATGGGGGGGGGGGAAAGGAGGAACAAATGTAATAATCTGAACAATAAAGATTTAATTAAAAAAATAAAAATAAAAAATAAAAAATAAAAAAAACATGATTATGTATATTGTGGGGAAGGGATGAACAAAACAATACTCTCTTACCCTGTAAGTGGGAATATAGATTGGTACAACCATTTGGATTGCAATGTGCCCTATGAAATTTTAAATTATTAGAAATGTAGTGTGTGTTTATAAACTCAAAAGATGCCAAAAAATGAATCAGGAGAATCATTGCAGCCTTATTATAATAACAAGTAATTGCAAAACTTAAGAGCGTATGATTAATACGTCCAAGTGTTAGATATAGCCATTAAGAATGAGCTAGATTTCATGTTTTTTGAAATACGTTTTTATTCATTTTAGAGTAAGGGAGAAGGAATCAGAGAGACAGAGAGAAAGAGAAACCTCGATGTGAGATAAATACATTGATTGGCTGCCATCTGTTCACACCCCTAGGGGGGATCGAACCCGCAACCTAGGTTTGTGCCGACTGGGAATTGAATGGCAACCTTTCAGTGTACGAGATGACGCTCAACCAACTGAGCCACACCAGCCAGGGCTAGATTTCATGTTGTTGTTTTTTAAGCTAACCCTAAACTACATGACTAGTATGATCCCATTGCATGTGTTTCCTTTGCATAGTGTAGATTTAATATTGTCAGAATATTCACAAAATATTCTCTGGAGCCCTAGAAATTTAACAGTGGTTACTTTGTGGAGAAGGACTAGGGTAGCATGGACTAACTTTCACTTTTCTTTTTAATACTTTTTTTTATCTGCATGTCACTATTTTAACAAATAAAAATAGAAATTTTTTTCTAAAACATTGATTTTTTAAATAGAGGTATTAGTGGTACAAATAGTAAGGCATTTCTGAGTCCCAAGCTCAGAAGCAAACACTTCAGGATGTGACTTCTTACCCTTTAACTGCAAAATAAACCATATACAGCAAAGAACTGTAAATACGTGAGTCTTTGTAGAATTACATTTTTAAATCCTGTTGATAATGGGGTGTGGAAGTAGGGAGTATATCTCCCCTTCAGTTTTGTTGTAAACCTAAAACTGCTCTAAAAAAAATAAAGTCTTTTTAAAAAATCCTTATGGCTTTTTTATCTTTGAAAAAAAGTGGTTCTCTTCAGCAAGTATGTAAAGTAATAGCAGTAATAGTAACAATAATTACAATTTAACATTTATTTTTAAGGTAAAGGAAGAGCAGTTCATCAGTCTTTTGCCTTTTCAGTATAAATCTTTAAGCTGTCATTTTGCCCCTCCCGAATAATCAAATGCAGTTGTAAACTTGACTGCTGAGCTGCTGCTTGATAAAACACTGCACCAGGATCGCACGGGGCCTCAATCTTCTCCTACTGTGTTACTCAGGGGCCGGTTTATCCCTCTTATGTCTAAATTCAAAAGACAATGTGAGAATGTTGGCTTTTCTAAATTGTCTTGTTTTCATAGGATCAGGCCTCTAGTTTAATACTATTTAAACAATACATATTAAATGTTTGCCAGCATCTGCTTCATTCATTTATATATCTGTTTGAAAATATTTTTTAAAAAAATAACTGAAATCAGGTTCTGTTTTTGGCCTGAAACTGATTCAACCCACCCTCCTTCATACCCCATAACTAGCTATTTATAAAGAGTTTTCAAGACCATGGCTGCCTGCCATTCTGCTTCCTAGGAAGTATCATTTCTGCCTTGTTTTTATAATATACAGTCCTCAGATGTCCCCTTGCAAACCTGGGCTAAAACTATGCTTTGTTTTGGCTTATTCAATTCATGCTGAATCGCTATATATTACTATTAAAATGTTGCATAATAGGGTGTTTTTTTCTTTAGAGTGAAAAGGCACTTTAATTACATCATATTAAGGAAACATTCCAAACATTCTACTTATAGAAACAAAAAAGAATAGAAGTATCATTCTATGTCTATTCACTAAGCAGCTGGAAACTTTGAAGTGGGTATAAGTATTACGTGAAAGCATGATATTTTAAGGTTTTTCATACTGGAGACTAATCCTAAGATTTTGTTCTAAAAGCACTTTAAACCATTTAAGAAGCAGGAGAAAGGAACTAAAAGTAGGTACTTTTAAATATCTGAACTATTTATGATGCTGAGTAAGAATGACATTTTATCTTTACCATTAGATAAGCTACCTTTCATTTTTTAAAATGGTCTTTAAAATCAAATTTTTACTTTTCCTATATAAAAAAAAGAGCAAGCTCAAAAACACTTCTGTTGACACAATATTGTTTTTATCCATTCTAACCAAGAAAACACTAAATAGAGTTTTCAAAATTATATGCAGTTTTCTTTGTTGAAATGTAATAGGATACCATGAATATTAGCCCTAAGAGATAATGACACATCACCTTAGAAAAATCCAATAATGAATTAAAATTTTTATCTCTAAATGCAATGGGTATAAAGTACTATGTATGTATAGTCTCACTCATCTATAATTTCAAAGATGATACGTATATCATGGTCAGCAAGTGGCTCTAGAGCCTCATCTATTGATGAGGGCCCTTTTCATGCCTCTTGTGAGTTTTATAATCAGGAAATACAGAACTATTAGAGAATTCTGAACTTAAATGTTCAAATGTGAGCAATTATAACATGAATTCTCTTTCAACCTTATCACTATGTCCTTTGTTTTCTGAAAAGATGTAGCTGCTCACTGAGTGTTTTGAACTTTTTTTTTTCTCCCTGAGAATTCTATAGACTTGTAATTATTGGCAAGATGGCCATGGAGGATACTGGATTTTTGTCAGTTAACTAATTAGGGTGGAAGCTATGTCAGTCCTGCTCGTGGGTTCAGTTTTCAGACACAAGGCCATTGCCAGGAAACTGTCTTCTTAGGCAGCGGTACTACCATCACCACCCACTTGCCACCACAGGAAAGCAGTGCTCGACCAGTGCCTAGTCTTTAGTTTTTAGAAATGCAATCTTATCAACACAGGCAGTGCCAGGTTTTCCAGAGATCAGCCAGTTTATTCATTGTTCTTAAGAAACGACTGTGCAACAGGCACAGCAGCATGCAGTGATCTGGGCCTTCCCTGCCTCTGTGCAGACATGAAAGTGGAGGCTACTACGAGAGGAAGAAGATCTCTAGGCTTCATTCATATATAAGTCCCAGAGAAACTTCATAAAAAATCTTGATTCTACAACCACGAATGTTTCTGATCACTAAGAGAGGGTCTTCTCCCTTCACAGTACAGGATAAACATCGCCAAATTCTGCCCAATTCTAGTTTTCCCATGTTGTGGGACAATGAGCTGTCTACATCATTCAAGCCTTGTTCTTCCCAGCCTTCAGCATTCTGTAAGATGCAGATATCAGTTGTTATTTATTATATATTGAATTTTTATGAATGTGATGAGGAAGTACTAAATGGAAGTTTGATATTTTCCTTAATTATGAGCCTGTCCCTATTTGATGGGTACTTTTTATAACCATTTGTTGTTCTCAGAAGAGCCTCTGTCAGGTTATGAGTGACTGGTTATATTTAATATAAATGAATATTATAATTGTTTTTAACATTAATCCAAAGTGGCAATGTACCCAGTCTCTTAATGGTGCATTGTGCCTCATATTCAATAGAATGTGTCCAATACTGCCCACCTGTTTTGATAGATTAAAACTAAATCAAGCAGGTCATCAACAGTCCTAACAGCATGACTGGTGATACTCCTCTTCTTCCATTCATGTTCTTCCTAATGTCTTAGTAAATGAACATGCCTAGGAAGGCTGCTTGCCATACTGCTTTGTAGATAATGATATTACTTCTTGGGAAGAATATATAGGCAATGATGAGAGCATTGATTGGGAAGATTGATCTCTTATCTTCTGATGGTGAGGCATAAGTTTGATTGTTTTGCCATCAAACAAACTGCATGGGAAACACAATTGGTTTGCATTTGGGTTTTGTTTTATTTGAACAATTGATGATTGGTGACATGCATTAATTCTGTGTGTTACCCTTGTGGCAGCAGATACATTTACACATCAGCATGAAAGTGTGATTTCTAATCAAAGATGATACAGTTGACAGGGTTTTTGTCAAGGTGCATCAGGGCAGTTGACCAATGTACAATCAGGAGGTGCTTCAAGACTAACAAGCTGTTGCCTTCAGTGTTGGTTTGCACATCAAGTGGTTGCAAATGTATCCATCATTACAAGACACCATCGCCCAAATATATATATTGTGTTTGATACATTTCTCTCAAAAGTTTGGTGCTTTGTTTGTTTGTTTGTTTGTTTGAAACCAAAGAAGGGGGTGGATGTTTTCATTGCCCTTTATATTTTACTCCTTTCTTTGAGCTCTCCCTTGGGAGAAAAGAAAGATACCGCTAGAGATTCTCCAACAGATGTGGACCACTGTGTTCCAGAAGTGTCAGCTTTTGAACTGGACATTGTTCTGACCTTTTTCTCCTCTCGGTATTCCTTTTCTTGGAATATGGGATTCTACCTCTTGAATATGACCATTAATTTCAGACAAGCATTAACTTTAGAAGAATGTTAGAGTATGCAGCCATTTGGGTGCTATCAGATTCACAGGTCAACTCTTTGGTTATTTTTGTTCCTAGTAAAGTACAGTGGGAACACACTATCCTCAATAAACTGTAAGTTATCAGGGAAAAGATCTTTGTGTTAGAGCATAATTGATCCAAAATATCACAGAGCATTTTAATGTGAGAAACATGTGCATACATTTTTTTACTATTAAATTTTGCTTTTGCTTGTGTAATAGAATCTTATGTCAGTTGCTTCAATTCTAAATGGGATGTCATGAATCTTTGTGATCCAATGGTCCCCAAAAGAAGCAAAAAACATTTTTTTTCAGTACAGTGGGGGCTTAACTTACGAGTTTAATTTGTTCCGAGACCAAGCTGGTTAAGGAGCTCGTTAAGGAGCTCGTTAACTCAAATTACTCTATCAACTCAATGCAAAAAATTGGCCGAGAGACAGCTGGTATCTCAAAAAACTCGTTAGTCGGGACACTCGTCAGTCAAGGCCCCACTGTACTTAATAAAGGAAGACATTCATATCTAGCAATGAAACTAAAAATGTTTAAAAGCCATTTCATAGCCTAGCCCTAGCCTCTTTTTGAAATGTACCTAAGATTGCGCTTTGCCCTGCAGTCAGCACAAGGGCAAGCCCAAGCAAAGGCTCTGAGGGCCTCAAGGCCCTTTGTCTTCAGGCCTCGGGTTTGTTGCAAGTAGAGCCACCACATGCACCGCATTTGAGCCTGGGTAAGGGACCGGTCTAAGCTGGCCCTGCTCCAGCCTTCACCCCCTGCTAGAAAACTCTCTCTGTCTTCCTTCCGTACGTTTAAGAAATACACATAGGGCCCGAGCCGGTTTGGCTCAGTGGATAGAGCCCACAGAGTGAGGGTCCTGGGTTCGATTGCAGTCAAGGGCACACAACTTGGTTGCAAGTTCCCCGGCCCTGGTTGGGCGCGTGCAGGAGTCAACCAATCGATGTGTCTCTCTCACATCGATGTTTCTCTCTGTCTCTTCCTCTCCCTTCCACTCTCTCTAAAAATCAATGGAAATATATCCTTGGGTGAGGATTAACAAAACAAAAAAAGGAAAAAAAGAAATACACATGGGAATTTTTATTATTATTTTTTTATTTATTTGCATATTGACAAACCTTAAGCAGATACTTAAAATCCTAACCTTGGTTTTCATCAAGGTTTTGAAACAAAAATAAAAGTGGAAACTTAAAATTTAATGTAAGGTAAGCTAAGGAAAATTTTTTTAAAGTTGCTTCATATATTCCTTTTTTAAAATTAGCTCATTTTCCAGCTAAAATTATAGAAATGCTATGAAAGGAATCCACTTAAGAAATTGAGAACAAAAAATTATTTTTATTAAATTGGCAAACTGAGTATACACATTTTGTGATATACCTTGTTTTTTACAAGTTCTAATTATTTGGTTCTTCTTATTATTAAAATTATAAGGTGTCGATCAATTTGTGACTTTCTTAGAAGTTGTAGAATGAGCTATGATGTCTTGTATTATGCAAAGATTAGTAAACTTTAAATTCCTAATTTAGAAATTTTCCCTTGGGTTGTTAGTAATATCTCATGGGTCTAATTTTTATTATGCAGTTGACCTTCATTAAAGCTATTTAAAATTTGTTCCAGATAGAGTAAATCCCTCCAAATAATTCAATATTTCCTTAAAATACATTTTTGCTATAACTAGTTTTTAACAAAAAAAAAAAAAACTAAGGAATGTTAAGGAATCTCATATTTCTACAAATAAGACAGTATATAAGCCAATTACTTTTATTTGCTGAGTACTATGTGATTGTATTTAAACAACAAATACTTTGCTTTATTCAGCAAATTAACATTGTTAACTAACTTAACACAAAATATTCTGAGAGAACGTCAGAGTTCACCAAGCAGGCAGAAATCATGAACTGATTCTCTTTTTACAGATTGGATGGTGCCAGGTAGTATTCCTATTCCATTATGAATTAGAAGATGTTTAATAAAGTTGCCTCTTGCAGTTGCCTCTGAACTCTAATGGTAATTATTTCCTTTTCACAGTGCTTCAGCTGAGGCTGCAACAGAGGCGGACGCGGGAACAGCTCGTGGACCAGGGCATCATGCCACGTAAGATTCGAGTGTCTGTCATCTCTAATGTAACATAACAGTGGGCATGTCCAAGAAGAACCTGTACCCATGTAATCAATATATAATTACCAGATGAGTTTATAAGAAAAACCAGGCTTCAGCATTGCCAACCTAAGGGAATTATTTAAAACACATTTTAAAAACTCGATGCCGTTTAAAAATTGGACTCAAATTTTGTTATACAAAGGAACACCTTTAAAACTCTGTAATTAGGCTAACATCAGTTCTTCAAACTGCAACATTTGTTTTAGTTTTAACTAATTGAAGTAATCGCTACTTAATGGATCCAGTGTTACTTAGACTTGCAAAAGTAGCATATAAAATTAACTCAAAACCTTATTATACTTTAAATTATTTAATTTAAATTATCTTTTATGCTATAGTATAGGCTATAATATTAAATGTGTCTTAGTTACAGGACTAATAAATATTCTATTTATAATTAATAAAATCTTTCTTGCCCGAGTACAGATATTTTCCAACTAGTTATCTCTAAGCTTCAGTCCTTCATTTTTTGAGAGTTGGTTAATTTTAGAATATTTGTCCAGGCTGTCTTCTTTAGCTTTAATCACCAAGTTTGAAGATGAACCCATATTTTAGAGAGGACGAGTGGTGGTTTTATGTAGGCCATTAGGATTATTTATATGGATTTTTTCTAAAAGTTGATTTCTCCAAGAAGTAACTTATTTGGCTTTAAAAAAAATTACAAAAAGCATTTATGCTTCCCAGTCTTCTGAATCGTTGATTTTACCTTTTTTGGTTTATAAGGAACAGTTTTGCTCTGCAGTAGATTTTTCCCATTGAAACCTTTTTTTCTGGACCATTAATTGTCTAAATATTTTTAAGCTAGCATTGTGACAGAGTCAAAGCTGGTTTAATAATCTGCCAGATTTCTTCACCACTACATTCCTGACTATGAACAGGATCAATCAAATAGGAACAAATTATGATGTTTAAGACACCACTGCTAAGCCAGTCTGCTTTTAGAAGCTGGTCCCTGCTTTTAGAAGTTGGTCCCTAGCCAAACCCGTTGGGACTAGCTGCTAGGAGTCTTTGCAGTGCTTCAAGTACCAGAGCTGACAACAGTAATGCTACAAGAGTTGATGGGCCAACTTTTGGAGATGACAGCCTAAGTGAGCCTAGTCCTATATCTCACCCACATCATCTGACTGCTTGTAGTCATTAAATGCAGGGTGTTATCAGACAGTGGTGGACATACAAAAGGTTTTGCAAAGATAATTGATAGAAATACTGCAGTAGGCAGGGATTTAGTAAATAAGCACTGCTTACCCTCATTTTGGGATTCTGGAATATTTAATGTACTAGCACTTAACATATTAAAGAATCACTATGTCTTTAGAGTGATTTGCATTGTGGTGTGGTAGAAAGAGCATGAACCTTTCAAATTCAGAATTCTAGATTTAAATCCCACTTTGATCACCATCTAGCTATATGACTTCAAGAATTCATTTTACTTCTTGGAGTCTATACTGGGGCTAATGCCTACCTTGCAAGGCTGTTGTGATGATCAACAGTAATATAATTGTGATTGACCACAGAGCACTGAGCCAAGCCTGTTGTGGGTTCTCAGTAAATGATAGATCTGTACAACATGAAGTACAGTGGATCTCGTGTTCAAGGTCAGATCACTCAAGGTTAAATGTTCTAAGGACATTTGGGCTTTTTCCAGTAGCTTATATGGCCAATAAAGTCCTGCCAAGGAATCATCAGAGTTCCCTTGGTGATGGTAATTTGCCCCAGCAATTGGTTGGAACTAATCTAACCTGATATTTGCATTGTCATTATGTATACAACTTCATTTTAAAAGTTTGCTTGTTTTATTTGTGAACTACATACAGTTTTTTAAATTTTTATAAGAGTTTATTTGAGCTAAACTGATGATGTATGCCAGAGAACAAGATCTCAAACGCTCCTATGAAATATATAGTGGGGGGTTTTTTTGTTGTTGTTGTGTGTGTGTGTGTGTGTGTGTGTGTGTGTGTGTGTGTTTTCTTTTATTGATTTCAGAGAGGAAGAGAGAGAGAGAGAGATAGAAACATCAATGATGAGAGAGAATCATTGATCGGCTGCCTCCTGCACACCCCCTACTGGGGATCGAGCCCGCAATCTGGAAATGTGCCCTTGACCAGAATCGAACCTGGGACCTTTCAGTCCACAGGCTGATGCTCTATCCACTGAGCCAAACGGGCTAGGGCTGAAATATATAGTTTTAATTATGAAACACTTAAGGTTCCAAATTTTGCAGATCTCCTAAAGGAACTAGTAAATAAATGGAACTGTAGATGTGAACTACTAAGGTTAAGAAGAAACATCAAGAAGTACTGTAACGTTTGACTGAAGTATTAACTCCTCTATTTATCCTACGGAACCAATTTCTTTTCCTCTCGCAGCCTTGAAGAGCCCAGCAGCATTCCATGAGCAGATAAAAAGCTTGGAACGAGCCAGAGTAAGAAATCTCACTTTAAAATGTTCTACTTCTCTGCTTCTCTCATTTCAAAACACCTGTGGACAAGTAGCAGTCTTACTCCTAAATATGTCAAAAGAGGAGCTGCAGTGAATTTGCAGGATACATGGCATATAGAGTAATATATCCTGGGGTAGTTTTTATCTTCGAAATTGGTAGAAAATACATGACATTCAAATTTTGTTCTTTTAAAACTAGTGTCTAGTTTTGTACATACAGGACAAATCATACTTCTTTGCTTACTTGCTTTCAGGGCATAACCACAGTTTTCAGAATAATAATGAAGTAATTCTGCCATTTGTTACCCCAGCAGATGGACACAGACCCTACTGTGTTACCTGTACCTGTGACCAAGGGTAGGAGAATCTGACCAAATCAAAGAATATGGCCACAAGCCACTCTGTTTTATTCTTTGAGTTGACTCCATCATAGTTGCATACCGAATTGATATTTATTATTTTTCTTTAAAAGTACCAATATGCACATTTTTTCTTTTTGTTTTAGGGATAACTTCTATCATGTTTTATGACAAAAATTCCTTTAGAATTTTCTCAGGATGCAATAATGATCTCTTAGAGGCTTATAAAATATAAAACCCTATTGTTTGGAGTTGAGTACAGTTCTGAATAAGAAAATCTGATCAAGGATATGAACTCATCAAAGAAAATATATGAGAAATTTTAGTAAATTGTTATTTAGGTGGATTTTTTTACTTGACCTGAAGTTTAGATTTTTTTAGATATTTAAATGTTCGAAATTTTATGTCTGTTCAAAAATCAATTTCAAAATTATGAGCCTTTGCCTTTCCCAAGTTTTAAAATAAAGGTCTCTAACTTGATTACTTTATACCAGCATATACTATGTCCTTGTACAATGTTGAAGGCTGCAATTTAAATCGTATATTGGATAATAGTTTCTCAAAGCACTAATTTCTACTTTTCTGTTCCTCTCAAAATCATGACCAAAAGGGTATCAATTAATTTAAATGGAGTACCTTGAGAGAAAAATATGTAAAAACACAATAAGTCATAATTAATTTATGGCAAGATTATCTCTTTTTTTTTTTTTAAGACTGAAAACTTTTTGAAGCACAAGATTCGAAGTCGACCAGATCGTTCTGAACTTGTCAGGATGCACATTTTAGAAGGTAACAATTTTATTTCTGCTAGTTTTATGTGAGAATGCCGCCATTTCTTTTTATTCCCATTTAATAACTTTTACCCCACAGGCTGACATCCTCCAAATTGGGTAGCAACATGAAGACCCAAAGTTATGTTAGGTACATGGGAAAGGTTTGATTCTCCAAATAACCTACTGATGGACGGACTCTTCCCCACCAGCTGGTACCATAGGTGTCTATCATACTGTCCTGGAAAAACTTTTCAGTCCAGAGGATTTCTTCTTCAGAGAGGGACATGTGCCCACTCATTAAGTCATAAAGGGTACAATGGCCACAAGTCTAACCATAGATTTCCCTGTTATGTCTGCCTGGTACAATGTCCACACCTAACATTATTGCTTTGTTGCTACTTGCCCACAATAGTCCAGCTTGATTTAACCATTATCTTAAACACCCTCCACTCAGCCCAGCAAATTTTCTCCATCTGGCCTCATCCCTTATGAAGCTGGTAGGGATGGTTCTATTCCATCTTTCATGAGACGAATGGCTAAGGCCAGGATATTTTTCTCTCTGGATACATAGCATTCTTTTTTTATTATTGTTGGCACTATTACACATGTCCCCCACTCTTCCCTGGCCTTCACCATTGTTGTCTGTGCCCATGGGCTACACATACGCATTTTTGTTCTTTGGCTAATCTCTTCTATTCCCCCACCCCCACACTCCTCCCCTCTTAGCTCTGTCAGTCTGTTCCATACCTCCATGCATCTGATCCTATTTTGTTCGTCAGTTTATTTTGGTCATTAGATTCCACATATAAGTGAGATCATATGGCATTTGTCTTTCTCTGACTGGTTTATTTCGCTTAGTTTAATAATCTCCAGGTCCATCCATGCTGTCACAAAAGGAAAGACCTTCTTTTTTACAGCTGAGAGAGAGAGGTCGGGGGGTGGGGGGGTGAGAAATGTCAATCCCACACGCGCCCCACCAGAGATCGAACCCACCACCTTTTGGTATACAGGACAACACCCCAGCCACCTGAGCCACAAGGGCTTTTATCCACTCATCTACTGATTGTCACTTTGGCTCTTTCTAGATCTTGGCTATTGTAAAGAACACTGCTATGAACATCAGGGTACATATATTCTTTCTTATTAGTGTTTCGGGGTTCTTCGGATACATTCCCAGTAGTGGGCTCACTGGATGAAACGGCAGTTCCATTTGTAATTTTTTGAGGAAACTCCACACTGTTTTCCACAGTTGCTGAAGACAAAGCATTCTTGAAAGCTGGTATCACCACCATAAATTTCTCAAGTTACATTTTCTTTCATTATTTTGCTTCTCTGACTAATTTATTGAGCAAGACTAGGAGCTTGACCGTGTGATAGTCTTCAGTATGTTAAAACTTGAGAAGATACAGAAAGAATCGGAAAACTCCTCAAATATTCAGACACAATTATCATGTAGAGGAAAGATTAGATTTGTTCTCTCTGGCCTGATGACAGATTTAGTATTAGAATTAGGTTGACATGAGAATTAGGTTGACATTAATAGTAAAAAGTATTAGGTTGTAGCTCAACATAAGGAATAATACCCTAAAGGTCAGGTATGTCCAAATACAGACTTTTCAGGAAGCCACATGGTGGCTGTGATCAGAGGTGTTTTGTCATTGGCTAGTGAGCCAGACACCAGAGGCCAACAAGTGAACCTGTCTTCATGGAGTTTACATTCTAATGGTACAGACAAATAAACAGACAAAATAAATGAATTACACAATCAGAAAAGTGCTTTATAGGGAATAAAGAGGCTGCTGTGAGAATAAGTACAGGCTGACACCACGTTAAGGATTTTGTAAAGAAGCTCCAAGTATAAAGTTAGCCTCTACAATCCCAAGTCGGGTCTCTTCTGGTCCAAAGAATCTATGATTATGTGACTGTCTTCATATTTGGGGCAGGAAGTGATAGCCCCTGGATGATAAACTCTTCAGGTTGTGTTCTCAGAAGTCCACTGGACTGAAAAGGCATTTCCAGAACTCCAGTGGTAGGGCAGGAGCAGCTACCAGCTATCAGGGATAAGTGAACCTCCAAAGAAGTAATTTATTGCTAAGTGACTAGGGAAATGGCTCTTTCTCTGCCTGCAGACATCTTAACCTATAAGAGGCATTTTTGGAGGAACAAGACTGCCTGTTTCAACTTACCCCCTAACTGTAACAGGCTTTATTAATATAATTAAAACCAAGGCCAATACATTTAGCTGTCAAAAGAAATCATATTTGCTTTTTATAAAGAAGGCTACCCAACATTTAAAAACCTACTCATGTACATGAGTGAACCTTAAGTGATGTTTTTAGGACATCTGTACTCAAGTTGGGATTTTTAAAGTAAGAAAAAATGTGTCATCTATACTTTTTAAATGCCTTAAAACCACCCCCAAGTTATTTTAACATTATCCCAATTTGATATTTGGCAGGCAAAAGTCTGAATTGTTTTCTGAAGTTTAGCAGCTAAAATCCAGCCTCAGCCTAATGGAAATGAGGTGGTAATAAGGCTAGGAACAGAAACATACCGAAATGCCAGCCTCTGAGTATTTATTTCTGGAATAGTTTCTTTCCAAACATATTCCTGATATCACGAAGATTGTGTTGATGGGAGAGAAGAGGAAGGCAGAAGACTGCTCTACCTAAATCAGCGGTTCTCAACCTGTGGGTCGCGACCCCTCTGGGGGTCGAACGACCCTTTCACAGGGGTCGCCTAAGACCATCGGAAAACACATATATAATTATATACTGTTTTTGTGATGAATCACTATTCTTTAATTATGTTCAATTTGTAACAATGAAAATACATCCTGCATATCAGATATTTACATTACGATTCATAACAGTAGCAAAATTACAGTTATGAAGTAGCAACGAAAATAATTTTATGGTTGAGGGTCACCACAACATGAGGAACTGTATTAAAGGGTCGCGGCATTAGGAAGGTTGAGAACCACTGTAATTATATATCTGTTTTTCCGATGGTCTTGGGCGACCCCTGTGAAAGGGTCGCTTGACCCCCAAAGGGGTCGCGACCCGCAGGTTGGCGACCCACAGGTTGAGAACCACTGACCTAAATCTTAACAGAAGCATTTAAATATCAATCAAAGAGTGCATGATCTAATTCTCACAACCGATCATCCTGTATGGTTAGAAGTGTTTTATCTAACAAGATAGGGGCCACAGTTAGTTATATGCAAAATCATAAAAATGAGATGACTACACGTTATTTTAACTTATGGACGTGCATTTATTTGCCAGAATTCTGACTGAGGGCTACGACCTTCACTTGGGGAAGGCTTTAATGAATGGAGTTCACTTCATCTTTCTTGCATAAAGCACAAAACCATTGTACATTGTCTACAATTTCCATTTATGGTGGAAGAAAAACTTTAAGACACTTGAAAAGCAATCTGAGTTTTTAAATCCTAGATTTTACAGTTTTCCCCCAAATCTTTTACAGTTATTAACTGCCCTAATTTGACAGTGATTTTTTTTAATGATTTACCTTTCTCAAATTGTTCCAAAGCATTTGTACAGGTTTCTATGAAGTATTTTATTTTTTTATTGTTCTTACATTTTTTAAAAAATCTTTATTGTTGAAAGTAGTAATAATCATTCTATTTTTGAACTTTGTCTTTCCTCATAACATCTAATTATATTATGTATTGGCATTAGCAATCCTGACAGATATGAACTATTTTGTGGACAATAAATCTATTTTGGTGAGCATATAAATCAACTGGTGGAAAGATAAGTGCAGTGACCCATGATCAACATGAGTTGGAGCTGTACAGGCCTACTTATATATGATTTTTTCAGTGAATGCTACAAATGTATTTTGTCTTCCTTAAAATTTTCTTAGTATCATTTTACTCTAGCTTACTTTATTCTGAGAATACTGTGAATAATACATATAACATATAAAATATGTGTTAATCGGCTATTTAAGTTATCAGTAAGGCTGGTCAACAGTAGGCTATTAGTAGTTAAGTTATATGTAGATTTTTGACTGGGGGGGAGTCAACACACCAAACCCCCGAGGTGTTCAGGGGTCAGCTACACTCAGATGTGCCACAGAGTAGTTTATCGGCCTCGGACTTGCAGTGAGCTTTGGGCTTCAACAAGGACATTTTACCTACAAAATGAAGAACATCAGTTAATCCTGAGAATGCTTATGGGGACTTTCATTAAAAGACCTTCTGTATAATTTAAGAGGCAAGCAACTTTCAACTCTAAATTTTGCATTAACACTTCATCATTATGTTTAATCAATTATAAACATTTAGAACAATGTAATAAAATGTTAGTGAGAGTTATGGGAAACACAAGTAATTGACAGAATTATGCAAATGAACAAGTTATGATGTTTATAATAGTTTCACAACTTCATTTATTTGTAAATAGATGAGCTGATGCTTTTATATGACCATTAATTACTATGTACAGTAATTGAATGTTCTAACAGACACAGGATTATTTATGTATGCAGAAATAAACCCAAATTCTTAATTATGATGATTGACTCTGTGACACATGGGGATCAATACAAGAATGTGATTTGAAGCTCTTCTCATTGACTCCTGCAGAGAAGTTTATATCCTAAAATACAGATTTCTAAGATACAGTGTCTCTCCTTCTAGGAACTGACTTTCCAATGAAGCCAAATCTAAAACAGTGAACTTCTTGAGCCATGGACCACATCTGTCTTGTTCACCCTCTGTATCCCTGATACCTAATAAATGTGAATATGCCGCTCTTGCCATAAATGAACAACAGCAGTACCCCACTTTTTGCTTAAGTTTATGTTTATGTGAGTCAATGGGCATCCATATTGTATAGGCAGTATAAAGCTATCCAGGACTAAAAATATAAAATATGTACCGGAACGGTCTTAAAAAGTCATTTTCTTCTTCCATAAATATGTTGAGAACACATCAATATGTTTAAACCAATTTAACTTAAATTAGTTGGCCTGAAATAGCATTGTGGAATAGAGATAGTAATTCAAGTAATGGTTTAAACTGTGTTTCTTCTTTTAGAAACATTTGCAGAGCCATCCCTGCAGGCCACTCAGATGAAGTTGAAAAGAGCTCGCCTAGCTGATGATCTGAATGAAAAGATTGCTCAGAGACCTGGTCCTATGGAGCTGGTGGAGAAAAACATCCTGCCTGTAGACTCCAGTGTTAAGGAAGCAATTATAGGCAAGACTTTAAAAATTTATTCTGGGAGAAAAAAAGCTTGGCACTTTTAGAGAAAACAGATTTACTTTTAAAGGCCAGCACCAACCATAGGTATTGTTTTCTAGTGGGTTAGACATTAACACCTGCACTGATTCCATGATGATTGTTACAGTCGTCCCTCAGCATCCAAGGCAGCTTGGTTCCAGGACCCCCCGTGGATACCAAAATCCTTGGATGCTCGAGTCCTGTATATAAATGCCATTCGCATTTAACCTCCCTACCATCTTCCCATACACTTCAAATCACTTCTAGATCCCTAATGCCATGTTAATGCTATGTAAATAATTGTTAAACTATATTGCTTGGGATTAATGGCAAGAAAAAGTCTGTACATGTTCACTACAGAGGCAGTCATCTTAGGCCTAACTGTGTAGCACGTGTCAGCAACAACGTAACATTTGGGGAACTATTTTCGATCTGGAGTTGTTTGAACTGAGGATGCAGAACCCACAGATACAGAGGGCTAACTGTATATTCGATACTGTTAAGAATAGCATCTCTTACCAGTAACACGGAGATTCTCCTTACATCCTACGTTTAAGTCTTTAAGTTCTGATTTCCTTATCACATCATCTAAGTTAGACTTATTGTACTATACTGTTTAGTTTATGTTGTTTTGTTTAAAATTTTTACAAAGTTCTTATTATTTTTGTTCTCTTTACTTCTAAGAAAGATAAAGAAAAATAGCTTGTTCTGTGTTATTCAGCAAGGTAAATAGAGATGAGTATATATGTATTCATTATGAATGGTAGTATTTTGTCCATCTTATCTCACTTTATCATACTTTGTTACTAATATTTCCACTTTTTTCTGGTATAAAATTTAGCATGAAAAATAAATTCCAGAATAATGCCACTTATTCAGCAAGCAAATTTTTTTTTTTTTTTTTTTGGTTAATCCTCACCTGAGGATATTTTTCCATTGATTTTTAAAGAGAGTGGAAGGGATGGGGAGAGACAGAAAGAAACATCAGTGTTAGAGAGACACATCGATTGGTTGCCTCCTACACATACCAGACCAGGGCCAGGGATCGAGCGTGCAACCTAGGCACATGCCCTTGACAGGAATCAAAACCTGGCATCCTTCAGTCCATAGGTTAACACTCTATCCACTGAGCCAAACCGGCTAGGGCTCAGCAAGCAACTTTTTAAAGTTAATATTCTACTTGAAAACTATGATAGTTTCCATTACTCACGGGGACTTTCTGTTTTGCATTAGTATGAATTTCAATCTTAGGCCATTCGTAGTCCATAATTCGAAGTAGTACAATCAGCTATGATTCCTTTTAATCCCAAGGAAACGGGCTCCCAAAAGCAAGGTATCAGTATAGCTGGGCCACTCCATGAAATGGGACTTAACACGATACCCAGTCACCAGCCCCATTTTCCCTATTGCCTCTTAATGCTTTGTAATAGTTGGATTCCATATCAGGATCCAAATAAGGTCCACATGTTCCCTTTGGCTGATACACCTCTTAAGTCTTAATCTTTTACATGGGCCTTCCTCCTCCTTTCATTTCTTACTACAGTGGGGCCTTGACTTACGAGTTTAATTCGTTCCGTGATGGAGCTCGTAACTCAAATTACTCGTATGTCAAATCAAAAAGTGAATGAGTGAGACACGTGATGCTGGGCTGATGTTGTGGCGTTCACTGTGACGTTCGCTGCGCCAACTAGCGGTGGGGTATCTGAAGCTGGCTCGTAACCCGAATTTTAGCTCGCAACTCAAAGCAAAAAATCGCCCGAGAGACGGCTCATATCTCGAAAAACTCGTTAGTCGGGACACTCGTAAGTCAAGGCCCCACTGTATTTATTTGTTGATGAATGTGGTGATTTTATCTGTGGCATCTCCACATTCTGATTTTACTGGATGCATTTGCATCCACAGGTGTCATTAAAAACTTTCTGTCTCCTGTACTTCCTATAACTGGCAGTTGGATTCAAAGGCTTGACTAGATTCAGGTTTGAGTCCCGCTCCCCGCCCAAGTACTTAAAGTAGGTAGTGGCGGGAAGTACATAATGTTCTTTTTTTTTTTTTAACCAGATTCCTAAGTTCTTAGAAAAAAACAATATTCTCTTCCTTTTTCCTTTTAAGTTTGGTATTCCAAGGCAAAAATCAGTTACAAATCATTTCTTCCTTTAGGTGTTGGGAAGGAAGGCTATCCCCAAACTCAGGGAGATTTCTCATTTGACGAAGACAGTAGTGATGCTTTGTCTCCAGACCAGCCCGCCAGCCAGGAGTCGCAGGGCTCGGCCGCATCCCCAAGTGAGCCAAGAGTTAGTGAGTCACCATCTCCTGTGACTGCAAACACTCCAGCCCAGGTATCATCCTTCTTGTTTTTACCCCTAAATAGAGAAAGTACCTTGCTTTTTTGTATATCAAGTATATATCTTGTATTTTACATATCAGTACATTCTCACCAGAAGAAAAGTCTGAAAATGTGGAGAAATACCTATTCACCTGTAATCTAACCACTGTTAACATTTTTCAATAGATTCTTGCATTTTATTTTCTATACACACATTTTTATTTTACAGTTTGTAACTCTTAAAATTTTTCACATAACTTTTTTTTAGATATAATTCATATATCATGAAGTCCACCTTTTTTTTTTACCGCCTTAACCATTTTATTTTTTATTTTATTGGTTTTACAGAGGAAGGGAGAGCGAGAGAGAGATAGAAACCTCAACAATGAGAGAGAATCATTGATCGATGAGAGAGAATCATTGATCGGCTGCCTCCTGCACGCCCCCTATGAGGGATCAAGCCCACAACCCACGCATGTGCCCTTCACCGGAATCAAACGGGGGCCCTTCAGTCCACAGGCCGACACTCTTTCCACTGAGCCAAACCAACTAGGGCACCACCTTCACCATTTTAATGTGTACAGTTCAGTAATGTTAAATATACTCACATTGTTGTGCAACAGATTGCCAGAATGTTTTTGTCTTGCAAAACTGAAACTATACCCAGTAAACAACTCCCAGTTCCTCCTCCCCCCAGGCCCTAGCAACCACCGTTCAGTTTCTATCTTTATGAATTTGACTGCTTTAGATATTTCATATTAGTAGAATCATACAGTATTTATCTTTTTGTGACTGTCTTATTTCACTTAATATAACATCCTCAAGGTTCACCCATATTGTAGTATGTGACAGAATCTCCTTTATTTTTAAGGCTGAATAATACTCCATTGTATGGATTTACATTGTTTTTTATCCATTTGTCAGTGGACACTGGGTGGTCCCACCTCTTGACTTTTGTGAATAATGGTGCTGTGTACATGGGTGTGGAAATCTTGTTTTCTAGACTTGTTTTCAATTCTTTTGGGCATATACCCAGAAGTGAAATTGCTGGATCATATGGTCATTCTATTTTTAATTTGTTAGGGAAGCTGCATATTGGTCTCCATAGTGGCTGTACCATTTCATATTCAGCAGTGCACAAGGATTCCAATTATCCACATCCTTGCTGACACTTGTTAATTTATGTTCTTGTAATAGTAGCCATGCCAGTGGTGTGAGGTGATACCTCCCTGTGCTTTTGATTTGCATTTCTTTAATGATTAGTTATGTTGAGCATCTTTTCATATGCTTGTTGGCTATTTCTATATTATCTTTGGAGAAATGTCTGTTAAAGTCTTTTGCCCATTTTTTAATCAGGTTATTTGTTTTTCTATTTTTGAGTTGTAAGAGTTCTTCATATATTTTGGCTATTAACCTCTTATCAGATATATGATTTGCAAATATTTTCTCCCATTCCATGTGTCACTTCTTCACTCTGTTGATAGTGTCCTTTAATGCAAAGTTTTTAAGTTTGATATAGTCCCACCCTGGTGTGTTTTTTTAATACATACACTGTTGAGCACTTATTTCATTATTTCTCTGAATAATTACCAGATATGGAAATGAACTTGAACCTTTTGTTGGGCAAAAGATATTATAATTGCTTTCCAGGAAGGTAATACAGATTTCCAGTCACTATGTGTTTACCACAGGTAGGTAATACCATTACCTTAAGTCTTGCACACTATTTGGATATTTGACTGTTTTAATTGAGTCCTTGATTTTTGTTAGATTGAATTCATTTGTTCAACAATAATTTTTTTTTAACCATCCAAAGTGAGCTTATTCAAAACTGCAACAGTAATGAGAGCATTCAATTAATAAGATATGCTTTTTGAATTTTACTTGTGCTTTACACTGTGACTAGAAGGGAAAGTAAATTGCTAACCATTCTTTTTTTTTAATATTTATTATTTTTATAAATATTTATTATTCAGATTATTACAGTTGTTCCTCTTTTTCCCCCCAATAGCTCCCCTCCACCCGGTTCCCACCCCACCCTCTGCCCTTACCCGCCCCCCCCCCAACCGTCCTCATCCATAGTTGTACAATTTTTGTCCAGTCTCTTCCCGCACCCCACACACCTCTTTCCCCCCTGAGAATAGTCAGTCCACTCCCTTTCTATGCCCCTGATTCTATTATATTCACCAGTTTATTCTGTTCATCAGATTATTTATTCACTTGATTTTTAGATTCACTTGTTGATAGATGTGTATTTGTTGTCCATAATTTGTATCTTTACTTTTTCTTCTTCTTCCTCTTCTTAAAGGATACCTTTCAGCATTTCATATAATCCTGGTTTGGTGGTGATGAACTCCTTTAGCTTTTTCTTATCTGTGAAGCTCTTTATCTGACCTTCAATTCTGAATGATAGCTTTGCTGGGTAAAGTCATCTTGGTTGTAGGTTCTTGCTATTCATCACTTTGAATATTTCTTGCCACTCCCTTCTGGCCTGCATAGTTTCTGTTGAGAAATCAACTGACAGTCGTATGGGTATTCCCTTGTAGGTAACTGCCTTTTATTCTCTTGCTACTTTTAAGATTCTCTCTTTGTCTTTTGCTCTTGGCATTTTAATTATGATGTGTCTTGGTGTGGTCCTCTTTAGATTCCTTTTGTTTGGGGTTCTCTGCACTTCCTGGACTTGTAAGTCTATTTGTTTCACCAGGTGGGGGAAGTTTTCTGTCATTATTTCTTCAAATAGGTTTTCAATATCTTGCTCTCTCTCTTCTTCTGGCACCCCTATAATTCAGATGTTGGTATGCTTGAAGCTGTCCCAGAGGCTCCTTACACTATCTTCGTATTTTTGGATTCTTTTTTCATTTTGCTTTTCCGGTTGGGTGTTTTTTGCTTCTTCGTATTTCACATCTTTGACTTGATTCTTGCGATCCTCTAGTCTGCTGTTGGAACTCTGTATAATATTCTTTATTTGAGTCAGTGTATGCTTAATTTCTAGTTGGTCCTTTTTCATAACCTCGAGGGTCTCACTAGATTTCTTGAGGGTCTCACTAAATTTATCGGTGGTTTCTAGAAAATTCTTGAAAAACCTTACAAGTGTGGTTTTGAACTCTATATGCAGTAGTTTGCTTTCCTCCATTTCTGTCATTTGTGACCTGTTTCTTTGTCTCCGCATTTTTTATGCTTCCCTGTGTTGATAGAGTGGCTTTCTGTGCTAGGTGTCCTGTAGGGCCCAGTGGCTCAGCCTCCCTTTCTGTGCTAGGTGTCCTATAGGGCCCAGTGGCTCAGCCACCACTCTTGGTGCACCCCTTTGTGGGCTTTGTGCATAGTCTTGTTGTAGTTAAGCCTTGATTGTTGTAGGTATCACTGGGAGGAATTGACCTCCAGGCCAATTGGCTATGAGAATCAGCTGTGTCTGCAGTGGGAGAACTTCTGTGCTGGAGACAACTTTATGGGGCAAGACTTGCTTCAGTGGGGCTTTAGTGCTCACTGAATCTGCCCCCTGAGTGTGTCCCTTATGGATCTGAGGAGTTGTAATCTGGTTGGTCCCATTCTGACCACTGGGTACACTGGCTCTTGGATCTCTAAGGAGGTGCTAATTTAGCCTCTGCCTGAGGCTACCCAGCAGGAGCTATGGAGAGATCTGCAGATTCCTCTTCTTTGTTTGGGGTTTGGAGTTGCCCAGATGAGGCCTAGTTGTGAAGCAGTGCAAGCTGCTGTGGGGCCTTGGGCCTTCTTTTGGAAGTTCTGGGTCTCTCTGACCCAGCTGCAGTTTGTTAGGTAATTTTCAGATTGCAAAGGGCCAGGCCTTTCATATGCAAAAGTCTCTGCACACAGCTTGGGTGGAGTGGGGTTCTCAGGGGGTCAACAGGGCGGAGCAAGCAGCTATGGCTGCTCCTCAATCCTACCCTAAGAGGACCCGTGTCTCAGTGTCCCAGTAATCGCTGCACCTCTGAGAGAAAGCCGCCCTCGAGTTCCGCCCGATGCCAGACAGTCCAGTTGCTCCCGGTATGAGTGGAAATTCTACAACTAGAAGGAAAGAGAAAAGCACACTGAGACTCAGAGGAGGTGTCGAAGTAAAGTGCAGAGGTTCGGAGGCGCATGCATGTGGAAAGGGCTGGCAACTGAGGTCATGGTAGTCTTTTTCAATTGGGAGGGAATCTCAAGCTCCCAACTGCTCTGAACTCCAGTTCCGGGTGAGTTGTAGAATTTCCACTCAGCCAGCCTTCCTGTGGTTCTGGATGATGTCTGTTTTGTCTTTTAGTTGTATTTTTGAAGTAGTTGTGCGAGGCAGCAATTTCCGGTGTTTACCTATGCCACCATCTTGGTTTCTCCTGTTCAACAATTATATATTGAGCACCTTTTATGTGTCAGATTATATTAGGAACTGAAAATCTAGTGCATGCAAAAGAATCTAAAATATTTTTTATAATTGCATTGGAAATACACATTTCTTATTTTTCAGTGGGTGTTCATGTGTCTTTTGGTTTTATAAGAACTCCTATGCTGTATATAATTTGTTGTTCTCTCCTTATGGTTGTCAATTGATGGTTATTAACACCAATTCACCCCCATTAGGAATCCCCAATTCGGTGTGTATTAAAGAAGGAAGCTTTATTCAGTGCAAAACAGCTCAACTGTGATACAGCTTGGCTGTGAAAACAGCATAACTGTAAGGCAGCCCTGAGGCCAGGCCTCTCTCTGGGTAGACAGCTCTGCTCTGGTCCTCACTGGTCTCCTCTGCGCTCTGATAAGACATCTTTGTTTTAGCTCAGCCAGGGAAATGCAGTGTTCAGTGAAAAAGGAAAGTATACTCTCAGAGCCAGAGGGTAGCTGGCTTATATGGACAGAAGTCACCACCCCTTTACCCTGATTGGTCTGTCTTCATGCAAATGAGGACTCCAAATCCTCACATTTTGATTGGTTCAAAAGGCACTGTCCTGATTGGTCAGAATAGAACCACTCTGGTTGGTCAGAGCTGCACAACTCCGATTAGGTGGAGAAAGCCTCAGTCCTATTGGTTGAAGCAGGATTCCAGGAATTCCTTTATAAGGGCTGGCTTAGATGGCAGAAACACCGTACAGGCTGGCAGGTCAGTGCAGAGGCTGGCAGTTCAGTGCAGGATTCTCTATAAAGAGCAGTTTGCATGAAGGGCCCCTGTTAAAAATGGCTGTTAGGCTTTGGGGGTTTTTTGTGTTTTTTTAAATAACTGAAGTTTTTTATTTCATGTATAAGAGATAGCATTCTGTGGTAAGGGAGATGTCTTAAGTGACCCATTCATGGAAGTTTACCTGGTCCAACTTAATGAAGTCTATATCCTTCATGTACTGAAACACTGAGGGCACATATCAAGGCCGTATTTCCAGATCAGACCATGTGGATTTGAGCAGACATGGCAAGAATGAGAATCCTGGCTGAATCTTCTCCAATGGCTCCAATAGAGTTGCTCGTTACCCATCTTGCTTTCTTTGAAGTAACAGGCAAAAGGCTAGGCTCTGGGGGGGGAGGGGGGCGGGGGGTTAAAGTCAAAATTATTGAGCTACTTAATGGGATTAGTCAAGTTCAGTAGAAAATGTCCTTGTTAAAATCTAACATCATAGAATTTTTTTAGTTGGAAAGGAATTTAACAGTTATCTGCCTTAACTCTTATACCAGGGGAGGCCTGGGTTCAGAGAAGTATGGAAGTTTGGAGATTAAAAATATTTGCATATTTTCTTACAGCATTTCTTCTCTTTCATGAATATCTGTTTGTCTTTCAGCATTATTTTCTTCCTTGTACTAATTACTATAATCTGAACTATATTAATTTCTGTTATTGTGTCTATGCCTCTAAATAAAATGTGAAAGTGTGAGCCTATGACAGTGATGGCGAACCTATGACACACGTGTCAGAGGTGACACGCAAACTCATTTTTTTGGTTGATTTTTCTTTGTTAAATGGCATTTTAATATATAAAATAAATATCAAAAATATAAGTCTTTGTTTTACTATGGTTGCAAAGATCAAAACATTTCTATATGTGACACGGCACCAGAGTTAAGTTAGGGTTTTTCAAAATGCTGACACGCCAAGCTCAAAAGGTTCGCCATCACTGGCCTGTGAGAAGAACTTTGACTCTTAGAGGACAAGAGCTGCGTGTGTGTGTGTCTGTGTCTGTCTGTCTTTAACATCTAGCATAGGCCCTGGTTCAGGAAAAGTGTTCAGTAAACATTGAACTGAACTCAACACCATGAGGCTGACTAACATCCAGCTTGCAGAAGCAGTGTTTGTGTTCTTCCTTTGAGAACAGAGCCTCTCCAGCTTGGACTCATCAAAGGTGGTGTGGGTAGCTACTGTCCAAGTTTACAGGGCAAGAGTGACTAGCCCCTCAGCTTTACTGGAACCTGGCCTGGAAGATGGATGGGTCAGGGACCAGCCCATGGTCCCAGGTCTAAGCAGGCAGCAAGGGAGAGCAAGGAAAACCAGCCCCTACTGTGTTCTCACATATTTGCTGTTCTCTGGTTTTGAGCTTTAAAAACAAGGCTAAAAAGAATGTCAAGTATGAAAGTAAATAACATTAAAACACAGTTCTACTTAGCCGTTTGGGTTCTTTTCTGCTTCTGTCTGAGTAGGTCAGGATATTAGACAGCTAATAGCATGGCCTTAGCTTTTAGTAACACAGAATTTTTAGTAACACAAAAAAATTCAGCCATCTACCTGGTAATGGCTTCACGACAGTTCACCTGTGCAGACTCATTCTCCTTTTCCCAGGATGGCTTATACTATTAGGTTTTTTACTTTGCTCCTGAAACTTGGTCTCCAGCTAAGTTTGTAAGTCAGAAACTTTAACAAGAGGTAGTCCTACCTATTGGGCTTACATTCCAGAATTCCTTGAAGGAAAAAAAGGAATAGCCATGTTTCTTAAAAAATAAGTATGCTCTATTTATTGCCTTAGATCAGTGATGGCGAACCTATGACACGTGTCAGAGGTGACACGCAAACTCATTTTTTTGGTTGATTTTTCTTTGTTAAATGGCATTTAAATATATAAAATAAATATCAAAAATATAAGTCTTTGTTTTACTATGGTTGCAAAGATCAAAACATTTCTATATGTGACACGGCACCAGAGTTAAGTTAGGGTTTTTCAAAATGCTGACACGCCGAGCTCAAAAGGTTCGCCATCACTGCCTTAGATCATTCTTGAACTTAAACAGTTTTTATAACATGCTTTAGTGTTGCTGTGACACCACTTCTGCCTGCTGTGTGCAGACCATTAACAGTCTGCTCTCTATCTGTTAACTGAGCCTGTGGGCAGATACCCACTTCTGAGTACGGTACACTCCCTACTTACACATTCAAGTAAAAGAACCCAGAATCAGAGCTGGCTCACTGCAACTTTTCTTGTTATGTAATTTCTGTACCATATGCCTCGAGGCCTTCTTAAATTTTATGAAGGCTGGTGTGTCCTTCATAAAATTCCCTTGTAGTATTTATAAGTAAGGAATCTGACAAAGATTCTTATTATTTATACTTTTATTCATGTAATTAAAGAAGTATCTCTCTGTTAACTGTGTATATTGTTTTGGCAAATTTTGAATTTTATTTTCACTGTTATCTAGTGTTGTTTATAGAACTTATCCAGGCATCTCACTTGATATATAAAAAATATATTTATCTCCCTAAATATAATTCCTTTCACATTATAGTAGTTCAAGGGGAAAGTACCTATGTGAAAACACTGCTTCTCATTAGACATGAAGTTTCCAACAGGCAGGGATGTCCCATCATTTTATCTTAGTAACTTCATACTGAACACACAGGAACCAACACAAGCAGTGCTTACTGCCTTAATAAATGAAAAATCCTAGGAGATGATCTCTGCAATATACTTTTTCCTGCTTTAAAATTACCATTGTACCTCACCCCCCCCCCCCCAAGTCAGTCTCATTACTAATATTAAAATAGTCCTTATAGGGCAAAGGTAATAAAAGAGCAACATAAATGTCTTATATTTCAGATATTCTTGAAATTCTTAGTTTTTAATGGGAACTGTGGAAGAGTTTGATGGTGACTTTAGTTGCTATAGACCAATGGTCGTTCAACTGCCTGTAGGGAAAGACTGGTGTGTGTTTGTTTTTTATATAGTTTGTAATAATTTCCAAAGCATTGTGGACTAATTTTCTTGTAAAATACAATGAAAGTAGTGGGGTGACATCAGATTTCCGTTAGTCTTCCTATCCTTGTCACAGGCAGGTAACAAAGGTCCGCAGACCATACTTGGAGTAGCACTGCATAGCATTCACTTTGCTTCTTGTTTACTTGAACCAGTGTTTTACATATGTTGCCTAATCATTTAATCCTGCACATTTAATCCTATGGCTTAAATGAATTTTTCTAGTTTTCCTGTTCATTTTTTGAAATGTATGCTGTTATTGATTTTTAGAGAGAAAGGAAAGGAGAGGGAGAGAGAGAGAGAAACATCAACATCAACGTTGATTGCCTGCTTCCTGCATATCCCCTGCTGGGGATCCAGCCTGCAATCCGGGCATGTGACCTGTGCCCAGGAAACGAACCATTGGCCTCCTCGTGCAAAGGTCAACGCTCAACCACTGAACCACACCGGCTGGGTTCCCTGTTCATTTTTTTTAAAACACTTGGCCTAATATAAAGTTCAAGGCCAGTGTAGGGAATTTCTTTTAGATTCTTTAAAAGTTTTATTACAGATAATTAGTTGAGAGAAAATTAAGCTCAAGATTTCTTAATGCTTTGCTTTATTCCAAAATGTCTTTTGACTATAGTCTCCTTCATTCTTTTCAGAACACAGATACCAGAGGATTAAGTCCTACAGCAAAGTATTCAAATAGAAGAAACATTCCCTTCCAAAAAATTTAACTCATAATATCTAAGTAAAGAACAGATTTTCCAAGCACTTCTCTTGAAACCCCAGTGCTGAAATGCTAATAACCTTGCAATGTGGACAGTATAGTACACCAACACGTTTTTCCTTTAAGATGTAGGTTTTAACAGTGAAAACAGTTATTGAATACTAGAGGCCCGATGTATGAAATTCATGCAAGGGGCTCAGCCCTCACAGCCAAGGCAGCTAGCCTCGGCCCTCACAGCCCCGGCTTTGTCCGGAAGGTTGTCCTCTGTCCGGTCTAATTAGCATATTATGCTTTTATTATAGATATGTTTCTGTGTGGTCTGTAAGAGACTAAAACTGCTTTTCCTTGGACTTTTCTCTTGTCTTTTCAATTCTGATTAAAGTACAGCTGGAAAGGAATTTACCAAAACATAAAGGGAACACACATCAGGTATTGGAGCTCAGTTTCTTTTATGTTTGAGCAACTCTTGAACAATGGAAAGCTGTAGGAAATTAAGGACAGCTAGCCACATGTAGGTACTGGGAGCTCTTACACTGGTTCTTTTCATCTGAAGACTTTTCTCTCCACAATTTCTGAAGCCATTTAATTCATTATTATAAACACAGATGTTTAACTGTGTGTTCTGACAAGCCTGTGCTGAATTCAAAGTAGTGCTTCAAGGAACCTTGTTGGTCAGTTACTCTGTGCATTTTCAAGAAGACAAGCTTGGGAAAATTTGGTAAACTATCTACTATTTTTCCCCAGTGTATCAGTAACTTTCAGGTAGATGACCTTTTGCCAAATAATATAGAAACCTTATATTTAAGCTAACAGAGAGAATATGCAAGGTCTAATAGGTAAGCCATGCATATATTCATTAAATAATCGGCGTTATACTAACTTTTATTACAAACTAGAGGCCCAGTGCATGAAAATTTCTGCACTGGAGGGGGGCTCCCTCAGCCCAGCCTGCCCCCTCTCACAGTCTGGGAGCCCTCAGGGGTTGTCCTACTGATGGCTTAGGCCCACTTTGGCAGCAGCAGTGGGGTGATGGGGGCAGTGCCTTCCCCTGATCCTCCAGTTGCCTCCACTTTAAATGGTTTAAATGGAAAATTTTATGTTATGTATATTACCACAATTTATTTTAAAAATAGATTTTTAAATGAGAGGGATACATGCAAAACCTCACTGCTAATTAGGCAATCAAGTAACAACTAACTGTTCAGGTGATGTTGTGCTAATGGGTTAATTCACTTTAATGTTCAACTACTTGCTCTAAAAATGAAATGTTTAAATACAAACATAAAATATCCATCTACCTATTAAATTTTCAAAACACATGTTTTTATTTATAATCAACTTATTCACTGACTAGTGTTCATTTTATTTGTCTGGGGATTGGAATATGGAAAAAATATTTTTTAAATAGTTTCATTTTGAATCTATTTGCATATTACAATCATAATTAAGATCTCTGCTGCATTCTTAAATAAAAGCACATTAATTATAGATTTTAAATCAACAGTACAAAAAAAAACACCTTTGTCTTTAATTACCTAGTTTTTGTCCCCTTAAATTGTGTAAAGAAATTGTAATGAAAAAGGAATTTACCAGAGAACAGTGATTGGTACTTGGAAGTATATCATCTTTTCAGAAGGAACCAGTGTTAGACCCTGAAATGTTATGAAACTTTAGTCAGTTTAAACATTTGCTCTGACTTGTTTTTTTCTTTTGAATCAGTACTTTCCCATAGCAATTTCTAGTAAGAGAAAGGTCAGTCTTTAAAACTGGAAGTGCTTTCCTTTGAGTTTTATTTAACACGTAAATATCCACTCTTAGGCAACAGTGTTTCCTGACATTTCCTTTCATGACGTTATGACAGTTACAGAACTAGTAGTCATGAGACCTATTACTATGATGAGAACAGTGATCAGATCCAGTAAAACAAAGCAAACTGCAGCTTTTTTGTTTCCTTAGAGAAAAGGTTCTGAATCATTTTGAGACTGAGTTTTGATAACACACAAGGTGAACTGAGGTCTCAGTGGCAGTGTAAGCACCTCTAAAGCGTTCCCTTAGGATTTTAACATATTGCTCAACCTATTGTGAAATAAAATACGTGTATTTTTTATTGCTTGGATATTCTCTCTTAATCGTGTTTTTCATACTGTCATTAAAGAAGCATTAATATCTACATTTTTATTTTTATTTTTGTAACTCTAGCCACTAGGATTCTAACATCTAGATATGACCCAAGGTTTTTTGGAGGGTTTTTGCTAAGGCACATGAAACAGACTGGCAAAATGTAAAGCAGAGTTTAGCTATTTCTTCCTTTTTAACTGAATTTATTTTCAGATTAGGTGATCACTGGTATCTCAGTTGAACTATTCTTGTATTATGCTGGAATCTGTGGTTTTCCGAAAGCAAAGTCACACTGAAATACCAAAAGAGCTATGAAGATGGGAGTACCAGTCAGTAATCAGGGCTGAAGTCAGTTAGGCAGGGTTTAGAAATACATATAGGCAAAACGTTTCCATAAATGTTACAGTTAACACCACATTCATGCTCCGGGGTTATTTTTCAGATTATTAACACTGACTGCTCTCAAATGCATCATTACTATCAAAACAGCCAGTGGGGGCTGGACTGGTAAAATAGCTGTCAGGTTAGTAGAATTTATCTGCAAGGAAATATATATTTTAAAATTCAATATCTGATTCTACTTCATATGCCAATTATTTAATAGCCAAGGAATGTTTTTCCCCTGTGTGAAAATTGACCCAGAGATAAGTATCATTTCCCAAAAATGTACAAAGTGAAAGGAAAGCAAATAACTTAGAGCCCTAGCCCTTAGAGCAGTGGTCAGCTGGCTGGCATCTTTCCCTGCATGCCAGAGGCCCATCGAGGAGCTGGCGTCGCAGGGCCATTGGGGGCGGAAGTCAGCCTGGAGCATAGGTGTCAACACTTTGGATAAGTTCTTCCTTTCGTTTCTGTTTGAAAATGAAACTGAGTGTAGCCATTTTTTAAAAAGCAAGTCTTTTCTATTGTCAACACTTACGGTTACTGATAATTACTTAACAGCTGAAATCAATGGCAAAATAAAAAATGTCAGAGAGTTGACATGGGCAGCA
The DNA here is from genome assembly GCF_964212035.1 of Myotis nattereri. Taxonomy (NCBI): domain Eukaryota; kingdom Metazoa; phylum Chordata; class Mammalia; order Chiroptera; family Vespertilionidae; genus Myotis; species Myotis nattereri. The sequence continues at coordinate 91,343,420 of NC_138079.1, read as the reverse complement.
CAATTAATTGCACACTCACACACATACACGCCCAGCAGGCTTGAGAGTGTGGCCTAGCATGAGTAAAGCCACAAGGAATTTCCATTCACCCATTAAACAAATATTTATTGAGTATCTAGTATGTGCCAAGCTTCATATTTCTTGTAGCTAATAGCACTCTGACTTTTCAGGTCATTTATTTTAAGGAGGGAAAATACAATTTGCTATTTTTAAACCCAAATACTTCAACAAGAGAACTGACTTTGATTGTTGTAATGAATTTGAGAGTTGTTTGGGAACGTTGTGATAAAGAAAGACATTTTTCCTTAAGATAAGGCTAGTAATAGTAAACCAAGGTAGTAATCAATAGGCAAGATTTGACTGATTCATTGTAATAGTAATATCTCTTTCCAGTAAATGAATACTTAAAGTAGAGTGCTAGCTGGAATAGGCTGTTAGGTGGTTGATAAAAACCTAGCCAAGCCTTCTGTGGTTTCCTTTGTTAATATATGATCCCAAATTGAAATTGAATAATTGCCCAGGTAACAAATTAACTTCTTGCTTTCAGTGTGAGGGTTCTGCCCATGAAACAGGTCAATCTTACCAAAAATAGTCACCATATTTTCTTTGCAAGAGATGGGGGGAGAGGGTGATGAATACCTAGTTGGGTTTGGAGGTAGGAGCATGAGCTGTGAGCCACACTTAAGGACACGTGCAGGAGTGGGCCTGCAGGAGTGAAGCTTTCTCCCAGATGCTGCCTGATGGTGGATCTGGGTGTGGTGGAGGGCTCATCAGGCCCTGAAACAAAGACTAAAGATGACATTTGAATTAGCCCGGATTAGCGTGACCTGTATGGCAAGCAAACCTTACGAATACCATGTATTGTTTTGACCATTTTTACAAGAGTCTTGTACTTTTTTTTCTGCCAAAAAAGGGCGGTTCTGACCATGTTCCTGAGAAAACACTATAGTTTAATCAATCTAACCCTATTTAGAGTTAGCTTTTTTATACTATTGGGGCAAAGACTAAATAATTGGTTTTACGGAGGTAAGACATGTTATTCCTCCATCTGGGTCTCCAACATAATAGTATGCTTTCCTTTTGTTTCTTTTGTAGTAGGATGTTTTTTTTAAATGAGGTCATTCCCTTATAATTCTGGTTTTTCTATTTTTACTGTCATTGATTTCACAGACTTGTTCCCTTTCTGCCTTTTCCACCAGTTTACTACAGTGTCCCCAGCAGTTCCTGAATTCTTGAAAACGCCTGCTACTACAGATCAGCCCCCCACAAGGGCCACAGCTCCTGTGCTCCCCTCAAACACTGTGTCCTCAGCAAAGCCTGGGCCAACACTGGTAAAGGTGGGTACCCCACATACAAACTGGTTTGAGTATCTTGTGACTCTTGTCTGTGGCCCCACACATGTAAGACAAAGGCTTGTGTCCACATCACCCAGCCTGCCTGTTCGCCTGAAGCCTTGAAAACAAAAGCATGGGAGGACTTGCTAGACCGGGCCTTAATATTTGAAACTACCACCTTCAATACACGACCTGTTATTCTGCAGTCACAGAACAGCACAAACTATGGTGTGTATAAACTACTGGAGCCACAAGGAAGGGTGTAGGGGTCATTCTATCGGCAGTGCCCAGTCCTGCCCCCACCTGGGCCATCAAGACGGAACAAGGGACACAGGGTAGATGGAGGTGCTTTCACGCGAGTCCCAAATCTCACAAACAGATCTTTAATGGTAGCATGATTCTGGACTTTCTACACAAGGTTAAACTCAGTGGTATTCCAGATATATTACATGACAGGTTAAAGGTTTAAAGAAGTAAGCACGGTTTTTTGATTTAGCAGATTTGGCCAAATGAAGCTTGGTTTGTGCTCCAGATAAGCTGCAGAGTTGTGGCACTGTTCCCTAGTGTTTTACGTGGTCAAAATAACTCAGAATAAGTCCCAAAGAATATTAAAATGTGTACTCTATAGTACATTTTTCAAGATTTTTGAAGTGTACTTAGAACTGCTAAATAAAGTGGGGGTAGCGGATAACCTGCGGAAGAGTTTAATCATTTCAATGTGCTTTTTGCCAAAACTAGCAGAACACAGATCTCAAACTAAAAAAGGACATTAGGGAGCCAGCTAACCCTCTTACCACCTTTCAGATGAGGAGACTGAGGCCCAAAGAAGTGAGGTGACCAGGCCAGGAAGGACTCAGTCTCCCAAGTTCCAGGCCAGCCCTCTTTCTGCCTTCTCAGTTAACCCATTGCAAGATTCTTCAGAGGCACAGTCCTCATCGCCATCTGCCCCTGAGCCTGTCCTTGTCCTTGACAGGAGGTTCTCTTTCTACTCCTGGCTCTCTTTGTCAGTGTGGCTGAGTCTATGTGGCTTCAAGGGTATATAGCAATACAGTTCACCATCTACCATCGCTAAGTATTGGAGCCAGAAATTCCAGAGGGTGCCAAGTGGCAACTGCTTCAATAAAATCAGCTCTTACCTCCTCCCACATCCCGAAGCATGTACCACAATGGCACAAAGAGCATTTGAATGCCAACCCATCTTTCCCTGTAGAGACTGAGAATTTGTTCTCTGCCTCTCCTACTCTTCAAAGTTCTGCTCTTCACTATGTCTGTCTTTAAGGAGGGCCTTGGTTCAGCGGCAGCAGGCATTGTGTAAGAATGTGAGGTGCAGGGGCTGGGAAGGTAACCCTAGGACTCTGCCAGTGGAGGAAAGGACGGTACATATTAGGAAACAGACCACAATTGTTCGGCTTTTTCTATGAGGAAAGCTGTTTCCCATCCTCGCTTCCTGAGAGAATAGACATGTCCCAGCTAATAGGTAAGAGCAGATTTGGTCTGCGGAACACTGATTCTCGTGTTTGTGTCCCCTCCCTTGTCAACAGGTGGCTTCCTGGTCGCAGTCGCGTCAGTGTTTACCATTACCTAACAGTTATAGTCACAACTCCAAAACCCAGACCCCATTCATTGTTATGCTCAGTTTGAAAAGACTGGAAATAAAATGTATTATTGGTAAAAACATAAGCACATGACAATGAACTGATTAAAATTGTGAGATTACAGGAGGATTTTTAGTGGGCAAGGATATTTTCTGACATTGTGATGTGTAGTAAGTGATAATTCAAGTGATTTCTAATTGCATACACATTCATCATTAACTTACTCAGCAAATACTTATCTAGCACTTGTTATGTGCCAGGCACTGTTCTGGGTATGAGAGTCAGTGAAGCAGTGAAGGAAACATGACAAAGCACCTCACCTTGATTAGGACTGAGAGGTACACAGCAAAACAAGAGAGGGCTCGCGGTGAAGATAAAGTGAGGACTGGGGCTGCGAGCAGACAAGGAGAGACGTTTATATTCCTAGTAGCATGCTTGGGCGAGATCTAAAAGAAGGGAGGGAGTTGCCATGAGGATATCTGTGGGCAAAAAGTAAATATTAATAGCGATGGTTTCTGGTCTTTTTTTCTTTGTTGTTTTTTTTTTTTTATTTCCTAACTCAAATAAGAACACATATAAAATGATCACACCAATAGCCATATTTAATGTAGTACTTCTCAAAAGTCTTACTGAGTATTTTACCTAAGGAAGCTTAGGAATAATTATACCTTATTGTTTTGTTGGTGGACTTTTTTTTCCCAAACAAAGTTATAATATGAATACTAAAAAGTAGAAAGTGATCTGGCAACTTATAAATGGAGGAGAACGAAAACTCAGGAGTCATCAGAATCTTAATCATAAAATGGGGTCTCACACACCATTTTCAAAATAAAAATATATTTTTGAAAAAAATTTTAAACACATATTTACATTGCTCAGTATTTTTGTGTGTGTGTGTGTGTACTTTCCATAGAAATGCATAGCCTTTATTCCGCTTGATTCTCATTACAAGCATTTTTCTGTTTTTGCATATTCTCCATTGATTTTTTTAAAATACAATAGGCCCTCAGGTTACGTCAGAGATCCGTTCCTACGGCTTGACGTTAATGCGATTTTCGCCGTAAGTCGGGACCCACCTACATAAGCACCTACAGCGCTCACATGGAGCACAGACACAGCAGTAATGAAGTGAAACAGCAAAAAAAATTTTAAAGAAAGATGACAATTCCTGACCTTTACTTAAGGTAAATAAATAATAAAAAAACATAAAGCACATATGTACATACGTCGAAATGACGGAACTTTTTTTTTTTTAATAAATGGGAGATGGCGACATAACAATGTATGTCGAGTCCAACGTAACCTGAGGACTGTCTGTATATTTTTATTGATTTCAGAAAGGAAGAGAGAGAGAGAGAAACTTCAGTGGTGAGAGAGAATCATTGATTGGCTGCCTCCTGTTGACCCCCACTGGGGATGGAGCCCACAACCCAAGCATGTGCCCTGACTGGGAATCAAACCGTGACCTCCTGGTTCAATCACTGAGCCACGCTGGGCAGGCTCCATTGTTTTTTAATGATTATAAAATATTACATAGTTATAGTGAAATATACCTAATCTTTTTTCTGTTGTATACTTAATGTACAATGTGTTTTTCACTGGGAGGTAATATATGGAAGCACTTGGCAATGTGTCTGCACAGAAGACTGAGAGTGACTGTTGTTGAATGTGAATGGATGATGCTAAGCCGAGCATCTTGCCCGTACTCTGAGGGAACAAGATAGCAGGAGAAAGGAGTTCTTAGGAGCAACATTTCTTGGTCAAGGGAATATGTGAATGTTTTCCTGGCTCTCTAAGTGTATCTGGTATGTTGCTTTCCACGGTGGCTCTACCAGTTCCCAAGCTGTGTTGCTTTTTCATTCCAAATCCGGAGGCACTGTGAAGTAGATTGCATGTGGTGGCATCTCTTAAAATGTTCTTATTCCCTTTTTCTCACAAACAGCAAAGCCACCCCAAGAATCCAAATGACAAGCACCGTAGCAAAAAATGCAAAGACCCCAAACCACGGGTAAAGAAGTTGAAGTACCACCAGTACATTCCACCAGACCAGAAAGGTGAGAAGAACGAGCCGCAGCTGGATTCCAACTACGCCCGCCTGCTCCAGCAGCAGCAGCTGTTCCTGCAGCTACAGATCCTGAGCCAACAGCAGCAGCACTACAACTACCAGACCATCCTGCCTGCGCCGCTCAAGTATGGGGCTGGGGCGGGGCTGGCTCCTAAAGTGGATTTTACTGTGGTTTTTATGAGGATCCATTAGTTACTGAAGGTTGGGTGTTGTGATTTATTTGTGCTTAATGACCGTTTTCATTTTATTGCCATCAAGCTTCTCATGCAGTGTCTGAAGTCAGCACAGTGAGAATAGCCTGCATGCCACTCGGTTTTGTCCTCCAAAGTCAGTTCTGAATTTTTAAGTTAGAAGTGACTTTTCACAATTACGCATCCAAGAAAGATTTGCCTAATGGTAAATGCTATGAGAAAAGCTTAAGAGCTGGTAAAACAGTTTTTTTAAAAAAAAAAGCAGAACCATAAAACCTGGAGTGGTCAAAGAAAGTTTTATGAAAAAGGCAGGATGTGTATGTGGGGAAGGGCCTGAAACTGGGAAGGGCCCTCTAAGCAAAGGGGAACAATGTGAGGGGAGGTACAGAGGGCAGGGCCTGTTTATGGGATGGTGAGAACAATGGCCTGTTAAATAATATGATTTGTTTTTAAAGAAAGTGGAGGACAGAATTGAGTAGGGCCGATGTCTGCAGGAACCTGAAATCGGGCCGACTCTAGGTTTGATGTGGTAGCTGTTTCAGAGGCTGCACTGACGTGGTAAAATCAACATGCAGGAAAGAATCATTTGACGCCAGTACTGAAGGGGAGTCTGGAAATAGGAAAACCAGTTGGAAATTTTGCAGTAAAGTAGATCCCAGAAGATGAAAGGGCAGTGACAATGGAAAAGAAGGAACAGGATAGATGTCCCAAAAGACAGTGAATGAAGTCTTTGTGACCAACAACCATGGAGAAGAAACATGTTTTCACAGTTTGAGCCCAATTGCGAGGGATAGAGGGAGTGAGTTCTGGCAGTTTCTGCAATTGAATCCATAGCAAGACATCCATGGCTTATTTTAATTATGTAATAAAAGAAACTTCCAGGTATGCATCCTCAAATGCTTTTTCTGGGAAACAGGTAAAAATGCAAAGCCCCCATCCTTCACTTTGTTCACTTTTTAGGAGGAAGGGATATTTAGATTCAACTTGGAAAAGAAACTCTAGAAAAAGATCAAATCTCATACAAGGAAAAATTATTCTCTGGGTCAAGCCCCTCGACTTGTAATCACATGATCTGAGACACTGGACTTGTGTTCTACAGGAGGCTAAGCATTCCTCCCCGGGGAGTGGAAAACAGACCCACTAAGCGGCTTCTCTGTAAGAAAGACTTCCGCATATGCTAATGGTTATCACTTCACTGTTTTCTTTCAAGAACCAAATAAGTCAAGGAAGGTTAGACTAGTCATTTGGACTTTACTGTGAAGCACTTAAATCTACAACATCAGGGCACGGAGACGAAGGAGGGAAGAACCTTGTAGCGTGTTATTATTTTAAGAGCAAGCAGGCCTGGGACAGCTGTTGACATTGGCAGGGGACCAGGAAGGCCAAGAGCTGAAAGAGCATCAGAAACGAACGACGCCACTTGGCAGATCTGTCCACGTCGGAGGTATCCCCACTGCCTCCACCCTCCTTGGGCTCCATGATAGTAACAGCAACGATGGCACACGTGTGTGTGTGCTCCTGACGATGCCCCAGGCAGTGTGCTCAGCCCTTCACATCATCATCATCCACATGGTTACTTTATGAGGACTGATATTGTTGGTTCCATTCCCAGACGAGGAAACTGGTCAACTGAAACCCCATGAAAGGATTTTTTGTGCTGTCTATGAAATAGTCTTTACTGTAATGAAAGATATTGGCAGCATGGGACTGGCTTTGTAGATGGGAAGAATACATCTGAGGAGTGAGCTTCTGAACTCTTCAGTTCTTTGTCTTCCCAAGGCTTCCAGTCCCCCCTCTTCCGCCAACATTCCCACCACTGAAGTGACCAAGCCAAGCCGTCCAAGGAAAACTTCACACAGGAAGATCCGGGGACCAGGAGGAGGCAAGACCGTGGTTCTTCAGTACGATTTCCTCACACAAAGACTGAGCATCAGTTCTGTTTAGCTTCCAGGTCCTAGAAATGGAGATGGTTTTAACACATTTTTTACCAAAACTCCATTACGAGAAACTAAATGTGGAGGTCCTGCAGTGCCTGCATTTCTTGATAATGCAGCCTTTGGTACCATGGAAGGAGCAAGAGCCTGAATTCACAGGGCTATAATCCCACACACTGGCTAAAGGTTCCTGGAAGGTCATGCCATCTCTCTCAGCTTCAGGTTTCTCATCCACACAGTGATCACATTAGTCTCCTCCCAACCCCCACTTTTTCCCTCTTGATTTGGGGAAAAACAATGTCAATTTATTTCCATTACTTTAAAGGTTGAATTAAATACTGAATTGTTCATCATAGTAACCAGGAGTATTGTAGAATCTCAACCAAAAAGAGCATGAATAGAATAATTCACTGAAATAATGTATTCTCAAGGAGATAATTTCATTCACAAGGGACCAAAAGTTGGTTGAAGAGAATCTTACATTTTTAATTTAATAAAGACCATACATAGATACAATACATAGACAAGCATGGATCATATCCATGGTATTAAAATTTCATAGGGAGAGCAATAAGGAAGAACTGTCTAAAAAGGCTCCTTACAAGGACAATATTGAATACTAGAGGTCCGGTGCACGAAATTCATGCATGGGTGTGGTCCATAGGCTTGGGTGGCAATCAAGTGTGAGCATCTGGCGTGGAAGGGCAGGTCCCAGCTGACCTCTGGACCCGGGGCAGCACCTGGGCACCCGCACACCCCCCTCCTCCTGAGTCATGGTGCCCTAGTCTCCACGCGGTGATGTGGTGAGTGTGGCTGGACGCCGCAGGCTGTGGCACAGCATAGGCCTCTGGGCCACACAGCATCACCACACGGAAGCCGGGTGGGCAGCGCACTCTCTCCTGACCAGCCTCACAGACCGGCTCCTGTGCGAACCCATGGGGAGCCTGACCGGCCCCTGTGGTCCTGGCGGCTGCAGCCTAGCTTACCCAGAAGATGCCGCACAGGGGCGGGCTCCTCGCAGGCGCCCAGCACCTGAGTGCAGGGGCTTCCCCAGTGCACAAGCGCTGGCGCCCCGGAGGAGGGTAGCAGGGGGAGTGAGAGCGAGCTCGGTGGACACCTCACATTCTCACCTCACCTCCATCCCCGTCACCCCTGCCCCCAGATAGCCGGTGAGAGGTCGCAGCGCGTTGCCGATGCCCACAGTGTTCCACACCAACCCCTGGTGGTCAGCACACGTCATAGTGAGTGGTCAAACTCCCAGTTGAGGGGACAATTTGCATATTAGGCTTTTATTATATAGGATAAGGTTGAGAAACTCTGATTTAAATAAAATGTTTTCATAATTCAAAAATAAGATTTAAAATAATTGTCATTTCATCCAAACTTCAAGAAACTTAATTTCAAATACTTCAAATATTTAACAAAACATAAAGCAGGTTAAAAAGACTCAAATGAATGTAAAGAGTTAGTTAGCTGCTGACAAGGCCAGACCTGGCTTCAGACACAGGCTTCCTAAATCTCAGTTGAGAAAGGTCATCCAGCTGCGGACCCCACCCCATTCCCGCCATCACCGCAGAGCCCACTTTCAGAATGTGGGATTCAGAGTCTCACTGGTGTCAGTACCAGTTTATATGATGGTAAAGCCTTGGCCTCAATGAAGCTGACTGCACCATGTCAGCCACCCTGTCCCCTCTTCTTTAATAGGTGTCAGCCACCAGAGAAGAAAATGCCATTGTTTGCATTTCAATGCCAGGAGTAGCACAGTAAAAAGAAGTCATTGGGGGGCCTCAGTTTGGTGCTTTTAGGGAAATTGGTACAAAGCACCTAACTTTGGAACTTGACAACTGCTTAACCAGCATTTTTGAATAAACTTTTTTAAATGAAGTATATCTTACATAAAGAAAAGTTCATAAGTCATAAGTGAAAATTGATGCCAAAGTAAGCATGCCCATATTACCACCTGCATCAAGAAATGGAACATGCCCTAGCCAGTTTGGCTCAGTGGATGGAGCGTTGACCTGTGGACTGAAGGGTCCTGGGTTCGATTCCAGTCAAGGGCACATGCCTGGGCTGTGGGCTCGATCCCCACTGATTCTCTCTCATCATTGATGTTTCTCTCTCCCTCCCTCTCCCTTCCTCTCTGAAATCAATAAAAAAATATTTTTAAAAAATGACATTGTACAAATTATTTAATTTAAAAAAATAAGTGGAACATTATCATTAGCCCTGGCCAAGTGGCTTGGTTGGTTAGAGCATTGTCCCGATATGCCAAGGTTGTGGGTTCGATCCTCAGTCCAGGCACATACAATAATCAACAGATAAATGCATAAGATAGGTAGAACAGCAGATCAGTGTTTCTCCTTTTCCCTCTCTCTCTAAAATAAAAATTTTTTTGAAAAGAAAGACATGCGACATTATCAGTCCTCTCTTGGTGACTATCCTGACTTCTATCCTGTAGATTAGTTTTGCCTGCTTTTGAACATTATATAAATGCAAACCTATAGTACACGTGTGTCTGGCTCCTTTTGCTCAACATGTTTGTGAGACGCATCTTCACTGGTGCAAATAGCAGTTCATTTTTGCTGAATAGTACACTGTAATTTGTCTACCCATCACACTCTTGATGGACAGTTGGGTTGCTTCCCATTGGGGCTGATACGAAAAATGACATAATAAATATCCTCGCCTGCATCTTATGGCTGACAAATGTATGTCTTTGTCAGGTGTCTGTCAGGAATGGAATTGGTGGGTCAGAGGATAGGCATGGGTTTTTTTAAGTAGATACTGTGAAATAGTTCTCCAGAGTGGTTATCCCAGTGCACAGTTCTGGCAGTTGTGTATGGGACAGTCCTGACTGTAGTTGGTGTTGGCAGTGTTGGTCTAGCAGCAGTCCTTCTGGATGTGTGGTGGTGTTCTGTTGTGCATTTCATTTGCATTTTCCTCCTACCTGTTGAGGTTAAGGTCTTGTTCACATATTTATTGATCATTAGGATAGATATCCTTTCTTGTGATATGCTTACCCAAGATTTTCCCATTGGGTTTTCTGTCTTTTTCTTACTGATTTGCAAGACTCTTAATATATGGTAGATATGAGGCCTTTGTCAGAAAAAAAAAAAACGTATTACAAATATTTCTTCAGTGGCTTTGACTTGTCTTTTCACCCTCTTAAAGGTATCCCTTGTATTTAGTGCTTTTTGTGTCCTGTTTAAGAAATATTTTCTATCCAGAGGCCACGAAGATATTATCCTAGTTTTCTTCTAAAAGCTTTATTGTTTTCAAAATTCACATTTAGGAATTTTGTTTGTTTTTATTAATCCTTGCCTAAGGATATTTTTCCATTGATTTTTTTTAGAGAGAGTGGAAGGGGGAGAGAGATAGAAACATTAATATGAAAGAGACACATTGATTGGTTGCCTTCACACTCCCCAGACCAGGCCGGGGATCGAGCCTGCAATCAAGGTACATGCCCTTGACCAGAATCAAACCCAGAGCCCTTCAGTCCGCAGGCCGGCGCTCTTCCCACTGAGCCAAACTGGCTAGGGCCACATTTAGGTTTTTGAAGATGATATGAGGTAGGGGTCCATCAGAAGCAGCAGTTTTTCCTGTATGAATATCCAGTGTGGCCAGTACCATTTAATGGAACTGCAGTGGGTGTCACCTTTGTGATAACTCCAAGGCTGATGTATGTGGGAGTCTGTTCCTGCATTTTCTGATCTCGATGTGTCTGTGGTTCTGTCCTTGCACCAGCACCACACCATGTGAGTAAACTGGCTTTGTAATAATTGTCAGTATCTGGTGGTATGGCTCTCCCAGCTCTGCTCTTCTTTAGAGCTGCCATGGCCATTCTTTGTGCTTTGCATTTCCATATAAAGGTTAGAATCACTTTCTGAATCTCTGCAAAGCAAGCACAACCTGCAGGGATTTTTATTGGGACCTGATTTGATCAACATCTTTACTATATTGAGTTACATGACCATGGTATTTTTCTCCTCCTAACCTAATAGTCAAATTTTTAGCAGAAGCAATGTCAAATCCAGACATTATCTATATATATAAAAGGCTAAGTGACTGACCATACAACCGACCAACCGGCTGGTACATATGACACGCACTGGCAATTTAAAAATAAACGTTGACTCGCGCATGCACGATACATACAAAGCTCTCACTGGCACCAATCACATGCATGTGTTTCGATCTGTCATTGTCAATCGTGAATTTGGTTGTTTTTGTCGACATTCTGAAGCTGAAAGAAAGCAGTGTCGACAGAGTATGTCTGAAGACCAACTATTGGCACAACGTACCTCTGAAGCCTAAAGAAGCCAGTGTCATCGACAAAATGTGTATGAAGACCAACTGTTGGTATAACGTACCTCTGAAGCTGAAAGAAAGTGATTCCATCAATTCAATGGATGATGCCAAAAAGGAGAATTTTTCCATTGAATTTCTTAATAATATTACTCCTTTGGGAATGCCGTGTCATAAATTAAAATTGAAAGTAGGTGTAATCATCATGCTACTGAGAAATATTAGTAGTAAATGAGGTCTTTGTAATGGTACTAGATTTATTATCACAAGATTGCGACCTAACATAATCGAAGCTGAAGTATTAATAGGATCTGCAGAAGGAGAGGTTGTCCTGATTCCAAGAATTGATTTGTCCCCATCTGACACTGGCCTCCCATTTAAATTAATTTGAAGACAGTTTCCTGTGATGCCAGCATTTACAATGACTATTAATAAATCACAAGGACAAACTCTACACAGGGTAGGAATATTCCTACCTGAACCCATTTCCAGACATGGTCAGTTATATGTTGCTTTCTCTCGAGTTCGAAGAGCACCTGACGTTAAAGTTGTAAATACTTCATCACAAGGGAAATTAGTCAAGCACTCTGAAAGTGTTTTTACTCTTAATGTGGTATACAGGGAGATATTAGAATAAGTTTAATCAATTCATCATTGTTTTTATCAATGTTTTTATATCATGTTTTTGTTTTTATATGTTTTTGTTATTTATTAATTTATATATTATTTTCATATACATTTTACTAATTTTCTTTCATCTCTGACACTTCTATTATAGAGAAAGGGCGAATAATGCTTTCTTCTAATTAATTTCCTCATTTCCTTTCAATGTGCACAAATCTGTGCACCAGACCACTAGTTTTATTATAGACTCTAAATTTCCTTTTCTTTTGAAGGCCTCTCAACGACAAAAATAACAACAGTGGCAATTCAGCTTTGAATAATACCACACCTAACACACCAAGACAGAATGCATCTGCTCCTGTGAGGAAGCCAGGACCTCTGCCTCCCAGCTTGGATGACTTAAAGGTGATAATTCCAAGTAGAGTCTATTCATCCTTTGTACCATAGAAGTGTAAATGATTTGCCAGATTTGTCTAGCAGGTAGTTTTCAGTATACATTCAACTTTACCAACAATATGATAACCCTTATAGCGGTACTTTCCTTTTGCGTCCATTAAGTTTATTTTACAATGTTATTACAATGACCAGTAATAACTCTCATTTATTGACCATATGCTATGTGTCAACACCATACCTGTTCTGACTCCAGAGGCAGATTTTTTCCTTTCCTGCTCATTGCCAAGTTTGGGAGAAGCAGGGAAACGTAACAGTTAACACATTGTATGCGGGAAACGAATTTATACGTTTTACACTGACTGGTAGTAGAGCGTGGGACACGTATTAATACATTTTTTTATAGACTACCCGTAGAATGCGGGTAACGTATAAATACGTTTATTTTTATACTTTTTTATTGCTCTAAAGGGATGCTAACATGCAGATATACGAATGCCAAAGGACAAAATTTGGGTCTCTAACACATACAATGGTGAATTATGTATGTACTTCCAGGTATAACGGTAATCTATTCAACTGCGTAGAGTCATCCCTTCACACAATTCTCTGCCTCGCCACGCATTCAGTGCGATTCTAAGAAAAATAATTCAGTATACATTTTATAGTAAATCACAAAAAGTTTCATTGAAAAAAATATGTAAAACTAAAGTTATCGTAATTTTACTGAACATTGCCATTTGCGCAAAAAATTAGCAAAAATGGCCCGCGCCACCTGTTAGCGTGCGATAAAAACTACCCGCAAACAATGTGTTAAGAACATGATCTCCAGGGCAGCCTTTCTGGGTTTCTGCTCCAGCTCAGCCGTCTGTTATCTGTGGTAGCTTGGACTAGTGATTCAGCCTCTCTTTCCTTGATCTTCTTCTATTCTTTAAAATGGAAACAATAATACCAACACCGCATGTGAAGATCACTTGAAAGAATAAATCACTTCCAACAGTGTCTGGCACATAGTAATTACTCATTTCTGGTAGTAAATCATTTCTTTGACATAACAGAGGAATCGCCCTCTAAAAACCCTTGTTTATTATCACTGGCCTTCTGAATTGCTCAGGTCTGTAATGTGAAATGGCCCCACTTTCAGCTGTGCAATAATATGGAGTTGTCCTGGCCACAAAAGTGTCCTGTAGACTTGTCAGAAAGCTAAACCAGACAAAGAGAGCTGATTTGTTTGTTCTTCCAGGTATCAGAACTGAAAACAGAACTGAAGCTAAGAGGTCTTCCAGTGTCAGGCACCAAACCAAACCTTATCGAACGCCTGAAACCCTACCAGGAGATGAACAGCAACGGCGCTGCTGCTGACGGCATCGTGGCAGTGTCGACATCTGCCGTCGTCACCACTAGCCCAGAAGTCACCATGGCGGTGCCAGTCCCCACCCTGCATAACTGTGTGACGAGCTCGGGCTCCCCTCTCAAGGCAGAACTGCCACCTGCTGGAACCAGCAACGTGATCCACGTGGAAAATGTTAATTCGCCTCTGCCAATCTCACCGTCTCCCTCCGAACAGTCCAGTCTCAGCACTGAGGACACAAACATGGCCGACACTTTCACCGAGATTATGACCATGATGTCTCCATCCCAGTTCTTGTGTTCATCTCCTTTGAGAGTGACCAGTAACGAAGACAGCCTGAGTCCCACCAGCAGCACTCTGTCCACTCTGGAACTGGACGCAGCTGAGAAGGATCGCAAGCTTCAGGAGAAAGAGAAGCAGATCGAAGAGCTAAAGAGGAAACTGGAACAAGAGCAAAGGCTCGTGGAAGTTCTGAAAATGCAACTGGAGGTTGAAAAACGAGGGCAGGAGCAGCAGCGGCGGCGGCCGGACCCCCAGCCCAGCGCCCCTGCTCATTCTGTCAGCCAGTCAGAGCAGAAACAGGGCAGTGGGGGCTCCTCCGTCAAAGACGAGACCTCACTCACCGACTGCTCCAGCCCCAGGCAGCCTGTCCCGGGAGCCAGCCATTCTGTGGGGCAGCCTGTCTCTGCGGGTGGCCAGACCCTTGTCGCCAAAAAGGCTGTCGTGATCAAGCAAGAGGTCCCTGTGGCCCAGGCAGAGCAGCCGAGCGTGGTCCCACAGTTTTACGTGAGCTCCCAGGGACAGCCGCCGCCTGCTGTTGTCGCTCAGCCGCAGGCTTTGCTGACCACGCAAACTGCTCAGCTGCTGCTGCCAGTGTCCATCCAGGGCTCCAGTGTCACCTCCGTGCAGCTCCCCGTGGGCAGCCTCAAGCTCCAGGTGTGAAGTTTGTCTTCTAACTCCTTGCCTCGCAGCCCACATGGAATGGACACTCAGGACACACACCTGAGCTTTCTCACAGATGCATCCAAATCAGGCTTCACGGAAGCAGAAAACTGTTGGTGGGGGTGCGGTGGGGGGACATTCAAAAATTCGAACATCAGCACTCTTTTTAGGTAGTAAAAATGGGGATGCTTTTCTATTTCTGTTACCTTTCACCTTTAATGAACACAGGATCGTACATGTTTTTACATACCTATGACATTATCGTGATAACTACTGTTACTGAGTACTTCTTATGCACAAGGCACAGCCTCAGGTATTTTAAACAGCTTACCTCATTTACTCCTCCCTTCCCCCAGAAAATCCAAGTGATAAACCCCATTTCTAGATAAGGAAACTGAGGCCCTTGAGGTTTGGCAAGTTGCCCAAGGACAGAGCTAGTGTTTAAACCTCAGCCTTTTGACTCTTGTGTCCCCTCTTATATTCTGCCTCCCACATGTCCCTGAAAGGCACCATCGATGTGAAGGTGCCTGCACTAAGGAAAAGGCCACCACCAAAGTTAGAGTGAGGATGCTACTGAGGACACGGAGTTACTGTGTCATTTCCTCCTATGCCCACGCAACCTGGGCATTGACCTTACGGTGTTTATGTAACGTGATTCCCGTGGGTTTTAACAAACGGCCACATGCAGTGGTGCTCCTCAGCCTTGGCCACCCAGATATCCTGAGCAGAGGTGACCCACAGGTCCTTGGCATTTGCGAAAATCCTAATTCCCATTTCACCTTTAGAGTCTGTGAAATGGTAAGTTGCTCTTTAATGTCGCTTTCCTAAACTACTGTTCTGTCCAAATCTTCCCTGAGGATTGACATTTAGGAGAAGAACCGCATTTCCGTCTGGACCTGTGTGTGCCAGCACGTGCTGGCTGTCCCCAGAGGGGACGCATTGCAGCTTAAACGCAGGAATTTAGACTCAGGCCTCACAGTGTCCCTGCCGCTCTTAAAGTCATTGTAACACCTGACCTATTAGGTGTAGAGCCACTACAGGTTCTTCCTTCAGTTTTCTATTCTCACAGAAATTTCAAATGAACATCTTAGTCACTTAAGGAATAATAAGAGCATGAAAATAACTGGTCTGGTGTTTAACTCTATGGTTTAGAATTGTTAAGGCTCAAATTTAGGTGCTGATGAGTTGAAGTATATATCTGTAAACATTTTATCTTATTTCATTTTAGATAAGATCCCCCACATGACCAGTTATCTCACACCTAACTCTTGATTCTAACTTTGACTTTGACAATTAAATTGATTTATTTTTATTTATCTACTTTGCCTCCTAGACTCCACCACAAGCAGGAGTCCAGGCTCAGCCTCAGAGAGCAGCCACCGCCTTGTCCTCGGGCTTGGCACAGACTGGGCCCCAGCAGCCAGGCACGTTCACCCCGCACGTGCTCAGTCAGCCGCAAGTCAGAAAGGTTGGTGACACTGAAGGGTGACAGACGGGCTGACTGGTCCCGCATCTGCCTGACCACTCAGCATCGTCACAGGGGCCTCCTCCGGGGAGCTCGCTGTGTTCTTGTTGCGATGCATCTCCCGATCCATCTCCCGCGGGAGCCTCAGGTCAGAGGCCATTTGTCTGCAGATTATCCAAGTATTTGGGAAAGAGAGTTCTTTATTACTAAAAGGTAGCTTGTCTTAACAGTTCACCTCCTTTTCTAAGTAAACATTTCAAAGGTATTTTTTCAATCTTTATATGGAGAATCTTGTTGGGCTTAAATTTTTCTTAAATTAACCATTTTTGTAGAGGGAAAGGTGCTGTTCCCTGGGAAGAGATATTTGAAGAAAAAGACATTTTCTGAAATGTATCTCTTAAGACGTTTCTGTATTTTGAGTTTGCCATCTCATGGATTGAGAACCAGATAGCCTGGGTCTGGCTCTCGTTTTGGTTCAGCTACGTGATGGGCCTTGTGCACAGTTCACTGCCTTTCTCTGAGTGTCAGTTCCCTCATCTTTAAAATGATGGTGTTGATCTAGGGCTCACTGTCCTCTAAAGGAGTTCCACCTAAAAATTCTGTTAAATAGCCCCAACAGTTCCCAGCCTTCCCACCATCCAGTAGGTGGCGCTGTGTGCACATCTCCTTGTCAGAAAAATCCCAAGGTCTTACTATTACAAACCTTGAGACTTAGTATTAGTCCCAGAATTTCCATCTTTAACATAAAGGAACCTAGATAACTAAATAGACCTGTCGATATGCCCCAGGGTGGGGTGAGCTGTCTGGGCTGAGAGCTTGAGGGACAGACAGAAACGACCTCTCGGGTCAGAACAGGCACATGAACACATATGCTCTCTTTTGGACTCTCCTCTGAAAAATGCGAAGTTCTGCATATTACTTACTTTGGGCTGAAAATGACATATTAGTGTAGTGATAAACTTAGTGAATGTTTAAATGTTGAGACCGTTTTCTTGGTTTTAGGGGAAAAGAAAAACATTATCTAGACAGGATAAATAAGGGCTTATTCACTGATCTCAAAATACTAGAATTAGGAACCATTACTCCCAATTTAAAGGAAGAAGTTTTTGTGTATGTTTTACCAAGTATTAGGAAATTCAACCTTTTAAAAGAGGTGTTGACAGATAAGTCGTACTGTTTAGAGCAGCGGGGGGCAAACTACGGCCCGCGGGCCGAATCCGGCCCGTTTGAAATGAATAAAACTAAAAAAAAAAAAAAAAAAAGACCGTACCCTTTTATGTAATGATGTTTACTTTGAATTTATATTAGTTCACACAAACACTCCATCCATGCTTTTGTTCCGGCCCTCCGGTCCAGTTTAAGAACCCATTGTGGCCCTCGAGTCAAAAAGTTTGCCCACCCCTGGTTTAGAGGAATATAAACACACACATGCCTAATTTCATGTTTAAGAAATACTTATGTATATTTACAATAAAAATACAGGGGATAAGTTTTTCACTCTCTGAATACGAGTGGCATAAAGTATCTTAAACATTTTTATGAGCAAACCAGTTCTGTGAAATACAGTTAAATATCAATAGTCTGGCCATACATTTGTAAAAGGCCTTAAAACCTTTGGCTCTTAATAGGGACTAAACAGAACATTTTCAGTTAGTTCCACAGGAAGAAATCCCAGCTTTGCCCAATGGATCAGACAGCTTCTCAGAAGGAGGCAGATTTTAAATGGGGCTTTGCGAGGATCTGGAGAAATTTCCAAGCAGCTGGAAATCTGAGCATAGCCACAGCATGTGTAGCCTTTCGGGTAGCATGGAAAAGGGCCAGGTAGTGAGAAGGTTTGTATGCCAGCCAAAGGTTAGCTTTTACCCTAAAGACAGAGGAGCCACTGAGTGGCAGAGCTCCGTCAGGTGTGTGCTAAGCTTGTATTGTGGAGGGTTGACAGGCAGGGGGCTTGGCCTGGCTGCTAGGCAGGATTCCAGTGGCAGATAATAAGGACCTGGATTAAGACAGCAAGAACAGAGGCCTGATCCAAGGGTCATTTCTAAGAAATGTGAGCTCTGAGGAGAGGAGGCAGAGTAGACTGCTGGCTCTATTTACTAAAGTTTAAAGAAATATGAAGGCAAAACCAGCAATTACTTTCTCTCAGAGGCTAGGGATAGAGGGAAGAAGGGAAAAGTTTAGTTTGGAATATATTACATTTGAGATGTCCCAAATTTATGTTTGTAAATGTGACTTTGGCACTTGGGAGCAAGGTTGGAAGAGAGGTGGGCTTGGGATCATTAGCTTCATCGTGAACAGTAAAGCCAGGAGAATAGATGCGATCACCCTAGTGAGGAATTAAGAAATTCAGCTGTCATTTACTAGGGAAATTATGCTGAGGAAATGCTGCTTTCCCAAAAAATACTGTCATGCTGCCATCAAAGACGAGCAAAGGGACTACTGATGCTCAGTGGGGTGGCAAACCATGTCTATGGGCCAAATCCAGCCCTGCCTGTTTTGTAGATGAAATTGTACTGGTGCCCGCCCACACAGTCATTTGCATGTTGTCCAGGCCACTTCTGTGCTACAACAGCAGAGAGAAGCGGTCACCATGGAGACAGCACAGCCCACAAACCCTCAACTGTATACCCTGTGGCCCTTTGCAGAAAAAGTTAACCAACCCGTTTTAAAACATGGTTTTCTTTAGTAGGAAGGGCAAACTGATGGGAATATACTTATTCATTTCAGGTTTTCACAAGCTCGGCATCCAATACAGTTCTTTCATATCAGAGACCACCCGCTCCAGCGGTCCAGCAGCCCTTTGTTAACAAGACGTCCAGCAGCGTTCTCCAGTCCAGAAGTGCGCCCCTTCCATCCCTGCAAAACGGACCGAGCCCTCCCAGCAAGGTAAGCCTGCGGCCACTGCTCCAGTGACACGCTTTCTGGGTACAGACCGTCCCAAAGCCCAGAGCTTTAGGCTGGGAATGACTGAAGGTCAGTATTCATGGGGGAAATAGCTGAAAATATCACAGTGAAGACAGCCTCACAGGTAGGTCTTTGGTCAGAGCCTCACCGGCCTAGGAGGTCCATGCGTGAGGAACAGCCAGGGCATGAGGAAGCTTACTGCCCAGAGCTGACATGTGCTCCTCTGTGTGCCACAGCCGAGCTCACCCCCGCCACCCCAGCCGTTTGTCGTCCAGCACTCTCTGTTTGGGAGCCCAGTCCCCAAGACGAAAGACCCTCCCCGCTACGAGGAGGCCATCAAACAGACACGCAGTACCCAGTCCTCTCTTCCAGAGGTAAGTGCGGCCAGTGGCTTCTATGTCGTCTGTCATCCTCAAATTGAATCCCTTTTCTAAGGTGGACTTGCCCCAATAGATACTAAGTCCATGGCTAGGAGCCTTGTTTGCATTTTAAATGTTTAAATCACATTATCCTTTACTATAAAGACCCCCACTTCCAAGCAGGTTTCAGCAGCCATGTAACCTGCAATTACTCAGAAATTGGGGGTTTGTCTTTCAACTTCTCCTTTGGGGCCGAGGGATGGGTTGTGTTAGGGTAGATGTGATTGTTACACGGGTCCCTCTTTTCTTTTTCCTGAGTAAGATCCTCCTCTCAGGGAAATAGACAAGTTGATAGATTTTTCTTCGTTTTCCATAACTAAGTCAGCTCTGACCACATCGCCTAAGTTCTCGTAGATTTAGACACATGACAATGTGTCTGAGGTTTTGAAACAATCTGATGTCAGTTTTTCCTGTGTTCCTGAAGAGCTTGATACTAACATTTCACTAAACATTTATGTTTTGCTCATATCTAGTCTCTCGAAAAATCTTTGCATAACTTGTTTTCTAATTATAAAAAAATAGAGAAAAATGACCAATGGTCCTACCACCCAGAATCCTTTTATTAATATTCTGCTGTATATAACCCATTTTTATGATTATAAAATCTTTAAAATATATTTGGACTCATACTTCTTCATAACTCAATCTTTTAAATGAATGTTTATTGAATAAGATATATACAGTACTCACTTTGTTATAACTTTTTTTTAGTGGATGTACCTTTTTTTTATTTCCATCCCCTGAACCCTTCCTATTGGCAACCACCAGCTTGTTCTTCATATCGATGAGTCTGTTTCTGGGGGTTTTTCTTCATTTATTTTGCTTTTTTTATATTCCACATGTAAGTGGGATCATACGGTAATTGATTTCTGGAAGGAGGGAGAGGATCTATCTGCACAAAGAACACATGATGTCAGGTACAAAAATCTCTATGGATTAGAAAGGACATTTCATTTTACTTTTTATTCACATTGACATGCACTAGTACTTTTACACATTTTTATAACTGACAAATTTATCACCACAAGAATGGCAGTTTTGCAACTTCTTTTATACACTGGAGGCCCGGTGCACGAAATTCATGCATGGGGGCAGGGGGGGTCCCTCAGCCCCACCTGCACCCTCTGCAATTTGGGACCCCTACACCTTTTTCTTATCTAGCTAACCTCTTCACATTTAAAAAAATTAACTGAAATACTACCTACTCTAGGAAATCCTCTTTGAACAAATCTCTTTACAACAACAGCAGTTCTCAACTGTGGGTCGAACAACCCTTTCCCAGCGGTTGCCTAAGACCATCCTGCATATCAGATATTTACATTATGATTCATAACAGCAACATTACAGTTATGAAGTAGCAACGAAAATAATTTTATGGTTGGGGGTCACAACATGAGGAACTGTTTTAAAGGGCCAGAAGGTTGAGAACCGCTGCTTTACAATCTGTATTAACACATTTCGTACCACTCAGTTTTCTCGTGTTTTGCGCACCATCTGTTAAGGACCGCTCACGAGTGTTCTCGTTTTTCATGCCCATGGAAAAAGGAGCGAATCTAGATACTTATGTAAATTTTGTTTGGTCCCTCTTCACAGAGGAAAATGTTTTATGCAGTACCATACGTTAAAAAAGTACTAGGAACTTTAATTGTTTGTTTTTGTAAATAAAAATGTTATAATTATTGAAAAACAACGCCTAAAGTGCATAATGATGATTTAAATAATGTGTGGTTTGCCCAAAAACGTGCTATCCCTGGCGTATGTCTTAGAGATTTCTATGCGGTACACAATGTGTTAATTATTTTCATAGTATATCATTCTTTTTCTTTAACAGCAACTTAGAGTGGATGCAATGTGCTTCTCATTCTTGCATCTGAATTTTTTCTTCTTGCTCTTGTAATAGCAAAGCTTATCCAATTTACATTTGCCCTTCAAGGGCTTCTGTTTGGTTCAGTTTCTAGTTGGCTCCCTGCTTTTTTTTTTTAAGCAATACATTTGGGTTGTGATAGTAAGTCTCACTTGTAATCAAGACTGTAGGTCTCCCTATGTGAATATTTCTATAATACCTATCACGTTAGCATACCAGAGATTGTGTTCATTTATAGAAAATAACAATAAATGTCACCTGATCATTTGCTCTTCTAGTAATATTTTATAGCAAGATGTATTATTCTAGTAATTTAACTATTATAGAGCAGGCGTGCAGAAATAAATCACATTGAACAATAAAGAATGACTCAAATATCAAAGCAGAGTACACTTAGGGCCTTCCTTGTCCTGTGCCTCAGATATCATAGCATATTACACAGTTCACATGGAACTCAGTTTCCTTTAAAATAGGAAGGGATCCCATACTCATGAAGAAGCTACTTCCACACATATTTTTTTATTTAATTCACAGCATATACTCTTTGTACTAATTGTTGGAAAATCACCCTAACAATTGCCTCTGTTCCTCTCTGTACTGTTGCCTTACATTCTGATGTCATTACAGCGCTTTTATCATCCACCCGCTCTAATAAAATTGTGAATTATTTAAGGGCAGAGATCATGACTTGAGCTTGTGTGTTCTCTGTCATGGTGCCTAGATAAATACTCAAATGCCATCCAGTCCAAATGACTGTGATGAGAGAGGCCCACCGTTGCTGGAGACCTCTGATTTTTATTTAAGGGGCCTCACTTGTTCTGCATCTTTACAGAGGGGTGAGTAGTGGCTGAGGGAATTTGAGGAAACCCAGACAGAGTTCTCCTCCTAAAAGATTTTGCTAAGCTGGCGCCTGGGACCGCCATGCATGTGTCCAATTAAAACCTGGACACACAGCAATAACAAAGGCACTGGTCTCCTACTGCTAATGCCTAGGGATCAAACCCCAGCCTGCAGGAACTCACCCCCGCAGTCAGGACCGGGCGCTGGGTGGACCTGGGCTGGTGCTCCTAACTCTGGGGAGAGGGAGACTTCCTGTGGCTGCAGGCTAGAGGCCCCGGACTTCGCACCACCCACCCGAACAGGTCCATAGTGCAGGCTGGTCAGCAGAGTGGCTTCTTCGCCTGGGATCAAGGGGAGACGTGGCCTGGCCTGTTCACCCTGTGATGGGCACTGGGCTAGGGTGTGTGGGCCACCGCTTGGTACCGGCGCACGCCCAAGCGGCCATGGGGCGGGAACATCTGCTTGGCGCCTGCACCAAGAGGCCCAGAGTGGCCAGAGGTGTTCTGGGACCCCGGCTGCTCAGGGCCAATGCACGGGCCTACAGGGTAGGAGCGGCCTGGGTCCCAAGGATGTTCCCGGGACCCTGGCCGCTCAGCACCTGCGTATGCAAATTAACCCACCATCTTTGTGAGGTTAATTTGCATACACTCCTGATTGGCTGGTGAGCGTAGCGGAGGGACAGTCAATTTACATGTTTCTCTTTTATTGTATAGGATTAGAATCAACGGACAAGAATTAAGGAGGGTTACCTGAAATCCACTGTTGGTAGATTAAGGAGGCGAGAGAAATTATATAGGGAAACACATACCTCTTTTACAGCACACAGATTGTATGCAGGGAACAAGAGGGATTCCATGGTCTTGTGCCAGTGGTTGTGCCTTTAGGAGGAAAAGAAAATTGCTCTGATCAGTTATCTTAGATGCATAAAAACAATGGACAGGGCTGGCTCAAGGTAAGCATTGACCTTTGCTATCAGCTGACTATGAACAAGTCATGTTCCTGGGCTGAAGAAACTGCAAGGAGGCTAGTTGCTAGGAGAGGAAGCTGGGCATTTCTACGTGATGTCATTACCCAGACAGTCAGACACTTACATATTAGCCTTTTATATATATACTAGAGGCCCAGTGCACAAAAATTTGTGCACTTGGGGTAGGGGTTCCCTCAGCCCAGCCTGTGCCCTCTTGCACTCTGGGACCCCTTGGGGGATGTCCATCTGCTGGCTTAGGCCCACTCCCCGAGGGGATCGGGCCTAAGCTGGCAGTCAGACATCCCTCTGGCAGCCTGGGAGCCCTCGGGGGATGTCCACTTGCCAATGGGGAGCAAGCCTAAGCTGCAGTTGGACATCCTTAGCGCTGCTGAGGAGGCGGGAGAGGCTCCCACCACCATCGCTGTGTTGGCAGCCATCAGCCTGGCTTGTGGCTGAGCAGAGCTCCCCCTGTGGTAGCGCACTGACCACCAGGGGGCAGCTCCTGCATTGAGTGTCTGCCCTCTGGTGGTCAGTGTGTGTCATAGTGACCAGTCATTCTGCTCTTAGGGTCAATTTGCATATTACCCTGTTATATTATAGGATAGAGGCCTGGTGCATGGTGGGGGCTGGCTGGTTTACCCTGAAAGGTGTCCCGGATCAGGGTGCGGGTCCTGCTGGGGTGCCTAGACAGCCTGGGTGAGGGGCTGATGGCTGTTTGCAGGCTGGTCAAGCCCCCCAGTGGGGACCCTCACCCCATGGGGGTGTGGCCAGCCTGGGTGAGGGGCTGAGGGCTCTTTTCAGGCTGGTCACACACACACACCCCCCCCCCCCCGGCGACCCAAGCTCCCAGCCTCTCCTTTTTTGCTTCTTTTTTTCTTTTTCTGGCATTTATTTATCTTCTATAATTAAAACTTTGTAGCCTTGAGCGGAGCCGAGGGCCAGCCAGGGCAGGCGGGAAGCTTGGCTTCCTCCATCGCCAGGTGCAACCCAAGCCTCCTGTTCGCTCCAGCTCCGTGGCTGCAGCCATCTTAGTCTGCCCCCTGGTGATTAGTGTGCATCATAGCAACTGGTCAAACGGACACTTAGCCTATGAAAAATTAAGAATGTATATTGTATAGATAACAGTTAAGAAGTATAGCTTTTAAAAAATAAAAATAAAATTATAAAAGGACAGGAAAGGAGGAACAGAAAACAGGATAAATAGAAACAAGACAATGGTAAACTTAACCATATCAATGATTACACAAGACACATTAGTAGAGAAAACAGTTGTAGAGATTATCAGAATGGATGAAAAAAGAAAACAACCAACTATATGCTGTGTCGTAGTTTTAAGATATGTCTACAAATTCTTAGATATTACTCCCTAGTTTGGACTTAGTGACCAGCTTCTAAGGAATAGAATTGGCAGAAGTGATGGTGTGTGACTTCCTAAACAAAGTGATAAAAGGCATACTCCTCCTGCCTTGCTCTCTCTTGGACTGCTGGCTGTGGAGGAATGTGACCTGTGAGACCCTGGGGACAGGAATTGAAGCCCCTACACCCCTGCCCCTGTCAACAACCAGCACCAGTGCCAGTCATGTAATGAGCCACCTTTACGAGAACATTCTCCAACTCATACAACTTAAACAATCCAATAAAAAAATGGGCAAGGGTCCTACATAGACACTTTTCGAAAGAGGACATAAAGAAGGCCAAGAGATATATGAAAACATGCTCAAAGTCACTAATCATCCAAGAGATGCAAATCAAAATGACAATGAGGTACCATCTCACACCTGTCAGAATGGCTATCATCAACAAACAACAAGTGCTGGCGAGGATGCAGAGAAAAAGGAACCCTCATGCACTGCTGGTGGGAATGCAGACTGGTGCAGCCACTGTGAAAAACAGTATGGAGTTCCCTCAAAAAATTAAAAATGCAACTCCCATTTGACCCCATGATCCCACTTCTAGGAATATATCCCAAGAAAACAGAAACACCAATCAGAAAGGATATGTGCATCCCTATGTTCATAGCAGCACAATTTACAATCTACAACATGGATAAACCTCAAATTCCTATTGAGTAAAAGAAGCCATCCCCTCTACTAGTAAAAAGAGTACACACTATATGAGTCCATTTCTATAAAACTCTAGACATGTAAGTTAATCTGTAATGGGAGAAATCAAGTCATTGTCACCTAGGGATGAAGGAAGTGCTATCACAAAGAAGCATGAGGAAGCTAGGAGCAATAGGATATTCATTATCTTGATTTTGCTGATAGTTTTATGGGTGTATACATGTTTCAAAACTTATAGAATTGTATAATTCATATAACTTCAGGTTATTGTATGTTAATTTACTCTCAATAAAGCTGAAAATATAGATGGTCACCTTTATACATACTTTATATTTTTATCAGAATATAAGCAAGTGAGTTAAAACATTTTTTAAAATATGAGAAGCCTCTCAAAATGCATTCAATGTACAAGTCAGTGTAAAAGTCATCTGAGCTGGTATCAGCCCCATTCTTGCTCTGTCAGCTCACCAGCTGTAACACATGGGTGAATGGTTTAACTGCTCAGGGACCTCAGTGTTTTCAAAATGATCAAGTGATTGATTAGAACTAGCTGCTCCGTAAGGTCCTTTGGTGCTCCCAGTTGTATAACACTTCCTGGTTTGCATGAAAGAAAGCTAATTTATATTCTCCTTGGTTGTAGGTTTCCAATGCACACAGTCAGCAGATGGACGACCTCTTTGATATCCTCATTAAGAGTGGAGGTAGGTGAAAAGTCACATCAGACCCCCAATCCCTTATCACAGGATATGAAAGTTTTCCTCTAGAGCTTACATATTCTTCTAACTGCATTTCCTGTTTTAAAATCTGTTACATTTAGGCCATTAATACAACTTACTTATGAATGGGGGAAGGCCATTGATTCAGGTTAAAATACTAAGATAACATTAGATTTACCCACAGATATATACGGGCTGAAAAAGACAAACCATCTCAAAATAGCAAAGTAGACAGATATAGATTCCACATTGAAAACTTTAAAACTTGCTGCATGTGTTATCAGTCATTGCAATGGGATAAAAATATTCCAATTCATGAGTTAATTTTGTAACAACCAAGTCACCTAGCTTAGGGTCTAATAACTTAATATTCAAAGGCAATTCTAAAACACTTTCTACATATAAATGAAAATCTTCAGTTTTACAATGTGTCATCCTAAAAAGGGGTAAGGGATATGAACCACACAAAAAAATCAAGGATATCTCTGCCTCAGTTTATAAGTACTTTAAAATATTCTAAAATAGCATTTGAATTTTTGAAGTAGTCTTAAATTTACCAGTGGAAGAAGTTTTATTCAGATTTTTAAATAGTTATCAAAATTTCTCCACTCATGCCAGGTACTATTTGATTTTGTTGTTAATGATCTTGTCAGAGTGTTTGACATAATATAGAAAATTCTTGATATTTGACAACAGATCTACATATGTGAATAGCATCTTTTTTTTTTGTGGATAACTATATCAGCCTCGCAAAATTGTTTAAACTCATGATATAGCTAAACTATGGAAATTTGAGAAACATATATTCCATGCCTTGAATTTAAAATTTTAAAAATGCTTTTTGCCAAATCTGGTTAAAATACTTTTTTTAATGATTAAAAAGAATAATTTTACAGCCTAAACTTAGAAATGAGTTATATTCTAAAAGAAATGATTTTTTATGGCAAAGTATCTAATAGAGTATATTATTTCATCTTATTATAAACTAATACTAGTAATAATGAGAAAGAGATTTAAGTAGTTGATTATAAGACTAGTTGTACTTATAAGTATAAATTGCACCTTCAGCTTTCAAAACAATTCTAGAGATGACTCACAGGTCATGAGAAGTGAACTGTCCTGAAACACACACAGCTGAGAGGAATCTTCAGTGTTGTCTCACCTATTTACGCAGCCCAGTCACTGAGTTGGAAGAGCTGTTAAGTAAAATGTTTAGTGTATTGTATATAAATGAAATCAAGTCAGATTCTCATATATATTTTTAAAGTATCTTTTTCACTCTCTCATATGAGCTAAGTGAACACTGGTCCGTTAATTTTCTACATGATCTGGCAAGGAGTAACATATAACTAGTGCTTCTTAAGACATTTACCAAATCCTCAAGATTTTATATAAACTGAAAAAAACAAGACACATAAGGTGGCCCACCTCATCTTAAATCAGGTCATACGATGGCATTGTATCTTTTCAGAACTTTATATAGAATGGATATGGCTAAACTGGACACAGTTCAAATATAATGATAAAAAAGAACAAATATAGTTAGATCATTCATTAAGCAGGGCCCACATTTTCACATTCACTTTAGGGTAGTGTGCTGCTGTGATCACAGATTTGTGGTACAGAGTAAGACATGAGCCCTATCTTAAACCTACAGTGCCTGAGGATGGGACCCAATGATCAGATCATCTAAAAACATCATCCTACTTGGTGGGATGTAATTGCTTTTAATGCTTACTCTTACTAAAAGGAACTGAAAGCATGTCAGAATGCTATAACGTTAAGTGTTTATTTAACTAAAATGATCCATCTTCCTAAAGGTCATCAGGGGCCAATAGCATTCTCTTCCTACTTCTGAGATGGGCTGTGTATTAAGTCGTCACAAAATAGTAAAATAACTCCATAATTAATAAAAAATGTACATAGTAGTAAATGTTTACTTACTAATCATTTATTTTGCACAGAAATTTCCCTCCCTATAAAGGAAGAGCCTTCTCCTATTTCCAAAATGAGACCAGTGACAGCCAGCATCACCACAATGCCAGTCAACACAGTGGTGTCCCGGCCACCGCCCCAAGTCCAAATGGCACCGCCCATATCCTTAGAACCTCTGAGCAGTTTATCTGCCAGCTTAGAGAACCAACTGGAAGCTTTCTTGGATGGGACTTTACCTTCAGCCAATGAAATTGCCCCACTACCAAGCAGCAGCGAGGACCGAGAGCCCTTCTCCCTGATCGAGGACCTCCAGAACGACCTGCTGAGCCACTCGAGCATGCTGGACCCCTCACACTCGCCCATGGAAACCGCCGAGGCCCAGTTTGCCGCGAGTACTCCCTGTCTGTCACTCGACCTCTCTGACTCAAACCTGGACAACATGGAGTGGCTGGACATCACCATGCCTAACACGTCGTCAGGACTCACTCCCCTCAGCGCCACTGCCCCAAGCATGTTCTCTGCTGACTTTCTAGACCCCCAAGACCTGCCGTTGCCATGGGACTAACACCACAGATTTCTCATCCAAGTTCACGAGGTTTAAGAAGACGATTCTAAAAGGTCAGTTTTTAGAGACAGATCTATAGTTGCATCATTGCAATGAAAACATGTTGTCACAGAAAAAAACGAATAGATGGTCACAGCCTGGAAACCAAGCTTGAGAACGTTTCATTGCACCCAGCAGTGAATGTCTGCCGTTTAATATAGCACAGGGCCTTCTGAAAAACCACTAGTCAAAGAAGACCTCTGTTTCTCCAGACTTCAGTAAAGAATGAAAAGCACCTTTAGATAAAAACATAGAGTAATGTGTGCAGGATAACGACATGCAGATTCTCTGGTAATCAGCTACATTTAAACCTCTGTGGTCACTTTCAGGCCCTAAACACAAGGCAGACAGCTCCACTCAAACAAGAACGCTGGTGTGAGGGTGGTGAGGGACCACCGCACCCGTATTTCTAGCGGGGCCCGAGCCGGCCCAAGGTGCAGCAGGGATCAAGGGCAGCGGAGCGCACCAGCCAGGTGGCGAAGGCTTCCAGCTGAAGACTTTTGGTTCCATTCAGAAACCAATGTAATATTTTTGTGTTGTAGTTTATTTTGTGATTTTTGGAATCTTACTTTAGATTTCCAAATGTAAATGAAAGTTCTTTCACTATAACCAGACAATGTCTTCAAAATACTTCATAAACAATCCCCTGTAAAAAGTCTGGGTCTATTGGTAACACTGAAAATTCTGCTAGCAATCCTCTGGGTTGGTTAGATTGACTTAACGTGTAAATTAGACATATATTTGTGCTATGTTGGGATTTGTACAGCCTACGTGGGGATAAGGAATTGGGTATCCAGTGGCCCTACTTCTTTTAATAAGTCACATATTTCTAGAGTACTTGAGACACATGTATTTCTGTATTTTAAGAAATAACTTTCAGGTAACCAGACCCATCTCAAAGAACCAAGAAAAGGCTTTAGTGTAAAATATCTTTCTGAGCTGGTGAGTTGCAAAGCGAAGGCAAGGGAGGAGTCTGTCGTTCCCGGACATTCCCACACCGGTTACAGGTGAGCCTGTCGCCGAGTTGGCCTCTGGACTCCCACTCTGGCTGCCTCTTCAGCCGCTCATCCTGTCATTGCTTTACAGTTTTGGAACTGGATGTCATACCTGAGCTCTCACTATAGTTTCAAGCCGAAGATTGAAAAACTGGAGGTTTTATTCATTTTTTATATAGACAAAAAGTTATCATATTTGTTGAGTAGTTTCTTAAGATTTTTCTAAAATGCCAACTATCACAGGATTTCTAAAATGATTTCGAAATAGTCATTTAAGTATATGACAAAATGTATAAAACTGAAAAAAAAAACCTGAAATCTACCAAAAAGTGTGGAGGTTTTCATTAAATAATACTCGTGCTCTCCACCTCCCCTGTGTGTGAGCCCTGGGGTCAAGTTGCTCTCTGGGTCATTGGTGACTGTTCCCACGGTGACATGTAGAGGCAACCTGGCCCATTATTTGGAAAGAATTTGTGAATCATTTCTGGGTTTGTGTTTTGCCTAAGAGCTGATCTTATTTCAAATTTTTATTTCAGTTTGTAAATTTCACTACATGTAAGAAAAGTCCGTTTTTCCAGAACTCAGTCGCCCAGGACCCTGGAGCCCTCTGTTAACTGGCCCTTCCCAGCCTGAAGTGCGTCTGAATGGTTTCGGGCAGAGGCGGCAGGCGCAGTGTAGTCTGCGGTGAGTAGTTTGTTAGAAATTGGTCATCCCACGCGTGGGATCCAGCATGCTGCTGTCTGACCAAACCCCGCAGGAGTGTCACCGTCACCGCCGTGGGCACAACGTGCATCTTCGAGTCACTCCTTTCAGAAGGGCCTGTCTCCGGGGCAGGGCTGTGGACTCAGAAAGGTACTTACTTTGGGCAAGTCTTTGAGATGGGTTTTTGTCTGGAGCTTATCTGGTCCATACTTGGACTCTAAGCATCATCTTTATTCAGATTTAAATGGCTTATTAGCACCAGACATCAGCAGGACTGTAGGAGGCAACTGAACAGCTAGTGCTGCCGACTCGCTGAAGAACTTTGTGTTTCCATCTTTCCAAGCTGTGTGCTTAGATTGTTTCCTAGCCCCCTGTTGAAACATGCCACGGAAGGCTGCTCTCCAAACACATGCAGTGCAAAGAATGCCGCCTCATTAGCTTCCTCTCTTTGGACTGTGTTGCTAATGTGCCCACTTTATATCTGTGTTCACTTCTTCACATACCAGCATTTCATTTAGGAGGAAGGAAGGCAAGGAGTCCAGTTATTAAGTCTACCAGCCACCTACTCACACCATTCCGCTGGGCCCTCCTGGCCTGAGCAGCAAGCTGGGCATCTGTAGGGTCCCAGCTACATGTTCCAGGCTAGAGGGAGGACACAGATCGTGTGCAGCATGTGACATGACCAAAGATGACACTCTAATCAAGGCTCCTCTGCCCCAACTCACTGTACTCAGGGGGAAATGCAGGGGGAGAGGTGTGTGTTAAAGAGGACTGTTTGTGTTGTTTGAGGTGAGGGTTAAAGCCCAAGTCAGAACAGCCGGTTGGGTTTTCGTCTGCAGATGTGTAGTTTAGAGGAGGTACTGCTACAGGTACTGCCGTAGATCATCTTGCAGAATATCCTATTGCCAAGAAAACAACTCCTAGAAATGTATTCTCTCACATCCAGTCTTATTTCCCTAAATATTCCTGAAACACAGTAGTATCAAGTTACCTTTCTGGTGTATACAGGTATGCAGGCATGTCCTGGGGTGGGACGCACAGACGTTATCCCAAAGCTGCTTACACAGGCTTGGGAGTCTAGAGTGTGTGGTCGTCTTGTACATTTCAGCAAAGCATGTGCTAGAAAACTAGGGACAGTGTTAGTGGTTCGAGTTCTAGTGTTTTTCCTGAAATGTGCAATCTACTGTATAGTACTTGCCACGTATTTGTACACAGATGTATTCTGAATTCATAGAATTTCTCATTCAGATACTATTTGTGCTTGTTTTATATGAATATTTTTATAATACTAAAGAGATCTTATTTCAATTTCCTTTTTAAAAACTGCACAGTCCTGTGACCCATGTAACTGACACTTTTGTAAGTGCCGTTTAAGAATAGTGGCCAAGGCAGTCTGGTTTTGCCTCCACCCCGCCGCCTCTTGTAAGCAAAGTGAAGGTAATAAGATAGCAACTGAGAGCTGTGTCAGGAGCATGTCACCCATTCTGTCACCAGAGCTGACGCAGGCCTCCTCACCCTCAACCCCAGATCATTCCAGGTCACACAGCCTGCTTCATCCTTTCAGAATTCCCACCGGCTGGCCACAACAGCTGACAAGACAGCTGTCCCAAGTGATGGGACAGTCCCTCTACTGTCCGCAACACAGTGGCCGGAGGGAGGTGGTAAAGCTTTCTGGCAGCACCCAGTGCACACCACGCTGTTCCCAGGGGCCGCCTGGTGACAAGCCTCACCCAAGTTGCTGTCAGTCAGGGGGGAGCACCCAGCACCACTGGGGACTTTCAGAGAACTTTAGGGAGAATAGTCATCAGGAGTCTACCAGCCGAGCAGCACGGGTCCATTTAACCACATTCACAATAACCCTCCATTTTTCCATCCATCACCAAAAACATGAATCCTGGCTACGGGCAGCACAGCAGAATACCAAACGGACTGTCCACTGCCCTTCAGGCCACAGAGTTAGCCTAAATTACCAAAAACATTAACTGGAAGGTCAGGTTTATCAAGAAACACAGCTTACCAGTGCGGACATGTGTGTTTGGAGAGCATCCTAATTGCATTTCAGCTCATCTTTTACAAGTGGCTTCAGTTAAAACTGGAAAATAATTCAGATGTATTAATTCCTTCTCAAACTTTGGAGATCTTGCTCAGTGATCTTTCCAGGCTACATTTTTACGTGTGAAGTGACTGTCTGCATGGCAATGTATGTTCTTCCCTGCTCACCCTTCTGTCAGCATTCGAGGGAATGCATCATTGCAAAGGGTTTCTACCAGAAATCTTTGATTCGCGGCCTGTAATTTAAAAAGCTGCACATGTTTACAAAAGCACTCTAACCCTCCACATGAACACATTGCTCTGTGAATCGTTATTGAAAAAAATGTCACCGTCTTGTGACAACAGGATGGCAATCTCAGATCTACAAGGTGCTGTCTGGAATCAGATGAAATTTGTCAGGGGCGATATCAACACAGCTGTCGTGTTTAACAGAGCTTTGTGCCAACTACTAAGTCGAAGCTTTAACCAAGTTCATGAATCACCGAGACTCATAACAATTACCTCTCTACATTACGCGCTAAGGAAAGTTGCTGATTTGGTAGGAGGAAGAAGCATTTAGGAAAGGGTTTAGTATTTACCAAAAGTACTTAACCTCAAGTAACCAGTAGTAATGCACACTTGCTTTAAAGGAACCAAAGGCATTGCCAAGTATTTGCCAAAAGGAGGCACTTTTTATTTAAAATTTGAGACTAATGAGATCTCAAAAATCAGTCCCAAAAATGTATTATCCATTTAAGGTTATAATTTTCAGAGGTGTAGATATTTCTCTGTCGTTTTCATGTAAAATAGAATAGGTTTGTTTTGCTGGTTTAGGACAGTACATATTTAGTAGTAATTCTAAGTTTTTCCTTTCTACGTACAACTCAGTTTTCTTTTCTTGCTTCAATAGAACTGCAGCGTCACAGGTGTTTCTCTTACTTTCATTGTCACATTATGTCTTAGCATCTCACTTTATGGGAAAAAAAAAGAGAGAGAGAAAATACCAATCTACAGAGCCCTGCTTATTAAAGCACTCATTTAAGAAACAAAAAATTATGGCAATCGGGGGTCCATTCATGTATTGCCTTTATGTTGTTTTTTAAAAGAAAAACCATGATGCCTTTGTATTTGCTGTTTGCACCCCTGAAATCAATTCCATATCATGTTTGAATGCCATATGTTTTGCACATGTACTGTACATAGGTAATGCATACTGTATTTTTATATGTGTGCACATTTATCATCAGATCTTTTGTACATAGTGGCAGTATTGTAGCGGATCGGAAAATGTTTGATATCTCAGCAATTTTGCATTTTTGTGTCTCAAATAAAAAACATTTTGATGTACTAAGATTCTTGCGATGCAGAGAAAAGGCCACCCTATGGGTGAGGAGAGCCACTGTGGCCTGAGGGTGGGAGATGGAGACACCAAGTTTAGGACACGTCACAGCAGACGGTCCCCACAGAAGATAAGTGGACTCACCGGGCGGGTTTTGTAGATCACACATCAAGTGAGCAACCCTCCCCCAGGCCCAGCGATGCCGACTAGAAAACAGGGAGTAGCTGAACTGGAACCTGACAAGATTTACACCAAAATCATGTTCTTTCTTCCTCATCATAAGGAAGCACTGGACAAAAGGTGTGATAAATATGTAGTTCCCCCGGGGGTTGATAGATACACACATGCACGGTGAAGACTGACTCACGCTCTGATAGTAATAACTGCAGCTCCAACAAAATTCCTGGAAGACCCCGATAATCTTTCAATTTGGCCAAGTTTCAAAGCAACTATGTGAGGTGTTTTTATAGAGCATATAAAAAGGTCTTTAGAATTCAGTATTATTTTGGTAAGATAATTTTGCAGAGACAGGAGACACACGCATTTAATTTTCAACCCAAAACCCCATGGTTAAAATAGTTTTGAGGAGGACAGCTTCGCATTTTCCTCCTTGCTTTGATGAAATAAAATGGTGAGTAAACTTGACAACTTTCATTATCAATATCTGATTAGGAAAATGGGTGTTGTATCAACCATAGGAAGAGAGAAAAGATGACTGATTGCCTAAATACAACAAAATGTTCATTATCCATGACATTGAGAGGCCAAGATAACGGCCTCACCAGACCAGT
Organism: Myotis nattereri; assembly: GCF_964212035.1. Taxonomy (NCBI): domain Eukaryota; kingdom Metazoa; phylum Chordata; class Mammalia; order Chiroptera; family Vespertilionidae; genus Myotis; species Myotis nattereri. The sequence goes on along the minus strand of NC_138079.1, from coordinate 91,309,051 downwards.
ACGTGGATGATGCTTTCAAGTTGCCAAAACATTTGTAACATCACTTATTACCCAGCCAAGACCCTGCCCTTGAGGTGAGAAAATTATGCCGACGGGCGCTCAGAAAGGGACTGACCGGGAAGAGACGGTGTTGGAACATGGAGAGGACATTCCAAGCAGAGAAAGCAGCATGGGTGAGATCCAAGTTAATGAGAGATGGTGGTCGAGGTGAGGCCCTGCTCGCCAGGCCGCTGGCGGATCCCAAGTGTGGTCGCAGGACAATCCACGCAGGAAGCGCTGAGACACTGTCTGGAAACGTGGAGACAGGCACACATTCAAGGACCCCAGTTCTTGGGGGCTTAGAGTCACCCATAGATAACTGTTTACATTGGGTAATACAGGGCCTTCGAAAGCTTTTCAGATATTGGACCTAGTCATCATTTGCACCTTTATAACAGCAATTTGCTCTAGAATTGAGGTGAATACCAAAGCATTTGTAAATGCAGACACCCACACACTTAGTGATAGCTGAAATGCATGACAGCTGGGCCACATTACAATAAAACACAAGACCAACTTCAGGACAGATGTAAACTAAATGTCACGAACAATTTCATGTGTCACATAATCCTGAAGATTCCCCCAAGTCACCTAAATCACCATTTCTTCACCCCTTCTACAAATAGCTTATCTTCCATTTCTGATGGGCAGTAACTTTCAGAAAGAAACCTCATCCTAACATCCTGGCTCATCTCTCCTGCTCATTTTATGACAAGTTATTAAAACTACCCATTATTGTATAACTAGACAAAAAACAGGGACATGCATCAGCTTTTGTAATTCCTCTCGGATATGACGGTGACGGAACCGCTGCATGTGGCCCCACAGGTGGTAACTCCCGCGTTCTCACTCCCGCCGTGCTGCAGAGACAGGAGACACATGCATCCAAATGCTGGCACTGTCCTGTCCAAAGCTGAGTTTTTTTAATATATTTTTATTGATTTCAAAGAGTAAGGGAGGAGGGTGGGAGAGAAACATCAATGATGAGAGAGAATCATGGATTGGCTGCCTCCTGCACGACTCCTACTGGGGACTGAGCCCACAACCCGGGCATGTGCCCTGACCGGGAATTGAGCCGTGACCTCCTGGTTCATAGATCGATGCTCAAGCACTGAGCCACTCCAGCTGAGCCAAAGCTGAAGTTTTTGATTGATGGTGAAGAGGGAGGGGTTTTACCCAGGTTGATACCTGAGAATATCAAGTATTTCCCATCAGAGGCTCAAATATATGCCTGTTTTCTCACCCACAGCTGGATGGAGTCCAGGTCACACTAAGCAGAGGTAATCGCAGCTGTCTGCACACGGATTTCTGTGAGGCTGCAGTGGTTTGTTACAATGCTTCTTTAAGCAGGAGGAAAGGTCTGCAAAGCTATTTAAACAAGTACCCTTGTTTTCTTCAGTTGTCTGTTAAGCAACTTGGAAAGTGAACCAGGACATCACATTCACTAGAGAAACAGAAGCTACAACGGGAGGAAAACAGGTGCTGTGACCCAGTGCTGCTTGCCCTCCCCCCGCACTCCTGGTCCACAGCGCCAAGGGGCAGGAAGGAAACTGGAGGCAGAATGACAGAATAGCAGCAAGATGATGCCAGGCCCTGTGCCAAACACTTCATATGCATAACCTCATTTAGTTATCAGTCTATGAACTCGGGACTCTTTTATTATCCCCATGTTAGATGTGGCAACTAAGGACAGAGAGGGAAATGACTGGCTTGAAATTACAAAGGAAGAAGAGTAAATTTTAGACCCAGCTCTGACACACCGAAACCCAGACCATTTCTATAGACTCAGTACATAAAACTCTCCGTCTTCATTCAAATACCAGTTCAACTGACTGGCTGACTTATTCATGTCCATCGTGAAGTTCACCCCAACTGGGTCTCTCCAGCCTCCTCAATCTCACAGGTTTTAAAAAGTAACTGCATCATGGTTAAGAGCATCAGTGTTACAGCTTTTACTAGCTTAACTCTAACCAGAACCTGGGTTACAAGACTGGGGCACCGTGAACAAAGGAAGCCCACTGAGCAGGCCACACACAAGGACTCATTATGAAACACTGCCCGTCTAGCCTGGGGCTTCAGTGGCCACCTGAGTGCATCTGAAAGCCCAAGAGTCACTGAGCAATCTTACAATATCTAGCAAAGTTGAAAATATAAATTCTGTGTCTCAGAAACTCAACCTTTTTTGGTACATACCCTTGAGAAACACACATGCACACAGGCAATCACTTGCAAGAACTAACACTAATTTACATTGAAAACAGCCCATCTGCCTTTCATTGGGAGACGGTTTAAACATAGCCATCAACATACATGAACTAAATCCAATATGACAATGTACAAGAATCTGGAAATGAAATGCTGGGGGAAAGGAAAGCACAGCATGAAGCCTACATAATTCAAGTAACATTTTAAAACGCTAATGCTGTGCATTTGTCTATACATGATGATGCAAAGTATAAAAGCGGGTGGTAAGGATTCACATCAATAGCAAGATTCACAATACTTCTGGAAAGAAAAGGGAATAGATTGTGGAGGGTGTAAAGTAGCATTGATTATTTTAACACTGATTATTCTGTTAACATTGATTATTTTATTTAATTTCTTACATTAACATTTCTTTACTGGCAGTTGACTTCTGTGAGTTGGGAATATTTCATGTAAAAAAAGATTACTTTAGAACTAAAAAGAATTACAAAGGAAATCCATTAACAACTACATGCCAATAAGTTAGTTAACTAAGGTAAACAGGCAAATTTTAGACATAAGACACAAGGAAGACACAAGCTACCAAAAATTGACTCAGGAAGAAATAGAAAAATCGACTAGACTTAACAAGTATAGAAATTGAATATTAATTTTAAAAACTACAAACAAATAAGCACCTAGGCCTAGATAGCTTCACTGGCAAATTCTACCAAACATTTAAAAAAAATGTATCAATTTTTTAGAAACTCTCTAAAAAAAAACCAAAAAACAAAAACAGAATAGGAGATAATATTTCCCAACTCATTCAACTCGGCTAGTATTTCCTGATACCAACACCACACAAAGATACCACAAAGGTGGCGGGGGGAAGACCATATTTCTAATGAATATACATATAAAAATCCTAAACAAAATTCTATCAAACCAAGTCCAGCAACATACAAAAAGCATTATACACCACGACCAAGTGGAGTTTATACCAGGAATGCAAAGTTGATCTAACACCTGAAAATCAATTAATGTAATACACGATAAGAACAGAATATGGTACAAAAGCTGCATAATCATCCCAGGAGATGCAGGGAAAGATTTTGACAAAATCAACATCCCCTCATCAAATCACAACCTACAGTAGATACACAAAAGATGAAAGAACCAAAGCATACTGCAACGATAACAAAAAATCATCAAACCACAAAGGAAGATAGAAAGAAAGGAACAAAAGAACTATATAACATTAAGAAAACAATGAGCCCTAGCCAGTCTGGCTCAGTGGATAGAGCGTCGGCCTCTGGACTGAAGAGTCCCAGGTTCAATTCCAGTCAAGGACACATGCCCAGGTTGTGGGCTTGATCCCCAGCAGGGGACATGCAGGAGGCAGCCGATCATTGATTCTCTCTCATCATTGGTGTTTCTTTCTCTCTGCCCCTCTCCTTTCCTCTCTGAAATCAATAAAAATGTATTTTTAAAAAACAGAAGAAAAAAACAACAATGAACAAAATGGCAACAGTATGCCCTTCCTTATCCATAATTACTTTACATTTAAAACAAATTCTCCAAGTCAAAAGACGGAGTGTCTGAATAGATTACAAAATGAGATCCAATCAGGAGATCCCCTCTGAAGAATGAGGGGTCCCAGCCCCACACCAGGCCCCGGGGCCCAGGGTCCCAGCCCACACCAGGCCCCCCAGCCCAGGATTCCAGCAGTGCCAAGAAGAGAAGTCCCCATAACTGCTGGCTACAAAGACCAGTGGGAATTAAGGCTGAGACAGAGGGCTGCTGGAGTCCCAGGCATTCCTCTTAAAGGGCCTATGCATGGACTTACTTAGAGCTCCAGTGCTCAGCCAGCAACTCAAAAGGCACCAGGGCCATACGGTGAGGAACTGAACTGTCTGGCTTTTGGGCAAGGGCTGGAGGAGCAGCTTTCTCCCGGGAAGAAGTGCTGGCTGAGGCCTTTGTTCCTTTGCGAACCCTCGGCCCACAGAGCTGGCAGGCAGTTCACCACCACCAAACCAGTATTATAAGAAATGTTAAAGGGTTTTCTTTAGGAAGGAAAAAACAAATCAAGAATATGAATTTTAAAATGGCAATAAATACATATATCTAGCAACAATTATTTTTAAAGCAAATAGATTAAATACTTCAATCAAAAGAGAGATAGTGACTGAAGGTATAACAAAACAAGACCTTTACATATGCTGCCTACAAGAGACTCACTTCAGATCAAAAGAGACCAACAGACTAAAAGTAAAAGGAAGGAAAAACAGATTTCAAAGTTGCTCCTCAAACAAAACGCTGGTGTAGCAATACTTATACCAGGCAAAATAGACTTTAAAACAAATACTATAACAAGAGACAATGAAGGACAAAGCAATTCCACTTCTGGGTATTTTTCTGAAGAAACCCAAAACACTAAATCCAAAAGACATATCTCCATATGTTTATTGCAGCATTATTTACAATAGTCAAGATATTGAAGCAATTTAAGTGCCACCAATGGATGAACGGATAAAGAAGACATGGAATATGGCTCGGCCATAAAAAAGCATGAAATTATCTGCAACAACATAGATGGACCTAGAGGGTATTGTGCTGAGTGAGATAAGTCAGACAGAGAAAGACAAGTGCCAGATGATATCACTTATGTATGTGGGATCTAAAAAAAAAAAAAAATAGGCAGAGGAGAAACAAACATCTACAAAGACTATTTTGACAGTTGCCAGATGGGAGAAGTGTTTGGAAAATGTGTAAAAAAGGTGAAGGGATTAAGAAGTACAAATTGGTAGTTACAGAATAGTCATGGGGATGTAAAGTAAATAGGGAATATACTAATTAGTCAACCCTATATAATAAAGGGCTAATATGCAAATGGTCATCACGCCCTCACGTGCCAGGGCCAGGGGACCTGAGGCTGCACCCCCCTGCCCTGGCACTGGGGGACCTGAGGCTGTGCCGGGGAAACAGACCGTGCCCCCTGCCCGGCACTGGGCCAGGGGACCTAAGGCTGCACCCCCCACCCGGTGGGGCATGACAGGGAACATGAGGCTGCGGCTCCCCACCCAGTGGGGCTTGACAAAAGACCTGAGGCTGCAACCCCCACCCGGTGGGGCTTGACAAAAGACCTGAGGCTGCACCCCCCCACCCGGTGGGGCATGACGGGGGACCTGAGGCTGCACCCCCCCACCCAGTGGGACTTGACAAAAGACGTGAGGCTGCACCCTCCCACCCGGTGGGGCATGACGGGGGACCTGAGGCTGCACCCCCCCCCACCCAGCAGGGCTTGACAAAAGACCTGAGGCTGCACCCTCCCACCTGGTGGGGCATGACGGGGTACCGGAGGCTGCACCCCCCCACCCAGCAGGGCTTGACAAAAGACCTCAGGCTGCACCCTCCCACCCGGTGTGGCATGACGGGGGACCTGAGGCTGCGGCTCCCCACCCAGTGGGGCTTGACGGGGGACCTGAGGCTGGGCCCCCCCACACACACACACTGCGGGGTTTGACGGGAATGGGACCGGCCGGGTCTGGGTCTCGCGCAATTTCAAGGCACATGTGGGTGGGAGGGGACTTGATTCTGGGTCCCGGGGCGTGCCCCAGACTCTGACAGGAGGGAGATTTTTATATACATTTTACTAATTTTCTTTCATCTCTGACACTTCTATTATAGCGATAGGGCAAATAGCAATATTAAAATATTGCCTCTAATTAATTCCCTTTTAATGTGCACAAATTTTGTGCACCGGGCCACTAGTAATATAATAACTACGTGTGCTGTCAAGTGGGTACTAGATTTATTGGGATGATCACTTTGTAAGTTATATAAATGTCTAATTACTGGATTGTACAGCTAAAAATAATACTGTATGTCAACTATATTTGAAAAATAAAAATATTTAAATTTTTTTTAAATAAACAAGATCCGACAATATTCTGCTACAAGAGACTTGCCTTAGCTTTCATGATATACACAGGCTGAAAGTGAAAGATGGAAAAAGATGTTCTATGCAAATGATAACCAAAGGGAACAGGGGTAACTATATGGTATTTAGACCAGACAAAACAGACTTTCAGTCAAAATAAGACTTTGAGTAAAAAATAGGGAAGGTCACTCACTATATAATGATAAAGGGGTCAGTTCATCAACAGGTTATGACAACTGTAAATATATATATGTACCCAATACTGGAACACCTAAATATGTGTAAGAAATATTAATAAAACTAAGTAGAGAAATAAAAAGCAGTCAAATAATAGTAGGGACTTCAATGCCCCACTTTCAGCAATGGATAAACTACCCAGACAGAAAATCAATAAACAGTGGACTTGAATGACATTATAGACCAAGTGAACCTAACAGACATACAAAGGTCTTTTCATCCAATATCAGTAGATAAGAAATTCTTCTCAAGCAGACATGAAACCTCCAGGTTAGATCATGTGTAGGCCAAAAACAAGTCTTAAATTTAAGTAGACTAAATTGATGTTTCAACCACAGTGGCATGAAACTAGAAAGAAGTAACAGGAGGAAAATTAGAAAATTCTCAAATATATTTGAAAATTTAACAACATACTCCTGAACAACCAATGGTCAAAGAGAAATCAAGAGGGAAATCAAGCCCTGACTGGTTTGGCTCAGTGGATAGAGCGTCAGCCTACAGACTGAAGGGTCCCGGGGTCCCAGGTTCAATTCCAGTCAAGGTCATGTACCTTGGTTGCGGGCACATCCCCAGTAGGGGGTGTGCAGGAGGCAGCTGATCAATGTTTCTCTCTCATCGATATTTCTAACTCTCTATCCCTCTCCCTTCCTCTCTGTAAAAAAATCAGTATGATATATATTTAAAAAAGAGGGAAATCAAAAAGTATTCTATGACAAAAGAAAATGGAAACACATTGTACCAAAACTTTATGGGATTTAGCAAAGGCAGTTCCTAAGAAGGATGTTTTTAACGATAAATGCCTACATTAAGGAAAATGAGAGGTCTTAAATAAACAACCTAACTTTATACCTCAAGAAAAAAAGAACTAAGAAAAAAAAACTAAGCCCAAAATTATCAGAAGGAAGAACATAAAATGGTTAGAGCAGAAATAAAATGGAAACTAGAACGACAACAGAAAAGGTCAATAAAACCAAGAGTTAGTTTTGAAAAGATAAAATAAAATTGACAAACATTTAGCTAGACTAACCAAGAAAATAACACACTGGGCTCAAATAAAATTATAAATTAAAGAAGATATTACATATCACAGAAATACAAAGGTTCATAGAGATTACTATCAACAATTATACACCAACAAATTACATAATCTACAAATATTGGATAAATTCCTAGAAACATACAGCCTACCAAAGACTGAATCATGAAAAAATAGAAAACCTGAACAGACCAAAAACAAGTAAAGCAACTGAAGCAGTAAATAAAAAAACACAAACCCAAGAAAAGAAGCCCCAAACGAGGTGGCTTCATGGGTGAATTCTACCAAACATTTTTAAAAAGAATGCCAATCCTTCTCAAACTCTTCCAAAAAATGGGACAGAAGGGAACACTTCCAACCTCCTTCTACAGGGCCAGCATTACCCTCATGCCAAAGCAAGATAAAGACATTACAAGAAAAGAAAATTACAGGCCAATACCCCTGATGAATATAGATGCAAAAATCCTCAACAAAATGCTTGCCAACCAAATTCAACACCACCTCAAAAGGATCATACACCATCATCCAGTAGGATTTATCCCTGGGATACAAGGCTGGTTCAACATATGCAAATCAATAAATGTTTTTTATCCTTCATTGTGAGTGTGTGTATCACATTTGATCATCTAGCTCAGTGGTTCTCAACCTTCTGGCCCTTTAAATACAGTTCCTCATGTTGTGACCCAACCATAAAATTATTTTCGTTGCTACTTCATAACTGTAATGTTGCTACTATTATGAATCGTAATGTAAATATCTGATATGCAGGATGGTCTTAGGCGACCCTTATGAAAGGGTCGGTCGACCGCCAAAGGGGTCGCGACCCACAGGTTGAGAACCGCTGATCTAGATAGATGCAGAAAAAGCATCTATTTGACAAAATTCAACACCTTTCAGGATAAAAACTCTCAAGAAACTGAGCATATAGGGAATGTACCTCAAAATAATAAAGGCCACAAAGGACAAGCCCACAATTAACATCATAATAAATAGTGAAAAGCTAAAGGATTTTCCTGGAAGATCGGAAACAAGATAAGGAAGCACATTCTCACCACTTCTACTCAATATAGTACTGGAAGTCCTTGCCAGAACAATTAAGCAAGGGGGGGAAAAGCATCCAAAATAGAAAGGAAAAAGTTAACTCGTCTGTTTTACAGATGACATATTTTATATAAAAAACCCTAAAGATTCCACCCAAAAACTGTTACAACTAACAAATGCATTCAGCAAAGCTGTATAATGCAAAATAACCATGGTAAAATCAGTATCATTGCAGTACACTAACAATGAACTATCCAAAAATATTTAAGAAAAGAATCCCATTTGCATCAAAAAGAATAAAGTACTTATGGAATATACTTATCCAAGGAGGTGAACAATCTACACTGAAAACTATAAGACAGTGATGAAAGATATTAGAAATTTGTGAAGACAAATAAATGGTATGATATTCCATGTACATGAATTAGAAGGATTAATGTTGTTTAAATGCCCATGATGCCCAAAGTGATCTACAGATTCAATGCCTTGCCTATCAATATTTCAACGGTATTTTCCACAACAGAACAAACAATAGTACTAAAATTCATATGGAACCTCAGGAGACCACAGATAGCCAAAACCACCTTGAGAAAGAAAAACAAAACTGGAGGTATCACACTTCCTGACTTCAAAGTATATTACAAAGCTATAGTATGATACTGGCATCAAAGCAGACACATAGACCAATGGAACAGAATACAGATCCCAGAAATAAATCTACACACACACATATATAGTTAATCTTTGAAAAGGGTGCCAAAAATAAAGGAGGAAAAGATAGTCTCTTCAATAAATGTCGTCAGGAAAACGAAATATGCTAGGCAAAACAATGAAGTTGGGCCCAAATACAATAATTAATTCAAAGTGGGTTGAAGCCTTAATTGTAAAACTTGAAACTATAAAACTTCTATGAGAAAACATAAGGAAAAGGTTTCTTGGCAATGATTTTTTTGTAATATAACATCAAATGCACAGGCAACAAAGTCAAAAATAAACAAGTGGGACTACATCAAACTAAAAAGCTTTTGCACAGCAAAGGAAACAGTCAAAAAAAAGAAAAGATAACCTACATACAGAATGGGAGAAAATACTTGCAAACCATATACCTGATAAGAGGTTAACATCAAAAATATATAAACTCATACAACTCCATACAAAAACAAAACATCTGATAAAAGTTGGGCAGAGGACCTGAACAGACATTTTTCCAAATAACATGTATAATTGACTAAAAGGCATATGAAGAGATTCTCAACATCACTAGTCATCAGAAAAATTCACATCAAAATCACAATGAGATGTTTCATCACATCTGTTAGGATGACTAATATCAAAAAGACAAAACATAACACGTGTCAGAAAAGGTGTGAAGGAAAGGGAACCCTCAGACACTGTTGGTGGGAATGTAAATTGCTATAGCTATTATAGAAAAAAATATGGAGGTTCCTCAAAAATTTAAACATAGAACTACCATATGATCCAGCAATCCCACTTATGGATATATTTCTGGAGGAAATGAAATCAGTATCTAAAAGAGACTATCTGCATCCCCATGATCATTCACAATACCCAAGATGTGGAAACAACTTAACTGTCCAGTGAGTGGATAAAGAAAAAAATACACACACACACACACACACATATACACACATATACAGGGTGTGGTAAAAATAGCTTTAAAGTTGTGAATGTGCACAATATAGAGTTTATTCTTGTATTATCATTTATTTATTATGGTATTATTTTCTACTAGAGGCTCAGTGCACGAAATTCATGCACGGGTGTGTGTGTGTGTGTGTGTGTCCCTCAGCCCAGCCTGCACCCCCTCCAATCTGTGACCCCTTGAGGGATGTCCAACTGCCTAAATGGGCAGTTGGACATCCCTCTCACAATCCAGAACTGCTGGCTCCCAACCATTCACCTCCCTGCCTGCCTGACTGCCCCTAACCACTACTGCCTGCCAGCCTGATCACCCCCTAACCACTCCCCTGCCAGCCTGATAGATGCCTAACTGCTCCCCTGCTGGCCCAATTGCCCCTAACTGCCCTCCCCTGCAGGCCTTGTCGCCCCCAACTGCCCTCCCCTCAGGCTTGGTCGCCCCTAACTGCCCTCCCTTTTAGGCCTGGTCCCCCCCCCCAACTGCCCTCCCCTGCTAGTCCGGTCACCCCTAACTTCGCTCCCTTGCCAGTGTGGTCACCCCTAACAGTCCTCCCCGGCAGGCTTGGTCGCCCCTAACTACGCCTCCCTGCAGGCCTGGTTCCCACCAACTGCCCTCCCATGCAAGCCTGGTCACCCCTAACTGCCCTCCCTTTCAGGCCTGGCCCCCCCACTCAACTGCCCTCCCCTGCAGGCCTAATCACCCCCAACTGCCTTCCCTTGCCAGCCTGGTCACCCCTGACTGCCCTCCCTTCCAGGCCTGCCCCCCCCCCAACTGCCCTCTCTTGCCAGCCTGGTCACCCCTAACTGTCCTCCATGGCAGGCTTCGTCACCCCTAACTGCTCTCCCCTGCAGGCCTGGTCACCCCCAACTGCCCTCCCCTGTAGGGCTGGTCACCCCCAACTGCCCTCCCCTACTGGCCTGGTCACCCCTAACTGCTCTCCCCTGCAGACCTGGTCCCCCTCAACTGCCCTCCCTTTCAGGCCTGGTCACCTCCAACCACCCTCCCCTGCAGGCCTGGGCCCCCCAACTGCCCTCCCCTGCTGGTCCAGTCACCCCTAACTTCCCTCCCTTGCCAGCCTGGTAACCCCTAACTGTCCTCCCCAGCAGGCTTAGTCGCCCCTAACTGCTCTCCCCTGCAGGCCTGGTCACCCCCAACTGCCCTCCCCTGCAGGCCTGGTCACCTCCAACCACCCTCCCCTGCAGGCCTGGTTGCCCCTAACTGCCCTCCCTTTCAGGCCTGGTCCCCCCCAACTTCCCTCCCCTGCTGGCCTGATCGCCCACAACTGCCCTCCTCTGCTGGCCATCTTTGACCACACGGGGGCGGCCATCTTGTGTGTTGGAGTGATGCTCAATTTGCATATTACCTCTTTATTAGATAGGATATGAACAACTGTAAATCTACTTGTGCTCCACCCTGTATATCCATTTGTATACACACAGAATGGAATATTTTCAGCCTTAGAAAAGAAGGAAATCCTGCCATTTCACACAACATGAGTAAACTAAAGGACATTATGGTAAGTGAAACAAGTAGGACAGGAAAAAGACAAATACTGTACGATCTCACTCATTATGTGGAATCTCAAACAGTCAAACTCACAGAATCACAGAGCAGGATGTGGCTGCCAGGGGCTGGGAGGTGGGGGGAATGGGGAGATGCTGGTCAAGGGTACAAACTTCCAGTAATAAGATTAATAAATTCTGAGGATCTAATGCACAGCATGGTTACAGTTAATAATACTGTACTGAAATTTGCTAAAATAGGTCTCACCACACACAAAAAGGGGTAACTAGGTAGGGTAATGGCTGTGTTAACGAGCCTGACAGTGGTAATTCTTTCATAATGAACATGTACATCACACTTCACTGTTGTACACCTTAAATATATACAGTTTTTATGTGTCAATCTGGAGGGAAATTTTTTTTTTAATGCTGAAAGGAAAAAAACTCTCAACCAAATATTCTATAAGACAAAGTGACATTCAAAAATGAGGGAGAAATTGACATTCCAAGATAAACAAAAGCTAAAGAAATTCATTACCATCACACCTGCCTTACAGGATATGCTAAGGGAGGATTTCAAGTTGAAATGAAAGGATGCTAGACAGTAACTCAAAGTCATATTTAATGTAAAGTTCTCCAGTAAAGGTAAATATATGAATAAATGAAAACCTGCATTATTGTAATTTTTTTCTTAACTTTTTATTCTTTCATAGAATTTAAAAGACAAAATAATTCTAAATCTACATTAGTGGAGACATAAATATAATAATGTAATTTGTGACATCAACAACAAAAGGAGGGTAAATGGAGTTATAAAGAAGTAGAATTTGCCCTGGCCAGTTTGGCTCAGTGGATAGAGCATCAGTCCACAGACTGAAGCTTCCTGGATTTCATTCCAGACAAGAGCACCTACCTCAGGTGCAGGCTCGATCTCAGGCCCTGGTTGGGCCATGTGCAGGGGGCAACCAATTTATGTGTCTCTCTCACATCAATGTTTCTCTCTCTCTGTCTCTCCCCCTCCCTTCCACTACCAATGGACACACAACACTGAGGGGGAGAGGGGGAGGGCATGTGCCAGGGGGTAGGGGAGGCCTGGGGGAGGTCAGTGGGGGAAAAAGACATATGTACTAGTATTTGTAATAGTAAAGTAGAAAAAAATCAATGGAAAAATATCCTCAGGTGAGAACCAAAAAAAAAGAAAGAAAAGAAAGGAAGAATTTTTGTTTGTGAGTGAAGTTAAGTAGTTACCAGTTTAAGTAGACCATTACAACTTTAGGATGTCATATGTAATCCCCATTACCACAGAGAAGATATATAGAAAATACATACAAAGGAAATGAGAAGGGAATCAAAAGGCAACAATACAAAAGTAAATCATCTAAACACAAAGAGGAGGTGGTAGGGAAGGAAATGAGGGACAAAAAAAGCTACAAGACATTTAGAAAAATAAAACAGCAACAGTCAGTCCTTCCCTATCAGGAATTAGTTTAAATGTAAATGAATTACACTACCCAATTAGAAGACACAGACTGGCAGAATGAATTAAAAAACAGGATCCGACCATATACTATTTATGAGAGCCTCACTTTAGACCTAAGGACATGCATAGATTAAAAGTGAAAGGATGGGCCCTACCTGGTCTGGCTCAGTGGATAGAGTGTTGGCCTGCAGACTGAAGGGTCCCAGGTTCGATTCCGGTCAAGGGCATATGCCCAGGTTGTGGATTTGATCCCCAGTAGGCAGCGTGCAGGAGGCAGCTGATCAATGATTCTTATTATTGATGTTGCTATCCCTCTCCCTTCCTCTCTGAAATCGATAAAAATATATTTTAAAAAATTTAAAAAATTAAATAAATAAATAAAACAACTGGCCCATGCCCAGCCGGTGTGGCTCAGTGGTTGAGCATCAAGCTAGGAACCAGGAGGTCACCATTCAATTCCTGATCAGACACATGCCTGGGTTGCAGGCTTGACCCCTGGAAGGGGTCAATGATTCTCTCTCATCATTGACCTTTCTATCTCTCTCTCCCTCTCCCTTTCTTTCTGAAATCAATAAAAATATCTATTTAAAAAAACTAAAGTGAAAGGATGGGAAAAGCTATTCCATGCAAATAGTAACCACAAGAGAATGGGTGGCTACACTAATATCAGACAAAATAGACTTTAAATCAAAACTATTACAAGAGAAAAAAAAGACATTATGTAATGATAAAGGAATCAATATACCAAGAATATAATGATTATAAACATGCTAACACCACAGATCTAAATATATAAAGCAAACATTCACAAAATATATAAAGAACTCCCATAACCCAAAAACAAAAAATATAAACACCACAATTTAATAATGATCAAACAATCTGAACAGACATTTCTCCAAAGAAGGTATACTAATGGTCAATAAGTACACGAAAAGGTGTTCAACATCACAAATCATTAGAAAAATGCAAATCAAAATCACATGACATACCACTTCACACTCATTAGGATGGCTACTTAAAAAAAAGAAAGTAGGTGTTGCTGAGTATTAGAAAAGCTGGAACCCTCATTCATTATTGGAGGGAATGTAAAATGGTGCAGGTTCTATGGAAAACAAGATAGCAGTTCCTTCAAAACATAAACATAGAATATCATATGATCCACTCTGGGTATATACCCAAAATAGTAAAGTAATTCCACTCTAGGTATATACCCAAAAGAATTAAAAGCAAGGTCTTGAAGAGGTATCTGTACATTCCTGTTCATAGCAGAATTATTCACAATAGCCAAAAGGTGGAAGCAACCCAGTGTCCATCAATGAATGAATGGGTAAGCAAGATGTTGTAGATACATACAATGGAATATTATTCAGCTCCAAAAAGGAATTTCTGGCACATTCTACAATGTGGATGAACCTTGAGGCCATTATGCTAAGTGAAATAAGCCAGTCACAAAAAGACAAATACTGTATAATTCCGCTCATATGAGATACCTATAATAGTCAAATTCATAGGCAGTCTATAAAAGGATGGTTGCCAGGGTTCTCATAGGGAATAATCAGGTGTTATTGTTTAATGGGGTACAGAGTTTTAGTTATCCTATATAATAAAAGCCTAATATGCTAAGTGTCCAACCATTCGTTCAACCGTTCAACCAGCTATGACACCCACTGACCACCAGGGGGCAGATGCTCCAACTGGTAGGTTAGCTTGCTGTTGGAGTCTGGTCGATTGGGACTGGGCGAGATGGGCCAGACACGCCCTGGAGCCCTTCCACAGCCCCTCCCTGGCCCCAATTGTGCACCAGTGGAGTCCTCAGCCTGGCCTGCACCTTCTCACAATCTGGGACCCCTCGGGGTATGGTGGAGACCTGGTTTCACTCAATCCCCACAGGCTAGGCCGAGGGACCTCACCAGTGCACAAATCCATGCACTGGGCTTCTAGTGTAAGATAAAAATAATTCTGGAGATAGATGATGATGCACAATGTGAATGTATTTAACGCCACTGAACTGTACACTTAAAATGGTTAAGATGGTAAAATTTATATTATGTGTATTTTATCACCTTTAAACTTTTTTTTAAACACAGAGGAAAAAAGACATGCTGTGTATAATGGAGAAAAGGTAAGGATTATGGCAGATTTCTTGTTGGAAATAATGCAGGCTAGAAGGTAGTGGGGTACCATCTTTAAAATACCAAAAGAAAAAAGAAAAGAGAGAGAGCTCTTAATCTCAAGTTCTATAACCTGAGAAAATATTTTTCAAAAATGAAGGCAGACTTTATCAGACATATAAAAGCTGAAACAAATCTTCAGATTCTTACAAGAAATGTTAAGGGAGAACATATTTGCCAATGATACATCTGGTAAAGGGTTAATATCCAAAATATACAAGGAACTCATACAACTTAACAGAAGACAAACAATCCAATTTAAAAATGGGCAAAGGACTTAGACACTTCTCCAAAGTGGACATACAGATGGCCAAGAGACATATGAAAAAAATGCTCAAAATCACTAATCATCAGAGAGAAACATATTAAAAGGTCAATAGGGTATCACCTCACACCTGTCAGAATGGCTAGCACCAACAAATCAACAAATGACAAGTGCTGGCAAGGATGTGGAGGGAAGGGAACCCTAGAACACTGTGGGTGGGAATGCAGGCTAATGCCACCACTATGGAAAACAGTATGGAGTTTCCTCAAAATATTAAATATGGAACTGCCAGTTGACCTAGTGATCCCATTCTAGGAATATATCCTAAGAAACCTGAAACACCGATCAGAAAGAATATATGCACCGCTACGTTCACAGCAGTGCAACTTACAATAGCTAAGATCTAGAAAAAGCCAAGTGCCCATCAGTGGATGAGTGGATTTAAAAAGCTGTGGTACATTTATACCATGGAATAATATGCAGCAGTAAACAAGAAGGATCTCTTACCCTTTGAGATGGCATTGAGGGACCTGGAGAATATTATGCTAAGCGAAATAAGCCAATCAGAGAAAGGCAAGTATCATATGATCTCCCTCATATGTAGAATCCAATGAATACAATAAATTGATGAGCATAAGAGATCCAGAGACATAGAAGCATGGAACAGACTGTCAAATCTCAGAGGGAAGGCAGGGGTGGGTGGGAAGAGATCAACCAAAGAATTTGTATGCATATACGCACAACCCATGAGCACAGACAACAGTGTGGTGAAGGCCTGGGGTGGGGGCAGGGGTGGGCTGGAAGGGGTCAATAGAGAGAAAAGGGGAACATAGGTAATACTTTCAACAATAAAGATTTAAAAAACAAACAAGAAATGTTAAAGGAAATCCTTCAGACAGAAGGAAAACAATACCAGATGGAAGTCTAGATCTTCACAAAGAAGTGAAAAGCACCAGAAATGGTAACTCTATAAATAAGCACATGACAGTCTCCTAAAGGATAACTTGCTGTTTAACCAAAATGACGACAATGCTGTGTGGGATTTATAACATATGTGAAAGTAAAATATAACAACAATAGCATAAAACTCAGGTGGGGGAAATGGGAATATACTATTGTGAAATGTTTATATGAGTTGTGAAGTGGTATAATATCACTTAGTGGTAGACCATGGTGAATTAAAAATGTGTATTCTGAATCCTACAGCAAACACGAAACTAACAAAACGAAGAGTTATAGCTAATAAGCCAAGCAAGGGGGTAAATGGAACCATAAAATCTCAAGAAGTAAAAGATACATAAAAAGAGAAAAAAGGGAACAAAAAGCATATAGAACAAATAGAAAGTAAATAGTAAGATGATAAATTTAAATCTGGTTGCAAGTCATCCTATACCAGTGATGACGAACCTTTTGAGCTCGGCGTGTCAGCATTTGGAAAAACCCTAACTTAACTCTGGTGCCGTGTCACATATCGAAATTTTCTGATCTTTGCAACCATAGTAAAACAAACACTTATATTTTTGATATTTTATATATTTAAATGCCATTTAACAAAGAAAAATCAACCAAAAAAATGAGTTCACGTGTCACCTCTGACACGCGTGTCATAGGTTCACCATCACTGTCCTATACACCAATAGGTCACCAGTTCAATTCCCAGTCAAGGCACATGGCCAGGTTACGGACTTGATCCCCAGTAGGGGGTGTGCAGGAGGCAGCCCACCAGTGATTCTCTCTCATCATTGATATTTCTATTTCTCCCTTTCTCTTCCTCTCTGAAATCAGTAAAAATATTTTTTAATCAATAAAAACATTTAAAAATTTTTAATAACCATATCAATAGTCTCATTAAATGTGAATGGTTTAAATAAACCAATTAAAAGGTAGAGAGTTTCAGAATGGCTATAAAAGCAAAATGTAAGCTGCCTTAAAAAAATACATTTTAGCCCTGGCCAGGGCTTCTCAGTGGTTAGAGCATCAGCCCATGCATCAGTTGCAGGTTTGATCTCTGCCCCCTGTTGGGTGCTTGCTCTCTCTCTCTCTCTCCCTCTCCCCCACCCCCCAACCCTCCCTCTCTTCCGCTCTCTTTGAAAAGATTTGGAAACAGCCAAGTGCCCATCAGCAGATAAGTGGATTTAAAAACTGTGGTACAGCTACACAATGGAATACTACACTGCTATAAAAAAGAAGGAACTTTTACCATTTCCAACAGCATGGATGGACCTGGAGAACATTATGCTAAGTGAAATAAGCCAGTCAGGGAAAGATAAATATCACACTCATTTGTGGAATATAATGAACAAGATAAACTGATGAACAAAAACAGATCCAGAGACAGAGAAACACCGAACAGACTGTCAAACCTCAGAGGGAAGGCTGGGGTGGCGGGAGGGGGTAAGAGATCAACCAAGGACTTGTATGCATGCATATTAGCATAACCAATGGGCATGGACACTGGGGCGGTGGGGGCTTGTCCTGGGGGGTGGGAGTGGTCAGGAAGGGGTAAATGGGGGGAAAGGGAGACATATGTAATACTTTAAACAATTTTTAAAAAATCAGTGGAGCCCAGCTGGTGTGGCTCAGTGGTTGAGTGTCCACCTATGATCCAGGAGGTCACGGTCAATTCCTAGTCAGGGCATGGTTGTGTGCTCGATCCCCAGCGTGGAGCCATGCAGGAAGCAGCTGGTCAATGATTCTCTCTCATCACTGATGTTTCTATCTCTCTCTCCCTCTCCCTTCCTCACTGATATCAATCAAAATATTTTCCATTGATTTTTAAAATATATATATTCTCAGGTGATGATTAACAATAACAACAACAAAAATACATTTTAAATATAAAAGCACAAATATAGGTTAAAAGTAAATATATAGAAAAAGGTATACCATGCTAATACTAATCAATTGTTGGAGTAGCTATATTTATATCATACAAAATTTCATAGATTTAAGAGAAAGGAATATTACCAGGATAAAGGACGTCATTTCATAATGATAAACTCATCAAGAAGTCAAAAGAATTTTAAATGTTTAACCTAAGAACAGATTCAAGCTGCATGAAACAAGAAATTACAGAACTCAAGGAGGAGAGAGC
This sequence comes from Myotis nattereri, assembly GCF_964212035.1. Taxonomy (NCBI): domain Eukaryota; kingdom Metazoa; phylum Chordata; class Mammalia; order Chiroptera; family Vespertilionidae; genus Myotis; species Myotis nattereri. The sequence goes on along the minus strand of NC_138079.1, from coordinate 91,290,399 downwards.
AACAAATCCACAATTATAGCCAAAGATTTCAATATCCTCTCTCAGTAATTGGTAGAACAAGTCAACAGAAAATTAGAAAGGATTTTTTAAAGATTTAATAATACTAGCAACTAATGTGACCTTATTGACACTTACAGAACACTTCATCCAACAGTAGAATACACATTCTTTTCAAATAACGTATTTCCCTACCACAATAGAATTAAATTAGAAATCAACAAAAGAAAGGTCTTTTTAAAAACCCCCAAATATCAGGAAACTAAAAAATACCCTTTTAAGTAACCTGTGAATCAAAAAATAAGTATTTTGAACTGAATGAAAATAAAAACATATCCAAAGGTGTGATATGCTGTTAAAGTAGTACATGAAGGGAAATTTACAGCACTAAATGCCTTTATTAAAAAAGAATGGTCTCGCCGAAACCGGTTTGGCTCAGTAGATGGAGCATCGGCCTGCGGACTGAGGGGTCCCAGGTTCGATTCCAGTCAGGGGCATGTGCCTGGGTTGCGGGCACATCCCCAGTAGGGAGTGTGCAGGAGGCAGCTGGTCGATGTTTCTCTCTCATCGATGTTTCTAGCTCTCTATCTCTCTCCCTTCCTCTCTGTAAAAACTCAATAAAATATATTTAAAAAGAATGGTCTCAAATCAATGGCCTCAGTGTCCACCTTAAAAGAAAAAACTAAAAACATAAAGGCAAATTAAAGCTAAAGTAGAAAAAAGTAAATGATCAAGGTCAGAGCAGAAATCAATGAAACAGAAAAAAGAAAAGTAATAGAGAAAAATCAATGGAACTAGAAGGTGGTCCCAGGGAAGATCAGTAAAATTGAAGAACCTTTATTAAAAGACAAATCAGAAAAATGAAGAGAGGACACAATTACCAATATCAGGAATGAGGGAGGTGATGTCACTACAGAGTCTGCAAATATGAAATGGATAATAAGGCAGTAATAGTATGAAAAACTTTTATATCAATAAATTCAACAACTTAGGTGAAACAATTTCCTTGAAAGATACAAACTATAAAAGCTCACTTAGAAGAAATTGATAACCTGATTAGTCCTATATCTATAGAACTTGAATTAATAATGAAAACCTTTTTTAAAAAAATAAGTTTTTATTGATTTTTTTTTTTAGAGAGAGAGAGACAGAGAGAGAGGAAGGAAGGAAGGAAGGAAGGAAGGAAGGAAGGAAGGAAGGAAGGAAGGAAGGAAGGAAAGAAAGAAGCAAAGAGGAGCAAGATAGAAACATCAATGAGAGAAAAACATTGATTGGCTGCCACCTGCACAGCCCTAGTGTGCAAAAACGCCCTATTGGGTATTTTATCTGAATGGAACTAGTGGTTTTTATTTGAGATAAGCTGAGGTTTGGCTGTAGTGTTTATACTTTCTCGAAATATTTCCCTTGTGTTATTTTTAAGATAACATAGGATTAAATAGTGCTCACTAATATATCATGACAACTGGCAAACACAAGCCCACAAACCCGGGCATGTGCCCTGAGCAGGAATCCAACCAGCAACCTCTTGGTGCCTGGGATAAGGCTGAACCAACTGAGTCACACCAGCAGGGCAATAGTGAAAACCTTTCACAAGGAAGATCCCAGGCCCAAATGGCTTCCCTGGAGAATTCTACCCATCAGTTAAGGAAGAAATAACACCAATTCTACAGAGATTCTTCTAGAAAACAGAAAAGGAGAGAATTCTTCCCAACTTATTCAATGATGCCAATATTACCCTGATACCAAAGCCAGACAAAGACATTACTAGAAAAGAAAATTACTGACCAATATCCTTCATGAGCATGCAAAATTACTAACAAATATTTAGAAAATTGGGTCCAACACTATATAAAACAGATAACACATCCTGACCAAGTGGAGTTTGTCCAAGAAATGTAGGGATGGTTTAACATTTGAAAAATCAATGTAATTTACCTTAAACTAAGAAATTAAAAAACCATGATCATCTCAACTGACATAGAAAAAGCAGTTAACAAAATGACATTCATTTCATAAGCCTAAATGTAAAATCTAAAATTATAAAACTTCCAGAGAAAAACATAGGAAAAAGCCTTTGTGACTTTCCGTTAGGCAAAGCTATCTTAGGTATAACAAGAGTGATGCATGAAGGAACAAATAAATAGGATTTTATCAAAATTTAAAACTTCCGCTCTTAAAAAACAAAACAAAAAAAAACACCATTAAGAGTCACAAACCATAAGAAAATATTTGAAAATCATTTATCTGATGAAGGATTTGTATCCAGAATACATCGAGAACTTTGAAAACTCAATTATAAGAAAACAACCCAATAAAAATGCATAAGGAATTCGAACAGACACTTCTCTAAAGAAGAGAGATAAATTGTAAATAAACACACACAAAAATATTCAACATCATTAGTCATTTAAAAAATGCAAATTAAAACCAAAATGAGATACCACTGCATACCTGTTACATGGCGAAATAAGATGGACCGTAACCAAGTATTGGCAAGATGCAGAGGAACTGGAACTCTCCTCTAAAGCTGGTGGGAATACAAAATGGCACAACCGCTTTGGGAAACAATTTGTCTGTTTCTTGAAAAGAAAAAGGGACGATCCAGGCATTTCACTCCTATGTATTTACCCAAGAGGAATAAAAGCCGTTTAGTGTCCTTTCAAAGGTTTGTACGTGAATGTTCAGAGCTCTATTTGTAATCGCCTAAAAGAGGAAACAACTCAAATGTCCACACCACTCCGTGATAACAAGGAATGAATTCTTGCTACACAATAATGTACAATATGGATGAATCTTGAAATAATTATGCCGAGTGAAAGAAGCCAAAAACAAACCAAAAAAAAAAAAACCCACCATATTGTTTAATCCCATTTACATAAAATTCTAGGATATGCAAACTAACATGAAGTGACAGAGAGCAGAATGGTGGTTTTGTGAGGGTGGGAAAGAAGAATTACAAAAGGCATGAAAAAAAAAACACAAATAAATCAAACAACCCATTCAAAAGAAAGAAGCCACCCTGGATTCCACAAGCACTTTACCTGAATGGAACAAGTGGCTTTTATTTGAGACTAGAGGCCCGACGCACAAAATTCGTGCAAGCGTAGGCCTCCCTTCCCCTGGCTGCTGGCACCGGCTTTCCTCGCAGCCCAGGCTTTGTCTGGAAGGACGTCCGGTCTAATTACCATATTACGCTTTTATTATTATAGATAAGCTGAGGTCTGGCTGTAGTGTGTACACTTTCTCTAAATATTTTCCCTTGTGTTATTTTTAAGATAACACGGGATTAAATAGTGCTCACTAATATATTGTGACAACTGGCAAGCATACAGAGGTGAACGTGAGAGAAAGCCATTCCCACTTCCAGGGCACCTTGCTGACACCCAACAAGCAGCGACAGAGGCAGAAAGCATCGCCAGAAACACAGTAACAGCTTTGTAAGAACCCCGAAATGGCACACAACAACAAAATGTTTCTGGAACTCTTATTCATGTTTCCATATAAGAAATTCTAAGATGTCTATGAAAGGAATATGTTGCTTCTCGTGTTGGACATTTTTACATCCGAGCTTCACGTGTACATTTACCATGTAATCGCACTGAAGCAACGTCACAGGGAAATGTGGACAGTATGTTCTCTGTAAGTCCATTCATCTGCACATTTGCTGCCATTCCTTCCACCCATTTATCTTTTTCATGTTGCCACGCACAAACCTGGGAATAACCACCACCCGTGCCAAACGGTGGGAATATGGTAACTGGTGTCTGATCATGGGAAATGGCACTTTTAAATAGTCACTTTCCACTTTATAATACATATTTCTTTTTTAAAAAAATATATATTTCATTGATTGTTTTACAGAGGGGAAGGGAGAGGGATAGAGCATTAGAAACATCGATGAGAGAGAAACATCAATTCAGCTGCCTCCTGCACACCCCCCACCGGGGATGTGCCCACAACCAAGGTACATGCCCTTGACCGGAATCGAACCTTGGACCCTTGAGTCCGCAGGCTGACACTCTATCCACTGAGCCAAACCGGCTAGGGCTACATATTTCTTTTTTAAATATGTTTTTATTTATTTTGGATAGAGAGATAGAAACATCAATGAGAGAGAAACATCGTTAAGCATGTATATGCTACTTTAACTCCTAGATTTTAAAAGAGAGAACACAATGTATGTGGGATAGGGACCATAGCAAGCATTAATTCATCAAAGCGCTGTACTGGTTTAAAAAAAAAATTGCAACCCATTAGGTCAAGTGTCCTTTATGAAACAAATAATCTTAAAATAGAAGGCCTAGCTAAAGGTCACTATCTATCTGTCTGCCAAAATGACTTCCTGGTTAATATGAGTAAAGACTGAGTTTTTGAAATATCATATAATAAGTCTACAGGAAAAGGAATGATTCTTTGCTGTATTGAGAAACACACACCATGTGTATCATCCATGGATGAGTTGTTGGTGCCACTTTACAGAAAGTGGTAACAGGTGAAGGAACCAATTTGGGACATTCACATACTGTTTCTTACAAGCTCATAATACTGAAACCAACACAAGAAATCGGTTCAGTTTGGTCTCTACCCATTCGGTAGACCTGAGCCACGCCGTCGCACTAAATGGTTGGCTCATTGTCGCTGCCTCCCCCAACCAACTCCACACAAAATTTAAAAGGAGAGACTCAAGCAAGAGCAAGTGTCACTCCTGTTGCCCAGTGACACTGATGGCTGCTTCAATTACTAGCAAGCCAGTATTTGCAGGACCGCTTTCTCAAGGCTGCTAAAATACAACAGGAAAGTTATCTTGGGAAAGCAACGATCCCGATGTCTAATGCTAAAGGACCCTCACGTGTGTGCAAAGGGAGGCACGTGCAAAGATGCAAGAGCAGCTGTGTTCATGATAAAGAGAGGTCAGGCCCAGCTGGCATGGCTCAGTGGTTGAGTGTCGACCTAGGAACCAGGAGGTCATGGTTCGATTCCCAGTCAGGACACATGGCTGGGTTGCGGGCTTAATCCCCAGTTTGGGCCCTGCAGGAGGCAACCGATCAATAAGCCTCTCATCATTGTTTTTATCTCTCCTTCCCTCTCCCTTCTTCTCTGAAATCAACAGAAATATTTTTTAAAAAGAAAAGTCAGAAACAACCCAGGTAGTCAGCAATAGGGGATTTTGTACAAATTCTGCTACTTCACCCACTGGACTAGAACGCAGCAGTTAAAAGGAACAGGGAATCATAGGGCTGGACCTTCCGATGCTTTGTAGAGTTTAAAAAAAAAAAAAAAAAAAAAAAAAAAAAAAAAAAAGCCTGCCTGATGTTGGCTCGATGGTTGAGCATCAACCCATGTACCAGGAGGTCAGGGTTCAGTTCCTGGTCAGGGCATATGCCTGGGTTGTGGGCTCACTCCCCAGCAAGGGGTGTGCAGGAGGCGTGTTGACGTATCTTTCTCATTGATGTTTCCATTTCTCTCTCCTTCTCCTTTCTTTTCTCTCTAAAAATCAATAAAAACATATTTTTTAAAAAGACACCAAAAAACATGTACAATATAATACCATTTGTGGGGAGAAATATCCCACCCAAGACACTCCATTCCCTTTGTATAAACATGTATCAACAGAAAAGCAAAGAAAAATAAATGGGAAAATCCAAAATAAACCGATAATATGGTCACTTGAAAAGGAGGGAGGGGTAGGAGGAAGTGAGAGCTGGGAGAATAGGAATGCTCTGCTAAATGCAGATCCAGTAATAGGAGAAACAGCAGTTTTATTCTCTGTCACTGTCTACTGCTTTTTCCATACCTAAGATAACCGTCAACTCTGCCTGCCAATTTGCATCTCAGATCTGGATGACCTCTTAAAGTTTATCTGAAAATACAAAAGGGAAAAAAGAAAGAGCTAAAAACGGCATTATTCCTAGCTGCCAATTTGATCTCATTCTGGCTCCAGAATGAACCAATTAGAGCACACTTTCCAAAGTTGAAGGTTCTGAGATTGAGTTGTTGAGGAGATACTGGGCATTCTGTACAACTGTCATTTTTCTGCAGAAAAATTAAGTAAAATTCATCTTAACATTTTATGTACAGTCGGCATGATCTGTTAAGAGTGTTAAAACAATCATTAAATCTCTTTCTAAGCGGAGAGACCTTTGCTTCTTCTGAATTTTGTCACAGTAGTTACACAGGCTACATGTCTTGCTTCACACCTTATCTTGGGGAGTCTTGCGGGAGGCCCACACGATTCCTACATGTGACAGGGTCGGGGCTTGGGTAGAGAGCCAAGGGAGGGGAACACAGTTACCACGAATATTCCAGCTACTCTCCCACTGAAACACGGGAAACTCACATAATGAAATGCTAAAGAAACGAACTGATAATTCAAGACTCATTGGCACCAGCAACAAACAACTGAAATATTAATGGACAGGAGGACTCAGTAGAGTTAAGACAACAACTTTCCCAAAGCAATCCCAATCTATAGATTCAGTGCAATCCCAATCAAAATCCCAGCCGGCATTTTATAGAACTGATGAGCTGATTCTAAGAATTATACAGAAATGCAAAGGACTAGAAAAGGCAAAACAATTTTATAAAAGAAGGACAAAGTTGGAAGATTTACAATACTTGATTTCAGTACTCCCCATAAAGTACAATAATCAAGACTATGTGATAATTGGCATTAAAACGGGCATACACATCAATGGAAACCAACACAAACTCCAGGAACACATCACACGTAAACAGTCAACTGAATTTTAACAAACGTACCACAGCAATTCCATGAGAAGAGGACAATCATTCCAATAAATGGTGCTGGATATCCGTATGGGGAAAATTTAACTGCAAGCCCTACTTCACACCACACACAAAAGTTAACTCAAAACAGATTGCAGATCAAAACATAAAAGCTAAAATAATCAAAATTCTAGGAGAAAACCTTCATGACCTAGGTAGACAGAGATTTCTCATAAAGGACACAAAAAGCACAAAAGGAAAACAGTGATAAATTGGACTTCATCAAAATTTAAAACTTCAGCAGTTTGAAAGAAACCAGTAAGAAGAAAACAAACAGGCAAGGCACAGAGAAGGAGAAAAATATTCACAATACATCTGACAAAAGCCTTGTATCCAGAATATCCAACAAACGGCAATACTTTTTAGGGACCTACCCGGTGCAAGCATCACTCTGTAAGACGCTGGAGCCAAGACGTGGCGATCCTCCATCCAGGTGTCCAAGATCTGTGGCCTCCCAGGGCTCCTTACCCTGTAAGATAAGTAGGGTCAGAGCTCCCAGCACCTGTGGGACTCACAGCACACTTCAGGACTCACAGAGGGTTAGAGAATGAGCCTCTCTCAGGGCCGCCCAGACCCTGCATACCTGCGGCAGCCCACCTGCCCATCCAGGTGCAACTGCGCCTTTAGCATTCAGCTCCCTCCATCCCCTCAGAAGACAAAGCTGATAAAAAGCGCCTGTTAGACTCGCATTTCACCTGCCAGTCAGTTCTGGGTTCAGCTCATGCAATGTTCTCTCGTTTGCTAATTTCTCTTCACTTTTTATAAGCCCCTGTCACTTCTGCGCAATCATTTCAACAGCTCGGTGAACACCAGAGAAAGGAGGGGACAACAGAACCAATGTTATCAACTAGTCAGAAGCAGCGCTCAGTCATGCATATTTTAATTCTGGAACTGTTCAATGTATTTCTTCGTTTTCATTAGGGAGCTGCAGTGAGGTTTGCATGCTGACCTCAATCACCCCAGGTGCAGTGTCTCAGGGCTCCTATCTCAGGGTAGATGTCAGGGCCTTCCCCACTCAACTGCCCAAACCTTGACATTTAAAGCAACTTGGTGAGCATAACTTCCCCGTATTTTTAAGTTTCCTGTTTGCCTACATACCTGCCTGGTGGGCTGTGGACGTTTTTAACGTCTCCGTATACCCTACCAGCATCACGGGTGCCAGGCGGCCAAGACACATGCAGCAGAATGCTCTGTGCAGCAAAAAAGCTGCAGACAACCCGAGGCCTAACTCCCAGAAACTGATTAAATCAATTGCGATAAAGCCACTCACTAGAAAACCGTGCAGCTACCAAAGAGCACAAAGGTAACGTGCTCACGCACAGTATATGACAGTATATACTGCTACTAGTATATGTATAACTTACTATACAATATTGTATTATTCACATTAACGAATAGAATGGAATTATATTTCATAATATATGCTATAATTTATTGTGATGATATTGTATTCTGCACTACAAGCCGTTGTATGTTAACGCATCAGACATTAATTCATGAAAAATCAGAGTGCAGAGAACTGTGAAATCATCCCATTTGGCTGAAAATAAAGGGGCACGTTTGAATGCATAAACAGAAACACGCTTGGGACTCAGCCTCCCGCGAACCCAAGTTGCTGGGCTGCAGGTCCGGGTGAGCGGGAGGAAGCGCGCTTCCAAGGACCGCCAGGTGATGCTGCGGTTGCCCGGGCCACACCGGCAACCTGGGGGTAGGGGAGTTTGGGCTTTCAATTTCAGAAGCTTCCATTCCATTAGCAACACGGCAGCGCGCCTGCTCGGTGCAGGGCAGCCGCGGACGGACCAGGGGTCTTAGTAAGAGCTGCCACCATACCTCCGCCTCCGGGGTGCCTCGCCCTGGCGGGGAAACTGAGGCTCCGAGGCCGGTCGTCCGAGGTCGCGGAGAGACTGCCGGAGCTGGGTTTCGAACCCCAGGCTCTGCGACGCCGGCGAGCGTCCCGCCTGCTCCGAGTTCCAGACACGCCTCCGGACCAGGCCGTGGGGTCTCCGGAGACGCAGCCCCGGGCGTGCGGGGGACAAGGGACGTCCGGCGGGGGGAACCTCCGGGCTGGGTGGGCGGCCACGAGCCCGCGGGGAGCGGCGGGCGTGGAGTCCCGCTTTATCCCGCCGGCAGCTGCGAGGGGGCGGGGCCGAGACGAGGGGCGGGGCCACGGCGGGCGTGCTCGCGTTCGTTCTGGCGTTCGGGCTCGCGCTCGTGCCCGCGCTCGTGCCCGCGGGGCGAGCTCACAGGAGTGAAGACAGGATAGACGCTCCCCGAGCCGCCATTCCAACGCAGGCGCGGTGGCCAAGTGGTAAGGCGTCGGTCTCGTAAACCGAAGATCACGGGTTCGAACCCCGTCCGTGCCTTGTGTTAAGTCCTCTTTGCGGAAGACTTTTTAGAAGTGGAACTACTTTTCACAGCGCTCATCGGCAGTCTACACCCGCTGGTGCCGCGTTCAGATCTGTGCCTCTGGGTCCCGACCGGGCCAACCCTTTTCACTCAGGTTGCGTTCAGACTCTCCCCCCGCCCCTACAATCTGGGAGGCCCGCCCAGCCGGCGCACAGCACTCTCTCCCCGCCCGGCACTGCGGCCCCTCCATCCCCGGGCCCCGGGAGGCTCGTTCCCTGGGGAAGGTGGGGGCTCCGGTGGGCGGAGGACACAAACTCCACTGCCCCAGGGGTCACCTGGAAACCATGACCTGCGGGAAGGCTCAACACCCTTCGGGCAAGACACCTACAGTTGATGGCACTTGGCTAAAGAGCCGCTAAGCTCTTTTCTGCGCTCTGAAGTCCACTTTTGTCCTCTAAAGAGAGAACTGCCGTTGCTTGGCGCCGAGCCCACACCCGGAGTCAGCTGGCGTCTGGCTTGCTATTTTACAAAGAAATCCATCGTAGGCTCTGCATCAGAGAGAGGAAATGCTGCCCAGGCTTGCAGCAGCTCTGACATGAAAACTGAACCCTCTCTCTGGGCCTTCGTTTGCCCCTCTGTATAATGGGTCTCTTTCCAGCGTTGGTGTTGAAGCAGCGGCCAGAGATAGGTTTAAGTAAAAGGAGATGCGGCCATACGGCACCTGTTTGCACCAGGAAGGATGCACACGAGCCTGCTCGAGTGAGTTAATGGAGATGATGCCACGACCTCCATCAGCCTCCAGAAATTGTATAATCTGAAAAACAGCCTGACCTAAATTGGAGGAACCTGTGTTAGCCCCAGATACCTAATTGAAGAAAGTATTAATGGAGCGCCTGGTGTATGCCTGGTGGAGCTGGATCTGGGTACCTCCCTGATAGACAAAGGGGTGTAGAAGTGATGGGGGGCCGGAGCCTGGCAGGAGAGCGGGTAAAAGTCCCGTCCCCACTTTTCAGCAGTGGTTCCCGCACTTCCTCTCTCACGGAGTTCATCAGCACCCCTGGGGAACTTGTTAAAACACTGATCGCTGTGCCCACCTCCACTGCGTCTGCATTCAGTAATTCTGAGCTGGGACCTGATCTTTTGTATGTCTAACTGCCCCCCAAATAGCGCTGCTGTTGTTAGTGTCCCGAGAGCCATGACCAAAGCCACATAATCAACCCCAGGAGCACGTGTTTGCACACATACAAATATTTAAATCAATACATAAGAGCAGAGAACAGCCCTGACCGGTTTGGCTCAGTGGATGGAGCGTGGGCCTGAGGACTGGAGGGTCCCAGGTTCGATTCTGGTCAAGAGCATGTACCTTGGTTGCGGGCACATCCCCAGTGGGGGGCGTGCAGGAGGCAGCTGACTGATGTTTCTCTCTCATTGATGTTTTCTGACTCTCTGTCCCTCTCCCTTCTTCTCTGTAAAAATCAATAAAATATATTTTTTAAAAAAGTGGACCCCAAGACTCTGCATTCATTTCTAACCTGTCTGGGCGATGGCGGTGCGCCTGGCCCCCGCCCTCCCTGGGCAGCCAGGGAGAGAAGGATCCAGCCCTGAGTAACAGCTGTTGCCTCTAAGGAGGGAAGGGGCTGTTGAAAGGATTCCTTACTCTGTAAATGTTCACATTGCTTGGATTTTCTACAAATGTCTCTATTACACGTGTAATTTTTTTTCCAGAATAACCTCCAAAGCCCACAAATACCAAGATAACCTATTAGAAAGCAGGCAAATTAGAAGCATCCAGAATTAAGACATAAATGACTGAGTGTTCTCTTCTCTCCACAGGGCATCCACTTGTCTCTCTTTTTTTAAGAGTGCCACTAAAGAACAATTGTATCCCTCCTCATTAAAAAAAAATAAAAAGAACCACACTGCCCCCCACAGGTAGGCCAGGATCTGGAGAGCCTGTCCACTCAAATCTTCCTGTGCTCCCCAGAATGAAGCAGCACTCCCTGTGACATTACCCTCAGAAAAGGCCCATTGTCACCCACACCCCTGTCCACCCACTCCACTCTCTGCCCCAGGTGAAGAATGGACTTTACAAAAAAGCAGTTTACACCATGTCCTATAGGTACCATTTATGCAAAAATAAAAAAAAATTGCCCCCAAATATCCAAGAGTATATATTCATGTGTGGAGACCTGCTTGCTGTTTATTTGTTTTCTTTTTGAGCCTGGAAGATTACACACGAATCTCAAAACTGTCACCTCTGTTTGAAAGCTGGGGCTCCGCAGAGCTGTAAAACCAATTTGGCACAGGCTGCAGAATCAGAAACTAGTGAGCAAAATCCTGAATTTGGGTCCTGTATACACTTAAATGGGTAAAGCTTATCACGTGTCTGAATAAGCAAGACGTTATATGTTCACTTAAGCCACGTGTGTTCGTGGATATATAAGGCTGTGTTTGGATTTCTATGACTTTTGTATGAATTTCATGTCTGAAAGTACCTTGAAGTCGGCGGTCTATGTCCTGTGAGGAATCAGTCTCTGGCCTCCCTTGGATATGTAAAGAGAAGATAAAAGGTCCCTGCTGCTGTGTTTGGGAGGACAGGCAGGTGAAACTGAGCCTAGAGCAGCGGTTCTCAACCTGTGGGTCGCGACCCCTTTGGGGGTCGAATGACCCTTTCACAGGGCTCGCCTAAGACCATCGGAAAACACATGTATAATTACATATTGTTTTGTGATTAATCACTATGCTTTAATTATGTTCAATTTGTAACAATGAAATTGGGGGTCACCACAACATGAGGAACTGTATTAAAGGGTCGCGGCATTAGGAAGGTTGAGAACCACTGGTCTAGAGGGATCCTCTCAGACCCCGGTGGGCAAACTTGTCCATTGGAGAGAAAATGGATTTGCATAAGGAGCCCAGGGATTTCTGGGAAAGGAGAAATTGAACTCTTCCAACCCATCTCCCTGTTATTCAAAATTAGGATCGATCATGATGGTCAGTGGCAGGAAAAGGTTTAATTGGGCTTTTGAAACCAAAGAGGGGCGTCCAGAATCCTAGTGTTAGCAAGGAAGGGGGCTGTTTGTCTACAGAGACTGCAGGGGAGCAAGTTTTAACAGTGCCTCCTTGTGGCAGCATGAAGCAAGAACATCTGCCACACATCTGCCAGGAACTGGTGGGACCAATCCACCCACTGCTGACCCTCTCTGTGCCAGTTTCTCCCGTCCTAACATTGGAATGACACACATTCACTCATGGAGTTCTTCTGACCATAACATTGTAAACACCCACTGGCCAGGGTGTAAATGCCAAGCCATCCATCCCATGGCATCACCGGCAGCCATTAAAAAGAATACCCATTAAAAAGAACGTCACCCCTATAGGCCAAGGTTGTGGGTTTGATCCCGGGTAAGGGCACAGACAAGAGTCAACGAATGAATGCATAAGTAAGTGGATCAACAAATCAATGGTTCTCTCTCCCTTCCTCTTAAGATCATTGATTTATTGATCTGAAAGGGTGATAATGAGATACAACTAAGAAAAGTTGATGTCCTGTGTTTTTTTGTGTGTGTGTTTTTTACCGCTTTATTGAAGTATACTTGATACAACAAAGAAAAACTGCACATATTCATTGTATATAATTTAGTGAGTTTGGCTACATGCTTACACCTGTGATACCATGACCAGTCAAGGTAACAGACATATCCATCACCTCCAAGTTTCCTGCATCCCTTTGCATATTTTTGCATCTATAATAATAAAATCGTAATATGCTAATTAGACTGGACAGCCAAACGACCTTCGGATGTCATTCCGGACGTCTTTCAGCACTGGGTAGAGGCGGTTAGGGGCAATCAGGCAGGCAGGCAGAGTGGTTAGGGGCGATCAGGTAGGTAGGCAAGCGATTAGGAACAATCAGGCAGGCAGGTAGTCGGACATCCCTTTCACAATCTGGGACTGCTGGCTCCTAACCGCTGGCCTGCCTGCCTGATGCGCCTAACTGTTCGCCTGCCTGCCTGATTACCCCTAAACCGGCGATCAGACATTCCCCAAGGGGTCCTGGATTGTGAGAGGGTGCAGGCCAGGCTGAGGGACCCCCCCCCCTTACCCCCATGCATGAATTTTGTGCACCGGGCCACTAGTATGTGATAAGAACACTTGACAGCTACCCTCTTAACAAATTTGTACTGTTAAGTATGGGCTCTGTTTCTAGAACTTACTCATCTTATACCACAGTGACTTCAGTGGATGTCCTGCTTTTGTAAAAGAAAATAAGCATGCTTATCAACACACATGTGGATGTGTACATTGGTTTCTCAGATTGTAAAGAAGTGCACATCCCACGCGGAAGGTTCCATGTCATGCTATTGACAATGAATACCTTCAGGTGGGGTGAGAGGTGGAGAGAAATGGCACAGGAAATTACTAATTTCTTTCCTCATATTGTGGCCTTGGAAAGAGAACCTGTGTTACTTTTGGGTTCACTATTTTTGCAGCAAAAGGATATAGTGAACAACAGAAAAGAGAGAAAATGTAAAGAGCGAGCAGATGTCAGGGCTGTGGAGAGCACGGGCATTAACACAGAGCTGGCACTGCAGGGCCAGACGCCCGGTCTGCAGTGGAAAAGCCGGCTCTTGTCGTCCAAACTGACCCGCTCCAAGGAGAGGCCTCCAGGCCACCGCCCTGGCACGTCTCCCCTCCGGGCTGACCTCAGGCTCTCAGAAAACCTACCTAAAAGAATCAGAAACGGGACTCTTAATAAGGGAGTGAGTGGTTTGTCCTCGCGCGTGAACTGAGAACCACACTTCAGAACCAGAAGCGTATGTCAGGCGCGAGCAGCACTTAACAGAAAATGTTGTGGCAGGCCTCTGGCCGCAGCAGATGCTGTTTATGTCACATCAACTTGAGTTTTGCTGAGCAAATCACCAGGCTGGCGCAGGACACGCGTTTCCTGAGACGGCGGCGTTCCCTGGGCCCCCTCCCTGCCCTTCCAACTCAGGTGAGCGGAGCTGCTACATGACTGACTGTGGGCCCGGCAGGGGGCAAAAATCTCTTCGCAATTCTTGAAACACACCCGGAGAAGGAACCCGCATCTTCCTCCGAGAGGTGTTGGCGGAGAGACTCTGAGGTCGCCCCAGCTGTCCTGGCCCTTGGGCAGTCACGCCCTCGGGTAACTCTTTCCTCTGAAATGGGAGTGGGAGTGGGACCGTGACCTGCTTCCCAGCGAGGGGGTACAGCGAAGGTGCCCTGGTGTCCCCTGTCTGTTACATAAGATGGCAACACCCACCTTGCTCACAGACACTCTCTCACTCGTTTGGTGAAACAAGTGGCCATGTTGGGAGGCCCGTGTTGACAAGAAACAGGGCATCTTCCGGCCGACAAGCAGGAAAGAACCGAAGCCCTCAGCCTGACGGGCCACGGGGAACTGGATTCTGTCCACAGCGGCGTGGGCCTGAGAGCAAGGCCTGCCTTGGTTGCTGCGGACTGAATGCTTGTGTCTTCCCAGACTTCATAGGTTGAAGCCGTCATCCCCAGGGAGGTGAGGCCTTTGGGAGGTGATTATGGTTAGGTGAGGTCATGAGGGCGGGGCCCTCTTGGTAGAATTAAGGCCGTATGAACAGAGGACAGGACATGAGAGCTCTGTCTCTCTCCCCACAAGGTGAGGACACAGAGAGAAGGCAGCCGCCTGCAAGCCAGGAGGAGGGCTCCCCCCAGACACCCCATCTGCCAGCACCTTGATGTCGGCCTCCCAGCCTCCTGAACTGTGAGAAATAGATGTTTGTGTGAGCCACCCAGTCTGTGGCATTTTTATTACAGCGGCCCAAACCGACCAGGACACTGGCTGAGTGTTCAGAAGTGAACCCAGCCAACACCTTAGTGGCAGCCTGGCAGAGGCCCCAGCTAACCTGTGCCTGGACTCCTGGCCCCCAAAACTAGCAGATAATACATGCGTGTTGTCTATTGGTCATGTAAGCTGCTAAGTTGTGGTGATATGGTTCTGCAGCGATCGATAACTAACACAGGAGGATCTGAGATGGAACAGCAACATCCAATCTTCCATCCAGTCCCGCCACGGGTCCGGGTGACGTCTGTCCGAGCCCAGCTAGAAACCTGGGTTTCATCCCGTGTTCATTTCCTCCCGCTGCCTCACCAACTTACCACAACCTTAGCGGCTTAAAACAACGCTTGCAGCACAGTTTCTGTAGGTCAGGAGTCCAGGTTGGCTTGGCTGGATTTTCTGCCCTGGGTTTCCCAAGTTCAGAGTCAAGGTGTTGACCCGCTGGGCTATTATCAGGAGGCTCTGGGAAGGATCCCCGTCCACGCTTACCCAGGTTGTGGGCCAAGTTCAGTTCCATGCCCCTGTAGGACCGAGCTCTCTGCTTCCTTGGCTCCTGGGGGCCTCTCTCCAGTCCTGGCATATCACAGCGCGTCCCTACAGGGTGGCTCACGTTCCCAGTCTCTCCGACTTCCCTTGCTTTTGCACCTTTCTCAGGCAAGCGAAGAAAGCTCTGTTTTTAAGGGTCTGTGGACTTAGATTGGGTCTACCTAGAGAATCCAGACGAAGCCCCCTATTGAAAGGTCTAACCCCTTACTTACATCTGCAAAGTCCCTTTTGCCACGAAACATAACATGTTCCTAGGTTCCAGGAAGTAGAGTGTGGGCATGTTTGGGGAAGCATTATTTTGCCTACCCCAACCCTTGACTCACCCCTCCATCCTCACCTGCTCATGCAGTTGGTCTCTACCTAATCCTCTCTCCAAACAGTCCCTCCTCTGCTGCTTCAAGCCTTCACTGTGCCATTTCTTCTTTGATGTCTGGTGTCTGGACTATTGCGGTAGACTCCTAACGAGTGCTCCTTGCATTCAGTCTCCTCTCTGAAGAGGAGACTTACCACAACCTTAGCGGCTTAAAACAACGCTTGCACCCCACCCCCCACCCCCCCTTCCTCTGTCACCTGACCTCTCGCAAACACAGCAGTGAACATGTCATTCTCATCCTTTGGTCCTTCACACGAGGCCCCCCAAGATAAATCCCACTTCCTCAGCATGGCATTCCAGACCCAACTGTGCTCCCTCCATGCTTCCTCCTGCTCTTTGTTATTCCTTCACTTTGGTGTGTTCCTTAGTCCTTGGTGTCTGTGCCTATGTTCCCTCTCCCTATAATGTCCTCTCTCCACTCACATCTTCCTGGAAAACTCCTACTCATGCCACAAAACCTTACCTTACTGTTACTAAACTAACTATTCATTGGAATCATTCCTCAATCTCTCAGTCAGTTAGTTGCTACTTCCTCCATGTACCACCAGCACCTTGGGTTTATCACTCTTTTAGCATCTATCACAGGATATTACACTCACTAGCTTACATTCCCATATTCTCCCCCAGGAGACCGGCGGTGAGAGCGTCAATGCCCCCAGGAGCCAGACAGATCATGTGAACATATACAGACACTTGGGTGTGAGGCAACAGGGACCAGTTGGAGACTGAGGAAAAACGTTTAAAAAACAACATGCCAGGCTAAAGCCCACCCCGTTTCTGAAAACTGCATTTGGACAAGACGCAGGAACCCTGCTCTGAGATGTGCAGCGTGCGGAAATTCTCCTGCGTGTGCACTGCAGCACTGCGGAGCAGGAAGGGCAAACGGCGCTGTGCTCACAGACTCGAATTCGGTTCGCAGGTCAGATGAGTGAGCTGTAACTACGTCACTCAACGTGGAAAAACGTGTTCACGAAACGTGGAACAGCATGAAGGCAGGCCTAGAAAGGCGGTACACCTCGAGACCATTTACACAGTCAACGTCATACAAACAGTGCCCTACTCGTGGTTTCTGTCTGCACAGGTAATAACAGCTCCCATACCTGACCGAGAGCGCCAAAATCTAAATTCGGGACGGTGCTCTCAGCGGGATGTCAGAAGATGGCCTGTGCCCTTGCCAGCGTGGCTCAGTGGATTGGAGCATTGTCCCCTGCACTGAAAGTTCGAGGGTTCAATTCCCGGTCAGGGCACATATCCAGATTGCAGATTCGATCCCTGCCGGGGGTTGTGAGGGAGGCGGTTGATTGATGTTTCTCTTTCCCATCTCTCTCTCTCCCTCTCTCTCTCTCTCTCTCTCTCTCTCTCTCTCTCTCTCTCTCTCTCTCTCTCCCTCTCTCTCATCAATGAAAATATATCCTCAGGTGAGGATTTTAAAAAATGGGCTGAGATGGAGGAAGGGCATTCAAGGGATCTTAATTGAATATGGATTTGATTTATGTATTAATTAAGCTGACTGGTAGGCACATGGATATTTGTTTGTTGGTTTCTTTATTGGTTGGTTGGCCTGAGATATCTCATAATTAAAAGCATAAACTGAAAATAAAAAAGAGGGTCTACTGTGGTCTACCTCCCATCTTGCCACTCTCACAGACCCGAGCCGGCACCGAGCCCGGCACATAAACGACGAGAAAAATACTCCTTTCATTTTCCAAAGGGAATAACGGAAAGAAAGAGCGAGGAGGCACTTCCCCAGGTTCTGGAAGATTTCTTGGTGTTGGCTACGGGCTTGGAGAAGTGTGGGCAAACGTAGAAACGGCCCCTTCCCGGGCCTCCCCAGAAGCAGCCCTCCCGGGGCAGATTCAGGCGGGCCTTTGCCGGACATGGCCTCCTCGGGCCACGTCAGCCCAGAATCAGGAAGGAACTGAGCGGCATTTCCAGCTCCGCTCTGGATTTCCAGAGATAGCAGAGCGGGTGTTGGTGGGGAGGCGCTCCAATAAGAACACAACTCAATGGCTTTAAAAACACCCCCCGCCCCTCCCCATGGCTGCCCGTCTCAGTAGGAAGCCACCTCTGGCCTCTCTCTGGACTCGGTCCCAGCCCAGCCCAGCTGGCTCTCTGCCTGCCCAGCTCCGCACTTGTCACTCAGACGATCTATTCTCCTCAAACTGTCCCGTCCCAATGGGCCTCCAGCCTGTCTGCGTTCCTTCTGACGGGCCCCCTCACCCGTTACTCTCATACCACACCTTGTTCACAATGCTAAGAGAGAATTCTTCTGGGTCTTTGGGAGAGGCTGTGGGTATTCAAAAGAGACTACTTTCTTGCCTTTCACAAACGACGGCCACGCTCACAGACCTGACCCTCCCGCCTCCCCTGCTCCTCCCGCATCCCCTGCTCCTCCCGCATCCCCTGCTCCTCCCGCATCCCCTGTTCAGGATTCATAGGATGACCCGCTGCCCCAGTTTTCCTGGGACTGACTTTCCCAGTTTTAACACTGAAAGTCCAATAACCCTGGAAACCCCTCAGTTTCCAGCGGCCCCGATGATGGGTCACCCTACCTACCTTCCTTCCAAAGGAAGCCAGTCGGAATGTCAGCTCAGGGACTCTCTGAAGAGGCTTGGGGACAGGCCTCCGCAGCTCTCATCACTCCTGTGAGGAAGGACCGCCCGGGGGGGCCCTGCCCGCACTGGACCCCCAGACCCTGTGGCTTTCTCCGGGGAGGGCCCACGCTGAGTCTCTCACACCCCACCTTCTAGGTTTCTGCTATACCTTGTACCACTATATTCCACTAATACTTTTATTTCATTGAACTCGCCTTTATAACCTGGGCACTTTTACTGCAAAGGAGAATTTTATCTCACTTCCACAAATGGAAAAGAGCAGGTGCCTTGCATCTCTCTTCTCTGCCATCACTGTGCTGGCTTCAACCCAAGGCTGGTCCCAGAATGGCTGCTGCAGTTCCAGGCATCACATCCAAATTCATCTTTTCTCATTGTATCACATGACCATTCTTCAGCCAATGCCTGGTGGTTTCCCCCGAGCCAAATGGCTGTGCTGAGGAGGGGAGAGGAAGGACAATGGGAAGAATAGAACTTCCTTGTCCAAGCAGAGAAAGCACGTAGGGCAGCCACTTGAGATAGAGATACTGGTGCTCTGAAGCCTCTGTGTCCTCCTCCTGCTGGCCCCCGAGCCAGGCACCACATTTCGCAGCCCCCTGGGGTCCCTGTTGGGCCTCATGACTGGTTCTCACCAGTGTGGGACATTTCCAGATGATGTAGTTAAAAGCTGGTCTGCTTTTCCCACAACCTCCTTCACCACCCTCCAGCTCCGTGCCTAACAAATTAAGTCGTAGAAGATGTCAGAGCCATAAAATGGAAGGCACCCGAGTTCCTAAAATGACTTGAGGACACCCCTGCTTCCCCCACCGCACCCCACCCCACTTCCGTGGACTGTGATATGAGCAAGAAATAAAATTGTATTGCAGTAAGCCGGTGAAGGCTTGGGGTTGTTCATTACAGCATCTAGCCTTCCCTAACGAATATTCTATGATCCACTGTTCTGCTCCAACCAGCTGTTGCCCTGTGGGAATGCGGGCCCGGAGCTGCCAAATCCTTTGATCATCTGATTTTTTAAAGAGAAGCCAAAAATCTGGGTTTTTTCAAAATGAAATTTCCTGATTTAAAAATGTTGGCAACCAAATAAAATTTATTATTACACTTTTAAATGCTCTGCAGGCCAACGACAACACATCTGTGGGTTCCAGTTCGCCTGTGGGCTGCCAGTTGCAACCTCTGGTCAAAAAACTCAAAGCCAACAGCATTTATTTTTGAGTTGGTATTGGTCTGAGAAGGTGGTGTTAGGGCCATGGTCATGTGGGTTCCAGAGAAAAGTCCTATGCTGATGGACATGTTGATCAACTCTTTCATTTCTCTCTGGGTTGGACGTGTAAAGCAAGAAGCTGACTCTGCATTTCCAGGTGCCCTGGCCCACCCACTCAGACCCCGGGGCCACTTCCACTTTGGTTCCACTGGGCTGAGGGGCAAAGATGAAGCTGATGCCAGGGACACCAACCACATCGTAAAGGAGAGAAGGAAGAGCCCCTCACCCTTGTAAAGCTATTCACCGCATCCACAGGCCTAGCCGGTTCATCGCCTCCATTGAATAGCTAATGGCAACTGCTACGATTTATTGAGGACTTAGGATATGCCAGGCACAGATGAGCACTTGGTGCAAATCATGCAATTTAATCCCTTTTCCACCTCTATTGTTGTCAATGAGGAAACTCAACTCGGAAGGGGTAAGGATCTGCTCCAGATCCAAGCCTGATTTCTGGCTTCATTGCAAAGCCTTTCTCAACCAGCCTTTTGCGGGCCCATGTCACGATCAGCTGAGCAGGTAAGGAGCTTGTTCCCAGCCCACCAGGAACCCAGGCCCCTCCACCTCACCACAGGCCGTTTCTCTTCCTGCCCACCTCAGGCCTGGGGTTCTCCACCTCCTGGGGACCTCGACATCCTCACAGATGGGATGTAGGCTGCCCGTGTTCTCCATTTCATAAGGAAACGCAAGGCTGTGGGCCCACAGGGACCTGCGGCTCGGGTGGCCTTATGAAAACTTGGGCTGGCCAAGGGCCTCCCCACCTGGCATCTCAGAGCCTCAGGGCTGGGGTCCCAGAAACTGCGGTTTCCCTGCACTGTCCTTGACCCCAATGTCTGGTGTCTCTTCCGGGGGCCCAGGCAGCACTGTGGCAGGTGAGCAGGGCAAAGTGAAAGGCCTTGGAGTTGCTCCCACCACTCGACATCCTGCCAAGGGTTGGAGGCTAGGGTGGGGTGACCCCTGCTTTTCAGGGTGCCTAACCTGTAAGGACCATTTGCCCTAAATCCTCCTATTCAGAGAGATTTTTCTAGGCTACAGACTTAACATTATCTCCGGAAGACATCACCGGGGTGGTCCTAGCCTCCTTCTGATGGGCTTGGGCAGGAAGACGGCCCTCAGGCCACTTCAGATTTGTGCCCATGGGCCCCGCTGTGAACCCTGCCATCATCCCTTGGCTAGCATGACTACATGGCTATGACTGCATTACTATTCGTGTGTGTGTTTGCTTAAACACATACATTTGTTTAATGTAAACATTTAAGACCTAGGGCGGTGATGGCGAACCTTTTGAGCTCGGCGTGTCAGCATTTTGGAAAACCCTAACTTAACTCTGGTGCCGTGTCACATATAGAAATTTTTTGATATTTGCAAACATAGTAAAACAAAGATTTACATTTTTGATATTTATTTTATATATTTAAATGCCATTTAACAAAGAAAAATCAACCAAAAAAATGAGTTCATGTGTCACCTCTGACAGGCGTGTCATAGGTTCGCCATCACTGACCTATGGTACAATAATTTTTGTATGGCTGCTTTGGAAGTTTTTCACTTTTATATTCTGGGAGTCTCGGGAGATGGCAGTGGCTAGTGTAGGCAAACTTGAGAGGCCTGCATCTCTCTCTCTCTCTCTCGCTCTCTCTGCCTGGGAGCAGGAGTCCAGGCCTTTCCCACAGGCTGCTCCTGCCTGGTGTGGCCTCTCTGTGCTTCTGGCGGGTCCTGGCATCATCCTCGGGCCAGAAACCTGGGTGCGGGTGCGGCTCCTTCCTGGGAGAAGGCCAGAGCGGCCTCCAGGGCCTCCGGCCCAGAGCGGGTTGTTTTCCGGAGTTTGGCGGCGCTTCCGGTGCTTAACTGGATTGCAGGCCTGCCACTAGCTTGAGTCATGAGAAGCCGAGCCAGAAGGGTAAGTGCAGGCCTCAGCGGGATCAGGGGGCATCTTTTGGAGGCTTTTTTACATATATACAATACTAGAGGCCCGGTGCACGAAATTCGTGCACGGGTAAGGTCCCTAGGCCTGGCCTGCTATCAGGGATGATCTGTGGGGCGACTGGGGGGCCCCCACTGGCACTCATCTTGGCTGGACTGGCACTGCCCGCTTGCCAGCCCAGCTCCCACCACCACCACCACCACCACCACTGCCGGTCGCCACCCTCTGTGGGGTGACTGGTGGGGCAGTCAGGGGGCCCCTGCCTTGACTGGCCTGGCACCACCCACTCACCAGCCCTGCCCCCCGCCTTGCCATTGCCGCAGGTAGGGGCCTGCCAGCTGGGGCCAGCTCCTGTGTTGAGCGTCTGCCCTCTGGTGGTCAGTGCAGGTCATAGCGACTGGTCTTTCTGCCGTTTGGTTGATTTGCATATTAGGCTTTTATTATATAGGATTTTTCAATCCTCACCCAGGATATGTTTTCACTGATTTTTTTTAAATTGATTTCAGAGAAGAAGGGAGAAGGAGAAAGAGATAGAAACATCAGTGATGAGAGAGAATCATGGATCAGTTGCCTCCTGCATGCCCCACCTGGGGATCGAACCAGCAACCCAGGCATGTGCCTGTGACTGGAACCTGGGACCCTTCAGTCCGCACTCTGACTCTCTATCCACTGAGCCAAACCAGCTAGGGCTTCACTGATTTTTGAGAGAGAGAGAGAGAGAGAGAGACAGACACTGATGTGAGAGAGAAACATCAGTCAGATGCCTCCCATAAACACCCTGACCTGAGAATCAAACCTGCATCCTAGGTATGTGCCCTGATTGGGAATCGAGCCCATAACCTTTTTGTGTAGGGACAATGCTCCAATCAACAGAGCCACCCGACCAGGGCTTGGGGGCTTTCAAAGCGGAAGATAAAGGCAGGGTCCGGGCTGCCCTCAGTGGGGCCTCACCCAGAGCCCCTTGCTGGTCCCACCAGAGCCTTTTTCCTTCTGCATCCAGTCTGAACTGGGGTGATGAGGTGAGCTTCCAGTTCCCGTGCTCAGTGCACTCATGCGGGTGGGGCTCAGCTCCTGCGAGACCCTGAGCCAGTGCTGCGCAGGCAGGAGGAGCTATTTCCGCTGCCGGAGAGGCCTGTGCACGTGCTGTACCTGCTGCCTGGACTCCACCCCTCCCACTGGCCCAGTTTTTTTCTCTTTCCAGTGTCAGCTCAGAACCCCACCCCCAAGCCCTCCTCCAGGTAATAATACCAAGAACAACCAACCATCTCCTGAACTCACTCCGACGGCCTTCTTGGTCAGATGTTGTTCAAATTCTAAGAAAAATCAAATTCTGAATTCTGAGCTACCTATGAATTTGGCAAACTGGTTTCCTACCCCAGGAATGAGAACGACAAGAGAAGAAACCCAAAACATAATTCGGAAGCTGCGGGAAGATCAGAACAAGGAGGGGAAGGATGTGTGAAGACACAACAGAAACAGCTTTAGCGGGAGGAACAGAACAAGATGTCAACAGCAGTCAGAGTGACCATTTATGCTGCTTGTCCGAATGGCCTTCAGACACTGAGTGACTCTCTACACTGGGAATAGCTGGAGCGCTCACTACTCAGAGTGATTTGGAAATGTTAACACTTGTATAAATGTCATATAATTAATTTCCAGTGGAGCATGTATTAACTACAAGGCTAAATATGTTAATGAGGCCAAATTTTCCAGCATGTGTAATTATTTTTTTCACTTGTTAGGAATCTTTTGTTATATGTTTTCTGTTCATAGTACTTGAAACTGCAACTTCTAAACACAGAATAAATAAAAAGAAAATATGTACAGGAGGAAATGGGGGAAAAAATTGCCCCAAACCCCCTACTCGAACTTTGTCTCATTTAATCCCCCTAAAAGTCCTACACGGCAGGTATTATAATTTCCACTTTACAGATGAGGAAACGGAGACCCAGAAAGGCTAAGCGGTGTCCAGCATCACCCAGCTGGTGAGAAGTGGACAAGGGGACAATGAGGACAATGCCGCCTTGATGGAGACAGAACCCAAGTGGGACGGGCAGGGAGGGCCCAGGTGGGACATCCCTGCCCTGCCTTGGTCTCTCATGAATCCCTGAGCCATGGCAGCTGGGCTCCAGACCACAGTGGCAGCATGGTAATCACCTACTGACTTGGGTCTCTCCCTGGGACCATGAATTCCTTGAGGGCAGAGATCTGTCCTGTCTGCCCCTGTAGCCCCAGCATCAGCTCTGTACCTGGCACATGAAGGGCAAGCAAGCATTAGCTCAGTGACTAACTGGTCTCTAAGCCGCAGTCTTCTCATCTGAACAATGGGGTGGGTTTGGAAAGATAGCACACTTCAGGTGCTTAGCACATAGTAGGTCCTCAGGAAAAAATGAGGACTAATAATTATCAGTGGTCAATTATCTGTGCCTTAGAGGGGTCTGATCTATTGCCCTGTGGCCACATTTCCCCTCCAAGCTGCTATGAAAGAAACCATCCTCTAGGGGTCCCCCAGCCCAGAGTGAACCCAGAGACCCCCACAGCAGCCATTCTTGCCTCCCCTTGAGCAAGGCCCTCCAGGCTTCTGGAATTAGGGTTCAAGCAGGGAGAAGGGACAGGAGCAATGTCCGTGGGTCAACATTTTGTGTAGTGCATGAAAGCCAGGACCACCCCTCCCCTGCCCCATGGGGGAGGGGGAACAGGTAGGAGTGTCACTGGTGCAGAAGAGGTGGGGGATGACTGGCTTACTCTCTGGCTGGGGTCCCTGGGACCATCCTGATGGCATCAGGAGTGCCCACTGGGTTGGGTGATGTGTTTTCTGAGTGTGACACCCATCGGCCAACAGAGGACAGCACATACATTTTTTATGATCTTGGGAAGCTCAGCCCCGTCACGTTCACTTGAAAAGAGGCTGGGCGGTCAAGGGGACAAGTCATGTCTCAGTTGTTTGGATCATCGATAGGCAGGAGGGGACCCTTCTGCCCTGATCTGGAGGTCCCTGGGCAAGGGCTGCAGGTGGGGCAGACTTCAGGAGGTGTCTGAGTGTGTGTGTGGGGGGGAGGGGTGCTTCACTGTTGGAACCTTATGTACTTTTTGGAGGGGGAGTACCTCCTGGGGGAGGAGGCAGCTGTCAGCGCCAGAGGCCAGATCTATGCCAGGTGGAGAGGGCAACCTCATGCCCCACCCCAAATTTCCCAAGTATCTCTCAGAGCCTGGCGCTGTGAACGCGGCAGTAAAGCGACATTAGCATGGGGAAGGGGAAGCGCAGCGTTATCTTTGGGCCTGAAGGGGAGTTGGTATTTGGGGGAGTTCTTGGGAATAGGGGATGTCAGTCCTGTTTCAAACCTGAGGCTTCCGGGGGACTCTGGTCTTCCCCAAGGAGGTTAGGGGCCACCAAGGGGTGGGTGGCAGGTGTGGGGACAGTCTGGGTGCTGCTCAACTTCCACTGTTTGTCCATGGGGGGTAGGGGGAGTGTTGAAAATGGGAGGAAGGGCTAAAAGCACCTGCTGGCACTGGCACTGGTGTTCCCGAAAGGAGGAGGCAGCTCTGGGGGCGGGTCTGAATCTTAAGTAGATGTGTCCCCATTCGGGCACCCCTACACCCCCATCTGAAGGGTCCCTGGAGCGCACTTGGAGGAATCCTGCGCACCCCCAGGATGGAGCCCAGCCTGGACTCCCTCCTCCTGCCTCCGCCCAGCCAAGTGGGGAATGACCCCCATCTCCCATCGCCCCCCCCCTCCCCCCAGTTTGGAGAACCCCAGTCTGTCCCCACGGGTCGAGGCTGACGTCGTCCCCTCCGCATTTCTAGGAATGCCCCTGTCCGCTGACTATATTTGGAGAGGGTTTCGAGGAAGGCACCCCGGGTCCCAGCCACAGCCCCCACCCCAGGCAGGGAGCGTGCTCAGCCGCAGGCTCTTGCCCTCTCTCTCCGACCCGGCGGGGAGGAGCCGCCCCGCCGCCAGATCCACTACCGCCGCCTCCCCAGCACGGCCAACCCCGGGCCGGCCCAGCCCCCGCCCCCGCCGGCCATAGGGCGTGGGGGGGGGGGGGGGAGCGGGGAGGGGGCCGGGCCCGGAGGGGGGGACGGGGGCGCGGCTTTGTGGCGGCCGCGGACCGCGGAGGCCGGGAGCAGCCCGTCCGCTCCGCGCTCTCTGCAGAGCAGGGTTTCCTAGCCCCCCTCCCCCGCCCCCCATCACTTGGCTCTCGTCTGGGCGGGGAGGGATTTTTTTCTGGAAGTCTGCCCCCCACCCCACGGAGCAGGATTTGAGCCTGGGCTCCAATCTGGGCGGAGGCTGCAGGGCCCGCGGGGCACCCCCACCCCCCACCGCTCCGCGCACGCCTCCCCAGAGCCCCGAAAGGCGCAGCCCCAGGGGGCCTCCTGCACCCCCCGAGGAGGCGGCGGCGGTGAGTCTCCCCTTTTCCCTCCATGGCACCCCTCCCCCGGGCTGGGGCCGCGGCAGGTGGGTGCCCAGGCCCGTGGAGCGAGGAGGGGTGCGGGGCGAACGCCTGGGGGGTGGGTGGGAACCGGAGCGGGGAGGCTGCGGCCGGAGCCTCGCGCGGCTCTCCCGGGACCGGTGAGGCGCTGGTCTGGGCTGCGATCGCCGCCGCCGCCCCCCGAAGCGGCGGGGTGGACGGTCCCCAGCCCCCTCCCCGGCTCCCGAGAGGGGAGTGTTGGGCGGGCGGGGTGGGATGGGGGCGAGGCAGCCCCCCACCACCCTGGAGCTCGGGCTGGGAAACTAAGGAGGCGGTGGGAAGGGCAGCCACCCCGCCCCCACCCCGGGGAGCCCATCGGGAAACTGACTCGCTGCGTGACCCCGATATCAATGCTGAGGGGAGAGCAGGCCGCCGGCTCGCGGTCCGCGCCCTCCGCGCCCGCCGCTCCACGTGCGCCCGGGGCTGCTCTGGCTCGGATGGGGCCGGCGCCACCCTCCTGGGGACGTCGGGAGAGCCGGGGGGACGGTCCCCCGAGAGTTCCCACCTCCCCGAAGTAAAGTTGGCCGCCCGCTCGCCGCGTCCCTCCCTTCCTCCCCGGAGCGGGCGGCCATAGCACGTTGGCTGTAGCTTTCGCTGGGCAGGAGTCAAAGGAAACTAGGTTCCGGGGTGCGGATCGGGGTGCCGGCGCCCGAGACCAACCGAGTTGCTCCGGCAAAAGTTAGGGGAGAAAGCAGCACAAGACATTTAGATTTGGGGGCGGGGGGAGCAGCGGTTCTGGCTTCTCCCGCTTCCAATCCCCTCCCGAGGAGCAGTGGAATGTGCCGCTCAGATCCTCTGAGGACACAT
Source organism: Myotis nattereri (assembly GCF_964212035.1). Lineage (NCBI taxonomy): Eukaryota > Metazoa > Chordata > Mammalia > Chiroptera > Vespertilionidae > Myotis > Myotis nattereri. Next base: position 91,263,445 of record NC_138079.1, on the reverse strand, counting down.
CCATATTTATAATTTATTTTTAGGAGAAGTTGTGGAAAAGGGCGGGGGCTTAAGGTGGGGGAGAAAAGGTGTATGTGCGGGGGTGGCCTTTCAGAACCCAGGGGCTAATTGAGCTATTAAGATGCTGATAATTCCCCCCCAATCTGAGCAAGCAGCAAATTTGACTTTAATGAGAGACAATTAAGGGCACGGATAACTAAACTTTAGCTGGATGGAGGAGGGGGTGGAAGTGTACCAGGCACCACAGGCACTCCCTTTGCGCTTTGCTTAAGGGCATTTTGGCCGCCCAGAGTCTTACCCGGCAAATTTCAGGCCCAACTGTGGATCTGGGGGCAGGAGAAGGGAAAAGATCCCCCTATGGGGTGGGCAGATCCGCCCTCTCCCTACCACGGTCCCAGCTTTTCCGCGTGATGAACTGTCATGTCTGCAGGAAAACCCTGTCATGATTCCTTCCCTTATCCAGGATTCTCCTAAATCCTGCCTCCAACACAGCCCGCCCCCGTGCTGTGAGCTGGGGAGGGGTCACTCCTCCAGAAAGGAGATGTTGAAGGCTGTGGTCCCAGAATCGGGGTTTTGAGGGCGAGATGAGTTTATGTTTTATCCAACTGGCCCACAAAGTCCCGCTTTTGGGGTCATTCTCAACAGCGAGGGACTCAGGTCCCCCCAGCAGCCCCGGGAGAGTGAGGGAGAAAGCTGACACCCCCAGGTTGCGCCTCTGAAAGTCAGAGGGAAGCGGGGAGGTGTACCACTTGGGGTAAAAGTGAAAGGCTGTGTTGGGGATAGTCGTGTGTGTGTGTGTGTGTGTGTGTGTGTGTGTGTGTGTGTCAGTTTGTTGAACCTGCTGTGTTTTCCAGGGCCTCTTTGCTCGGAAGGCCAAAAGGAGATATGTGAAGGCAAAAGTACAACCCCCTCACCCCCCAATGGTTTGATGAGATGTTTTCATGGACAGGATTTGAAGGAAATGAGTGGCACATTGCTTGCTTGACACCCCCAAAATCAAACAGCGCTGAAACCACGAATCATAATTATATTAGATTTGCCTTCAGATCTGTCAGAGGAGCAGCCCTCTGCTTGCTTCCACGTGGAATCACAATATTTCTTTGCAAGTCCTTGCTGCCTCCCTCTAAGTCGTTTTATAAGAAACTCTGCATACAGGGAATTTCCAAAGGCAAGGATGGTAGAGGACAAATGCCCCTCCCAGAACATTAACCTTATTAAGTTGCATTAATTTACACACAACACACACACACACACACACACACACACACACCTGACATTTATTTGTAACCTCCGGATATCCACGTACCTTAATTTTATTAAGGGAATAGGAAAATAAAGTACCTGAAAAGACTCAGTGCTTAGTGGACAGGGCACATGGACACACAGATGGCAGGGGCTGCACTGCCCCGGTTTTAGCAAAAGCACTTCTTGACTTCCGGAGTTCTTGCTCCAGCAAGGCTGGGCGATGGGAAATTGTCACGCTGTGAAAGGGTGCTTGTGCTTTGCTGAATCGTCACTGCCGTTGGAGCTGACTGTCAGATCCTATTTGCTCTGCTAAATAAGGATATCTCGCCAAATTAGCCTTTAATGATACTTCTACAAAGAGGGCGCTTTCTGTGAATTACCCAGGCCGGAACACGGAACGTTCCGCCAAGATCCTGAGTTATAATCGCGGCGACGAAGCCGTATGTTGAGATTACTGAATTGTTACGTGTGGAAAATCAGGCAGGATTTAGTGCGAAATGGGAATGCCGAGCGTTTGCTCAGTACAGTCCCTGCTTAAATTCAGCCCTCTGAAACCGGGCATGTAATTATAGGAATACCTTTAGCAAACTTTCCCCCCACCCCCCACCCCCTGAGTCTGGAAACAGGCAAAGCAGTATGATGAAGAGATTATAAATCAGTACTTTGCAAGTGAGAAGTTGTCATTAATTCGGCAAAGAATCACAGCTTCTTTTCATAGTCTTACCACCACCCCTCCCCCCACCCACCAAGGGGAAAAAACACCTAAAGGTGGAACTGATGTACACACTGATTACCTTTTGCCTTTTCTCCTCTGCGTAAAATTTCATTAAGCAGTTGCTATCCCACTCCCCACAGGAAGTGTGGATTTAGGGGGCAGGAGGGCAGAAATAGCAACTCTGAATTTCGTTTTTAGCAATACACAAGCCATGGCGAATCTCACAGGGGGGGAAATATTTCGAAGGAAAAGAATATGGTATAGCCGGGGGTAAAATTTTTAGAGGTGCTGCTGCAGTGAAACGGATACTTCCTTAAAAAATAAGACGTGTGTATGACTCAAACCAATGAAAGCTGGACGAGTCCCCACGAGGGACACTCCCTCTATTTCTTGTTTCCCAGGCCCCCCTCCCGCCTTATATTAAGAACAGAAAGAAGATTCTCGCCAGATAATAAACTTACAGCTTCCTAATAGGCTGGCTCGCCCTCTTTTAATTGGGATTGTAAATACAGCTATTTCAGACGTGAGGATAGAAATTAGTCTGATGGAAAAGTTAGTCGACTCCGTAGTTACAGTCGCTTGCCAGAAAACAGGGGCACCCGCAAAGAAAATAAAACATTGTTGGCTGGAGTTATTGAAGCTGGAAATTTCTGTCTTTCCCAGCGTCCTAAACTCAGGGAAATGTAAAGTCCTTTTTGCTTCTTATTTTTGGAAAGAGGTGAAAATGAACCCTGGATAAAGACACCTACACAAACATGATGTAAACAACCGTAGACTTGTCAGGCCTAGTAGCTGCGCAGGCTTTTCAGGCCAAAGGCTGGGTGTTGAAGAGAGTTTGCAAGGAGTGGAATTGGGGGTCCCTTCATCACCCCAAGGCCCCGAGCCCTCCTTGTGGTGTCTTTTCAGAGCAGCCAACCATCAGATGCTGCTTTCTCGGTGTCCTCAGCTGTAGGGGGCATGAGCAAATATTTAGAAAGCCTGAACATTTCTGATTTTATGTCATCTTCCTTATATAAAACGTTTGGGCTTAAGGATCCACAAAGCCAAATTGTTGCTCAGTGTCCTTGAATGGCTGCATCAGCCCATGAGAGGGAGACACACCTAGGAAATGGAAACTCATGCTGGTGTCACCAGAAAGCCATTTAAAAAATGCATTGGGACGATGGGGGCAGATTCGGCCTCCGCAGCCGGAGGACCTGGCCCCGGCAGGGAAAGGAGTGCGAGGCTGGCCTGAGCCTTCGGGGAGCTGTGCGGCCTGGTGTGAAAGTTTCCTCAGAGGTGTGCCGAAAGCTAGGCTGTCTTGTTGGAATCATGGGTGAGGTCAGTGCCCAGGCCTGTTGGCATCTCTGCCCAAGACAGCCTGGACTGCTGCCAGCGCAGGCCTGAACGTGGCCTCACAGCCACTGCTGGAGCCCAAACAAGCCCCAGGCAGGTGCCCCGGGGTCTCTCCTCCCAGGACCCAGCCTGCAGCATTTCTTGGCCAGAAGTGGGGTGCTGGGCTCCCAGGGCAGCCTCCTCTGAGACGCTACAGGGTTCACTGTCCAGTTACCATGTGGGCTCGGGTGAGGGCAGAACCCACTTTGTGAAATAAGCACAGTCTCCCAAATGCTTGAAGGGAGACAGGGGGGGTGGTCCTAAGAGCTCCAAGCAAATCTGCCTCCAGTCTCGAAGGTTCCAGGGCAGAGCTGTACTTTTGCAGCCCAGGCTGAGGATCTCTGCTGTCTAGCAACAGGGCTCCCCAGCGATCCTGCCCTGGGGGCAGGGTGGGGTGGGGGCGAGGGGGTGAGGCCCAGGGGCAGCAACAAAGCACACACACAGCTAAGCCACCTGCAAGCTACCTGTGTGTGTTTGCCCCTGTCTTCTCCAGCCAGTGGGCCTCTCATCCACCGGCGCTGAGCCCTCTTTTCATGGGGAAACCTGGGAAGGAGGACAAGGTTGTAGCCCTAGAGTGGGGAGAAGGCTCCGGGGGACCATCGGTGGGCCAGCTGGGCGGACGAGGGGACAGCCATCTGAGGCCCCCTGGGAGGGTGCCCCGAGAGAGAACTGGATGAGCCTTCCGGGAGAGAAGCAGCAGGAACCCGCTTGGGGAAGAAAGTTGCATCCAGCTCTGAGTCAGCCATTCCCACGGGACTCCCATTGGCCCCAGTAACTGGACACCAGGCCACCAAAAGGCCTCGTGGGCTCCTGATTGCATCTAGAATGGCACTAAGAGGTCCAGACGGGGCACTCGCGGGCCAGGCCATATTTAGCCTTAGGTTCACCCAACGAATATTTTAGGTGCTGCTTGAAAGAAGAGATCTGGTTGCTGGCTGTCACATGGCCAGTGTAGACTTGCTCCCTCGCAGGCCTGGCCCAGATGGCCGGCCGGGTGCTCCCTGGCATCTGCAGAGTCCCCGCCAGAGACCCAGAGCCACGCGACAGGTGCCAAGGAGCCAGCGAGCACCCGGGCAGTTGGTTCTGTGTCGGGAAGCTTTTCGCCCCATTTTCATTCTGTTGGCGATAAGGACGCCTCCATTCACAGAACTCACAGAGGCTGTTTTGAGTCCCTCTCTCCTGCGATGGCCCAGTGTGATGGCCCAGTGTGATAGGCCAGCTTGCTGAGTGAGCAGCCTCCTCCTCCTGGTGTCAGTGACGGTGGGAGGGGTTAACCCTTTCACAGCCGGGGGTGCTGGTGGGCACAGGGGCCCTGCCTGTGGAGACCTCAGGGCCCACATGTCCCATGGGAGCCACTGCCCTGGACTCCTTCCTTAGCCTCAGTCGTTAGTGGTGGGCCCGAAGGGATGGTGCGTGGCCCTGAGCAGTGATTTTTGAGCCTTTTTGCCCCACCAGTGATAACCTCTAGTCTCCCCTAATCAAGTCTTCACCCTTCTGTTGGTTGGACGGCCGTGGAAACCGCTACTCGCTTTCCAGATATTTTCATCCAGGTTTCCCACCTTCCAGGGGAGGAGGTCCTGATGGATCCTGGCTCACTTAGATCATTAGCGAGAGTTTGGAATAACCATTGGGGTCTTAGGGAACGTCGCAGGGTCCAGCAAGGGCCTGGCATTGGGGAATGACCCCTGGAACCTGCTCTGAGGTTCCAGATCCTGGTTTTCTGGGCACAGCCCTGGTTTTCTGGGCACAGAGGCGGCACATCTGCATTGAAGCCGCTGTGTGGAGACGCGTTTAGCCAAATATCAGCCAATCATGATCAGCCTTTGGGGGCCTGGGTGGAGCCACCGTACACCACGAAAGCCTTGGCTTGTTGCAAGTTTGCTCTAACTTTGTACATTTTTTCCTTTTTAGTTTTGGCTCTTGGTGCTCAGAGAGCCACCACTTCCTGCCCAGCTGGTTCATTACCGCAGGGAAAATGAGGGACTTTTGGGGGCAGATGTGTTTCCATTCCACTATCATAATGCCCCTAAAAATCCTTATTGCTCTTGCAGTATTCCTCGGGGGTCCCTGGGCTGGCCCCGGACGGCTGGGAAGACGGCAGGTCTGAGTTCCTCCAGCAACTAAAGGAAGAAAGGAGATGCCCTCCCCACCCCCACCCCATTCCCTCCTCTGGTCCCTGACAGATCTCCCCTCATGGTGCTCAGATGGTTACCACCATCCACAGATACGGGTGGCTACGCACGCTGTCTGCCCTGCAGGCACAGGATGTTGGAGATCAGGCCTGGGAAGAAGCGGGGTGGCTATGGCTACTGTCTGCATTTGCGTGGGGTTCCTGGGGGGAGGTGGGGAAAGTGGGAAAGAAACAGGTGCTACCTGTTGGACAAGGTGAATTTCACACTCTGCCTGGTGCCTTCCAGCAGGGCCTCCAGGATCCTCGCCTTGGCAAGGGCCCTGGGCAGTGCTGGCTTGCTCGCCTGCAACCTGAGACAGACCACTGTCCCACTCGCTGCCTCGGTTTCCCTATCGGCCAAGGGAGGGGCAACAGCCCCTGCTCTGGTCCCGAAGCGTTCTTGGTTGTTCCCAGCGTTACAATGAGTTCAAGTTGGTATACCAGCTGCGAAGGCGCTTTGGAAATGGGGCCGTTAAAGCATCCAGCGTGGAAGGTATTAGTGCTAGCATTTAGTTATTGACACGTGCCAAATATGCCAAGACAACTCACGGGAGGGGAGACTGCAGCCTACAGAAGCTCTGGTTTCTGGAATCAGCCACCCCCAGCTCTGTGTCACCCCAGGCAAGTGACTCAATCTCTCTGAACCCCCATTTCTCATACACGAAACCCACTTTTAGGAATAGAAGCTTCCCAAGTCTGATGTGGCACCTGGCTAAATCATTCTAACAGGTATTTATTTGAAGAGCTCATTTCTATTCGTGGCAACCGATTGGTTTTCAATTTCAGAGATAGAAGCCCCTCCTCCCCTTTTTTTACATCAGTTTATGAAGGGAAAAAGGGTGAGTTGCTTGAAAGAAGAATATTAAACAAAGAATACAGGCGGTATGGAGGATGGAGCAGAAGTCAAGATGGTAGCTTGTAAAGTTTCCTAGGTCCACTTACTTTAGAGTCCTTTTTTGCTTTAGGGATTTTCAAGATGACCCCGTGTAGTTGGGGTGGGGAGGGGTGTGCTCCGCCCTGACAACCTGGGTGTCACATGTCTTCCCTTGATGGAGTGGGCCCACCCCTTCCTTGCTCGCCATCATCAATGAGACCACTCAGACCTTGGCCCCTACACCCACCCATAGCTCTTATTTAGTTATTTCAGGACCATGATGCCCCAGTGCCCTCTTTCCCGGCCAAGGCACCTTCTCAGTGAAATGGGGGGAATATTAAACCCTCTGTGTCAGAGCAGGGGCTCAATCAGGCAGCTCTGATGGGTCCCAAAGGGCACCAGCAGCCCTGGGATGGGCAGGGGGCACAGCAGTGCCCTCGGCTTGGAGGGGGGCTCCTCAAACAGGCCCCCCTGTGCCTGGCCAGGGCACCAGCTCCCGCCCACTCCTGGGATAGTGGCTTGGAGAGGAAGCAGTAAGCGCTGGGTCCCCGCTGGGCAGGGGCAGACTCCAGTTTCACTTTCTGCTGTGTCATGGGGTGGGGGGTGGCATCGGGGCCCAGCTGGCCAGCTGGGGCGGGTACCTAGACAGCTGCCAGCCCAGCTGCCAGAGCACAACCCACACTCACTCCTGCCCAGCAGCCTGCCAGAATAGGGACTGGGCCCTCGGGCCACCCCTTAACTGCCTCTCCCCACAAAGTGGGGAGAACCTCAAGTGAGAAAAGCCAGGTGTTGGGGTGAAATGGTTCCTGTTGATTCTGGATGAGAGCTCTCTGACCGGACACCTGCTTCCTGCCTCCCTTTACTGGGCACATGTCTGCTGAGGACCTACTGTGTGCCAAGCTCTGTGACAGGTGCCGGCAGTACACCAGGGAGCAAGACAGACCCTGCCCTCTTGGGGCTACCAGTTGAGTCGGGGGAGACAGACGAAAGAGTAAGCAAAGAAAGAAAGAATCCCCTGTTGTGGGGAAAGTTCCACACTGTAGGCTTGGCGTTAGCATCTCAGGGAGGGGCGTGCATACATGCCTGTCTATGCACATGTGCGTGTCAGCAATGTGTCAGCTCCGGGGACACACAGCTAGATGAAGAACACAGACCTGGGGGCCAGATGTCCCGTTTGAATCTGGACTCTTTCACTGACGGGTGTGAACTCAGGTGACCTCAGGCAAGTCCCCGCTCCCGAGTTCCCCTGTCTGGGTGCTGGAGTAAAAGTGTCTCCATGACAGAGCTGCAGTGAGGATGAACTAAGCGAACATCCCTAAAGACTAAGGGCTGTGCCTGGCACCGACCATGTGCCAGGTAAGTCTCAGCTCTTATCTAAGAATAATAAATGTGCACTGTTCTTCTAGGAGGCAGTGCGGCTGTCCCCGCAGGCTGAGCGCACTGGTAACATGGTGAGTCCTTCCTCCTCGCTAAGCACTTCCCATGCCTGGTCTCACGGAATGGCCACAACCAACCCGCAGCTGGGCCTGTTCAGATGAGGAAACTGAGGCACAGGCAGGTGAAGAAATGTGCCCAGTGGTACCCAGCTGGAAAGGCCTTTGACCCCAGGTGCAGGGGGCTTCAGGGTTAGGGGCCCTGCACTTGCTTGAATGCTCTGCTGTTGTCATCTTGAAATTCTTAATAATTTTGGAACCAGGTGCTCCGGGTTTTCGTTTGGCAAATTATGGAGCCAGTCTTGCCCGGATCTGACTTACTCCAAATCTGCCACTCTTAACTCCCACCATCAGGCAGCCAGGCCCAGAGTCGTTTTATCAGATCATCAATACAGTGTTTAGTGTGGGACTGAAATTCTGGGGAGAAAATGAAGATTTATTATGGGGCCGAATTATCCAAGTATGTATTTGTTTGTCTTTTGCCCCTATTAGAACACGGGCAGGGACGTTGCCAAGGTCAAGAACCCCAACTCATTCATTGTTATACCCTCAGGGCCTAGCATGTATTAGCTGCTCAGTTAATAGATGTGACACAATCAATGAATGGGAGGTTGACCAATCTCCGGAACCAAACCTATTTAAAGGACACCTTCCAGGAAAGCAGGTTGTTAGGGTGGTCCCTGGCCACCTCAGGAGGCTTCTGGACAGCCCCTGAAGGGTGTGGAGACACAGGTTTCTTTCCTCTCCCCGACCCAACATGAGTGGTTAAAGGCATGTGGTCCTGGACTCCTGGGCATCTGTTATTGGGGAAGTGCAGTGTTCAGCTGAAAGAATACTCAGGTTTCTGTTCTGGGCAGGTTCAAGTCCCAGCCAGGGGTCATGGAGCACAATTTCCTGAACAGCTTATTGAAAGGGGTTGAATTTGTGGATTAAATGTCCTTTTTCCTCTGAAATTCGAGTTCTTACCATCTCGAAGCTCCAAATTATAAATATTACTGAGAAGCAAAGAATCATTTCAAAAGCCTTTAAGAGATTTATAACAATAATAAACATGCAGACATGTTTTGTTTTGTTTTTGCCAACGATTTGCATAGGCATTGTCTTCATTGCTTCAGCTAAACCTGTGAAGCAGGAGTTACTGTCCTCATTTCCTAAACGTTACAATCGCCAGCATATATTGAGTACCAGGCACTTTGCACGTATCAAGTCATGTTAGTTGCACAAGCAACATATAAAGGAGGCACTGTTATTATTATCTCTGGCTTTCTGATGAGAAACACGCTTGGAGAGAGGAACTGACACGTCCGAGGTCACACATCCAGCATGTGGTGGGCTGGGCTTCAAGCCCACATCTTCTATCCCAGGGGCCAGCAGCTAAGTACTTTAGGCTCTGCAGCCCACATGGTCTCTGTCCAGCTATTCCACTCTGCCACTGTAACAAGAAACCAGCCATAGATAAACATATGTAAAGGAACAGATGGGTCCGTGCGTTCCCATAAAACTTTATTTACAAAATACAGGAAGTGGGCCACATTTCGCCCACAGACTATAGTTTGCCCACCACGTTCCAGATCCAAAAACCTGCCTTTCTGTTAGGAAGAACCTGGCCCTGGCAACATTCTTTGCCAGCCCCTCTCCCCACCTGTGAGGTGACTAAGTTACATTTCAGAACAAAGACCACTGGCTCTGGAGCATTCATGTAGGCCTCCCCTTCCTTGAAGGAATTAAGGAGCTCTTGGAATTCACCACTGCTTAGACCCGTGGTTGGCAAACTGCGGCTCGCGAGCCACATGCGGCTTTTTGGCCCCTTGAGTGTGGCTCTTCCTAAGCCTTAGGAATACCCCCAATTAAGTTAATAACAATGTACCTACCTATATAGTTTAAGTTTAAAAAATTTGGCTCTGAAAAGAAATTTCAATCGTTGTACTGTTGATATTTGGCTCTGTTGACTAATGAGTTTGCTGACCACTGGCTTAGACTTTACTAGTGACTGCTATGATGGAATACCATGGGGATTTTAAATTGTAATTTTATTATCTGTCAACTTTGAAAGAGGAAAGTGTTGTAGTGAAAGGAAAGCCCTCAGTAGGGCACTTTGGCTGTGGAACAGTCACCTCTTCAGAGAAGGAAAAATATCTTAAGACACAAAAAAGGTAACCGCAAGTGGATGGCAATTGGGTATGTGGGGGCAATTTCCCCAACAGGCCAGAGGCTGGAGCTTAAGGATTCCTGTCAAGAGGATGGGGGAGGGCATGATTTTTAAAAACAGTTTTATTGAGATATGGTTCATGAACCACACAGCTCATCCATTGAAAGTATATAGTCCAGTGCCTTGGAGTATATTCAGATGTAGGCACTGTTCATGGCAATCAATTTTAGAACATTTTTATCACCTCGAAGAGGAACTCCGTACCCTTTGGCATTGCCCTCACCCCTGAACCTCCAATGCACCCCACCCCCACCCTAAGCAAGCACTGATCTATTTTCTGTCTCTGTGGATTTGATACTTCATGTAAATGGAATCATAAGTATGTGATCCTTTGAGACTGGCTGCTTTCACTTAGCACAGTGCTCTCAAGGTTCACCCATGCAACAGTACATATTAGAACGGCATTCCTTTTAATAGCCAAATAACAGCCACGTTTTTATTTATCCATTTGTCAGTTGGTAGACATATCCATTGTTTTCACTTTTCAGCTTTCCTGAATAATGCAGCTGTGAACATTGCTGTGTAACTTTTCGTGTGGACATCCGTTTTCATTTCTCTTGGGCCTATACCTAGGAGTGGAATTGCAAGGTCATACGGTAACTCCACGTTTAACTTTCTGAGGAACTGTCAGAGGCACGTCTTATATTGCTTTTTCCAATTTTGTATTCTGGAAATTTCCTGTTACTGGAAACAGAGAAAACACTGTGACAAGCACCCCATACTCATCATCCAGGTTCAACAATTATCAACCTTCCGTCAGTCTTGATTCTTCAGCCTGTCCTTCTCCCCTTTGTTTCCCGCTAAGGAGTTGGAAGCCAGTTTAAACACCTCACTTTATGTTGTTAACGTGGCTAAAATGTCTTTTGCCTCAAACCATCTGTTCGGGTCTCCTACACCCACATCCTTGTGTGGATGGAATTTGGGGAGAACGGAGGAATCAAAAACAGTCTCCAGTGGATCCGTGTAGGGTGGAAAAGGAATAGCTTCTGAGTGAAACAGGACTGGTGACATCATTTGCAAAATGAAAATGTGGAGCCCTTCATTCAAAAACTAATAATGTGTTTAAAATGACAAGAGCAGAGCATAAAACCAAACGTTGGCCCCGTGCAACTGTTCAGGCCACATGCCCATGAGGCCAGCAAAAGGCTGCCCAAACAGAACTGATTCATTGGACACAGGAATTTAAAGCCTTTGGTGCCTGGGAGAGACATACGTACCCGTCACCCCCAATCCCTGGAAAAGTTCCAAGGAAAGTTGGGTCTCCCCTGGTATGTGGGACAGGGTTCAAACCTATTGCATTTGAGTCTCCAAAAAATTAGATGACCCCAGCTGACATGTGGGTTATAAGTACTTTAAAAAAATAGCCACTTGTCTTAAGCCTTCTTCCCTAAGAGCCCACAGTTGTTTGACTTGGCCACACCATTGTGTCCTGGACTCAGAGTGTACTCTGATATCACAGCAAATAATAGGCCTGCAGTCTTCACCACAGAGGCCCGCTGGTCAGCAAATAACCCGGAGCTACAGGGGGACCAGAAATGCCCACTAGAGGCAGGTGGCCTGGCAGACATTGGCAACCAGGCATGGCACCCAACCCCTCCCAGCTCAGACACAGCTCCATTATCCTTCTCAAAGAGTAGCCTCTACCCACCCATTGAACATTAGTCCCTGCACTTATCTAGATTCTCAGCCCAAGAAGGCAGAAGCTCCCAGCCTTTAGTGCACCCAAGGCTGCACTTACACTAACAACCTTGTCACGACTGGGAAGAGGGAGGAGAGAACAGATAAGGAGGTTGCAGCTCCTCCTCTTCTCTAGGACAGTCAATGAATGTTCATTCATTCCATCAGTGATTTGAGTACCGACTACACATAAGGGACTGTGTACTGGGCATGAGCAGTGTAGTAACCAAGACAGGCACAGTTCCTCCCCAGAGAGGCAGGCGAGGCCGTCGTAAACCAAAGATGAACAAAACATTGTAAGTGTGATTAAAATAATTACGTAACAATTACAAAAGCAACCACAACAATCAGGTCTGAGTACATTCTGGCAGCTCTGGGGTTTATAGACAGCCAGCGCGATTCTTAAAGCAAAGCCCGGCCGGCCGAGAGTGACAGCAGCACCGCCAGGAGAAGGCAACAGAGGTAGGTGGTTCTGTTTTCGCTTTTGCTTTTTCCCTGCCAGCACTTTCTCTCCCACTTCCTGTAACAGATGTGACACCCGTGGGAATGGCGGGAGAAGGCCTGGGAACACCCATCCCTCAGCTACAGTCAGGGTCCAGGTGTGGACACCTGACCCAATACCACTAATCACAGCAGCCCCCTTCTGAGCCAGCCACAGTGCTTGCTCAGGTGTGGTCATGTGACCCAAGCAGGGCCAATCCATGATTGTCCTAACTGGAGTGGTGGGAAGGTTCTTTTCCTCCTCTCCAGTATCCAGTGCTACCTGTGCCCCAGATATTGAGGCCAGTGAGCAGAGGGGAGCATAAATGTGAGATGGAATGGAGGAGAGAGGTGGGAGTGGGAGAGACACTAGTGCTGCCTTCTGAGCCCAGAGCCTTCCCGTCCCTGGATCAGCTCAGGCTCTCTCTTCCTCATCATAGCTACCGAGTGAGTAACTCCCCCCGCTCCATTCTACCCCAATAAGATCAACTTTGGCTTCTGTGTGGCCCAAGGCATCCCAATCCCAGACTTGGGGACTGTTGCCCTCTTCGTGGATTGTGTGGCACTGAAAGGGGTAGGCTACCCTCAGAGCTCATCCTCCCCTAGGTGTGCCTGCTGGACTTGGGAATACAAGAATCCCTAGACACATGTCCGTGTGCCCCTCCCAATTAATTTCCCACGGAATCAGAGCTAAAGACTGCCCCCCGTTCCTGCTTGTCTCCATCTCCCAGACCCCATCCCCACACACCCCTCTTCTCCCACCCTGCTCTCCACCATGGGCAGAGCACGAAGCTTGTCCTGGCCTCTGCTCTGCTGCCCCCCCCCCCGCCCCCCGTGTTGTATTTGTTATGACTCACTTGTGAGTGCTCCCCCATGAGTGAGAACCGTGAGCATGGGGGCTCGGGTCTCACTCATCTTTGCACCCCCAGCCGCTGGCACACAACAGGCAGGCAGCAAGCATGGGAAGGAGGGAGGCAGGGAAGAAAGATGGAGGGGAGAAAAGGGTGCTCATTCCTATTTATTCTGGCCCAACCAGTGGGTGACTCGGAAAGTCAGTCAAGTTTTGTATTGGTTTCCTCTACTCCAATGTCACCTTCTGGGAAAAGTGCATTCTCCCAGGCCCCTTCCCTTTTCTATGCTGTCTTATCCTCTTCAGCACCTTCTACCACTATCAGTTCTTCCCTATGCTCCGTTTATTTTACTTACTACTTCTCACTGAAATGCCACTTCCAGGGGGGCAGGCATCATTGTTTTGTTCTCTGCTGTATCCTCAGTACGTAGAACTCTACCTGTCACCTAGCAGATGCTCAATAAATGTCTTTGGAACGAATGAATGAATTCTTTGTGTTCACCAAAGCCACGGGTTTAGCAAGCTTGTTTCTTAGAAGAGCCAGGCACGTCATGCATTTTACAGGTGTTGTGTAAGTCGGTGATGTATTTGTTTCCTAGGGCGGCCATAACACCTGACAGCTAAACCTGGTTTGAACGTGGTTTGAGCTGCACAGGTCCACTTATACATTTTTTCCCCAGTGAGTATCTGTACTGTTCAATCTGTGGTTGGGCATCCACAGATGCAGAGGGCCGACTGTATGCATTGCTCTACGCCAGTGGTTCTCAACCTTCCTAATGCCGCGACCCTTTAATACAGTTCCTCATGTTGTGGTGACCCCCAACCATAAAATTACTTTCGATGCTACTTCATAATGGTAATTTTGCTACTGTTATGAATCGTAATGTAAATATCTGACATGCAGGATGTATTTTCATTGTTCGCGACCCACAGGTTGAGAACTGCTGCTCTACACCGTTTGATACAAGGAACTTGAACACCTGTAGATTTTGGTATCCATAGGGGGCCCCTGAACCACTGCCCACGGATACTGAGGGACAGCTAAGTTTTGGGGAGTCAAAAGTTAAACATGGATTTTTGACTGTGCAGTAGGTCGCACCCCTAACCCCTGCATTGTTCAAGTGTCAATTGTACTACAAACTAAGTGGCTTAAAACAACAGAAATTTGTTATTTCACAGTTCTGAAGGCTAGAAATCCAAAATCTGGCAGGGCTATGCTCTCCCTACCCCCATGACCCCCACCTCCCACCCAGGTGCTCCGGGAAAATCCGTTCCTTGCCTCGTCTACCTTCTGGTGGCTCGGATATTCTTTGAGTTGTGACTACATCACTCCAGTCTCTGCCTCTGTCTTATCCGTTTTCCTCTCTGTGTCTGTCTCTGCTTCTGTCTTACAAGGGTGCGTGTGAGAAGCATTTAGCGCCCATCTGGATAATACAGGATCAACAACTCCTCTCAAGACCCTTAATTTAGTCACGTCTTTGCCATATTACCACAGTAGGTAACATTCACAGGCTCTCGGGATTAGGAAGTGGATATATCTTAGCTCTCTGGGACCACCGTTCAGCCCACTACTGGTTATTTGCACAAAGAGCAGAAAAAGCAAAGATTCCCACCACCACTCCACTGGCCTGACAGACACATAATGAAAAGAGTATTAATATTGTATTATGTTGCTCCAATCAGAGTGTGAACATGATTTTTAGAGCACCATTTTGTCTTTTAATTATCCCAATTAAAAGAAATCATAGCAGGCTTATGATAAACATAGTACAGAAGAGTATATGTGGGAAATAAAGGAGCCCCTTTGCAATTTTTCTTGAACTCCAGTTGCATTTTCTCAAAAGTAACCACTGTGGGCAGTTTACATAATCTTCACAAATTTTCTAAGTATATTCAAGTGCACATACTTTTTCTTTTTTAAAATATGTTTTTATTGATTTCAGAAAGGAAGGGAGAGAGAGAGAGAACTATACATCAATGATAAGAGAGAATCATCGATTGGCTGCCTCCTGCACACCCCACACTGGGGATCAAGCCAGCAATCCGGGCATGTGCCCTGACCAGAATCAAACTGTGACCCTCTGGTTCATGGGTCGATGCTCAACCACTCAGCCACACCAGCCAGGCTGCGTACACTTTTTTGCTCATAACATTAAGATAACCGGGGGTGTTACAATATATTCTGAAGATAGGACAGCCCTCTGACCCACCTCATTCTTTCTAGTGATTTCTAGCACTGCATCTACTTAACTGTCCCACACTGGCCAACATTTTCGTTAACTCCAGGATTTTGTTGTTGAAAACTATATGCTCTTTGGCATGTGTTGAGTGTATTCATAGGATACATTCCCAGAAGTGGATCTCTCTCTCTCTCTCTCTCTCTCTCTCTCTCTCTCTCTCTCTCTCTCTTTCTCTCTCTCTCTTTGTTAATCCTCACCAGAGGATATTTTTTCCATTGCTCTTCAGAGAGAGTGGAAGAGGGGAAGGGAGGGAGAGGGAGAGGGAGAGGGAGAGGGAGAGAGAGAGAGAGAGAGAGAGAGAGAGAGAGAGAGAGACATCAGCTGGCTACCTCCAGCAGGGCCTCCAGCAGGGGACAGGGAGCCAACCCAGGCATGCACCCTTGACCAGGAGTTGAACCTGCGACCCTTGGAGCATAGCTGATGCTCTAACCACTGAACACACTGGCCTGGTCAAGAAGTGGAACTTCCCTCAATCAAAGGATATGTGCATTTTAATTTCTACAGCTACGGCCCAGTGCCCTTCAAAAAGCTGGTATCCCCACACCCATAAACAGTGTGTGTGAGGATGGCAAGGACCCGGTGTGCCAGGGGAAGCAAATCCAAATCGGGTAAGTACACGTTCCATGCCAGCCTGGATGGGGGCGGACCCGGCCTCTGAGGTCATCCCTGGAGCTTTCTGAGGCAGTAAGTGTTCGCAGTTCTCGCTAGCTTGGGTTTTATAAACAAAGGCAGAGTTTGGGGAGGTGAGCCAGGCCCGTGCAGTGAGAAGCATTGTGTAATCCAGTATTTATATCTTTAGTACAGTTAGAACTTAAATATGGACAAAACATATTTTTCTGTTAATTTACACAAACAAATATGTTCCCGGGCCCAACACCTCTGGTGCCAAGTTTCTAGGGGAAATGAAATTCGACTGTGAGATTATAAACCGCTAGGGAGACGACGAGAATGGAAAAGCCGCGGCAAGTTAGCTTTCCGCATCCAGATCTGGGCTGCTGAGCGGTGTCGCTTTCTGTCTTCGTTGCAGATAAACCTGCCAGTAATTTCAGCGAATGAGACGCAGATCCTGGAAAGGCCAGAGGATGGAAAACGCTCCAGTTTTGATAAAAGGAGGTCTGCTCTGCCTCCAGTCCTCCCTCCTGCTGGTCAGGACGCGCACAGAGGAGCTGATGAATTGAGGGAGAAGAAATGAGGCCGATGTGAGCCGCCTTTCAAGGGCTGTGTTGATATACAAGCCCAACAACCTGACACTGGTCCAAGAGGGGATTAAAGCAACATGCTATTGTGAGTGATTGCTTAATTTATTGAGCTGTGGCAAGATCTGTAATGAAACACAGCCCTTGCAACTGATAACCTCCGGCTGCAATTGAACTTGACAATTAAGGAATATTTTCCAAGGATTTTTCTGGAACAGCTTAGAATTTTTTGTCTCTGTGGTGGGGTGCTTCTGAGCACTCATTTTGCCAGGCAAGCTTTTTTCTCTTCTTTTTTAGGAATGAAAGGCTGATGTTAATAGGAAATAAGCGTCACTTTATTGACTGCCTTGTGCACACCAGGCACTTATTATACTTTATCTCTAATCCTGACAACGGCCCAACGAAGGAACTCTTATTCGTCCCTATTTTACAGATATGAGGTTTCTAGGTGTTCAGTAACTTCCCAAGTGACATTGTCCAAGTCTGGAGCTACTAGCCATTGGTGGCTATTTATGCCTAAATTAATTAAAATTTTAAAAATCAAAGAAATTCACTTCCTAGGTTGCACTAGTAGCTAGCGCAGGTGCCCACTCCCCAGGTGTGGCTGGTGGGTACCACACTGGACAGCTCAGATACGGACCATTTCGATGACTGTGGAAAGTTCTCGTGATCAGTGCTGTCCCAGAACGTTCACAGGTAGAAGTCCAACCCCTTGCTTCAAAATTCTACCGTTACCCCTTGCTTCTTGCTTCTCTTCCTGGGGCTGAGAAGTAAGGACTGGAGCTGTGAGGCTAAACCCTGGCTGCACATTCACGTTACCTGGGCTGCTTTAAAAAATATTGATGATATGGCCCCAGCCCTGGAGATTCTGACTTTACTGTGATCGGGGGGTGGGGAGGTGGGGAGACAGGCATGAGGGGCTTTATAATTCCCCATGTGTACAGCCAGGATTGAGAGCAGCCAGAAGAGCGGGTCCACACACAGTAAGGTGGGAAGAACTGGCTCATCTCCCAGCAGAATGGGGTCGCTGTGGACCCAGACGTGGGCTTCCCCCAGGCCTGCATCTGATATGAGGTTTCTAGGTGTTCAGTAACTTTCATCAGACGGCTCAGGGTCCTTCCTGCAGGCAGGGAAGACCTGAGTGCTTTCTCACACGCGTCCTGCTCAGTGGAGACACGGTGAGGAGCTCTGCTTTCAGGAACAGGCCCCGTCACACCGCCACGGAAGAAAGGAGATGGGATGTGAGAACACAGGGACAAAGTGGGGTGGGGTCTGCAGCCCCACCTTTGGAGTGGGAGCCTCGGGACGAGCCCATGCTGTAATCTGCCTGACAGAACAAAAGTGTTTCCCAGCTCTGTCAACAAGGACATTGCAAGGGAAGAAAAAGGGAGGGAGAGTAAGAGACACATCAACCAATCCCAATGGAGGGAAAGGGTTAGAAATACTGACCAATCCCGTCGCAGTGAGCACCGCCAGCACTCGGATTAGGGTCTCTACGCACCACCTCTGACGAGAAACCGGGGTTCTGTGCAGAGACAGCCGATCCCTGGTCTGAGGCAGGACACGTGCAAGAGGAGCCTGGAACGTCCTGTCCCCCGGGAGCGTGGAAGCTCTGGGAGACGCTGGATCATGCCCGAAAAGATGAAGGGGACAATGTGATAGGACAGCTGGCCAGATGGGACAGTGGAGCATCAATAAGAACAGTAACTGCCCTGGACTGGAATGTGTTAGATATGTCCAATCTAAGAGTTCACAACGATACCTAGAAAAAAAAGCATAAACTCATTTGTCATCTTTGGGCGATGTTGAGAAACCAACTCATCATGTTGAAAATTGTTAAATAAAAGGAAAGAGGCAAGTATTTTTCCTTTCTGGTATGAACCGTACCTTACAGTAACCAAATAGCTGATAAAGGAAGTGTCTTTTTATGGAGGTATTCCAGCTAACACACAAATACAGAAGGGTAGGATTTATTTGCCACTATTTTGCAGCCTCTAATGGGTCCAGACAGTGATCATCGATGCTGCTAACATCACCAGACATTCTGTGCCTTCAAATGGAAATCCAACACAGCCACTAGGAAATCATCATAAACACACACATACACACACAAGCATTAATCTAAGTAGCTTCTAGATCTAATTACTGATTTACAAGAAATATACCGGGGAGAGGAACATGTATAATACCAATATGGTGATGTAATAGGCAAAGTCCAGACTGTAGGACACTCTACAAACAAATCAACCCAGCTTCTCAACAAAGACATTGCAAGGGAAGAAAAAGGGAGGGAGAGAGAACCTGCAGATTGAGAGAGACGCAAGAGACACATCAACCAATCCCAGTGGATGGAACTGGTGGCATCGCTGGGGCACGCACACACAGACACACACACACACACACACACACACACACCCCTCCTCCTGTCTCCATGGCAACCAGTTAGGTGAGATAGCACCATCCCAAAGGTTCCCGTCCTCATGAGGATCAGGCCAGGCTTCCAGTGTCGTGCCAGGCCCACCATAGCTCCCTTTAGTCCTAGTCAGACCTTCACCAGGGGCACCCCCATCCGATCTGCCTCCTGGCACCCCCTCCCCATTAGCCTTGCCCTCCCTGTGTACCCCCTGAGGAAACAGAGGTCCATAAGTGAAAAGAATAGGACCCCGAATTGAATTTAGCTTCAAATTCTGACTCCCCACTGAAAAGCAGACATTTAACCATCCTGAGCCTCATTTTTCTCATCTGTAAAATCGGCATAATGTGACCTCGACTAACTCAATACATATTATGGGGGGGGTGGGGGGTGGCAAAAAGGACCTAGTCTCCACCACGTGGAACTAGACATTCAGAGGTGAAAGGCAATCTTAGCAGACTACAGTATAAGTGCCATGAAAGGCACATGTTATAAAATTTGAGATGTAAGGCTGCTTAGTCACATCCTAATTTTTTGAAAGCTGGCAGTCACTACATAGGAAATACCATCTCTCTCAATCATACTTTTCATTCACCAGAGTATCCATACTTCCAACTACTGAGTATCCAGCTATGCAGACACACGGAACAGTTTCGCTTCACTTAGCGCGTACATTTCCACGCGGGAGGCACTATTATTCCCATTTTGTGGGGGAGGAAAGGAAGCACAGAGAGGCAAGGACCTTGCCCAAGGCTATCCCGTGGGTACAGGGCCCTGTCTTCTGCGATTGACCCTCTGCATTAAGCTTTGAAACACAGCCACAGGGGCAGGAAATCAGAAAAGCTAGGAGACCAACAAGCTCTCCGGGTCAAATTCCATTTTACAAATGAGGAAATAGTGGCCCAGAGAGGCCAAGCAACTTATCCTGGGCCCCACAGGGAATTAGCCGCTCAGCCTGTATCCAGCCTGCTAGAGGAGAAGGTGAGGGGAGGCCCCATGTGTGAGGGAAGCTGACTCTCACTGCCCCATTTAACCCTGTCCAAGCTGTCCTGGGACCGGACACTTAGATATTAAAACCAGGAAAGTCCTGGGCTAACCAGGATGAGTTGGTCACGCTGTCTCCTAGTGAGGTGTCTAAATGGACGTTTTCCAGACGCGGCCCTGGGATGGAGCTGGCTGGGGAGAACCTCTAAGGTCCCGTAAAAGTGCTGGGCTTCACACCTGTGGCCCCTGGGGTATCACCCACGTGTCAGCCCAGGAGCCTCTGGAATGGCCCATCACCCAGCATCCTTCCTTACACCTCTCCAATCTGCCCCCCACCACCCCCAACAGCCAGAGTGCTCTTCCTGAACTATAAACCTCCTGGCCCCGTACCCCAGTCTACAAGTCCAACTAGTGTCTCATTTCTCCCATGGCTTTAGGACAAACTCTCCCTTTTGCAGGCCTGAGGCCCCCTGGGGGGCTTTGTCCAGTCCCGCTGTGCAGCCTCCCTCTTGAACCCACCCTACCGCTACGATATCCCAAGCAGGACCCGGATAGCCAGAGACCTAACCATACTTCCCCCCTTACACACATACCTTTTCCCACCACCCCACCCTTTCCTCCCACAGGACCAGCACAGTCGTAATCACATAGCTATTTGTATATTTAATGGAGTATTAATATCTAGTCTCTCCCACCCCTGGCTAGACTGTCAGCCCACGGGGACGGGTATGTGATATTCACTTCTGTTTCACAGCCCCTGATTCGGTGGTGACACATGAATGGTGCTCAGTCAACAGTCATCAGGCCTGGCGGGGTGGCTCAGTTGGTTGGAGCATCGTCCTGTACAACAAAAATGGATGTGGGTTCAATTCTTGGTTGAAGCACATACCTAGGTTGCAGGTTTGATCCCCAGTCAGGGCACATACGGGAGGCAATCGATCAATGTTTCTCTCTCACATCAATGTCTCTCTCTCTCCTCTTCCCCCCTTCCTCTCTCTCTAAAATCAATAAAAATATATCCTCAGGTGCAGATTAAAAAAATAAACAGTCATCAGATGGACCAACCAGTGCCATTGTCACCTCCAACCAGGCCTCCAGCTGAAATTACAGAGCCTGTATAGCCACCCTGACCTCCAGCCCCATGCCAGACAGCCTGGGATCCGTCACATGACAGAAAATGATCCCAGAAAAAGACTGGCCAAGGGCTCCCGGAAGGAGCCATGGCAGCCAGGAGCGCCATGCTTTTTCTTTCATTATTTTACCTGCCTATACACTCTTTCTTGGCTCTGTTCACATTCCTACTCCAGCACCAGCTCAGGAAAAAACAAAACATTAGCTGCAGGGTTTGAGACAAGATAGCGGGCTGGTTCCTTCTCTGCTTGTAATCAACGCTGAAAATGTTCACGACTTGCTTTGGCCGCAAAGGTAATAAGAAAACGGCGCAGCCTGATTATCTGGCTACTAATTACCTCCTTGCTTTTTCTTCCCCTTTCCTGAAATTAATTCCAGAGTTCCCCCACATTTCTCGTTGCTAAGCTATAAAGTTCCAGCTTCCACAGCGCCCATGCCAATTGGCAGGGAGCTCCCGGCATCTCCAATCACAGGCAGATGCTGAAAAGAGCATCCACATCGCAGCTCGCCCCGGGGGGTTCTGGAATGTTCTCGCTGACGTTATGAACCGCAAAGATCTTTGTCTAAGTCTGAAAAACCTGTTTTCTCAGTCTTGTCTGCCTCTCTCTGGATCGCAGGCTGCCCGGGAATGCCAGGGGTCCTTCAAGGTCCCCAGGAATAACAGGGTGTCCCTGGGTTGCCTGGGTGGGGTCAGTGCCAGAGCAGCCCTGGACCCACTCGTGGTTGACTAGACTACAGCAGGGTGGCCTGCCACGGGCGTGAGGGGCGCCACAGCCCCCAGAACTAAGCTTGGTGAAAGACTGGAGGAGGCTGAGGGAAAGTGGACACCAAAGAATATGGGGTTGCTGGGGTGGAGGCCACGTTTGCAAAGGACTTTAAAACACGTGGATGGAGGGCCATCCTCATGTCCACCGCCAGGATCCTAATGCAAACAGCCACCAGGAACTGAGCACCTGCTATGCACCGGAAACATAATTTTTATTTTTTTAGACCACTTTATTTAAGCATAGTTGACTTCCAAAATTGTACATATTTAATGTATACAACTTGATAAATTTGGAGATAAGCCTACACTCCTGAAGCCATCACCAAAACCTATGCCATAAATATCACCTCCAGAAGTTCCCTCCTGCCCTTTTTATTAATCTTACTAGAGGCCCGGTGCACGAAATTTGTGCACAGAGGGCTGGGGGGATCTCTTCAGCCCAGCCTGCACCCTCTCCAATCCAGGACCCCTCGGGAGGTGTCTGACTGCTGGTTTAGGTCTGATCCCTGAGATCGGGCCTAAACCGGCAGTCGGACATCCCTCTCACAATTCTGGACTGCTGGCTCCTAATTGCTCATCTGCCTGCTTGTCTGGTTGCCCCTAACTGTGCCCTCCCTGCTGGCCTGGTCGCTCCTAACTACCCGCCCCTCTCAGTGGCCTCGTCACCCCTTACTGCCCTCCCCCTGCTGGCCTGGTTGCCCCCAACTGCACCCCCCACCAGCCTGGTCGCCCCTAACTGCCTCCCCTTCTGGCCTGATCGCCCCACACAGCCTGCTTGTTTAGTCGTTTGGTCGTCCCTCACTAACACCCCTGCCAGCCTAGTTGTAGGCAGCCATTTGTGAGGGTGTGACAGTCAATTTGCATATTACTGCTTTATTATATAGGATTTTTGTAATGAGAATGTTTGACATTAACTCTACCCTCTTAGCAAAAATGTTAGTGTACAGTAGTACAGTGCTAACTGCCACCACATACTGTACATTAGAGGCCCAGAGCTCACTGGGCATAACTGACACGTGTGCCCCTGGGCCAGTGACTCCCCATTTCTCCCTCCTCCCAGCCCTTGGCAATTCCCCATTTTACTCTCTGGTTCTATGACAGGGACTCTTTTAGGTGCCTCATAATGAGCGGAACCACGCAGTATACTGTCCTGTGTCAGCTTATTTTACTCAGCATGATGTCTTCCAGGCTCATCCATGTGTTCACATAAGTCAGGATTTTCTCCTTTCTATGGCTGAATGATATTCCATTGTATGCATATACCACGTGTTCTTTGTCCACTCATCTGTCATGGGATATTTAGGTTACTTCCACCTCTTGGCTATTGTGCCAGAAACCTTTAGATACACAGCTCCTGCCACCCAGAAACTCCCATTGGACAGACTGAGAACATGCTGGAGGTCGGCTGGTTTTGTTTGTACTGCTTCCACCTTAGTCACCAAGGGGAGCCAGGCCACAGGGGAAGTCGTGAGACCCAAGCCTGGCCACATTGATTGGCTCTGGGGTGGGCACATGACCAAGCCGGGCCAATCAGAATCTTCCTTGAACAGTCTTTATTGCCAGAACTATAGAAAAACACATCCCTCCCACACCCACCCCCACCCCACCTGCCAATGGATTTGCTGAGCTGGTAAACCATAGTGGGAGGAAGGTGTCTGAGGGACATGAATCCCCTGTGACAATGTTCGAGCCCAAGATGCAGCCAGGTAAAGTCAGATCTACTCCCTAGATTTTCATTACAAACAGTGAATTCTTTGTCTGTTAAAGCCAATTTGTCTTGTGTGTCCCTGTGTATAACTGACAGAATGTAGTACAGAGAGTCACTTCTCCTCATGGTGCCCAGCTCTGGGTTGGGCAAATTGCAAGCATTCCCACATAGGATCTTCGCAATCACCTGCTGAGGTGTTCCATTTTGCAGATGGGAAAACTGATGCTCAGAGGGGTGAGGGAGTCTTGCCCAGATAGTACTGCCATATGTGCTCAGGGGTTCAAACCTGGGCTAATTCCTAGATGTCCTGGTGGTCCCTCAGATTCAACTTGTCCAAAATGGAATCCAAGAGCCTCCCCTCCATCTCAGAGAAGGCACCCCCTGCAGTCTGGTGGTGCTTGCTAGAAACTAGATGTCCTTCCAGCTCCCTCCCTGACACACCCAAGAGTCAGGAAGTCCTGTCAGATGGGCTGCTCGGCAGCCCTGGAAGCAGTTGGCTTCTTTCCCTGTTCACCTCTCCACCTGCCCAAGTCGCCCTTATCTTCCCAAACCTGGGCCTTTAAGAACTGCCCCCCAGCCCTGGCTGGGTGGCTCAGTCAGTTGGGGTGTCATCCCATATACTGAAAGGTTGTGGGTTTGATTTCCGGCCAGGCCACATATGGGGTACATAAGGGAGGCAACCTATCGATGTTTCTCTCTTGATTGATGTTTCTCTCTCTCTCTCTCTCTCTCTCTCTCTCTCTCTCTCTCTCTCTCTTTTTCTCTTCCCCCTCCCCCCTTTCTCTCTCTAAAATCAATGAAAACATATCAAGTGAGAATTTTTTAAAAAAAAGAAGGAATTGCCTCCCCTTGGTTCTCCTATATCCATTCTTCCCTTCTCCTCCAGAATGGCTCCTCTGGGCATCCAGAGGAATTTTCTCAAAAATGCCAGTCATCATATATTCTTGCTGGGGGAGGCTGGCCTCGATCTGATGGTACACATTTGCCTCCGCCATGTTTTGAGAATCACACAATCCTCTGGTCCCACCAGACTTTCGAGCACAAAGTCTGAAGACCCCAAAGCAGGCAGGACACAGCTCCCTGCGTCCATCGATCGATGCGGTCATTCACCCCGCAAGCCGCCGCTTGCACTCCCGGGCACGGCTCACTGCGCAGGGCAGCCTCCCGGTGCATGCTGTGCTTCCCGTCCAGCCCCGCTCACTCCACCAGCAGCTCTACGGAGCCGTGGGTGTTATTAATCCCGTTTTACAGATGGGAAGAACAAGTCCCCGCTTTCATGGAGTTTATATGCTAGTGAGAGAAACTGACAAAAACAACACACACATACACACACATACACTCACAATTCAGAGTGATGGGGCAAGGGTGATTCTTGGATTCTGAGTCCAGAGGGTTCCGGATGCCCCCCTCTCAACTCAGCCCGTAACATGTGCAGGGCATAGGGTAAGAATGAAAATGGAGGTCCATGTACTATAAACTAGAGATTTAAACATGATAAGCCTGCTAAGAAGCCTTGTAAATAAACGACGTCCCTGACAAACGTGCCTTCACTACAACCTGGAAGGCCAGGTCGGATTCCAAAATTCTCCCCGAGTCCGCTCTAGCCAGTTTGGCTCGGTAGATAGAGCATCGGCCTGCAGACTGAAGGGTCTTGGGTTCAATTCCGGTCAGGGCACATGCCCGTGTTGCGGGCTCAATCCCCAGCGCGGGGGGGGGGGGGGGGGGATGCAGGGGGCAGCCGATCAATGATTCTCTCTCATTGTTGATGTTTCTATCTCTCTCTCCCTTTCCTTCCTCTCTGAAATCAATACAAATATATTTTTTTAAAAAATTCTCCCTGATTCCTTGGGCTTCTACAGTTCACTCCCTCCTCTCCCCACCCTCCTCCATTCTGCACCTGGAAGGGCCTTGTGCGCACACACAGGCATCCAGCCAGAAGTCCAAGTCCGGTCCTGAATCCCCCAAACGGCTGTCCGAACCTCCCTTAGGTTTTAGGGGTGCTCAT
The DNA here is from genome assembly GCF_964212035.1 of Myotis nattereri. Lineage (NCBI taxonomy): Eukaryota > Metazoa > Chordata > Mammalia > Chiroptera > Vespertilionidae > Myotis > Myotis nattereri. The sequence continues at coordinate 91,237,975 of NC_138079.1, read as the reverse complement.
GCTGGGAAGCCAGTCGCCTTCTGTCCAGCAGCAGATCATGAGGAAGATAAGGGGAGCTCATGCTAGGCTAGGTGGGCTCAGAATCCAGTGACTACTGTCCTCCTGAGAGGAGGAAGGACACAGAGACACGTACAGGGAGATGGCCATGTGGTGGCAGAGGCAGAGATTGGAATGAGGCATCTACAAGCCAAGGAACTCCAAGGGGTAAGGGGGCCTCTAGACGCTAGGAAAGGCGAGGAACGTTCTGCCCCAGAGAAGGGCACAGCCCTGCTGACACCCTGATTTCAGACGTCTACCCTCCCGAGCTGTGAGAGGCTAAGTCTGTTGTTTTGTATGCCCAGGGTTTGTGTCGTCTGTTGTGGCAGCCCTAGCAAACGAATGCACCTCCCTGCTCCCTCCCCAGCCCTTCCCTCTCCTTGCCAAGCCCACAACCAATGCCAGGCTGGACAGGGAAAATGTCACTAGCAGGTGGCAACATTCCCAACACCTCACAATGCACCTGGCCAACCCCGGAGCCCAAATGCTCTGAAAGGCCCTATTTCCCAAGAAGGTCACCTCCACACTTGCCCATGGCAGCCCTCTGGCTCCCAGCCTGTATGCCTGGTCCCCAAAACAGGACCTAGAAGAGGCGGCTCTGCTCCAAAGGGCCAGCTGGGGAGCCCCTCACGGCTGCCCAGCCCAGCCTCACCCAGCCAGCAGCCAGCGCCTGGAGGAATGTGTGTCAACAGACTCTCTGTGCTCCAACCACATGTGGTTTGCTGCTTAGCTTTCCAGTGGGAAGCTGTGTTTGTCACAATTGTTAGTCTTTGGTTACGTTTAACCAAGGCTGTGTGTGTGTGTGTGTGTGTGTGTGTGTGTGTGTGAGAGAGAGAGAGAGAGAGAGAGAGAGAGCAGTATATCACCTCTTGTGCACAAAGCCTGCAGCAGAATTGCCTGACCACCCCTCCCCCTTCCCAAATACAGATGAGCAAGAGGTCAGGTCTCTTTAGAAATCAGTGTTTGAACTCAACAGCAAAGAGCTGCTGTTTATTCTAGACTCCATGAACTGTGATGACTTTTCCTCATCAGATAAGTCATCAGGACTATATACTATTTGAATGCCAAAAGCCGTTTGTCTGTTAATTCATCCATCCATTCACAGATTCACCCACCTATCCATCCATCTGTCCATCCAATAGCTACGTTCCTCCTATAATTACTGCAATAATATTAACAACAACAATAATAACAATGGTTTCTATTCAGTGGGCACTTTCTAAGAGACAGGTTGTGAGCTAAGCACTTCACATGCATCGTCTAATTCTCACAAACAATTCTATAAAATAGATGCCAACAGACCCAATTCACAGAGGGGAAAAGTGAGGCACAGAGAGGTTAGATCACTGGCCTAAGACTTCGTAGCCTACTCTAGTAGATTAAACATCTACTCCAAGAGGTGGAGTTTATTTTTCCAATCCCATAAATCTAGGCTAGCCTAATGACTTGCTTTGACTAATAGAATGTATCAGAAGGGCTGTGCAAGCCACAAGCCCAGGTCTCTAGAACACTGACAGATTCTGCCTTTGCTGATCTGGAATGCTGACCTCGAGTCCCTCCACAAAAGGAAGCAGGTCTCATCTACCGAAAGACAAGAGGCCAACTGAGGCCACCCAGCCAACGACCAGCACCAGCTGCCACCCAGGGAGCAAAGCTCTGGGCCTTCCAGCCCAGCTAACCCTCCAGCTGAGAAAGCCCAGGTGTAACCAGCAGTGGCTCCACCCAGCTAACCCCAGAATCATGTGAAAGAACAAATTATTGTAAAGCTGCTACGTTTTGGGAGATGTTTGTCATGCAGCCAAGGCTAACGGAGACACATTATAAGAGGCCAACCCAGGTCTCCCAGTTCTAGAATCGGGGCCTCTCTGAGGCTGAGACTTGACCACTGAGTGGTCACAGACCTGAGTGTGGGGAATTCTGGGGAACAGACCCTCCAAAAAAGTCCTTGCTGGGTCACCCATGAGAAGGCAGGTGTGTCCCAGTGGGTGGGTTCCTGGGACTTTGACTATTGTGTTTCACTTACACAGCAACCAATTGCTGCACACCTACTGAGTGATGTCACTATAGTAGGTGGTGGGTGTGTGGCCGCAAGCAACAGGCACAGGCTCTGATCTCGAAAAGCTGAACATTTGAGGAAGAAGATGGACAAAAGTAAAGCAGGAACCAAGCAACTACAACTTGCGAAGAGTGTTGTGAAAGAAACCAGAGGCCCCGGGGAAAGAAGAAAACGGGGTGAATCACCTTCGATAAGGTGATCAGGAAAGATCTCTTCAAGAAGGTGATATGGAAGTGGGTCCACCAGAATGACGGACGGGCATGAGCAAAGGTCCCAAGGAAAAGCAGAGACTGGGATTTTGAGGAAAGCAGGAGCAGAGCCGGTCAGGAGAGAGGATGAAGACAAAGACGGAAGGGTGGGCAGGGCAGGTCATGTGGCCACGGAGGCTGGTTTAGTCCATTTGGGCTGCTATAACCAAAACATCACAGACTGGGTGGCTCATAAACAATGAAATGTATTTCTCACAGGTCTACAAGACCAAGGTGCTGGTGAGGACCACTTCCTAGTTCCCAGCCGGCCATGTCTCACTGTGGGGTCATATGCGGAAAGGGAAGGAAACTCTCTGAGGTCTTTCTTATAAGGACACTGATCCCATTCATGAGGGCCCCACCATCATGACTAAGTTCCTCCTGAAGACCCCACCTCCTAACACCATCACATTGAGGATTCCATTTCAACATATGGATTTTCAGAGGACACACACATTCAGTCTATGGGCAAGAACTGGAAACTTTCTCCACGCCTGCTGGGAAAGCCATGCGAAGTTTTGAGCAGAAGGGGAACATGATTTTACGCAGATTTTAACCTATACCTCTGCTGTGTGGACAACAGATTACAGGAAAGCCATGGAAGGAGGGATAGTGATAAAAATGTCACTGCCATTGCCAGGCGGAGATGTTGGCGGCTTGGACCAGGCTGGTGGCTGTGAGGCTGAGAAAGGAATTTGAGATGTTTATTAAAAGAATTGATGGGACGGAGAGATTGGATTGAGGGTGAAAGCTGATCCAGAAGCTGATCCTGAGACAAGGATTCAAGTGATGGAGTAATCTGGGCAAAGGCCCAGGGGCAGGGATGCGCTTGATGCATTTGAGGGCTGGGAGAAAGCGTGGGTGGGAAGGGGGAGGGGGACAAGAAAGGAAGCAAGTGAGGGCCTGCCAGGAAGCAAGCTGCGTCTGTGGGCAACCGGGGATCTGTCCTGGGGACCCCAGGGACTTGGTGTTGAACACACACCTCAGAACGGGTGCATCTGAGAGGTGAGGGAGCTGCGGCACTTGCACACCAGGCCTCCGGCTGAGGGCTTTTCCCGGAGCATGTGACTGCCCCCCCCGCCCCCCCCCCACGCTCCCCTGCCGTGTAAGAGGGCAGAGCAGGCTCCAGCAACCAGAGAACATTCTCAGGCAAAGAAATGCAGTGCTACAGCTGGAAGCCAGGCCAGGGCCCTCAAAGCAGGATGGGCTGATGGGATGTGGGTGGGTCACCAACAGTGCCTGCCACCATCAGCAGCGATTTGCATGTTTTGGGTTTGAACCAGTGGCAGTAAGTTCTAGGCTCGTGTGGTCCGCAGATGCTATCGGACACATGGTCTATTGACATCCTTCCCCCACTTCAGTGGCTCTCTCTCGCCCCATTGCAGCCCCGCTGTCACCAGAATCGGATTGCATTATTTCTGACCCAAAACCCAGTCAGTCGCTCCTCTGTCCACTCAACACTGTCATTCAGACCGAAAACCCAGGAGTCAGTCACGAAATTCTTCTCTTTCCCGTACCCCAACATCCAAACTTAGTAAGTCAAAATATCCTGAATTCAACCAAGTTCCTCTGCCTTCATTGCCACCACCTTCATTGCCAGTCCCTTCTCTGCAGAGCAGCCAGGGTGGTCATTTATGATGAACCAAGCCCTTCCCACACCTCCAGCCCCAACCCCCACCACTCTCCTCCAGCTCCCACTGCTCCTACATGGATGCCCGTCCGTTCCCCAGATGCATCGAGCTCATTCCTGCCCCTGGGCCTTTGCATGTGCCATGCCTCCTGCCTGGAATTCCATTTCTCCCAGCTTCTTGCAGAACTGATTCCTTCTCAATGTTTATGTCTCAACTCAGATATTCATGTGGCGTTGTTTGCCTCCCCTCTCATTTCCAGCTTGGCCTCTCTAACTGCCACACCCTCCCCCTCACTGCAGGAAGCTCGGCCCCCAGAACAGCAGCTGACACATAGTAGGCCCACAGTAAATGTGTGTCAGATGGATGAATAAATGAAAAAATGAATGAAGCAGCTACAACTATTAAACAAGAAGGGGCTGCAGCACAGACACACATCGCTGTGGGAAGTGGGAGAGAGGTTCGTTAGCAAGGGGGCGTCCACAGAGGCGTCCTGGAGAGTCCAGAACAAGGTGGGGTGGGGAAAGCCCCTGGCACCGAGTGGGCCATGAAGGGCCTGCGCCATCTCCTTTCTGACTCACTCACAGCACATGAGGCGTTGGTGAGCAAATCAAACCAGGGACTCGTCCGGGCAAGACAGGAGAGGAGCCACCGGAGAAGTGGGAAGGTAGGGAGATGGGCAGGGAGGGGACGGCTGCAGGGGTGGGACTGATGTACTTGACCTTGACAGTACAGACCATAATCAGAGCATCGCCACCACCTGGGGCCCCCGGCCACTGAGCACTAACCCTTCGGTGCTGGGCCGTGGGTGCCCCAGGGGTGAGGCCAGGGCGGCTGGGGTGGCCGGGACACTTGAGGAAGTCACTGGGTTGCAGCTCTTGGCCAACAGTCTGGAAGCATTTCAATATTTGAACAAAAGTGACCCAAGTCAGCAATGTGGCAAGACGGAGCCAGGCGGAGGGACTGCCATGGGCACAGGCGTTATGCCAGAGCCTCCAGCTAGCTGGTCACCAGGTCCCGGGGACACCCAGACCCGCCTCCACCCTGGTCAGAGCTGGGTGCTGACCTTCAAGCTTGCTCCCCGGCACCACCCTGGTAGGTGTATTTTGGGGTGATGGGCAAGAACAGCTGCTGCTGGGGGTTCTGAGACCCTCCAGCGGGGAGGTGACTCTAGGAGTCCCCCGGTGCTCAGAGGGGGTCTCCTGGTGTCCTCTGTCCACCAGGGCGAGGTGGGAAGGAGCCCTCCTGGAGCCTGTGGCTATCCATGTCCCCAAAGCATCCACTGAAGGGACAACTGGTTTGGGAAGCAGGTGGGGAAAGGGGAGGAGACCCAGCCCTCCACCCCGGCCCGGGACAGTGGCCCCACTTCAGAATGAGGCTGGCATTTCCCTGGTGCAGCACTTCTCTGCGGCTGGAGAGGGACAGGCTCTGTGCGACAGCCCACAGGCCTGGCACCGGGACCGGGGCCTGGCTGGAGGCCCCGAAGGGGTGGCGCAGTGGGGAGCAGGCTCCCACGTAACAGCCCTGGTGAGCTGGCCTCCAGAGTGGTTTCTCAATAAGCCCGCTTCCCCCAGCCTCCTGGGAGCTCTTCCTAAAGCCCCTCCCCAGGCCGCCAGGCACTCTCCCCTGCCCCCTCCGCTCAGAGCCCAGCCCCTCCAGTCTGCAGGGCCCGGGCCTCCCTCCCACCTGTCCCCATCCCTGCCCCAGGCCTCGGCCTCTGCCACGCCCCTGCCCGAAGCGGCTTCCCAGGCTCCCATGGGGCTGGAGCCCCAGTCCTTCAGGGTGAGGCTCAAACCCACCTGCTTAGAGGCCTGGGTCAGTCTCTCTCACAGACCCCTCACCCACCATCTGTGGTCACTGTTCACAGCTCTTTGCTCTCTGCAGGGACTCTGAAGTGTGTCCTTGCCTGTCCTCTAGTCCACACCATGGACCACGCCCAGTGCCCATCGGGAGGCTGAGCCTCAGGACTCGGGGACTCGCTGGCCTTTGCACCGCACTGTTCCTGGGCTGGGCATGGTGCCGGCACGCAGTCGGGGCTCAGCAGGTAGCGTAGCCAAAGAGACCCCATCCCACAGCTGGCCGCGGGACGGGCCCAGGCGCTTCGGGCATGACCTCGGAGTCACTGGATGGCCGTGCCCCCACCGCGATGGCGCAACTCCCTTGGCAGTACCTCTCCGAGCAGGGCATTGCCATAGCTGGGTTGCCTCACTGCTCCCGCCCCCACCCACCCCACAGAGGGCAGAGGAGGGCTGACCCTGGGGAAGAAGAGGTGATGGGGTCTAGTGAGGAAAGCAAAGGTCATATGCCCTTTTCCCAGGCAGCCAAAGGCATTCAAGACCTTTAGGAATGCTGACCCACTGGGAACTGGGCTCTGTCACTTCAGACCAGCCTCCTGGTGGCCCGGCCCACACCAGGTAGAACTGCAGCCCAGCAAAGTGACTGTCTGGGCCCTGCTCCGGCCAGTCTCCTGCCCTCCCAGTCCTCACACCGGGTGCTCCAATCATGCACGTGCCTCATTCATTCATCAGTTATTTATTGAGCATCTACTATAAGCCGGCAATGTGCTAGGTCAGGAGGATGCAGTGGGGAGCAGATGAGGCCCCGCCCTCCCCGCTATCACGGTTGTGACAGACTGAATAATAGCCTCCCAAAGATGTCCCCATCCTCATCCCCAGAACCTGTGCCTATGTTACCTTTGGTCAGTGGTTCTCAACCTTCTGGCCCTTTAAATACAGTTCCTCATGTTGTGACCCAACCATAAAATTATTTCATTGCTACCTCATAACTGTAATGTTGCTACTGTTATGAATCGTAATGTAAATATCTGATATGCAGGATGGTCTTAGGCGACCCCTGTGAAAGGGTCGTTCGACCGCCAAAGGGGTCGCGACCCACAGGTTGAGAACCGTTGCCTTTGGTGATAAAGGGGACTTTGCAGAGGGGAATAAAGTAGGGATTTTGAGGTGGGGCCATTCTCCTGAGTTATCTGGGTGGGCACAGCCTGGTCACGCATCCTTATTGGAGGGAGGGAGGAGGTCAGAGTCAGAGAGAGGGGAGGATGGAAGCAGCGATCGGAGAGGAGAGAGGATGCTGACACTGCCAGCTTTGAAGCTGGAGGGAGGGGCCATGAGCCAAGGAACGCAGGCTGCCTGGAGGCTGGAAAAGGCAGGGAACAGATTATCCTCCCCGCACCCAGAGCCTCTGGAGGGAACCAGCCCTGCAGCCCATGTTAGACTGCGGACCTCCAGAACGGTGCCATGCTAACGCCTGTGTTGCTTTAGGCTCCTACCTCTGAGGGACTTTGTTAGACCAGCCACAGGAAACTCGGGGAATGGTCTGGCAGGGGGAGACGCTCAGCCCACGAACCCCACCAGGACCGGCGACATAATGTGGGGGGGGTCCAGTACCAAATGAAAATTCAGTGCCCCGGCTCAGAAATTATTAAGACTTTCAAAACAGTGACATGGGAGCATCAGCGAACTGTGGGGCATGTGTGCTGGGAGGTTTGCACCCACCCAGCCGGCCCTGAGTCTCATGTAGAACCAGCTCATTCAAAGGACAGGGCCCAAGAGCTCTCTGAGGCAGTGACACTAGCTTTGGACCAGATAAAGGGGAGGGGTAAGAGTGCTCCAGGCTGCCTGGCTGGCATGGCTCAGTGGTTGAGCCTTGACCTATGAACCAGAGGTGACGGTTCGATTCCCGGTCTGGGCACATGCTCAGGTTGCAGGCTGGATCCCCAGTGTGGGGCGTGCAGCTGATCAATGATTCTCTCTCATCATTGTTTCTATCTCTCTCCCTCTCCCTTCCTCTTTGAGATCAATAAAAATATATGTAAGAAAATAAGAGAGTGCTCCAGGCCTAGGGAACAGTGACTGCGAAGGCCAGGAGGTGGGGAGGAGCCTGGGTCCAGGCTTCCTCACCTGGAGGCAGTGTGCCCGCGAACACCCTTTCTCCTTTTCTCCTCCGACACGACACCCAGCCTTCCCTGGAGTGTGAGGCTGGGTCGTCAGTTCCTATGTGTTACCACCCACCTCCGCCAGGCCCCGTCATGTGAGCCTGTGACAGCCCTGAGCACTGGTGGTGTGAGCTCCCCAGTTTACAGCTGAGGCAACCAAGGCCCAGAGATAAGGAATCCTTTGCTCACGGTCACACAGGCTGAGAGCCGCAGGACCAGGACTCCACCCCAGCTCAGCCGGAACTCGGGGCCAGAGACCTTTGCCCCACATCTGAGCGCCTGGATGTGCAGAAGCTCAGAGGTCCACAGAGGAGCTGGAGAGAATCTGATGACCGCCCCCCCCCCCGCCCCCAGCATCAGCTTTAGGCAAATCCCGCCAGGGCCGTGTATATCGTCCCCCAAGGTAAATAAGGGAGTGTGATTTGACTCACAAAGTCTGCACAAATAAGCCGTGTTCAAGGAGGAAAGCCGGGTGCTCTTCCATCCCCGGGGGCATTTTCTCCCTTTCCTTCTGACTATCAGGGGTGGGCAAACTTTTTGACTCGAGGGCCACAATGGGTTCTTAAACTGGACCGGAGGGCCGGAACAAAAGCATGGATGGAGTGTTTGTGTGAACTAATATAAATTCAAAGTAAACGTCATTACATAAAAGGGTACGGTCTGTTGTTGTTTTTTTTTAGTTTTATTCATTTCAAATGGGCCTGATCCGGCCCGCGGGCCGTAGTTTGCCCACGGCTGGACTAGATCGAGAGCCTGCCCGCCCACTGCCTCCAGGAGAGTTGCAACTGCAGGGAGGCAACAGGCTTCCAGAGGCCCAGGCCAGGGGCCCCCACTACGCCCCAGGGGCCAAACTCAGCCTGCTGCCCCCTTTATTATTATTATTATTATTATTATTATTATTATTGTAAGAACACTTCACATGAGATCTACCCTGTGAACAAAGTTTTAAGTGTACAATGCGTTAATGTTGACTGTAGGCACAGGGTTGCACAGCAGACCTCTAGAGCTCAGGCATCTTGCTCAACTCACACTCCCTGCCTGCTGATTAATAGCTCCCTGTTCCCTCTCCCCAGCCCCGGGGGGAGCCACCTTTCCACTCTGTCTCTATGGATTTGACTATTTTCGATTCCTCGTGTAAGTAGACTCATGCATTCTCTGTCCTCTGTGCCTGGCTTATTTCAATTAGCACAATGTCCTCAAGGTTCCTTTCTCTTTTAAGGCTGAATAATATTCCATTGCATCTTCTTTATCCTTTCGCCCGTCAGTGGACGCTTTGGTTGTTTCCACGTCTTGGCCATTGTGAATAATGCTGCAATGAACATGGGGGTGCAGATATCTTTTCAAATTAGTGTTTTCTTTCTTTCTTTTCTTTCTTCCAGATATTTATGCAGAAGTGGGATTGCTGGAACATATGGTAGTTCTATTACTAACTTTTTGAGGAACCGCCATACTGTTTTCCAAGTTGATTGCTTCTCTTGCTGAGCTATCTTTGTAAATAAAGTTTTATTGGAATGCAGCCATGCCCAATTCTTGACGCATTGCCTAGAGCTGCTTTTGACCTACAATTGCAGAATTGAGTCATTGCTACAGAGACTCTCTAGCCAGCAAAGCTTGAAATATTTACTGACACTTTACAGAAAGTTTGCCAGTCCCTGTCCAGGCCCTCGGGGACTTAAGAGAATTGAGGCCAGGACACCATGCTCAGGCCAGGAACATGTTGGAAACAGAAGGGTAAAGATGGCATTCAACAGGGGGAGAATGGGAGGAAGGGGACAGCCATTCTGATCCTTGAGTGACAGAGACCTCAAGAAGGAAAAGGGATGACCCTGACTGGGGCGTCCTGGCCCAAGCAGCCCCAAACTTCCAGATCTCCAGGGCCCTGTGTCACCTGTCCTGGTCAGGGCCCGCCCGCGGACCAGTGTCAACGCTGAGAGGTGGGTCAGCCTGAAATCAGAGGCTAAACTTTCCCAGCAGCCTGGCAGGATGGAGGCTTTCACAGAAATTAAATGAATTTATACAAAACTCGAATTCCAACACACCCGAGTCTGGAGCGGCGTCTCACACACCTGCCCAAGTCCACCTCATTTTAATGAGCAAGCACGTGACAGAGTCGTGCTGACTCATATTTCAGGAACATCTGCACTGGGTAAAGGCAGACACACCAACAAGACTGCCGGTCCCTCGGCCCCTGTTCCCTCCAAAGTGACTGCCAGCCTCCCCTTGTCCTCAGGGGTACGAGGCAGGAGGGTTATCACCCCATTTCACAGGTGAACAAAGTGAGGTACAGAGACTGTTTACTGAATAAAACCAGTGCCCAGAGCCACGACGGGTAGAACCTTCTGGAAAAAGGCCTCGCTGGGCAGGCGTTGAGGTGGCTTCTGAGCTGAGTGCCGTGGTCTGGCACGCTGTTTGCTCACTGCTTGACTTTGGGCAGCTGGTGCCCCTCTGCTGGTGTCCCTGGTGCAGCACGAGGGCTGGGGACAGTCATGAGGTGTGAGGCCCCGGACTACATGCTGGGCTCCCCACTCTTGGGGTTTCAAAGGACCAGAACGGGCAGGAGGCCAGAGCTGCTCCAAGGAGGACTCCCCATTCTGTGTCCTCATAGGAACCAAGCCCAGGCCCAAAAGCTGGAGCCCCAGCCACCTGATGCGCACGGGCCTTCCACTCCATCCCTTCCCCGCCAGCTCCCAGCCACACACTCAGGCCTCAAGCCTGGACGTCTCCCCACACTGCCTGCTGCCTTCGCTGAGCCAGGGAACCAGAGGGGGAGACCCCACTGTGCTTTAGCAAGTGGCTGTCATCAGGCCCAGGCCCTGCAGCAGCGGGGAGACACAGACACCAGACGGAAAGGACTCAGAGGTCCACCTCCTGCCGCCTGAGGCCTGTGCTCTCTTTTCAGGAAGCCCCCCACCAAGTGGCCGCTGCTGCCTGCCTCCTGCCTGCCAGGCAGTGAGCACACTGTAATCCCCCCCCGCCCACGGACGGAGCTGTTTTCATCCCCCACTTCATCAGCGGAGGAACTGAAACAGAGAGGCTCAGTAACTTGCCCAGCGTCACACAGCTATGAGAGGCCGAAGCAAGACTCCGTGTGACACTGGAGCCCAAGCTGCTGCTTTGTTTAAAACATGCGTTGTTTCAAAGATACGACACTGTTTCTAATCGGAGATTTTGAAAAGTCCTAAGTTCACGTGGGTCCAAATAAAGAAAAAAGGCAATGAACAAATTGGCATCCTCACCCCTCCCCGTGTCCCCCAAGCACGAAGTTTCACTCCGACTTCCTCGGGTAATATTTAGACGTTCAGCGGGTAGGCACAGTTTCTATATGCAAATATTAGCTAATACGAATCTATATTCTTACCCTGCCCCTTTTAGGCAGACCTATGCTGTTTGAACCTTGCTTTTCTCACCTAATAAAGCTCACTGTTCTTCACAACTGTGTACACAGCGGTCCACCCTATCGGTTGTGCCAGTTTCTCTAAACCAGACCCCTACTGATGGGGGTTTTCAATCTCCCACCTTTACACACAGTGCTGGGGAGGAGAACCTTGTCCTTAAACGATGTCCCACAAGCCCCAGTTCATCTGTAGGGTTACTGCTGGGCAGCAGCGCAGCTGGGACAGAGGGTTCCTGCGTTTGTAATGCGGACAGACAGTGCCAAAGGAGACCGAGTTCCAGACGCGGCACAGCCCCAGTTCCAAAGCCCTGGGCGACGGGTGGGAACAGCCGGCGAAGTACCGCCTCCTGGGGGCGTGGTCCGGGCGGGGCCCAGGCCACGGGGCGGGGCCTGCAGGGCAGAAAGAACACTCACCCGCCTGTCACCCCCAGTCCAGCCACCACCTCACCATCTCACCCTCCCACCCCACCTGCTTCCTCTAAATCTCCCAGGGATGGCTTCCCCGTCCTGGCGGCACAGCGCCTCCCGCGCACACACAGACGCACTGGTGAGGGGGACAGTTCCCAGATGCGTTAAAGCCGCCTGGAGAGGGGGACCTCCACCACCCCTGTCGGTCCCCCAGGGATGGCCCTAGGCACCAGGGCGCCGTATCATTTCCTGGACTTTCCCCGACTAGCTGGGCCATTAGACTGGAACACGGAGACGCCTGGCACGTCCTCCGGGCATTGTCTAATCAGGAGGGTATTTGTGGCAGCCAGTGCCCGTGCCAGGGCCCGGTGCATGGGGTTTCACTGCGTTATCCCAACAGCCTCCCAGCCACACATGAGGTCAGCTCTATTATTGCCTCCGTCCTCCACGCTGAGGAGGACACAGGTGAGGTAACTGCCAAGCCCACAGAATCACCAGGGCCACAAATCATGAGCGGGACATCGGAAGGCAGTGGGTAATGCGGCTAAAAATACTTCTCTGGGAGGGATTCTCAGGGCAGGTCAAATCCCCCATTCAGACCCCCCACCTACTGCTGCAATAATGCTGGGGACGGGGAAGGCCTGGTGAATAGGATTCTGTCCCAGCTCTGCTTCTATGATATCCGTGGATTTATTATTTAATAAAGGTAACACATCTTATGGCAGAAAATTTGGAACATATTGGAAAATGAAATTAATCCATAAACCCACCACCCAGGGGAAACCTCTATTTATTAACACCACGGTACAGTCGCTGCCGGTCCCTGTGTTCAGCCTGTGTGTACATGTTAATGTGCTAATTGAAATATAACACGTGTGCGGAAAAGTACACGGGTCGTAAATGCCTGGCTTGATGAATTTTCAGCATGAAACTTCTCACAGAATGAGCACCCAGCAAGGGCCGTGAATGTGCATTTTAAACAGAGTGAGGATCCTATGTTGTGGGTTTATTGGTTTCCTACAAAAGACATGCTGAAGTCCTAATGCCAGGTATCTGTGAACGGGGCCTTATTCAGAAATAGGGTCATTACCGCCCTGCCGGTTTGGCTCAGTGGATAGAGCATCAGCCTGCGGACTGAAGGGTCCCAGATTTGATTCCAGTCAAGGGCACATGCCCGGGTTGTGGGCTCAATCCCCAGTAGGGGGTGTGCAGGAGGCAGCCCATCAATGATTCTCTCTCATCATTGATGTTTCTATCTCTCCCTTCCTCTCTGAAATCAATTTTTAAAAAAATTTTTAAGTTAAAGAAAGAAATAGGGTCATTACTGATGTAATCAAGTCAAGATGAGGTCACACCATATTAGGGTGAGCTCTGACCCAACGACTGGGGTCCTTATAAGAAGAGACACAGAAACACACAGGGAGGATGGCTGTGTGTGATGGAGGCAGAGTGAGATGATGCAGCTACAAAGCCAGGGACACCAAGGACTGCGGGCATCTTCCCGAAGCTACGAGACACAAGGATTCTTCCCTAGAACCTTCCAGAGGGAGCAGGACCTCGCTGACACCTTGACTTTAGCCTCCCAGCCTCCAGAGCTCGGATTGAACCAATCTCCATCATTCTGAGCCACCTGCTTGTGGCATTGGTCCCGGCCCGAGGAAATGAATGCCTGTGGTGTCTGCCGTTTAATTGTCTTTCTGATTATGAAAGTCATGTGAGTTCGCCCCTCACCTGGACATGTGCTCCAACCCCTGCACTGATCTGAGGAAGTCGCCTCCTGTAGCCGGGTGACCACTGCAGACGCACCGGATGGTGTCGCCACCAAAAGCACTTCAGTGGCTCCTGCACCCCCCCAACCTCATCTCATACCCTGCTCCCTGTCCAGCCCCACCAGCCACCTTTCGGCCCCTTCTCGTCTCTGTCTCAGCTGCCACAGGAGCCCCCACTCTCCCCTGGATATGTGCCCAGCTCATCTTCATCCTTCACATCTAAGTCTTCCCTCCCCTCCCCCACCGGGTACCCTTGTAACCCCAGTAACCTCTCCTACGGTGTTTGGGGGAGGGGCTTCCAGGGAAATCTCCCCAGCACACCATCACCAGGGTCTGGTTCCCTTCCCCAGCTCCTGGAATAGACACCTCCTCCTCCATCCACCGCTGGCCATCGGCCCTCGGGGCTCCCTCCAAACCCCGCACATCTCGTTCCTCCTCACCACCGTGGCCACCTCTTGGCACTGCAGTAGGTCCCACCTCTCTATTCTCCACACTGGGCTGAAGGCTCTATAAAACACACCCACTTTCTTACTGAAAACCCTTCACCTCTCCTCTCCCCATTGCCATCAGGGTACATTTCTAAGTCCAACTTCCTGGGTCTCCTTGACAAGGCCATTGGGATCCAGCCTCCAGTGCACACTTACTGCGTGGGCCCCGCCTCCCCCCAGCCTCAGTCCCCGGTGCCAATTCACCTCAGTCCCCCTGCGCCCAATTGCTGGAAACCGTCTGGCCTCTGTGCCTTCTCCCTTTGCACCTTCTGTTCCCTTCACCTGGTAAAAAAACTCACTTCATCCTTCACAACCCCCCTCCGGGAAGTCCTCCCAATGCCCTCGCCTGTGTTTTCCCTGAGGCAAGAATGGTTTATCTCTGGAACCCCAAAAGTGGGAACACAGTGAGCATTTATCAGACAGATGATAGCCCAAGACAAGACCTGTGGTGACAAAGCCTCAGGTTTTTATTACGTTATCCAAATGATATTGACTCTGCCCGGATCCCATCAGCATCCAACTTCACCCAAGCGGCCGACCTGATTTCCCCCTTGCGCCCACGGATGGGGGCCTTCACCAGTCACAGACAGCACCCTGTCCGCAGCCCCCAGGCCCGCCTTCAGAGTACCTCTGTGGCTCAGCTCCCTCCTCTGAGCCCACCTCCCATCTGAAAGGAGGTACAGTGATACCACCCATCCAACACCCAGGCCCACAGTGCCCAGAGCCTGGAGAGGTCACCTGCCCCGAGCCTTCCTTTCCCGAGGCCACAGCCCTGGCCCAGGATGGATTTATTCCTGGCTGGGGGACAGGGCACTCACTCCCTTACAGGAAGCCCACCCCACCCAACCCCCGCCCACAAGGAATGGTTGGGCCCTCCAGCTAAAATGAAGCCCATCGCATTGGGCCCCATCGAACTGGGCTCCAGCTAAAACAAAACATTCTCACGTCCTTGGTCACGCAGGCGCCACGAGCACCCATGGATGGCAGCAACTGTTCCTTCTCACTTGACCTTCACCGCTCAGTCCCACGTCTCTGCACACTTTTCCCCACCACGAAGCCAGATACTGGGGAGCCCACACTTCATCTGAACAAGCAGTTCTGCTGGGCCCAGCCGCCCCTGACAGGCAGGCATGTGGACCCAGGGTTGGACGATCATCCATTTTCAGGAGAAGGCAGGCGGCCATGCTTTACAATTGGACTACATTTTTTCTAATCTCTAAGTGGCCAGATAGGAGCCGGGGTGCGGGCCGCCAAGCTTAGGGCGCCAGCAGGGTCCACCGTGAGGTGAGTGCGGCTTAGCTTCCCCAGTGCTGCAGGGGGACTTGCTTCCAGTCACACACCTGAAAGGCCACCGTGAGCTCTGGACCGGCTGGGAATGAGCGATGGAGATGCGCGATGGGCAGCGTGAACGTTTGGAGTTTTGTCTGCAAACCCACAGGCCTGGGTGGGGAGACAAAGCTGGGACTGTGCCCAGTGTTCACAGCCCTAGAAAGGCAGCTGGGGTGGGGTTCTCGGTGGGGCTGGCAGGAGGCCCGCAGCCTGGAGAGCCTGTGGTCTGGGTCGCTCTTCTCACCATCTGTCTGGGGAGGTAACGTTCTCAAGGGCAGATTGTCAGGGGCAGATTCCCAAGCTGAGCGGTGAGGGCCACCTCCCTCCTAACAAGACCAGGCAGCCCAGGAAGGGGAGGGGCTCCAGGGCGCGTCTGTGCCCGTCCTGGGCTGGGCCTCAGCAGGGAGTGAAGCCAACCTCAGCCCATGTCTGTGTCTGCTCATCACCTGCCCTGCCTCCTCCAGAGAAGACGCTGCCCTGCATGGCCTGGCCATCATCAGCACTCAATAAGGACTTGCTGAAGGAATGACTGGCTGGCTGGCTGGCTGGCTGGCTGGCTGCATAGATGGCTGGAAGGATGCATGGATGAATGGATGGATGAATGGACAAACAAATGGATGGATGGTGGATGGGTGGATAGACAAACACACAGACAAGTGGGCATGCATGGAGGATACATGGACCGATACATGGATGGGTAGACAGATGGGTGAATAGATGAACAGATTGATGGATAGAGTTGTAAATCTTCAAGGATAGAGACAGACACTTTGCAAACCCAAGGCACACACTGGGTAGGATAGAAGCATCTTACGGTAAAGCTCAGCCTCCAGCACAGAGAGCACAGTGCGGGTGGTTTGGGCAACCCCACACCTGGGGCACGTGGAGAAGGGGTGTGTGTAACTGCACGCACATACCTCCAGGCCTTGGCCGGGGTGCCATCCTGCCTGGAACACCATCTCCACTTCTTTGCCTGCCCACTCCCATTCGATCTTTTATGACTCACCTCGGGCTTCTGTGACTCCCAGAAGCCCCCTCAGAGGCCCTCCCCCAGCCTGGCTGGGCTGCGCCCCGCCTGCAACACCCTCCATGGCTGCACAGACCACCCAGCATCGTGACAGCCTGTTCACTCCAGACTCCCCAGTGGGCAGCGGGCCCCTGGAGGGCAGAGACCAGCCCTGGGTCCCCCGTGTCCCAGCGCTGAGCCTGGCATTCTGTGGCGCGCAGGAAATGCCCTGAGCCAAGCACAGGAGGAGCGCGTTCTGTTCCCCACCCCACAGTGTAGAGATTATGTGGTTTGATCAGAAATACACGCACCCCATCCACTTTCACAAACAAAACCAGAGCATGAAAGAGAAGCAGGCTGAGAAAGGAAGGGGCGGAGCTCCAAGCCTGGGTTTGCTGGGACAGAAAAGCCCCATGTTTATGTCCTGTCTCATGGCTCACAGAGAGCTGTCACATGAGTCCGCTCAGCAAATCCCATCATAATAGCCTCCTTTGCTAAGTGGGAGCAGAGCCCGCGCCAACGGGCCACAGTGGGTGTTGGGAGCAGAGCCAGGGCTGGGCTCAGGTGCAGGGACCTCACCTGCCTGTCTGCTTGTCCTCCCTCCAACCACCGGGTGTTCTCAGGGCAGGAATCTGCTGACAGGTAGGTCCTGCCCGAGAGGGGAAAGACTGATTTTCCCACACAGAGGAGACCAGGAAGCTCAGAGAACCCGGGCCACCGCCCTGGCCTCACACAGCAGGGAAGGCAAGGTGTGAGGTACGGGGTGGCCATTTGGAGAGAAGGGCAGAGATTTCATCCCTAGGGCCCCTCCATGACACCTGGACCACCGAGGACCCACAGACAGGCCACCTGTGCCAACTCGAGATCTCTCAGGTCCCAGGGTGCCCCATCCTGGGCAGGAAAGACAAAGCCTCCTCCAGCAGAGCCGGGGAGAGAGAGACCTTCCTAACTGGCTCAGCTGGGAGATACCCAGGCTTTGGTCAAAGGAACAGTTTCAAACCCCAGCTCTGCCGCTTGCGAGCTGGGTGAGCCTCTGAATGCCTCTCTCTGAAGCCACGGAATAGCCCTGCCTGCAGGGTGGTCAAGCCAATCTCATGAAATCACATATTCAAGCGCCAGCCGCAGCGCCCAACAAATGGTAGGTTTATCGTCCTCGCCGCCAGTAGCACCGTCATGACACCAAAGCACAGCCAGGAGGTGAGGCCCAGAGCTGCTACGGGGAAGGATGAAGAGCAAAGGATGGCTTTTCCGGGCAGTACGCACGGCTTAGGCTGAGAGGGCAGGATTGGAGGTTCCAGGTGCACACAGGGTTTTTCTTGTGCTAAGAACTTTTAAAATCTACTCTCTTAACAACTTTCAAATATGCAATACAGCGTTATTAACTAGTCGCCATGCTGCACGTGACAGCCCCGGGACTCATTATAGAACTGAAGTTTCTACCTTTTATCCCTTCAAAATTAAAAGTTTTTTTAAAAACGACAGCCCTGAGCTGGTTTGGCTCAGTGGATAAAGCCTCAGCCTGCGGACTGAAAGGTCCCAGGTTCAAGGACGCAGCCCAGGTTGCAGGCTCGATCCCTAGTAGGGGGCGTGCAGGAGGCAGCTGATCGATGATTCTCTCTCATCATTGATGTATCTCTCTCCCCCCTTCCCCCTTCTTTCCTCTCTGAAATCCATAAAAATATTTTTTTAAAAAAAAGACACGCATGCTATGATGTCTGCCATTGGCTTTCAAAGCCTCCAGCCGAACCGAGAAGGAAGCAGGAGAGGGAGCTCACAAGGAGATGACAAGGTTGCCAAACACTGCGGATGGCGACGCAGGGGGTGGGGAGGCCAGAATCACTGTCTGGGCCTCTTGATTTTTGTCCATGTTTGAAATTTCCCATAATGCCGATATGGCCCTGGCCAGTGTGATGAGTGGTTAGAGCGCCAGCTCCCCCCACCCCCACTCCACCCCTGCACTAAAGGGTCATGAGTAGGATTCCCTGTCAAGGGCACATACTTGGCTTGCAGGTTCGATCCCTGGCCCCCGTCAGGGTGCGTGTGGGAGGCAACTAATTGATGTGTGTGTCTCACATAGATGTTTCTTCCTCCCCACCCCCCTTCACTCTCTCTAAAAATCAGTGGGAAAAAATATCCTCGGGTGAGGATTAACAACAACAACAAAAATGCTGATGTGCAGGGTGGTTCACATCCTCCCAGACACCTGTGAGCAGGCGTGTGCCCAGAGCGCTGACTCACAGTTCACTACCAGCCCAGGAATTCTCCAGGCAGAAGGCCTGTATCCATGTGCATTAAAGAAGCAGGTAACGCTTACCCACTGCCCTGGAATCCAGCCATGCCAGCCCCACTGCAGGATGGAGCCGAAGGAGGTCCAGGTTCTCTGAACTCCCAGAGAGAACTTTCTGGAAATTGGGTGGGTGGTGGGTGAGGGAGATGGCTCCTAATGAGAGAGGGGTGGGGAGGGGAAGACCCCCAGAAGAGATGCGATGCACAGTAGTTTCCCCAGGTGGCCCCAAGGTCTGGGAGCTGGGGAGGAGCTGGCTCGAGGCAAGGGGGCGTTGGGTGGGCGGCGTGTCGCTGTTGGGTGGGGGTGGCTTTTCAGTGTGCCTGGGAGACAGCGAGAGCCAACCCGCCTCGCCTGGTCCCCTTCACGGCATAATCACTTCAAGAGACTTTCAAATGATGACTTGACCTGGGGCAAGTCACTTCTTGCTCTGAGCCTCAGCTTCCTCACCTGGAAAATGGGCCCAGTGACAACACAAATCCCACAGGTTGCTGGGAAGGTCACGTGAGACAGCCACAGCCATGCACAGAGCTGACCAGCGCCCGGCCCTGCACCGGGACTTCATGCATATGAAATCCTTCAATATGTGGCCCTGTCACCGCCCCCATTGGCCACAAGAGAAACTAAGGCACGGCGAGGTTGAGAAACATGTCCAAGGTGGAGGGGCTGTGACCCGAACCTGCAGGCAGAGCACCTAGGTGGAGCCCTCGGAGGAGGTGACGATGACGACTTCGTTGTAAAGCACACTCACAGCTGAAGCACTTATTGGGAGGGAAGTACAAGGTCGCTGTCTCTCTGTTCCCACTTAAAGACCGGCCAGTAGCTGGGCCCTCGCTGGAAAGACTGGGGACTGGATGGGCCTGGTAAGCCCAGGCCCCAACCCCAAGCCCCCAGCCTGGGGCAAAGGCCAGCGCTCCCCCCAGAAGGGCCAGTCCGTTCTGGTAGGCAGCTAACCACAGTGCCCGCCCTCTCAGTGTCACATGTCACAGGGGGGCCAGGGGATGGCAGCAGGGGCGGACTCCTGGCTGCCCCCCTCAGAAGCAGCGCCCACTGCGGGGTGGGGCCAAGAGAGGTCCAGGGTCATCTGAACTCCCATCTCATCCGTGTGTGGCAGAGCCGCAGTTTCCCCCTCTGCACAATGGGATGGCCAGGCCGACCACGGGTGGCTTTGGGATTTGTTCGGGGCCCACGGCTTTCCACAGCCGTCAGTGCGCTTCCTCCTCTCACAGAAGGAGAGAGGCCACACCCGCAAGAGGAAAGGGCCCTGTGCAGGCTGATGAGCAGCTAGAAGCAGCTGGAAGCGACACCTCCAGCCCCCACGCTGGCAGGGACAAGAACTCCGTCCCCGAGGCCAGGTGGGGACAAGAACACATGTGCTCAGGGTGGGACCCAGACGTGGTCTGACCTCTGCTCGGCTCCCCCCTGTGCCCTCTCCACAGGGGTGCTGGGCAGATGCTGGACTAAAGTCACGTCTCAGGCCTGCAGCTCCTTCCACACGGCAGAGGAGCTCTGGTTTCCACAGGCATGCCAGCGCAGATGCTGAGTCACTGAGAACCTTGGTCGGTGGTTTATGACTAAGGGAAACGGGTGCAT
Organism: Myotis nattereri; assembly: GCF_964212035.1. Classification (NCBI taxonomy): domain Eukaryota; kingdom Metazoa; phylum Chordata; class Mammalia; order Chiroptera; family Vespertilionidae; genus Myotis; species Myotis nattereri. The sequence goes on along the minus strand of NC_138079.1, from coordinate 91,217,781 downwards.
CGGGTGTGGAGCAAACACAGGGATAGTGATGCCCGGGGGACCATGCAGAGGCCACCCTGCCACCCACGCATCAGGAATGAAGGCTCCCACACAAGACGAGCCCCAGAGTCGGGTGGAAACCCTTTAATTACTGCTGATGACAACCTTTCGGCAGGCTTAATTTATGGAGGGTCTGGTCCAGACATGAAGAGGTTCCTTGTGGGATGAAAGGTCAGCTGGAAGGGCGTGATGGGGCAGGGACGGAGGCGGCCTGGGGATAGGGCACAAAGCCTCGGTGTGTCATCATGAGAAGCCCAGCAAGGCCAGTCTGGGACAGAGGCTGGCGTGAGCCATCCTTCCATCCCACCCCCACTGCCTGGGGTCAAGAATTGTAGGCACCTGGGGGTGGGGTGACCTCAACACCTTGGGCTCCTGGCACACCTTGTCCCCTCCGAGCCCCCACTCCAGCCGCAACGTCCCATCCTAATGTGTTGCCCCCAGCAGGAACCATAAACTCACAAGCCCTCAGGAGCCAGGCTGGGGACCAAGGAGTGATGGAGGCTGGTGAGAGACAATAGGGAGCGGTGGAGACTGCGGATTACAGGAGATCACAGGCCTCCAACATTGCCACTCAGCTCCAACCAGTGCTTGTCATGTGGGAATGTGGGTCCAGTGCTGCCAGAGCTTCTCCAAGCAAGCCAGAAAGATGTATTGTTTTTTAATCCTGATTCTTAAACATTGCAACCCCCCCTCCCCCCCAGTAGAAATCTAGATGCTATATAAGCCACACAACGCTCACGGTGGCCATGTCTGGTCACCCAGCCTCTGGCCACCTCCCCAGGTCCCTCCCTTTTTTCTCCTGCCCAGTAATTTCCAGCTCTCTCTGCTGCCCACAGAAATGTACTCTGATTCCCCAGGGAGAGGGAACTCAGTTCCCTGGAGCTCCCAGGGGACCTCTCCCAAAGCATGTAGCAATGGAGCTGAATTAGTTCTCTTCTCCCTTCTAAGCCAAGGCCTGCAGGCCCAGTGCCATATGGCCCTTGTCTCTGAATTTTACCTCCCTCCCCATTTCACTCTGCAATGGCCTCACTGACCTTCTTTCAGGTCCAGAATGTGCTAAGTCCCTCCCACCTCAGGACCTTTGCACATACCATTCTCTCTGCCCAAAATGCTTTCCCAGCAGTTCTTGCCAGGACTTGCATGTGGGGGTGTATTTGTGGGGAGCACACATCTCAGCAGACCCCAACCTTATTTCTCTGTGAAGTGACACCTTCATTGGCGTCAAGCCTCCCAATCAGGCCATCGCAGGCCACCTCATAACTCAGGCCCTTTGCCCAGGAGGTTCCCGAAGCTGGGGATACCTGCTTCTACTTTGTCCCACGACCAACTCCCTCTCAGACATTTCCTCTCCCACCTCCAGTAAAAGGAACCCCTTTGGGCCAGGCCAGTGTGGCTCAGTGGTTGAGTGCTGACCTATGAACCAAGAGGTCACCAGTTCAATTCCCAGTCAGGGCACATGCCCAGGGTTTGGGCTCGATCCCAGTAGGGGCGTGCAGGAGGCAGCGGATCGATGTTTCTATCTCATTGATGTTTCTATCTCTCTATCCCTCTCCCTTCCTCTCTCTAAAAATCAATAAAAACATATATTTTAAAAAATTAACCCCTTTGGACGCTGTGCCCATTCTCCCCCTTCAGGGAGTAGCTCAGAAGTCACCTCCTTAGAGAAGCCTTTCCTCCAAACTCTCCAGGGACGGGTCACCCCAGGAGCCCTCCCCGTTACTCTCCATTTCTCTGAGTTATTTCATTTCCTTCTGGAATTCAGGGCTCCCTGATGTTCATATGATAACATAATCCTTTCCCTCTATCTCCCCCCATGGATGTGGGCTCCACATAGCAGGGGCTTCATCTGTCCTCCGCTCCAGCCCCCAGGGGACCCACGAGTGCGCACCTGGCCATCAGTGAGTGCCAATACATGCACATTATGCCACTGCCCATCAAGCAGGCACGCTGTGCCCATCCGCTGTGGCTCAGTGGTTGAGCATCAACCTATGAACTGAGAGGTCAGGGCTTGATTCCCAGTCAGGGCACAGGCCTGGGTTTCAGGATCGATCCCCAGTAGGGGGCGTACAGGAGCAGCTGATCAGTGATTCTCATCATTGATATTTCTTTTTAAAAAAAAAAAAAATATTTTATTGATTTTTTACAGAGAGGAAGGGAGAGGGATAGAGAGTTAGAAACATCGGTGAGAGAGAAACATCGATCAGCTGCCTCTTGCATACCCCCGACTAGGGATGTGCCCGCAACCAAGGTACATGCCCTTGGCCGGAAACGAACCCGGGACCCTTCAGTCCGCAGGCCGACGCTCTATCCACTGAGCCAAACCGGTCAGGGCTCATCATTGATATTTCTATCTCTCTCTTCCTCTCTCTTTCTCTCTGACATCAATAAAAATATTTTTTAAAAAACACACAAAAATAAAACAGGCACGCTATTCAGAAAGCATTCAGATTTTGGAAATGTTCATATCTAAGAAAAAAAAATATATCTTAGAAGCAAGACAATACTGTGCCTGAAATATGTGCCCCCACGGCACCCCTGCACCCGCGAGGACACGCCTGTGTTTTTTCCACTGGTGCCCAGCGCCAGGCCTGGCCAGGAGGCATCTCCCTGGCTGCACGCCGTGACCCCAGTCCCCAGGCCATTCCCTCCACAGAGGAAAGTATCTGCCCCAGAGCCAGCTGCCTGGGCCCCCCGTCCAGCTGTGCGGGCTCCGGGCAAACACCGCCTCGGCTAACACTTGCAGCGGACTCAGGAGGCAGGCAGTGTTGTCCGCATTTTTAAGCCAGGAATATAGGCCAAAGGTCTCACGCCCAAAATCACGCAGCTTCCAAGGGCAGAGCTGGAACCCCATCTTTTCTGGCAGCTGGATCTAGCCCCCCATCTGCATGGGGCAGAGAAGGGGAGGAGAAAGAACCGGCTGGAAGCCAGGAGCACGCACTCTGCAGCCCCAGCCCAGGCCGGGAGCAGCTTCTGTGAGGCCCTGCGGGTGGCCCACAGGCTGGCGCAGCAGCGCTGTGATCCACACACACAGGCAGCGGGGCAGCAGGCTCTGGCCAGGGGACGGCCAGCCTCTAGAACAGTGGTTCTCAACCTTCTGGCCCTTTAAATACAGTTCCTCATGTTGTGACCCAACCATAAAATTATTTTCGTTGCTACTTCATAACTGTAATGTTGCTACTGTAATGAATCGTAATGTAAATATCTGATATGCAGGATGGCCTTAGGCGACCCCTGTGAAAGGGTCGTTCAACCGCCAAAGGGGTCGTGACCCACAGGTTGAGAACCACTGCTCTAGAGGACATGACCTTTGCCCCCAGACTGCCCTTCTGGCTGGTCTTTAAATGCAAGAAGCACTCAGAGCCTCAATCTTTCCTTCTTGGGAGCCCAGATGATGACATTGGTCAGAGATAAAGAAAGGAGCTGAGCCCTGGTCAGTGCTCTCAGTGGTTAGAGCATCGGTGTGTGCACCAAAAGGTTCAATTCTGGGTCAAGGGCACACACCTGGGTTGCAGGTTTGATCCTGCATGCAGGAAGGCAACCAATCGATGTGTCTCTCACATCGATGTCTCTCTCTCTTCCTCTCTCTCTCTCTCTCTCTCTCTCTCATCCTTCCCTCTCTTCCACTGTCTCTGAAAGAATATCTATGGGAAAATATCCTTGGGTGAGGATTAACAGAAAGAAAGAAAGAAAGAAAGAAAGAAAGAAAGAAAGAAAGAAAGGAAGGAAGGAAGGAAGGAAGGAAGGAAGGAAGGAAGGAAGGAAGAAAGGAGGGAGGGAGGGAGGGAGGGAGGGAGGGAGGGAGGGAGGGAGGAAGGAAGGAAGGAAGGAAGGAAGGAAGGAAGGAAGGAAGGAAGAAGGGAGGGAGGGAGGGAGGGAGGGAGGGAGGGAGGGAGGGAGGGAGGAAGGAAGGAAGGAAGGAAGGAAGGAAGGAAGACGGACATTTTCTGCAGAAACCAGCGATCTTGCAACTTGAGCTGGGAGCAGAGAGATGCACAGTGCCCATCTCTGAGCTAATCCAGCCTCACCCCATCTGTAAAGCAACAGCAGCTTCATGGGACTGGGCCGACATCACGGGTTCTCTTCTACCCCAGGGCCTTTGCACAGGCTTCTCCCTCTGCCTGAAACCCCTCCCTTCTTTGTCCCAAGACCAGCTCCTTTGCAGACATCTCTCCCCGGCAACTTTCCCTGACTCCTTCCTACCCCTCTCCCTGGTGGAATTAGCCCCGAGGTACCCAGGGCTGATTGTCTCACGGCACATCTAACAGTGGATCCCGGTCAGCAGTGCACATGTCCACAGCCCGTGGCCATGCTCCTGGCCCTTGGGAGGAGTCAAGGACGTGCTTGCTATCAAGCAGACACTCCGAGATGGAAGGACGTCACACTGTGCCGTGTCCCGGGGATGGCATGCTGGGTCTCCACGCATACTGACTGGAAAGCTGCCCTCAGCCCACACCAAGCCCATGGGACTGGCCCAGGGGAGCCCCTCCTTCCTCCGGCCTTGTCCCTACTGGGGACCTGCTCCCTAGAATAGGCACCTCTGACCCTCAGAGAGAAGCCCTGACAGGGTGGCCCCAACCCCTCGCCAGCTGACCCTCCTTTAAGACAGTGCTTGACCCCAAGGGTCTCTGTCTCATTTCTTGCTTTCCTTGACACTGGGTCCCGTCACCCAAACTTGGCACAGGCCAGAACAAGGAAGGGGCTGAGATTATGCAGAAAGGCCATCCTATCACCTCCCTGTGTCCCTGAGGACAGCACCTGGCCGTCTGCACACAGCCAACGCCTTGAAGAATGAAGGGAGACCCACAGGCTGAACAACAGCAACCCCAGAATATGCACTTATCTGGCACTTACTGTATGCCAGGCCCTGCCAGAGTGCCTTTCTATGTTATCTTGTTTCATCTGCACAAGGCCTCAGAGAGACTTGGTGAGGAGGTGGTGGAGCGCGGACCCCCGTCCCTGGCAATCCGAACTTTACTCTGCCTCAGACACACCAATGGGCCGGGGGCCGTTCATATAATGGGTGACAGCTTGCACCTCCTCGCCCCCGTGAGTCCTACCAAGAGAATGACACGGTGCACGTGGACCCAGCTGAGGCTGCACGAGCATTGGGGGGACCCAGAGGGGAGTCGACGCAGCCCTGAGGGGCTCCTCAGGTACCAGTGGAGGGGGTCTGCTTCATGGACACCCAGCCCAGGATGGGGAGCCCCAGGCCCCTGACCTCCATGAGAGCCAAGGGGATCAAGCCCCAGGGCCCTGGGAGCCCCTGGCCAGGCGGGGTGGGTGTGTCTGAGTGGCGGGCGTGGGGCCCAGCTCACGGTCACCCTGACCTCCGAGGCAGGCCAGCTGGGAGTCACTCTTTCCAGCCCCATCAGCAGAGCTTGACTGCAGCCGCAGTGGGAGGTGCAGGGTGGAGGCGACTGTGGGCCTTTGCTTGCAGCCATTTCCACGGAGGCCAGACTTCATCTCAGGCTCCCGGCCCCTGGACGATGCGCCTCATCCGCGTACATTCCCTCCGCTACCCCTTTCCTAAGACCCTTCCTAGCAGGGCCACTTGAAACAAATATTCACTGTTCATTTGAATTGGAAATATTCTACCAGAACCTGGTGAAATTACAGTCCGAGGGGCTACTTATATTTCCCTTCACCCCCTACAGCTTGGTGATAAATAAATAACTCTAAAAATAAAGCCCGCTCCCAGTGCCACAAAACCCCCACATGTTTCACCAGGGGGACACGTGCCCGCTCTGTCTAGCTTCCAAGAAGGGGGTCTCGGTCACTCCCTTCTCCACCCCAGACCTGGAAGGCCCCTTTCCAGGCTTTCAAAAGAGGGGGGAGGGTGGGTTTCCGCACATTCCTGGGACCCTAGCCCAGCAGGCACGCGTTACAGTGCTGAGCGACCCCATGTTCTCCTGGGAAGAGGCCTTGAAGCCACGTCCACCTGGCGTGGGCTGCTGAGTGGGAGGAAGCCAGGAGCCCGGGTTTGAGCCCCGGCCTCTGGCTGAGTCTCCACGTGGCCCGGGCTGATCATTTTGCTAGTCCGACCACCACCCGAAGGGGATTTTGCTTCCCTACAGCCCCCGGGATGGCTGCTGGCCCATCCTGGGCCCCCAGTAAGGCACACTGACGACCCCCTTCCTAGACAAAAGCGGTGGTTTACATGCCCTTACAGTTGATGGGTGTGAGCAGCACCATTTTAGCCCCAGAACAATCTCAGGCACTAGCTGACTAGGAGATGTCAGACGAGACACCACTGCACCCATTCAGCTGGCTACGCCCTGCCCAGGGCCCTGCCTCAGTCTCTCCATCTGTGAAATGGAAGACCCTCCTTTTAAACGGGGGCCAGGAGGGACTGAGATTCAAACATTGCCTCGATGTATAGTAGCCCAGGCCTAAATCACTCAGCCCTGGGCTGTCCCCAAGTCCAGGTTGGGGGTAGAGGGTAAGCGGGACTAGATTTAGCAGATAAAAATACAGGCCGCCCCGTTAAATTTTAATTTCAGACGAACAATCAGTATGTTTTTTAGTATAAGTACGTTCCATGTAATATTGGGGACACACTGGTATTGAAACTTTACTCACTGTTTATGTAAGTAACTGGGTGCCTTGTATTTCATCTGCAGCCCAGGACCTAGGGCTCTTCCCAGACGGTTGTGGGAAGCAATCCCCGCCTGCACCCCAGGACAGGGAACAAGAGGCAGTGCCCCCCTGCCGCTGGCTGACACTTGGTCCACGCGGGAAGGCAGCAAGGGCAGCCGCCGCAGCCGCCGGCACACAGAGGGAGCGGAGGAAGGCGTGGACAGCGATGGCTCCGCCAGGGCCCCTCTGCTGTTGCCTGGGGCGTGTTCACTCATTTCTGGGGCCCCCGTGGGTGGGCGCTGCACGGAGCATGCTGTAAATGTCTTCACAAGAAAGCCATGCAGGCGAGGAGCTGAGGTTCCAAGTCACTGGGTAACTGTCTGCGGCTGGATTCGAACCCAGGCAGTTCAGATCTCGGGGGGGAGGGGGGTGGGGGGAGATGCTTAGCTGCTGCACTGCTGCTTTGAGATGTTCGCAGGTCCCTCCTCTTATACATGTAGGTACCAGGGGCAGGGAGTGTGCTGCTGGTGAGTGACATGTGTTTGACCTAAACTTTGTGGCTCAGGACACACCCAGAGCAGGAGGGGGCCATGACATCAGTTGTGTTTGGGAGCAGGGACTCTGGGCCGTCCACCCGGGGTCCCCGAGAGGGACAGCCAGGTCTAAGATGAACACACCCTGTCCTGCTCCCCTTCCCACCGGAGTCTCTTCCTTTTAGGAATGGAAGAGTCAGGACAGCAAACCCCACAGTGGGTGGGGCACCCTCATTGGTGATCCAGTCTGATAAGAGGGGCTGAGGGGGGCGGGCCACCCAGGGCGGGGCTGGGTGAGAAACCCTCGTAAGTGATAAGCCAGGATGCTGAGAGGCCGGGCCCCGGAGGAGCAGTGAGCTGTTCTAAGACAATCTAACACACATGTGCCGCATCCGCACGCCAACAGGGACAGTGAAGCACGGAGCCACCACGCCCGCCTCCCCTGCTGGCCCTGCGTGCAGGCCCGCTCAGCCCCCGGCAGCCTAGGACCAGGCTGAGCCCCACCCGTCATGCACCCTGCATCTGGCCTCCTGAATCCTCGAACCCAGACCACCACGGGAGGAGGGGTTGTCGGCTCACCCGCTCCAGGACAGAGCTGGGGACACCCCTGCCCCAGGAGCCCTGGGTCAGCCAGGGAGACAGACAGGCCAGGGCCGGCAGCGTGACCGGTGCTGGGGCCTGGGCCTCACGGGGCACAGACGCCGGAGGGGAGCGCCCTGGCCCAACCTGGAGCGGGTGACAGAGGTGCTGCCCAGGTGGGTCTCGAGGATGAGCTGTTAGATGATGAAGGGGGACACCCCAGAACTGCCTTGTCAGTTACCTCTCAGCCAGCCAGCCCCCCGAATTCCTTGGCCGCGGCCAGTGCCGGGAGATGGAGCTCGTCCCGTTCGCTGAAGAGGAAGCCGAGTGCAGAGTGAACAGCGTCACCACAGGGCAGGGAGCACATCTGACACCCTCGCTCCCTCTGCTCAGGGAGCCTCTTGTGGCTGCTCTCAGCCAACCCGCACCGGGCACCGGGGCAAAGCCAGGCCTCCTGCTCAGGCTGGGAAAGGCCCTTCTGCTGGGAAGGGTGACCCGCTGCCCCTGGGGGACAGACACCCGCTTCTTCCACGTCTGTTTCTGGCTAAACAAAACGGGGTTTGCTTGCCTCTGGGTTCACCCGGAAACCTTTAGAGCAGCAGCTGTTAGTGCCTGGAGGTGGGGTAGGTGGGAGATGGAGGAAAGGATGCCGTGGGGAGCTGACAGCTCCCCCACCTCGGCTTTTCTTTGGGGCGTGAACCCCAAAGGCACTCTGAGGCCCTCTGGTGAGAGCCAGAGTCACGGTCAGGCTTGGAGGCTCTGAGGTAGACAAGGTGTTGGAGACCCATCCCTGAAAGAAGACGGGCGAGGGGTCAGGGCCAGAGGGAAGGACCTCCCCCGCCCAGGCAGCTGTCAGAGGCAAGCCCATCCTGCTCCCACTCGGACCGTAACCCAGATCAGCCGGGGCCCAGAGGTTTCCCCCCGCACCCTCGCCAGTGGGGCCAGCACGGTCTCAGCAGAGGCCCACTGTGGGGTCTTACACTCTCCTGCCTGGGCCTACACTGGACACAGAGACATGGATGCCCTCCTGGGACTTGCATCCAGAATGTATAAAGAGCTCTTACAATTCAGTGAGAAAGCAAATAGCCCAACGAAAGCTGAGCAAAACCACTGAATAGACATTTCTTCAAAAAAGACATTCAAAGACCCACAAGCACACAGCAAGACTCTCAGCACCATCCACCCTCCGGGAAATGCAAACCAAAGCCGCGAGGAGATGCCCCCGCCCCCACTAGGATGGCTAGAGTGAAAACTACAGACAAGACACACGTCGGGGAGGATGGGGGAGCCGGAGCCCTCGTGTAAAGTGAGAGAGCAGCCGCTCTGGGACACGGTTCGGCAGTTCTTCACAGCGTTAAACAGAGACTGGCCATGTGACCCAGGAATTCTACGCCCAGGTAGACACCCACGAGAAACAAAAACGTATGTTCACACGAAACTTGTGTGTGAATGTTCATTGCAGCGTTATTCATAAAAGCCAAAAAGTAGGAATAACCCCAATGTCCGTCAACAAATGAATAGATCAACAAAATGTGGTGTGTCCGTGCCATGGAATATTACTTGGCCATAAAAAAGAATGAAGTACCGATACATACTATGACATGGATGTATTGGTCACATTGTGTTAAATGAAAGAAGCCAGACACAAAAGGCCGCATATTCCACGATCCCGTTTGGAGGAGAGTCCAAACAGGGGAGTCTGTGAGAGAGAAAGTGGGTTACTGGCTGTCCAGCTACGGGAGGGCGAGCGGGAGGGAGGGGGGTGATTGCTAACCGGGGCCAGGCTTCTTCTTGAGATGCTGAAAATGCTCTAAAATTGATTGTAGTGATGACTGCAAGTATATGAATACACTAAAAGTCCCTGAATTATACTTTAGATCAGCGGTCACCAACATTTTGGACTTCACGGGCCACCAGTGGTCTGCGGCCGCCGCTTTAAATGACTGAAATACATGGTATGTGAATTACATCCGAATAGAACTGTTGTTGTTTTCTAAATCCTGGAATTTGGACGCTGAAGGACCTTCAAAGCCACTGGGTCCAAGTCAGCCCCTAATGATGAGCAAACTGAAGCCAGATGGGGAGAGACTGGCCCAGGGTCGTTCGGGGCTTCCCGTCCTCACCTGGCCTTGCTGCGGGCCCAAAGCAAGGGTGTGGGTGAGAGTGACATGCGCTTCGCCTGCACAGGAGGATGCTGGGAAGACAGGAATGGTGGGTGTCTCCTGGTTGAATATTGGGGAGCTCTTTGCAGACTCCCTGATCCCCACCTCGGTCCTCCCAGCAGCCCAGGGTGGAGGGGCAGGGAGAAACCTCGTGGACATCCCTGTGACTAAAGGCGGGCTGTGTCCCAGGCGTGTCTGACGGTCTCTCATTTTACAGGGGATGCAAGAGACTCGGCAGGGAGAAGGGGCTCCCCTGGCCAAGGGCAGGGAGCAGGCAGGACACAGCCCCAGGGGAGCTGTGTGTACGTGACCCCAGACCCCACCGATGGCAGGGGTTACTGCCAGTAACTCCCAGGCTGACTCAGCCTCCCCATCAGCAGGGCCACTCACCAGGGCTGCTGAGCTGGCAGGTTGGCAAACCAGTGGTGGGACCGTGAGTCACAGGGGCCCTGGATTGGGGCAGAGCCCGGCACCCTCTCCGCCCTGCTCTGGGCCCACTGTGGTCTCTCTCCACAGATGTTTTTCGAAACCTGGGAGCCCACCGCCTCTCCTGTCTGCTCCTGCTCAGAGGCCTGAGCCAGCCTTGTCCTGCACTCACTAGCCCTGAGGGTCCGGGGCGAGTCCCCAGGCTAACTTCCCGGCCCTGCCCACTGAGTCTCCTGGTCCCTCTGACAGTCACAGGGGAGGTGCTCTGAGCTTGGCCAGCTCCTTCCGGTGCCTCGTGGCCTGGAGTTTTTATGCCTCCTGCACAGGGAGGACCCCGTGAACCCAGCGCAGATCACATGGCCAGGCGCCTGCCCAGGGGTGAGAAGGAGGTGTGGGCTTGAGGCAAAGGTCCCGCAATCAGGCCTAGCTCTTCTGGGGGTGCAGGGAGGCCCTGGGGTGGAGGAGGGGGAACCTCGGGCCACAGGGTGGAGATGCTGCCGAACCATCCCAGAGGCAGGGGAGGGAGGGGAGGCCCCAGGACACACCCGAGTTGTCCTTGGCCCTGAGTGACTTTGGGGAACAGGGGTGCCTCTCAGACAGGCCTCCGCTGCCCCTCTAACGCAGCTGCTCACTAGCCCTGGGTCCGTCTCACCAAACCAGAGCCACAGGCCACGTTCGCACACAGCACTGAGGACACCCCCTCCCCCCTCCCCCCTCCCCCTGCCTCCGCTTTAGGGGCTGAGTCCTGAGCCTCCTCCTTGGATGCCTCTTTGCTTTGCCACACACTGTTTCCAAAGCCCTTTCCTCTTCTCCATCCAGAAAATTCTATTGAACTTTCAGCACTCATCCCCAACCCCGTAGCAGCCGTCCTGGGCAGCCTCGGGGAACTCGCTTTCGTCATCTTTGTGCCTTTGGCCTAGTGCCCTGAGAGGAGGGGTTGCTCTGCGTGGCTCGAGCACGTGGTGAACTTTGAACTAGACCCTCGCTAAGTGGGTTCAGGGAGGAGTTTAAAGATCACATGACAGAGAGTGGACAACACCTGTCACCACGTGAATCGACAGATCGATGGACTGGAACAGAGTCCAGAAAGACACGTGTTTGAGAGAACTGAGCCCTCGAAACAGTCAGCAAAGGATGCCTGGTTCCCTACAGGGACCATTTAGGAAAATGAACACTGTGAGATTCCTTCTTCACCTAATAACAATTGACAAGGGTCAGTTAGATACTTAAACATAAAGAGACACGCCCAGCTGGCGTGGCTCAGTGGTTGAGCATCAACCTATGAATCAGGAGGTCACAGTTCCATTCCTGATCAGGACACATGCCCGGGTTTTGGGCTCAATCCCCAGTAGGGGTGGGGGGTGGGGGTGTGTGCAGGAGACAGCCAATCAGTGATTCTCTGTCATCATTGATGTTTCTCTCTCTCTCTCCTTCTCCCTCTCCCTTCCTCTCTGATATCAATAACAATATATATATATATATTTTTTTAAAAAAACAAAAAACACAGAGACATATCAGAACAGCTAAAAGAAAATGTACTCCAGAGACAAGAAGCTGGTCAAGGAAATGGATAAAATGGACCACATACAGAAATGAAAGGCAAGGACCACACGCTGCAATAAACGTTCACAGCATTTGGTAAACCATTACTTCATATGGTTTTAAGTGCTGAAAAAGAAGGCACAGAACAGTGTATACAGTACCTTCCTTTCTGTGTTAGACAAGAAGAGATGAGAATACCTATGTCTACCTATTACGTTTATTTTTGTAAAAAGAAACAAAAGAAAATGAACAGGAACTAAAGAAAACAGTCAGTCAAAGGGGGCTGATTGGGACCGGGGTACAGGGGAGAGGGATGGGAGCGAGCTTTTTAAATTTTCTTTTATTCATGCATGTTTTATCATCAATAAATAAAATGGAAAAAGTAAAAGAAGGCAAATTCCGAAAGCGAATACAAAAGAGAAAACTAATTGTATATCAAGTTGATAATACAACCCCATTAAGCAAAGTATTCCTCATAACTCATAACTCATCTGCATCTCCTCAGAGAGATACATCCAAAGACCAAGGAACGGCCAAGAAATCATAAAGGGCACCCAGCAGGGATTTTCTTTTTAAATTGAGGTTAAATTTACAAAACATAAAATTAACCGTTTCAAGTGTACAATTCAGTGGCACTAAGTACATTCACAATGTTGTGCAACCATCACTCCAAAATAAAACCCCACAACCATTAAGTAATCACTCCCCACTCCCCTCCCCGCTGCCAGCAGCCAACAATCTGCTTCCTGGCTCCTGTATGTTCTCAGGAGCCATTGCTGATATAACTTTGGAGCTGTCTTATGCATGTTGTAGGAGAAAACAAAGAGTAAATACTAATGCTGTTACAAAATGAGATCTTCGGTGTAAAAGAAAAGAAATACAAATATATAAATATATATATATATATATATATATATATATATATATATATATATGCCTAATATGCAAATTGTCCCCGCAGGAGTTCCACTGGGAGACCAATTGTTCACTATGACGTGTGCTAACCACCAGGGGGCAGCCAGGCCCAGGGACTCTACCAATGTATAAATTTCATGCATCAGGCCTCTAGTAGAATATAAAAGTAGTGAAGAACAGATATTTGTACATCCGTGTCCAGAGCAGCATTGTTCACAATAGTCAACAGGTGGAAACAACCCAAATCTCTATCAGTGAATGAATGGATAAACAAAATGTGGTATAAACCTACAATGGAACATTATTCTGCTTCCAAAAGGAAGAAAATTATGACACATTCTCCAACATGGATGAATCTCAAACACATGCTAATTGTAAGAAACCAGCCATAGAAGGACAGAGATTATATGGTTTCTCTTACATGAGGTAGTTGGAATAGTCGAGTTCATAGAAAGTAGACTGGGGCTACCAGGGGAGAGTCAGAAAGGTAACGGAGAGTTGTTGTTTAACGGGTATAGTGTTTCACTTTGAGATGATACAAAATAAGTCTCTGGAGATAGATGGTGGCAATGTTTGCGAACAACGTAAATGTATTTAATGCCACAGAATTACATGCTTAAAAATACTTAGAAGGTCAATTTTATGTTACATATATTTTACCACAATAAAAAAGTAGTTTTAAAAAAAACCCTTGTTTTATGAAACTTGCATTGGAAATATCGATGGGTATACATGAATAAATTTATCAATATGCATACATGACTTTTACAAATACATGTCCTATCTCTGTCCACTGCAATGGCCAAGGAGCAGGAACACTGGCCGTGAGCACACCTACGACTCCGGTCTTGGTTTCTAAACACCATTTTCCCTTAACTGGTCCTGAAGGACTGGCTGCTTCCAGGTGAGATTAGGATATCTTGTATCAAAGAGTGAGAAAGCAAAGAGGGGGGTTGGAAAATGGGGGACATCTGTAATACTGTCAATAAAAAAAATTTTAAGTGAGAAAGCTATCCAAGACTCAAAGGGACTCCCCTTGGCCAGACTGGGACTTTTGAAAGAATAGTGACTATAATGAACTGCAATACAGCTAATAAATAAAAACCCTGATCCTCATTATTCTCAGATTCGGCATCTGCAACTTTGCCTGCTCGCTACAACTTATCTGCAACCTCAGAATCCATGCTCTCGGTCATTCTCGGAAGGCACAGAGCACAGAGCCGGAAAACGTCTGCGTCGCCCGACCCATGTTTCCAGTGGAGGCTGAACAAGGCAACGCCCGCATCTTGTTTTAGCTCTAATACGGAAAGCCGAAAGCAAACGTCCTTTTTGTGGTCTATTTACTGCCACGATTTTTTTTTGCATTTTTGTGGGTTTTGCTGGTGATCTGGCTGCTTGATATGGCTCTCGCGCACAGTGCTGCGATGCTGTGGGTGCTCCTAGGGCAAGAAGGCGGTGATGTGCCTTGTAGAGAACGTGTTAGAAAAGCTTCATTCAGACGCGTTATCGTGCTGATGAGGTCAATGCTAATGAATCAGCAGCACCTTTTAAATGCCTTTCAACAGAAACACACATAAAACAGGGTTATGTATTGATCAGTTGATAAAAATGTGACCACAGGCTCACAGGAACCTAACCCTGTTATTTCCTCTAGGAGTAAAGGTTCATCGATTACAGTGACTCTACAGAGCATAACCAAAGAGAACTGACTGTACTTAAAAAATAAGAGTGGTGGGAGAGGTCTTTTCTGAAGAAAAACACCAGCTGAAAATGTAGCAGGCACCATAGCAAAACCACAGCTTTGTAAACGCCAGCGCGATACTGACCCAGGCGGGTGACGGCGGGCCGTGGAAGCGCTGGGGGCAAAGCCATTTGAGGCAGGATGTTCACCGGGTGCCAAGACATCGCCCCACAGGTAACCTATTACACAGGGACAGACAATAGGGTTTAGAATTGGGAAACCCGGCAGGCAACACCTAAATGAAACCATAAACTCAGCATCACCGAATGTCATGACCTTCCAGTGGGAGTGCCCTAACGGTGCCAGGGGTACCATTTCTGCCAAAAAACGTTGTGTCGGGGTCTAGTTAAGCCTCTCAGTCTAACTTGCAGGTTACAGGACATACAGGGGACAGACGAACAATAAATGACCTCGTGAGGAAATTAGACAAGTACAGACTTTGAGATGATCCACAAGAAAAAAGACCTAGATGCTTCGGAAGGCCAATGCCAAGGGGGGAAAAGAAGGCAGAATGAAAATAGTCTAAAAGGGTGACAAGACATAACCAAATGCAAGGTATGACTGTGTGCGATAGGATCCTGCTTTTAAAAGGCAGCTATAGCCCTAGCCGGTTTGGCTCAGTGGTTAGAGTGTCAGCCTATGGACTGAAGGGTCCCGGGTTCGATTCTGATCATGGGCACATGCCTGGGTTGTGGGCTCAATTCCTGGGGGGGGGGGGGGGGGATGCAGGAGGAAGCCAATCAATGATTCTCTCTCATCATTGATGTTTCTATCTCTCTCTCCCTCTCCCTGTCTCTCTGAGATCAATAAAAATGTATATTTAAGAAAAGAAGAAATCAAGTTTTTAAAAAAGGCAGCTATAAAATATATTTTTTATAGAGTGGGACAACTGGCAACATCTGGATGTGGACTGGCTACTAGATGATACTGAAGTGGTGTTCATCTTCTTGGGGATAATAGTGTATTCATCTTCCATGGAATGATACATTTTCGTCCAGACGGGTCTGGGTTCAACTCCTAGTCAAAACACGCCAGCCATTGTTACTACCACTCAATGCCAGGCCCCATGTGAGGAGTGTTGTGCGAATGGTATCCAATTGCCCAAGTTCGCATCCTTCTTGCTGGCTGTGTGACCACAGGGAATTTACTTAACCTCTCTGTGCCTTCTCTGTAACATGTTGATTATAATAGCACCCAACTCACAGGACCATTTGAGGACTGAATGAGATAAGGCCTGTGAAGGGCTTGGCTCAGATTGGCACAAAGCAAGTCCTCAATAACATTCTAGATTTTTAGATGCAGAAAGAGCAGCTCACCTTTTCAGAGGCTGCTTCTGACCAACGAGTTAGTGCCGCAGGGCCACTAAGGCTTCTTCCTGAGAGGGATGGGTGCTATATACTTTTATGTATATCCCACACTTGTAAATCTCCTATATTAACGCACATATATGTACACACATATCATCAATCCTATTATTTAATAGCAAATTCTGCATTTTCAAAATTGCCTACTAATTAGAATTTGTTTACAACCCTCCAATGAATGCCCGTGGTGCTTTTGTGGTCGTCCATAGACATGTGCAAAGTGGCAAAAATTTTGAGTTACCCACGTGCACATTCTTGGCTGAGGCTAAGCAAAGCCATGCTCGGCCTTGTTCCAGCTCTCACACTGCAAACAAGAACGCTTTCGTGGTCTGTTGAGCGCCATGTTTTTCGCATTTTCTGTGTTTTTTGTTAGCGATTGCAATATTTAAAACGGCCCCAAACGTAGTGCTGAAGTGCTGTTGGCTGTGAGCTCAATGTTAATGAATCAACAATGTACATTAAATAAAGTGAACAAGGTGTCTTGAAACAGAAATACACATAAAATGAGGTTGTATATTGATCAGTTGACAGAAAATCTGACCAGAGGCTCTCAGGAACTGAACCCTGTATTTCCCCTAAGAGCAAGGGTTCAGGAGTTGTTAATTCAGCATTTGCAGTAACTTTATAAAATACTAGAGGCCCGATGCACAAAATTCGTGCAAGAGTAGGCCTTCCTCCCCCCCCCCCCCCGCCCCCCCCGGCTGCCAGCACCAGCTTCCCTCTGGCACCCGGGACCTGGGCTTCCCTCACAGCCCCGGCTTCATCCAGAAAGTCGTCCAGAAGGACATCCGAAGGACATCCAGAAGGACGTCTGGTCGAATTAGCATATTATACTTTTATTATTATAGATAACTAGCAAGAACCAGCTGTATGTGTGTGTGTGTGTGCATGCGTATGATTTACCGTTCCTATTAATCAGAGAGAAAACAGGCTCAGAAAAGTTCAGTCCCTTTCCAAGTTCACGAGGCTAGCTGTCTTCAGACATGGGATTCGAACCCGGTCTGTGGGTGCCAGTTTTGCAGTCCCCCCTTCCCCCCCGCCGAGTGCAGGCATCTGAACCCATGGGGGTGGGGTTCCTCTTGACTGCTCAACCATGCGGCTGTCTCTTTCTGGAAACACCCACAAGGCGGCTGAGTGGTGGGGGATTGGGGTTGGGGGGCAGGAGGGTCTAAGAGGCAAAGCTGCCTGCTGCCTGGAGAAGCAGGTGCCAGCAAAGGGAGACTCATGGTGGCCAGTCACATGTCACTGACTCACAGTGTGGCCCAGGGTCAAGGGAGACCCAGAGCGGCCAGGTCTGAACCTTGCTTTGCCCTGGCCGGCTGTGATCCCAAGCAGCCCCTCAAGTCAGCCCCTCGATGCCCCAAATCCCTGGTAACTGGTCTATGAAAGTGGAGCTAACGCCACTTCTCTGAAGGCCCGAGAGGCACACTTGGGACAGTGCACCTTGATTCTAGAGGCCAAGATGCCGCGGTGATTCATGTGCACCTCTGAGCAAGCTCCACAGAGGTGCGGGCCTGACCCCGTCCATTTCACAGGTGAGAAAGCTGGGGCTCAGTGCTGCATGACCACTATGCACCAGGCTAGGGTCCCAGGTCAGGGGCCTTCCCGTTGCCTGCTTTCCTGCTGGACTCTCCTTGTGTGGGGAAGGGACACTACGGTAGAGGGCAAACGAGGGGGCGTGGGGGTGAAAGCATCTTCGAAAATAGGGATCAGCAAACCAGGGCTCCCAGGACAAATCTGGCTCGTTTCCTGTTTTTATAAATAAAGTTTTAATGGAACACAGCCACACTCATTCATTCACATAATGCCTATGGCTGCTTTTCTACCACAGCAGTAGAGTTGAGTGGTTGTGGTAGGGACTGACTGCATGGCGCACAAAGCTTGAAATACTTACTGCCATCTGGCCCTTCACAGGGAACGCATGCCTACAGCTGTTTAGAAGTTGCAGGAGGTCCTGGCTCCGTTAGTTTTGCTCTCTGCCGTCTCCCCAGCACCCAGCCCCGTGCCCGGCCCAGTGTAGATGGTTATAACGTGATGGTAAGCTGCTTATCATGTCATTTCCTAGTTCCACACATGTGACCTATTTTCAAGCACTTATTGAAAAATGCATCTTCCGACAAGTCAGTGAGCATCCAACCCTGGACAGAACGAAGGAGAACAAGGGGCTCCGGCTGGCGTGGCCCTCAGCCGCTTTCGGCCTTCCTGCCCCTCGTGTGGCCCATCTCCTGCCCTGCCCTCGGTGGCCTGGGGCTGCCCCTCCAGCCCAGCCAGGCCTGTGAATCATCACAGACTGACTCACTCTCTGCCTAAAAATACATATTGTCTCATGTTGGCGGTGCCGCTTTGATCACTGTTTGCACTCAATCTGGTCTTTTTCTGAGCGCTTTGCGGGCAAGGTCTGGGTTTTCATCACTCTGGGTCGCCAAGGTCCAGTTTGGTCTGCAGCCTGGAGCTGGAAAGGCACCTGAGAGGAAGAGCTCCGGTGCTAGGTGCAAATTCTGCCCTGCCACTCGTCTGCTGTGTGACCTTGGGCAAATCACCCAACCTCTCTGAGCATGTGGCCAGGAAGAAAGGAGGAAAGGAGGCACTGCCGATGCCATGTGCGTCTTCCTGAGTATGACCTGCCCCTGCCCCTGCCCCCCAGCTTGGTTTACCTCTGCCAGTGAAATCATTGGCCATCATCTCAACATCCAAGGAAATCAGGAACCTGAGCCGAAGCCAAAATCTGGATCTCAGCACCAAGCACTGGGGAAGCTCTGGCTACAGAAAACAAGTGGAACCCGCAGGCCCTGGGCTGAACGTGGAACTACTCTGGGAGGCGGTGAGGAACAGCAGAACATAACCCAGGGCCTGGAGGTAGATCTCCTCCGAGCCAGACCGCTGTCCAGGTGGGGCATGTGGGCCCCGTGGAGTTCTCTAGCTCCTGCCTCTGCAGAGGGCAGGGGCCAGGATGGGGACTCACCTCAGGACAGCTGGGTAAGAATTCAGAGCATGGGCTCGGGGTTGGAACAACTTCAATCGGATCCCACCTCCCCATTCCATGCTGTGCAGCCTGGGGCCTGTCTCCTCACCTCTCTGAGCCTCAGCTGCCGCATCTGAGAAGTGTGGGAACTTGGGGTACCTCCCTCAGAGGGTTGCATAAAAGGCTTAGCACCGGGCCTGGTACAGAAGAAGCCCTCAATCAGTCAGCAATGTGGACACATGACAGGTGCGGGGTGGACAGGAGAGCAAGACCGGTAAGTCCTTCTCCTTGGTGTATTCACTCAGCAAACAGTTATTGAGCATCTACTCAGTGTCAGAGAGGGGGCTACAACAGGAAGCAAGACAGGCCCAGCCTGTCCCCCAAAGAAAATGAGTAAGTGACATTGTGAGATATAGAAAATACATGTATTGGTCTCTGCCCCGGTGCCCAGCACAGAGCTGCTGAAACCCTGGTGATTGCCTAAGTGATAAGGGCATTGGGAGCATGTTTCTTCTAAGGGTGACTGGGTGGGCTCCTGGGTGAGGGCTGGTCACCAGAAAGAGAAGTCATGATTGGACACTTGGAATTTCTCTCCCCTGCTCCCTATGCGCTTGAGAAGGGGGGAAGGCTGGACAATGTTATGCCCAGATTTCAAGATCCCCCAAAGGACATCACCAGGGAGTGCCGGGTCCGATGCAAAAGCATAGAGTCTTTATTCAAGCCCGGGGCTTGGTCCCTCTGCCCCCCCCTACCGACGCAGCGGTAGGGTGCGAGAGAGAGAGAGAGAGAGAGAGAGAGAGAGAGAGAGAGAGAGAGAGCCCGGAGTTCCAAGAGAACAAAGAATTTATAGGGCTTGGGGTTGGGGGGTGGGGGCACACTCTGACCACTGATTTGGCCGATCCCGGTTGGTTGAGTGAGGGCCGGGGGCTAGTGACACAAGGGCAGGGTGCAGCTAGGGTCTGGTTACACAAAGACAGGGGGGTGGCTAGCATACTCTTGGCCTTGGGCTAGTTTCCCCCACTTTCCCATTGGCCGAGATAGGGCAGGCTGAGTAACTGATACATTCTGCGGCTTTTGCTGGAAGAGGGGTGAGGGACACAGCTATCAGTCCTGTTCTGTCCTTTCAGACATGGAGTTAAGATTGATCACACCTACATGATAAGCCCGTGTAGAACCCCAACCGCATGGGGCTCAGGGAGCTTCCAGGTGGGTGGACACATCCATGAACCAGAAGGTGACGCACCCCACACATGGGACAGAAGCTCCGGGGCTCAGGACACCCCCACCCGCCCCCACCACCAGACCAGGCCCTGTGTGCCCCTTCATCGGGCTGTGTGTATCCTTTATATTCTTAACACACTGGTCAACGGAAAGAAGGTGTTCTCTCAGTTCTGTGTGTTATTCTAGCAAAGTAATCGAATCCGAGGAGGGGGTTGTGGGAACCTCTGATTTGCAGCCAAATTGAACAGAAGTTGTGGACAACCTGGGGCCTACTACTTGTGATTGATGTCTGCGGGGGGGGGGGGAGCAGTCTTGGGGGACTGAGCCCTTAACCGGGGGGTCTGCGCTGCCTCTCACAAGTGTCCTGATTGAACTGGATTAGAAAACACGCAGCTGGAGTCACAGAGAGTGCTTGGTGGGGAAACCCCACTCACACTTGGTGACCACAGGGTCAGCGGGGCAGTGCTCTGTGTGAGGGTAAAGGAGACACGCCGGTGGAAGGCGAGTTTTCCTAAAAGTAATGTCTGTGCAATTGAAATAATCCTATGAAGGGAAAAACCAGGGTGCTTGGATGGGGAGTCACGGGTCGGAGGCCTACTTGGGGTCAGGGAAGGAGACAGAGACAGGAAGAAGGAAAATTCCAAGTAAGGGGACAACAGTGAGAAGCCCTAGGGCAGGAGAGAATTGGGGGTGGGGTGGGAGGGGGGGCAGGCAGAGATGTTGGAGGTTGGTCAAGGTCAGGGTCCCCACAGTCAGGATTGTGGAGTGGATGAGGGGTTTCAGCTGGGCCTGACACCGGCAAGCCCCCCTCACAGGGGAGGGTCTTCTCTGGAGCTCAGGGCTGCTGGCCCAGATGCCCCGCGGGGGGTGGCGGGGGGGGCCTCCCAAGGCCATCTTAGGAGCTGTCCCTCTTTCCCTAAAGGGCAAAGCTATGCACAAACCACTTCAGGGCCTTTTGTGGTCGGAAACCAAAAATGGGCTGGGACCACTGAATTGTTCACTTTCAAATGGTTAATTTTATGCTGTGTGAATTTTTTTTTTTTTTTAAGCATGCCTTTGGCCCTGGTACAGTGGCTGAGTAGTCAGAAAGTGAGAAGACCCCCAATTTAACCTGAACCGTGGCCCTGTCTCCGCATGCAGGGCTTGCAGGGTCAGGTTTGCAGGGCGGTGCAGAAGTAACCCCTCAGAGTGGGTGGCCACAGCCTGACCCGCTTGGGCCTGGCTGTCTCAGCCTCTTTTACTCCCACTCAGCGCTGCCCATCAGCTCAGCCCAGGCCGCCAGGCTGGTGGTGGGCTCCTGGCTCTCAGGCCCAGACAGGCCCCGGGAGCCCAGTTACCCAGAGTTCACCAAAGAGGTTCTATGTCAAACCTTTTCATAAAAAACATACAAGTAAAAGAATATAGTGTCTAGGATTTGCTTAAAATCCTCCAGGAAAGAAAAATGGAGACAGAGAAGAAGCTGGAAGAAACAAAAAAGGCAAAATGTTGATGTGTTTGAATCTGGGCATGTCATCATTTACTGCGTATTCTCCCTGATTTGGTATATGTTAAAAATGTTCCTAATAAAAGTAAGATCAATGCACCAAAAATAGGATGGATTGATGGGTGTATAGAGGAATGGACGGATCCATGACAAGTCAAGTTTAATAAAATGTTAATGAATCTGTGTTGCTGTCTATTAGAAATTTTTCATAATAAAATGTTGGAAGGAAAGCAGCAACCCCTCCCCCACCCCAAAATTAAGCCACCAGTGGCCCTCATTTCCTACACCCTTCCAGGGTCTTACTGGGCATCCAGCCAGCACCTGCCTCGGAGCCCTGGGTGCGTATCTAACCTCTGCAAGCCTCATGTCCCTGGCATATAGGGCACCGAGTGCCCCTCCTGGGGCAGTAGAGGAGCACTCAGCATCACATCCTCTGCACACAGTAGGTGCTCAGGAAATGCTGCCCAGTCCTTAGATCTCCAAGGCCACTGCAGTGACTCTCAGATCCTGGGCCGCCTGGTCAACCAGCATGTCCTGGGAGCCAGCAGAGGTCCCACTAACAAGAGCTCCCTTTAGTCTGCGCCAGGGCCTCAGTCCCTTTGGTCATTTATTCACTGGCCCAGGAAATGTTTTCTGTGAGCCAGGACCTGTGCTGGGGCCTGGGAGCCCACCCATTATATCTAGCGGGTCTCTGCCTTTAAGGAAACCCCTCCAGAGATAGCCGGTCCCAACCCAGCAGAACCAATGACCCGAGGGAACCAAGCCCAGGACCTAGAGCAGCAAAGTCTGACAGCAGCAGCCTGGTTAGAGAGCCGAGCCAGGCCTCAGAACACCGACTCCCCCTGGGCCCAGAGGAGCTGGGGCCTCAGCACTGGAGACCCTGGAGCCCAGAGCCCCAGGCCCCTCCTCAGCCAGCCAGCATGAACCCCGGACCTGTGAGGGCAGCAGCCTCGCCAGAGAATCTGAAGCAGCCACAGCAAAAGGCAACAGGTATTCACTCAGGGGAAGAGCAAGTGATCCTCTTCCCCACCAGCCGACTGTGGCCGGGATCCGGACATCCGAGTCAGAGCACCTCAGAGGGCCTCCCAGGACAGAGATCTGATTCCCATTCTCCAGTGTAGCCACCAACCCAGCTGCGTTCTCCTTAAGCAAGGCCTGGACCCTCGGTCATGCTCAGGGTCTTGGCTCAGCTTCACAGTTGCTGTCCCCAGAGACAGATGAAGTTCAGAGATGCTACCTGCCTTGCCCAAAGTCACACCGAGGCAGCCTCTACTCAAACCAGGTCAACAACAATTATGGCAGCTGACATCTTGAGCCACTGCACACACCCCCATCTCGTTTACGCCCACAGTGACCCGAGGACAATTATCATCTCCATTCTCCAGAGATTCAACAACGCCTGAAACAACTGAATGGGTTGATGGCAGAGCCAGGACTCAACCTGCAACAATAATGACGATGATAATGACGATAAATAGTAGCGACGGCAGCTACGTCATTCTCCCACCGCTGCTGCAACCACCACCACCAACTTACGGCTTAAATAAGACAAAGGTGTTCTCTTACAGTTCTGGAGGTCCGAACTCTACAATCAGGTGCTCCTGCTGGGGCTGCAGAGGAGTGTCCGTTTCCTTGCCTTTTCCAGCCTCTAGGAGCCGCCTGCACAGCTTGGCTTCCAGCACCTTCCTCCACCTTCCAAGTGCATTACTCCAACCTCTTGGCCACTTCACAGCTGCGTCACCTCCTTCCCTCTCCTGGCCCCGCGCAGAAGGCCCCTCCCGATGAATTACATCATTGGGCCCACCTGGGAAATCCCGGGTCTGCGCTTATCTCTGCCTCCGTAATCACCTCTGCAAGGGCTCTTTGACCACGTAATCAGCGGTTCTCAACCTGTGGGTCGTCACCCCTTTGGGGGTCGAACGACCCTTTCACGGGGATCGCCTACGACCATCGGCAAACACATATATAATTACATATTGTTTTTGTGATTAATCACTATGCTTTAATTATGTTCAATTTGTAACAATGAAAATACATCCTGCACATCAGATATTTACATGACGATTCATAACAGTAGCAACATTACAGTTATGAAGTAGCAACGAAAATAATTTTATGGTTGGGGGTCACCACAACATGAGGAACTGTATTAAAGGGTCGTGGCATTAGGAAGGTTGAGAAACACTGACGTAAATGAACATACTCACAGGTCCTAGGAATTAGGACACGGGCATCTTTGGGGGCCCCTTCCGTGGCCTTCTGTGGGTGTGTGTGCAGTGGCTCAAGATGTTATCTGTGTGTGCAGTGGCCCAAGATGATATCTACTGGATTCTCGATGCCAGGCCCTGTGTTTAGCATGTTGCATGCACCATCTTAGAGCAGCATATCTCACACTTCCATGTGCACACATCCCAGGGGGATCTTATTAAAATGCAGATTCAGGCTCAGGAGGTCTGGCTTTCTATCAAGCCTCTGGGTGATGCTGAGGCTGTGGTCCAGGGACCACACTGTGAGTAGCAAGAATCAAGATGAGGGGCTGACAACCTTTTACTTTTCTTTTTTTTAAAATATGTTTTTATTGATTGCAGCGAGAGGGCGGGGGGAGAGATAGAAACATAAGTGATGAGAGAGAATCATTGATCGGCTGCCTCCTGCACACCCCCTACTGAGGATCGAGCCCACAACCCGGGCACGTGCCCTGACCGGGAATTGAATCATGACCTCCTGATTCATAGATCAATGTGCAACCACTGAGCCACACCTGCCGGGCAACAACCTTTTTCTTTGAAGGACCTGATAGTAACCATGTTCAGCTTCGCAGGTCCTGAAGTCTTTGTTGCGATTAATCCACTCTGCTTCTCACAGCCCTAAAGCAGCCATAAACAATCCGAGAACCAATGGGCATGGCTGTGTATCAATAACACTTTATAGACACTGAAATTTGAATTCCATAAAGTTTCAGGAAATGTTATTCTTCTTTTATTTTCAACCATAAAACTATTCTTAGTTTATAGTCTCTGCAAACACATGCTGACTTGGCTTGTGGGCTGCAGCTTGCAGACCCCTGATCTGGAATGTCAATTCCAGGAGAGCGGGTATTTCTGTCTTTCTTTGTGCGCCACAGTATCCCTTGAATCTGGAATAGTGCCTAGCACCTCGTAGCTGCTCAAAAAATACGTGTTGAATGAAAGAGCAAATTATCTCATTTAATTTTCACAACTCCTTTACCCAGGAATATAGGTATGAGCCCTGTTTTATAGATGAGGCGCTGACGAGAGCAATCTCTGCATTTACCAATAGAAAGAGGCAGAGGGATGGTGTGCAGGGGACCCCTCCACTGGCCTCCTGCAGAAGCCAAAGTCACTCTGACCCCATCTGTGTCCTCCAGGGCAGCCCGCCTGCATCACGGCTCCTGCAAGGAAAGTTCTCCCCAAAATAGCAGGTGCGGACCCTGCACACGGCCTCATCTCGAGCCAGGCCTGGTGGAGCTGTCACAGGGCAGTGAAAGGCGGCAGAAAGCTCTCTCCTTTGTTGGTTGGGAACAGCCAACACCCCGGCACTTCCAGGCTGGGCCACCAGGCACCAGCTCCACCAGGTCAGAGCCCAGCAAACACATTCGCTTCAGGGGCCCATCTGGTAGCATAAACATGTGAAACCAATGGGGTTGAAACCACGGGCTCCAAATTACTGCTGCTGCCACAATCAGTGGCACCTGTCCAGCTCCACGGCTTTTAAAGCCCTCTGTGGCCAAGACAACTCCTCAGAGAGGCCCATGTGGCTTAAAGTTGCTGGGTACATGTCCCCTGGCTTTTACAGAGAGTGCCTCCTACCCCAGGACCTTTGCCCACGCTATTCCCAACCCCTTAGTTAACTCCTCAGATTTCAAGTCCCAGAGAACCCTTCTCCAACACAGGCACCCCACGCCTCCCTTGCCACACTAGCAATTTCAGATCTGTTTTTGTGACCAATGTCTGCCTACTCTTACATTCGGTGCCCAGGGCTGCTGTAACAAATCACCACGACAGAGATTTATTCTGCAACAGTTCTGGAGGCCAGAAGTCGGAGATCAAAGTGTCCGCAGGGCTGGTTCCTCCAGGAGGTTCTAGGGGAGAATTCATCTAATGACTCCCTCCCAGCTTCAGGTGGTGCTGGCCATCCTAGGCGTTCCTTGGCTGTGGACATATCACTCCCACCTCTGCCTGCCTCCACATGGCCTTTCCCTCTGTGTTTCCCTCTGTGTCTGTGTCTCAAATCCTACTCTTTCCTCTTATCAGGACTCCGGTCATGGGGTTTAGGGCCCATCTTAAGTCCAGAAGACCTCACCCTAAAATCTTTAGCAAAGACCCTATTTTCAAATAAGGTCACCTTCACAACTGCTTGGGCTTAGGACTGTAATCCTCTTAGATTTAAACTCCATAAGGACAAAGACAATATCAACCACTTTTCACCAGTGTATCCTGGAACCTGCCACACAGACCCACACACCCTCAATACTCAGGAAATATTTGTTGAAGACAGGACTGGCTGTGTAATTTGTGAAGACCAGTAAAAATGAAAATGCAGAGCCCCTTGTTCAAAATTTGAGAATTTCAAGATGGCAACAGCAGAGCGTTCAACCAGGTGAGGGCCCTTCTGAGGGGGGACCCTGGCCGCACAGGTTGCACTTCCGTGAAGCGGGCCCTGGTCGAATGAATGACGAATACTGAAAACTATTTACCTGGAAAGTCACCCTGGAGGATGACCAGTGAACTCGTCTCCAGCCCAGGCCCCAGGCACGGAGTCAGAAGTTCTGTCCATTTTACAGATGGGGAACCGAGGCCTGAGAAGTCAAGAATGGGCGAGCTCCGCCAGGGCCGAGCCGGAACCCACATGTCCTGTCCCCTGACCCCTTCCTCCCTCCTGGCCTTTTCCCTGACCTTCGGCAGCAGCAATCCTCTCAACTCCGCCCCGTGCTGGTCCTCTCATGAGGACACTTCCAATCCCATGCAGTGGGGCCGCTGAAGGACCAGAAGAAAAACAATTGTGAGGACTTTGCCCTCAACTTAAACAAATCACGGCTTGGCCTGAGCGTCTGCCTGAGCTGCTGGGGTAGCCTGCAGCAGCAAATCCCCTCTCCTCTATGGGGAAAGTGCTGCCTTATCCCCATCCTACAGATGGGGGCGGGGTCAAGGTCAGCATCAAGTGCCCGGAATCACTCCATCCGACTCAGAGATGTGAGGACCACACCTCTCAGCTCCTAACTTCTCGACAATAATGCCGACACTGGTGCCATAACCCACATAGACCTTCGAGGAGGATGCTGCCATTACCCCCACCTTTTAGACAGGGAACTGGGGCACAGAGCAATGATGCGTCCAAGGTCACAGGGCCAGCAAGAGGCCAATTTGGAAGTCACACCCCAGCAATGAGCTTCCTGGGTCCTTGCTGCTCCGATGAGCCTACGGGGGGATCGCAGGCAGGGCCAGCAAGGGAGACGTTAAAGGGAGGTGCTGCTTCCGTCCACAGGAGACACACCTCGGGGGTGTGGAGGGTCCGGGAGTCAGCACTTCCCCCGAGTGAGTCAGGGCCGTGGAAGGGCACGGAATGAGGAAGCCGCTCACCCCGCTGACGCAGCTGGCACAGGACCTGCCGCCTACACACCTGGGCTCCCCTCTCCCGGGGCCTCGCTCGGAAAGCGGGGGCACCTGCAGCACATCCTCAGGGGTGTGGCGAGGCCTGTACAACCCACAGAGCACCAGGCACAAACCGGCACGTAATCTAGGCTTTAAAAATGCCAATGGTTTGGGTTATAGGCTCGATCCCCAGTGGGCGGCGTGCCGGAGGCAGCCAATTGATGTTTCTGTCTCACCAGTGTTCCTATCTCTCTATCCCCCACCCTTTCTCTCTAAAAATCAATAAAGACATATATATTTTTTTAAATGCCTGTGGTCCTCACACAGTGTTTGAGCCTGTCCCCTGCTCCCAAGGAAATAAAACCAACCCCAGCCCCAGCGAGGGGAGCGGGCCCTCCTGGCTTACTCGGCGGAACCCAGGGTGTCTAGGGATGCAGGGCTTTCAGTGTTAAAACAGGGCAGGCCCCACGCACAGGGAGCAGCTGTCACTCGGTCTCGCCGCCCGAAGCCACCGTCTCCACAGAGCCCTGGGGAGAGCTCAGCGGGGAGGAGGACGGTGCTGGCCACTGCCGTCCCCGGGGCCAGGAGGGGCGGCTTTCCTTTGAAGTGGCCGCAGCTGCAAATATAATGTGGCCTTCTCTGCTAAGACCTTTCATCAGCTGAGAATTTCTCCTCCTCCTGGAAAGGGGCCAGTTTCCCATTTGAGGTCCTTGGGGTGGAACGAGAACTGGGTGCCCGTGTTAGAATCACAGGGTTGCTGTGACCCAGTATCACAAACTGGTGCCTTAGAACAGCAGGACGTTGTCTCTCTCGGTGCTGGGAGCTGGAAGTCCAAAGGCAAGGTGTCAGCAGGGCCATGCTCCGGGGGTTTGCCAGCCGCCCTGGCCTTCCTCGGCTTGTGGCAGCATCACCCCTACCCCTGCCTCTGCCATCAGGGGCATTTCTCCCGGTGCCTCTCTAGGTCCAAATCTCCCTCCCCTGAGAGGCAGCATCAGTCGTTGGACTTAGAGCCCATCCTAACCCAGCGTCCCAACTGATTCCATCTGCAAAAGACCCTCTTTCCAGGTAAGGTCACAGTCACCGGTTCCTGGGGGACATGAATTTGGGGGAGACACTATTCAACTCAGCAGAGCCTCCGTGGAAGGGGATCCACCTGCACCAGGACGGGAAGATGGGGCAGGGGCAGGGCCCCAAGTGCGGAAACACCCTCACCCACTCTCCACCTGTGCACTGCCTTGGCCCCACTGGGCTGAAGGTGGGTGAACCTGGGCAGGAGGAAGGGGGCAGTTGGTCCAGGGGCGCTGGTGGCCAGGCCAGGGGCTGAGGGTGAGACCTGGTGCAGAGGCACTTGACGCCATACTGTGACCTGTGACCTGTGATGGGCCTCCCTTCCTCCTCTTCCTGGCCCCAGGGCCCGAATTTTCCTCTGAAGACTCACCCCTCCCCCACTCTCAGTTCACAAGATCTGGGCAGAAAACAGGACCTTACAGAGATAGCTGTTCGTTGCAGCATGACTTTCAATAGCCAGGCTGTGGAAGCAACCTGTGGTAGATAAAGGGATAAAGAAAATGTTGTGTGTGTGTGTGTGTGTGTGTGTGTGTGTGCATTATATACATAATGGAATATTGTTCAGCTATGAGAAAGGAAGAAATCCTTCATCTGCAACAACATGGATACACCTGGAAGGCACCCTGCTCAGTGAGATAAGTCAAAGGCGGACACGGCATGATCTCACTTATATGTGGAATTTTAAAAAGCTGAGCTCATAGAAACAGAGAGTAGATGGGAGTTGCCAGGGTTATGGGCGGTGGGGGAGACAGGGAGATGTTGGTCAAAAGGTACAAACTTCCAGTTATGAGTAAATTCTGGGGATTTAACGTATAACATGGTGACTATAGTTAATAACACTAATACCTACAGTAGCCCCACCTTATCCATGGGGGATGCATTTGAAGACACCCTCCCCCCCCCCCCCCCCCCCCCCCACCCAATGGATTCCTGAAATCTCAGAAAGTACCAAACCTTTTCACTTAAAGCAGCGGTTCTTAACCTGTGGGTCGCGACCCCTTTGGCGGTTGAACGACCCTTTCACAGGGGTCGCCTAAGACCATCCTGCATATCAGATATTTACATTACAATTCATAATAGTAGGGACATTGCAGTTATGTAGTAGCAACGAAAATAATTTTATGGTTGGGCCACAACATGAGGAACTGTATTTAAAGGGCCAGAAGGTTGAGAACCACTGACTTAAAGGAAGCACTTTACGGCTTCTCTTTGGCATGTCTGCGTTGCCAGCATCACTACCCTTGCACTTTGGGGCCATTAGTGAGTAAAATAAGAGCTCCCTGAACACAAGCGCTGCGATCCTGACCATCAATTGGATAACCAGGACGGCTACTGAGTGACTAAGGGGTGGGGAGTGTCTGCATCCGGACAAAGCGATGATTCACACCCCAGGAGGGACCGAGCAGGACTGTGAGATTTCATCATGCTGCTCAGAACAGTGCACGATTTAAAGCCTGTGAATGGTTATTTCTGGAATTTTCCATTTAATAATAATCCTGGATGGAAGTTGACTGTGGGAACCGAAACCGAGGAAAGTGGAACCGCAGGTGATGAGGGACTGACTACTGTGCAGCACTTGGAAGTCGCTAAGAGAGTGGATCTTAAATGTTCCCATCAGGAAAAAGGAAGGGGAACTGTATGACATGATGCACCTGCTAACAAGATGGTGGTGATCATTTTGCGATGCGTGAGTGTATCAGATCAACACCTTGTACACTGTAAGATCACACAATGTTACATGTCAATTATAGCTCAATAAGACCGGAAAAAATTTCAATAAAACATGTTTAAAGATTGTGACATTTTAAGAACCCATGTTTGTGGAGTGAAACTCATTCATCGACTCCCCGCCCCACCTCTGGACCCCCCCAGGCTGCGTGTTCTCGGCCAGGGGCCAGCTGTTAACCACACGCAGAGCTCTCAGAACCACCCCTGGCTCCCAGCACGACCGCATCAGTGCCTGCTCTTCGTGTCACTGTCACCATTCTATCTAGTCCTTTGCAAGCGTCAGGTGGGAAGTAAAATACCAGCATGTCCTTCTAGGACAGTGGTTCTCAACCTTGGCTGCACATTAGAATCACCTGGGAATCTTTTTAAAATCCTGATTTCTGGGCCTCGTCCTCCGGAAATTCTGTTTCTTTGTTACTAATGTTGTGGCCCCACCCCATAACAAAGAAACAGAATTTCCAGGGGACGAGGCCCAGAAATCAGGATTTTAAAAAGATTCCCAGGTGATTCTAATGTGCAGCCAAGGTTGAGAACCACTGATCTAGGACAAAAAAAAAAAATCTCTTCGAGAGTGCTGAGCAGATGACAGAGAAGAGCATCGATGCATTTTCCTTCCGATGTTTAAGGAAGAAAATGTAAAGATGTCCGGGTGAGTCCCAGAACGTCCTGTCACTCACCTCCCTCCTTGGGTCACGGAGGTGATGACCAAGCAGCCGGCTCTCGTCGCTCCTCGCGTCCTGCATGCCACTGCTGTTGGTGGCCGCCATTTCCGCCGGCCACCCCCAAGCGGCACCTTGCCCTGTGTTTTCCCTGCAGCTTCACACAGTGAATCCCGGACTCCTCTCCCCACAAAGAACAAGGGTGAGTCCACCAGGTTCTCCTTCTCTGGACCCCCCGTCTCGCTGGGGACGGCCCTCCTCCCAGACCCTGGCTACCTGGCAGGCGAGGTTGACTCTCATATCCTGAAAACACAGAGAGGAGAACACGCATGGTTCACGGCAAACACAGGGTCATGGGCAAGACTGAGAGATGGGCACGCACAGAGCCATGGGCGAGGGAACGGGCGGAGAGGCAGAAACCTTCTCACACGAATCCTGGTGCGTATTGGGTCCCCACACCGACACCCGGTGGCCCGTGACCTCTGTGCGTGCAGCTTCAGCGCTGGGGTGACAAGGCCACCCCTGAGGTCAGTGACGGAGAGTGCCAGGGAGTTACCACCAGCTAAATACTGATACCACCAGCTACATACAGCTCACATATCAGATTCCTAATAGAGAAGATAATGGCAGAGGGCGATGTCAAGAAAAACAGTCACCCCAGGACGAGTCTGTAACTGTCGCTAAGCTAAACAGTTATCACTCATCTGGAAGACTCAACAGGACCTGCCCCCCAGCTCCCAACTGCTTAATAAATGTTCCTTATCAGAAAAGATGTATTAATTTCCTCCCTAACGTTCTTCTCCTACCCAAAGCTCCCGTGTGTTCATACGCATGCGCGCGCGCACACACATACACACACACACACACATACACACACACACGCACTTTCGTGCTTTCTGCTCAGTCTGCTCGCCCTTCTGGGGGCAGAGGGTGTTCTTACTCTCTGTGTGTCACTTTGTTGTGACAACTTTCTAAACTCAGAGTGCTCAGCCCTCCACGCCTTGTCCCGCTGGTCCACGCCGGACTCTTCAAGTGCAGCACTCACAGGCACGTCGGCGGCCAGTCTCTCCTCACTCGCTTTCGCGTGGGCAGTGCTCCTCTACCTTGTACAAGCAGGACCCTGAGAAGTTTCTGCAACCTCATGCTAAAAACTTACTAAGGTCAATTTTTTAAAATTTATAAAAGCATGCTAACACAGCATTAAAGAAGAACAGTACCCCACATAGGCACCCATCCCCCCTTAAGCTCACTAATTTTAAATAAATTGCTGTTTTAGCCCTAACCAGTTTGGCTCAGTGGATAGAGCGTTGGCCTGCGGACTCAGGGGTTCCAGGTTCGATTCCGGTCAAGGGCATGTACCTTGGTTGTGGGCATATACCCAGTAGGGGGTGTGCAGGAGGCAGCTGATCGATGTTTCTAACTCTCTATTCCTCTCTGTAAAAAAATCAATAAAATATATTTTTTAAAAAACTGTTTTATGAAATTCAAAAAAATGATAAAGAATATTTTTAATAATGCAGTGGAGCCTTCTGTGAATACTTTATTAAGTGCTCATATATCCTAGTTCACTAATAAAAATAAGGAGGGAGAATACTGGCACCTTTTATCTTCCATCATCATTGAAGGAGAGAAAATAAGTCTTTGGACTTATTGCCAATTTTTTTTCTCCCCAGATCATTTGTTTTCAATGAAATGCCTTGGTTTCAACCCATTCTGAAAAATTGGGATTTCATTATATGTGAAATGATTGACAGTTCACATTCTTCCAGGGTGACAAGATTCCTACATGCAGGGAGAGGGGGATCATACAAGGAAGGCCGAAATTCTTGCCTCAATTAGGTGCACACATCACTACAGGACCCAGGGGAACACTCGAGGGGAGGGATTCACACAAGGAAGTGAATACCAGGAGGAAGGGATTAGCAACTACCTACCACAACTACCTTTCCCAGACTCCCTTGCAGCTAGACATGACCATGTGACTAAAATCTAGCCAATGAAATATAAACAGGAGTTTTGAGGTGGAAAGACTCCTAAAAAGGTGAGTCAGAATGTACTTCCTCTTTCTTGAAGTCAGGAACATAATGGCTGGGGCTGCAGCAGCCACCTTGGACCATGATGTGACCTTTGGAAAGGAAGCTAACATAGGAAGACCGAGGAAGACTGGTCGGTGATGTCACTGACCCACACTACCAGCCTTGACTGCCTGCCTCGGGAGTCGTTTATATCACTGTTTTAACCACTGTATTCAGAGCTCCGTCCCTCACAGCTGGACTGTCTTAAATACTGCAGTGTTATCATCCCCACTAGACAGAGCAGAAATATGAGGTTCAGAGGTACATAGAATTTATCCAGGGCGAAAAGCAAGTAAGTGGTTGAGCCTGGGCTTGACTTACAATTTGTTTCATTACAAGACATAACCTTCTTCCAAGGGTTCGAGAGAGATCTGTTTGGGAGACTCATCTGGAGTTCCTGCCGTCTTCCACCGTGTGACGTCGGAAAGGAGTGGGATGAGATGGCATCCTGGCAACACAGGCCCTCTACTAGGCCCAGGGGGCAAAGGTTGTTTTGTATTCACCATGTTCCCCGTCTTTTCTGGGGACGTTCAGCAAGGAACACTGTGGACTGGGCAATTGTTGGTTTGGGAAACATTCCCAACTTCAGAATAAATGATAGGGAAGGGCCGACTGAAAGAGCAAAAGGTCTGGATAATAGATGGTGTGTGTTTGAAAGCAGGCTGTCCCGGGCCACGGGCCTTCTCCAAACAGGAACAGAAAACTGCTCCAAGGCACAAAGCTGCCTCCCTCTGGAGAGGAGCCTAGCCAGACCCCCACCAGCGTTGGACAGAGGCTCTGGCTGAGATGGGTCGTCCCCTAACCAGGAAAGTCCATCTCAAACCCCAGGACCTGCCGAGAAGCCAGCCTTCAGCTGATGGTGCAGTGATGCCCATCAACTCAATGACTGTGTGGCCTTTTAATGTGTAAGAACTTTCTTCTTTCATTTACTCCCCTGACCTACAGCAGCATTAACCCCCTTTATGAACCTGCCTTTCTGAAGGATTTGTTATCGGCCTATCAATTAGCCATAGGTCAATGAGTGCTTCTCAAGGGTCTGAAAAGACTTGACTTCCTCACCTAGCTGGTGTGGCTCAGTGGTTGAGCATCAACCTATGAATCAGGAGGTCACAGTTTGATTCCCGGTCAGGGCACATGCCCAGGTTTTGGGCTCACACCCCAGTGTGGGGTGTGCAGGAGGCAGCTGATCAATGAGTCTCTCTCATCATTGATGTTTCTATTTCTCCTTCTCCCTTCTTCTCTGAAATCAATAGAAATCTATTTTAAAAAAGAAAGACTTGACTTCCTCAAGCTAAACACTTAACATTTCTACTTTACTGTTTGTATTAGTCTACAAATACTCTGTACTAGCAAGTCTTTTCACAAACTGCAGTGCCCTTCCTGTAATAGTCAGGCTTTTGTGGTAGCGAGTGACTGAAACGGAACTCAAACTGAGATTAGCAAAGGAGAGAGATGGTTTCTTGATTTACGGGAAGGGGTAGATCTGGCGTTGGGCACAAATGGGCCCAGGCCCCAAATGCTGCCACCCATATGCTCGCTCTCAAATTGGGTTTCCTCTCTCCGGCTGCAAGTGGTTCTCAATGTGCACTGGAACCCGCTGCCAGCGACCCCATCAGGTTCCTCCAGCAGAGAACCAGCCGCACCTGCCCAGGAAGTGAGGGGCACTCTGATTGGCTGGGCCTGGATCGCATGCCCACCTCCTGTGGCGAGGAGAATGGGGTGCTCTGAATGGCAGGTCCTACCAGAATTATATGGTTGGAGAAGTTGAGCTTAAAGAAACAGGTGCTGCCAGAAAAAGAAAAAAAAAGCAACCTGTTTCCACTGCAGCCCACATAGCAAATATGTGGATGGTTTCTCTGCACATGCCTGTCAAACCAGCTTGTTGCAGGACCTGTTGCTTTTTATTCACCATGTTTCCCTGGCCGGTTATGCTCAGTGGATAGAACGTTGGCCCTCGAACTGAAGGGTCCCGGGTTCGATTCTGGTCAAAGGCACGTGCCTTGGTTGCAGGCTTGATACCTGGCCTGGCTTATTGAAGGCACTGCCACTCCTGAATCTGCCAGGGGGCCCCTCCCGCCTCACCACGCTCTTCCCTGCTTTGTCTGCCCGACAAACTCCCCTCGCTTTCCAACCTGCTTTTGTTTGCACGAGGATCCTACCCACCAGCTACAAAGTTCCTGGGACAGAAGCTGCCATTCTCCCTCCAACCAAGGGTGACCTTCCTCTATTGGCGGAGAGGGAATTCCCTCGGCAGGGAATTCCCTGCCTAAGCCCTCAGACAGCTGCCCTCGAGCTCTCTGAAAGCAGAGGAGCTGCTGGTAAGTGGGGCTGCCAACTCCTGGTGACATTTGACCTTTCAACTCCAACGGCTGAGAGGCAGCTGAGTGCAAGGCCATGGCTGGACGTTGACAGCTCTTAGCTTCAAAGAGAGAAAGGGAGGGAGGGCAGATCACACCCATCTCCTGGGGCCAGAAGGGGAAAGTGAATCTAATCTGCTTGCTGAACCCCAGTTCTAGCCAAGGAGACACTGGGTATAAGCCCCTTTACATCCCCTTCCCCTCACCCCCCCAAAAAAAAAACCACTTCTTGAGCCATAAAATATAGTGCCCCTTCCAAGGAGCACAACTCTTTATTGGTGACCCTGAACGTTTGCATCTGGTCACAGCAACCTTAGGGTGGCCAGGAGTCCAGGGCAGAAACATGTGGCACGGTCACCCCACCACCCGGAGAACGTTGAGGCGTGGCTCCACCAGATGCCAGGAGCTGGTCGCCATGCACAGCGACTTGGCCGTTCAGTCGCTGCTGTGGGCCCGGCAGCCCTCCTGAGAGCGGGGCCTGTGCCAGGTGAGCACCGACACCCACGGATGCCAGCGCGGACTTCCAGAGTCAGGTGGCCTCCCGGAGTCTGTCTTTGTCTCGTTTTCTCCTTTCGCAGGTGCATCTTAACCCCACCCCTCAGTCAGGCTGCCAGCCTGGCCATGAAAGGACCGTCTGAGACCACCTTTTCTCGGGGTCCTGTCTTTCATCAATGTCAAGGTCTACATTTTCTGTCTAGCCACACTCTCTCCTGCTGCACGTTGCACCCCATTATTTTTTTAGCCATTCACCCACTTGGAGGCCAAGGAGAGAATGAACACAGTGAAGGGAGCTGGTCCTGGCCGACCCAGGGATGGGCTGTAGGTTCATTTGGTTCCCAGGCATTTATTTGAAACCTTCCTTTCGCCCTGGGTTTCCACTGGCCCCGTTTGTGAGAGTGAAGTCATGACTCTGCTCAAGCGTCCATGTTAGGATGTTTAACCTTTTCTTCTCTCCTTTCAGTGCCGGGGTCTAGAGGGAAGCAGAGGCGAGGGGCAGAGCCTCTGGTCTCAGCTCAGCCCTCCGCGGAAGGGCATTGCTTCCAGAACAGGGCCGTTTCTCGGCACATCGGTCTATTTTTGCAGTCGAGCTGGCTGCCCCATGCCAAGGTTCCTTACCACAAATAGAACTTCTGGAAGGGCCTACTGGTTTCCTCCGGGCCTTCAGACACCTCTTCACATTTCATTTGGCTTCCCTTCCCCAGCCTCAGAAGGGAATATTTGGAGGCCCTTCTGTTTTGCTGTGACTACAGGCACCTCTGGGGCTCTCCGGGGGGACTCCTTCGGGCGGCGCTGAGCCTGGCCTGACTCTTTGGCTCTGGACTCTGGCGCACCCTGCCGCCACTCTGCTCCGGAGGCCGAGCTGCGAAGCCCAGGGTAGCCAGAGTGCCCGTGTGCACCAAAACTTAGGCTCTGCCCTGGCTGGTTCACCTCAGTGGATAGAGCATTGGCCCTCGAACTGAAGGGTCCCGGGTCTGATTCTGGTCAAGGGCACGTGCCTTGGTTGCAGGCTTGATCCCCGGCCCAGGTCGGGGTGTGTGTAGGAGGCAACCAATCCATGTGTCGCTCTCACATCGATGTTTTTCTCTCTTTGTCTCTCCCCTTCCCTTCCACTCTCTAAAGATCAACAGAAAAAGTATCATTGGGTGAGGAATAAAAAAAATAAAACCACCAAAAAACTTAGGCTCAGCCCTGAATGAGATGAAAAACAGACAAACCACCAGTGCCACACTCCGTGTCCTTGCCCCAGCCCCCCAACCCCCAGTCCTTCCAAGTGCCCTTGGTCCCCACCTGTCATTTGAGACAGGATTGGAGACCTCACCGTATGAAGTGTCATGGGCAAGTGATGTACAACCGAGACACTGGCCTGGCAGGGGATGCTTGGAGCCGGAACCCTCCAGAAGCAATCCCTCCACGTTGGACTGAAACAGGTGGTGGGAAATGAGAGATCACCCCACTAACCTGCCAACCAGGCAAGAGCTGCCTGTGCCCAAGCCCGGCTTTTGCACGCTGGAGCCCAAGGTTAGAAGCAGCTGGGGAAGCCACTTTCTCAAGGCACTTAAGACAGCTTCAGAAGATTCCAGAACAGTAACATCTGAAAGACTCCCACATTATTACCTCAACTCCTTCTCTCAGGCCGTGTGGCCACCCAGGGCTCAAATCTCAGGCCTGCCACGCGCTAGGTTGAGAGCTGAGGATGCTTCTCAACCACTCTGAGCGCTCCTCTCCCCTCCCGAGGGGACAAAAGGGATGACGATAATACGCCAGCACATAATAACCCTCTAAGTCTGAAGAACAAGCCTCCACAAGAGCAAGACCCTGACATTAGAGAAAGAGTGACATGTTCCACATGATCCCAATAGTCCAAACGAAAGACACGAACAAGCCCAGCGGTGCCAGCTGCTCACGTGACTGGGGATGGATGTAACCTTGCCCTTGATGTGTAATAAGTGCGTGCATTTCTCTTGCAGTCCAGGCAGCGTTCCCAAGACCGGCGGCTCCCAGACCTGAGCAGCAACCAGAACACCTGCAGGGCTGGTTTCCAGACTGCTGGCCCCACCCTGGAGCTTCTGACTCAGTGGGACTGGAGTGAGGCCCAAGAATTTACATTTCTAACAAGTTCTCAGGTGCCGCTGCTGGGAACAGGAGCACCCAGGGCCGGGTGTGTCCTCGCCGCGCTGGGCCTCCATGGCGTCCTCTGTGAGCGAAATGATTAGCTGGCTCATGAGGCGGGTGCTTTGGACATCATACTCAGGGTCTATAGCCTTCTAGTAGGAGGGCAAATTGGAAAGCAATCTGGCAATGTAGATTGAGAGCCTTTTAAAATATATATTTTTTATTGATTTCGGGAGGAAGGGAGAAGGACAGGGAGATACACATCAATGAAGAGAGAGAATCATTGATTGGCTGCCTCCTGCATGCCCCCCACTGGGGATTGAGGCCGCAACCCGGGCATGTGCCCTGACCGGGAATCGAACCGTGACCTCCTGGTTTATAGGTCGATGCTCAACCACTGAGCCGCGCCGGCCAGTCGACTGAGAGCCTTTCAATGTGTCTGCTCCCAGCGGCTGGGATCCCCTCTTCTGGGAAGCTGTCCCTGAGGGAAGTCTGAGATGAACAGAGCCTTCGAGGGCCTGTGGGACTGAGGAGAGGCTGCAGGTTTGTGCAGAGCTCCCCATTCCTGCAGCTGGGGGTGGGCAGAGTGCAGAGGGGGATCTGGGCCCGACCCAGAGCCCGGACTCTGACATAGTCAGTACACGCACAAGTGAGACTGGGGGATGCAGAGGGGTTCCCACCCCCCAGGTCCCTCAGCACATCTCCACTGTCGTGTCTCCGTCGCCCTTCGGATGGACATGTCAGTACCAAGTCTTGGTGAGGGACAGACCCCTGAGGTTTGAGTTCCAGCTCTGCCACTGACTGTGACCTGCAGGGCAAGAGGCTGAGCCCGCCTGGGCCTGTTTATCTTCAGGGGGAATGACACTGCACTTCGAACACCGTGCAGCGCTCAGAGTGGTGCTCCAATACCTTTCCTGTTACTATCACAGAAGACACACAGTGGAGAAGAAAATCCACTTTCAAAAGCAAGGAGTAAACACTGGAGGGCGGGTGTACACTAAAGTGGAAAGTTCTGGGGGGCGGGCGGCGGCGGGAGGGGGGGGGGTTACGAGGAGGAGACTCTTGTTTTCTCTTAGTGAAAGGGGACAAGGGAAATGCCATGAGCTGGCAAAAGGCCTCTGTGGGTGCTCAGTTCCTGTGGGTGCTGCCTGTGACCTCGGCAGCACAGTGACTGAGGAGAGTGGTGGGCTCCTCTCTGTGGGAGCGAGCGGGCGGAGGGAACTGAATCCGCTGACGACGAGCTCAGCCCGGGGCCATCACCAGGCAGAGGCGGTGCCCACAGCTAGCTGCCTCCAACGTGCGGGTTCCTCCATCCCTGTGATTAATGGAAACTCTTCCAAGTCTACATGGAAATGAGCGAATGGAAAAGGGAGACAATGAGGGCTCTGAGGCTGCGTGAGGTGGCTCTTCTCTCACGCTACCGCCAGGACCTGCGTGCTTGCTGATTCACGCACAACGCAGAAGAC
The DNA here is from genome assembly GCF_964212035.1 of Myotis nattereri. Classification (NCBI taxonomy): domain Eukaryota; kingdom Metazoa; phylum Chordata; class Mammalia; order Chiroptera; family Vespertilionidae; genus Myotis; species Myotis nattereri. The sequence goes on along the minus strand of NC_138079.1, from coordinate 91,178,660 downwards.
GAAGTCAGCTGGACAATGGAGAATTACCAGGTGTCGTGAAAACAACAAAACACCGAAGGACCCTCCGTCCCCCCCACCTTTAGACCCAGGCTCCAAAAGTAGGCAAAAGCCTACGCTTCTGAGTCACACTCAATTGTCAAGGTAACTTGTAGACACAGCGCTCCGAGCGGCCATTGGATGTTTACCCCGTTCAGCAAATGCAGGCCAACCTGTTGGGTAAGATTAGTCCTTCCTGAGTAAATGGAAGGGCTCTGATCTCCCAGCCTCTGGGTATTGAAAATAAGACTCTGGGTCAACGGGACTGCAGGGCACAGAGGGGAGGTGTGGGGGGAGATTTTACGTTCCTTATCGCCAAATGGAACGTGGCAGGGAACCACTCTCAGTCTAAGACTCCACCGTCTAGGCTCAGAGCACCTGTGCAGGCAGCTGGATGGAGGAGTGCTGTTCCCCACCCACCCGTCCTGTGCGAGGGAGGCGAGCGCCAAATGGCTGGTGACCCGTCCTCTGGCTGGTATCAGAAATATGGCAAGACGTTTCCGTGGACAAGTCACACAACCAGGGCATGGATCTGCACAAGTCCACAGTTCGCACACCCAGGCAAGGTTCTTTGGCTTCAAGCCTCTGGTCTAATATTTCCCTTAAAAAAAATAGCCGTGAGGATTCCATTTCACCCTGGCTGGTGTAGTTCAGTGCTTAGAGCGTTGGCCTGCACACCTGGGTTCGATTCCCTTTCAAGGGCATGTAACTGGGTTGCAGTTTGTTTCCTGGGCCCCGGGTGGGGTGTGTGCGAGTCAACCAATCGATGTGTCTCTCTCTCTCACATCCATGTTTCTCTCTCTCTCCTTTTTCCCCTCCCTCTCTCTAAAAATCAATGGGGAAAATATCTTCAGGTGAGGATTAACAACAAGAACAACAACAAAAAGGTTCAATTTCTTCTCTTGTGAAATATTAAGTCCTCCCCCTCCCTAATAAAAGGGCTTTTTGTTGTTGTCGTCCTTTCTTTTCTGATGGGATTATCTTGTCTCAAATGTTTCCATTTTATTTATTTTTTTAATACTTTATTGATTTTTTTTTCACAGAGAGGAAGGGAGAGGGATAGAGAGCTAGAAACATCGATGAGCGAGACACATCGATCAGCCGCCTCCTGTACACCCCCTACTGGGGATGTGCCCACAACCAAGGTACATGCCCCTGACCTGAACCGAACCTGGGACCCTTCAGTCTGCAGGCTGACGCTCATCCACTGAGCCAAACCGGTTAGAGCTCAAATGTTTCCATTTTAAAAAGACCCTCTCGGGCTTCAGCAGGCCCAGCCACACCAAAAGCTTTCTCAAGTTCAGGTTCCGGCATGACTAGAAAAAGCAGCAGGCCGAGACAGAAATGGCGAGGATGGCTGGCAACCAGGAGAAACACAAACTGGCCTTCAGGTATTCTATTTCCCCTCCTCAACAAAATCGGACACATAGCTTTACTCCACGAATCACTTGGGTAATAGAAGATTTCAACTGAAGTCATGAAACTTAAGTCATGAGATTTAAAAAAAAAAAAAAAAAAAAAAAAAGGATCCCAAAAGATTGCACTATTTTTAACACTCCCGAGTTTCCCAGGTCAGGAGAGAGTGACCTGGCCTCAGCAGGAACCACGGGTCACAGCATTTCCCTCCCCGTGTGATGAGAAGGGCTTGTCCTCGTGGGACCGGCACACGTAGAAATGATGACACCCTCTCTGTGCAGCTGTTCGGCAATAGGAACAGCGCATTTTAAAGACACACACACTCAAGACCCACACTTGGTATTGGGTCAACAGACTTTTGCACCAGAAGCAAATAGGAACGGTCTTCTCCACAAACGCTGATAGAATAACCGGATATTCACATGGAGTAAGGAGACCTCGACTCCTGTTCTCACACCACACACACAGATGAACTCAAGATGGACCGCAGACTTCAACACAGACGCTAAAACTATGAAGCTTCTAGAAGTATGAAATAGCATCTTTACAAAAGGACAAAGGAAAAAAACTGCCAACATAGACTTCATTAAAGTTAAACACTTCTGCCCAGTAGAAGATACTGTTAAGAAAAGAAATAAGTTGCTAGGAGAGTGGATCATGAATATTCTCATCACAAAAAAGAAATGGTGATATGTGGTGTGATGGTGGTGTGGGCTAGGGCTATGGTAGGGATCCTTATGGGTATTACCAAGTCATCATGTTGTCCACCTTAAACTTACACAATGTTATATGTCAGGTGTATCTTAGTAAGCCAGGAAAAAAAAAGAGAGAGAAAGAAGCAAGCCAGCCATAGACTGGGACTAAAAATTTTCAAAACAACTATGTCAAAGGACCGATGTCCAGAATATATAATGAACACCTACAACTTAATAACAGAGACACAAACCACCCAGTAAAATATAGACAGAGGAGTACATACAAATGGCCAATAAGAACATCACCATTAGTCATCAGGGAATTGCAAAGGAAAGCTGCAATGAGATGTACTATATACCCACTGGGACGGCCAGATCACACCAAACGTTGCCAACGACGAGAGCTACAGGAACTCTCATACATTGCTGATGAGAGGATAAAATGATATGACCATTTTGGAAAAAGATCTGGAAGTTTCTTATAAAACTAAACATGCATCGCCTGGCCAGTGTAGCTCAGTGGTTGAGGGCCGACCTATGAACTGGGAGCTCACGGTTTGATTCCCAATCAGGGCACATGCCCAGGTTGCAGGCTCGATCCCCAGTGTGGGGCCTGCAGGAGGCAGCTGATGAATGAGTCTCTCTCATCATTGAGGTTTCTATCCCAGTGGTTGGCAAACTGCAGCTCGCAAGCCACATGCGGCTCTTTGGCCCCTTGAGTGTGGCCACGAAGTTTCAATCGCACTGTATGTGCGCGCCTGCACGTGGTATTTTGTGGAAGAGCCACACTCAAGAGGCCGCAGTTTGCCGACCACTGTTCTATCCCTTTCGCTCTCTGAAATCAATAAAAATATATTTTAAAAAAATATTCAGATTGGTGGTTGCCTCTGGGGTGGGTGTGAGGAAGGGGTTGGCTGGGAAGAAGCATTCGGGAATATTCTGGGCGATGGTAATGTTCCGCATCCTGACACGTGAAAATGAATAAAGGAAGCCTCATTCAAAATGGAGTCAGAGCCCTAGTCAGTGTGGCTCAGTTGGTTGGCGCGTCATCCCATACACTGAAAGGTCACCGGTTTGATTCCCGGTTAGGGCACATGCCTAGATTGCACATTCGATCAGCAACCAAGTGATGTTTTTCTCCCTCCCCCACCTTCCTCTCTCTCTAAAATCAGTATCTTCAAGTGAAGATTTAATAAAAGAAAATAGAGCTGGAAAGCCGTGGAGGACTCTCCCGCACTACCCCTCGTCGCAGCTTGTATACTTCAGCAGAAGGAAAATGTCCTCTCTGCCAGAAACAGCAACTGCTCTTGCCTGCAACAAATGAGAACACATCACCCCTTCCATCTCTCATTTTCCTCCTTTGTTCAAAACAACCCCTCCCAAAATTCCCCCTTTCCTTTACAAAAGAGGGCTCTTCTCTTTTGGTCTCCAATCTGGCCTATGTTTCCCATAATTTGCTTGTCCGGAATTGAAATTCCTCTGCTACTGTTGAATAAACCCATTTGCTGCTTGATAGCCTTTGTTTAAGTTTTAAGGCTCATGCTACACTTAAGATTTGAGCATTTCACTATAAATTTTATCCCCACTGACATCCAAATATAAACAAATATTAAATTCTGACTAATGACGAGCACACTGGAATATTTGGGAGAGGGAGTGTACTGATGTTTACAATTTAGAAATGATGAATTCATGGATGGATGGAATATGGACAAATCTATACATATAAAAGGCTAATATGCTAAGAGTCCATCCAACTGGTAGCTCTGACACACCCTGACCACCAGGGGGCAGACACTCAATGCAGGAGCTGCCAAGCTGCAGTGACTGGGCAGCTGCGGTTCTTGGGTAATGCATCCCGAAAGCAGAGAGGAGGGAGCCCGATTCCTCTTGGGGTCACATGATTCTACCTTCGGCCATGGGTTATGTTGTTGCTGGGGCACTGTCGGCCCAAATCTGGTTTAGTGCACACTTGCGTTTGTGTTCCACACCCTGTAAGACAGTAACTTTGCAGAGTGCCCTCTCACACTCCAGGACCCCTCAGGGGATGTCGGACTGCCGGTTTCAGCCCGATCCAAGGCCAGGCCGAGGGACTCCACCTGCTGGAGGGACCCTATTCACTCCACAGACGCCCTTCGAGCCACAGTGCCACCCCAGTTGCGGCTGGCTGGGGAGGGACCAGAGGGACTGCGGGAGGTTGGCTCCAGGTTGTGTCTGGCCCGTCTCGCCCAGTCCCACCCCGCCGCCACCTTCTAATTAATTTCCTTTCAATGTGCACGAATCCATGCACTGGGTCACTAGTGGTTATATAATAAAACACAACAGCAAAATGGAAACTGTACAATCTAGGTGGTCAGTAAATGCATGTTCACTGAATAAATTCTTTCAACTTCTCTGTATGTTTGAAAATTTTCTTAATAAAATGTTGGGGGTGTGGGGATAGACAAATACAAAACTAGAAAAATAGAGCCTCAATGCTCAGTCTCCACCACAACTCCGAAATCAAAGAACTACAAGACTCAGGGCAGGGAGACACTGAGGGCCCCCCTGCCAGGCCTGCCCCCATTTGGCCAGTCTTCCAGAAACCTGGGAGCCACAGTCCCATCACAACAGTATGCCCCTGGGCTTCACTATCAAAAAGCCAAAGCTCGAAAGAGACATCGAGAAAGCCTAGAACAGCGGTTCTCAACCTGTGGGTTGCGACCCCTTTGGGGGTCGAACGACCCTTTCACAGGGGTCGCCTAAGACCATCGGAAAACACATATATAATTACGTATTGTTTACAGTAGCAAAATTACAGTTATGCAGTAGCCACGAAAATAATTTTATGGTTGGGGGTCACCACAACATGAGGAACTGTATTAAAGGGTCGTGGCATTAGGAAGGTTGAGAACCACTGGTCTAGAAGATCTGTATAGAGGGGGGAAGGAGCCAACCCAGTTCACCTGTTTAAGTCATTTGCTACCGATGGGAAAATAGAGGCCAGGGCATGTATGAGCTTCACTGGGTATTTAATTTTAAGCCAAATTAGGCCGACCATGCCTATGTGGGTTCTAGTTGCAGAAGCACATCTAGTTCCAGATCAAAAGTGTAATCTTCAAATAACAGTACAATTTATTGTGCACTGTGCATGTTGGGCATTTTACACAATCTGAGTTCTCGCAGCCACCCTGTAAAGCAGGTTTATTATCCTAATTTTATGATTGAGGAAACTGAGGCTCAGAGAGGGTAAATGATGTGTCCAAAACCACAGAGCTGGAGCTGAAATAGAAGTCCTTTCCCGAAAGCACTGCTCACCAAGCCCCTCTCTGACAGGGTACAACCTGCCTGTGTGCAAAGCTTTTGGAGCAGGAAGCTTTGGGCTTCAGGGGACAATGAAGAATTTCATTACCTTAGGGCAGTGGTCGGCAAACCGCGACTCGCAAGCCACATGCGGCTCTTTGGCCCCTTGAGTGTGGCTCTTCCACAAAATACCGACTTCTGCACATGGGCCACGAAGTTTCAATAGCACTGTACATTTGCGCCCGCACGTGGTATTTTGTGGAAGAGCCACACTCAAGGGGCCAAGAGACGCATGTGGCTCGCGAGCTGCTGTTTGCGACCACGGCCTTAGGGCAAGAGGCCAATCTCTCTTTCGCTGAAGACCTGGGGCTGGTTAGACCACCCCTCAATCTCCATGTCCTGGCAAGGCGCCCTCATTAGGCCATTTGTACTTTTCACATGTATATCAATCACCATCTTAGGTGGTTTTCCCTCTTATTCACTAGTTAAAACGCAGTGTCCAGTATGAGCTGTTTTCCCTGTAAGTTTTAATGACAGCAGAGCCCAGCCGCGCTCTTTAAGCCCCTGCCTTGGTACCTTCCTTTACTGTTTTCCACTCTCCCATCTCACTTCCCCACTTAGCTGGGAGCAGTGACAGCTCGGAAGGGGGGCCAGTTTGGGTTTGTAACTTTGTGGCTATCAGACTCCTGTGGAAGGGAGAGGATGTAGAACGGGAAATGTTAAGAGGCTCTTAATTGGGAAGTGTCTTACAAATCTGAATTTGCAGAACACCAGTTTGCAGTTCCGGTCAGTTGTGAGGGCTCAGATTCCTCCCACTGTGGAAAAGACGCAGGCGTCCCACGCCGCCTTTACCAGAGGGCGCAGCTCCAGCACAGGGACTGACTCACAGGCTGGTAGAGGGTTAGAGAGAAAAAAGAAGCTCCGGTGACTTACCACAGCTTTTCAGGGCTGATCTTTAGAGAGAAATGATACCTATGTAGAAACTGAATATGTCATTCACCTATTTAAAAAGAAAAAAAGAAAGGAAAAAACCAGAATCCTATGAAAATGTCTTTAATTTTCACCTTTTGGAAATACATTTTTCATTTTTATTTCTGTGATACAAAAATGTTATATATCTAACAATGACCTCTATGAAGCAGCTCTACTGAAGTAAATCCACAAAATGCTGTCTCCGTTGTGATCTGCTTCGACAGAGGAAGGGCGGGTACACGTAGCTTTGCCATGATTTCACACACGCACACACAGGTATACACACATGCCACCTTCCTCCCAGATAGCCACCCACACACAGAGGAGACAACCACACTGACAAGTGAACACAGCACTACACGTAAAAACAGAAATTAACTTTTTTACTTGTCCCAGCGCAAGAAACTCACATCTTAGCAAAAATAACTCTAAATAAATATGCCAAGGCCAAGGCATATGGTAAGCTCCTTTATCGGTAGAGATTTTTCTACTGGAAAAATAAGCTTGAAAGCTTCATATTTTCAGGCAGCTAAGGTGGGAAGCAGACAGACATAACCTATTTCCCCACTAGGAGACGGGAACCATGTGCTAGGACTGCCGCGGAATCCGAGCGTGAGGAGACGAGGAAACCCCTTGAAGCAGGAAGGAGTTCAACCCCAAACTCGCCATCACAGCCCCCAAGAATGTCAGCTCTTTCTGCATATTTCACAGCCGACACCCCCCATCAGGTGGATTCTTACACACGCTAATTCATCACAGGAAAGGTTTCACATGAGCAACAAATAACTGGTTAATAATGTACACCTTAACAGCCTACAACCACGCTGAGTGTCAGCAGTTTACAATCGAAAGGAAGGAAAAAAACACAGCCACAAAAACAAAAGCTGAGCTTTTTCCAGGAGAAGCCGTTTTCAAAGCCCTCCCACACCACACTTATTGAATAGGGTATGGCTTCCAATGTGCCGCTGGTTCCTTCCCAGCGACAGTACCGCGACTTGTCTTGCTCAGGCCTCGGCTACCACGTGTCAGGAACTTCAAAGAGCTTGGCAGAGCTGTCCGAGATGCCTCCTGGTGGGAAAGGACAAAACGAGATGAGCAAGGAGAGGAGAGGGCAGGCAGGCCCTGGAGAACAGAGCCACCATCATAGGGCAGGGCAGGTCTTGTCTATGGAGAGCAGTGTCCAGCCAATGGCGGGACCCCACAGACACATCCCAGATAGGACCATGAGGTGCCTCCCTCCCCACTCGGCTGCCTCGCCTCTGTCATTTTACAGGAGTTAACACGTAGATACTTACAACATCTCCCAGTGGCACATACACCATATTCTTTGCTAGCCACCATGCTGAGCACTTAGTTCATTTACTCTTCAGAAAAGCCCTACACGATGGTACAAATATCCCCATTTCACAGATGCAAGAAGAGGCTCAGCGAGGCTGAGTGGCTGAGATGGAGTCTGCATCCTTCTACAGCACCAAGAGCCCCGCCAAGCCCCAGAAGGCTGGCTTTCTGTGATCTGTGGGCAATGGGCACCGAGATCAGCATGGAGGGAAGCTGACCAGTGTGGGTTCTGAGATCCTAAAAAGGGCAAAGAAGCTTGTAGCTTTTTCCGACCTCAGCGACACCGGCTAAGGTCTTCTTGGACTGAAGGAACCTTTTCCATTACAAACAGCTTCAACTCAAAGTGAGAAGCCCTTCTTTTCCATCCATGCCACTTTCTGTAACAGCAACTGCACAGATGTGTCAGGGCCTGGAGCGCCGATGCCCGGAGCTGAGCGAACGGGAACTAAGTCAGGAAAAGGCGTGCTCACAATGGAAAGTGTAGCGGGCCAGGCCCTCCCTGCACCGCTGGTGTCATGCCTTATTTAAGCCATAACTGCAGGGCTGGCAGGGAAAATGGGCAGAGCCAACCCCAGCTGCTAACATTCCAAGATTTCAAAAGAGAAGAGGTCTTTGATGATGCCTGAAATGGAGAGTAACTCTTAAGAAGAGATGAGGTTCGGTGTCCCACAAAGTAGAAAATCGCTCAGCTGAGCCTGGCTACTGTTAATGACAGGAATGCCTAAAAGGAATGAGATCTGAACATCTGAAATAACATGGGCATTTCAGCTAAAATGAGAAATCCCACTTCCGATCACTTATTGAGAGAAAATCCAGAGTGACAGGGGGAGCAGACCAGGAGAAGGGGACTCTAATGTTTGTACTGCTATGTTGAACATGCAAGCCTTGGGACTCTCAAGACTGCAAGACTTTTCCTGAGAAGTGAAGATGGGCTGGAGATGACTCACGTGAAAAAGATTCATGTGATCCCGTTATAAAAAGAATAAAGATTTAAAAAACAAACAAACAAAAACCAGAAACACTGCCCTCCCTGGAATAACTAAGTGCTGTACTGGTCCCTAATAAACCTAACTAGCCTGACCTTCTCACTCATACGTTCAAACAGTACCTATTGCGAGACAGGAAAATAAATATCAATAAGAGCATTTTTATAATTCACATCAAAGAAATAGCAGCCAATTAGCCACTATAAAGGTAAAGGTCACAATGTCCAATGTGAGGAATTAAAATGAATTAAAACTAGCCAAGAGAGGCAGGGGAAGGTAAATAACTAAAAAGCAACTGCACTGTCATACTTATAGTAGCACCTGCCATTAGATGGATGGGAACATGTGTGAGTAGGTGGCATGCCACCATATACACAGTAGTGACTCTGTGAAGATCTACTGAGAAATAATGGAAAGAACTTTGGAGTTGGGCCAATCTGGCTTGCCCATTTTACTAGCTGGATGACTTAGAATAACTTTCACTGTCTCATCTATAAGATAGACTGACTACTACTTTATGCCACATAGGACTCTGGGATGTAGCAAAGTTCCCAGCGCAGAGCAAGTGTTTCATACACATCGGGCCCCTCCCCTTTCCAGTAAGGAGCCCACATTGAGCACGGTTGTTCCCAGGAAGCCAACAGCCTGCCGTCAAAGAGATGCAAATTTTCACTGTCTAAAATGTGCAGCTGCTGAACAAGACTATGTACAGAGGAACCAGAACTTTAGGAACCTTAAAGAAGACCCAGACACAGGCGAACTGGGGGTCAAGGCTGGTGTTCTTTCCAGCACTTTCCAGAAAGAGCACTGTGGACTGCCCAAGGATCAGTCTCAGAGCTAGTGGGTAAGGAGCATTTTCCATGGAACTCATCTTCACAGTCCTGTTTTACTAGATTGCAAAAATTATTTAGGAACAATTTTTCTTTTTTAAAAGAGATACTTAAGGACATCTGCCTCCTCCTATGATGGACCTCAATCCATACCTTGCATCCTTTACAAAGATTAATTAAAAATGGATTGTACACCTAAATGTAAAACCTAAAACTATAAAACTTCTAGAAGAAAACATATGAGAAAATAATTGCAATCTTGAGTTAGGCAAAGATCTCTTAAATATAATACCAAAGGCATAATGCAAGAAAAATTGATAAATTGGATTTTGTTAAAATTTAAAGCTTCTACTACTTGAAAAATACTGTTAAGAGAATTTTAAAAACTCTGTAAAGCGCGCACACACACACACACACACACAGAACATGAAAAGTTTGGAAGATTTTGCAAAACACCCAAAAGAACTAAGGAACTCTCAAAACTGAATAAGAAGAAAACAACTCAGTGAGAGGAAAAGGGGCAAATATATAAACAAACATTTCACCAGAGGAGAGATTGGGATGGCAAATCATCACATAAAGAAATACCTAACATCAATTAGTCATAAGGGAAATTCAAATCAAAGCAACAACGAGATATCACTACATACCCATCGGAATGGCTATACAAGGACAATACCAGTACTTGTCAACGTACAGAGCCACTGGGTCCTCCCTACCCTGCTGGTGGGAATGCAAATGGTGCAGCTACTTTAGCAAACAGTGTGCTAGTTTCTTATGAAGTCAAACATACACTTACCATATGACCCAGCAATTCCACTCCCACGTATTCTCTCAAAAGAAATGAAATTAGTCCATTCAAAAACCTGTACCTAAGTGTTTATAGCAGCTTGATTCTTAGTAGCCGAAAACAGGTACCAATCTAAATGCCAACTGGCAAAACCCATATATATAAAAGACTAAGTGACCAACCGTCCGTCCATCCAACCAACCAAACGGCCGGTACATACGATGCGCGCTGGCAATTTAAAAATAAATGTTGACTCGCGCGTGGGCGATACATATAAAGCTCTCACTGGTGCCAATCATATGCCTGTGTTTTGATCTGTCATTGTCGACTGTGAATTTGGCTGTTTTTGTTGACATTCTGAAGCTGAAAGAAAGCGGGTGTTGTCGACAGAGTATGTCTGAAGACCAACTATTGGCATAACGTACCTCTGACACTTCTATTATAGAGAAAGGTCAAATAGCGATATTAAAATATTTCTTCTAATTAATTTCCTTTCAATGTGCACGAATCCATACACCAGGCCATTAGTGGATAAATAAACAGTAATATGTCCATAAAGCAGAATACTATTCAGCAATAAGGAATAAACCAGAAATACATACAACAACATGAATGAATCTCAAATGCATTATATTAAATGAAAGACTCAAAGGTTACCTATTGTCTGGTTCCATTTCTATGATATTCTGAAAAAGGCAAAATCACAGTGATAGAAAGCATATATCAGTGGTTGTCAGGATCTAGGCATGCAGGCAGGGATGACTACAAAGGGGCATGATAGACCTGGTCTATATCTCAATCATAGTGATTGTTAAATGAATGTACAGATTTGTCAAAACTAATCAAATTGTACATCTAAAAGTGATTACTTCTATCGTACAAAAATTATATTTTTAAAAAACTGTCCTGTAAAAGATATTAGGAAAGTTGTTTTAAAAAGACAACAAAAATATAAAACATTATGCTGATAAAAAAATTATTTGGCCAATAGTTGTTTTTTTAATGAAGAAAAAACAGGATACTAACTTTCAGAGAATATGATGCCAATGATGTATAAAAATGACAGGTGGAGCCCGGCCAGAGGGGCTCAGTGGTTGAGTGTTGACCTATGAACCAGAAGGTCACAGTTCGATTCCTGGTCAGGGCACTTGCCCAGGTTGTAGGCTGGATCCCCAGTATGGGGCATGCAGGAGGCAGCCGATCAATGATTCTCTCTCTCATCATTGACGATTCTAACTCTCTCTCCTTCTCTCTTCCTCTCTAAAATCAATAAAAATATATTTTTTTAAAAAAATGAGAGGTGGAGTAAAACACATTAACAGACTATCAAGTAACTTTCTATTTTTCTACACTTTACAGATTTTCATAGTAAGCACATTATTTTTATTAACTAAAACAACAAAAGAGATTAAAAAGTGGTCAACACAATAGGTGACTGTTTCTGCTTATTTATCTTTCAACTAACCAGAGTGGAGAGGAAGGAACTCCAAGAGGTAAGACATCTCTGACCTTAGGTGAATCCAAAACAATCTAAAAGCTACATGGTACACTGGAAATATGCCAAGGTATCTACAGAGAGGAATTCTGTATTTGGGAAGATCCTTTGGGGTGCCATAGAAAGTTATTAACTCCTTAGGAAATGCTCCAAAGGGTGGTTTCCCACACCCAGCAGGCGAAGCTCCCCCTGGATGGTTTGTGGGGGTACCCAAGGGTTGCCAGGAGGAACGGGGAGGGCACAAAAATGCACTGAGCAAACTGCCCCACAGCCCAGAGCAGCACACATCTCACTTCCCACACTTAGGCTGGAAACCACACTTTGAGTAATTAAAAAGCTCCTGGGGAGGTCACTGGACTTTCCCAGCCTGGTCACTCAGGTGACCAACAGCAGCAACTGCAGATCTCATTTCTGACTCTAAGGAGACCTGTAATAATAGTATGAGGAGATTGCTGCTCTATGAAGATTCTAAATTTTTATATTCCGACCCTATGGCTTTGAGCTTGAAAAGTTCAGCAGACTAGTCAAGACTCCAGTGAAACTCACAGTTCTTGGCAAAAAGTCAAAGGTGTAATGTGTTGTTTTAAATGCAAGGGGGAAGAGAGACTTGGAGCGATGTCTCTATCATGACAGAACAGTCAATACGAACGGTCCATGTCTCTGGCATTCCTCCGTGACCACTGCCTAACAGGGTGCTTACGGAACCTCGGGCCCTGGACTGCCCATCAGTATTCTGAGTAGCCAGTCTGCTCAGTGTCAGGCAACTACTGTCAGCCTACAGGCGAGGCTGGGGTTTCTCCAGGCCCTGGAGACACTCTTCACTTAGTCATCCAGAACAAGTGTGCTACGGAAGCCCATCCATTAAACACTGCCTGGGACCATTTCCCAAAGACAGTTTATTCCAGCATAAATGGCACACAGGATTGTTTTCCTTTGTGTACCTTGAACTCTGCAGAGGAAAAGTAGACAGCACAATCAATCTACACTAATCATAATAAATATAAAAGAAGGGAGCTTACATTATATATTTGCTTCCTGAAAATAGGATAGAAACAGCAAAACCTAAGAGAAAAATATTTACTAAGTACATAATATGTGCATAAAATAGAAGCTCCAAAGGGGAGTGGTCATTGGATTTTATCACGACCTCATCATCTGAAAGTCCAGGTTGGTAATTGTTTCTGATCCAGAACAACTGCCAGAAATCCTCATGTTTGTACATAAAGAACCCTCTGCTTCCCCTGGTGCAATGTGTGAGCTCTGGATCAAACAGTCCCATCCCCGTCCCCGTCCCCGTCCCCCCCCTCCCCCCTCCGTTATATTTGACTTGGCCAGTTGATAACTCTCTGAGCCTTGGTTTCCTATAGAAATTGAATATGTAACTGATAGGGTTTTTCTAAGGGCTAAACAAGGTAACAAAGGACGTTCCTAGTACAATGTCTGGTATATTATTTAAACTTAAATGGGTCATTTTGTTATCTAGAAAGGGTTCTAATACTTAACTCTTCGTGTACTTTAGATATTACTATGTATAACTAAGGAAAATGGCACTGTTTTGTGTGGGGTTTATCGAGCATCCTTTGTCCCAGGATTGCCACAATACACGACATCCTATGGTCTTACTTTCTGCTACGTTCTCCTTGGAAAAGAGAAAATTCCCTACAAATGAAGCAATGTTTTATGTTTTCATGCCCTCACTGAGAGTGCTGGGCACCCAACACATCTTTGCGAATCCCCTGAGCACCTGCCAAGATCCTCTCTCCACAACAGCAGAGCTCAGACTTAATGCCTTAACCTGTCTCTGAGACAGACTTTCCCACACTCCAAACACTCCAGCACAGTTCCCGCCAACACCCAACCAGGCCCTCACAACTCTGGAACATGAGAGCTGAAGTCAGACCCTTCACAGGGGCTGCACCTGGTCCTCTCACTACTGCAGGACCTTATTAAAGTCACCAAGCAATAAAGTTGGTTGATTCCACAGATTCCGCACCTAATCGCTTGACCTGCATCCTGCTAATACGACCAGGACCAAACGCTACAACAAACCAACGGAAAAGAATCCATTAAACTTCTGTCCTGCCACTGCTAGGTCCAACTTGGTGAGCGGTGCTCCAAAAGAAAGCTCCAAGTTCTGTGGTTCAATTCAAAGTTGTCAAGATGTTTCTCTCTCTGACAATGAAGTACAAAATCTATCGCGTGTTTTTGTTTGTTTTTTTAGCTCACATCTTGTAGCAGTTACAGTTTTACTGTCAATGGGAGAGGGGAAAAACTATTTAAATGATGGTATTATAAATTCAAAACCCCAAATAACTCATAGAAAGCTTTCATTTAAAACAAAATTTATAAAAGGAGCTAATCTATTAATGCAGTCTATTATTAGGTATTTTGATTTTAATATCTTTAAGATTATGCAGAGATAGAAAAAAAAAAACCCTGAAATCTTGCCCCTGAGAAGTAACAGTTAAGCTGAAAAATTCAAAAGAGAACAAGTTATGAAGGAAAGGAATACAAGAAGGGAGCCCTCCTGTCCCTCCCCCGCCAACCCCCACCCCCGCATCATGCTCAGAGTGATCACTAAAAGTCGTGCTAACATTTAACATTTAACATGTGTTGAGCAGATATAAATCAGCAGCAGTAACAAGGTATCACAGATGAAGACGAAGTATGTTACAGATTAAGAACTTCTCAAAAACTTATTTTAAGGAAAGAATGGGAGGCAAGTAAAGGGAGACACCCCAATTCAAGGAGATAGCTCAAATATACACTCCAGGCTTCCAATCAGAGTTTAAAGTTTTCAGTTAAGTTAGGCATCAGCATATTGTAAAAAAGCTTATGTGACATTTTGTCACTTCTTTGATTTCATTAATACTGAGATGCAGAAAACTTCCTACGGTTAGTTTGACCACACGCAAACAAAGGAAGGAACTGAAACACGAGTTCCAAGCTTGGGTATGAATCACCTTCCACTGCTTTACTACCTTCCTTCAGTTTGGTTGTTGGGCCTGCTGACCAGGGCGACTGTCATGATGTAAAGAGATAAGGAACAGGGAATAATGGCATCGAGGCAGCTGGGCCTTCTTCCCCGAACAGATAACACATAACTGTGCTTACAAACACCGGCTTTGTTATAGGACAGAATTAATTGCTCCATGACCCTGGGCAAGTCAGTAATCCTTTAGGCTTCTGTTTTCTTAACTGTAAACGGGCCCATGATGACTACCTCAGATAATTACATGAAAGAATTTCTGTTAAGCATTAGGTGTCGTGCTGGATCCTTGGCAAACACTCAGTGAGCAGCAGCTATTATGGCCGGATCTGACAAGCAACCCCTTCCTCCCACACTCTAGCCCTGTAGGGTCTGGGCATGAAGGGCTGAGTTAGGTCATGGCATGTCTGAATGACAGAGAAGATGTTTCGGCTTCAGGTGGGCTGGGGCTCACCTTCTGGGTCTGCTTCTTACTAGCAGCTACACGGACCTGCATATGTTTCTGATGGCAATTCCCTACGTCTGGGCTACTGTGAGGGTGAAATGAAATAAGGAAAGAGAAAAACTCCTACTATAGCATCTAGCACATAGTGAGCTCTCAACATGTGCTAATTTCCTGTTTCCTCTGCTCCTTATATAATTCTGCTTCGGAGAGAAATCCAGGTTGCCTGGGTTTTCGTGGGAACAGTGAAAACTCTGTTACCAAAAATAATACGTGTAGGAGTAGGCCTCTGTGCAAAGTTAAATGTACATTTAAAATATGGAGGCTACTTTAAGCACATCAGCAAACCCTCTAACCCATGGAGGAGAGAGAAGATACCAAAACGGACTAACCGTCTTTAACATGCTCTATCTAGAGCCAGAGCTTTTTTTTTTTTTTTTTCCTATTTTTTTCAGAGCCAGGGCTTTTAAGGGATTCCTCAAATTAAATTAAATTGGTCCTAAAAACATGTGGTCCCTTGCACCAACTGAGCCCTGCTGTAGTCTCTCCCACAGAACACAAGTTTCCAGCGCGCTGAAGAGCACACAACTCCAGAACCTCAGAAAGAGCCAATACACACCCGCTGGAGAAAGGTCCTTCTTCATCTTTTTAAATTTCTTCGTCTTTTTCCTTCCCTCGGTGGGGGGTTCAGCACAGGAATCTGTCTGCTCAAACTCAAGGTCAGAAGTCTCTCTTGCCTCCGAGCCAGCTTCTGCTTGACTGAGGCTCAGCTTTCTCTTTCTTCCTGTGCTGGTAGCTGTAGGACTGAAATGCAGACAGTGGAACAACATGAAATATGTTAAGAATAACAGGAAGACTAGCCTATAAAAATATTTTAATACTCTTAATCCTATGAATACTTAACTAGCAATCAACAACATGGGCAGCTGCTGCCTATGTGTAAGTTAAGACCTTATGAACTGAAGTCTAAAGGTTTACCCATGAGAAGCTTATTCCGAAGCAAGTTCTACATTATGCTTGGATATATACATATATGTATATATATGTATATATATATACAAATCTAAGCTGTTCTAAGTGCTTAAAGAACACATTTTTAAAAAGAAAACCCCTGGTCTCTGTTTTAGTAGAACTACTATAAAATAATAGTCTTGATTACATTAAATCAGAAGCTAGCATTGTTACCTTCAGGACTACTTAATGGATACACAGCAGAACAGAAGCAATCGTGAGTCAGTTATCACACTGCACATGCATTTCAATACACTTACAGGGCATACCCCACCTTCCTATAATTCTCTCCTATTCCTAAAAGGTGCCAAATTTATAATTAAGCCTGGCTTCACTTTTAAAGCTTCATAGGATCTGACATGTTGAATTACATCGGACTATATGTCCCAATTTTTCCTTAAGAAAATATGTTTCCTGAAATATAACTTGATAAAAACAGAGACCACATGGCCAGTGTGAGTCCTGTCTCTTCTAAGTGGGTCTTATAAATAGATTTTTTATTATAGCCCCCAAGTTTTGAAAAGCATATAAAATCAAGTCATTCCACTTGGAACATTCTCCTACTTAAGTCTTCCCTAGGAAGTGAATACTTCACAATGTTATGCTTGAAAAACCTTTGGCTACCCAATTATGTAGTATTCTGGTCAGGACTGTATAACCTGAATATAATCATAAAGAAATAGCACATAAACCCAAATAAAAAATATTTTGTTGAAAAAAAGTGTCTGGGGCGGGGGGAAGGGGTGTTCTTAAAAAAGTCATAAAAAAGACTAAAGAGACAGGAAAGCTAGATGGAGCATATATAGACTGGAGCTTAGATTGGATCATAGGCTGAATCTTATACTGAAGGAGAAAAAGCTATAAAGATAATATGGGATCAAATAAAAAAATATGAACAGTAGGTTAAATATTAGATCAATGTTGAATAACCAAGGTTCGTAACTGTACTATAGTAATGTCAGAGAATATCCTTATTTAGAGTATTTGGGTATTAAGGACCACTATATATCTAACTTCCTCTCAAATGGTTCAGAAAAAAAAAAATAGTATTGTTGGTGGTGGTGAGTGGGTGGGGGTTGTTGGGAAGGTGAAGAGAGAGAGAATGCAATACAGAGTGTGTGTGTACAGTAAGCCAGTACGCCCTCACTTAATGACATCAATAGGTTCTGTGACTCTGAAGCAAACCGATGTAAAATAAAACCAATTACCATGGACTAATTGATATAAACAGAAGTTAATTTCCAATGGCATCTAATCAACATTATAGTGAAACAACACTGAATGAAATGATGAGGACCTGCTATATAGATAGAGAGAGGAAGGGGAAAGGGAGGAAGAGAAAGCATGTGTACACAAAGCAAAAAAATAAATGGAGCAATATGTTAACAATAGATGAACCGTTATAGTGTGTGTGTGTGTGTGTGTGTGTGTGTGTGTGTACTGTATATGATCTTTGATTTATTGTTAGATAGAACAAGGGTCTCAAGATCTAGACAGTTCTAAATGTTATTCTTGCTAAATGTTAAAATGTAGCACAGTATTTTTGCAGATCAGCTGTAAACTGGATGAGCTTGACTGGAACTCAACCAGGTAAGTGTAGCCAAGTACAAAGAGAAATCAATGTGTAACAGACCAAACAATATTTACAAACAATGGCTAAGCCTCCCTTCAAAGAGACAGAGCTTTGAGTATGAATCCTCTTTCTTCTTTACTTGCTGCAAGTAAATGAAATTACTTTGCAACAACCACCTCTCAGTCTTTAATAGAACACCCCAAGCAGCAAACCACTTGAGTTTGGTAACAGTATTTGTGTGACTTTTTTAACCCTTTTCGGTCCAACGTGGAGGCTGACTCGACAGACCAGGCGCTCGGAGCAGGTCCAAGGTTGAGCTGAGGTCTAGTGAGACAGATAACTTCAACATTCAATCCTGTCAATTAATTTGGACCAGACTGTTTGAATTCCAAAAATAAAATTGGACCGCAAAGGATTTTAAAGTTTGAAATTATTTTTAAATTAATAGTAAAAAAAAAAAAAATTCTGAGAAGCATGATGTGTAACAAGGAAAGTAAATTTCATTGAATATCTTCTAATACCTGCTATGACACAATCTAGGGCTAAAATGTGTATGTGTGTGTGTGTGTGTGTGTGTTTATACATGACTAATAAATATATTGTCAACCTATTAATACAAGAAAGAAGAAACCTTGACCATTAACAAAATGTCTCATTTGATACTAGATGTTTATCCAACCAACTTGGCTCACACCCTCGGAGTCAGCACCTGTCCCTTTTCAGTCTTCAAGGCCTGAGCCCTTCTCCTTCAGAGAAACTCATCCCCTCATTAACCAGTTTTCACCAACTTAATAAGTACCTCCCCGGAACAGCCTCCAGTCTTACTCATTTATTTCTACCTACCACCAGTCCAGCTCTTTCCTCACCCACTGCCACTGCGGGCACTCCCTATCTTGCCCCAGACTCAAAACAGGATCCTAATTGGCCTGTCTCTCCCTCTCCTCCTCTTTCCAGTCTCTCTTCCCCTTCAAAGCCATTCCTTCCAATGCTGCCAAACTTCTTCCAAAGCAGAAATTTGATCAAGATGTCCCCAGCTCAAAAACTTTGGTGGCTCTCCACTACAAACCTAAATTTAAACTGCTTGGCATACCATCCAGGAATCGCTGTCATCTGGGTCCCAATCTGCTCTTCTAGCCTTATCTTCCACTAGGCAGCCGAGTTGCAAATACAATATACATTGACCTTAATAACTTCCATTATATGCACTTTCCCATATATCCACCATCTCTTTAGAGCAGTGATGGCGAACCTATGACACGCGTGTCAGAGGTGACACGCGAACTCATTTTTTTGGTTGATTTTTCTTTGTTAAATGGCATTTAAATATATAAAATAAATATCAAAAATATAAATCTTTGTTTTACTATGGTTGCAAATATCAAAAAATTTCTATATGTGACACGGCACCAGAGTTAAGTTAGGGTTTTTCAAAATGCTGACACGCCAAGCTCAAAAGGTTCGCCATTGCCCTAACTGGTTTGGCTCAATGGATAGAGAGTCGGCCTGGGGACTCAAGGGTCCCAGGTTCGATTCCAGTCAAGGGCATGTACCTTGGTTGCAGGCGCATACCCAATAGGGAGTGTGCAGGAGGCAGCTGATCGATGTTTCTCTCTCATCAATGTTTCTAACTCTCTACCCCTCTCCCTTCCTCTCTGTAAGAAATCAATAAAATATATATTTTTTTAAAAAAGGTTCGCCATCACTGCTTTAGAGAGTTTATCAATCCCAATATAGCCTATATTCCCCCACTTCACTGTTGCTACTGCCCATCTCTTCCTAATTAAACATCACTAGCCTTGAGAATGTTCCCCATTTTTCTGCCTAGTGTTCCTTTCCTTACATGCTCCCCATAACACTGTTTGTCTGTCTCCAGGGGTCTTTAAGTCATCTATCATTATTTGCAATAAACAAAAATTGGGACCCTGAGAAAGATACCTCCTAAAAATGGGTCCTGGTGGCTCACTGGGCTCAAATTTAAAAAAAGAGCCTAGCAGCTATTTCTAAGCTGGGGCCTCTCACACACACCCAACACTTTCCAGAGAAGCCTGCACTAAACTGCCTGTCCACACTTGTTTCTGTCATCTGAACCAGCCCTTATAAAGGAGTTCCTGGAATTCTATTTCAACCAATAGGACTGAGGCTTTCCTCATCCAATCAGAGCTACATAAACATCTTCACCAACCAATCAGAGTAGTTCTAATCTGACCAATCAGGAAAGTGTCTTTTAGGCCAATTAAACTGGGAGGATTTGAAGTCCTCCTCTGCATGAGGACAGACCAATCAGGGATCAGGGGCAGGGACTTCTATCTACATAAGCCAGCTCCTGTCTGGCTCTGAGAGCACACTTCCCCTTCCTACCAAAGACTGAAGACTGTATTTCCCAGGCTGGAGCAGAACAGAGCTGCCTAGCAAGAGGGAGGCCTGGTTTCAGGGCTGCCTGGCCCCAGAGCTGCCTCATAGCCAGGCTGCATCACAATTGAGCTGTTTTGCCCTAAAACAAGTTTCCTTCTTCACTGAACCTCAAACTGGGTATTCCTGTTGGCAGTGAATTGGTGACAATGACCATCGGTTGACAATATGTATTTGTATATGTATGTAATATCCATACCAACATAAAATGTTCTCAACTGTCATTCTCTAATAAAAATAAGTGATTATTATATGCATATAGCCAAACTAAAGCAGTTTTGGATCAAAACAGTTTTTATCATACACTGAAAACTAGATATATGAAGTACTACCTTAAAAATGTTAATTCTTTAAACATTTTTAAAATATAGCTGTTTGTGTGTGTATATTACATATAGACATTCTCAATACATGTATGTTGATAAGATACTCCTGTATGAATTGATTTCAAAGGTCAAAAGTCAAGATGAGATCAGACAAAACAACCTCCCATTAGTCTGGGCTCATCTTACATGCAAAATTAGTAAACAAAGTAAGCCATTTTACAAGGAATATGAAGAACACAGTTAAACCCACTGAAGAAGTAGTGACTATTTAAAAAATAAAATGTTTCTGACACAACTTGGTATGTCAAAATTGAACATTAAACCTTGATTAGTATTTATATGGGGGATGCAAATAACAAGTCATCTTGGTTATAATGACTATTAGGTCAAACTTAGAATATTTGCTGCAAAATATTATTAACAATGCAGCAACTACACACAAATTCTGCAAGATTCTCCATTAACTTCTTCCTTTTAGCAGAAAAATTATTTGCTAACAGAAAGGTCACATTCACAAGCTCCTTCTATAAAGCCACAAAAATCTGCCTGCCCCATGAAATTTTTCCCCTTTACATTTTTTTATTTTTTTAATGTTTTTATTGATTTTAGAGAGAGAGGAAGGAAGAGAGAGAGAGAGAAAAACATCAATGTGAGAGAGAAACATCGATCAGCTGCTCCCCTGACACGGGATCCAGCCTGCCTGGGCATGTGTCCTGACGTGGAATGGAACCTGCAACCTTTCGGTGCACGGGAAAACGCTCCTATTTTATTTTATTAAAATGTATTTTCAGAGAGGAAGGGAGAGGGAGAGAGAGATAGAAACGTCATTGATTGGCTGCCTCCTGCACGCCCCCTACTGGGGATCGAATCCACAACCCGGCCATGTGCCTTCTTCTGGAATCAAACCCAGGACCCTTCAGTCCCCAGGCCGACGCTCTATCCACTGAGAAAAACCAGCTAGGGCTCCCCTTTATTTTAAATTAGGGTATTATTTTTCATGCAATGAAATTCATATAGTTAAAGTGTACTTTTTGGTCCATTTGGGGAATTGTGTATAACCACATATGCACTACTACAATCAAGTTATAGAATAGTTCCCTTTCTCAAAGGCCCCATCTCCTAATACCATCACATTGGTGGTTAAGATTTCAATTTATTAATTTAAGGGGAAGGTGAGAAATGCAACCCAGTCCACAATACAAGATCACTAAGATTTTATTACAATTTTAATTCTCACATTTAGGTCTACAAGCCATTTTAAGTTCATTATATACATGGTGTGATATGACAGAGAAAGTTCATTGTTTTACATACCATTATACAATCCTTTTAACACTATTGGTTGACAAAACTAACCTTTGCCTACTGGATCACCAGCACTTTAGTCAGAACATTTTACTTTTCCAAATTCTCAACAGTTATTAATATTCAGGATTTGAGAACAAGAGATCAAAATTCCCAAATCATCTATTCTGTACATTTAATAGCACTTTGTTATTTCTTTTTAAATAATAATGAGTTAGCATAAAACAGTGAGTCACTCTTCTGTGATAGGGTTATATTAAAAATTTGAGAGGGTAATTTGGTAAAGTAAGATATAATAATAAGTGCATGGGTTATTATTATGAACCAATATACTATGAAAAATTATATATCTCAATAAATAATCTCTACCTGATATAGGTATTTAGTAATAGAAAATGAAAAGATTAAGACATCAGCACCAAAGGGATGCCAAATAAATATCATTTAAACATTAAAAGATGTCACAAATACATAATATTTAAAAGTTATTTTCAAATGAGATGTTTAAACACACGCCCTAGCTGGTTTTGCTCAGTGGATAGAGCATCAGCCCAGACTGAAAGGTCCCGGGTTTGATTCCAATCAAGGGCACGTACCTTGGTTGCAGGCTCCATCCCCTGCCCTGGTAGGGGCTTGTGGGGGAGGCTACCCAATTGATGTGTCTCTCTCACATCGATGTTTCTGCTTCTCCCCCTCCTTTACATTCTCTCTAAAAATCAATGGAAAAATATCCTCAGGTGAGGACTAACAACAACAACAACAAAAACCCCACAAGTTTTCATTGCTAGTATTTGTCTTACAACAAATATTCCAGATACAGAAGTTTGTTTCATGTTGTACTGATGTTGGTCAGATTGTTCTGAGTGTGTCCAAAGCTAATACAAATTGGGCACTAGACCAGTGGTCGGCAAACTGTGGCTTGTGAGCCACATGCGGCTCTTTGGCCCCTTGAATGTGGCTCTTCCACAAAATACCGACTTATGCGCATGGGCCACGAAGTTTCAATCGCACTGTACGTGCGCGCCCGCACGTGGTATTCTGTGGAAAAGCCACACTCAAGGAGCCAAAGAGTCGCGTGTGGATCGCGAGCCGTGGTTTGCCAACCACTGCACTAGACTATACAATGCTTCATATAAGCTCATTTCCTTTTTTTTAGAAATGGAAATATTTTGTCTGCTTGCCTTGATTTTGGTTTTACTGTTAAAACTGATATTGCTTGTTCTAATTCAGATTTTAGATCAGCCGATTCACAATGGAGTATTCCACAAATTTACAATCTGTGATTCTTCTGCAAAGGTACAAAGAATAGTAGCTTACAGCAAATATTTAAATACTGAAACACCACTGGATTCTATCGTAAGATAACGTAACATGCTGACATCCTAGCAAGGTTAACAGCACTACTACATAGAAACAAGTTTCAAAACTGCCAATTTAAGGACAGCTTCCAAAACTTATTATTTCTTGGAACAAGACTTGCAGCCTTTTTATAAAGTATACTATGTGTATGATTCACTAATATATTTTTATGTATAAGAATGACTCACTGTTAGCAGATAGGTCCACAAACACACACTTCTAACACAGCAAGAGTGACAGACAAGAATGACTAATTTGATTGTGGCCCCTTCTCTTCTACATGCTCTTGTCCTGGTTTCAGAAACGTTGACCTTAACCTTTGATGTTGATTCCACTCTTGTTTTCAACTTCCTGTTAGTAGATTCCTTTGAACTAGTAATGCCTATGTTGATGGTTAAGCTTTAATTCCCACAGATTTTTTTCCTTTATCCTGATTTCTAAACTGATTATTTGCATAAAAATGTCCCTGAAAATGTCAGGAAGGAATTTCTGCATGAGAACACTACTGGGCCCTGACAGGTTTGGCTCAGTGGTCGGAGTATTGGCCCACAGACTGAAGGGTCGTGGGTTCAATTCCCGGTCAAGGGCATGTACCTCGGTTGCAGGTTCAATCCCCAGTCCCAGTCAGGGCCCATGCAGGAGGCAACCATTCGATGTTTCTCTCCCTCTCCCTCTCTCTCCCCCTCCTTCCTACCTTCTACTCTAAGAATCAATGGAGAAAATATCCTTGGGTGAGGATTAAAAACAAAGAACCAAAAAAACCACTGGAAATCAACTGACCACATGTATGGGGGGTTTTCTGGACTATTCTGTTTCATTATCTGTCTTTCTTTATGGCAGCACCATACTGCCTTTACTCCTGTTGCTGCATGCTAAGTCTTAAAGACAGAGTTAAGTCCTTTAGTTGGCTGGGAAGGTCATGCCGCTGGATCAAATATTAGCCACCTTTCATTATAAAGGGCTGTCCAGTTTAAAAATTCTCTCCTTTGAGACTTGTATATGTCCATTTGAAGCTGAACATGTGTTTTCATTACCATTTTACATACAAAAAAGCTCATCAAGTGACTTCCCCTAGCTGGGTAAGTAGATCTGAGGTTGTCCTCCAAGTCCAGTGCTCTTTGCATAGCCTCCCTTCCACCCCCATCTTCCCAGGAAGGGACCCCCCTCAGAAAGGGTTTCCCTGACCCCTGAGCCCAAGCAGCCCCTTTCCCTGCAGCATCCTCTGCCTTTTGTTTCACTCCTAAAACTCATCTCTGCCTGTGCTTCTTATTTATTTCTTTGCTAATTCTCTCTCTATGCCACTAGAATGTAAGTTCTGAGAGCAGGATCTTACACACTTTGCTGACCACAGGATCCTCAGCACTGGCCATGGCCTTATAGTGCAAGTCCTCTGCAATCAGGGTTTGTGGAATGGATGAGATCGGTGGATGCTTTCCCTACAATGCAACAGGCCAAGTGACAAAAACCAAATTGCTTATTTCCTCCTGAATTATATATATTAACAAGATTTACATTTTAGTATACAGTCAACTTCCCCAGTCTGTCTGGATAACACCATATTTCCTACCAAAGGTAACTAAGGGAAAGAGGGGATGTTCCACTGTGCAAACTGACTCACACAGCAGAATGAACTGGAAAAATCTGGGGAAGTGGGAGCTAGAAAATACATTACCTCTGTCTTCACAAACTCTCATGCTGAATTCAAATTCTATAAGCATAACTGCTTCTGTATTTTGGGGCCTGATCTGGGTGAATGAGGCGAGGATACTAGATAGACTATGCCTTGGAGATTGCTGATAACTATGACTCTTATTTCTAATACAAAATTTGATTTCGAAGAGCAAAACAAACATTAAATAAGCTATGTCTGTTTGAGAGCTACTCAGTAATAAAGAACATCTTTTGTGGAATGGGAGTAGTTGGGGGGAGGAGGATTTTATATATGTATTTGTCAGTACTAGGTATGAACTTGATTTGCAAATATGAGATTGGCCTAAGTGAGGGAAAAATTGGTTCTGGGTTAACAAAGAATTGATGGTATTCAATTAGAAATATTTGGTAAGAACTCGGTTTAAATATATTAAACAATCTCCTATTGGTAACTCACTGTAATTCACTTTTTTAATCCTCACCCAAGGACATTTTCATTGATTCCAGAAATTAATACCAATTCCTAAATAAGGAACTTACACTCAACATACAATTAATTGGAGCTGAATACAGAACACCTGAAATTTTCAGAAGCTAGGACGAATTTTACTTTGCACCAAAATTTACCCTTGATTCTGATGAAAGGATTTGCTAATGAAACCAGTAATGTAATCAAAGTTACAGGAGGAAAAATTACCAACTCCTCCCATACCAAAAATCCAACTATTTCAGAAAATAAATTGCTTTAAAAACTTTTTCCAGGAAATTAAACATAACCAATCGAACACATATTTATCTGTAGAGAGATATAAATATCTTCACAAAGGCACACCAGAGAATGGGATGTTAGCTCACTTTGGAGATGGCAAGTAGGGAGAAGTGTGCCAAAGAACTTTGCACAGAGGAGGAAACAGAAATCTAAGTGCTGTATAAAAGGCTGATTCACCCAACAGAGCCCAGCAAAGTCTCAGCAAATAACAAGCAACAGATTCCTGAAGCAAGCAGATAATAAGGACTGATGCTGTCGACAGGGAGAAGTCTGGACTAGGATCCCCACACCATCCCTAGGAAACCAAGGCACTGGCATTCTTCCAGACCAGCAGAGTTGAGCGGAAAGTTTAGTGTGGAGACGGCGGTCCTCTCACAGAGGCACCTGGTCCAGTGGTAGAGCTTGGGAGTGAGTGGGGAAATAAGAACTAGTGGGGAAAGTAGCATTCCCTCATATAATGAGAAGTGAGGCCTCCAGCTTCCTTCCGCCAATCAGTACCCAAAGCACCAGCAGCAATCAGGTCTATCTCCATCAAACTGCAAATCAGAAAGTCAATCTCTTAAAACACCAAATCCTTACAGCTAATATCATACTTAATGTTGAATGCTTTTTCCCTAAAATCATGAACAAGACACAGATGTTGGCTCTCACTACTTGTATTCAACCCTGTTCTAGAGGCTGTAATAATGCAATAAGTTAAGAGAAAGAAATAAAATTCATAGGGTCCTTTGGACAGGGAGGAATACAATTACCTTTATTTGCATATATGATTGTCTAATAAAAAAATACCAAATAGTCTACAAAATTTTATTAGAACTAATAAGAGAATTTAGTACAGTCCAATGATACAAGGTCAAAATATACAAATCAATTGTATTTTTTATATTAAGCAATGAACAACTGAAAATCCAAAAGCAAAATACTTAGGGACAACTCTAATAAAGCATATGTAAAATTTGTATGCTTAAAACTATAATACACTGATGAGAGAAAGCAAAGAAAACCTAAATAAATAAAAAGGTATGTTTATGGATTGGAAAACACAAGATACTTAAGAGGTTAATTCTTCCTGAAATGACCTATAGATTCAACACAATCCTAATCAAAGTCTTAGCTTTTTGCAGAAATCAGCAAACTGACTCTAAACTTTTGAGGAAAAACGAAGGAATAAATATTTTTTAAAAACATAAGAACAAGGTTGAAGGATTTCCTATCTGATTTCAAGTCTCATCTATATATATAAAAGCCTAAGCGACCTGACGACTGGCCGGTAGCTATGATGCACACTGACCACCAGGGGGCAGACGTTCAATGCAGGAGCTGCCCCCTGGTGGTCAGTGTGCTCCCACAGCGGGAGCACTGCTCAGATGAGAGACGGGCAGTCAGACGCTGAGCTGACGGCTGGCAAGTGCAGCTGTGGTGGCACGAGCATCTCCCACGGACATTTCCCCTGTGCACCTGAGCAGCGACAGGGACAGCAGGCTGGGATGAGCAGGAGCAGCATGGCACCCTGCTGCTTCACGCACTACATCCCTCGGGGGATGTTGGACTGCCAGTTTTGGCCCAATGCCCGAAGTCCGACATCCCCCAAAGGGTCCCAGATTGCAAGAGGGCACAGGCCAGGCTGAGGGACCCCACCAGTACATGAATGTGTGCACCGAGCCTTTACTTATAAATATAATAATGTAGACAGTGTGATACTGGTGAAAGGATACACATAAAGATTAATGGAACAAAACAGTCCAGAAATTTTATACACAGACACAAACTCACATCCCGAACTGGTTTTTGACAAAGGAGTCAAGGTAATTCAGTAGAGAAAAAAGTTTTTCCAAATAATGGTGCTCAACAAATATATATCTATGTGCAAAAAATGAACTTGTTCTCATGCTTCACACTATATAAAAATCAATTCAAAATAGATCATATATCTGAACAAAAACTATACAACATAGAAAAAAAATGAGAAAAAAATCTTTGTGACCCTAGTTTAGGCAATCATTTTTATGTAGATCACAAAACCACAAGTCATAAAGAAAAGATTAGCCTCAGAGAAAAGATATAATTACAAAGTCAGCTTTTCACCTCATCACTCTACAGAGATAAACCATCAATAAGATCTGTCTCCACACCCAGAGCTTCTCATCCCTTTTTAATTCATTCTTAAATAGTAGCTATCCAAAAATAGTCAAATATTTGAAGAAAGCCTTTAATGTAAGAGACAAAATTCAAAACAGACCAATATACAGACAGAAAAAATTCCAAGGAAACAGAAACAATGTAAGGAACTGAGGAACATTTTTAAAGCTACAGGCAGTCCTTGCTCTGCTCATATTATAGGGCCATAAAAATGACTGGGCAACCTGCCATATTTGCAAGTAAATAGATAAACAGAAAAATCAAGAAATAGCAATAAGTATGTTACTACTTGGAAAAATAGGTAAATATAAAAGGAAAGTTGAAAATGATTGCTTCTGAGGACAGGGTGGGAGTAGAAGGGAACTGCTGCTTTACATACACACACACACACACACACACACACACACACACATATATATATATATTTATACAACACACACACATATATATACATACATATACATACATATATACATACACACACACTAGGGCAGCCGTGGGCAAACTATGGCCCGCGGGCCGGATCCGGCCCATTTGAAATGAATAAAACTAAAAAAAAAAAAGGACCATACCCTTTTATGTAATGATGTTTACTTTGAATTTATATTAGTTCACACAAACACTCCATCCATGCTTTTGTTCCAGCCCTCCCCGGTCCAGTTTAAGAACCCATTGTGGCCCTCGAGTCAAAAAGTTTGCCCACCCCTGCACTAGGGGGTCAGTGCACGAATTTGTGCACCTTGAAAGGAACTGTGGACCACAAGGCTACAGTAGGCACAGGGGTGGGTCTCAGCCCATCCTCCACAACCCCGCCCAGCCCCTCCCGCTGCAGCCCCTGGTCTCCTGTCTGCCATTGGCCCTGCTCCCGCTGCTGCCACTTCCACGCACTGACGGCACTGGCCCCGTTCGCACCCGCTGACGTCGTGGAGTGATTGGGGCTGGCACCAGCAGCGGGTGCGAGCAGTGGCTGCTGCCTTGATCGCCCCTCAGGTGCAGGGGGAGGTGGAGAAGCTCTCAGGGCGATCAGGGCTGGCAGCTGCCACTCGCACCTGCTGATAGCGCCGAGTGATCGGGACCGGCGCTGGACACCGGCAGTGGGTGCGAGCGGTTGCTCCGGCACCAGCAGCAGGTGCAAGTACCAGGTGGGACTGTGGCGCACAGGAGCAAAGAATTTTCAGTAACCACCAGAGGCTTGCCCTGATGACAGCTACTGGCGCCCCACCTTGGTCTGGCGCCCCCACTCACCTACTCCACCATCCCGCCGCAGCCAATGCCCGCCATGTTCCGCGCACAACCCCTGGTGGTCAGCGCACATCATAGCAACCGGTTGTTTGGTTGTTCCACCATTCAGTCTATATGCATATTAGCCTTTTATTATATAGAATTTTTTTATTGATTTCAGAGAGGAAGGGGGAGTGAGAGATAGAAATATCAATGATGAGAGAGAGAATCATTGATTGGCTGCCTCCTACACACCCCACACTGTGGCTCTTGCCTGCAACCCAAGCATATGCTCTGACTGGGAATTGAACTGTGACCACTGGGTAGATGATCAACCACTGAACCATGCTGGCCAGGCAGGACTGCTGCTTTTTATTATATACTTTTTTGTATTATTTGGCTCTTAAAAACATTATATATATATATATATATATATATATATATATATATATGTATGTATATATATATGTATATATGTGTGTGTGTATATATATATATATACATATATATATATGTATGTATATATATATGTATGTATATATATGTATATATATAAATAAAAGCCTAAGCGACCAGAATAACTGGAACTACCGGTCACTATGACGCGCACTGACTACCAGGGGGCAGACACTCAATGCAGGAGCTGCCCTCTGGTGGTCAGTGCGCTCCCACAGCCAACCTCCCCCAGCTGACCAACCTCCCGCGGTCCCCATCCCGGCTAGCCAACCTCCCGCGGTCCTTCCCCACCCCGGCTAGCCAACCTCCCGCAGTCCTTCCCCACCCCAGCTAGCCAACCTCCCGCAGTCCTTCCCCACCCCGGCTAGCCAACCTCCCGCAGTCCTTCCCCACCCCAGCTAGCCAATCTCCCATGGTCCCTGCCCCAGGCCCCCGCGCTTGGACAGGGAACCGGGGGTGGGTAGCAGCAGACGCAGCCCCTTTCCCAGGGGGGCCGAGGGCCGGCTCCCTCCTCGGGGTCAGTGGCCAACTTCCCGTGCCCCGTCCCTCCCCCCAGCTGGCAGGCCCCAATCGGCCTGCCACCCAGCCGCCACAGAAGGAGGAGGGAAGGAGGCGGGGAACTGCACAATGGCAGGGCACCGACGTGCCTGGCCCAGCAACTGCTGCCTCCTCTACCGACCCTGCGGGCCCTGGGCTGGGACAGGGAACCAGGGGTGGGTGGCGGCAGATGTAGCCCCTTTCTCAGGGGGGCTGAGGGCCAGCTCCCTCCTTGGGGCTGGCAGCCAACCTCCTGTGCCCTGTTCCTCCCCACAGTCGGCAGGCTCCAATCAGCCCACCATGGTGGCGGTGTGGCAGCGAGGGAAGGAGGTGGGGGGAGGGGAAAACGGTGGGGCGCCGACAATGGTGGCACTGGCGTCCAGTGTCCCTTCCTTCCGTGCCTGGCCTGGTGACCATCACCTCCTCTCCCGGCCCCACCAGGGCCTTCGGGCCCCAGGCTGGGAAGGGGAACCAGGGGTGGAGGGCAGTGGATGCAGCCCCTTTCCCAGGGTGGCCAAGGGCCATCTCCTTCCTTGGGGCCAGTGGCCAACTTTCTGTGCCCTGTCCCTCCCCCCAGCCGGCAGGCCCCAATTGGCCTGCTGCCCACCTGCCACAGGGCGGCCTGGCGATGAGGGAAAGAGGGAACCACACGGTGGCGGGGCGCCAACGATGGCAGCGGCCGGCATCCGTTCTTTCTGCGCCCGGCCCGGTGACTGTTGCCTCCTCTCCGTCCCTGATCAGCCTGTCCCCAATCAGCCCTGATCGCCAGCCTGGCCTACCGACCTCACCCATGCATGAATTTTGTGCACCAGGACTCTAGTTATTCATACATTTCATTGAAATATTTTTAAAATGTCAAGACTTCACAAAGGTCCACTTAACATGTGAATAGCTACCATACCAATAAATCATTACTTGTCTGGTTATGTTAAATGGATATACTCAGTTCTGCTACTAATTGTTTTTGTGACCTTGAATAAGACACAGCTTCTCAGACCCTCCAGTTCTCCTTTGTAATCACTAAGAGTGGACTGGATCATCTCCAAGTCCTTTCCAGCAAATATATGGCTTTATCAAGTAACACTTTTGCTCACACAATCATAGGTGCTACCCATTCTTTAAAAGAATATACCTGCATTTCTTCAAAAATGGATTTAGTCGCCCTAACTAACTGGTTTGGCTCAGTGGATAGAACGTCAGCCTGTGGACCAAAGGGTCCTGGGTTCGATTCTAGTCAAGGGCATTTACCTTGGTGCAGGCTCCTCCTCAGCCTGGGCCCTTGTCAGGGTGCATGCAGGAGGCAACCAATCAATGTATTTCTCTCACATCATTGTTTCTCTCTGCCTTTCCCTCTCTCTCCCACTCTCCCTAAAAAAATAAAAATAAAAAATAAATAAATAAATAAATAAAAAATTAATGGAAAAATATCCTCAGGTGAGGATTAACAACAACAACAAAAATGTTTTTAGCCTTCACTTCCATTCATCTGAATTAGTGTGATATTACTGTATTTCACAATTATTAACATTTGCAAGTAGAAATGACACTTAGTTATCTAAACAAAAACAAAATTTATAGTATTAGTATCTTAATCCTATGTGCTTTTAATCTCTTCAGAAATTGTCATTTTTGGTTATTTCTATTTTTCTTATAAACCAAACCTGAGAAGGAAAAAAAACTCATAATATCAACTGATCAGGCTCAAATTGACCAATGGAAAACATTACTCTAAATTCTAATAGTTTCATTATATTCATTAATTTAAACATCCTAAATCACATATTTAGTCAAATTGATGATGAGATGACATCTTAGCACTAATTTGACTTGTTGAATCAACAGGGTTATGATGGCTTTACCAGGAGAAGAGAACAAGATTCTAGATCATGAAATAGAGAATGTCATTTCAGCTTCTTCAGAACAGAGGACCACCTACCACCAGATGTTCTCTTACCAAGAAATGACATGCTTCTTACATTTTGGTTTGATTTATGAAGAGCCTTCTGGGAATAATTTGTGACTATAAGCAAACTAGAAATTAATCCCCTCCAAGATTGTAGAATCATTGATTTAAGATGATAAATTAATGTACCTCATGGTCATTCCCAAGAATTCCCCAGTTCTTTAGGTACATTTGTTAGGTACTAGAATGCTAATATAAGTAAGTAAACAACCATTCCCAACTTTTTCTTTTGAGTTACCAAGGCAAAGAATTCCCAAGGGTTCTAGGTGGCATAGAAGGCATCAGAAGGCATTCCTGGTGGTGGTGGGGAAGGATCACAAGTGGATATCTGAAGGAGTGGGCATTCTGGAAAGAGCATGAATGGGATTTCAGATGAGAGAGGTGAGGGCTTGAATCGGGGTTCTGTCTTATATTGGTGTTGTGACCCAGGGCAAGATCCTTCTGTGAGTCTCAGTCTCCTCAATTATAAAATAGGTTATTGTGAGGATCAAATAAGAAAACTATACAAAACAGCAAAGGTTACAGTACCTGGAGCATGGTAAACACTTAACAAATGCAAGTGCCTTCTCTGCTTCCTCACTGTTCTATGGTAGGCAAAGGCGGGGGGCGGAGGGAGTTGGGGGGGTGTCCATGTTTTAGGGATGATGTTGATGGGTCTTCAGAGGCAGTGGTCCAAATCTTTGAAAAGCATCAGGAAAGGAGGAAAGGAAGAGAGAAGAAGTAGAACGAAGACATAAACAGCATAAACAGGTGGTACAGCATGGTCGTGATGGCTGGGAGGGTAAGTAATTAACTGGATAGCTATTATTAACTCATGGGTGTCCAGACCACCCCAAATGCCCTACTCTGTTGGAAATGTATACAAGGTTACTAGAAGACACAGTTCCATTTTTTCCCAACATTTTATTATGAGAACTTCAAATATACAGTAAAGTATAAAGAACTGTACAATTAACATCAATTTAGCCATTACTTAGGTTCTATAATTGGTTCTACTTTGGGGACAGAGACCTGGAAAACACACAGCGATTTTAGTTTTTTGCATTTGGAAAGGGGGCATAAAGGGGGACGCTCTAGAATGTTCCCATGGGGTTAAGTATTTGGCTTCTGCTCTCCCAGCAATGCAGTTGAATGAAATGAAATCTTTGCTTCAGAGATTCTTGAATGAACAAAAGGAAGCACCTACAATCTGCAGACAGAATTTAAACATGGAACCACCCATCAGCACAATGACAAAGCTCATGTTGGGCTATAGTAGCCACTCATCCTTATACCTGACCTCCCCCAAGTGAACACAAAAATGCTGTGGCTTCTGCCAGCTTATAATGTACTAGCAGGGCATAAAGTGTCAAAAAAGAACCGCCAGAAAAATGTTAAGGATTTCTACACCTGGAAACGAAAATACAGGATTTACACATTTCATACTTTATTTCAGCTAAAACGAATACAAATAATACAGGAATAATTCTAAGTGCACATGATCTGGGCAACTCAAATAGGAAATCAGTTGTGTGTTTGGTTAATAGATATGGAAAAGATAGCCTTTCACTTCCTTAATCATCTAAGTGTGTTGAGGGCAATTTCGATTGCCAGTCCCATTGAAGAATTTATACTATTACATGAAGATAAGTATGAATAATATAATACATTATTAGAAACAGATGATAATTACTTTTCATTATAGTTATTCAAATAAATAACATGAAGATATGGAAAGAAAACATTTATTTCAAATACTACTGCTATTATTAAACTTGAAAGCATTCCAAAACATCAAAAGTCAGATTAAATACAAGGGGATATTAAACTGAGCTTTCAATTCTTTAAAATAAAATCTAGAGACAACATACTGCTTTAAAGTGGGTTTTCAGTGCCAAATTCTAAATTACTGCATACAGAAACTTTTAAATGGAAATAATGAATTTTCTTGGAGATGGGAACTAACTCCTATGTTTTTAAATTTAAAGAAAGCTAAGTCATTACTAAAATTTTCTCAATTTTAATAAAATAATTAGATTTTTTTAAATCAACTATAGAAATCTTAGAGATTGAGCTCTTTTAAAAAATACATAATTTTTAATCACTACAACTGTTCTGCTTTCACAGCTGTGCTTTTGTCCATTTCTGTAGAGGTGACACTTCATTCTCTTAAAACAGACAGATCTACATCTAAAATCAGTTGGTCTGGTTGCCAGATATGCTATAGCCCATACAACAAGTAAGAAGAAAAGGCCGGATCTCACAGCATTTAAAATCAATTTACCTACCTTTCATATTTTATCTTAAGAATTTTTATAACTACAAAAGCAATTTAATGAAGTGTAAAATAGATAAGTAGTAACTGAAAGTTATAAATTCACCAACTATTTTTCTTGATAATTCATAATGTTCTGCTGAAATTTTAAAGTATTTTAGGTCAGCATCCTCCCTATCCCCAATTATCTTGAGAAAGGCTTCAAGTGAAATTTTACCATAAAAAGATTGCATTCCAGCCCTAACCAGTTTGGCTCAGTGGATTGAGCATCGGCCTGCTGACTTAAGGGTCCCAGGTTTGATTCCGGTCAAGGGCATGTACCTTGGTTGTGGGCACATCCCCAGTAGGGGGTGTGCAGGAGGCAGCTGATCGATGTTTCTCTCTCATCGATGTTTCTAACTCTCTATCCCTCTCCCTTCCTCTCTGTAAAAAATCAATAAAATATATATATTTTTAAAAAGATTGCATTCCAGATTGCCTGCATCTTTTAAAAAAATTTTAATTATAGGGAAATACACAATTGAGTTGCACTGTTATGTGACCAATCTGTAGAACTCTTCATCTTGCAAAACAGAAACTCTTTACCCATTAAACACTAACTCTCATTCCTCTCTCCCCCAGCTCATGGCAAACACCATTCCACTTTCTGTCTCTGTGAATTTGACTATTCTAGTTACCTCATAACAATGGAATCATACAGTATTTGTCCTTTTGTGACTGGCTTATTTCACTTAGCATAATGTCCTCAAGGTTCATCCATGTTGTAGTAGCATATCAAAATTTCCTTCCTTTCTTAAGTTGAATAATATTCTATAATAGCGATTTTCAACCTTTTTCATCTCATGGCACACAAACTAATTACTAAAATTCTGCAGCACAGCAGTATATATGTATATTTTGCCAATCTGAGAAAAAAATAGGTATAATTTTGATTCATTCGCATCAGGCAGCTATTGTTATGTTGGCTTGTTGTCATTTTTTATTTGACAATCTAAGGGAAAAGAGGTAAGTGCTCCTGACTAGTCAGGTATTGCATGTTTTATGGCACACTGTTTGAAAATGGGTGTTCTATATCACATTTTGTTTATTCAAGTTGTCTGATTTTCTTTTTATATTATTCTCAGGAATCCTGATGAAATACTTTCTTTGAAAGAAAGCAATGATGCTCTGACCTACTGGCCCAAGAGAAGTCAAAAGAAGGAGACGGGTTAGACCGGTTCAGCTTTCCCTGACACCAGCCAGGCTTTCTTTCAAAGAACAATATTTAGAAGTGGGTTTTCAGTGCCAAATTCTAAATTACTGCATACAGAAACTTTTATTTTATTATTTTTTTTCATACAGAAACTTTTAAATGGAAATAATAAATTTTCTTGGAGATGGGGACAATATTTAGAAGGAATATTTGTTAGAGTTGTTTCTACATCTTGATTTAAGAAAGCTCTCTGGCTTTATGTCTTAGAACATTCCATGGTAAAACCAATTTGCCTGGTACTTTAAAATTCTACATTAATCAGATTCTAGTTTTATGCTGAATATTTATTTGAATTTCTTAAAATACTTCTTTAGACTAGAGTGATCCTTTCCTCAGTTGTTCAGATGTTAAGGTGGAAAGGAGCTGAATAAGAGGGAAGACTAAGCAAAGGGCTGTGATTATTACTTTTTAATCATTTAAAGCAGATTTTAAAGGTCTCTCTGTACCACCTTTCCAGTCTGAAATTAACACAGCCCTTAAAAGATAATTAGACCGAGGCAAAATCAGCAAAGAGGAGGGGGAGATAGCCCATCAGCAGGAAAGAGCTGCGTCACCAGCTTTATGATCTGGAGCAAACTACTTCCCCTCTGAGTTTTTCTTTTTTTTTAATCAGTGAAATAGGGCTAATAATGCTACCTTATTCCCCTCAGGGTTCTTCCTCAGTCCCTGATGAAGTTAAAGAACCATTATTGTTCTCATAATGGCATTTCATAATCTTACCATGGTTCCTACTGCCCCTTGCCTCCAGCTACTATTCCAGGCTGAATAGTCTCAATATTTCCCCTTCCTTTTACCATCAAGTCATTTTCCTCCAAACGGGCTGTGGAACTTCTACTTAAAAGCAACCAATCAACTCATCAAAGACCAAGACCATATTCTAAAGGCACTTCAATAATTTTTATATTGGCTTATACATCATAGGGTCACTTCTGTGTATTTTTAAATTGTTAAAAACTAATAGTTTTCCATTGATAATTTAAATCCTTTTCCCAAAGAAATAAGGTTGAAATTCAGTTTTCAACTTAGGGCTTCTTGGACAGTTCTTTTTTTTTTAAGAACAGATAATTTAGGAAACCAAGATGGTGGCATAGATAAACACCGGAAATTGCTGCCTCGCACAACCACTTCAAAAATACAACTAAAAGACAAAACGGACATCATCCAGAACCACAGGAAGGCTGGCTGAGTAGAAATTCTACAACTAGAAGAAAAGAGAAAAGCACTGAGACTCAGAGGAGGTGCGGAAGTAAAATGCAGAGGTACGGAGGCAAACGCAGAAAGGGCTGGCAGCTGAGGACATGGTTGTCTTTTTTAATCGAGAGGCAGTCTCAAGCTCCCGACTGCTCTGAACTCCAGTTCCAGGTGAGTCTCTGGGGACCCAGCCTCATACGGGGAGCAACTGGACTGTCTGGCATCGGGCAGAACTCGAGGGCGGCTTTCACTCAGAGGTGCTTGCAGCGACCGGGATACTGAGATGCGGGGCCTCTTAGGGTAGGACTGGGGAGCAGCCATTGCTGCTTGCTCCGCCCTGTTGATCCCCTGGTACCCCGCCCCACCCAAGCTGTGCACAGAGGCTTTTGCATATGAAAGGCCTGGCCCTTTGCAACCTGAAAATTACCTAACAAACTGTAGCTGAATCAGAGAGACCCAGAACTTCCAAAAGAAGGTCCAAGGCCTCATAGCAGCATGCATTGCTTCACAGCTGAGCCTCATCTGGGCACCTCCAAACCACAAACAAAGAAGAGGAATCTGCAGACCTCTTTATAGCTCCTGCTGGGTAGCCTCAGACAGAGGCTAAATTAGCAGCTCCTTAGAGATCCAAGAGCCAGTGTACCCAGTGGTCAGAGTGGGACCATCCAGATTATAACTCCTCAGATCCATAAGGGACACACTCAGGGGGCAGAGTCAGTGAGCACCAAAGCCCCACTGAAGCAAGTCTTGCCCCAGAAGAGTGTCTCCAGCTCAGAAGTTCTCCCACTGACATAAGCTAGTTGGGGAAAAACCAAGATGGCAGCATAGGTTAACGCCGGAGATTGCTGCCTCGAACAACCACTTCAAAAAACAACTAAAAGACGGAACGGACATCATCCAGAACCACAGGAAGGCTGGCTGAGTGGAAATCTACAACTAGGAGGAAAGAGAATATCATACCCAGATTCAGAGGAGGCGCAGTGCAGAAGAGAAATACTAAGGTGCGGAGTGCACGCAGAGCGGGCTGGAGGCGGAGGGCGCAGTTGGTGCTTTCAATCGGGAGGGAGTTTCAGACTCTGAGCTCCAGATCCGGGCGAGTCTCTAGGGACCCAGACTCAAACGGGAGAAGCGGGACTGTCTGGCTTCGGTCGGAACTCGAAGGCAGCTTTCTCTCCGAGGTTTGCAGCGGTTGCTGGGACTCTGTGAGGCAGAGCCCCTAGGGACAGAACTGAGAGCAGCCATAACTGCTCGCTCTGGCCCGCCCTGTAGATCCCCCGGAACCTGCCCCGCCCAAGCCCTGCGCAGAGCCATTTCCCGGATAGCCTCAGGCAAACGCTAGATTAGCACCGCCCTAGAGATCCAGACAGAAGCTCTCCCACTGCAGACACAGCGGACTCTCATAGCCAGTTAGCCTGGAGGTCACATCACCCCCGGTATTGCCGACAACAATCAAGGCTTAACTACAACAAGACTGCGCACAAAGACCACTAGGGGATGCACCAAGAAAGCATAAAAAATGCGGAGACAAAGAAACAGGACAAAACTGTCAATGGAGGATATTGAGTTCAGAACCACACTTTTAAGGTCTCTCAAGAACTGTCTAGAAGCCGCCGATAAATGTAGTGAGATCCTCAAGAAATCTAATGAGATCCTCGATGTTATGATAAAGAACCAACTAGAAATTAAGCATACACGGACTGAAATAACGAATACTATACAGACTCCCAACAGCAGACCAGAGGAGCCCAAGAATCAAGTCAAAGATTTGAAATGCGAAGAAGCAAAAAACACCCAACCAGAAAAGCAAAATGAAAAAAGAATCTGAAAATATGAAGATAGTGTAAGGAGCCTCTGGGACAGCTTCAAGCGTACCAACATCAGAATTATAGGGGTGCCAGAAGATGAGAGACAGCAAGATATTGAAAACCTATTTGAAGAAATAATGACAGAAAACTTCCCCCACCTGGTGACAGAAATAGACTTACAGGTCCAGGAAGCGAAGAGAACCCCAAACAAAAGGAATCCAAAGAGGACCACACCAAAACACATCATAATTAAAATGCCAAGAGCAAAAGACAAAGAGAGAATCTTAAAAGCAGCAAGAGAAAGAAACTCAGTTACCTACAAGGGAATACCCATACAATTGTCAGCTGATTTCTCAACAGAAACTTTGCAGGCCAGAAGGGAATGGCAAGAAATATTCAAAGTGATGAATACCAAGAACCTACAACCAAGATTACTTTACCCAGCAAAGCTATCATTTAGAACTGAAGGTCAGATAAAGAGCTTCACAGATAAGGAAAAGCTAAAGGAGTTCATCACTACCAAACCAGTATTATATGAAATGCTGAAAGGTATCCTTTAAGAAGAGGAAGAAGAAGAAGAAAAAGGTAAAGATACAAATTATGAACAAACATGCATCTATCAACAAGTGAATCTAAGAAGCAAGTGAATAAATAATCTGGTGATCATAATAGAATCAGGGACATAGAAAGGGAATGGACTGACTATTCTTGGGGGGGAAAGGGGTGTGGGAGATGCGGGAAGAGACTGGACAAAAATCGTGCACCTATGGATGAGGACAGTGGGTGGGGAGTGAGGGCGGAGGGTGGAGCGGGAACTGGGAGGAGGGGAGTTATGGGGTGAAAAAAGAGGAACAAATGTAATAATCTGAACAATAAAGATTTAATTAAAAAAAAAAAAAAGAAGAAGTTCTCCCACTGCAGACACAGATGATTCTCACAGCCAATTGGCCTGGAGGTCAATTCCTCCCAGTGATACCTACAACAATCAAGGCTTAACTACAACAAGACTGTGCACAAAGCCCACAAAGGGGTGCACCAATAGTGTCCACCTCAGGTAATTGGGGAGGCTGAGCCACTGGGCCCTATAGGACACCTAACACACAAAGCCACTCTATCAACACAGGGAAGCATAAAAAATGCAGAGACAAAGAAACAAGTCACAAATGAGAGAAATGGAGGAAAGCAAACTACTGGATATAAAGTTCAAAACCACACTTTTAAGATTTTTCAAGAATTTTCTGGAAACCACAGATAAATTTAGCGAGACCCTCAAGAAATCTAGTGAGACTGCCAATAAATTTAGTGAGACCCTCAAGAAATCTAATGAGACCCTCGAGGATATGAACAAGGACCAACTAGAAATTAAGCATTCACTGACTGAAATAAAGGATATTATGCAGAGTTCCAACAGCAGACTAGAGGATCGCAAGAATCAAGTCAAAGAGTTGAAATACGAAGAAGCAAAAATCACCCAACCGGAAAAACAAAAAGAAAAAAATCCAAAAATATGAAGATAGTGTAAGGAGCCTCTGGGACAACTTCAAGTGTACCAACATCCGAATTATGGGGGTGCCAGAAGAAGAGAGACAGCAAGATATTGAAAACCTATTTGAAGAAATAATGACAGAAAACTTCCCCCACCTGGTAAAAGAAATAGACTTACAAGTCCAGGAAGCGCAGAGAACCCCAAACAAAAGGAATCCAAAGAGGACCACACCAAGACACATCATAATTAAAATGCCAAGAGCATAAGACAAAGAGAGAATCTTAAAAGCAGCAAGAGAAAGAAAGTCAGTTACCTACAAGGGAGTACCCATACGACTGTCAGCTGATTTCTCAACAGAAACTATGCAGGTCAGAAGGGAATGGCAAGAAATATTCAAAGTGATGAATACCAAGAACCTACAACCAAGATTACTTTACCCAGCAAAGCTATCATTCAGAATTGAAGGTCAGATAAAGAGCTTCACAGACAAGAAAAAGCTTAAGGAGTTCATCACTACCAAACCAGTATTATATGAAATGCTGAAAGGTATCCTTTAAGAAGAGGAAGAAGAAGAAGAAAAAGGTAAAGATAAAAATTATGAACAACAAATACACATCTATCAACAAGTGAATCTAAAAATCAAGTGAATAAATAATCTGATGAGTAGAAAAAAAAGAAAAGATAATTTATTAAAATGAGAGAGCATTTACACACTCATAGGTGTAAATGTGCCATGCTTCTAAGAGGTAACTTAATACAGTGGGCTATGGATCCAAAAACACCTATAAAGTTAGAATTCTGTGTAACTTCAGCTAAATTATTTGGCTTTTCTGTGACTCAACTTCCTCGTCTATAAGTCAGGAATATCACTAAGGGTTACAATGAGTTATTACACAGTTTAAAAAACAACAACAACGATCTGAAGCATCTAGCTCAGTGCCTAGAATGAAGAATCTGCTTAGTAAATATAAGCATTCTCTCCTATATTTCACAGTTATCTGTAGATATTCCAAAAAGCATTCTGTGTGTCAGTGAGCTTTACACCTTTATACTGACAGGACAAAGAAAGACATAAGAGAGGTAAAAGAAGAATGATTTATCTGAACTAGAGCACTGGGTCACGAATCGATCTTTCACAAGCATCTGACTTTACAATATTCATGAGTTCCGTTACAAGGTTGATCATTTAAATTAGAATTAAACTCAGGTTAGCAGGTTAGTATGTTTTATTAAGGAGGCTAAAGAACACTAAGCCATTTGCAGTGTAAAGAATCACACTTAAACAAGAAGCAGAGTAAGAGTGACTTCCAAGCTATTTGGCAAATGAGAAAAAGAAGGTAGAGAAAAGTATGTGTTCATTACCATTTAGCTAACAAAAAGTGGGGGTATATTTATGTAGTTGTTTACATATTTATAAGAATGGAAAGATATACGAAAAACTAATAAAACTGGTCACTACAAGGGAGGGAGAAACAAGCTGGAGAAGGCGCAGAGACAAGCTTGGTAGATCTGATTGTGGAACCATATAAATGTTTTACACAATTATAAGACAAAATTAAATTTTTAGAAAGGCAATCCATAAAAGTAAATATAAAGCAAACCTAAATGATTACTGAGATGGTAGCTTAACCAGACAAAAAATTAATTACTTCAAATGACTTTAAAATGAGGTAATTTGATTGTTCAGCTCTAGTTAGATAAACTCTAGAGGCAAAAATTGCTACCAATATAAAATTATTTTTCAATAAGTACATTACTAGTAATGCTACTGATAGAGTTATTCTGAAACTATTATAGTATGTAGTAGCATAAACCAAGTAAATAATTAATTTAATATCATTATAAACCAGAATTTTCAACAAGGAAAAGGAAAAACAAAATTTTAAATAGATACGTTGTGGAGTCTAACTGGAATTTGAAGTATCAATATAAACTTTTTTTTCATGAAAGGAAGAAAGACTACCTTGCTAGCTCTTTTCAGTAAAAATGGCTATAAAACAACAAAGAAACCAGTATCAATCAACACCCTGAGAACCCAGATTATAGTTTGTAAATACCATTTCCTATCAAAAGGAACAAGCCCCTTAGAAAAATGGTTGACTCCAAATATAAGGTAGGAAAGGTATAACAAGA
The DNA here is from genome assembly GCF_964212035.1 of Myotis nattereri. Lineage (NCBI taxonomy): Eukaryota > Metazoa > Chordata > Mammalia > Chiroptera > Vespertilionidae > Myotis > Myotis nattereri. Next base: position 91,136,550 of record NC_138079.1, on the reverse strand, counting down.
GCCTGGAATATCTTGTTAAGCATACCAGAAGTCAAAGAAACTATTAAAGAATCCTGGAATTGTATCAGAAGACTCAAAAGGCACCTCAAAATGGTTCTCACTGGTCATAACAAGATAATTAGAGCATAAAAAAGAATAGCACTTGGCTGATATGGGTCAGCAGTTGATCTTTGCCTCTGGAACCAAGAGGTCGCTGGTTCGATTCCTGGTTAGGGAACATGCCAGGGTTTCAGGCTCGATCCCCTAGGGAGCATGCAGGAGGCAGCTGATAAATGATGTTACTCTCTCAGCAATGTTTCTCTCTATACTTTTCCTTCCCCTCTCTCTCAAAATCAGGGGTGAGTGGGAAGAGATCAACCAAAGAACTTGTATGCATATATGCATAACCCATGGACACAGACAATAGAGTGGTGAAGGTGGAGAGGGAGGTAGACAGGAGAAGGCTAGAAGGGGTCAATGGGGGGAAAAAGGGGATATATGTAATACTTTAAACAATAAAGATTTTAAAAACATATTTTTTTAAAAAGCAACTGTAATGTATAAATATAAATATTTTTAAAAATCCATGCATAGACACTTTTGGAAGGTGCTAGCATGAAAACCGATTATTTATTCTGAAACTGTTTTTTAAAAGGTGTGTTGGGAATAGAGATTAAAGAATTTATTCTGCTTTTTCTAGATGAACTATATCTTCAGATAACTGAATAAACTATATATATATATATATATATATATATATATATATATATATGTATGTATATATATATATATATGTATGTATATATATATATAATTTTTTTTTTTAAATCCTCATCCTGGGTTATTTTTCCATAGATTTTTAGAAAGAATGGAAGGGAGGGAAGAGGGGGAGGGAGAGAGAAAGACACATCAACTGGTTGCCTCCTGCACGCACCCTGACCTGCAACTGAGGTACATGCCCTCGAACCCATGATACTTGGTCTGAGGGCCGATGCTCTAACCACTGAGAAACCGGCTAGGGCAAATTTTACATTTTAAATAAAAGCATTTGGGGTAATAAATTAAGAAGGAACAAACTATAATATTATCATTTTGCAACTCTTAATGAAATAATGAATCTAGCAATTGATCATTAATGGTTACTAAAATTATCAGGTGAAAAGCTAACAGGGAACTTCATATTGAATGAACCAGAATAGCAATATCTGAACCCACCTGATCAATCTTATCACAAAGAGAGACAAGTAGACATTTTATCCCACACAAAGTAACACAATAGGAAATACATAAAATCTTCTATGAAATATTCTTTTTATTAGTTCAATCCTGAATCTGACCAAGTTTATAGATCTAACTACCAGTTCATTGCAAACACAGAAGTCAGGGAACATGTTAAACAAACTTAAATTATGTTCCAGAATATGGGAAATTCTACAGAGCAAACAACCTGGTTTCTTAAATATATTGCAAAAGGATGAGGGGTGGAGGGAAGGGAATCCAGAGAGAGGGAATTCACAGATTAAGAGAGAAGTGGGACATGTCAACCAAATATAATATATGAACTTGTTTGGAAACTAGAGCTCAAACAAAACAATTATTTCAAAAAAATTGTGAGCAGGAAATCTGAACACTGACTGATATTAAGGAATTAATTTTTTATGGTAGTAGTATTCTAGTTTTGTTTTAAAATGCTGCTTATCTTTTTTATACATACATATATAGCCTATGGTTGAAATGATACCCTGTCTATGATTTGTTTCAAAATTATCTGAAGGGGAGAGGGAGAGAAAGAGTACTAATGAAACAGAACTGGACACACACTGTTGATACTTTGTGACAGCTAGATGGGAGTTTTGTTACATGATTTTCTCTGCTTTTGTACGCATTTGAAATTTTTTTTTGGTAATGAAAAATTTTGGTATTCTTTAAGCAGAAATTCAAAAAGGCCTCTCTTCAGCTTCCTAGGATATCACTTTTAAACGGAAAGATACAAGCTCTTTGATGTTTATCTTAGGTGTATGGTGATTATAGTTAAGACAATAGTCCCCTATATGGCATGCACCTAAATGCAATCAATCTGCTTGAGTACTTTCTTCCTTCAGGACAGGGCTATCCCAGACCTGGAAAAATTTATGGGGGTGGAAAGAACAGGGTTCTTCAGATCACCCTGGAATAAAATCCAATTCAAGAACTGTTTAATCTCCCTGAGCCTCTATGAAATGGGGATAACCTCTCACCCCTCACAATGTTGCTATGAGCATCACATGAGATAAAATGTGAAACACCTAGCCCAGAGCAAGCACTCAGGAAACTGACACTTGAGTAGTTATTTATTCATTCATTAATTCACCAACTATCTGAATACATACTGTGGATCGGACTCTAGGTTAGGTGCTAGAGATATAAAGACTCGGAAAACATGGCACCTGCCTTGAAGGAAAACAGGAAAGTAAATCCATGATTATAGTGGTAATGTATTTAAAGTTCTGGAAGGTTACAATATTTGGATCTAAAATTCTATATCCAGGAGCATTATCAATTAGGAAGGTGAAATAGAGGCATTTTTTAGTTTACTGACCATACAATATATGTGCAAAAAAATAACACACCACTAAGAAAAGAAAATTAGTTCCCTCAAAAAAATCTACACAAAAATGGCTGAGATATTTAGAAGATATTCTCCTTTGGGTAGCAAAGCTTGAATAACATAGGAATACATTTTCTTCTCTGTGGGCCCAAATATGCAGCCTTTCTTCACTAGAGAATTCTATTTATACAATCATAATAATATACATGCTATATAGCTACTGCCATCTCTTGGAATCAACTTCTCAAGAAAGCACAAAAATATAGATACAAAAAAGTAGTAAGTAGTATAAATAACCTAATTTAGTTAACGAAAGTGAGAAGGGGACAGAGAGCAAAGAAAGGTACTATATGTGTTTAATTTTTAATCTTATATAGAAACAATTAAGATATATTGGTCAAAGTTGGTAAGACTTTTTAGTTAAAGGTAGAGTGAAACCACCAGAAGAAAATGATAAAGTAGCCGCCACAGGAAAGGAGAACTGGGAATGAGGAGCAAAGATTCCCCTATACCTGTTCATTTTATATTCTCTTGTACTATGCGAACTTTTAAAAAATTGTGCATTTATCGCTTCAATGGTTTAAAAAAGTGTCATGGGAAACACTTTCTCTGCTAAAATACATGTAACCCCACAAGATCTACATTGAATTTGCTAACTCTGCTCAAATACAAGACAGATTCTGAGGTCACTAGACTAGATAACTTCTACAGTATTTTCCAGACTAAAGATCTATCCTAAGGAACATGCAAATTGTAGGAGGGTCATTTGGTTAATATAAAGATACAGATGTAATAAAATCTATTCCTAAACTGTAGAACATGAAGCAAACAAGAATAAAACAATAGAAAATTTCCCCAGAAAAGGGCAGCTGAGAACCAAGAACAGAAGCATTAAAGTTGAATGGAGCCAGGAGGAAGAAGGAAAAAACAAGAGATGGTAAACAGAGCTTCTGAGTGCATTCCTTACTGCTGAGAGGGAGTGAGCTTACCACCAGCACAAGAGGGCTGGTGCCCATGCTGCAGAAATGCATTCTTAGACAGCAGTGGGTGGTGGTGGGTCTGAAGGGGAAAGGCAACCACTTTAAGTCACAGAAGCAGTTAAGCAATTAATGTGTAAATCAGGAACCAACGCACAAAGGACAAAAAGGGCTGAGTTCAAGTTTCTCCTGCCACAGCCTAGTGATTTCTGACCATTTCTTGAAGTCATGAATACAGATGGTAGATGGGAATTAAAAGGCTGTACCCATTGAAAGGGTGAATAATCTTTTTCTTATTTAGTGGGCTGACTTCATTATTTAGTGTAGCTTTATTTTATTTTTATTTTTTGTTAATCCTCACCTGAGGATATTTTTTCATTGATTTATAGAGAGAGGGAAAGAGAGGGAGACAAAGAGAAACACCTATGTGAGAGAGACCCATCAATTGGTTGCCTCCTGCATGCGCCCCAACCAGGGCTGGGATAGAGCCTGCAAGTGAGTACATGCCCTTGACCAGAATTGAACCCCAGACCCTTCAGTCCAAAGGCTGACACTCTATCCACTGAGCAAAACCGGCTAGGGTTAGTGTAGTTTTAAATGCTTTTATTAGAAAAGAAGAAATGTAATAAAATCAGTGAGTTAAGTGCCCACTTTAAAAAACTAGACAAAGAATAACAGATCCAAAATAAGCGAAGAAATAACAAGAGTATAAATAAATGAAAAATAAGACAGAAAAACAATAGGAAAAAAGCCCAGTAAAGTTAATTTTGGTTCTTTTAAAGAATTAATAATCACCTAGCTAGGAAAAAAGAAAAGAGACACAAATTACCAATATCAGGAGTTTTTAAAAGAAAATAATTAGAGATCCTACAGATATTAAAATTATAAGGGAATAGCCTAAGCTAATAATTTTGTGCTAATGAATTTACCAACCTAAACGAAATAGAATATTCCTTGAAAAACACAGATTCCTAAAAGTGAAACAAAAAAACCAAAACAGAAAATCTAAATAGCCCATATCAATGAAATTGAATTCATAATAAAAAACCATTCCACAGAGAAACTCTATGTCCAGATATCTCCACCAGTAAACTCAACCAAAAACTTAAGAACTTATTAGTAACTAGTTTTATGAGGTTAGTATAATCCTGATACAAAAACTTGACAAAAATATAAAAGAAAATTACAATCTAAAATTTCTCATAAAGAAAGACATAAAAATCCTATGTAATAAAAGGATAATATGCAAATCGAACAGCAGGACAACCGGTCGCTATGACACGCACTGACCACCAGGGGGCAGATGCTCAATGCAGGAGCTTCCCCCGCTGGTGGTGAGTGCACTCCTACAGGGAGAGCGCTGCTCAGCCAGAAGAGGGGCCCATGGCTGGCGAGCGCAGCAGTGGTGGTGGGAGCCCCTCCCACTTCCATGGCAGCTCTAAGGATGACTGCAGCTTAGGGCCACTCCCCGCAGGGAGCGGGCCTAAGCCATCAGTGGGACATCCCCTAAGGTCTCTGGACTGCTAAAGGGCACAGGTCAGGCTGAGGGTCCTCCTCCCCCACTGCCCCTCCAGCACACGAATGTTGTGCACCAGCCCTCTAGTATTTAATAAAATATGAGCAAATCAAATCCAGCAACATGTAAAAAGGATAATACATCATGACCAAGTGGATTTCTACCAGGAATGCAAATTTAACTTAAAAACATCAATGTAATTCAAAATACTGACAAAATAAAGTACAAGAACTATATGATAATTTTAAAAGATACAAAAAGAGCATCTGAAAATATTCGACATCCATTCATGATACAAACTCTTAGCAAACCAGAAATAGAAGGGAATTTCCTCAGTCTGAAAAAGGACTTGTATGGACAACCTAAAAACCATACTTCATGGGGAAAAACTGAACTTCCCCTGATACTAGAAATAAGGCAGGGATATCCACTCTCCCACTTCTACTTAACTGTGTACCAGAGGTGCTAATCAGGAAAAAAGCAGAAAAAAGGAGTGAGACACAAATATTGGAAAATAAAATTTGTTACTCGCACATTAACATGATTGTGTATATAAAACCCTGTAGAATATTAAAAAAAAAACTATCAGAAGAAGTAAATTTTAAAAGGTTGCAGGGTACAAGGTTAACATACAACAATTAATTATATTCTATATAAAGGCAGCAAACAACTTAAAAATGAGTGACTTGTTTTAAGAAACTTTCATTTATAATAACATCAATAACATAAAATATTTAGGAAGAATATTAACATAAGACCTCTACAGCAAAACCTAAAAATAGGCCTAATGAAGAAACAGACAAGATGCTTCTAAAATTCATTTGGAATACAAAGGATCTAGAATAGACAAAATAATTTGTAAAAGAAAAAAAATGTTGGAGGGTTTATGCTACCTAATTTTAAGTCTTACTATAAAGTCACAGAAATAAGAAAGTGTGGTATTGGCATAAGAATAGACATAAAAATGAATGAAACAGAGGAGTACAGACATAGACCTAAATACCTGGTCAATTTATTTTAGACAAAAGTACCAAGTTAATCTAATAAGAAAAGAAAAAATCTTTTGAACAAATGTTGCTGAAACAACTGGATACTCATATGTAGAAAATTAACACTGACTCCAATATCACTGCATACACAAAATTAATTTGACATGGATCATGAGTTAAATATTAAAGCTAAAACTATAAACCTTCTAGAAAAAAAAAAAAACAGATAAGAAAATCATTGCAACCTTGGGGAATGCAGAGATATTTTGGACAGGGATAAAACCCACTAATCATAAAAAAATATTTTAAACCAGACTTCATCAAAATGATAAATATTTGCTCACCAAAAGACACTGTTAATAAAATGGACTCAAAACTCAAACAAATATATTTGCAATACATATATCTGACAAAGGAGGTATATCCAGATTACATAAAAGAACTCTTATAATAAAAAACAGTAAAAAGACAAATAACCCAATTAAAAAATGGGCAGGACACTGAAAAATCCACCTCAGAAAGAAGATATCTAAATGGCCAACAAGTACACAAAAAGGTGATGAACATCATTAGTCACCAGAGAAATGTAAATTAAAACCATCTTATATCCTCTAGAATGGCTAGAATAATAAAAATCACTAACAGCACTAAATGTTGGCAAGGATATGAAGCAACTGGAACTTTCATACAATACTGGTGGGGAGTATAAAATGGTACGTCCAGTTTGGAGAATTGTTTGGTTGTTCCTATAAAGTTTAACATACATCTAACCTAAGTACCAACAATCCTAGTCTTAGGTATTTACTCAAAAGAAGTGACAACATATGCCACAAATTTTTTTTTTACAGAAATGACCACAGCAGCCTTATTTATAATAGTCCCAAACTGGAAACAACCCAAATGCCCACCAAGAGGAGAACAGGTAAATGTATATTCATACAGTGGAAAACTACTGAACAATAAAAAATAATGAACTACTGATACACATTTTATCAGGAATGAATTTCAAAAACATGTTAAGCAAATGAAGCCAAACACAATACCATATGATTTCATTTTTTTTTACAAATTCCAAGAATAATAAAAATTAATCTATAGCAACAATTTTCAACCAGTGTGCTGCAAGAATTTTTAAAACATGCAATGCCAGACTATTTAGTCAGGAATACTGACCTCTTTTTCCTTAGATTGCCAAATAAAAAAATGACAGCAGTCAATACAACAATAGCTGTCCAGTGTGAATGAATAAAAATTATACCTATTTTTTGGTCAAATCAGCAAAAAAAAATACAATTTTTGTTGTGCTGCGTAATTTTAGTAATTAGTTTATATGTGCCCTGAGACAAAAAAAGGTTGAAAATCACTGATCTATAGTGATGGAAATTAGAAGTGGTTGCTTAGGGCTGCTTAAAAGGGGGTACAAGGAAACTCTGGGGGGAGATAAAAATGTCCTATATCCTGCTTAGGGTGGTGGTTACATGGATGTATATAACTGTTAAAACTCTATGCACTAAACATTTTAAATCTGTACATTTTATTTTATGTTAATCATACCTCTTTAAAAAGCCATTTACAAAGTATGGAGAGCAATACAAAATATTAATTGTGATTGCCTCTGGGTAGTGGGATTCTAGCTAATTTTTTCTTTTGCTAATTCACACTTTTATGAATTTTACAATCCTATATAAAAAAAGGCTAATATGCAAATTGACCAAACAGTGGAACAACCGGTTGTTATGACGTGCACTGACCACCAGGGGGCAGATGCTCAATGCAGGAGCTGCCCCCTGGTGGTCAGTGCACTCCCACAGGGGGAGCGCAGCTTAGCCAGAAGCCCTGAGCCAGGCTCACGGCTGGTGAGTGCAGTGGCAGTAATGGGAGCCTCTCCCACCTCCATGCTGTGCTAAGGATGTCTGACTGACCCACGGGGAGTGGGCCTAAGCTGTCAGCCAGGCTCCCAGACTGTGAGAGGGAGCAGGAAGGGCTGAGGGACTTTCCTCCCCCCCCCACCCCCCACCCAGTGCACGAATTTCGTGCACCAGGCCTCTAGTTTTCTATAATGAACTTCTCCCATCCCCTTTTTCTATACCTATGTTTTGTAGTTTCACAAAGATACTAAAATATTATCAGTAGTTAACTTCTGAAAGTAGGATTATGAAAAGCACTAAAGGAAGTATTCGTCAAGTTCTTGTTTTATAGTTGGCACGTGGTGCAGATCTCTATGTAGGATCTGAAGGGAATTCAGGAGCTCAGGCAGAGGAACATGGCATACTGAGAAGAGGAAGGGATCAGACACAACAGAGTTCAACTCTACCTGGCTCTCTCACTGAAACTGGTGGGCAAGTCAAGGAGCCTATTTCCTCACCTCTAAAACGGGAATAAGATGTATCCTGTCTGCCTCAAAAGGGTTTTCTGTGAGTGAACCAGCTGTGGTCGATAAAGCACAGAAAGAATTAAGGTAGTAGTAACTTCTGATATTATGGGAAAAGTGTTTTTAAAAAGTCCTTTCTCAAAAGTCAGATTTATTACTTACAGTCCTGTAGGAAGCAAGAAAAAAGATATTGCTAGAATAACTGTGCTTCTAAATCAATAGCCAATGATTCTTACCTATTGGTGCGGTAATAGTGATTCTGCAGAGCACAGGATATACACTGATTTAACCGCTTTCTCTCAATCTCCTTCCAGCTATCTTCTGGCCACTTTCTCTTGATCTGCTTCTCCTCGTGTTTTTTCCCCACATATTCAGCATAGGTCTGAATACGATAGCTTTCTGCGTATTTGCTGGTATTGACAGCTACAAGAAAAAGAAAAAATCATTATGAAAGAGCCTGACATAGCCCCGAGGTGCCACTGAGGTAGTCAAAGGAGCCCTGGATTCAGGTCTGAGCTCAGACACCAGCTCTGACACTGAGAAGCCAGGTGGCCTTGGGAACATTCCTTGGGCTCACCAAGTCTGTTTCCTCATCTGGAGAAAAGAGAGTCATTACTCCACAGCCTCACCCACAGTGTGAAAGTGCTCTGTAAACGTAAAGAACTGTCATGCTGTAAGTAAAAGATTAATTTTCAAAACATTTGCAGGTAACACTGCTGCTTAAAAATTATTCATTTCCAGAGTAAGAAAATGAAAACAACAACAAAACAAAACTACTAAGGGAAAACTGTAAACCTTCATTTATTTTGTTAAAAATAAAAATGGCAATAAAAGCAATCTTCACTGTCAAATACTGAAGTTCTACCATATGTGTGTGTCCAGTGTTTTGCATACATGATGTCTAATCTTCACAATACACTTACAAGGGAGGAACTGCTTTTGCTGATGAGAAAGCAGGGGCACAGAAGTCAGGTGATTTACTGCAGGCCTCCCCACGAGTGAGTGGCAGCAATGGGATGCAAAACCAGGTTACTTTGACCCTAAAGCCGGGGGCCTTTTTGCTGTTCTGCACCTCACTTCTGACTCTGCAAATACAAGAGATCCCCACAATGCCTAAGACATGCCTCTTCTCCTTCCGCTTTTAAAGACTGCTAATTCTCTGTAATGTGCCTCTGGCTGGCAGGAATACTTGAAAGCTGGATGGAGCTTATTCCCTCCTTGGTGTTAATGCTTAACTAAGGCCAGGTCAGTTTTGTTGCAATCCTTTGCTGTGTCCTCCTCAGAGGCCGGGGGGGATGGAAAATGCTGGTGGAGTGGGAGTGAGGACCCATGGAAGGCCTGTGGGTGGATAGGCACCCGCTTGCTGATTCTGGCTCATGCATTTTGAGCATATACTCTCCTAGCCCACTCACTGCCAACAGTTATTTCACACACTGGCAGTGAGACAGTAAGTGCCTGACCTTGCTGACTTGGTATCTGGGCAGCTGAAAAAGCACCTTACTGTTGACAGAGAATCCATATACCCAGTTCCAGCAAAGTTCTTGGTACAGAGTACTTCTCAATAAATATTACGTGAATGAGTGCAGGCAGAATGCAGCAACTGGTGATAAGCATGCAGTATTTGAGAACATCAGAACTGGACAAAGGACTCAATTATATTAGGGACCTGAAATCAGAGGGAAAGACAACTGTGTGAGAGGCAGATGTGCCACATATCCTACACTTGACGCTTAATCTTCATTCCAAGTGGGCCAGATTTGCCTAAAACTTCTCAGCACAATAGTGGATTACAGAATGTCATGCCCTTAATGTTTAGCTACTTAAAGAGCAAAATAAAACTACAGAAAAGAAAAAAAACAATTCTGTAAGAAACACAAATTATACTAAGAAGTTTGCTGCAATTTTCAAACATTCACTCTAGAGTTAAAGAGAAATAAAAAGAAAAAAGAACCATGAGGGTATTAAGGAACTTTCATAGTATACAGTCTCCCAAAGAAGTAGAGTAGTTACTGAAATGTGAGCTCAAAATAGTGTGCTCTGACTCACTCACAAGGAGATAAACAGGCATCAAATTCTGGAGACATGCTATTGACCAAAGTCACTCATATCAATCAGAGAACCACAGAAATAGGATCCTTTCTCGAAAACCTTATTCCTCGTGACAGTTACTTTTTTCCTACTTTCAGTGGCCACATTTCTGACTTTTCCCCTCATTTATCTAACCACCCAATAATTTCCATATAAACAAACACCATCCATCTATGCTTCCATCTAGTAATTGCTCACTGTCTGTCCAGGGACTATGCTAAGTATTTGATAAAAAAAAGACACAATCTCCATCCTCTTAAACTCACCCTGTCACATGCAAGCTTTATGTAGAGTTGATTTCCCTATATACCTGAGACTACCTACTAAAACAGGTTAACCTACCAAAATGATACACAGAGAACCCATAGAGTCTACCATCATTATTCTGTACTGACTGTTGGTAAATGAACACTTCCTGGATTTTCCTCTTTAAGTTTCATTCCTATATCCAGCATGTTCATTTTGCAAATGTCCCCAAAAGGGATGACATCTGCAATAATCCCTCTCTCGAAATTAACTTGGACTACACCAAGTAAAAGAGTAGGCCTGAGTCAGTATTCCCCATGAAAGCAAAGGTGATGACTGGATCGCAAAGGAGCCAAGATGACCTGTTTAACAGTGTCCAATTGTTTCCAATAATTTCACTCTCAGTGCCATGGACAAATGTTACAAACAACCCTCTAACCTCGGAAGGGGAATTTATTTGAGCACATTTGGAATTAGGATTGCTTAAAAGGGAAAACAAATAAGAATCCACTTTTCACTCCTGGCCTTCACATGGCAATAATTTACCAGCATTCCTTCAAGTCCCAGCAGCTTTGCAGCTCTCGGCCTTTAATCTGGAAGCTAAGTTCTGGCTCAAAGCCACCCTTCTAATGGATGAATCAGCAAAATGAATTGGCTGTCAGCTGTGTCCTCCAGTGATTCCAGCTTGCCTGTCAGAAGCAACGTGTAGTCAGCTGCTTGGCAACACTAACCTTTTCCAAATTTGTCAGGGAAATGATTCAAGGCCATCTTTTGGTCGTGCCACTTGGTTAAACCCACTGGGGAACTAACGCTAAGAGTCCTCCCTGTTTCCTTATAGGTGAGTGAGAGCAGTTCCTCCCACATAATAGTCTCATCCACTCACAGCTTCATTGTACTAAGTCCACTGTCTCTTGACACTCTGCACACATTTTAGCATTTAATCTTCACAATAACCCCACAAGGAAGGGATGTTCTAGTCATCACACAGATACTGAGACAGAGCATCAGGGAAGCTAAGCAGCTTGCCTAAGATCTTGTAGAAGAGCAATAAAGCTGGTTTGGAACAAAAACGGGTCTTTTTTTTTTTTATGTAATATTGCCATAGGTCTGCCATATATTTGTGTGCATTTATGTATTTATTGGATGAACAATTATTTTGTAAAATGATTCTTTTAGAAGTTTTAAAGATTTAAAATGTTTAGATTTTTTCTTTCTAAAAATTAAGAACTTTCCATTACTGTCAAGCGAAGTCTAAGTTGATAGATACATTATGTTTAAGGACAAGAAGACTTAACACCAGATGTAGATTCCTTCCTAAATTGATCTATAGATTTAATGTAACTGCAGTAAAAAAAATAAAAATAAAAATCCCAATATTTTAATAGAACATTGGAAAAAAATTAAATGAAATGAGAAACAAATCTGCAGAAAACAGAGCAGTGGTAGCCAACAGCAGGAGGAGGTCAACTACCAAGGAGATGAGGGAATTTCAGGGTGATGGAACTGCCCTAATATGCTGAGTGTGGTGGTGATTACACTTGTTGAAATGCAGAATTGTTCAACAAAGAGGGTACTTTTATTGTATATAAGTTATACCTCAATTATTCTGTGGAATTAGAATGGTTGATTCCAAAATTTAAATGGAAGAACGGGCCAATAATAACCCAGACATTTCTGAAGAAGAAAAGAAAGGGGGACTTGCCTGGGTAGCCAAACAAGCTTATTGTAAAGCTACAGTAATTAGGCAGTATAGTTCAAAGACAAACAAAGTGACCAATGGCATAGAGGAGCCTAGAAACAGACGTATGCATCTGTCAAAGTTTGCTTTAGGACAGAGACAGCATGACAGAGAGTGTGGGAAAGGAAAATTGGAAAAATTGTTTATCCATAGGAAAAAAATGAAATTGAATTCTTACTCACACTATGCCAAAAAATCAACTCCAGATGGATGAAATACTTAAATGTTAAAAGCAAACTTGAAAAGAAAATATAAGTAAATATCTTTCTGAGCTTAAAGTAGGAAAGAATTTATGAAGATATAAAGTGTTAAGCATAAGAAAGATAATAAATTTGGCTACATTAATAGGAAAACTTTTGTGCATTAGAAGACACTTTAAAGAGAGTGAAGACAATCTACAAAATGGAAGAAGATATTTGTAACATATGCAACTGATAGAGTTGAGCACCAGCATTCATAAAGACACCTACACATCAGTAAGAAAGCACCCAACAGAAAAATGGGCAAAAGACATGAAAAGCATGCATAGCCATTTCACACAAAAGGAAGCATATGACAATAATTATATCAAGAAATGTTCAACCTCAGGAAACAAGATAACATGTTGTAGATTTGTAGTGGGAGGGAGAGAGTGAAAGGGAAAGGGGAGGAGAAAGAGGGGTGGATGAATACAGGTGGGGAGAGAGATAAAAAGAAGTAAAACAAAAGGAAAAACAAGGAAATGATCAGCACAACATTTGGAAGAGTGGTTGCCCCTGGCAGGGAATCAGGAGGGCGGGGTAGGGTAGGAACAACAGGTAGATGTAATTTATTGGCAATATGTTAGTTCTTTAGTTGAGTGGTGGTTTCCTAGATGTTCATTACATCTCAACCAAACAAATTGTTTAGGTTTCTGTTGTCTACCCTGTCCAATTAAGAGCCATTTCCAATACAGACTGTCCAAATATGAAGGTCTATGAAAGACGAGGTTAGTTATTTCAGTGTCAATGTCTTCTGTGGTACGCAGCTGCCCCTGAATGGTCCAAGTAGTGTAAATGAGCACTGCTGTTGAAATGCCAGACTTCTCACACCTTCCCCGGGAAGCTAAGGTCATCTGTACACAGCCAGTTTATCAGACAGCTAAAATCAGTTCATGGTAGCAAATGCTGGGAGTAGGGTGGGGGAGCACTTAGAAAAATGCAGGACACACCAATATATCTGCATTTTTTTACAACGGCTATCCTCAACCAACATCCTGTTCTCAATTTCTAAGGAGATTACTTATATTCTTATTAATCCAATGTCTACAAGAAAGAGAAATATTTATCGGATACGTACTCTGCCAGGCACAGAAAATCCTGTAAATATTATCTTGACTTTATAGACAAGGAAACTGAGGTTCAGAAGAAGTGACTAGCCCAAGGTCCCAAAGATTATAAGTGGTTGGGCTGGGATGCAAACCAAAGCCTACATTCTTCTCATGACACGACGTGCACTGAAAGGGTCCTGGATCATATCACTTAGAGTTAAGACAGGCATATATACCTGTCTGCAAAATGATTAGAGCCTGTCCATCTCTCCACACAACAGTTAGAGAAGGAATCTACCTGGTATATTAATCCCACCACCAGAAGTGACATGTGCCAGCGTGGCCTCTGCCAGCTTTGCAGACCCAAACCCTACTCCCCATACACCAACATGGGCTTTCATGCTCAACGGTGTCTGCTTCAGACGCCCATTAAGACAACCTCCTCACTTCTCTCACAGCATCTGGCCTGGCCCTGCACTACTTTACTGTCATTCCAGGTTTTCACACCATGCCAGCATGACACCAAATGTTTTGTGTTTGCTTTTTTATTTAAATATGAACATAATGGATACAATGTATTATCATGTCCCATAAAATTTTAATCAGATTTTGGTTTTCAACAGCATGACCACTTTTCCACTTTTATCAGATAGGGAATGAAGGGTTTTATTTTGAATTCTACAAAGGAGCAAACTTTAAAATCTTTAAAGAAAGGAGTTAAGGCGAAACAAAACCAAACCACACCAACCTAATGGTCACTATGAACATTTTCCTCTGTTCAAAAACCTGACTCGGGATGTATTTCTCCTCAACCCATGCACAAGTCTCAGCAGACACTGAGGTGCAGGCAGGAATGGGCAATCTAATAGGAGCATGATGAAATATAGGTATTCCCAAATGTGCCAATAGGCAAAAGTGGGCAGGCCAGCCCAGAAAATGAGATCCTATGTTTTACCCTGTGCAGTCCATCCTTTCCCTACTGACAACATCCACTCTCTTCTGTAGAAAACCCTCAGAGTCTTCTAGATAAAGTCCCAACTTGCTAGTATACTATGCAGGGCCCTCAGTAATTACTTAGCCCTCACCTCAGCTCTTACTCTTTCCCCATATTTACCCAACAGGCCCAGTCGCCCTTTGAGGAAGGGACCATGCTTTATTCATCTGTGTAGTGCCTGGGCTCTCCCAAGGTTTTTGGTGGGAAGATTATGGAAGGAAAGGGGGGAGAGGGGGAAAAAACACAGCTTTTATATATGTTGGCAGCCTGTTCCTACTCAAGAGAAAAAAGTCTGAACTAGGATACATAGTCACAAAATATTCAGTTAAAAATCCCTGATCTAGTGGATGAAGAGCCCTGACTGGCAACAAGAGGAGGTGACTCTGATGCTAAAGAGCCGATTCCCTTGTGCAGTAACAGTCCCTACACATCACCACACCTGAGCCCGCAGCGATAAGGCCAATGGACTTGCCTCGGGTACAAGATGAGGATCACGGCTTGTGATTCCTTGTCCTTGTACTTCCTTCTTCCTGTGTGTACTTCTCCAACAAATGGTAATTTTTTTTAAAATATATTTTATTGATTTTTTACAGAGAGGAAGGGAGAGAGATAGAGAGTTAGAAACATCGATGAGAGAGAAACATCGATCAGCTGCCTCCTGCACATCTCCCACTGGGGATATGCCCGCAACCCAGGCACATGCCCTTGACCGGAACCGAACCCGGGACCCTCCAGTCCGCAGGCCGACGCTCCATCCACTGAGCCAAACCGGCCTCGGCTACAAATGGTAATTTTTAAAAAAGTACTGAGCCTGAAAGAGTGAAAACTAAGGCAATGAAAGAGATCCAAGCCCCATAAAGGGGACAGATGGAAACAATGAAGTAAGAAGCCGAGGCAACTTGATTCATTCATCTCTGCTTTCCCAAGGTATCCACTATAGCACTGATTCTGAGGGGGCACCCAAAAAGGAAA
Source organism: Myotis nattereri (assembly GCF_964212035.1). Lineage (NCBI taxonomy): Eukaryota > Metazoa > Chordata > Mammalia > Chiroptera > Vespertilionidae > Myotis > Myotis nattereri. Next base: position 91,120,805 of record NC_138079.1, on the reverse strand, counting down.
TGAATTAAGGAAAAGGAAGCAGACCATGCTTCCAAATATGTGAAGTGCAGAGCATTCTAGCAAGAGAAGCTGGTGTTTACAAACACCTTCCACACACACCCCTCACTGGTTCCTTACCACAGTAAAGGTGGGTGTTACTGACAAGGCTGAGAGAAAACTCAACTAGCACCCAGTGAGAAGTGGCAGAGTAGGTGTAATACTGGTTCTGCCACCTACAAGTCATGCCTATGACTGTGTTCTCTCCACATCATGTCCCTCAATTAAAGGAAGACAGGCACTCATTTTAATCACTGTCCAACACCTCATTCTACCCCACAGTTCTCTAATTAAGGTCAAAGAAGTAGCAAAGAAAATACTCTTATTTTATTTTTATTTTATTTTTATATTTTATTGATTTTTTACAGAGAGGAAGGGAGAGAGATAGAGAGCCAGAAACATCGATGAGAGAGAAACATCGATCAGCTGCCTCCTGACCCCCCACCGGGGATGTGCCCGCAACCAAGGTACATGCCCTCGACTGGAATCGAATCTGGGACCCCTCAGCCCGCAGGCCAACGCTCTATCCACTGAGCCAAACCGGTTTTGGCAGAAAATACTCTTTATAAACTGGACAAAGGCTGACATATAGATATAATGACATTTACTTGAAGCCTATAATATAAAAAAGGGAGGTAAGAGAACAAAGTAGGAGAACCAAAGGTTCTGAGGCCCCAAAGACCTAGGTTCAAATCCTGCCCAAATCTTGACCTTGCCTGAGGCAAGTCATCTGCCTTCCTGGGCTTCTGTTTCTTTATCTGTAAAATGAGTATATCTACCTATTTTATAAGAAAGAGCAGAGAATATGTATGCAAAGCTTCTAGCATAAAACTGGCACATAGTAGATGCCTAATTAATGAGACTACTGCTGTTAAATCACAAAACATAATTCCGACAAACAGCACTATGCCCAAGCCAATATAAGACATTCTACAGAGACAGACTCAGTGAGCTGTAACTCGGTGAGCTGCGCCTGGAAGTTGGCTGGTTCCTGGGCGGGGGGAAGGGGGGCGGTCTTCCTGAGTTCCAGTGTTGGAGATTAGAAGGCCTTAGTGTACAGAAGTGAGGAGGCTTGATATACCTAGGTCTGTAATAGCTCATGGAATACAGCTATCATTTAGAATTGGGATGCAATCTAGCAAAATCTTTCCTATGTAAAAATGTGGAAATAAAGTGGAAAATATAAAAAGCAATATATCAACCATACTCAACATGTATAAAATCAAAAAATCTGAACTATAATTTTTCAAAACTGTACCAAGATCAAAATTAGTCAATTAATTTCTACTAAGTCTACTGACAACGCAATAGTCTGCTTTTTAAACAGTCATCATCATTCATTTATTTAACAAACACTGGTCCTAGGTACTGTGCTGGGTACTGGGGTGTGGCAGAAGGGTAGAGGCATTCCCTACCCTGAAGAAGCCCACATCTTCTAGAGGAGAAGGAATGGAAAGGAACGGACTGTTAAAGGAACACCAGGCAGGTAAGAATCAAGGTGAGAAATGATTTTAACCTGAGGAGGGCAGGAGGGAAGAAGAGACAATAAATACAAGATATTAAAAAGTTGAGTGTAAGGGGAAAAGGCTGCTATTTAAGTGTTAAATTCCCATGGCCTATAACAACTGCCTTAGCATTTAATGAATGATGTCATTAAGGAACATTGCTTCCATTAACCAGACTGGTGGTATGTGTTTTTTTCTTTTCATGATTATAAGCTGAAAAGTCAATGACAAAACAAAGCTGCCATTTATTGATTACTTACTATATAACAAGAATTATGCTGTTTTATAAATGTACTTAGTTCTCAATTGTTCATTTATTTATCTATTTGTTTATGAATACAGATACTGATGCATTAAATTCTCATTTGTTCACTTACTCATCTATTCATTCAGTCATGAACAAACACACCATCTTCTAAGACTAGGCAACTGGAGCTGTGAGGGTGAATCAGAAACACAGTCCTTGTGTTCAGTAGGGAGGCCAGGACAGTGTACAGAGCTCCACGTGTGCTGAGGCTTAGAAAAGAGCAGTGCTCCAGGGTTTCCAGTGGAGAGCTGATCAAACCTAGGACATAGGGACTGTTTCCCCAAAGAAATGACATTGGGGTCTTTCCTGAGACTTGCAGGTTGGGAGAGTAACGGTGTTAAAATCACTGAGAGTGGGGAATTATGTTCTAGACCCGTGGTCAGCAAACTTCGGCTCACGAGCCACATGCGGCTCTTTGGCCCCTTGAATGTGGCTCTTCCACAAAATATCACATGTGGGCGTGCATACAGTTCGATTAAAACTTCATGGCCCATGCACAGAAGTTGGTTTTCGGCCTGGGTGACTCTATTTTGAAGAAGTACTGTTGATATTTGGCTCTGTTGACTAATGAGTTTGCCGACCACTGCTCTAAACCAAAGGAAAATGACCTGATCAATCTCTAAGTGAGGAAGCCCTGTCTTGACTGAGGAACTGAAAGACAACCTTAATGTTGGAGCCCTAAAGAGGGAGCAGAGAGGAACCCACAGTGAAGTTAGAGCGAGGACACACCACAGAGGGCCTCGGCCATGCTAAGTGCAGCAAGAGGCCCCACAGGGTTAAGTCTGTGCACTTCTCCATCACTGTGGGTGAGGGGGGAAGAACAGTAACAGGAATGGAAAGGCACAGAATAAGAAAAGAATTCCTAATGGAAATAGGAACACAGGCATTTAATCATCATATAGATGGGGAAGAGCAGGCACAGGGCCTGGGAAGCTGCAGGCTGAAAAGGAGCAGGACTAGCCCAGAGAAGACGGTGTTAGAGAGCTCAAGAAGGGAGAGATCACAGGTAAGAGCAGAGGGTCCAGTGGTGCTATGGTACAGAGGACACTGGGCAGCTCAGTAAGAGTAAGCTCGGCGCTATGAGGGAATACCACATAGGATGAGAGTAAGAGGAAACAGTGGCAAGGAGGGTGGATGCAGGCCACTTTAATATGTCAAAGGAGAGAAATGATCAGAAGCAAAGACGAATTGGGGGTCTCAGGAGTTCTTCTCAAAAGATGGAAGGGATCCAGCAGGTTTTCATGCCCTTGGAAAGAAGTTCCTGGGAGGGCCCAGGGGTGAGGGATAGCGCAAGGCCCCGGGGAGGAGCTGTGTGGGATCCACTTGTGAGAGAAGGGAGGTGTGGGTGTAGAGCTTTGTGACCCTGGGGGTACGAAGCTGCGCCTGGAAGTTGGCTGTTACCTGGGGGTGTTGGAGGAGGTCTTCCTGAGTTCCAGGGTTGGAGATTAGAAGGACAAAAAGAGAGTAAAGTCCATGGGCTATTTACTTTGAGGACCCTGTCTGAGGTAGTGGCCTTCTTTGCAGAGTAACCAATCTGCCCATGCTCTTTTTCTCCTCAAATCAACCCCTCAAGGTGGGCAGTAGCTCTATTTTTACTCACACAAGAATAGGCTGAGAGAGGTTGAGTAACCTGCTGAGGGCCAAAATAACTAATTGGCAGAGCTGGATTTGAGTCCCGATCTCCCTATGGTTTTGATGACTACTTTAACCTACCCCTCAAAGCTGTCAATTAAACAGCTGCTCTAAACCTAAGTTAAACAAACAAAAAAAGGTTTTTCACAAGTGCTGACATACCTCTTAAAAAGATGGGGTAGTGATGTGCAGCAAGAAGGAATTTTAAAATGGACTCGCACAGGAGCAGATGGAGTTCCAAAGAAGTTTAGAATTGGAAGTTGAGAGAGAAAGAGAGAAAACCTTTTTTTTTTTTTTTTTTAAGACAAAACACATAACTTAAAATAGGAATTGGGAAGCAATTCCATACTTAACAGTCTTGATGAACTTGACAGACAGCTGAAAGGCCTAAGCAATTTACAACATTCTTCACACTTCATGGGAGAAAATTAAGACTGATGTCTCAACTACACAAGAATAATTTAAAGCAAAATCAAAGCTCTCCTAGACTATGGGAAATGGCAGATCCTAAACGTCAAGAACACTGAATAATTCTTCTCCAGGGAAGTACACATTTTTTTAGTTAGACTATTTTATGAGTATCTTTAAGGCTTACAAACATATCACAAAAGAGTACAAATAAGTAATAATCATGGTATAGAGAGGTCACCATGCATCAGGTGCTGCACTGGCTCTAATCCTAATACAGGGTGCCCCCAAATGTATACACACACTCTGAATAATTATAAAGGCAGTGCTTATTAAATTACATTTCATTTTCAAAACTGAGCCATCAACTGTTAGTGTATACATTTCCTGGGGGCACCCTGTATATTATTCTGTATTCTGTAATATCCTTACTAATCTTAACATATTCCCTTTCATCTCTAATTTTACTTATACAAAATAGCCTTGTTTTGAATACGAATTTGAACAAATGGACAGGTTAAGTCATTTGCCTGATGTTACTGTGCTTGATGGTGGTAAATGGCACTCCAGAGGAGTGCCTTTTACGCTCTGATGGCAGCACAGTGTGCAATAGGTTTTAAATTGCAATAGCATCATCAGACAATACCTACCTTTACAACATGGAACCCACTCTGATGTTTTCTATTCTGTTTCTTTCTCCCTCCTTTTTTTATACTGGTGTCAACCAGCACTGATTTCCTGGCTCACTAATGGGCCCTGACCCAAAATTTGAAGCACACCATAGCTCACTGACACTCACCTTTCAATATGGCATTTCTAGGCAACAATGTGCTTTGTGTTTTAAAAGGTTAATCAACAAAAGAACTTTTAGGACACAACCTATTCACCAATCAGAGTCCACATGTAATGAACTGCTGGAGATAGTGGTTGGGTCTAAAGTCAGAATTAAGCAGGGTTCTTTAATCTGGACTAGTTCTCGCTAACAAAGCTTTGGTTATCAGATACAAATACACACCAAATAAAAATGTACATCTCATACACCAAGACAATACTTTTGGACTACTTAACCTTGGCAGCTTGTGCAGCTGTTTATGAAGCACTGAATCCACCACAATATTAATACTATTGTAATAAAAAAAGAGTTCACCATCTTTTTTCCACTTCCCATAATCAGGCTTACAAAAAGCTTGACAGGGCATCACATTTTCATACTGAAAGGTTTCAATAGTTGAAAGGCTTAAAGTCTGTTTATAAACCAACCAGAAATGGGAGATGCTGTGCTGTAATATTTGCACTTTCATTAAATGTTTCTCTGTGGATGTTTTGATGTGGTTTTCGTTTGATAAAAGAACTTACTTACACTTTCTGACTCAGCTTATTCATTAAACAACTGAAATCCCTGAGGAAAAGGAGAAGAAAAAATGAGAATGACAGGCCCTTATCAGCCAGGCAGGGCTAAGCTTCTCACGTGCAAGATGAGTCATTACCCTTGGGAAGGAGGGAATCAGTCACCCAAAAAAGGCCTCTCCCAACCTAGTAAGAAAGGAGTTACAGAAATTACGTATCAATTCCACATAGATGGGGCAATTCTGCTGTGATTCTCAAACCATTCCTTGCCACACCACCACTCTGGAACCAGTCAGTACTCTCACGATGGCACCATGGAGCTACCCTATGAACAAGTCCTCCTTCTGGTCCTGCCTTTCATCTCTTCCCCAACTCCTCACCCCTGAAATCCATCTATAGATGTAGAACATTCTGAAATCTACATCAAATGTCCACTCACCATTTCAGTGTCTCCAGGACATCCCACATATGATCTGTCACCACCAAAAAGGTTTGAAAAAATGCCAATACAACTTCATTTAACACTTAGGCCAGCTGCCTCTGTGCCCTCCTGGAACCCTAACTGGCACTGTGCCAGCCCTTTGTGGAGCGTAAATAGGTTAACAGCAAAAGGAATGAATCCTGCTCTTCAGAGTACAGGTTGCCTTGGGACAATGAAATGTGTTTGTTATAATTGGCAATGTTTGACTTTAAAAAAGAAGTATACAGAAAGAGTCACACACTTTTTCAATGGGGAAATAAATGAAGAATGATGAAGTTAGTCTTATTTTCTGCATCAGTTTTACTCTTTCCCTTTGCTGAGACGATGTGCCCAACAGCTGATTTATTTCTCGGGTGGGTTCCATCTGCAGATTTTACACTAAAACCCTAAGGATTATCAAACCTCCCAAAAGGGCAGCACAAAACTGAACAAGAATTATTTTTTTATTTTAAAGTCCCATCTTGGCATTTAACACATTAATTCTACACTGGTACTATTTTTCGCCTTTTAAATTACCAACTTGCGGAGAACCAAGATGGCGGCATAGGTTAACGCCGGAGTTTGCTGCTTTGAACAACTACTTCAAAAGTGAAACCAAAAAACGGAAGGGACATCACCCAGAACCACAGGAATGCTGGCTGAGTGGAAGTCCTACAACTAGGAGGAAAGAGAAACGCATACGGACACTCAGAGGAGGCGCAGTGCTGAAGTCAAATTCTGAGGTGCGGAGTGCGCGGAGCGGGCTGGCGGCGGAGGGCGCGGTCGGCGTTTTCAATCGGGAGGGAGTCGCAGACTCTGAGCTCCAGATCCCGGCGAGTCTTTAGGGACCCAGACTCAGACGGGAGAAGCGGGACTGTCTGGCTTCGGTCAGAGCGAGTGCAGCTTTCTCTCCGAGGTTTGCAGCCGTTGCTGGGACTCAGAGAGGCAGAGCCCCTGGGGACAGGACTGAGAGCGGCCATAACTGCTCTCTCCGGCCCACCCTGTTGATCCTGTGCGACCGGCCCCGCCCAAGCCCTGCACAAAGGCATTTGCCGGATAGCCTCAGGCAAAGGCTAGATTAGCACCTCCCTAGAGGACAGAAGTTCTCTCACTGCTGACACAGCTGATTCTCATAGCCACTTGGCCTGGAGGTCAAACCCTCCCTGGAATTAGCTACAGCAATCAAGATTTAACTATAAGACTGGGAACAAAGACCACTAGGGGGTGCACCAAGGAAGCATAACAAAATGCGGAGACAAAGAAACAGGACAAAATTGTCAATGGAAGATATAGAGTTCAGAACCACACTTTTAAGGTCTCTCAAGAACTGTTTAGAAGCCGCCGATAAACTTAATGAGATCTACAAGAAAACTAATGAGACCCTCGATCTTATATTGGGGAACCAACTAGAAATTAAGCATACACTGACTGAAATAAAGGATAATATACAGACTCCCGACAGCAGACCAGAGGAGCGCAAGAATCAAGTCAATGATTTGAAATGCGAGGAAGCAAAAAACACCCAACCGGAAAAGCAAAATGAAAAAAGAATCCAAAAATGCGAGGATAGTGTAAGGAGCCTCTGGGACAGCTTCAAGCGTACCAACATCAGAATTATAGGGGTGCCAGAAGATGAGAGAGAGCAAGATATTGAAAACCTATTTGAAGAAATAATGACAGAAAACTTCCCCCACCTGGTGTAAGAAATGGACTTACAGGTCCAAGAAGCACGGAGAACCCCAAACAAAAGGAATCCAAAGAGGACCACACCAAGACACATCATAATTAAAATGCCAAGAGCAAAAGATAAAGAGAGAATCTTAAAAACAGCAAGAGAAAGAAACTCAGTTACCTACAAGGGAATACCAATACGACTGTCAGCTGATTTCTCAACAGAAACTTTGCAGGCCAGAAGGGAGTGGCAAGAAATATTCAAAGTGATGAATACCAAGAACCTACAACCAAGATTACTTTATCCAGCAAAGCTATCGTTCAGAATTGAAGGTCAGATAAAGAGCTTCACAGATAAGGAAAAGCTAAAGGAGTTCATCACCACCAAACCAGGATTATATGAAATGCTGAAAGGTATCCTTTAAGAAGAGGAAGAGGAAGAAAAAGGTAAAGATACAAATTATGAACAACAAATATGCACCTATCAACAAGTGAATCTAAGAATCAAGTGAATAAATAATCTGATGAACAGAATGAACTGTTGATTATAATAGAATCAGGGACATAGAAAGGGAATGGACTGACTATTCTTGGGGGGGAAAGGGGTGTGGGAGATGCGGGAAGAGACTGGACAACAATGGTGCACCTATGGATGAGGACAGTGGGTGGGGAGTGAGGGTGGAGGGTGGGGCGGGAACTGGGAGGAGGGGAGTTATGGGGGGGGGAAAAAGAGGAACAAATGTAATAATCTGAACAATAAAGATTTAATTTAAAAAAAAATAAAAAAAATAAAATAAAATAAATTACCAACTTGCATCACTGTAGACTTCATGATTTTAGGAAAACTATGTCACCTCTTTATTTTCTTCACCCATAATTTGTTTCCCTGTCATGGAAGGCCATTGCTACAAGCGGTGTTCAGGTCTGACATGAACACATTTAGGTGCCAAAGCAGCTTAAACAAATGCACTGACATTTCTCTAGTCAAACAAATACTTTATACACAGAGGAGCAGGAGAAGGAAAGACGAGAAAGAGGGAAAGTGGGACAGGGAGAAAGGAGGCAGGGAGAGCATGCCAGCATGAGAGTTTTTCCCATTTGATGAGTAAGTGCTTTTAGAAGGTGGCAACTCCCAAAATTCAGAGAACTAACAAGTTCTTCACCATTTGTGCACATTTAAAGAACCTGTGAAATTCTTTGCCAGCAGGAGAATAAGGAAATTTTTTTTAAAAAGTGATACTGACATTGTTCAGCTTTCCTATCTTCCAGTTGTTAATATTTCTAAGTTGTTACAAATATTCTTCTTATTTTCTACATCCTAAGGTGAAATTAATGTAGACCTTTTTGTCTATTTAGACAATGCAAAATAAGCTGGTTAGATTTTTAGAAGTCATGTCTTGCATTTGAAAACATTTACATACTAATAACCAATACAATGGCAAGTGTTATAAAACTGCTACATATAAAAGAATTTTGGGATATTTTATAAGATTGTATCTTAAAATTCCCAACGATGTAAAGGTTTCCCTCGCCGAAACCGGTTTGGCTCAGTGGATAGAGCGTCGGCCTGCGGACTGAAGGGTCCCAGGTTCGATTCCGGTCAAGGGCATGTGCCTTGGTTGCGGGCACTTCCCCAGTAGGGGGTGTGCAGGAGGCGGCTGATCGATGTTTCTCTCTCATAGATGTTTCTGACTCTCTATCTCTCTCCTTCCTCTCTGTAAAAAATCAATAAAAATATTAAAAAAAAAAGAAACAACAAAGTTGTAACTAAATATATTAAAAAAAAAAAAAAAAGGTTTCCCACAATGTCAAAATACTCAACACAAATTAGGAATTTGAAAAACAACTTTGGAAAGTCAAGTATCTGCACAGTAGTACACACAATGTTCAATAATGGAGCATCTGTGGATTAAAAAAAATACTCTCTACATTTATTTTTCCCTATAAAAATATTCCCATCCTTTAAATTATAACCTGAGGTCCCACATCTAATGCCTCTAACTTAAGTCTCATTTTAAAGCATGTAAACTCAAGTATGTCTGTTTAATGAATGAATTTACTTACCCTGCCTTTGCATAGATATTATGATTTGATTTTTTAATTTCTAATCTTCACCCAAGGATATGTTTATTGATTTTTTTTAGAGAGAGAGGAAGGGAGAGAAAGAGAGAGAAACATCGATGTGAGTGAGAAACATCGATTGGTTGACTCCCATACACATGCCCCAAAAGGGGATCAAACCCACAACCTAGGTATGTGCTCTGACTAGAACTGAACCCACAAACCTTTTTGGTATATGGGATGACGCTTCAAGTGAGTCACCCAGTTGGGGCTCTATGCTATAATTTTAATGAAGAAAAATATGTATATGTGACAGCAACTTCCCTGGGACCCAGATGTAAAGCTCCACAAACCACATTTTTCCAGTGAGCTCACAGTGTCCCAGCCCAGTGCCTGATTAGGACAACAATTAGAGTCCTTCACCAACAGGAAAGAACAAGCTAGACTTGCTTCAAAGCCTACAACTTGATCCTTCTGTCAAAACCAAATTGATGTCTAGGAAGTCCAAGTTACAGACTCCGCTGCTATATAACAGACTTAGTGAGATAATCCACAGGTTTGAGTCACAAATGAAATCATTTTTATTACTATAAAAAGGAACATATTTTCATTAACTAATTCTCATCTTGATTTGGGAGCCAACTGTCCAGCTATTACATTTAAGTGATATACAAATGAGAACAGAAGAGACAGCAAATGTTAAAATGCAGGCAGAGGCATGAAAAATAAAGAAGGAAGTCGGCTGGCAGAGCCAAGTTTATCTGCTACTCCACCCTGAGTGTTCACAGCCAAGAGCTGATAGAGAGCCTTTTGGTAAAGTAGGTAGAAAAAAGCCCCAGGACTCTCAGGTTGCCAGGCAACATGCCACATTTTATTAAAGCAGGAGCGGTGAGAATCCTCAGGGGGCTGGCTGGAATGCTGTGTCATGTGTTCTCTCCCAGGCTCACAGCTGGTCACCTCCCCTTGCACAGTCTCTCCCCATAAATATGCTCTTGCGAGACTGCAGGAGGAAGCAGCTACCTGAATGTAAACCGAAAATCAAGGACAAGGAGCAAAACACAAGCCAACTGGGGCTTGTTCTTTTTCCAACTTAAGCCAGAGTGCAGCCAGAATTCATGGCTGTTGCCAAAAAGAGCACAGGCAGACCCTGTGCTTGGTTCTCCAGAAGCCTTGACTAAATGCTGTCTAGATTATACATAAAATAAAATAAAACTTTGACTGCTTCATTATTTAAAAGATTTTAATAAACACTGTATGAGCAGAATGGCACAGTGGGATGAGTGTGCACTTGAGGGTGAGACAGTCCTACCACTGGACTACCACTTCACCTCCCTGGACAACTGCTTTCTTATCTTTGAGCTGAGGTGCTTTCCATAGTTCATTTCAGGGAAATCGAGCACTATGGAGTTGCAGCAGCATTAGGGGAGAGGGAACGGAGACTAAAGGAGAAAACTGTTTATTCAAAATTACCCTTGGCCCTGGCCAGGTAGCTCAGTTAGTTAGAGTGTTGTCCCACTATGCAAAGGTTGTGAACTTGATCCCCAGTCAGGGCACATACAGGAGTCAACCAATGAATGCATAAATAAGTGGAACAACAAATCGATGTTTCTCTTTCTCTCTCTCTGTCCCTCTCTGTCTCTCACCAATCACACACCAATCACACACACACCCCACTTTCTTTCTCTAAAAATCAATAAAAACATATCCTCAGGCAGGTAAGGATTAAAAAATAAAATTGCCCTTTGAAAATTCCCTTCCAAGGCACCTCACTGGCCCCCAACACGTCCCTCCAGTGTTGGAACACACTGCTGTTTCTTCTCTTTCACACCAGAGGAAAGATCATGTTACAGAACACAAACTCATGCAAGCACACATGGTTTCTAAGCAGTGGAATGCTCAAGTACATGCAGAATGAGAGAACTGATATTCACATGGGAAAAGCAGATCCATATCTCCCATTTCATCTCCGACTCACTTGGACACCTGCTTTCACTGAGTGGAGTGACAAGCAAAACCAGTTTCACTACTGAAATAATAATTTCCCCAAAGGGGCAAATCTGAATTAATACTTTGAATCAAACTTTTCTGATGCAACTATAGTTGGAACCTAGTGAATATGGGGTGGGGAAAAGTAGGCTTACAATTGTGAGTATGCAAAAGAGTTTATTCTTGTGTTATTATTTATTATTTCATTATTTGTATTACAGCTATAAATCTACTTTTGTCAATCTCTGTATACAATCCATACCTTTGTGCCTATTCTCTGACCATACACACCCTAGCTAGTTCTTTGAAGACAAAGAATGAGTTTTAGTACATTTTACATCACCAGTGATATTTCTCCAGGAGAGAACATTTAACAGAGCTTTCAACAGACCTGTGCTTGCAATTACTACAAGCCACTGAATAACCATGGCTTAACTTCCCAGAGCATAGATTTTACTTGTGATCAGGGAGGAAAAGTTAAATACTTAATCTGGTCATTTAACACATTTTAATATTAAAATAAAATAGATGTATTTTAGAGTTGAATTTTTTAAATTTGCAGGAATGGTTTAAATAAAGACTGCAGAGAAATTCCAACTTGTACCCCCTCCCCTACTGAATCTCTCCCCCCTACCCCCACAACACCTGAGCTTTCTAACTGCTCTCCTTTGGTGTTGGGATGCTTAGTGAAAGCTTAAGAATAACTTCCTCCCACAGACACAAACAAATCTCCTAAATGTTCAACAGCAAGGGAATAGCTAAATAATTATGCTATTCATATTCATTAAAAATTATACTTTTCAATGGGATAAGTATAATATACCTCCCACAGAAGCTTGTAGTAATAAATATTAGCTGAATGAGTGATCAAGTCTCCTTCCTGATAAAGTGATAACATCAGAGAGAGAAGAAAACCCCACCTTCTCTTCTTGGCAGTGAAGTGGTGAATGTAATGTCCTCATAGAGTAGTTAACACAGACAATTTGTACTCTAGACTCACTAACGACACTCATGGAGCTGTTAGGAGCTCTTTATGACTGAATGCAATCCTGGAAAGAGCTGACTGGTCTGAGAAAGGGGTAATGCAATATCTATTTTTCCAGCAAAGGTAACAGATATGAATGTATCATGTATAAGCAAGGGAAGATGAGGGCAGCTTAAACTGAGTGGGTATGCTCTCAGACTTAAATAAATCTGTCTGAAAGGGATTATAATCCCGCATGTCAGTGGCCACAATGGGAAGGCGAGAACCCTGTCCTTTAAGCTCACATCCTGGCCCTAATTCACTTGACAAGTACTTCTTGTCCCAGGGAAGTAGTTCCCTTGCATCAGTAAGCTTACCTATCAAATGGTCTGGACCAAAGACTAGTAAGTTTTGAGCACCAGGGACACCTGCACTAGAGCTACAGTCATCAGTTCCTGAGGTTACATTCCAGGTAGTGCACACTGTCAAATGCCGTACACTCTGCTACCCTTACTGTATAGAGGAGAAACCTGAAATCTGTTGAATGACTTGCCCAAAGTCTTATAGCTGCTACAAGGAGAATAACCGGCATTCAAACCCAAAGTATTTCAGTCACTCTACCAACCAAAGAAAATGATGTCAAGGAAACTACCATGCACTGGCCACCTACTCTGCTAGCTGCTCTCTGAAGCAGGAAACACAGGGCCATGGTGTCAATTCTTCCTATATGCCTTCTTCAGCAGACAGGTCCACTGTCTGCTGAATGAGAACGGGCTTAGAGATGCTCATATTCTTTGACATAGTAATTTCTTTTAGGAAACCAGTATATGAAAGCAATCTGAAATGAGGACTAATTTTTAATGAACAAAGATGTTTGAAGATCAAAAATACATACATACATATATATACCCACATATACATATACACATACATACACATACACATTTAAAAAAGCAAAAACAAATCTCCTACGTGTTCAACAGTGGGGGAAAGCTAAATAATTATGCTATTCATAGTCATTAAAAATTATGCTTTTCAATGGAATAACCAAACAATAATAATCAATAAATTTTCTGGCTAGTTATTTGGACAAAAGTAACTTGAAATACTTAGCTCATGGTTACATTCATTTAACAAATATTTGCTGATCACCTACTATGTGCCAGGTACCTTTTTAGGCATTAAAAATATATTCAGAATAAAAATCTTTGTCCTCCTGGATGGTAGTTGTATGGGTATGTTCACTTCGAAATAATTCATTGAGCAATACACTTCTAATACATATACTTTCCTATTTCTATGTTAAACCTCAATTTAAAAGTAAAAAAGAAAAAGAAAAAAGCTTGACTTCATGGAGTTTACATTCCAGTAGTGGAATACAGATACTACTTAAAAAGGTAACATACATTGTGTATATACAGTGCTAAGGAGAAAAAGAAGAGCAGTGAGTGCTGAAATGGGAATTGTAATTTTAACTAAAGTGGACAGGGAGAGTCTTAGTAATAGTGTTGTCAAATACAAATACAGGACTCCCAATAAAAGCTGAATTTCAGATAAGCAAGAAATTTTTAGTATATTTCATACAATATGTGGAACTTTTAATTGCAGAAATTATAAAAGAATAAATTGATAGTTGTTACTATGGGAAAATGTAACATTTTCATGTAGCAAAATAGACTATATAAAGAAGTACAAAATAAATTGGGACAAATATTTGCAAAATACAAAACCCAGAATGAATCTCTTTAAACTTCAGTTTCTTCTATAAAGTGAAGGGGGAAATGGTACCTGCATTTCATAGAGCTGTTATAAAGATTTCAGAACAGCATCTAGTATCTAATAACTAATAGCTCTCTAAATGTTAAAAATGAATAATAATCATAAAAGAGTGTACTTACAAATCAATAAGAAAAGCACACAACTCATAAAATAAGGACCAATTAAACTTTTCAAAATAATTCTAGTGCTGCTTTAACAATACATAAACTAAAATTTTAATGACATCCTTGCACAAGTACTACCCATAGTGTGTGTGTGTGTGTGTGTGTGTACATATATATATTCTATATAATAAAAGCCTAATATACTAAGTGTCCAGTAGTCTGGTCATCCATTCAACCTATCAAAGTGTAATATGCTAATGATATGCTAAGGCTGCTCAACCACTTGCTATGATGTGCACTGACCACCAGGGAAGATGCTCCAACTGGTAGGTTAGCTTGCTGCTGGGGTCCAGCCGATCAAGACTGAGTGAGACGGGCCAGACAGGCCCTGGAGCCCTCCCGTGGTCCCTCCCCGGCTGGCCAACCTCCCACGTCCCTCCCCGGCCCCAATTGTGCAGTGGTGGTGTCCCTTGGCCTGGCCTGCACCCTCTCACAAGCTGGGACCCATCGGGGGATGTTGGAGAGCTGGTTTCGGCCTGATCCCACAGGCCAGGCTGAGGGACCCCACTGGTGCACGAATTCGTGCACCGGGCCTCTAGTATATAAAAGCTTAAGCGACCATCCAACCAGTAGCTATGACGCACAATGACCACCAGGAGAAAGACGCTCTGACTAGTAGCTATGACGCACACTGACCACCAGGGGGCAGGCGCTCAATGCAGGGGCTGCCAAGCTGCAGTGACTTGGCAGCTGCGGTTCTTGGGTGACACACTCAGAACCAGAAAGGAGTGAGCCCGATTCCAGGGTGCATCACCCGAGTAACGCACTCTCACAATCCAGGACCCCTTGGGGGATATTGGAGAGCTGGTTTCAGCCCCATCCCCACAGGCCAGGCCAAGGGACCCCACCAGTGCATGAATCCATGCACCAGACCTCTAGTCTATATCTATAAAAGCCTAAGCAACCGTTACAACAGAAAAATCAGTCAACCAGTTGCTACGATGGGCACTGACCACCATGGGGCAGACACTCAATGCAGGAGCTTCCCCCTGGTGGTCAGTATGCTCCCACAGCCAACCTCCCATAGCCCCCTCTCCCTGGCTGGCCAGCCCCCATAGGCTCCTGGTGCTAAACCATTTGTAGAGACCTGCTTCTGGGTCAGTATTTCATATGTAGCAGAGCAGCTCCTTTGCTGTGATCTATTGAAAGTAAGCCCTTGACACAAGGGTTTGTCTTGCTCCCGTCCTCTCCCTTCCCTGGGGGCCACCCACCTGCCACGTTGGCAGCACAGCGGTGAGGGAAGGAGGAGGGGGGAGAACCACGCAGTGGCTGGGCATCAAGAGCAGTGTTGGCATCCAGCGTTCGTTCCTTCTGCGCCCAGCCCAGCAACTGTTGCCTCCTCTCCTGACCCCGCCAGCACCTTCGACCCGGGCTGGGAGGGGAACCGAGGGTGGGTGGCGGCGGATGCAGCCCCTTTCCCAGGGGGGCTAAGGGCCAGCTCCCTCCTCGGGGCCGGCAGCCAACCTCCTGTGGTCCCTCCCCTGGCCGGTCAACCTCCCCCGCCACCTAGCACGAATTCATGCACTGGGCCTCAAGTATCTATAATACTAAAAGTGTAATATGCTAATTAGACTGGACAGCCGAACAACCTTCTAGATGTCCTTCTGGACGAAGCCCGGGCTGCAAGGGCCGAGGCAAGCTGCCGCGGCTGCAAGGGCCAAACCCCTTGCACAAATTTCGTGCATCGGGCCTCTAGTTAATTATAAAGGGGAAAAGCTACAGTGGAAAAATCTAAGGCCACCATTTAACTAAATCATCAAACAAAATATCAGTAATAATGGAACAAAGTGCAATCATGTGCCTTTGGATGTGATACACTGAGAACATATCACCTATGTAATACTCTTGCCAAAAATGCTTTATCTGAATTATCATGAAACAGACAAATCCAAATTAAAAGACACTGTAAAATAACTGGTCTCAACTCTTCAAAAAATGTCAAAGGTATGAACAACAAAAACAGGCTGGGAACTGTTCTAGAGTAAAGGAGACTAAAGAGCTATAATCACTAAATGCCACACAAGATTTTGACTGGATCTTGGATTTTAAAAAACTGTAAGCGACATTATTATGGCATTTGGGGAAATCTGATTATAGCCTAAACATTAGATCGTATTAGTATCACAAATTTCCTACAATAAAATACATACATAAATGTGTGTATATATATAGAATACTTATGTGTATATATATATTATGAATACTTATGTGTGTGTGTGCGCATGCACACGTGCATTCGTGTGTGCAGAGCAAGGAGATAAAGAAAATATGACAAAATATTGCCATCTTATCGATAGGTCTGAAATTTTTCAAAATAAAAAGTTGGAAAAATAACAAAAATAAAATAAAATGTATAAAGTCTAATAGCAAAAAAATACATTCTAGGTAATCAAATAACTGCTAATAAGAATGGTTTTATAAAAATAGCTAACATTGGATGAATTTATATAGGGCAATCTGACAATATATGAGAATTTTTTATTTTTATACTTTTAAAAATTCAATTTTCTGAATCTACCATGTAATTAATAGAGGCCAAGTAAAATTTCAGAAACCTCTAATTTTGCACTTGGAGCTCCTTCTTTCACACAAAATTCTTGTGCCCAAAGAGATTTGAGATTACAGCAGTAAAGATTTAAAAATAACCTAAAAATTCTTTAAGAATATTGTTGAGTGAATTATATTCACTTGATGGCTTATTTAACTAATGTAGCCAGTTAACATGTTTTCATAGAATTAAAATAACTTGAGAAAATTTCTCACAACTATTAATGAAAAAAGTAAAACCTAAAATTCTATATACAGTATGATTATATCCACATAAAGAGGCAAAATAAAGAAAGAAAATATACCAGAATGTTATCATGATTATTTCTAGGTGATTTTTTAAAATTCCATTGTTGTGTATGTGTATTTCTCCCCAATTTTCTGTAATGAGCATGTGTTTTAAAAAATAAAAGATACACAAAAACTGGCATTCTTAGACTTGGTCTATAGCAAAATTTTTTGTTACTGTATTTAACTGATTAGATGATCTGAAAGTTGTGTGCAGGGAACACAGGCTCGTATCCCCACAATATTGTTATCTGTAATAACTAGGAGAGAGCCCTACTTAAAAAGGAAACTTTTGAGCTGAATGTGGCATAGCAAAAACTTTTTAAATTACAGAGGAAGGTTGAGTTATGAATACATTTACATATATTATTATTAATACGCTGAAATGTTATACTCAGCATATTAATAATAAAGGATTGATTCAATGCCAGCAAGGACCAAATAAATTTTCTTTGAGAAAGAACAGTCTTAATTTTTTATTTAATTATCTTGGTGTTTGGCTATATATAGCTCGACCTCAAAAAATCCTAACTTAGACTGAATACAATTCTTCATTTATAACTATAAGCTTAAGAAAACAGAGTTATCACAAACGGAATGAAAATCCCTATATCTTTTGATATACGCAATTAACACCTTAAGCCAACAATTGCTAATGTTTCATAGAATTTTTAAATTATTCTTGGAAGTAAATTGTTCTGCGAATAATAAAATTATCAGAAGGTAAAACTTTCAAAAAGTAAAATTTCTGAAAAATAAGTTAAATTGTAAGTAAATGAAATTACTTGGAAATTATCCTAAGAAATAAACCACTGAGGGATTTCACCAACTTAGACTAACTTCTCAAAAAGCCAACTCCACTGAGAAAGGAACCTCTGCTACAACACTAGAAGCTGCCAAAGAAAAGATGTAAACAATGTGTGAACTTGTTTGTTTGATTTACTGACCAGCCCCTGATGTGGTGCGCACCCTGACTTCCAGTCTGCATTTTGGGAATAGCATCATTTGGCTAACCCTGCTCACTCGCAGAAAGAACAAACTTACTGAACTAATGGTGGAGAGAAGGGGAAGAAAGGCTTTATTCAATAAATGTAATTTAATATATGATTATTTAGGAACTACTTTTTCTTTAACTATAAGTAAAGAGACTATTTTAAAACATTGTCACAAGTGGTAAAGCAGTATAATTTAATTACCAATCCATTTTCATGTGAAAAGGGATATTTGACGGTTAAAAATTTTGAACTCTAAACCTCACCCTAACCCACAAGAGAGATATTAAATTATAAACTTTTATCATCATTACTAGAGGCCTGGTGCACAAAATTCACGCATGGGGGTTGGGGGCAGGTTCCTCAGCCCGGCCTGCACCCTCTCCCAATCCGAGACCCCTCGGGGGATGTCCGACTGCCAGTTTAGACCCGATCCTGGCAGTCAGACATTCCTGTCGCAATCTGGGACTGCTGGCTCCTAACCGCTTAACTGCCTGCCTGCCTGATTGTCCCTAACCACTCGCCTTCCTGCCTGATTGCCCCTAACCACTTGCCTGCCTGCCTGCCTGATCACCCCTAACTACTCACCTGCCTGCCTGATCACCCCTAATTGCCTCTGCCTGCCTGATCACCCCTAACCACTCTGCCTCAGCCCCCGCCACCGCAGCTTCATCAGGAAGGATGTCCGGAATGACATCCGGAAGGTCATTCGGCTGTCTGGTCTAATTAGCATATTATGCTTTTATTATTGCAAGATTATAATTTAAAGCCCACAAATATGCAGTTCTAATAATTGGTCAAATATCACCAATATGTAAGAGCACCTGAAAGCATTTTTATTTGTAATATTAACTGCAATATACAGTATTATGGCAAAATGTATTAAAATAAACACAGATTTTTTTAGTAGCTGGAGGGGAAAAAAAGCCTATAGAAGCTATTTTTTCAGGTAGAAACCTGCTTCTTTATGAACAAGTGCACTTCCCAACCCTTGGGGAGGCTTGTACATATTTCCTGATTCTTGAAGGAATAAACATTGTGGCATTAAATTTCTTTAGTAAAGGAGAATACAGTTAAGTGTTCTTGTTTCTTCTGGTCCCTAAGTAATGGGTTTCACAACTCACCAGAGTTAACATATACAACTTATCATGCTAACATATTCCCAACAGTTTTTCCGTGGAGAGTTCTAAATCCTCGCCCAGAGTCAACAAACAAACAAAATACATCCCAACAAAACAATGACAAAAACAACTGATGGAAACACTCACATTCAGACAAGATTCCCAGACACCCACCGATGACTAATTGAACCTACTCAGTGTTGCTGCATGGCATTTCAAGCATTTCACAGCCCCAGACTCTTTCCCCAGAGGAGAGAACAGCCAAGTTAACCAGTACTATATTTTTCTATCATTTTCATCACTTCTGGAAACATATAAAGGCTGGGAAAACTACCACGTAGGCATAATTAAGTGCCTGTATAGAACCACAAATCCTGTAGAGATTTTTTTTTTAATTGACCTAAAATCACAAGTAAAGTGTAAAGATTAGCCTATATGACTTGAACAAGAGGAGGAAGAAGATTATCAAGGCCTTAAAGAGCAAAACAAACAAACAACGACTTATTTAAAAGGACAAATAATGAAACACAAATCTTCAGCTGGACTTAGTTTCTTAATCTATCACTTTGCTTTTCCAAAGACCACACCAGAACACTGCATTTTAGGCCTAGGTCTCACTGACAAGCACAGAGCAGGAGACCATCCAGCTACCACCGTCCTCTGACATGGTGTTTTGACTTTGCTGTGCAGCAATGTTTATCATCTAGCCAAGCTTGCTTTTCTGTTATGCTAAACTAAGACAAGAGAAGAAATCTATACAGATTGCAGGAAATGTAGACAAGTGAATCACAGAGGAAAAATATATTCGCCAATATCAAAAGTTGTGAATGCCACCAACCAATGGGTTGCTCAACACAGGTAGTTTCTAAACCATTTCACCTTTTAAGGAATCCTCAAAACACACAAAAATCAGATCACAAGTTCTTACTCTTCTATTATCAGTAATCTATACAAGTATCTCCTTTAAATAGCATAAGTCTTCCCTTATTTTAAAAAATTAAAATTATAAATTCACTGCTAGCTCAAACCCTAAAGCACACAGCTTGCTTATCTCTATGAGTTGACACAGGGTGATAAGTCCAAGGCTCCATTATCTTTTAAAGGTCAAGGATGAGATAGGTTGGCCTGTTCTAGGGACACAGTCTATACCCCAGTACCCTTAACACACTGCTCAGAAATAAATGCTGTTATTCACAAAAGAGAAGGAAAGAGAATCCAGACATATTAACACAAATCTATTCCAAATGTTGAGAAAACACCAAGCCACATCCTGTTTGATGGTTTATTAAAAAAATATTTTTGCTTGGGAAGTATTCAAGCAGCAGACAAATTCCAACACTAGTCAGAGAGGGTAGCTAATAATACATCACACATAACATAAGCTTGAATCAATGCGCTGAAATCATGACAAAAATATGAGGCTGAGATATCTTTGGCTCTCCTCTGCCTCCTGAATGATTCAAGTTGAGATCCATGTACCTAAATGGTTAGATGCAACTATAAAGTAATTATGATAGCCTTAGGGTCTAAAGAGAAGTGATTTTCTTTTCTCTCTCTAGAAGGCATAAATTAAAAAGCCATTGATTATATACAAAACCCAGTAATGCTCTCTAACCGGTTTGGCTCAGTAGATAGAGCATCTGCCTGCGGACTCAAGGGTCCCAGGTTCGATTCCGGTCAAGGGCATGTACCTTGGTTGTGGGCACATCCCCAGTGGGGGGTGTGCAGGAGGCAGCTGATCAATGTTTCTCTCTCATCGATGTTTCTAACTCTCTGTCCCTCTCCCTTCCTCCCTGAAAAAGCAATAAAATATATATATTAAAAAAACAACAAAAAAAAACCCAGTAAGATATATCATTTTATCTTCCATTCTGTAGATAAGATCTAC
This sequence comes from Myotis nattereri, assembly GCF_964212035.1. Taxonomy (NCBI): domain Eukaryota; kingdom Metazoa; phylum Chordata; class Mammalia; order Chiroptera; family Vespertilionidae; genus Myotis; species Myotis nattereri. Next base: position 91,099,649 of record NC_138079.1, on the reverse strand, counting down.
TATTTATTGAGCAATTCCTAAGTGCCAGGCCATGCTAAGTGTTGTACTAATATCATTTCATTCATCCCCACTGATCCTTAGAGGCCTATGACAAAGAAGCTACTGGGAAGGGGGCCCTATGAGGAAGAGGTTCACTGACTAGCTATAGATGGATGAGCATAGTACTATGTCAGCTTAGTTTTACACTGGAGGAAACCAGGCTCAGAAACCTAGATGTGTAACTAGCGAACATGATTTGTGGTTGTATACAGGCACTTAATTATGCCTATGTAGGTAGTTTTCCCAGCCTTGATTTCTGAGGCTCATAAGAAACAGGCCTCAGAAATCAAGGTGAGCCCTATGGAACTCCAAAACAGCCTGCTCTGTCCACTCTGCATTACTGCCTCTGATCCCTTTTTTAATCCACACACTTCTATAAAACTTGACATTTCCAAGTGAAACTAGCAATAAAACTGGTCATCTTTTACAAAGCAAAAGTTTTTTCTTTCTTTTAAAAGAATCTTACAACTACAATAAATGCTTCTTTTCCAGGAGCACTTAAAAAATATTTTCAGAACTTCAGCAGGTAAAGTACACTATTAAAAACAAATATATTACAGTACAGTGGGTGTTTAATTCGTAGAGTGAGTTTAATTCGTTCCGTGACGGAGCTCATAACTCAAATTACTCGTATGTCAAATCTTAAAGTGAACGAGTGAGACAGGTGATGCTGGGCTGATGATGTGGCGTTCGCTGCGCCAACTAGCGGTGAGGTATCTGAAGCTGGCTCGTAACCCGAATTTTAGCTCGGAACTCAAAGCAAAAAATCGGCCGAGAGACGGCTAGTATCTCAAAAAACTCGTTAGTTGGGACACTCGTAAGTCAAGGCCCCACCGTACTATGACCTTGCTAATATGTAATACAAATACAAATTATTTATTATGCCTACTATATTCATTTTATCTGTGGTTTCTCAAAATTGCTATGAGGGAACCAGTCTTAGGTCATGAGAAATGGATTCCATCATTACTTATTATAGTTCTGTGCTTTGATGTCCTGTTAAATCCTGTATTTATTATACATATTGTGATTTACCATATTATCTGAGTTGTGACCCAACCTATGTGGCTGTGACTGGTACTACTTTTTAGATAGTTCATTGAGCAAAATTTGTACCTTGGCCTAAAGGCTCTGCTTGACATAGCCGTGCCCAGCTTTTCTGCTCATCTCTCTCCTATTCCCTCATAGCACTGACCTTCTTCCAAGTTGTTTAACTGAACGTGTCAAGTCTTGCTCCCTCTTGCCGCTGAGCCTTTTTAAAAGGTACTCCATCTTCCTGGAAATTCCCCACCACTGTCACAAAGCTCACACTATTCTTTCACTTCTTAGCTCAAAACTCTCTTTCACAATGAAGCCTACCCTGATTGCTCTAGACTAGCTCTGTATTCCCTGTTCTGTGTTCCCTCCCATACGGCACCTTCCACATTTTACTTGACTAATTTCTGCCTCTCCCACTAGACTACAAATTGCCTGAGGGTGAGGCACCTGTTGTGCAACACTATCCTCAGCACCTAGCTCAGTGCACAGCACATATACATTCATACAATAAACCGCTGAGTGCCTACTGCATGTTAGGAACTGTTCTAGGCACCAGGAATATATCATGAGTCTTAGATGGTAATAAGGGGAAACAGCCATAGGGGTAAGGGTATAGACAAAATGAAAAAAAAAAAAATCAAACAATTACAGTGCTTTTGAGAACAATAAGGCAATGGTATGGGTAAGAAGGAAAGGATTACTTTTAATTGGAGTGGTAAGACAAATTTTGAACAATGATTGGACAGAGGTGAGATACAGGAGTGTGCCTCACCTAATATCTGGGGAAAGATCATTCCAAGTGGAGGAAGTAACCAGTGAAAAGGCCTAGAGCAGGAGGGTGCCTGGAACAAGCAGTTCCCATATAGTGGGCACTCAATAATGATGTTTTGTATAAATAACACAGAAAAGTCACATAAACTGACGCTGCTGATTATCACAGATGCCAAGGTGAAGCTAAGTGTTCTTCAGATAACAACTCTGTTGGTAGTAACTCACTATGTGGTCTATAGAACAAACGTTTTTACATAGGCCCCAAATCAACACTTACCTGTTCCTTATTGTCCCCTCCAAATAAACTGGCCCTTGTCATTGTGCTTGTCAAATCCCAAACTATATACCTGCTCCTGTCTCTCACTGTTTAGCCATAAGCATTTCTTACATAACTTGAACCTATGAACTTAGAGATACTAACTGTCTCTGCCCCAGCCAGTTCAGCTCAGTGGATAGAGTGTCGGTCCACAGACTGAAGGGTCCCAGGTTCGATTCCAGTCAAGGGCACGTACCTCAGTTGCATGATCAACCCCTGGCCCTAGCTGGGGAACCATGTTGGAAGCAACCAATTGATGTGTCTCCCTCACAGCAATGTCTGTCTTTCTCTGTCTCTCCCATTCCCTCTCTCTAAAAATCAAAGGAAAAATAAAAATAAAACAATGTCCCCAATATAAACATGAAATGGCTTTAACCCAATTGAGGTGGCAAATTCTAAGGTATGTTTCATTGCAGTTAAATCACTGGGACTGCCGAAACCGGTTTGGCTCAGTGGATAGAGCGTCGGCCTGCGGACTGAGGGGTCCCAGGTTCGATTCCGGTCAAGGGCATGTGCCTGGGTTGCGGCACATCCCCAGTAGGAGATGTGCAGGAGGCAGCTGATCGATGTTTCTCTCTCATCGATGTTTCTAACTCTCTGTCTCTCTCCCTTCCTCTCTGTAAAAAATCAATAAAATATATTAAAAAAAAAAAATCACTGGGACTGACAACTGAGCTCAAATATATGTACCTGAGCCAGCCAGAATGGCTCAGTGGTCTAGTGTCAACCTATGAACCAGGAGGTCATGGTTCGATTCCCAGTCTGAACACATGCCCAGGTTGCAGGCTTGATCCCTAATAGGGGCCATACAGGAGGCAGTGGATCAATGATTCTCTCTCGTCATTGATGTTTTTATCTCTCTCTTCCTCTCAATAAAAATATATTTTAAAAGAATATTTTATTGCCAATTTAATATCTCTTCAAAGGTTTTAATAGTACAATATACAGATGATATATGATGGAATTGTATACCTGAAACCTATATAATTTATTACCCAATGTCACCCCAATAAATTCAATAATAAATGATTTAAAAAGGTTTTAATAGTAAAAATAAAATACAACCAAAATGAGAAACAGAAGAGGATTTTGTTCAAATCCTATAGGAAGTTATTATAAAGAAGCAGAAAAATTACCTGTATGGTCAATAAAAGCATGCCAAAAAAGACATGCCTATGAAAGGAATGAAAAGAGCACCTAATATTTTTAAATAAACTAAAAGAATTTAAGGAAATTATATATGAGAGAACAAAATCAGAATTAGAACTCAGAAACGAGGTAATAGTAATCAAAAAAAAAAACAGAACTCAAGAATTAGGTACCAAAGAAAGCATGTTACAAATGAAGACCAAATTACAAAGTATATAAGAATAAATAAATGCAATATACCTTAAGAAACAAAGATGAAAAGGAAGAAAATTTTAAAATCAAAAGGAAATAAAGAGATTTAAAGAATGATTTGAAAAATGATACAGAAGATAGGCAAAGAAGATTCAAATAGATATAATAGCAGTCCTCATAAACAAAAGCAATAGAATAGAACAATGCTGAAAATTATAATTCAAGAAAACTTTCTTTTCAAAAACAAACAAAAAACCCTTGATATTGTACATTGAAAAAGCACAACATATACCTGGGAAAACTGATCCAAAAAAATTAGCCTGAAGGCTTTAAAGCAAAAAAACCTTTTTTTTTTTTTTTTTTTTTTTTTGGTTGTTAGTGAATCAATAGGGGGTTTTATTGAGAACTGAACTTTTACCCATTGGCTAAGAAAAAAACAACTTCGGTAACCAAATTATAGCACAGCTGACAGGGCCTTGGCTGTACTTACACCAGAATTATTCAATTCATGAGTCTCTTCTACAACATTCCCTAGACATAGTCATTAAACTTTTGCTTGAATATATCCAGTTACAGGGAAACAATACTTATAATAGCAGCATATTCCACTGTTGGACAACCATAATTGTTAGACAGTTCTTAATATTGAGTAAAAGACTGTCTTCGCCCAGCCAGCATGGCTCAGTGGTTGAGCATCGACTAATGAACCAAGAGGTCACAGTTCAATTCCCAGTCAGAACACATGCCCTCATTGTGGGCTCAATCCCGTGTGGGATGTACAGGAGGCAGCTTATCAATGATTCTCTCTTATCACTGATGTTTCTATCTCACTCTCCCTTCTCCCTTCCTCTCTGAAATCAATAAAAATGTGTATTTTTTTAAAAGACTATCTTCTTGCCCTAATCGGTTTGTCTCAGTGGATAAAGCGTCAGCCTGTGGACTGAAGGGTCCCAGGTTCGATTCCGGTCAAGGGCATGTACCTTGTTTGAGGGCACATCTCCAGTAGGGAGTGTGCAGGAGGCAGCTGACCGATGTTTCCCTATCACCGATGTTTCTAACTCTCTATCCCTCTCCCTTCCTCTCTGTAAAAAATCAATAAAATACATCTTTTTTTTAAAAAAAGACTATCTTCTTATTTGTTCTAATTTTCTATGTAGAGCCACAAAATAAATCTGGAATTTCTTCCTTTTACTAGTAGCAGCCTTTTGATTAACTACAGACATTTGGTATAGGCTCCTTGAATCTACTTCTCTTCAGGTGGGACATCTCAATTCCTCCAAACATTTCTCAAATTTCTTTAACTTTAGCTGAAGCCATAATCCAGGCAACTTCACATGGTGAGCCTGACCTTGTTGCTGGCAAGTCAGGCAGTGCTGGGCTGAAAATCTGGCTGTGCCATATCCAGCTTAGGACTGGCCTTTAGTGAGTTTCTCAATTGCTCCAAATCTCAGTTTGCACCTTTGTAAAACAGTGATAATCATGACTTATGTGATTTAAGTGAGATGATGAGTGGAATGTGTATTCTAAACACTTGGCACAGAATGCACGTAAAGCAAAAAATCTTTTGGGCCTCCAGTCAAAAAGAGCAAGTCACTTGAAAAGGGAAAGGAAAAAAAATCAGATTGCCATAACACTTTGAGAGAAGCACTTAAAGCCAAAAGAAAATAGAATAGTGTGTTTAAAATACTCAAGAAAAAAATATTTGAACCTATATTCTGTTATATCAAAATGTATATCTACCTAAACAAACTTTCAAGTATAAAAGTTATAGAAAACTAACATGCAACAGTTCCAGGAGCATTTTCCCATGACTTTCTAAAAGATGTACTAGAGAATAAGCTTTGGACAACCAAATTAATTGAAGAAACATCATCATAAGTACTGATAGTAAGCATTACATGTATACGGATTTACATGTAAAACTAACACTCGATGAAGGTTATAAGTGAGAGTAGGGTGCATAGTGGCTGTTGGCTCTGACAATGTAGATACAGTATAGTTATTAAAAAAAGAAAAGGAGAATGAGAGGGCATACAAGAGTAGAATAACAATGCTGCCTTCCTTGTAGTTAGTAATGATGAGTAAAACGGTATTTCTTCAAATGAGATGCAGAGGAGAGGGAAGGCAGGGGAACTAAAAGATTATTAGCTAATTTTAGCAAGGAACCAATAAATAATAACTAAAAATAGATAAGAGTAAAATCCTATCTAATAAAAGAGAAACATGGTAATTAGTGTATGACCGCTACCCTTCCCATTGGCTAATCAGGGCTATATGCAAATTAAATGCCAGCCAAGATGGCGGCCGGCAGCCAGGCAGCTGGAAGCAAACATGAGGCTTGCTTGCTTCAGTGACGGAGGACTCCAACAACATTCCCCGCCTGCTGCTGCCGGCCTCTGAGCTGCAACTCTAAGCAATGTTACAAATATGTTACAAATATAAAAGCTAAACAAAACCCCAGAAACCTGCTTTAGTTGCCGGGCTTCAGCCAGCAGGATCGCAACATTGTTTCAAATACAGAAGGTAAACTAAGGCCAGATACCTGCTTTCAGCAGCGGAGGCCTAAGAGCTGGAGCCTCAGAGCTAAAGCTGGCCCAGAATAAAAAAAAAGAAAAAGAAAAAAAGGAGTGGTTGGGAGCTTCAGTCACCCATCAGCCTGAAAACAGCCCTCAGCCCCTCACCCAGGCTGGCCAGGCACCCTAGCGGGGACCCCCACGCTGAAGGGTGTGTGACCAGCTGCAAACAGTCATCATCCCCTCACCCAGGCTGGCCAGGCACCCCAGTGAGGAACCCCACCCTGATCCAGGACACTCTTCAGGGCAAACCAGCCGGCCTCCACCCATGCACGAGGCCTCAATCCTATACAGTAAAAGGGTAATATGCCTCCCAGCACCAGGATAAGTGGAGCCGCGAGGCCTCCTGGCACCGGGATCAGTGTGACAGGGGGCAGTGCCCAAACCCCCTGATCGCCCTGCGGCTCTGTGTGTGACAGGGGGCAGGGCCGCAATCTCCCTATCTGCCCTGCTCTGTTCGTGACAGGGGAAGGCGCCCCAACCCCCTGATCGGCCCTGCTCTGTGTGTGACAGGGTGCGGCGCCCCAAACCCCCACCACCACCACAGGCCCTGCTCTGTGTGTGATGGGGTAGAGCCATAACCTCCCCATCGGCCCTGCCCTGAGTGTGAGAGTGGCGGTGCCTTAACCTCCTGATCGGCCCTGTTCTGTGGGTGATAGAGGGCGGCGCCCCAACCCCCTGATCCGCCCTGCTCTGTTCCTGACAGGAGGGAGCTCCCCAACCCCCTGATTGGCCCTGCTCTGTGCGTGACAGGGGGTGGTGCCACAACCTCCCCATCGACCCTGCCTTGAGTGTGACAGGGGGCGGTGCCCCAACCCCCCAATCGGCCCTACCCTGAGCGTGACTGAGGGTGGCATCACAACCTCCCGATCCACCCTGCTCTGTGCATGACAGGGGGCAGTGCCCCAACTCCCCAATCAGCCCTGCTCTGAGCCCGACCAGGGACTGCACCTAGGGATTGGGCCTGCCCTCTGCCACCCGGGAGCAGGCCTAAGCCAGCAGGTCATTATTTCCCGAGGGGTCCCAGACTGCGAGAGGGCACAGGCCGGGCTGAGGGACCCCCCTCTCCCCCGTGAGTGCACAAATTTTTGTGCACCGGGCCTCTAGTATTATATAATGTTAGTTGTGGCAGACTATAACATGGCCAAAAATTCTTCCTTTTTTTTGTTTTGTTACTCCTCATCCAAGGATATTTTTTCCATTGGTTTTCAGAGAGTAGAAGGGGGTGGGGGGTGCAGAGAGAGAGAGAGAGAGAGAGAGAGAGAGAGAGAGAGGGAGAGAGAGGGAGAGAGAGAGAGAGAAAGAGAAATATGGATCTGTTGCCTCCTACGCATACCCCAACTAGGGCTGGGGATCAAATCTGCAACTCAGGTATGTGCCCTTGACTGGGAACTGAACTTGAGACCTTTCAGTGCTCAGGCCAACACTCTATCCACTAAGCTACACCAGCCAGGACTCTTCCCTTTTTTTATGCACAGCTTTTCTGCTCTCCTCATCAAGAGGTGCACTATATTTACTGCTCCCCCTGAATCTAAGATTGACTTGTGACCTGATTTGGCCAAAGGTGTGTTAATAAACATAATGCAAACAGAGGGAACTAATGGGCAATGAAAAAAGGAAGTAAATAACTAAGGTGTTACATAATGGCATGAGAATATAGTAGCTGTTAGAACATAATGTAAGTTGCTCTTTAAAAAAAAAAACCACACAAAACAATAAACAAAAGCAAAATCATACTAAGTAATGGGGGGGAGAGAATAAATAAAACAGACCATACAGAGAAAAAAATATTCATATAAAAGACTTGTGTATATACATGTTACATAAAACAATGAGACAAAACTGAGGCCAAACATATCGGTTATATGAATAAATTTAAATGGGCTCACCCTGACTGGTTTGGCTCAGTGGATAAAGCTTCGGCTGTGGACTGAAGGGTCCCGGGTTCGATTCCGGCCAGGGGCATGTACCTTGGTTGCGGGCACATCCCCAGTGGGGGGTGTGCAGGAGGCAGCTGATCAATGTTTCTCTCTCATAGATGTTTCTAACTCTCTATCCCTCTCCCTTCCTCTCTGTAAAAAATATCAATAAAATATATTTAAAAAAACAAAAATAAAAAATAAATGGGCTCAAATTCACCTAATAAAAGGAAAAGATTTCATGAATACTCTCCCTCCAAGGAGCACACCCGTGCTATTCCCTTTCTACCTGCCTTCCCTCACAGGCACATATCCCCTAACTTCTAAGAGACCCCATGAGACTTGAAAACAGAGGAGCAACAGGTAGGGGCAGCTCATCCTGGGCTAACTCCCAGAACCATCTCCAAGGCCCCCTTTCTCTGTGTAGTCCTTCCCTTTGGATATTCCCTTCTCCCATGCCCTTTTCCTTAAATACAATTTTCTTTTTAAAAATAATAAATAAATAAAAGGAAAGAAAAAAATTCAGACTGGCTATCAAAACAAAATCCAACACTATGCTCAACTACTATAGTGGTATTACTAAGAAGTAATCTAGGTATCTTATGAAATGAAAAAAAAGTTAAAAAAAAGTAAATATGGTAGATTATAATTTATCTAAGCAATAGAAAAATATAAATATACTAGGGGCCCGGTGCACGAAATTCGTGCACTGGGTGTTTGGGGGGGGGGGGGGGGAGAGTGTCCCTCAGCCCAGCCTGCCCCCTCTCACATACTGGGAGCCCTCAGGCGTTGACCCCCATCACCCTCCGATCGCCTGATCGGCCCCTTGCCCAGGCCTGACGCCTCCGCCAGAGGTGTCAGGCTTGGACAGGGGCCCCCCATCTCCCCCCAATCACTGGCTCTGGCCCTGCCCAGGCCTGAGGCCTCTGGCCCAGGAATCATGCCTGGGCAGGGGACCCCCATCTCCCTCTGATCGCTTGCTCCACCCCCCGCCCAAGCCTGACGCCTCTGACCCAGGCTTCAGGCCTGGGCAAGGGGACCATCATATCCCCCCAATCCCCGGCTCCGCCCCCCACCCAGGCCTGATGCCTCGGCCAGAGGAGTTGACCCTCATCACCCTCCGATCACCAATCACCGGATCGGCCCCTTGACCAGGCCTGAGGCCTCTGGCAGAGGTGTCAGGCCTGGGCAGGGGACCCCCAGCTCCCCGCGGTTGCAGGCTCCGCCCCTGCCCAGGCCTAACGCCTCTGGCCTAGGCGTCTGGCCCGGGCAGCGGGGACCCACAGTGGCAGCGGGGGGCGCCGCGATCGTGGGCTTCGCTTTAGGCCCAGGCAAGGGACCCCTAGCTCCTGGGGCTGCCAGCTTCGACCATGCCCAGCTCCCATCGCTGGCTCCACCCCTACTTCCTGCTATCACTGGCCAGGGCGGCAAAGGCACCTGATTCTCCCATCATGGCTGGGGGGCAGGGCAAAGGCGGCCCCAGGGCCGCCTTTGCCCTGCCCCCCAGCTCTTAGCTCCCCCCTGGGTTTCCGATCACTGTCAGTGGCAGGGGGCTTCTTCCTGCTTTCCCTTTCGCCTCCCTGCATTGTGCCTACATATGCAAATTAGCCGCCATCTTGTTGGCAGTTAACTGCCAATCTTAGTTGGCAGTTAATTTGCATAAAGCCCTGATTAGCCAATGAAAAGGGTATCGCCGTACACCAATTACCATTTTTCTCTTTTATTAGTGTAGATAAACGTATCTATACAAGCAATGGAAGGATAGAGCACAAAGTTTTTAATAGTTACTTATAAGGGAAGGGAGAGAACAGAGCAGAGGAAATGGGGATAAAATTCGGACTTTTCTAAATACAGTATATCTTGTTTTTTAACTTTGACTTTGGAACCATGACAAAATTGTAAGTAATTACAAAACAATTACAATTTTAAAAGCAATCACTGAGAAAATAAAAGAAAACAAATGAACATAAATGTGTCAGCTGGGGGTATAAAACTCACAGAGAGGGGACTAATGGAAAAGGCTTTATGAAACAGAGATCAGATTTTAAGTCCCTCAAGGGGGATACCCTGTTCTTAATTATCCTATTGGTGGTGACTGCGTTGGTTTCATTATGCTGAGACTGCTGGATTTATATCATGGGATAAAGCAAATGAAAAACTGTATATTCTATTTCTATCCATGATGTATTTCTATTTGAAAGGAGTGAGAGGAGGAGGAAGAAAAAATTTTTTCTTAGTTTGTCTGTTGTAAAGGGTCAGAAACAATAACCAACCCAGTACAATTGGCACTCTAACACCCAGACTGTGGTCTGGAAATACCATTTTCCATGAAAAGTAACCAGAGCTTCCTTGGAGATGTGCTGATTTTGGGTCTGGGGAAGAACATGTACAAGATGAGCCTGGAACATCTTGTCATAACACAGGGGAAGTAAAAAAAAACTGGCCAACCAAGAGAGGCTAGGACAACTGGATCATTAGTAAGGGTCAAAAGTGCAATTGACTGAATTACACTGTATATGCTTACATGCCATTATGTCCATGAGTTCATAATGACCCTAAAACAAAATAACTGACTGGTCCCCACTGGAGAATTATAATAAATCAACTCACTCTTTTAAAAAGCAGTAAGTTAAGGAAAAGAATCAAATCTATATTCTATCTTTTTTGCAAACTCCAGATAAGTTTTTCTTTAGAGATGTATTCCAACAAATAATAAAAAAAAAAGGAATGCTAGAATTACAGTATCACCATATTGCAACCTATAATGAAATAATGGACCTAGGTTAAACAGGACAGGAAAATATATGAAACAACTCAAAGGGATTAAAACTAGTAAAAGCAGGCTGCAGGAAACTCTACAGGACAAATGACCTTATTTCTTCAACAAATGAGAGAAAGAGACAAAAAGCTAGGTTAAGAGACATATTAGGGATTTAAATATTCACAATATGTGGCCTTATATGGATCTTTGACTAAAATGGAAAAATAAAAACTCACCACCCTTGAGATCATTGGGAATTTTAATACTAAGTAAATATTTAATGATAATAAAGATTTATTTTTAAGGCGCAGTAATAACATTATTGCTTTGTTTTAAAAAAAGAATTTGTCTTTCAGAGATGCATACTGAAAAATTTAATATTTACCAGTGAGTATTATATGGTATCTAGAATATGCTTCAAAATCAAACAAAAAGGGAGTGTGTATTTGGTGAAGATAAAACAGGATTGGACACGACAGTGGCAGGGAGAGGAGGTAAGTACACAGAGGGTTCATTATATTCTTCTGCCTTTGGGGATTATCTTTTAAAAATTCAACCAAACCAACAACCAGACCAAAGGAGCCTTTCCCCTCCCCTTGCTCACACTCCTCAGGGAATTTCCGATGGTTCAAGACTCGCCATCGTATTCACTTCTCTGATGACTATCCCACACTGTGTTACCCTTTGGTTTTCTAGTCTAATTACCCCAATAGCTTAACTAAGGTAAAAGATTTGTCAGAACCTCATTTTCACTTTCACTGCTTTTTTGGCTTTATCATGCTGCTATAACAATACACTTTGGCAAACCTAAACATTCCCTTTTTCATATGAAAAAACAAAGTAAAATAGAGCACCTGACATACAATAAACTTAAGTTTCTCTAATTTTTCCCTGAGAATAATTAAAATGAAGCATTACCTAAGACATCTTGACCAGAATTTGTATCCCTCATAGGGATTAGGAGTTCAACTAAAAAATGGAGTGAACATATCCCCAGACTCAAGCTTTTGCTGATTTCTCAAAGCAAACCAGGGTTGCCAAAAAATTCAATTACCTGCAGGTCCTGTACTCCAGTCTTCCAGCCTGGCACATGTCTGACACGTGGTAAAATCTGGACAGAGTCTCACATCAGTAAATGAAACCTCAAAACCACAGAATATCAGTTCACACTAAAAAAGAAATGGTGCTGTTTTCCATTTGGGGTATTTGTTAAACATTACAAAGGAGCTAAGTCAAAGGCAAAAGTGGTCCAGCACTTCTGGTAAAAACCAGAAAAGCCCAACACTAACAGTCCAGAACGATCTTTAACCACAGACATCACTTACACCATATCAAGAAACAAACAGAACTGGGGTGCAGGTGAGGAGGTGGACTGGACTAATGCAGAATGCAGTCTCCTCCCACTAGAAATGTATAGGAGAGTTAGAGAAAGGAAACTAACACTTTTTAAAAGTATGTATGTTTTTATTGAACTTAGAGAGAGAGGAAGGGAGAAGAATAGAGAGATAGAAAAATCAATGAGAGAGAAACTATCAGCTGCCTCCTGAACACTCCTACTGGGGATCCAGCCTGCAACCAGGGCATGTGCCCTGACTGGAAATCAAACAAATGACCTCTGTTCATGGGTCGATATTCAACCACTGAGCCACATCAGCCAGGCTTTTTTTTTTTTTTTTTAATGTACAGCTGAGCTTAAAGAAAAGAAAAGGAAATCCTCAGGTGTCAGAAATAAGACAGAACTTAAAGGCAGAGGTTAAGAGCAAGAGAGGGCTGGGGCAGCCAAAGGGGAGGGAGAGTTATAAGACCTAAATGCAGACCCCACCTTCCAGAAGCCACACAGAGACCCAGACACAGTTTCAGGTCTGTGAGGAGCAGGAACTGGACCAGAGCATAAAGCTAGGGACATACAAGAGCTAACCTCTCAGAGAGAAGGACTACATTAAGAACTCATCAACTGGTCCTGAGACTTGGCAATGTCATTTGTGCCTGCCTAAGGCCTTAGGTAGAAAGAATCTGTAAAAGAAATCACAACTCATGCTTGCTCCACAAGTGGTATTAAGAAAAAAGAAATATGCATGGTAAATAGTCGATAAATTGACCAAATTCACCATTTCAAAAACACAGATTCTCAGACTGAAGAAAAGAAAACTGGCATATCTATTCTATTCAAAGAGACACATCTAAAGCAACTCAGAATGGTTAAAAATGAGAGGATAAAAAAAAATATTTGAGGGCAGTACTAAACAAAAAAGGGAAAACTTGATATATTTTATATCAGAGAAAACTGAGTTCAGGGCAAAAAACACTATTTAGAACAACAGCATTAAACTATCCAAAGCAAAAACTAACAGAATTACAAGGAAAAACCAACAATTTCAAAACCACAGTAAGAGCTTTTAAAAAATATATTCCAATTATAAACTTATAAATCAAGCAAACAAATATAATTAGTAAGTAAATAAAAGATTAACAGCTTGATCTACTGGACAGACCTATGGAACCATATACCACTTCACAATTAGAAAATTATACTTTACATTCAAACACCCTTGGAATATTTATAAAAATTGACTTAGGTCATAAAGCAAGATTCAACAAATACCATGGTGGGGACTAGGGTGCAAATTAGAACAATCTCTACTTTCTGCCCCATTTCTCTGATCACAGTCAGAGAAGTCTATCTTCCCACTAACCTAAAGTGAATATTGTATATATCTAGGGAGTAAACTGATGTAGGAAAGGCTAAACATTTATATAGAACATGGAATGATTATGACACTTAATATCACAGAGCAACTCAGTGGTTGAGCTTCGACCTATGAAACAGAAGGTCACAGTTCAGTTCCGGTCAGGGCGCCTGCCCGGGTTGCAGGCTTGATCCCCAGTAAAGAACGTGCAGGAGGCAGCCCATCAATGATTCTCTCTCATCATTGATGTTTCTATCTCTCTCTCTCCCTCTCTCTTCCACTCTGAAATATATATTAAAAAGTTTTTTTTTTAAAATATATCACAGAGCAGCTAATAAATCCCATGAGGAAAACAAAACCTGCTTGACCGTGTGCATCACCCTGGAGTGATGCAGGGATTAAGGAAATAAAGGGCTAAGTCATTCTGGGGAAAGGGAAACCTAGAAACAAAGCAAGCAGGTGGTTTTCACAGGTTGATAACCTGTGAGTTTTATTAAAATTATTTTTTCTTAGCCTAAAACACTTAAAACATATCATGAGCTGCTGTTTTCCCAAGGCAACTACCTAATTATAAATTCTTTGTTTTGTTTTTCCTTATCACTAAGCTCTCCAAAAACAGCTAAGGCCTGAAGGCAAACCAGTGTATTATCATCCCTTAGTCCATCACCGGCAGTATTCAGTGGTCGCCAACCTTTCGGACCTCACGGACCACCAGTGGTCCGCGGACCACGGATTAGCGACTGCTGCTCCAAAGGTTTTCTTAAACCAGCGGTCGCCAACCTTTCCGACCTCAAGGACCACCAGTTGGCGACCGCTGGTTTAGATAACCAAGATTCATTACCAGGTATACATTCCTGTCCAAACATGAATTATGAAAAAAGATCTTTACTCCTAAGGGCAGCCATTGTTCACCACTGCTGCTAAATTGCAGCATTAAAAGTATTGGATTTATCAAGATAAGAAGACAAAGATCAAGCTCTAACATAATCACTTTTCAAAATGCCTGTAAGCATTTAAAAGGGGAGAAGGACTAGGAAGGGGAAGTTCCCTTTACTCAAATTAGAAATCTAATGAAAATTTAGAGGAAAGTCTTTAAATTTACTTCAAATACTTTACTGAAAACATCTGATCTTCACTTATATATAATTCTCCAAACATTATTCAGTAAAAATGTCTCTGAAGCAATATTAAAACTGAGTATCAACTGCTTGTAAAAATTTCTTAAAGGAGTTAACATCAACAAAACATAGCCAGTGGTATCATTCAGATACTCCTCTGTGGTTTTTATGTGGCTCTTTCCCATTCAGTCTATTAAATCTTTCCATTACCAGATATTACGGTAGTATTTCTTTTTATATAAAGATCTCCATCTTTTTTTTTTTTAATGTTCTTACTGATTTTAGAGAGAGAGGTAGGGAGAGGGATCGAGAGACAGACATATCAATGAGAGAAAAACACCAATTGGCTGCCTCCTGCTTACCCCCACTGGGGATCGAGACCAAAACCTGGGCATTTGCCCTGATGGGGAATCAAACCGGTGACCTCTCGGTTCACAGATGGACGCTCAACCACTAAGCCACACCTGCTGAGCATGGTAGTATTTTTTATACATAATGTGTACATCAAAATAAATCTCCCCTTTAAACATAACTCAACACAGTATATGTAATGGAGAGGAAGGAAGATCTAATTTCATGAGAAAGGAGAAAAAGAAGAATTTAAACAATGACAGATTTTTAAACCAGCCTATAATAGATACTTTCCAGAACAAATAATACTACACAAAAAAGAGAGTAAATAATGTATTTCCTTGCTTCTGCTTATCTGGTTATCTAGAATATTTACAGATAATTATGGAATTCAGTGTGAAGATTTCTGAGAAAAACCTCCTCATTGAGTTCCTATGCCACTCTTACTAAATGTGACTCTGTACAGATGAGGAAGTAAAGGCACCAAAGGATAAAGGCTGTCCTCTGTCAAGAAATAAAACAGATGACTTCTCCCATGTGAAAGATAAGGATGTGTCTGGAAAACACAGGAAGCCTGGTTGAAGTTGTCCAAGACCTGTCAGTTTCAGTACTTAACACTGATACAGTCACATCAATGCAGCAGTCATAAAGGGGACATCTCTGAGGCACAGCAAAGCAGGGCACCCAAGAACAGGATGCACAAACACTCCATTCGAATGACAATCAGTGTGGCTATGTCTATGGAAAAGCTTCCAAGTAGGGAGAGGGATCGAAAGATAGACATATCAATGCGAGAAAAACACCAATTGGCTGCCTCCTGCTTACCCCCACTGGGGATCGAGACCAAAACCTGGGCAAGTAGATGAGTTAAGGCAGCAGCATGCCAGCTGTGGGATCTGTTGGGGCACAGGACGGTCCTGCTCAGCATGGCCACCATACTCACTGCAGCCTCTCTTCATTGTCACCCACATGCCAAATGACAGGTCAGAGGTGGCCAGTGAATCCAAGGCTTTGATTAGCTCAGCAAACCTAAGAGCAATACTGTCCTTAATTGTAGGCTCCACTAGGAAAATATGGTACTATGTGTTAAATGTAAAGGGGTGAAAAGAAAGATTGCATAATGGGACTCGGAGTATTCTCACTTTGACTTCAACCAAATTTGCTACATGTTACTTTTTCCAAGTACCTGCAAAAGAATCAAGTGACTCTTCCCCTGCTTTTACCATTTCCCATCTTAGGCCCCTTCTTTTCTAAAGGAGCCAAGGGGCAAGTTAAAATGTGGCTGAAATAAATATGTTGGCAATGTAAAGCACACGTCCCGGGTTTTCTCACCACACCACAAAAAAGTTAAGGTGAAAAGCCACAATAAGTGGATTCATGGGAAGAAATATGGCATCAAGAAAAAGAAGAAATAAAGACATCACCTTCCAATTAAAGTCATATTTAGTAATTGCAGGAATTCTAGGTGCAGAAGAGATGCTCATAATACAACAGAATTAACTAACCTCAATCCTTTAGCTATTCAACTCTAATAAGAAAAATGGCCAAACTTACAATAAACTGAGGATATGACTCATTGTCCTCATCTCACCAAATGAAGATCCCAAGTCCCCATGCACCAAATTACCCAGCATTTGCAACCATCTCAGGGACCTGCGAGGCCAGGAGAGGCTATACCACCCTGCAGCAAACCCATTTTATAGCAGAATCCCTATCAGGCACAACTCTCCAGAACTCTGCACTAGGGACCTCTCGATGAAAAGCAAAGAGTAAGCAGCTCAGAAAGCCTATTTCCTAAGGGCTCTGGGTCAAATACCCTGGATCAACACATACCCTTGTTTTGTGTGATCTTCTGTTTAAAGATACCTTATTTAATATACATTGTCGATTCATTAATATTGAACTCATGCCTGAATGAAGCTTACCTAATAACTCATATTTTCTCCATAAGGCATATCCTGGTCTTCTTTGGCTTAGGAACACCAGACAGCACCTTGACACTATAGTTAGGAGCCATTTTTAACAGTCAAATCACCAACAAAAAGCACAAAAATGTGAAAAACATGGCATTATCTATACTGCGAAAAGAATACTTGTTAACAGCATAAGAGTTTCAACAAGAAGGCAGAGTGTTTCCTGGTTCCCCCTCAGCTGGGGAACCTGTGCATCAAGAGACTAAAATGTCACCATTCTGTTGAGATCCATAAATGACTCCAAGAGCTCTGTGAGTACTGATTTTGAGGTTACAAAAAAATTTTAATGAGTAGGTGAATTCACAAACATAGAATCTGTGCATATGAGAACTGACTGTACTTTTGAGACCATTCCCAAACCAGCTTCCCACCCTAAGTCTCAGAATAAATCCATAGACCTATCTTACAGCAATCCTATAAAATTCTCTGTGTCTATAGAACCTTCATGGTATTTAAGAACCTACTCAACAGCTAACTTCTATACCAGAAAGATGCTCAAGTAACTCAGGGAGCTCTCTGAGTGAGCTCTGAGGGAGACCCCTGACTGTTTGGATAAGAGATTAACCAGAATGGCAGCCAACTATAGGAAGCCATGTGAAAGAAAAAGAGAGACAACTAAGAATCATTGTAGCAACAGTTTTGGTCTTTTGTTCAAAAGGTACAAAGCAGGGGAAGACTTTAACTCCAGGTCACTTACAGCAACAAACATGGCCCTACCTGAGGGACACGTCATTCTTCAAGCAGAGCAAACACCACAAGTTTTACACTTAGTCTCCATGACGCAGCAATACATACACTGTGTAATATTGTTTCAATTTGGTAATATTGTTTTAATGTCTGGATTTCTGGATGCAGGTGAGATGGGAGAAGTGAACGTTTACTGAGCAGCTAGTGCCAGGCACTGTGTTAACATTACCTTTATTACCCAGATCAATTCTTCCCAGATCTAAGAAGCAGAGTTTCTCATCTTCATTTTACAGCTGAGGGCTCAAAGAGGTTAGTCAAGCACGCAATATCACACAACTAATTTTGCTTCAAGTCCATCATATCATCTGGGTTCCTTTCAAGAGGTTAAAATAAGAAATTGCTTGGGTGTTTCAGCTAGTTGAGTATTCAGTTAAGCATTGAATTGAGCATAGTATTTCTTATAAACTCAATTCATGACTTTTTCTCTAAATAATTCAGATCTTTTACAAAAAGAGAAGAGAAAAAAAATGTTTCTTTTTCTATGGAAATTTCTCTCACTTCTATTCATAGATCTTCAAACAAAATCATAGAAGACTACACACAGATCAAACAGCACCTAACAGACACCTTCATCCTATCTCCTATAAGATTGTCACTTTACCCTGAGTGCAAAGGTGGCCCTGAACAAACAACTAATCAAAGCCACTGTGCCTGGTTTCTCTAGCCCCTCACTTTGTAAGTTTGACCCTAAAAATGTTTCATGTTGCCCATCTGATCGAATTCTGCATGAGGGGTATACTATAAACACCACATGCTAAATGTGTCCACATGATTTAGTATGAATAAGCATTTAGTTGACAAATTTTACTTGAAGAGGGAAAGGTGGATTAGCTCCAACACAACAGCACCATCTTCTGGTTGGTGAAATCGAAGTAAGACAGAAAGTCACATCTGGCATTAAAAAGCACTTAAACAGTTTAGTAATCCAGAAGGGTGGCAAACTAGAAAATTAGTTTCCAAATACTCTTAACAATGTTGGCAAGTAAGTAAACACCCTCACAGACCAATAGTAGAATAAAACTTTTTTTAACTATAGGTCACTACTGGTCATCATTCCACTTTTGCAATCACTGCAGCCATGCCCAGCCTCTCAGCTCTCTCATACTGTAGAACCCATCATGCCTTATGAAAGAAATTTCTTATCATGTAATCAGAGTAACACCCATACCTGCCTGGGTGCACATAAAGGCTCTCTGCTGTTCACACACAAAGTCAAAATTTGATGGGGGTGGTCATCGCTATCAAGGCCCTCAGAATCTGGCCCCTTCCCTATCTCCCACTAATACTGGTTAGCAGTTAGGGAGCACCATCATCTCTTATGGGTCCTAACAAATTGAAGAACAGATAAAAGAGCTAATGATGACTTAGCATCACCTTTCTGTTCCCCCAAAGTACAGGACTCCTTAGTACATTGTGTTGAGATGGATCTAGGGCCTGAGGTCTCAGTGGTGCTTTATACTATAGCTGCTGCCACCCTCTAAAGAAATCCAGACCAGCAGGCCCCATCAATGAAGAAATCTGACAGCTGCGAGGAGACTCTGAACTATTTCCAAATCTCTGCTGCCAGAACAGACCCCAGCAGCTGGTTTGCAGGTCTGCCTTCTTCAATGCAGTAGTAACCCCACTCAGAGGCCCCTGGAGCCAGCCTTTTTCTGATTTCACTCATCAGATATGCCATTTGTCCTTCCATGAGGAGGACAAAGCAAGGGGGATAGAGAGTGGGGTCATACACTGTAACCACAACATTCCTCTCTCGGTGAGAAGCAAGATGAGACTCCTGGCCCATGGAGATGTAAGGATAAAGGAACAAGCATTTCTCCCAGATGCTCTCCGCACAAATCCCCAGCCCCAAAATGCACCTGAGGAGCGAGACCTTTGTCAGGGTTACCTTTGCTTCCTCCCTAACCACAGTGCTCTGCACACATGGAAAAGTCTCCTAAACCATCTGATTTCAAACTTTTTTGACCATGACCTACAACAATACATTTTTATTACAACCCTGTACACATACATGTTCAGATTTGTACCTGAACAAAAGTTACATTTAAAAAAAGCAAACCTGCCTTTATTATATGGGACTTACAATGAACTTTTCTAACTTCTTCCTTTTATAAAAATGCTGATCACACTCACTAAAACGATTTCACAACCTAATGAGAGTGTGAACCATAGTCTGACAAACACTGTTGTAAACATCCACTTTCATTCCAACCTCTGTTGTGCTGGCACGATCCCCTTCTCTGCTAACCCAGAACCAGACCCCCATCAAGGGCCAAATAAAGGCCTCTCCTCAAAGTCACCCCAACTAGTGCCCCGCATGTCCCAAACACCAACGAAGTAAAATAATAGCTATGAATAGTCCCCACTTTGAGAACCCAAGTCTACTGGGTGAGACAATTAACAATCGATGAATTTTAGCTCAGTCATCTCTCCTTCCTCTGAATACAAAAACACATGTCATCTGTATTCATTCATTCCTTCATTCGTTCATCCCTGTGTTCATTCTTCGTCATTCACTCCCCACCTTGACTCATTCCATTATCATTTGTGTAAACATTTAAATGTTTATCAAAAGATTAATTCATCAAGTAGGATTTCTTTCTCTTTTTTATTTTTACAATCTTGTTTGTTAAGAAATAATTTTTATGAACTATAAATAAATTAGGAACTAAAGTGCACTGTCACCAATTCTTGGAAACCAATGGCCCATTTATTATTTTGTGCGGCATTTATAGATATGGCAGGTTCCCAGATAAATTCAATTTGGCCCCAATCTCTTAGCAAAGGCTATGAAATAGAGTAAATGCAAAGACCAACCTTCTAGCCATTTAAAAATAAATAAAACCTGCCCTAGCCTATTTTCTCAGTGATTAGAGTGTTGGGCCACACACTGAAGGGTTGCGGGTTCGATTCCAGTCAAGGGCACATAACTTGGTTGCAGGCAGGCTAGTTCCTGGCCCCCAATAAGGACACATGCAGGAGGCAACCAATTGATGTGTCTCTCTCACATAGAATTTCCTTTCTCTCTCTCTCTCTCTTTCTCTCTCTCTCTCTCTCTCTCTCTCTCTCTCTCTCTCTCTCTCCCCTCCCCCATACCTCCCTTCCACTCTCTCTAAAAATCAATAGGGGGGGGAAATCCTCAGATGAGGATCAACAACAACAAAAAAACCTACCTGAATATGTCCACCTATTTTTGACTCTGCCACAATGCCACCATATACACATGAACAAGTGCCATTGAGTGTATCACCTCTGCCAACTATCAGGCTTTCCTATGGCTGCTCCCTGTTTGGTTGGCAAATTTGGCACTCAACACCTGAGAATTCTTTCAAAAGCCCCAAACTTTTAAAAGAAAATAAGTTAGACACAATATTTTATTTTAAAACTTGATTTAATAAAAAACACTCCAAATCAATGTTACTGCAAGATCTGTGCAAAGGACACAATTCAAATTCCTATTTTTAACACACAAATTCTGTGTTCCCACCTTCTAAATTCCCCTCCAGCCACTACACCACATGTACCAAAAAAATCCCAGTCATGCCAAAGGATATGCTAGTCCCACTCTGCCAAAGCTTTCTCAGTCTTCCTCTACTAAACTAAATCCAACTCATTATCTGAGGAGCAGCACAGGCATCACCTACTCCAGGAAGTATTCCCTGCTGACCCTCTACTGTTATCTCCATGCCAGCCTGAGCTGGTTCTCCCTCCCTTAGCATATGCTGATACGCTAGTTGTCTAAATACTCGTCTGCATTACTTGACTATGAATTCCTTGAGTGCAGAGACTATTATTTCAATTCTATTCCCCATCAAATTTAGTCATTCAATTCTTCAACAGCAGGCAGGCAAATACTTATACAAAAAATAACACTGCAGTTTCAAATGGAAACAATCTTTTCAAAAACCTTGTAAAGTATCTTCATAATTATTCTATGCTGTTACTATAAAAAACAACACTGAACATACAAACATAAAGTTTAGCAATATACAGTGAGAAATCAATAAGGAACAAAAGGCTTACACTCCATCTGAAAATATAATTACAAAAATGCATTCTGACACATTATCGTGCTCATGCTATCAAGTGACTCAAACTTTTAAAAGTTTGGGGCTTTTAAAAGCTGGTGTGGCTTGGTGGTTGAGCATCAATCTATGAACCAGGTCACGGTTCGATTCCCAGTCAGGGCATATGCCAGGGTTACAGGCTCGATCCCTAGTAGGGGGCGTGCAGGAGGCAACCAGTCAACAATTCTCTCTCATCATTGATGTTTCTATCTCTCTTTCCCTCTCCCTTCCCCTCTGAGATCAATAAAAATATTTTTTAAAGAATTAATTTAATGCCCTGGCCAGTGTTTCCCATTGGTTAGAGCATCAGCCTGCACACCAAAGGGTCATGGGTTCGATTCCTGGTCAAAGGCACATACCTGGGTGCAGGTTCAATCCCAGGCCCCAGGTCGTGGCATGTTTGGGAGGCAACCAATCTATGTGTCTCTCCCACATCAATGTTTTTTTCTCTCTCTCTCTCTTTCCTCTTTCTTCCCTTTCCTCCCTCTCTTCCACTCTAAAAAAAATAAAACAAAAAAAGTCAATGGAGGGAATATCCTCAGGTAAGGATTAACCAAAAATAATAAAAAAAATAATTAACTTAAAATAGTAAAAATGTGGATATAACTTAAACATCTAAAAGGGATATAGTTATATATGCCATATGTATCTGTACAATGTAATATAATGTATTCATTTAAAGAAAACTTTTTTAATTTTTTTTATTGGTTTTTAGATAGAGAGGAAGGGGGAGAGAGATCAGAGAGAAACACTGATTGGCTGCCTCCTGCATGCCCCCTACTGGGCTCAAAACCCGGGCATGTGCCGTGACTAGGAATCAAACCAGGGACCTTTTGGGTCCATGAGACAATGCTCATCCACTAAGATATACCAGCTGGGCTAAAGAAAACCAGGAGTAAAACAGAGGAAACAAAGAAATATATATTTTTTGGCCCTAGCCAGTTTGGCTCAGTGGATAGAGCGTCAGCCTGTGGACTGAAGGGTCCCGGGTTCGGTTCCAGCCAAGGCCACATGCCAGGTTTGCTGGCTCGATCCCCAATAGGGGGCATGAGGAGGCAGCCGATCAATGATTCTCTTTCATCACTGATGTTTCTATCTTTCTCTCCCTCCTTCTCTGAAATCAATAAAAATATATTTTAAAACATTTTTTGAATGATAGGCTTAATCATATAAATAATTACATTAAATGTCAATAGACTAAATACTCCAATTAAAAATCACTCATTAGGATAAATAAAAAAGCAAGACCCAACTATACGCTATCTACAACTATATGCTATATACACACATAGGCTAACAATAAATAAAAGGAAGATATACCAGCCAAACATAAAAAAACATAAGAAGAGGCCCTGGCTGGGGAGCTCAGTTGGTTAGAGTGTCGTCCCAATATGCCACAGTTGTGGATTTGATTTTCGGTCAAGGCACATGCAAGACGCTACCAATGACTGCATAAAAAAGTGGAACAACAAATTGATGTTTTTCTCTCTTTAAAAAAGAAAAGTAATTAAAAAAATTTTAATGCAAAAAACTAACAAAGTAGACAGTACAGCAAACAATACAGAAAAACAAAATAAACCAGAAGCTGATTTTTTTAAATCAACAAAATCAGTAACCCCTAGGTAGAGTGACCCAGAAAAAAATAAGAACACAAATCACTAATATCACAAATGAAAAGCAGTTACCACCATAGATTTTGCACAAATTACAAGGATAACAAAAGGCACAGGTAAAGTTTAAAATTACAAGCAGCCTTTTAGCAAAACATTGCTAAATAATCACTTCAAAAGAGTCATATCCACAACTCTAATTTTCATCTGTTAAATGAAATCAAAAGCTATGCTTTTAAAAGTCCGATTTAATAAAAGCACATTCATACTTTGGGCTGAAATGAAGCCAAGATTCTACCCAACCCCAATAAATCATCCTGAACAAGCTCTTAAAACAGCATATCAAGAATTTATATAACTCGTTGAATTTGGGCTGGCTTTACAAAATAATTGTTAGGTTTCTAACTCCAATCTCCAGCTTTCAAAATAAATGAAAGCTAATACTATAAAAACTATAGGCAGAGAGAAAATGTCTTATAACATTCAAGGACACTCAAGACAATGTCTATATATTGAGAGTATGACTAGAATGTTTGCTTTGAAATATTGAGCTCTTTCCCCATTTAACAAAACTATGTTAGGAATTTAAAAATATTAAATATGAATGAGCTATATACTTCTTATTTAAGGTAATTTCTTATTTGACTACTTTGAGGAAAAAATCTTAAATGTGGAGGCTAAATTATCTTCTCCAATGTATCAAGTCCCATATTGGCCACCTACCGTTATTTTTTTTAAATATATTTTTATTGGTTTCAAAAAGGAAGGGAGAAAGAGATAAAAATATCAATGATGAGAGAGAATCATTGATCAGTTGCCTCCTGCACGCCCCCTACTGGGGACTGATCAAGCAACCAGGGCATGCGCCCTTGACTGGAATCAAACCCGGGACCCTTCACTCCACAGGCTGATGCTCTATCCACTGAGCCAAACCAACTAGGGCTGGGAAATGTTTTTTATTTTGGCCGCCTACTGTCGTATATGAAGAGTGAGAAGGGAAGAAGGCTGACTATATGGCTTGTATGGGTTATCACTATCTGAACACCCAAAGCCACCAGGGACCCTCACCTTCACAGCAGCAGCAGAAAAAATAAAAAATAAATAAAAAAGGATCACAATACATGGCACTCAATAGAAAGGTTTTAATAAATAGTATGATAAGGATTCCTAGAAAAAGAGAGCTCTCATATTCAAAATGTTGAAAATAAATTTTTAAAAAATCTCGATTAGACTCAGTACAGTAATATCAAAAGAAAAAGATAGGTGTCACTTAAAAAGCAACTCCATGAATGTAAATAAAAAATTGCTTGTGCCTGCCCAGTATTGTCCAGTGGTTGGAGTGTCAGCTTGTGCACCTCAGGGTCAAAGGTTCGATTCCCTGTCAAGGGCACATGCCTGGGGTGCGGATTCCCTCTCCGCCCCTGGTAGGGGCTCGTGTGAGAGGTGGCCCGTCAATGTGTCTCTCTCACATTGATGTTTCTCTCTCTCTCTCTCTCTCTCTCTCTCTCTTTCTCTCTCTCTCTTCCTCTCTCTCTCCCTCTCTCTCCTCCCTTCCTCCCTCCCTCCTTCCCTTTCACTTGAAAGCAATGGAAAAAATATCTTCAGGTGAGGATTAATAACAACAAAAAAAGCTTGTAACTGGGCCAAAGAAGCCATTATGAACTGCTTGCTATATAAATAGGCATTTAATGATTTTTCCAATGTTACAATATTGATCTAACAGATCCTCCGTTTCCACAGAAATGAATAAGTAATTTAAGATTATATTAATAGGGTTTACAGCACATAAGAATGATTACCATAAAGAACAGATTTTAAATTGTCTTTCAATGAAACATATGCATAATTTTAGAAAGCACAGCAAAAGACCAGAGACAGTAGATATATCTGTCACATGCAAAAACACATTTCTAAGTCATAATACCTTGAATATCATTTATTAAGATAAATAAATATTTAACAAACACTTACTAATGTCAGACAATACTATCCTAAGCACTGAAACATGATGGTGAACAAGAAATATGGTCCCTGCACTAAAAGAGTTTATAGTCTATCGGGGAAGAAAAACAAGGTGTGTCAATAAAGGATGCCAGGCTAGCCCAGAAAACAGGGTACATTCCCCTTCAAATGAAGCCAGAGAAGACATCCGGAGAAGTGGATATTGAAGCTGAGACGAGGGGGGAAATAGGACACAGCCTGGCTTTAAAGGGACCTAGGTGATTATCGAGTAAAAGATGGCTTCTGCCAAAGAACACTATGGTCATGTGCAAACGTCCAGGTATTTATGTTAAGAGTTACCTCTTGTGTAAAAAGAGAGACAACAGTGGAAAATTACACTTTACTAGTAAAGCTGCGTATATCAAAAGACAACAGGCATTTCTACTTCTTAATCTCTGAGGAAAAGGGTAAAGAGGTCATAATGTCATCTTGGCCTAGTCCCCATATTACCCATTCAAACACACATTTATTTATTCATGCCACAGTGTGTGCCAGGCACCAGAGGATTCAATGGTGAATAAGGTAGACTTAATATTATCCCCAGGGAAACAACACACATAGGCAAACAATCAAATTAGAGTGCTTCTGTGGCTACCGGATTCATTGACTAAAATACTGAGCTTAAAAGCTACTGTTTGAAGACTCTTTCAAATAATAAGTAAGGGAGAAATCATTATTGGACATCAAATACGGTATAACAGGAACATTAAAAGAAGCTTTGACACCCTGTACACATAAACAAGAATTATGCTTGCATTTTCAAGTACTAATTAGTGTTTTACAGATGCCAATGCACTTTTACACACTCATTTTTACTGTACAAGGCAAGAGGCCAAGCAGATCCTATATAATCAAAGCCTAATATGCTAAGTGTCCAGTTGTCAGGTTGGCCGTTCAACCAATCAAAGTGTAATATGCTAATGATATGCTAAGGCCACTCACCCGCTCGCTATGATGTGCATTGACCACCAGGGGGCAGATGCTACGACCAGTAGGTTAGCTTGCTGCTGGGGTCTAGCTGACCAGGACTGAGCGAGATGGGCCAGATGTACCCTGGAGCCCTCCCACAGTCCCTCCCTAACTGGTCAACCTCCCATGTCCCACCCCGGCCCCAATCATGTACCAAGAGGGTCCCTCTAGCAATCTGGGACCCCTCAGGGGATGTCTGGCTTTTATTATAATACTCTGTTTGTAGAAGTTTTCATATATAATTACTCTTATAGTTACATTATCAGAATTGTTAGTTTTAGTATGTGACATTTTGTTAAATAAAAAGAAAAAACTTAATTAGATATATCACTTCAAAATTTCATACCTTTTATATTATTAAGCACCATGAAACTTGAAATCTATTTGAATAAGTAGCTTAATACTACATATTTTCTTCAGTATTTTATTCAATAACTTTTCATCCTAAGAAAATGAAATGCTTTGTGATGGTTAATATCAAAATTATTTAGGGTTCAACTAGAGATGTGATTCTCAATCTTTTTATAATCTTATTTTAAAAGCAAACAACAAAGTCCAACCAGTGTGGCTCAGTGGTTTAGTGTCAACCCATGTAACAGGAGGTTGCAGGTTTGATTCCCCAGTTGCTGTCTCAATCCCCAGCAGGGGGCATGCAGGAGGCAGCCAATAGATGTTTCTTTCCATCTCCCCATATCCCTTCGTCTCTCTCTCTCTTAAAAAAATAAAGAAAAGAAAAAAATGTTTAAGCAAACATAGCTTTCAGTTTATTTGCCTATAAAACAATATTTTAAACAAGTTTAATGGAATAAATAGATCACAAAAATTTATAAATACATGAGAAAACTAGAGACCAAAGGGTCAATACAGGTATCATTTTTTGTTCCCCACCCCTCTCAATTTGCTACTCCTAACCTACAAGTAAATCTGCAACTCATTTTAGGAAAAAAAAAAATGCAATGGGAAAGGAACAGAATGGAGGTAAGTAAAAAAAGATATTATGTAGTTTGTATAAAGAATCAATAAATTTGTCTTACTTTCTTTTCTAAACATGGCTCACTAATTATTTTCTTTATTTTATAGACAATTTCAAAACATACCAGGCTGCAATGCTTGTGAATCAGCTGACTGAACCCACTAAGGGTGTGGGGGGGCAAGCTTCCACTTTAATTAATAAACAAAACAATGTCCAAACACTTACCAATTTGTACTTGCTCAGGCTGACTGAGAGAAACAAATGCTGACGTGTCATCAATCCATGATACCTGAATGTTTCCTGTAATATTGTATGAAACGTAAAGTGAACACTTGACCATTTCGATAGCTATCAGATTTCATTTATATCTCTGTTATATTTCGGTATATGTGTTAATTTAGAGAAATATGAGGTGGTTTAAAATATAATCAAAATCTCATCACTATTAAAAGGTAATCATAAATCAACCACAGCAGTTATTTCAGTTAAAACTTCCAAGAAGAAGAAAAAAGGAGCTTTAAAATTTGTTTTAATAAACAAAAGAAATATCCTTCATGATTGTATCCTGCCAGAGCTGGAAAGTTTGTTCCTATCAAGATCACTAACAAAATTCAGAGACCACATAAATTAAAAAACACAACAATTTCTTTTCAAAGACACAAACTTTGAAAATTATGAATGGGAAACATGAAATGAATCAATGTAGCAAAAAATAAGAAAAAGCCAATTTGATCTCAAGCCAGGTAAAGAAAACAGATAACAGAATAAAGGAAAAGGAAAAGAAGGTGTCAGACAGAGAAAACAAGACAGTCTAACAGAGAGGAAAAAAACACAGAGAGGGGCAGAAAGCAGTATAGTAAAACAAAATGATTTTCACAGAGACTAATCCTCAAGAATGGCTAAGTGTAAACAGAATGGAATATAGGAGAGCACTGAGGAGAAGGAAAGAGGAATGGACTAGGAAATGGCAGAAAACTGAAGAGAAAATCAGAGATCTAATTATTATGCTACAACTCTTTAAAAAAATACCGAAAACTAAAATTTTAAAAAACGGGTGAACAGCCCTAGCTTGTTTGGCTCAGTCAGACTGAAAGGTCTCAGGCTAGATTCCAGTCAAGGACATGATCCCCAAGCATGAACCTGGGTTGCAGGCTCAATCTTCGGGCCTGGTCGGGGTGCGTGTAGGAGGCAACCATTTATGTTTCTCTCTCTGTCTCTTCCCCTCCCACTCTCTCTAAAAATCAATGGAAAAATATCCTTGGGTAAGGATTAACAACAATAACAAAAAAGGGTAAACACACTGGAATTTAGCAATGAAAAAACTGTCTTAATTCCAACTAAATTTTCGAAGGCTAGGAAACTAGTTTATTTTACTATCATAGGATAAAACTCCCACTTCCTGCTGCACAATGAGGTGCCATAATGACTTAATTAGAAAGTCACTATTATTCTGTTGCCTCTCTATCCAGTATGCTGTCTTTGACATCTATAATAATAAAAGCATAATATGCTAATTAGACCCGACTGCAGAATAGCAGAACGACAGGGGCTGAGAGGGCTGAGCCCCTTGCATAAATTTCATGCATCGGGCCTCTAGTAAATAATAATAGCTAACATTTATTAAGTAGTTACTATATGCCACATACTATTCTAAATGCCTTCCATGGATTAGCTCATTTAATCCTAGTGACATGTCTATGAAACGGGTGGCATTATTATTATTTTATCATCATCATTGTCATCATCACCATCATCATCAGCTCCGATGAGGAAGCAAAGATACAGAGGGGTTACTTATCCAATATCACAAAGTAATTTTCTTTAATTAAAAAATTTTTTTAATTTACTCAGAACGTTCTACTTAATTTAGCCAATTAAAGTTTGACTATACGGAGATAAGAACGTAACAATAAAAGATGAGAAACAACATCAAAAGCTTTCAAAAGAAATGAGCTGTGAAATTCAACTGCATTTCTATACCTGTGTTTAAGTTTAAAAGCAGAACTAGAATTTTAGAAGAAATGTAGATTATCTGCAAAGATTAGGATAACTTTCCAAAAATATGCCTTTCACTTACTTTTCTAAAATTTAAGTGTGTAAAGGTTTTACTTAAAAAGCTAATAAAGCCCTGACCGGTTTGGCTCAGTGGATGGGGCGTTGGCCTGCGGACTGAAGGGTTCCAGGTTCGATTCCGGTCAAGAACATGGTTGCAGGCACATCCCCAGTACGGGGTGTGCAGGAGGCAGCTGATCAATGTCTCTCTCTCATCAATGTTTCTGGCTCTCTATCCCTCTCCCTTCCTCTCTGTAAAAATATCAATAAAATATGTATTTTTTAAAAAGCTAATATATACTTATTTTAGAAAATACAGAAAGCATAAAGAAAAAAATCCTATCTAAAACATTCAGTGATACTAGTATGATATTTCTTTTCAGTCCAGTTTCTATACGAAGTTTGTAAAAAAATAATTTTAGTTACACAGGAATCCTACTTTGTATCTGCTTTTTACTCTAAATGCTAAAATATATAATTACTTTATCATCTTTTAATAAACTTCAAATATTTTTTTTTAATATATTTTTATTAATTTCAGAGAGGAAAGGAGAGGGAGAGATAGAAACATCAATGATGACAGAAAATCATTGATGGGCTGCCTCTTTCATGCTCCCCACTGGGGATCAAGCCCATAACCCAGGCATGTGCCCTGACCTGGAATTGAACCCTGACTTCCTAGTTCATAGGTCTATGCTCAACCATTGAGCCATGCATATTAATATTCTCTTATGCCCCCAAATACCTCTGATCACCTCGACCAAAAGAAGAGCAAAGTGTTAAAAGGACATCTACACTTGTGAGTTACTTACCAAAGGCACTAAAAAGCTGGTAAAGGTCACTGGTTTTCCATTCTTTGGGGAATGTCACATGGAGAACATGATCACGTTTAGGTTGTACTACAAGGCAAATTTTTGATAAAAGGCTGATAGCTGAAAAGTGAACTATATATCAAGGGTTCTCTAAGTCCACACTAACTTGGGGAATTATTATGAATGCCTCCTGATTATCAGACAACTCCTAAAAGCATTCTTAGGAATGGCAGTACTCTGCCATCTTAACCTAGACATCAGGCTCTGATATTTTATAGAACCCACAATAATAAAAATTCTATGCAGAAACATCTTTGCTCATGAAGTTCCTGTGAAAATTATTTAAAGAAAAAAAAAAAACAAAAAACAGCTTCTCGGTTTGAGAAGTTTCACTAAACATTTAACTTTCTCCTTTTAATCTAGTTGTCCACATGTTTAATAGCTAAAACACACACCACAGTGTTCAAATTAAATGGGCTAATTGTGTTTAAGTAAAGGCAGTCCTAAGTCAAAATTCTGTGTTCTAATACCAGACCCGCCACTGAACTGTGCAACTCCAAGCAAGAGAACTAGCCACTCTAACCAATCATGGTTATAAATTGGGAATGACGATATTTACCTTGCCAAACTTTTATGAGAATGGCAGATTAAAATGTAAATCTAATATGGAGCGCATATCATCAAGTATAGTTTACCCATTCCTATATCCCTGTAGTACATATTAAGACCAACATCCAAAGGCTTGGAAAAGAACAATGGGGCAATGTGGATAGAGTACAGATTAATTAGAAGAAGAAGCAACCACCTCCCAAATATATTAGCTTTCCAAGGTTTTCAATAACAAAATCACCTACTAAACTAAAATATACAGTACTCCAATAATTATAAAATAGAGAACTTACTGTTACTGATATAGATAACACATCTTAAAATCTACTATGCATTTATATGAAATTATAAATTTAGAGTTCTGAGTGAAACAAAATTATGGTGATATATTTTTAATTCAACTTACGCATAAACTGGAAAATATAAGTAAAAAGATGAGTTAATCAAGGCTCAAGGGTACCATTGACTTAAGCATACTATCCATATCAACCACAAAAATCACTGCCTTTTTTTAAGTGATAAAGCACTTTCTTCAGTCATACTTTTCCTATTATCCCTTCCAGACCACATACTTAAATGTGCAGATGCATAAGAAAATAAATTTCACTTACAGTCTTGGCCTTCCAAGTTTAAATAGGGAATATCCATGACTCTCATTAGAAATAACCTACAAAAAGAAAGGTAATGAACAAATTAATATTTTTTTTAAAAAAAACAGGCATCTATTAAATATTTTAGAAATTTCTTAATCAAATTATTCTGTTTTAAAAATCATCTTAAAAGCTCTTAGGATTCATTTCAACAATTTTTCTCTATGGCTAAATATCTATCATATTTTAAAAAAAAAAAATGAACCTCGGGTATCCCCAACACCTACAACAGTTCCTAGCACTCAGTGGCCGTTAAATGAATGGAATTAGTAAGCAGGATCTAAACAAAGTCCTTATAAAGCTGCCTGTCAGTCCAGAGAAAATGAAAGAAAACCAATATTTTAGTGCTAAACATCTTACCAACCAATAAGCAATTGTTCCCTAAATTGTAGAGGTTACCCCTCTAGTTGCTGTTTTGTGAATTAAGAATAACAGCAGAGATGTCTTTTTTACAGAAAACTATCACACTGACATAAACCATTGCAGTCATTTTATGTATAACTTCAAAATGGAAAAAAAGACACTTAAAAAGAGTACTTGTAAATTACAAGTCTCTAATGCCACTCAATTTTCTCTTATTTGCAAGATTATGGACAAAACATCAGACATTCTGTTGCATGTGAGATGATTTTAATGAGTTTTATTTAGATAACAATATATTGTGTACTTCTGGTAGAGACTGCATTGTACAGCAAATTAAAAAGGCAATCCAAGTGCCCAACAAGCAATTAGTTTGGCTTCACTGACCCACAATTAAGGCATTTTATTAGCAGACATTCAAAAGCCAAGCAAGGCATGATCCAGTTTACAAATGGAACCATCAGTCTGAATAACACTGATCCATTAACAGTAGGAAAAAAAAGAAGACATGGTACTCTGCGGTTTGAAAACTTGTTGCCTAGCCTACAATTTAATAAACCAAATCCTATGACTAAGAAACAAAATTTATTTTTAGTGCACTAATTTAAGCTCAAGTATACTATTCTCGTTCTGATAGCTATTTTACCCAATTTAATTAATACTGCAATGCCAATAGACAATAAAGCATATAAGCACCTAACACATAGGCGGTTCTCTTGGAAGTAGCTATTCTTACTACTGCCAACCAGAACCTGGAAAGATATTCCTCAGTTAGAAAGCTCAGTTAGAAGTACTTTTATGCTTCATACTAGAGGCCCGATGCACAAAAATTCATGCAAGAGTAGGCCTTCCTTCCCCCGGCTGCAGGCACCGGCTTCCCTCCAGCCCCCGGGACCCAAGCTTCCCTCCTCCAGCTGCTGGCAGGCACCTGGAACCCAGGCTGGCTTCCCCAGGCTGCCCGCAGGCACCCGGGATGGGGCTGCCCCCGACTACTCCCCCCCTCTCCCAGCTTCAGGAAAGACATATGGTCTAATTAGCATATTACCCTTTTAGTATTATAGATAACTTCAAATTCTCCATTTAGTAACTTGAGCAATGGTCCCCAAATTCTAAAAGCCAAATCAAAAAAACTTTATTTTAAAAGTTAACAAGACATATCAAGTACTGTAAAAATAATTTTATTTTTTTTACCCTAATTTCAACCAACAAAATGTTCCTGGCTATACTGCCAAACACACCAATAATCAAAATCAACCTCAAGATTTAATAATATGTGGGAGTGATAAATTATAGTTCATCATTTCAACAGAACATTAAACAATCAAAATAACTTTTGAAAACTTCACAACATAAAAAATTGTGATACAATTTCAAGTTTTAAATAAGCACAAAAGTTTATACTGCAATTACAGCTTGGTAAAATATTTATGTCATTAAAGCAAAAATGAAAAATACCTCCATCCCAAGAAAAAAAGCCATTGGTTTTGTGAAACTGAACTCTGTTTTTCAAAATTCTTTTACTATTATTTTTAAACTTAAAAAAATAATAATAAAGGCTACCAGAAGTGAGAGGCCAGGGTAAATAACTAGAGACTTTCTTAGAGAAAGCCCAGCTGGAAGAGCCAACTGAATCAATCTTATGCATCCTGTGTACCACCTCACCTGTTGTGAAGGAGGGGAATATATATATAATACATATTGTTTTTGTGATTAATCACTATGCTTTATGTTCAATTTGTAACAATGAAAATATATCCTGCATATCAGATATTTACATTACGATTCATAACAGTAGCAACATTACAGTTATGAAGTAGCAACGAAAATAATTTTATGGTTGGGGGTCACCACAACATGAGGAACTGTATTAAAGGGTTGCGTGCGGCATTAGGAAGGTTGAGAACCACTGATCTAGAGGGTATTATGCTAAGTGAAGTAAGTCAGAGAAAGACAAATACCATATGATTTCACTTGTATGTGAAATCTAAAGAACAAAATAAACAGATACAGAGATAAAACAAAGTTTCGAGATGGGAGGCAGGGTGAGGTGGCTGGGTGAAAAAGTACAAATTGGTAGTTACAAAATAGTTACAGGGATATAAAGTACAACATAGGGAATATATTGTAATCTATATATAAAAGGCTAATATGCAAAGTGCCCCCTCGGGAGTTCGACTGGGAGTTCGATCGCTCGCTATGACGTGCACTGACCACCAGGGGGCAGCGTGGAATGAAGGAAAGCCCCAGCCAGCATCCAGAAGGCCCCCATCATCCCTGATCACCGGCCAGGTCTAGGGACCCTACCCGTGCACAAATTTTGTGCACTGGGCCTCTAGTAGCTATAATGCCAGGTAGATATTAGAACTATCAAGGAGATCACTTTGTAAATTATATAACTGTCCAACCACTATTCAATATACCTGAAACTAACATAAAATAATGTTGAATGTCAACTGTAATTGAAAAATTAAAAAAGTTATCTTTTATCAAGCAATATACAGGCTATTTGTTCTCTAAAATTTCATCTAACTTTGAAATATCATCTCTCATTAAAATAAGTAAAACTGATTCTCAGTTAAAATACTCAAAAGATTTTTTTAAAGTTAGTTAAGCCTATACTATCTTGGTTGCTTACTTGATACTTTAACTAAATAGAAGCCCTTTTCAAATGAATTATTAATAGCACTTCTCACTCTTCCCGTAGGCTTCCACCTTCGTGTCTGGGCTTTAGAGAGAAATGAATAGCTCCAAACCCTGGAAGAACACGAAAACCAACTCTGTGTGTGACTTGGCAGACAGTGCCGCTGGAGAGAGCCATGCAGTTGGAAAACCGACTCTAAAACTGTAGCTGAGCATCTGTGGAACTGAACCAAAGTAAACTCTCCAATGGCCTTCCATCCCCTTACTCAGGGCTATTTGCAAGCCACTGCTCTGGTAACATCCGTGCCCTTTTAAAGTGAAATTAAAACATTTGATTATATGAATGCCTCATACAAACTGGCTGTCAAAAGGCCTACACTGACTCCCTGGCATGATCTGATAAAATACTTCACATATGGATCACTGCACTAGGCAGTTTTCATTTTAACATGTGAGGAAATGCACTGGAAAAGCAGAAATGCTAATAAATATTTGAAAGGATGCCCCTTCACTGTGAATTGCATTGAAGAGCAATTTCTCCTAGAAGGCCTTTCTTTGGGAAATTTCAAAAAGGCACTTGGCCCAACACTTTCATGAAACATTTTCTCTATTTTAGTAAAGATTCAATATGGCTATAATTGGGTGAAGACATGTAAGACCATGCGGGAGTCTCGCCACATTCCCGCAAACTTTCTGATGAACCGTATTTTAGCACTTCTTATCTAAAGGACTGACACCGACCCTGTCAAAGACTAAAATTAAAATTCCCATTTGATATAACAGCCAAATTTATACCAGAATTTTATCCTAATAAACTGTATAACTCAAGTTGACATCCAGATGCCATAAAACAGTGGTTCTCAACCTTCTGGCCCTTTAAATACAGTTCCTCATGTTGTGACGCAACCATAAAATTATTTTCGTGCCCTGACCGGTATGGCTCAGTGGATAGAGCGCCGGCCTGCAGACTGAAGGGTCCCGGGTTCGATTCCCGGTCAAGGGCATATGGTTGCGGGCACATTCCCAGTAGGGAGTGTGCAGGAGGCAGTTGATCGATGTTTCTCTCTCATCGATGTTTCTAACTCTCTATCCCTCTCCCTTCCTCTCTGTAAAAAATCAATAAAATATATTTTTTTAAAAAATAATTTTCATTAATGTTGCTACTGTTATGAATCGTAATGTAAATATCTGATATGCAGGATGGTCTTAGGCAACTCCTGTGAAAGGGTCGTTCGACCGCCAAAAGGGTCGCGACCCACAGGTTTGAGAACCACTGCCATAAAACAAATTTTAGCCCTTTTGGCATTTGTCAGTTTTTTTATACATTCTATGATTATACATCTGGTGATGCTGTTTATCTCGGCTTTCAAACATGTCTGGAAAGATCCTAGGATAAAGCAGACAGGGTAACTTGAGCTCAGCCTCTTAATAGGCTACACAGTGTAGGCTATGTCCAACACCTTTATCTCCAGAGTCACCTCTGTTGCTGATAAGCTGAATGGCACTCACAGAAAGTCATCTGCTAACATTCTTTTCCGACCAAGGAAGTATGATACTGTGACCTTGACTGTGTAAGAAAGCTCACTATTCACAAAAAAATTTCATTTCAGATATAAAACTTCGTAGGGGCCTTGAGCCCTTATCCAAATGTGGTTCCCCAGAAAAGCAACAGCGACATCACCTGGGAACTTGATAGAAATGCAAATTCCTGGACCACACCTAATCCTATTGCCTCAGAAACTCTGAGGATTGAGAATCACTAGTTAATAAGAAAAGAGTATGTTCAAGGTTGTATGGTTAATTGTCATTAATGCCTGGGTAATTTGGGCCAACTTCTCCAAAAAAAGTATTAGTGTTAATGACTTTTTTATATTAAATGTTTTTGGCTTAGAAAAACACAAAACTATTAAAACATATACCAAGGACTACCTCAAAGTCCAGGAAAGCAATAATATAAGGCTTCTACTACTTCCTGAAACCAGGTCAACTATAGCAAGAAACTAGGTTCTATGCAAGAAGTAAATTGGGGGAAGTTACTGTTCTGGCAGCTATTTTTCTCATATATATATATATATATATATATATATATATATATATATATATATATTGATTGATTTTTTACAGAGAGGAAGGGAGAGGGACAGAGTCAGAAACATCGATGAGAGAGAAACATAGATCAGCTGCCTCCTGCACACCTCCCACTGGGGATGTGCCCGCAACCAAGGTACATGCCCCTGACCGGAATCGAACCTGGGACCTTTCAGTTCGCAGGCCAACGCTCCATCCACTGAGCCAAACCGGCTAGGGCTATTTTTCTCATTTTTAAGAAGAAAGAATAAAAAACTACTTATACTACTTTCTTGGCAACTCACTGGCAAAAGTCCAACCTGTTTCTGTAAATTGGCCACAAATGAACACCTCCAACATTAAACTTGAGCCAATAATGCAGCACTGAAGACTGGAAAACAAAGCATCAGACACCTCTAAAATTTATCAAAATTCTCCAACCTTACCAACAAGTTTCAGACACAGATTCTGGTAACCACAAAACACATTAGGCTGTTTTAAGAAGTACACAAGATCAAAGGTTATCCTTTGATGATACCAGCTTATCTGAACCACTCCCTGGATGTCCACGAATAAAATCAGATTGCAAAACAATGCCAGTATTACCCATTTTTATGCAGCTGAGCTCAAGAAAACAAAAACCACAAAAGTGATATTCAAAAATGCATGCAAAAATTCCTGATGGTGATTCAGGAATACTATGTCCAAGAGGCTCAGATCTCAGGGAACTGAAAAGGTCATTAAAGTTCTTTAAAATTCTGCATTACCAAATCTATGGAAAAAATCCATGATTCTATTTAGAAATAAAAGAAAATATTTAATTTTGCTCTTGCAGCAGCATGCTTTCCAATGCTATGTGGGAGAGGTGCCCCACTCACATTTGGCATTTAACCTGAACAATGTCCAAAGCCTCCATGTGCAGGAGCATCTAGGGACAAGTCAGGTTTTATTCCTGAATCACTACCCAAATCCAACCCCCTAGTGCAGTGGTCGGCAAACTGCGGCTCAGCAAACTGCAGCTCGCGAGCCACATGCGGCTCTTTGGCCCCTTGAGTGTGGCTCTTCCACAAAATACCGGCTCTTCCACAAAATACCGACTTCTGCGCATGGGCCACGAAGTTTCAATCGCACTGTACGTGCGCGCCCGCACATGGTATTTTGTGGAAGAGCCACACTCAAGGGGCCAAAGAGCCGCATGTGACTCACGAGCCACAGTTTGCCAACCACGGCTCTAGTGTATAAAAATGAAGCATGAGCTCAATATATAAGTAAAGATCTCAGAAACAATTTTTGTAATGCTTTGGGGCTGATTAAATTATGGCTTCATGTGATGAGCAGAACCTAGATACAAGAGAAGGAGCTTTAAGTAGACTGAATTTTCAAGGCAATGAGAACAGGCACTGAAGAGAGCTATGTTGTCACAGATCAAAAGGACAAACTTCCCATATTTGTAACATAGGAAGAGCTGCTATCTGGGCTACCTGAGCATTAGGCTTTCCAGTCACACCTGCCCACACACACCAGGATCACCATCAGGAAAACTAGCAAATAGGTTCGTCTCAGGGTTGAGCAAGACATAGAGGTATCTGAATATAGGGACTTATTTTATGTAATGTCAGATTTGTACACATACACACAGGCCTGAATGATCTAGAAGGACTTCTAATGTTAAAACATGTCATAATTAAGAAAAACAGTGTTTGTTCTAGTCTCTTTCCTTAGCAAAAAAGGAGAAACTGCAAGCCCCTAACCTCTTCATTCTTCCTCCTAGAAACTCAGTATTTCATTCAATGAGTAACAATTTGCATTTGTTCATCTGCTTTCTTCAAGACTATACTTTTCTTCCTAAAAAGCTTCTATCTAAAAAAAAAAAAAAAAAAAAGATTTCCAAGGAAAATTGCACTCCTCTCATAACGCTATACTGGGATACAGAAATGTTGTAGAAAATCTAATCTCAACACAATTGAAGCAGTGAATTAATTTGTAGTTCACCCCAAGTCCCAAGCCTTCCAAAAGAAAATTGAAACCTTTAATGACTGTCAGCTCCACTGTACTTGCAAATGGTCTTGGTATTTCCTTCAGGGCACAGCAGTAAAAGCACTTCATAAGAACCTTGTATGCAAGGGTTCATCATTATACATATTTATGTGCTATAAAAAACTAATTTCATCATCTAAGGTAGGAAGCGTGCAGACATCTCTCACAAAATAAGCTCATTTATTTTGCTTACTAAAGCTCTTGTGTAAAATCAAAGGGCAACCACTGGCTAGCAGGGAGTTACTATGCCATCAGTTATTTTAAATTCACTCAGCAGGGAGCATACAATTTTCAATCCAGTCAACTTGATGTTTTGACAAATAGAGCATTACCCGACATTTGTCCTGAAGCCAATTCTTGTCCTCTCTTAAACAGAGATACACCACTAGAAACAAGAGGGAGGGAGAAGAAAGGGGAAACAAAAGAGAAAACCAGCAGCTCATTTGAACAGTCTCCATCAAATGAACCATATCAAATTACATCAAATAAAAATGTTAAATTAAGTGTTATACAGAGGCAACTTCTGCAGGGCCTAAAAATAAGATTATAAAATGTCAGAGGAAATCAGCCTAACACAATCTAGTGGTCAAAGTCAACATCTATTATAATTACTGCTCAGGCTGAAAGAAAAAGAAATCTTTCAAAGATTCCAGCATTATCTCTTAAGAAAATGTGCAAACTGTGCTACAGCTCATGCTTACATTTGGAGTTGGAAGTCCTATGTGTGTGCTGGGCATAGGGGGAGGGTTATTGTAACACTTAAAACTACGGACCTAATTGTTCAGATACCTGACCTAAATATTGTATCAGTAAAAACACATTCAGTCGATCACCCAAGATGCTAAAAAACAACAGAAACACTGGGAATCAGAACAGTTTAGCCTCATTCTCTTGTGCCTCTGAGGAGGGGCAGGCAGCACAAGAGAAGATTCAGTGAGAGCCACCTTCCAAGTGATCAGGCACCACCCTCCTGAGAGACAAGCAGTCTGCTCTTCCAGACACATGGCCTACTGACAACCTGATACTGACTGGCATGTGACCTGGCATACCATGCAGTGAAACATGAATGGCAAGTTGCTAGTAAATGGGACAAGTAAGAGTTGTTCAGTCCACTATCAGTGAAAAGGCTGGGGAGAAAGGAGGTGCAGTTGGCCGTCTATGGATTCAACCAATCACAAATAGAAAAAAAAATTTCTTAACATTATGTTGTTGCTGACATGTACTATGTGGTCAGGCCTACTGTATAGATTTTTTTTTTCTTGTCATTATTCCCTAAACAATACAATATAACAACTATTTAAATAGCATTTACATTGTATTAGATATCATAAGTAATCTAGAGATGACAAAGTATATGGGAGAATATGCACAGATTATACGTAAATACTACACCATCCTATATAATAAAAGTGTGATATGCAAATTGACCCTAACTGTGGAACTACAGGGAACAACTGGTCACAATGAAGTGCACCGCAGAAGCGCTAAGGATGTCCGACTAACAGCTTGGGAGCAGGCCTAAGTTGTTAGTCAGACATCCCCCAAGGGGTCCAGGACTGCGAGAGGGCACAGGCTGGGCTGAAGGATCCCCCAAGTGCATGAATTTTCGTGCACCAGGCTTCTAGTTTTTATATAGGAGACTTGAGCACTGTGGATTTTGGTAACTGCAGGGGATCCTAGAACCAATCCCCCTCGGATATTAAGGAATGACTATACAGCCCTGATCTTCAGATTTTTGTTTTCCTATAATCCTTCAGTTTAAAATCTCTCTGATGTTAAATATGAAGCATATGCACATGTCAAAAACAATTTGCTGCCAACATGATTGCTTTCCATGGAGAAAACAGGGCAAAACATTGGTGTGCTTTATCTTAGGCACCATAATGGTTCCTCCTTTCTATATACTTATAGCAGTTATATATACCTATACTACCCTCGATAAATTGTTGTATTCATTTTAATAACAAAACTTTAAAATGCTCCAAATCAAAGCAAACTTGCTTCCACTATATACCAATCTGACTCACTTCATCATCTGATTTTTTTCATAAGCAAACACTAAACAGTAGGTACAAGCAAAAGTGAACACCACATCTGCTGCCACTGTATTCCCATTTTATATCCACGTGATAACATATTTTCTTCTGTATCACTAAACAAAAAAACAAAACACATCCCACTACTGCATCTACTTTTTTAAATCTCCTAATATGTTAAACTCTCTTATATGTCAAGAAAGGAAAACAATATATAGGAAAACAGTAATAACTATCAAAGTTCTTTTGCATCTCATACAAACTTTATAATCTCTGTGGGAGGTGAACAGTGTCATCCCCATTTTACAAAGGAGGAAACAATTTGTCCAAGAGCACAGCATCCTTTCTAATGGTTTCTCTCCTCATCTGCAGCTTAGAAAGAACATATGGTAGGGTCACCCCAGAAAGACCTTGGTTTCTAGAGGCATCCTATTCAGATTCAGAAACTGGTGTCAAGAACAAGGCAGCCATCCTGTATGTAAAGTAAATTGCACACAATTCTTTCTTTTTAATTCTATTACTTATAGATAATAACCAAAATTAGAGATTTAGTCATTTCCCTTCTCTTTCTAAGAACTGAGGTAAATGGAAAATAACCTTCCCAAAAAACCTTTGAAAAGGTTATCCATAAGAGAGTTCAAGGGGTCTTTCAGGAACAGATGACTGTTAAAAAAACATAAGGCAAAAGTCTGATTTTGTGCTTTCTATTGTGCAATAAAAGTAAAAGCAAAGAGTATTTTTAGCTCTCCCAAGCTTAAAAGGATTTAACCAAAGTATCTTCTCTAAGTCTGGTTTTTATTCATTGATTAAAACTGACCAAGATTATAAAATAACATAAATCATTTCCTGACCAGAGAACCTACAACTTAAACGAAGAGCGCATTCCACACAACCTGTCATTAGCAGTGGTCTGATCATGATTTCCATCACTCAGCTCTCTTATGACTTTCATTCTCAGTCTAACAAACTAAGCAGAAATATGACCATGAAAGAGACAAAATGGTACCATACAAAACTCTCCTGGAACATTCTGTAGACAAATACAGTACAGAATACATCTTATATTACATTCAGTCTCTGCATACTGCTCAACCACCAGGTATCTTGGGATTTCTCAAGAGCTGACTTAATGAAGCTCCCAAAGTGATACCTATTGCAGTCAAATGCCAATTTAGGATAATGTGGAAATAGGTCGAGTTACTTCCCCTTTGGGTTTTACTTTTTAAATGTAAAAACAGAGGAACAAATTATTTGCATACGTGAGCAGTTTAATGTCCTTCCAAATTTATGTTAGGACTATGCATATTTGGATGAGGTACACTGAGAAAAGCCTGATGCCAAAATATATAAGCCCTCAGAAAAGTAACTAATTTTCATAAAATCAACCACTTAATATAATGTTTATGACAATTATTGCATATTTTTAAGGGTAATCTTGAAAAAATGTAATAAATCAAACCTGCATGTAAGTAAGAATGAGGTCAATATTAACACAGAATGATGTCAAAAGAAGCAACTACTTTTTCTACTTTCTAAATGAGTTAAGAATGTCTGACTGTACTTGACCAAGCTATTCCAATACGGAATAATAAGAACAGTTCTGCCCAGTGCATGGCTCAGTGACTGAGCATTGACCTATGAACGAGGAGGTCGTGGTTCAATTCCCAGTCAGGGCACATGCCCTGGTGAGGGCTGGATCCCCAGTGTGGGGTGTGCAGGAGGCAGCCAATCAATGATACTCTATCATCATCGATGTTTCTAGCTCTCTCTCCCTCTCCCTTCCTTTGTGATATCAATAAAAATATATATTTTTTAAAAACCAATTCTTATTTTTCATTTAAAAAACCTCTGCAATTTTATTTTCCTTCAAAGATGAAGAAAGTATTCTTCCTTTATAGATGGGGGAAATAAAGCAAAAAATTCAAATTAGGCAAGAATTTTCAGATACTTTGTATCTAGGTTTTAGAAAAAAAAATCGGAATGGAAACATGTCCTGATTTAAAGTGAAGCTATGTGTTTACCATCCAATTCTTTTGAGCAATGGTCTTGCAGATTATTAGCAACTAGAGGCCTGGTGCACGAAATTTGTGCACTGGAGAGGGGTTCCTCAGCCCGGCCTGTGCCCTCTCGCATTCTGGGACCACTCAGGGGATGTCCACCTGCCGGAGGGATCGGGCCTAAGCTGGCAGTCAGACATCCCTCCCGCAGTCCAGAGCTCTCGCAGTCCCGGACCCCTCGCACCATACAACCCACCTGCAGCGGAGGCGAGAGAGGCTTCCACCACCACCACTGAGCTGGCCAGCTGTGAGCCTGGCTTCTGGCTGAACGGCGCTCCAAGTGCACTGACCACCAGGGGGCAGCTCCTGCATTGAGCATCTGCCCCCTGGTGATCAGTACGCATCATAGTGACCAGTCATTCCACCGGTCGTTCCACCATTTAGTCAATTTGCATATTAGTGTTTTATTATATAGGATATTAAACTGATCTAGAAATGCATAAACTCTTACTTAAGCTTTTTAGTCAGAGCTTACTTTGAGTGCATGTTGGTCACAAAGATCACTGATAAAGTAGGTGCTTCCTGTATCTAACCCAGTTTATATCTACCACCTGATTTTATAAGAAGTTTATTTCATGGAAATAAGTAAATATCTCCCAGTTGAAAATTTTGAAAAATATTGTTGAACTATGAACTTAACATCATGCACATAAAAATGTAAGGAATAATCATGATCCAAACAATATTTAGTGTCACCTATAGGTTCAATAGCCTATGACATAAGCTGCCCTTTCAAAGATTTAAAAAGCTAAGCACTGCCCCAAAATAAGAGTTAAGAGCTAAGAAAATCCTGTAATACCCATAAGATCTAGACAGATGGCAAGGATTCAATTGTTAGCAGAATTGTTTTTCCAACTATTTATAGAAATTTAATTTCTAATATACACCACACTGTTGCCCAGTCCACTTTGAAAGGTGTCTGGAAAATCAAACACAATTACTTCTAAACTTCCATAGAAAAGAACAAAGATTAAAAAATAAGAAGCCACAGCATGATAAAATTCCCTGAGACTACACAAATTCTGAACCTGTAGCAATCCAGATGTTTGGAATTAACGTCTGTCTCTGCAGCATGTCACCTAAGCACAAGCACTGTAATACTAGTACTTATACAGACATTCTAAGGAGACAGTACCCTTACCCAATATAGCACTGACAGAATTGTAAAGTGTTACACAAAATGTAAGGAAATGATGTAACCAACCCAATACCAAAATAATTTTCCCCCATGGTGGTGATCACTTGTTCTCTCTGGCTCACCCAGAATCTCCCGGAACCAACCCTGCCAAGAGAACTGGAATAAAGATGAAGGTTTAGGGCTCTGGAACAGAGCCAAACTGTGGGCTGCTGGAGGAGTACATCCATAACTTCAGTCTCAACTGTGCCAAGAAAGCACAAACCGCACTTTGAAGTAATAATCTTGAGATCTTTGAGAATGTTCTGAACTTACACTTCTCCCTAAATCACACTGTACCAACAATGAAGGTACATGAGCAAGCTTGTACTTCATTGGATCTATTTAGATGAGGGCTCAGGATATAATGACAATCAAAGCTCCATAAATTATCTTAAAAGGCATTTGTATAACCAACACCTTCTTAGAAACAATATTTAATCAGATAACAATACAAGCGTAAATAATAATCTCACATATAAAGTTTGTTAGGGGTAAGTTAGATCTCACTATACACACACACAAACACACACACACAGCCTCCCTTATAGGTAATCTAAACACAAAACAACCAGTTTTTTGGCTTAGAAGAGATGCACTATCATTGGCAATGTTGTCTTTCCTTTCCTTTCTTTTTTTTAGCTAATATGTTTAATAAATTAGCCCAGCTGGTGTGGTTCAGTGATTGGGCATAGACCTATGAACCAGGAGGTCACAGTTTGATTCCAGTGAGGGAATATGCCCAGGGTTGGGGGCTCAATCCCCAGTGTGGGGCGTGCAGGAGCCAGCCAATCAATGATTCTTTCTTATCATTGTTCTCTCTCTCCCTCTCCCTCTCTGAAATCAATAAAAATATATTATTAATAAATAAATTGCCGAAACCGGTTTGGCTCAGTGGATAGAGCATCGGCTTGTGGACTGAAGGGTCCTGGGTTCGATTCCAGTCAAGGGCATATACCTGGGTTGCGGGCACATCCCCAGTAGGAGATGTGTAGGAGGCAGCTGATCGATGTTTCTCTCTCTCA
The DNA here is from genome assembly GCF_964212035.1 of Myotis nattereri. NCBI lineage: Eukaryota > Metazoa > Chordata > Mammalia > Chiroptera > Vespertilionidae > Myotis > Myotis nattereri. Next base: position 91,054,876 of record NC_138079.1, on the reverse strand, counting down.
TCGATGTTTCTAGCTCTCTAACCCTCTCCCTTCCTCTCTGTAAAAAAACAATAAAATATATAATAAATAAATAAATAAATAAATAAATAAATAAATAAATAATTTCCCAAAAGATCAATTTCTATTTTCAAAAAACATCTCAGTCACCAGAAATGAGAAACATTTCATCTAAATATGCACTACAGCCCTAGCCAGTTTGGCTCAGTGGATAGAGCACTGGCCCACAGACTAAAGCAGCAGTCACCAACCCGTGGTCCGCGAGGTCCAAAAGGTTGGCAACCACTGGACTAAAGGGTCCCAGGTTCAACTCCGGCCATGGGCACATACCTCAGTTTCAGGCTCAATCCCTGCTCTGGTTGGGGGCATGCAAAGGGCAACCAATCAATGTGTCTCTCTTATATCAATGTTTTTCTCTCTGTCTCCCCCCTCCTTTCCACTCTCTATAAATATCAATGGAACCGTGCCCGGCTAGCTCAGTCGGTAGCACATGAGACTCTTAAAAATCAATGGAAAAATATCCCCAGGTGAGGATTAACAAAAAATAATCCTATATAATAAAAGTGTAATATGCAAATCGACCAAATGGCAGAACAACCAGTCAGTGGGGGGCGGGGCCAGCGAGCAGGGGGTGCCAGGCCTGCCAAGGCACTTGCCAGCAGGCAGAGGGAGGGGACGGCAATGAGGGGTGAGGGGGGAGCGGTGGTGACCAGCCATGGCGGAAGGGTAATTGGGGAGCCTGCCAGGTCACCTCCTGTAGAGGGAGGCCACCAGTCCGGGCACAGCAGGGTGATGGGGGTGGTGCTGGGCCAATCCCACAGAGAATGGCCGGGCGGAGGCCACAGAGGGGTGATGGGGGTGGCGCCATCCCCTGATCTTGATCAGCCCACCAGGTCACCTCCCGCAGAGGGAGGCCAGACTACGGCTTAGACCCGCTCCACAGGGGGAGCGGGCCTAAGCTGTCAGTAGGACATCCCCTAAGGACTGGTGCAGGCTGGGCTGAGGGACCCCCATCTCCCCTCCAGTGCACGAATTTTCATGCAGCAGGCCTCTAGTAATCTATAATAATAAAAGCATAATATACTCATTAGACCAGACAGCCGAAAGACCTTCCGGACATCCTTCCGGATGACCTTCCAGGCAAAGCCAGAGCTGTGAGGGCTGAGGCAGCCACCATGGCTGCGAGGGCTGAGCCCCTTGCACAAATTTCATGCATCAAGCCTCTAGTGATACTAATACTAATAATAATAATAACAATAATAAAAATGCACTACACCTCCCAATCATCCCTAATTGACATTCCAGATACTAGGCTATACCACAGCGAGAGAATGTGGGCCTTGGGACCCACAGATTACTTACTTGTTGATAAAGGGTTCAATGAGTTTTGATCTGGCAGACACATGATTTTTTGGAGGACTAAGAAAAGAACCTAATAAAGAAAAGAAGCAGAGTATTATATATAGTCAAGTAGACAAAGCCTGAAAATTCAGGCGAAAATATATTTAAATCAACAGTATGGGTCAGCAAGGGTAAAAAGTACTCATATGAGCAAGTACCATACCACAGGTACAAGTCAATGGTTCTTCCTTGTGTACTCTCCATCTGCTCCAACCCAATCTCCTCCGACTCCATCCCCTCCCGTTTCTAACTGGGTGAGTGGATCCCAGGGAACTAGTAGACAGGTAAGATCCACTCTAGACCATTGCGTTTGACAGAAACATGTACAGTGAATACCTAGGTAATTTGTCATGGAGATGAAACACAGTCCTGTGATATAAGCATCATAGCCTGCCTCATGGAGCTGTTCAGAAGCTGTGTCATAACTTGGAAAACCTTCTGCACTTTCTAAAGAAAAAAAGAAAAAACAGTTTTCCCAAGGACATCACAAATCATGAAGACTGGTAAGTGTATTGCCCTACCAAATCCAAATTGTATTTAGATGTGCTATAGAAATATCCTAAAAAAGCATTTAAAAAACTTTTTTTAACTTTATTTTTCAATTACAGTTTACATTCATATTATTTTTATCAGTCTCAGGTGTACAACACAGTGGTTAGACAACCGTATACTTTACAAAGTATTTCTCCTGATATTTCAGTGCCCACCTGGCACCATACATAGTTATTACATTATTGACTATTCCCTATGCTATAGTTTACATTCCTATGACTGATTTCTAACTACCAACTTGTACTCCTTAATACCTTCACTTTTTTTACCCAATCCTCCATGCCCCACCCCTCTGGCAACCATTTGTCTGTTCTCTGTTTCTAGGAGTCTGTTTCTGTTTTGTTTGTTCGTTTATATTATTCTTTAGATTCCACATATAAGTGAAATCATATAGTATCTGTCTTTCTCTGACTGACTTATTTCATTTAGCATAATAATCCCTAGGTTCATCTGTGCTATCACAAATGGTAAGATTTCATTCTTTTTTATGGCTGAGTAATATTTCATCATATACTATACATGTACCACAGATTTTTATCCACTCACCTATTGGTGGGAACTTGGATTGCTTCCATATCTTGGTTATTGTAAATAACACTTGCAATGAACACAGAGATGCATATATTCTTTCTGGTTGGTGTTTCAGGATTCTTAGGATATATATATACCCAGAAGTGGAATTGCTGGGTCGTAAGACAGTTCCATTTTTAATTTTTTGAGGACTCTCCACATTGTTTTCCATAGCAACTGCACCAATCTGCATTCCTATCAACAGTGCACGAGGGTTCCCTTTTCTCCACATCCTTGCCAACACTTGTTTGCTGACTTATTGCTGACAGCCATTCTGACAGCTGTGAAATGATATCTCATTGTGGATTTAATTTTTATTTCTCTGATGATTAGTGACCTTGAGCATCTTTTCATATGTCTATTGACTATTTGTATGTCCTCTTTGGAAAAGTGTCTATTCAGATCCTTTGTCCATATTTAATGGAATTATTCATTTTTTGGTACTGAGTTGTATGAATTCTCTATAAATGTTAGATATCAGATCTATCATTGGTGAATATTTTCTCCCATTCCATGGGTTGTCTTTTTGTTTTATTGATGGTTTCTTTTGCTGTGCAAACCCTTTTAGTTTAATGTAGTCTCATTTTTTTATTTTGTTTCCCTTGCCTAAGAAGACATATCAAAACAAGTATTGCTAAGAGAAATGTCAGAGGTTTTACTGCCTATGTTTTCTTCTAGGAGTTCTAGGTTTCAAGTCTTACATTCAAATTTTTAATGTATTTTGAGTTTATTCTTGTACACGGTATAAGAAGGCGGTCTAGTTTCATTTTTTTGCATATACCTGTCCAATTTTCCCAACACCAGTTATTAAAACAGTGTCTTTACCCCATTGTATGTTCTTGCCTCCTTTGTCAAATATAAATGACCTTTTAGGCATGTGTTTCTTTCTGGGCTCTCTATTCTGTTTCATTGATCTATATGTCTGTTTTTATGCCAGTACCAACCTGTTTTGATTACTATAGCCTTGTAACATAGTTTGATATCCAGTAAGCACCCCCCAACTTTGTTCGTCTTTCTCAATATTGCTGGGTCTACTCAAGGTCTTTTGTGGTTCCATGTAAACTTTTGGATTATTTTTTCTAGTTCTGTAAAATACACCATTGATATTTTGATAGGAATTGCAGTGAATCTACAATTTCTTAATTTCTCTACACATAAGGCCTTATAATATGAGATAACAGACTCACTGAAAATGAGGGCTTTTGTCTGGACTAGAGCAATCCTCAGTTATGTTATCAAAGAGAGTCACAGACCTCTCCATTGCATAGCGGTCAGTGCTATTTACAATCATGCCTCACTTTATCACAATGATTCCTCTTCTGATTTCTCTCTACCGTCACAAAAAGGAGTGTCTACTCTTAGAGACAATGGTAGCATTGGGACACAACAGGAATTTCAGAGTAATGATTTAAGCATGGACTCTGGAGCCCCACTGTGTTTAAGTTTGAATCTGTGCTCACCACTTATTTGCTATATGATCTTGGGCTCCACCTCTGGTCCTACATTTTGGAAGAATGAAGATAATAATCAAAATCCCCCCTTTTTGGTGAGGATCTAAAGAGCTAACTAAGTAAAGATCTTATATAGTGCTTGGTACAAGGTAAACACTCACTAATTATTATCTGTTAATACCGTAGATAATCCTCCCAAAAGCAAGACTCTAATCAATACTGACAGCTCAATTCAATATTGCCCTTTATTATGTTGCCAAGCTTACAGATCTAAAGATGAAAACACAACTAACTCCAAAAAATGGTTCAGAACTTTCTGTAATGCAGCCCTTGAAACATGGGGCCACTTCATAGTATAGACCATTTTATAACATAATTCTTTTGTCACATGGATATACATAGATGCTGAGAGGATATCGTCTGAAAAGAGTGACCTACCTGCTTTAGAGTAAATTCTCTACCACACACCAGAATATTATATGGAAATAATATGATAAAACTATAACTCATAATTATTTCCTAGAACCATTCAGAAAATGAATATCAAAAAGGTTACAACAGGAGAGAAACCAAAATGGCGGCATAGCTAAACACCGGAAATTGCTGCCTTGCACAACCACTTCAAAAATACAACTAAAAGATAAAATGGACATCATCCAGAACCACAGGAAGGCTGGCTGAGTGGAAATTCTACAACTAGAAGGAAAGAGAAAAGCACAATGATACTCAGAGGAGGTGCGGAAGTAAAGTGCAGAGGTACGGAGGCACACGTGGAAAGGGCTGGCAACTGAGGACACAGTTCTCTTTTTCAATCAGGAGGGAGTCTCAAGCTCCCGACTGCTCTGAACTCCAGTTCTAGGTGAGTCTCTGGGGACCCAGACTCATACGGGGAGAAACTGGACTGTCTGGCAGCGGGCGGAACTTGAGGGCAGCTTTCTCTCAGAGGTGCTTGCAGCAATTACTAGGACACTGAGATGCGAGGCCTCTTAGGGTAGGACTGAGGATCTGCCATAGCTGTTTGCTCCGCCCTGTTGATTCCCTGAGACCCCGCCCTACCCAAGCTGTGTGCAGAGGCTTCTGCATATGAAAGGCCTGGCCCTTTGCAATCTGAAATATACCTAACAAACTGCAGCTGGGTCAGAGAGACCCAGAACTTCCAAAAGAAGGCCCAAGGCCCCACAGCAGCTTGCACTGCCTCACAGCTGGGCCTCATCTGGGCACCTCCAAATCCCAAACAAAGAAGAGGAAACTGCAGATCTCTCCATAGCTCCTGCTGGGTAGCCTCAGGCAGAGGCTAAATTAGCAGCTCCTTAGAGATCCAAGAGCCAGTGTACCCAGTGGTCAGAGTGGGACCATCCAGATTACAACTCCTCAGATCCATAAGAGACACACTCAGAGGGCAGACTCAGTGAGCACCAAAGCCCCACTGAAGCAAGTCTTGCCCCATAAGGGTGTCTTTCAGCACAGAAGTTCTCCCACTGTAGACACAGCTGATTCTCACAGCCAATTGGCCTGGAGGTCAATTCTTCCCAGTGATTCTCCCTACAACAATCAAGGCTTAACTACAACAAGACTGTGCACAAAGCCCACAAAGGGGTGCACCAAGAGTGTCCACCTTAGGTAGTTGGGGAGGCTGAGCCACTGGACCCTATAGGACACCTAGCACAGAAAGCCACTCTATCAACACAGGGAAGCAGCCAAAATGCAGAGACAAAGAAAGAGATCACAAATGACAGAAATGGAGGAAAGCAAACTACTGAATATAGAGGTCAAAATGAAACTTATAAGGTTTTTCAAGAATTTTCTAAAAACCGCTGATAAATTTAGTGAGACCCTCAAGAAATCTAGTGAGACCCTCGAGGATATGAACAAGGACCAACTAGAAATTAAGCATACACTGACTGAAATAAAGAATATTATACAGAGATCCAACAGCAGACCAGAGGATCACAAGAATCAAGTCAAAGATTTGAAATACGAAGAAGCAAAAATACGGAAAAACAAAAAAGAAAAAAGAATCCAAAAATATGAAGATAGTGTAAGGAGCCTCTGGGACAACTTCAAGTGTACCAACATCAGAATTATGGGGGTGCCAGAGGAAGAGAGAGAGCAAGATATTGAAAACCTATTTGAAGAAATAATGACAGAAAACTCCCCCTACCTGATGAAAGAAATAGACTTACAAGTCCAGGAAGCGCAGAGAACCCCAAACAAAAGGAATCCAAAGAGGACCACACCAAGACACATCATAATTAAAATGCCAAGAGCATAAGACAAAGAGAGAATCTTAAAAGCAGCAAGAGAAAGAAACTCAGTTACCTACAAGGGAGTACCCATAGGACTGTCAGCTGATTTCTCAACAGAAACTATGCAGACCAGAAGGGAGTGGCAAGAAATATTCAAAGTGATGAATAGCAAGAACCTACAACCTAGATTACTTTACCCAGCAAAGCTATCATTCAGAATTGAAGATCTGATAAAGAGCTTCACAGACAAGAAAAAGCTAAAGGAGTTCATCACCACCAAACCAGTATTATATGAAATGTTGAAAGGTATCCTTTAAGAAAAGGAAGAAGGAGAAAAAGGTAAAGATACAAATTATGAACAACAAATACACATCTATCAACAAGTAAATCTAAAATTCAAGTGAATAAATAATCTGATGAACAGAATAAACTTGTGAATAGAATAGAATCAGGGGCATAGAAAGGGAGTGGACTATTTTCGGGGGGAAGGGTTTGTGGGGGGTGCGGTAAGAGACTGGACAAAAATCATACACCTATGGCCAAAGCCGGTTTGGCTCAGTGGATAGAGCGTCGGCCTGTGGACTGAGGGGTCCCGGGTTCGATTCCGGTCAGGGGCATGTACCTGGGTTGCGGGCACATCCCCAGTGGGGAGTGTGCAGGAGGCAGCTGATCGATGTTTCTCTCCCATCGATGTTTCTGACTCTCTATCTCTCTCCCTTCCTCTCTGTAGAAAATCAATAAAATATATTTAAAAAAAAAAAAAAAATCATACACCTATGGTTGAGGGCAGTGCGTGGGGGGGGGGAGCGGGGGGGTAAGGGCAGAGGGTGGGGTGAGAACCAGGTGGAGGGGAGCTATAGGGGGAAAAAAGAGGAACTGTAATAATCTGAATAAAGATTTTATTTAAAAAATAAAATAGAAGCCGAAACCGGTTTGGCTCAGTGGATAGAGCGTCGGCTTGCGGACTGAAGGGTCCCGGGTTCGATTCCGGTCAAGGGCATGTGCCTGGGTTGCGGGCATATCCCCAGTGGGAGATGTGCAGGAGGCAGCTGATCGATGTTTCTCTCTCATCGATGTTTCTAACTCTCTATCTCTCTCTCCCTTCCTCTCTGTAAAAAATCAATAAAATATATTTAAAAAAAAAATAAAATAAAATAAAATAGAATAAATAAAATAAAATGGTATTGAAACCATCATATGAAAAACAGAAAAAAAATGTTACAACAAAATCAAAAGCATGAAGGGAAATTATCAATGAAAAGGCTGTAACTAGTTTTATATCAATACAATTCTGTATAAACAAAAATTTTTAACCTCTGTATTAAACATTAAGACTTTAAGTTGAAAAAATAATAATATGCCGTAACCCGTTTGGCTCAGTGGATAGAGAGTCGGCCTGCGGACTGAAAGGTCCCAGGTTCAATTCTGGTCAAGGGCATCTACCTTGGTTGCAGTCACATCCCCAGTAGGGGGTGTGCAGGAGGCAGCTGATCGATGTTTCTCTCTCATCGATGTTTCTAACTCTCTATCCCTCTCCCTTCCTCTCTGTAAAAAATCAATAAAAATATTTTAAAAATAATAACAACAATATTAGCCCAGCCAGTGTGGCTCAATGGTTGAGCCTCAATCCATGAACCAAAGGGTCACCGGTTCAATTCCTAGTCAGGGCACATGCCCAGGTTGTGGGCTTGATCTCCAGTTGGGGGAGTAAAGGAGGCAGCCAACAGATGTTTCTCATTGATGTTTCTATCTCTCTATCCCTCTCCCTTCCTCTTTCTCTAAAATCAATAAAAATATATATTTTTTAAATCTTTTATAACACAATAGCGAACTAATTAATAGCCTCTACTCTACCATCAGCTGAAACACAGATTTCCAAAATCATTTCCATTATATTGCTACAGAAAAACATCAGGTTTCCTTTCCCTCACCCACCCCTTTGTTTTTTCCTAAAGATTTTTTTATTGACTTTTAGAGGGGGTGGGAGGGAGAGGGAGAAAGAGAAAGAATCATAGATGTGAGAGCAAAATATTGACGGGCTGCCTTCTGCACCCTCCTTACTGGGGATTAATCCTGCAATCCAGGCATGTGCTCTGACTGGGAATCCAACCAGCAACCTTTCAGTGCACCAGACAACCAAATGAGCCACACACGCCTTTTCTTAACTCCTTTTCTGAACTATTACCCAGAAAGGAAAGCAAATAACTGTATTCTTGGCTACTTTACTACCTGTCATTGTCTATTTCTGAACCCTTAGTCCTATTACCAATGTCTTCAGAATTTAGAGATTACAGCTAATGGGAGACTAATTACAGTATCAGCAGCACAATTAGGCAAACAGGAACCAAGGAAGTGACACCTGGAAGGTTCACCTACCTGGGTTGGGGCCATAGCCAGGATGGCAAAACATCTCTGGCCTGAGAAATATTCCTCCCTACTCCACTCCAAAGCTACCTCTGAAGGAGGAAGGGATGGAAAGGACTCTCTTTTCTCATCTGTAAACCTTGGGCTTTTCTGAAACAAAAGGATATTTTCATTCTAGTCCTGACAATCACCTATCCTTTGTCTCTGCTTAAACAATGCACCATAGAAAGGACACATCGTTTTGGGAGAATTCCAAGCACTAGGAAATAAAAGCCCTGAAGGTTTAATTGCTAAACCTCTCAAAGAACAGGCTACCCAAATTCATGCACATAAAATAGATGTAAGATTAGATTACTTTTACTGAAGAAGCATGAATTCAACACAGGACATAAGCAAGTTAACTTAGCCAAAATCTATAAATGTACAATGTAGTTTCTAGAGCAGTTTCACCTTTCTTCTACAATATAAGTTAATACATAATTACCACAACAAGTTTTGGATTTTCATTTTATATTTTGTATTCTTACCAACTTTAGGAGGGTTAAAAGGTGTCTCTTTTAACCGCTTTTCCAATTCTGCAAGGGATGTGTTATTAATGATATCCTGCAAACCAGTAAGCAGAGAATTACAAGCCTTCATCATCTCAGTACAATATGTATTAGAGATACTGCCCCCTTGTGTTCTTTAAAGAAACACAAGAGTGGAGTCATCGTTTATTCAATGTGAAAGAAAACCAGCAAGTTTAATTTTCAGCATATAGAAGGTTTAGTCATATGAAAGAGTTTAAACAGATGTGCTAAATATTTACAGACCTTGGGCCAGAAAGCTATATTTGTTCTTATACTGTGCTGACATTCATTTCACTCAGCTGTATAAAGTTACTTCACAAAGTAGTAAATGATTGCACCTTTACCTGAATTTTCTTGATTAGAACATATGTAAAGTAAGGAAAATAAAAGAAGAAGTGTGTGCCTGTGTAACCTATTCAAAAATACGTTATATATCTTTTTTTTTTTTTGGAATAGTTGACACACTTTATTGAGATAAAATGTGCAAAAAAATCTGATTAATACTTAAATGTATTAAATTCATTTTACATAGGCTGATATCATTCCCTTTACATTATATATCTTAATGTTAAAAACTTACATTCAAAAAGAATAAAGGGGGGGAATACAATTCCACCACCCAAAGATAACTGCTATTCACATTTTGATATATTTATTTCTAGTCTTTTGCCAATTCTTTTTTTCTTTTACGTTCTTCTCTTTTTTCTTTTTTGGAGATGGATTTTAACAATAACATTTAAATAGACCAGAATTCCAAAGCTCTTAGTAGCAATTTTGAGAATTTCAAATATTGTTCAAATTTTTTAAATACCTTAAAAGGTTGTGTGCTGGCCATCAATTTAGTATCCAAGAGCCTAAAAACAAAAGAATTTTTAATAAGGTAAACAAAATGTATATCAATGTTCAAAATGTATTTTACTCAAATAAATAGCCTAGTGTCTTAAAAGTGGGCAGGGAAATTAAGCACATTAGGCATTGTGAGCCTGGCACTGGCATCCCTGCTAGGTTAGACTGGGAACTTGGTCTCCTTACCCAGGAACTTCATCAAGAGGCTGTGGGAGAGTCCACACTCTGCCATACACAGAGCACAAGTTCTGGATTTGCTTGTACCCTGAGAGGGTGTGGGCTACATCAACCTCAAGGAGAAGTCAAATATCCTCATATGTTTTTACATGGTTCAAATACTGCTACAGGTTTAACATTGCCAAGTTGTTACTATCTACCACCACTACCCAGGTTTGTACACTATAAATTCTTGGAGGGTCAAAATCTGCATTTGGTAGATTCATACTATTGTAGTTATCTCTTACTACTCTGTTTCAGTGAATGGAATAATAAAAAACAGAGAGAGACTAATATGAAAACTGTTTCTTTTCACGTAAGTGTAAACACTAGATAATAGGACAGAAATATCCTGGCCATAAGAGAAATTGCTTTTTTGCCTCTCCTGTCCCTCTTCAAACAGGTCTTCAAATGCAGAGGCTTGCTCTGTAGGCTCCACAGGACCGATATGTGATCTATCAGACATGTGACATATCAGAATTAGCATGCAATATTAATTGTGGAAAACACAGGTAAAGGCACGGACTTAAAATTGAGGGGAAAAACTCTAGGTAGATAGTTCTTGACAGAGTACAGAATATTCTCAACTGGATAGTTGACAATATCCAAGTATATATTCAACTATATCCAATATTCAACTGAATACTCTCAACTAGACACTTCACTGTGACAAGGTACATCCAACATACAGGAAAGATAAAAGCCAACTCAAGAAAACGTCACCAATTCTTCAGACATCAAGACATGGGATGAGACCTAGCCAGTTTGGCTCAGTGAATAGAACACCGGCCTGCAGAATGAAGGGTGCCGGGTTCAATTCTGGTCAAGGGCACATGCTCGGGTTGTAGGCTTTATCCCCAGTAGGGGACATGCAGGAGGCAGCCAATCAATGATTATCTCTCATCATTGATGTTTCTATCTCTCTCTCTCTCCCTCTCTTTTCCTCTATGAAATCAATAAAAATATTTTTTTTAAAAAAAGACATGGGATGAGGAAAAAAATGGAATTGCTAATTTCACTCAGTTAAAATTCTAGTATTAATAGATAACAAAACCAATCATCTATAATAAGAAAAGGGTAATATCCTAATTAGACCAGACAGCGAAACAACCTTCCGGACGAAGACGGGGCTGGGAGGGCTGAGGCAAGTCGCCACCGCAAGGGCCAAGGCAAGCTGCCGCGGCTGCGAGGGCAGAGCCCTTTGCACAAATTTCGTGCATCAGGCCTCTAGTCAATTATAAAAGCAAACCATTACAAACTTGGAGCTATTAAATAAACGATTTCCCAGCTTATATGAAGTGGATTATAATCATGATCTAATGGATTCAAAAAATTACTATACACCTATTTGTATTACATATGCCATGATGACTATTTTAAATTAAAGACAAATCTGGAAAGGAAGCTTACTTGGGGAAAACAGATGTTGTCATCTCCTTAAATTCATTTAAGTCCTAAAAAACAAGAAAGTGGACTTGTTACACTTTCACTGTTACACTCATAGTTTTAAAAACATACATAAATATTTCTAGTTCCATAGGTCTCTTCTTAAACTAACTATTATACCTCATACAGGCCCTTTAAAGCTAAATTGCCAGACCTGTTTCTAGTTGATAATAACTTTTTAAATATCTTCATTATTTGCTCAATGACTGGGAATCATATAGCCTGATACGAACCTTTGCATAACCAAAACAGACAAATATAAGTATTTTATGACTGAAATAGGAGGGGGAGACATAGGTTTCTATTATATAAAGAAAACTTTCAGCAATAACTCTATTACACAAATTCATCATTATAGAGAGACTAAAATTTTATTTTAAAAAATGGTTTATACAGGAAATGAATACTGTAAACTAGATTATTCTTTTATTGGGAATACCTTTGAAATGTTAGTTAAAATGACCACTAAAGACCAACCGGCATGCCTCAGTGGTTGAATATCAATCTATGAACCAGGAGGTCACAGTTGTATTCCTGTTCAGGGCACATGCCCAGGTTGTGGGCTCGATCCCCAGGAGGGGGCATGCAGGAGGCAGGCAATCAATGATTCTCTCTCATCATTGATGTTTCTACCTCTCCCTCTTTCCCTCTCCCTTCCTCTCTAAAATCAATGAAAAAAATATAGAGAAACCAAGATGGCGGCAAAGGTAAACACCAGAGATTGCTGCCTCGCACAACAACTTAAAAAATACAACTAAAAGACGGAACGAACATCATCCAGAACCACAGGAAGGCTGGCTGAGTGGAAATTCTACAACTAGGAGGAAAGAGAAAAGCATACCAAGACTCAAAGGAGGTGCCATGTGGAAGTAAAATACAAAGGTGCAGAGGTGCATGCGGAGAGGGCTGGCGGCTGAGGTCACGATTGTCTTTTTCAATCGGGAGGGAGTCTCAGGCTCTGAGCTCCAGTTCCGGGCGAGTCTCTGGGGACCCAGACTCATACGAGAGAAACGGGACTGTCTGGCGTCAGTCGGAACTCGAGGGCAGCTTTCTCTCGGAGGCACACACAGCGATTGCCGGGGCCTCAAAGGACAGGACTGAGAGCAGCCATACTGCTTGCTCCACCCACCCTGTTGATACCCTGGGACCCTGCCCCGCCCAAGCTGTGCACGGAGGCTTTGGCATATGAAAGGCCCGGCCCTTTCTGAAAATTACTTAACAAACTGCAGCTGCCCCAAGGCCCTGGGGCAACTTGCATTGTTTTACAGCTGGCTTCTGCTGGGTAGCCTCAGGCAGAGGCTAAATTAGCACTTCCTTAGATCCAAGAGCCAGTGTACCCAGTGGTCAGAGTGGGACCATCAATGAAAATTCCGCAGATCCATAAGGGACACACTCAGGGGGCAGACTCAGTGAGAACCAAAGTCCCACTGAAGCAAGTCTTGCCCCATAAGGGTGTCTTCAGCACAGCAGTTCTCCCATGGTAGACACAGCTGATTCTCACAGCCAATTGGCCTGGAGGTCAAATCCTCCCAGTGTTACATACAACAATCAAGGCTTAACTACAACAAGACTGTGCACAAAGACCACAAGGGGGTGCACCAAGGGTGTCTACCTCAGGTAATTGGGGAGGCTGAGCCACCGGGCCCTATAGGACAATTAGCAAAGAAAGCCTCTCTATCGACACAGCGAAGCATAAAAAATGCCGAGACAAAGAAACACAACACAAATGACAGAAATGGAAAGCAAACTATTGGATTTAGAGTTCAAAACCACACTTTTGAGGTTTTTCAAGAATTTTCTAGAAACCGCCAATAAACTTAATGAGACCTTCAAGAAATCTAGTGAGACCCTCGATGTTATGATAAAGGACCAACTAGAAATTAAGCATACACTGACTGAAATAAAGAATATTATACAGACTCCCAACAGCAGACCAGAGGATCACAAGAATCAAGTCAAAGATTTGAAATACGAAGAAGCAAAAAACACCCAACCAGAAAAGCAAAATGAAAAAAGAATCCGAAAATACGAAGATAGTGTAAGGAGCCTCTGGGACAGCTTCAAGTGTACCAACATCCAAATTATAGGGGTGCCAGAAGATGAGAGAGAGCAAGATATTGAAAACCTATTTGAAGAAATAATGACAGAAAACTTCCCCCACCTGGTGAAAGAAATAGACTTACAAGTCCAGGAAGCGCAGAGAACCCCAAACAAAAGGAATCCAAAGAGGACCACACCAAGACACATCATAATAAAATGCCAAGAGCAAAAGACAAAGAGAGACTCTTAAAAGCAGCAAGAGAAAAACAGTTACCTACAAGGGAGTACCCATAGGACTGTCAGCTGATTTCTCAACAGAAACTTCGAAGGCCAGAAGGGAGTGGCAAGGAATATTCAAAGTGATGAATGCCAAGAACCAACAACCAAGATTACTTTATCCAGCAAAGCTATCATTCAGAATTGAAGGTCAGATAAAGGGATTCACAGATAAGAAAAAGCTAAAGGAGTTCATCATCACCAAACCAGGATTATATGAAATGTTAAAAGGTATCCTTTAAGAAGAGGAAGAGGAAGAAAAAGGTAAAGATACAAATTATGAACAACAAATATACATTTATCAACAAGTGAATCTAAAAATCAAGTGAATAAATAATCTGATGAACAGAATGAACTGGTGACTATAATAGAATCAGGGACATAGAAAGAGAATGGACTGACTATTCTTGGGGGGAAAAGGGGTGTGGGGGATGCGGAAAGAGACTGGACAAAAATCGTGCACCTATGGATGAGGACAGTGGGTGGGGAGTGAGGGCGGAGGGTGGGGTGGGAACTGGGAGGAGGGGAGCTATAGGGGGAAAAAAGAGGAACAACTGTAATAATATGAACAATAAAATTTAATATATATATATATATATATATAATAAAAATTACCATTAAAACACACACTTTCCAATATACACACAATTCCTGTTTTAGCTACTCAGAAAATTGCTAACATGGCACCAATAGCAAGTACCTACATTAGACAATTCATTTCCCGAGTTTATTTTGATCAGGAAGTCTAAAGCTGAATGAGACTGCTCTAATTTTAAATTAACTCATTTATATGCATAATTGCCTCAATAGACTGACAGTCATACTCCTGACCCTTTGTAACTACACTTCTCTTCAGCCATTCCCAATGAGCTCGTCAAACCTGTAAATACAGATTGTATGTAGCTCCTTTGTAAAATTTACCAGCTTTCAAATGGCTATCATTAAATTAGTGGGCAATACATGAACAAGGGGTTTCAATGCTAACTCAAACAAAAATGCAATGAGGACTATTTAAACTCTCTCAATACCATTACAAAGCTTGACAAGCAAGAAAAATTTAGAATTATGGCTACTTCCAAGGCCAGCAATAGCAAAGTTCTAAACCAGCGCCTTCTAAAAGGTCATATAGAAGTACCATGAAGATTAAGAAGAGACTTTCCCTTAAAAGGTAGCTCCAAAATAAGGATTTTTAGTTACTTTTAAATGCATATTTTGGTACCAGAAGTTCTACCATTTTACATAGGTTTTCTCATTTATATCACTGCTTCCAAAGATAGATGGAAGAAAATGACTTTCTCCTCTGACAATGATAGAACATAAGTTAAGTAACTTACTCAGGTTACCTTAGTAATAATGCAAGGGATAAAACCACTTATCCTAATCCACCGCCTATTTTGCAACAGATCATGTGGCTCTTTCTACTAAAATGTGATTCAAACATAGTTTCATTCAAGGTAACATTTATTAAGAGCTTACCTACAAAATGCTATGCTAGGCATTCATTTTGTCTGTTTGTTATGCTAGGCATTTAAACAAAGACAATAACAAGGTTATACTCCTTGTCCAAGACACTAATCACCTAACAGGAGAAGGGGGTTAAGCTGTAAAGACAAAATTCATGCACCATAACAGGCACACAGTTCTGTGGGAGGTCAGAAAAAGGAAAGATCACCTGTTGGGCAAGGCAGCAGGCAGGGAAAACTTCCTGGAGGAGGCATAAGCTGGACCATGGTAAGATAGGTAAAGTTGAATACAGCAAGCATTGAGAAAGGCTAGAGAAAATTCAAGTTGGAGGAAATTATATTCCGAATCCACGAACATACAAAGCACTTGTCAGGGAACAAATGAGCCATTCTGGCTTGGAGTAAGGAGAATAACGAGTGGCTAGACTATGCGAGAAGGTTAGGTCAAATCATAGAAAGCTTAATATGCCAAGCTAAAAAGAATCAACTGTATAGAGAAACAAAGAATGTGGGATTAGTTCAGAATTTTAAGCAGGGTCAGTGATGTGAACAGAGACATACATTATCAGAAGATTATAAAACTGGCACAGTGATGCCGAAACCGGTTTGGCTCGGTGGATAGAGCGTCGGCCTGTGGACTGAAGGGTCCCAGGTTCGATTCCGGTCAAGGGCATGTACCTGGGTTGCGGGCATATCACCAGAAGGAGATGTGCAGGAGGCAGCTGATCAATGTTTCTCTCTTATCGATGTTTCTAACTCTCTATCTCTCTCCCTTCCTCTCTGTAAAAAATCAATAAAATATATTTAAAAAAATAAAAATAAAAAAATAAAATAAATTAAACCTGGCACAGTGGGAAGGCACTCATTTGTTCAATCAATATTCAATGCCTCTAATGTGCCAAACTCTGCTTGGTATCCAAAACACCTATAAATACAGTATTAAATACACTTTCCTCACTGATAACTTCACTGCTTTAAAGGTCAAAAAGTCACAAGAGCCCGGCTGGTGTGGCTCAGCGGTAGAGCATCAACCCAGGAACCAAAAGGTCATTGGTTCGATTTCCGACCAGGGCGTATGCTGGGGTTGTGAGCTCGAGCCCCAGTAGAGGGCGTGCAGGCAGCAGCTGATTGATGTTCCTCTCTCATCAATGTTTCTACCTCTCCATCCCTCTTCCCCTCTCTCTCTAAAAATCAATAAAAACATTTTTTTTAAGTGAGAGTAGCGCTACTTTGGTCTGTTTGGCCAATAAGAGATAAATATTAGATCTTTATATTTATAAAATGCAAATTCACACCCATCACATTTGAGACTCACAAGTATGAAGTCTTTGAGTCCCAGAGGGTGATACAGTTGTCATGAGAAGCAGTGACAATCTTAACGTCACAGAAATAGGACAAGGGGAGCGACAGAACCACTGTGTCCACAGCTGGGCTCCAGTGGACTTTCTTTTTTTTTTTTTTTAATTAAATCTTTATTGTTCAGATTATTACATTTGTTCCTCTTTTTCCCCCCCCATAACTCCCCTCCTCCCAGTTCCCGCCCCACCCTCCGCCCTCACTCCCCACCCACTGTCCTCATCCATAGGTGCACGATTTTTGTCCAGTCTCTTCCCGCATCTCCCACACCCCTTTCCCCCCCAAGAATAGTCAGTCCATTCCCTTTCTATGTCCCTGATTCTATTATAATCACCAGTTCATTCTGTTCATCAGATTATTTATTCACTTGATTTTTAGATTCACTTGTTGATAGATGCATATTTGTTGTTCATAATTTGTATCTTTACCTTTTTCTTCCTCTTCCTCTTCTTAAAAGATACCTTTCAGCATTTCATATAATCCTGGTTTGGTGGTGATGAACTCCTTTAGCTTTTCCTTATTTGCGAAGCTCTTTATCTGACCTTCAATTCTGAATGATAGCTTTGCTGGATAAAGTAATCTTGGTTGTTGGTTCTTGGTATTCATCACTTCGAATATTTCTTGCCACTCCCTTCTGGCCTGCGAAGTTTCTGATGAGAAATCAGCTGACAGTCCTATGGGTACTCCCTTGTAGGTAACTGAGTTTCTTTCTCTTGCTGCTTTTAAGATTCTCTCGTTGACTTTTGCTCTTGGCATTTTATTATGATGTGTCTTGGTGTGGTCCTCTTTGGATTCCTTTTGTTTGGGGTTCTCTGCGCTTCCTGGACTTGTAAGTCTATTTCTTTCACCAGGTGGGGGAAGTTTTCTGTCATTATTTCTTCAAATAGGTTTTCAATATCTTGCTCTCTCTCTTCCTCTGGCACCCCTATAATTCTGATGTTGGTACGCTTGAAGCTGTCCCAGAGGCTCCTTACACTATCTTCGTATTTTCGGATTCTTTTTTCATTTTGCTTTTCTGGTTGGGTGTTTTTTGCTTCTTCGCATTTCAAATCTCTGACTTGATTCTTGCGATCCTCTGGTCTGCTGTTGGGAGTCTGTATAGTATTCTTTATTTCAGTCGGTGTATGCTTAATTTCTAGTTGGTTCTTTATCACAACATCGAGGGTCTCATTAGATTTCTCGAGGATCTCATTAAGTTTATCGGCAGCTTCTAGACAGTTCTTGAGAGACCTTCTGAACTCTATATCTTCCATTGACAATTTTGTCCTGTTTCTTTGTCTCCGCATTTTGTTATGCTTTCTTGGTAAACCCCCTAGTGGTCTTTGTGTGCAGTCTTGTAGTTAAGCCTTGATTGTTGTAGCTAATACTAGGGGGGATTTGACCTCCAGGCCAAGTGGCTATGAGAATCAGCTGTGTCTGCAGTGAGAGAACTTCTGTCCTCTAGGGAGGTGCTAATCTGGCGTTTGCCTGAGGCTATCCGGCAAATGCCTCTGTGCAGGGCTTGGGCAGGGCGGGCGGGTCGCAAGGGATCAACAGGGTGGGCCGGAGAGAGCAGTTATGGCTGCTCTCAGTCCTGACCAGTGGACTTTCTAAAGGAAAGTCATCAAGATGCTGCTGGGACAATGTCCCCTTAGAAATGGGAAGTAACTGAGGCTTTGCAGATGTATAAGTTTAGACTAAACTCCAAAGCAGGTATCTTCCAATCCAGAAGGAATAATAGATTAATCTGGTAGCAGCTGAAAGCAGAGATTGGCAAACTATGGACTGCAGGCCAAATCTGGTCCACTACCTATTTTTTAAGTAAAGTTTTAGGACAAAGCCACATCCATTTCTTTATGCATTCTATGGCAGTTGTGGGACTACAATGGCAGTGTTGGGTTATAACAGAGGCTATGCAGCCTGGAAAGCCCCAAATACTTATCTTACCACTTGGCCCTTTATAGGAGAAGTTTACCTACCAACCTATGATTTAAAGGATGGGCTGAAGGTTAAAGTGAGTCAGGGAATCCTGTCTGAAATTTGCTGAACTCCAGATGAAAAACAGGCTAGTTGCAATTGAAATGAAAAGAATCCAAATGCAAGACACAGCATGGAAACAAAATTGTCAGGATTTTTAACTGACCAGGTCTGGGAGGAAGAGAAAGAGTCAAAACCAATGTTAAATATAGTCTTGGTTACTGGGTATTATTTATAATAAAGGAGTCAATAGAAGGAACTGGTTTTGGGGCAATAAGAAGGAAAGAAAGGTAGTGCAAGTTACATATCTCCTCTGAAACTTGTAAATTTTAAATACCATTTAGTCTGAAGGCTCTCCAGGTAGGGACGTGTGGAATCTAGCATCAACTGTGTTCCCAGTTCTCAGAGGAGCTGGAGAGACTAATGTCAGTGTTCTCAGCTGAAGTTATAAAAGTGAGACCACTAAACGACATAAAATATGGAGAGAAAATACAGGAGATGGGAAGACAAGTGAGATGAGGCCATGTGCAGTTAGGGAACAGAGGGGAAGAGACAGAAGAGAAGCTCTTTTCCTGAGCCAAAGAAGCTCATGCTTTCCTGAATTGAGACGACTTGGCTCCAAAAGTGAAAGGAAAAAACAAGGTCAACAGAGAATCTAAGGGAAGCAGTTTAGCAAGAGGTAATCAAGAACTTTGCAGGAGCTGATCCAGCTCACTTGACCTAATGCACCACTCAGCTTCAATGGCCCTGCTATGTCTAATGTTAGCAGTAGCAAACTAGATAACCACACCTGTGGCTGAGAAATCCCTACCCAGCATCAATTGAGCAAACCACTGACATTAAGATAAAACAAATGTTTAGCCTTGCTCTGGCAATGGCAGATGACTGAAGATCCCTTAAAATGGCCTGTACAGCCCTAACTGGTTTGGTTCAGTGGATGGAGCGTCGGCCTGCGGACTCAAGGGTCCCAGGTTCGATTCTGGTCAAGGGCATGTACCTTGGTTGCGGGAACATCCCCAGTGGGGAGTGTGCAGGAGGCAGCTGATCGGTGTTTCTCTCTCATCGATGTTTCTAACTCTATCCCTCTCCCTTCCTCTCTGTAAAAAATCAATAAAATATTTTTTTTAAATGGCCTGTACATACATGTACACCCCTTCAAAAATGTACAACTAAGTCCAGCCAGTGTGGCTCAGTGGTTGAGCATCCACCCATGAATCAGGAACTTAACAGTTTGATTCCTGGTCAGGGCACACTCCCAGGTTGCTGGCTTGATCCCCAGTAGGGGAGGCGTGCAGGAGGCAGCCAATCAATGATTCTCTCTCATCAATAATTCTCTCTCATCATTGATGTTTCTATCTCTCTCTGAAATCAATAAAAACATATTTTTTTAAAAATGTACACCTAAGCACATGATCTCCCTCTCTGGGAGACTCTCCCTCTGGGAACATGCTGCATACAAGAAAACAACACTCAAGTAGAGAACACTCTCTCAGTAATAAAGAACCACGAATTTTCAACACAGGCTGACAAGTCACTTACCTCAGGCAGGGGACAGCAGAACTGATGAACTGTGTGCATAACATCCAAGAGCATATTGTGTCCAATAATAAGCTTTCCCTAAAGAAAGTCAAGGTTAGGAAAAAGACTTCCCGGTACAAAATTATAGTGGGGCTGGAGAGTGAAAACCTATGAGGATTTTCTACTAAACTTATTTTACCACATTAAAAAAGTCATAAATATGTGCAAATAAGAAAATTAGGGTTGGCTTCATTCTTTTTCAATTTTTGGGTGTTAAATATAGAATGCAAAATAAAAGTTCCAAATGGTTTTGATTTCATTGATCTTCTTTTCTAATTTTTATTAATCTGGCCATCCACAAGAATCGAGGAGTACTAAATTTTGATTGAAGGGCTCAAGTTAAAAAGGTAAAATCTGAAAACACTCAAACTCCAAATATCTACTTTAGAATTGTGTTCTTTAAGACAACTCATTTATTTTTAAAAGATACATAACAATGCTAAAAGAAAAAAATGACTTTCTCATTATAATAAATGAAATGAATTTTCATTTTCTTTATCATTTGTGTCAAAATTCATGGGCATGTTCTTAAATACCATTTTCAGTAAAATCACTGTTTTTCAACCAACTGAAGTACAATATGTATGCTATAAGTTCACTCCATTTTGATAAAAATTAAACTACCAAAATGGAATATCAACTTAGAGCAGCGGTTCTCAACCTGTGGGTCGCGACCCCTTTGGGGGTCGAACGACCCTTTCACAGGGGTCACCTAAATACATCCTGCATATCAGGTATTTACATTACGATTCATAACAGTAGCAAAATTACAGTTATGAAGTAGCAATGAAAATAATTTTATGGTTGGGGGTCACAACATAAGGAACTGTTTTAAAGGGTCACAGCATTAGGAAGGTTGAGAACCACTGACTTAGAGCTAGCTAGCCAGTGGTACCATCCTATATAAGCCTATATAAGAAAGAGCTAATATGCTAATTAGACCAGATGGCGGAACTACCTTCAGGAATGACCGGGGGGCAGGGCCACGGGGCCTCAAGGCAGCTGGGGCCGTGAGGACCGAGCCCCTTGCACAAACTCGTGCACTGGGCCTCTAGTTTTTAACATAAAGCATCAGGTCACTACAATGTAGCTTTTTACTATGTCCCAGTGGACCTTCAGAGTAACACTCCTTGACTCATAGGGCTAAACATAATTATTTGAAATAAATAATTCTATATAACATTTCCCAAATCTAACAGACAAAGCTGTCCTTTAGGCTCAGTGTTTCTGCACATTCTGAATACCTAATTCAATGCTGAAATATCAAGTATTGATTGAAACTATAGAAAAGATGTGGAGGAAATCCAATATGGAATACTAACACTAATAAAACTTAATTATATTATAAATGAATACCTAACTATATTATAAATGAAGGAGGCTGAGAAGAAAAGAGCTACAAAAACGGTATTGTGACTAGATGTCACAGGTGGTACAAGCTGAAAAACAATCCTATATACTAAAAGCATAGTATGCAAATTGTCCCCTTAACAGAGAATTTGTCCAGGAGTTCGACCAGGGGGCAGGGCCAGCCGGGGGAAGGGAGGGAGTACCCAGCCAGCAGCCACTAGGGACTCTAATAGTGCACGAATTTCATGCACTGGGCCTCTAGTATAAACAATAAAAATACTATATTTTAATCTGCAGGATAAATGTATTTCCTTGAGTCCATACTCATACATTTTTTAAATTATTAAATAAACAGGGGAGAAGGGATAGCTCTTCCTTATAAAAGAATTCCAAGAACAAATGTAGAAAGAGGAAAATACAAACTCGCCATACAACATCAGAGTAATAATGGCCGCAGGTAAGATCCACTGATAGATGCTGTATTAGTGGGCAAAAGTTTGAGAAAAAAACAAATTTTCATAGGCTCAAATATCTCCCCCGAGATATTTATTAACCACAAAGGGAAAAGTAATAACTTCACAGTGTACAAGTCTAACAGACACCACTTTAAGCAGGTGATTAAGGTCAACATTTTGAACCACCATTTCAGCGGTATTCTTGTATAAACTGTATATCCTCAGTCCAATCATACAAAAGATCAGATAAATCCAAACTGAGGAACATTTGGCAAAATGCAAGCAATACTGTTTAAAAATATCAAGCTTACAGACTGCAGAAGACTAAGGAGAAATAACAAGTAAATGTAATGTGGGATCCTAGATAAAATCATCAACAGAAAAAATACTTAGTGGAAAAACTGATGAAATTCAAATAAGGTCTACAGTTTAATTCATAATATTGTGCCAATGTTACTTTCCTGGTTCTGATAACTGTATGGCTATTTAAGATGTTGACATTAGGGGTAGCTAGGTGAGGAACACATGGAAACTGTACTATTTTTGCAACTTTGCTGTAAGTGTAAAGTCAGTAAAATATAGTTTTTAAAACTACAGAAAACATAGATTTACTACAAACGTGACAGGAAAAGAACTTGGTGTGACATAAATATTTAAGAGTATTTACTGTTCACTAGCTTTACAGAGCTTAACTTAAAATGTTAGCATTTTTAAGATATGTAACTTTTAAATTTTAAACTTCTGCATCCCTAATAAATAGGGCTTTTTTTTCATAGTATGGTTTGTGACATAAACTACCAAAGGTCAGCAACATACTATGAATTATTCTGTGGAAGACAAGAGAGGAAACATAGAAACACAGCAAGATACGGTATCTGAATTTGTACAAGGTGAACACATGTCCCAGCTAACTAAACTATAATGATGGCTACAAGAGAACTCAAAGCCTACTGATGTCCCACATCCCTGTTCTTTAGGGTCAGCCTCAGTCAAGCCAACTACAGTGGGGCCTTGACTTACGAGTTTAATTTGTTCTGAGACCGAGCTCGTGAAGGAGCTCGTTAACTCAAATTACTCTATCAACTCAATGCAAAAAATCGGCCGAGAGACAGCTGGTATCTCAAATAACTCGTTAGTCGGGACACTCTTAAGTGAAGGCCCCACTATACCTATCTGAAGTCTGCTGGCTAAGTGTGTATAATGTAAGCAAATGTGACCAGAAACTCTGCTTTTATAGACACCTGTGATCTTAGCCACTTCTGAAGAGACTCCCATCTTTCCCTCCAGGCTCATCCAACTTACTCTTCCATTCTGATTATCTTGCTTACTTTAGAGAAGGAGCTCCTAGGAGCCAGCCCTCTTCTGTAATTTCTATTTACCCCAAGTTAAAGACAGGGGTGTGCCTCCTCTCAAGCACTCTTGTTTTGACAAATCTATACCTGCTGGTGAGACAGCCATGGAACTCTGAGAGGGTCTCTACGGCCTTAAAGCTTCTGATGCAAAGCTCAACATCTTAGGGACAAGACGAATCCTTTTCAGGGAAATGAGTCCTTCTCCCAAGGCCAACTACTCAAGGAAAGAAATGAAATTTAGCATCCAAGCAAGCAGTCTGACTTGGATATGTAATTCATAAAACTGCCAGCAGCATGATCCAGTTTATCTATTCAACATGTGGATGCCTCTTTTCCAAAACGACTTAGAAAACAAGAAAAAATGTCTACCATATATAGCACAGAACCCTCTAGCACAGTGGTTCTCAACCTTCCTAATGCCGTGACCCTTTAATACAGTTCCTCATGTTGTGGTGACCCCCAACCATAAAATTATTTTCATTACTACTTCATAACTGTAATTTTGTTAGTTATAAATCGTAATGTAAATATCTGATAAGCAGGATGTATTTTCATTGTTACAAATTGAACATAATTAAAGCATAGTGATTAATCACAAAAACAGTATGTATTACGTATGTGTCTTCCGATGGTCTTAGGCAACACCTGTGAAAGGGTCGTTCGACCCCCAAAGGGGTCGCGACCCACAGGTTGAGAACCACTGCTCTAGCACATTTACACAAATGGTAAACACATTTTTAAAATATCAAATATTATTTAGGCTATCCGATATAAGATTCCATTAGTTATGTAGAATAACTCAACACAGACAATTATTTTTCATCCTCTAGATCAGCGGTTCTCCACCTGTGGGTCGTGACTCCGTTGGGGGTTGAACGACCCTTTCACAGGGGTCGCCTAAGACCATCAGAAAACACATATATAATTACATATTGCTTTTGTGATTAATCACTATGCTTTAATTATGTTCAATTAGTAACAATGAAAATACATCCTGCATATCAGATATTTACATTACAATTCATAACAGTAGCAAAATTACAGTTATGAAGTAGCAACAAAAATAATTTTATGGTTGGGGGTCACCACAAGATGAGGAACTGTATTAAAGGGTCGCGGCATTAGGAAGGTTGAGAACCACTGCTCTAGATTCTTCTAATTAAGGGGAAAAACAACTTCAAACACCTAATTGTTTCACCCTATGTTCTTATTTTTTTATCCTACTTCTTATTGGTTTTGAAAATCCTATATAATAAAGAGGGAATATGCTAACTGACCATCATGCCCTCACAAGATGGCAGCGCCCACAGCCACAAGATTGTGGCACCCAGTCCCCTCAACCCCACCAAGGGCCTCGAGTCCTCCTGCACCCCCCACTGACTGAGGCTCAGGCAAGCAAGGCCGGCCGAGGCGCAGGCAAACCTCAGATGGTGGCTGCCCAGCCGCCCAGGACTAGCCCGAGGCACAGGCAAGCATTGTATTTTTATAAAATTTTTATAGTACAGCATTCTGAAAACAGCATTCTTAAAAACCCAGCCACCCATGGCCAGCCCGAGACTCAGGTAAAAAGGGCCGGCCGAGGCTTGCGCTGCCAGCAGTGGCAGCAGCAGAGGTGTGATGGGGGCGTCACCTTCCCCTGATTGCCGGATCACCTCCCACCCCTGAGGGCTCCCGGACTGTGAGAGGGGGCAGGCCAGGCGGAGGAACGCTCCCCCTCCAATGCATGAATTTTCATGCACCGGGCCTCTAGTAATAAATATTGGTTTCATGTAGCCATATAAGGACCTCATAGTATAATCCTCCTATGCATTTTATAAGAAAAGTTTTCTGAAAAAATGCTTTGGATTAAAAAATGGTGACAGCAATTATGTCAAATCAAGCATATCATAACAACAATCTACCTTTATGAAGTTCTAACTTTTTCCTCCATACTAGGTAAACACTCTAAATGTAACCAAATGATTAATTTGCAATGATAACTAGGCATTTCACCTTCAATGTTATGTTCTAGAACAGGGGTGGGCAAACTTTTTGACTCGAGGGCCACAATGGGTTCTTAAACTGGACCGGAGGGCCGGAACAAAAGCATGGATGGAGTGTTTGTGTGAACTAATATAAATTCAAAGTAAACATCATTACATAAAAGGGTACGGTCTTTTTTTTTTTTTTTAGTTTTATTCATTTCAAACAGGCCGGATCCGGCCCGCGGGCCATAGTTTGCCCACGGCTGTTCTAGAATCTAGTTAAAAACAAAAAGTCCAGTTCACTTACCGAATTAGCAATGGCATGAATGACTCTAGAAAATCCCACAGCATCATTCAGTTCTTCCTAATTTAAAACAAACAAACAAAAAACTACTCACTTAGTATATTCCTATATTTGCATGGGTTAAACCCTAGCCCAAAAAAGCACTGCAATTTTATAGTGAGTTAGCTTTAGTTTCACCTGCTTTGCATCTATCATCCCTAACAATAGCACCTGAAATGATTTATGGTATTCCTTTATTCTGTTTTAGAAAGTGGAATGAGCAGGTGGCCAATTATTCATTAGTTACTAAAGTAACAGTGCCTAGGGCTTACCATCACTTCACATCACTTGCTGCATTTTCCAAGTCTATCAAGCCATCTTAAAAACACAAACTTTTAAAAGCTGCCACCTGCTGGCAAAATTAAATACTGCATTAAATTTTTAGGACATCCATCCAGCAGTCAACAGATCAAAACAGCATTCCCATAATCCTTTTTTTAAAATGTTTTTATTGATTTCAGAGAGAGGAGGGGAGAGGGAGGGAAACATCAATGATGAGAGAAAAATCACTGATTGGCTACTTTCTGCACACCCCCTACTGGGGATCGAGCTGGCAAGCCCAGCATGTGCCCTGACCTGGAATCTAACTGTGACCTCCAGGTTCATGGGTCGATGCTTAACCATTGGCCAGGCTCTCATTTCTTGAATATGTTCCTTGTCGAAAGCATTTTTATAAAATTTTTATAGTATAGCATTCTGAAACTCATCCCCACTCAGTTTCTTCTTTCCTATTTCCTTCCCAACAGTGTTTAACCCTTTGAGTGCCAACCAATATCCTAAGAACTATGCTAAAATTGCCAAGGCATTTTTGCTGATTTTACAGCAGTTTAGGAAAAAAATTATGAATCGCAAGTAAATGAAGTTACATATTCAAAAACTTAAGGAAACCTTTACTACATTGACATATTTAGCGATATCATCATCACTAATAAAAGCAGACTTAGAACTGGACGCCATTTCGAAGCTTTGATTGTGCTCCTGGCACTTTTGGCGAAAGACAGGAGGAGCGCAATCGTGCTCCCCAACACTCTAGGGGTTAAATAGGCTCCATTTCTCTCCTATCTTAAAACCCCTTCCTTAACTCTAAGCTCCATGCAACTACTTACTCTCCCTTCTTCTTATCTCTTTACATATAAATTACTTTAAAGACTTTCCTCCACTAACTAGCTCCAGTTTAACTCCCAGGTACTTGCAGCCTTCTACTCTCTGGCATCACCTCAATGAAATTGCTCACCTCTTTAAACGACTCCCAAAAGTAACTAGTTTACTAGTAAGGAGGTGGAGAAATTGGAACACTTGTGACCTGTTGGTGGGAATGTAAAGTGGTATAGTCACTATGGAAGACAATATGGCAGTTCCTCAAAAAATTAAACATAGAATTTCCATTTGATCCAAAAATTCCACTTCTGGGTATATACACCAAAGGACTCGTCCAGCCGGTGTGGTTCAGTGGTTGAGCATCGACCTGTGAACCAGTAGGTAAGGGTTCAATTCCTAGCCAGGGGCACATGCCAAGGTGGGGGCTCAATCCCCAGTGTGCGGCATGAAGGAGGCAGCTGACCAATAAATCTCTCATCATTGCTGTTTCTAACTCTCTGTCCCTCTCCCTTCATCTGTGAAATCAATAAAAATATTTTTTTTAATAAAAGAAAGCAAGAACTCAGAAATACTTGTACACCTATGTTCATAGTAGCATTATTCACAAGAACAAAAAAGTTGAAGCAACCCAAGTGTTCATCGACAAATGAATAAAGAAAATGTGATGAATAGATAAAGAAAATGTGGTATACAAATGGGATATTATTGAGCCTCAAAAAGAAAGGAATTCTGATATACACTATAAAATAGATGAACCTTGAGGACTTTATGTTAAGTGAAATAAGACAGTAATACTGTATAATTCCACTTATATGAGGTACCTAGAGTAGTCAAATTCAGAGACAGAAAGTACCTGAAGCTGGTAAGAGGGAGAAATGGGGAGTCATTGTTTAATGGGTACAGAATTTCAGTTTTGCAGGATGAAAAGACTTCTGGAGATGGATGTGCTGATGGTTACACAACAATCTGAATGTATGTAACACTATGGAATTGTACAATTAAAAATAGTTAAGATGGTAAATTTTATTTTACCACAATGAAAAGTACAACATTTTTAAAGAATATTTTAAAAAGAAAAACAATTCCCAAGACTAAACCCAATGACCACATCCTTATCCTTCTCTAGAGTACCAGCCACTGTTGAATCCCATTCTTCAAACACTCCCTTCCCTTGGCTGCTGTGTCACAATAATCTCCTGGTGCATTTTTCTACTTCCATCATTTAAATGCTGGCGGTCTTCAGAATCCTACACTAAGTCCTCTTTTCATTCCTCCTACACGCTGTAGGTGCTCTAATCCAGTCCCAGTCTCTCTGCCAACAACAATCAAGTCTAGCCCTCACCTCTGTCCTATGCTCCAGAATGACAACTCTGCCTACAGGACACCTACCCTTGGATGTCCCAAAGACCCTGGTGACCCTACACATATCCAAATAGGCCACACAGGCAAAGGCGTGAGCTGCAAGTAATCTGCATCTTGGTGAAACATCCCAGGAAGAAAGGATGGGAGGCAGAAGCTTGCAAGGAGCTGCTAATATGCCATCTCCCACCCACCTCCCTCTCTGTCCCAGGAGGCTGAGATAGTTTCTCACTGTCTCCCAGATTCTGATGAGGCCTGGGACTTTCTGCCCCACCACCACCACCAACACCACCACCACCACCCTACCCTTGTCAGAAGAAAGCTGCAGAATACAAAAGCACTTGGCTGCAATCGAGAATTGGCTCCTTAATAATGAGGTATCCACAATTCATGTTGCAGCTATCTGGCCCCCTTTTTTTTCAGTGTTGTCTTTTTGTGTGTGGGAACAAGGACCA
This sequence comes from Myotis nattereri, assembly GCF_964212035.1. Lineage (NCBI taxonomy): Eukaryota > Metazoa > Chordata > Mammalia > Chiroptera > Vespertilionidae > Myotis > Myotis nattereri. The sequence continues at coordinate 91,026,173 of NC_138079.1, read as the reverse complement.
CATGCAGCTGGCACCTTTGGCTGATCTTCCTTCTCTATGTAAGTAATAAAACATCTTAATCTAAAAATGGCTTGTTGTGTCTTTACTGGTTGAATCAGTCAGATGTGGCCCTATCTTACATATCTGTCAGATTGACATGCACCCATACGCAAAAACCCTACTCTACCTGTGTCCCCCCCACCAACATCTGTCAGGCCAACTCCACGTAAGTGAACTGGCATCAGTCTACCCAGTTGCTCAAATGTCAAACTTGAGCATCAGCATCTTCCTTCTCTCTTCCTCTTTCACCACCCACATCCCATCACAAATTCCACTGATTCTACCTTCTAAATATCTCCAGATTTCATCTAAACTACTACTAACTATCCTATTCCAGATCACTGGTATCTCTTAGCTATGTTACTCCACAGCTTAATAGGCCGCCCTGCCTCTAGTCTTTCTCAAATCCATTCTCCAGATAGCAATTAAGATGATGTTCCAACAACACAAATATGACCATAACACCCTAATCTGTCAAATCATATATTCTAAACTTTGTTGTAGCAAAACTAGAAACTTGCTTGAAATCAAGTATTAGTTAACAGGCAACGAAGACCAATGGCACATAATCCGAATGATAATCAAAAACACTTTTTTCAAGACTGCTTCATATAAGGGAAGATTGGTCAACCATGTCAGACTCACTTTGTTGGCTACGTCTAAATACTTAAGTTCCCTTGTTCTATTCTAGATTTTCCTACCAACGCAATTAATCATTAAATTGAATCCAACATATGTCTATAAATATAGAGAAAGTTATTTCCTTTGGGTGTCATTTCTCACCCAAAGGAAATGAATGTAACTCAATTACCTGTTCTTTAGCATGTTTCTGCTGCTCTCTTCTTTTGCGTTCTTCTTCATCTACTTTGCTGACAACTATGTATCGCTCTTTCTAAAAGACATAAGGCCAACATACAATTTTCTGGAAGCAACTTGACCCAAAAAATTCCGAATTCTGCTACCATGAGAAGTTATCCTTTTTATCACTTCATGTCTTTCATGGGCTAAAAACACTGAAAGGATTTTTAAATGCCACAAAAAGTGGAGTTAATGCATTACAAACCAAAATCCTTCTTCTGTGTTTCCATGAAAATTTCCCATGGTTTATTAATCCAACCCAACAGAAGTCAGTTAAAAGTACCAACAGCCCGCCCAAACCGGTTTGGCTCAGTGGATAGAGCATCGGCCTGCAGACTGAAAGGTCAGGTTCAATTCCGGTCAAGGGCGTGTACCTTGGTTGCGGACACATCCCCAGTAGGGGAGTGTGCAGGAGTCAGCTGATCTATGTTTCTCTCTCATCGATGTTTCTAACTCTCCATCCCTCTCCCTTCCTCTCTGTAAAAAAATCAATAAAATATATTTTAAAAAAAAGAAAAATATCAACAGCCCTAGCTGGCTTGGCTCAGTGGATAGAGCATCAGCCTGCAGACTGAAGGGTCCCAGGTTCGATTCTGGTCAAGGGCACATGCCAGGTGGTGGGCTCAATCCCCAGTAGGGGGTGTGCAGGAGGCAGCCGATCAATGATTTCCTGTCATCATTGATGTTTCTATCTCTCTCTCCCTCTCCCTTCCTCTCTGAAATCAATAAAAATATATTTTTAAAAAAATTATCAACAGACTGTGAGAATAAGACACTTTTCAAGATAAACATTAAGAAATTACATTGCATCTAAACATGAATTTCTAAACAGTTAGTTTTAAAATAAAGTTTCTACATCATTTTATGAACATAAAAAAATCCTGGATTTTCTAATAATTTGTCAGATACTATCTTCCTCATATATTGCATTTTTTATCTATTAAACACATCATAAAACCTCCTATGTCTAAGTTTGAGATTTATCTTCTAGCAAGATTGTTTCTTAATTTACTTTATCTTTATATATAATAGCCTAAGCGACCATCACGGAAGGACAACCAAATGACCAGTTCTATGACACACAATGACCACCAGGGAGGAGACGCTCAATGCAGGAGCTGCCCCCTGGTGGTCATTGCACTCCCACAGCCAACCTCCCATGCCCAGCCAATCTCTCACAGTCCCTCCCCGCAGCTGGCCAGCCCCAATCAGGACTGGACGAGATGGTCCCGATCAGCCCTGATTGCCTACCAGGCCAAGGAACCCCACCCGTGCACTAATTCACGCACCAGGCTTCCAGTCTTTTATATAATTTGACATCCAACTTCAGAGCAACAACTAAATTCTAAAATCCTAAAATTTGGCAAAGGGAACCCTTCATCTACCCACCATTACCCATCCCAGTTCTGTCAGTACACCTTGGGGATACATGACAATACCTATGCATACAATTATGACCTAAATTCTAAACATTCATTTTGCTTGTCCACATAACAGGAATGCTTTAATTAGAACATGTACTAACATTTGCATACTTTCAAATTTACAAAGCCTGCTCACTCCCACTGGATCAGCATAAAAAGCATTACAGCCAAAACCGGTTTGGCTCAGTGGATAGAGCGTCGGCCTGGGGACTGAAAGGTCCCAGGTTCGATTCCGGTCAAGGGCATGTACCTGGGTTGCAGGCACATCCCCAGTGGGAGATGTGCAGGAGGCAGCTGATCGATGTTTCTCTCTCATCAATGTTTCTAACTCTCTATCTCTCTCCCTTCCTCTCTGTAAAAAATCAATAAAATATATATATATATAAAAAAAAAGCATTACAAATCAGCATTATTACCATGCTCATGTACAAATGAGGAAAATGAGGCTTAAAACAGTTAAATGACTTGCTAAAGGTCACCCAACTCATAAATAGCAGGGCCAAGAAGAGAATTCCAACTTTTTGACATATCAATGTACCACTGCATGTGTTTATTAGCCCTGAATAACTTTTGAGGTTACCTTTTCAGTTTCTAAAGTCTCAACGTGAATGCCTTTGGGATACCTAAAGAAAAGGAAGAACACATCACATCAGTAGAGGAGAAAATGACAGCAACCACCGTAAGTATTTTAAAAGCAACTATATGGCTATAATTTAATTAAATTATTAAATATGAAATAAGTATTACTATGATAAAACCTATTCAATAATATTTCAGCTGCTAAATGTTCCTCTATTTTTGCTCTTAAACACACAGGAATGTATCTGATTTCAAATTGTTTTAGGGCTTAAGCATTTTCTGAAATGTCTTACATCACATAATACTGTCAACTCATTACCACATAGTCAAATCTTTCTCCCAAATATAATAATGCTTACTTCCTAATTGATTCTGAAGGTCTTTTTAGATTGTATGGGTACACACACAAAAGGTTTGAGGTTAATAACCCTGTAGTTTGGCATGGTAGTTTGTACCAGCCAAGAAGAGGGATCTGGAACCCACATGAAGTAAGTTGCAAGGATAATATGAAAGAAAAGGAGCCTGATCAAAGGACAATGACCCAGTCCTATTATTTTCAAAGTAAATTTCCAGTACACATGTCACTGACAGATTCTAATGGAAGAATAAGAACCCCAAACAAAGTCAAATGCAAACAGCAAATTGTCTAATACTGATGTGCAATTTTCGGGTTACAGATTCACTTGAAAACAAAATGAAACCAATGGAAACATCCCCAGACAAATAAAAACACAAAATTTTAGATAATATTTCAGAGGATTCACAGACCTCCTAAAACCCATCCATGATCTAACCCAGCCGTGGGCAAACTACGGCCCGCGGGCCCGTTTGAAATGAATAAAACTATTGAAAAAAAAAACCGTACCCTTTTATGTAATGATGTTTACTTTGAATTTATATTAGTTCACACAAACACTCCATCCATGCTTTTGTTCCGGCCCTCTGGTCCAGTTTAAGAACCCATTGTGGCCCTCGAGTCAAAAAGTTTGCCCACTCCTGCCCTAGAGTCACAAGTTCGATTCCCCGTCAAGGGCACATACCTGGGTTGCACATGCATGTGGGAGGCAACCAATATATGTCTCTCTCTCACATTGATCTTTCTCCTCCTTCCTTCCTCCCTTCCACTCTCTCTAAAAATCAGTAGAAAAAATATCCTCAGGTGAGGATTAACAAAAAAAAACACACACACACAAAACCATAACATTGCCCTGACATGCTAGCTCAATTAGAGCATTGTCCCAATATGCCAAGGTTGCAGGTCCCCGGTCAGGACACATACAAGAAATCCAAGAAGCAACTAATGAGTGCATAAATAAGTGGAACAACAAATCAATGTTTTTCTCTCCCTTTCTCTAAAATCAATTTTAAAAAAATTTTCAAGCAATAGCAAATAAAATTAATTAAGTGGGTATGCAACTTTAAGAAAATAGGGGGATATAGCCTGGCTGGTGTGGCTCAGTATTTAAGCATCAACCCATGAACCAGGTCACAGTTAGATTCCCGGTCAAAGCACATGCCTGGGTTTCAGACAGTGTAAGGGGTATGGAGGAAGCAGCAGATTAATGATTCTCTCTCACATTGATGTTTCTATCTCTCTCCTCTTCTCCCTTCCTCTTTCTGAAATCAATAAGAACATATTTAACAAAAAAGAAACAAAATAGGGGGAAGTAAAATAAAGTGCTACACAATACTTAAAATGGTCAAATCACCAAGTACAGTAGAATTCTTTAAATTAAATGAGAGCTAAGAGATTATATTTAGTTTTTAAATCCTGGGTCCCTCACAGAATTCTTACATATAATATAAACACTTACTTCCAGTTCAAAGTTTGATAAATTAGTTTTCTTTGGAACCTATAAAAACAAAAGAAAAGATATTGGTCTTGGCTTATTAAAAGAAAATCCTAATTGATCAAGCACTGGTAGGGAAAGATATTTAAGTTTTTTAAAAAACTTCAATAAAAGTAATAGGTAATATGCAAACAAAAATGGGCAGGATGCCCAGCAGACATGGCTCAGTGGTTGAACGTTGACCTATGAACCAGGGAGTCAGGGCACATGCCCAGGGTTTGGGCTCAGTTCCCAATAGGAGGTGTGCAGGAGGCAGCTGATCAATATTTCTCTATCATCACTAATGTTTGTCTCTCCCTCTCCCTTCCTCTCTGAAATCATAAAAAATAAAAAATATTTTTGAAAAAATGGGCAGGATGTTTGAGGTGTGAGGATTCCTCACCACTTGCCTTCATCAAAGTGTTATTTAATATTATTATACTACCTTTATAGAAGAGGTTGGAGTTCCTGTCTAACCAATGTTTTACTTCCTGTGGCTTATACAGAGTTAAGATAGACAGATACACTTAAATACTTTTGTGAAGCTAGTCACAAAGGAAAAAGTATGATGTTTAAGTTACTGACTCTTTGAAACACTGATGTTTTTTTACCACAAAAAAATTAAAAGCATAGAAGTAGTCTGCGAGTAAGTTGTTCTCTTCTGAAGCCTTAATAAATTAAGTACTCCTCGAGACTAAAACAATTATGCCACTCAAGCATAACTTTAAACCAAAGTTCCACAACAGTTTTAGCCTCTCCAAGATGGGACAAAGCTTTCACTCAGTGTCTTAATATACTATCACACCCACTATATTAATGTTAACGTTAGTGCTTAAATCTTGGGAGTATGGCTACAATAAAAACACTATTTATGAAAGTTTTTTGTTTTGTTTTGTCTTTTCTTTCTATTGCTCATTTTACTTATTTTGTTACTGTTGACAGTATTACAGATGTCCCCCAATTTTCCCCCCTTTTACTCCCTTCCTCCCAGGTCCTGCCCTACTCCAGGCCTTTACCACACCATTGTCTGTGTCCATTGGTTATGCATATAGTATGTATGTAATTTCTTTAGTTAATCTCCTCCCATCTCCCCCACTCCTCCCCTCTGAGGCATGTCAATCTGTTCCATGGCTCCATGCCTTTGGACCTATGTTGTTCACCAAGGCCAAATACAGCACATGTCAAAAATCATCTACCTTTCCCCAAAAAGATGTGAAAAGATTCAGGGCAACTAACCCCGTGCATGGGTCTAAGTCCAAGTTCTTATTTTCTTCACTTTGTAACAAATCTTCTATTTTCTCTCTGAGAAATTAAAATAAAAACATGAATGTCAATACCTTTAAAGGATAAAGTCATCAATAAGGCTTAAAGAAAAATAATTTATTCTGGCATATTCTTTTTTTATTGTTGTTCTCAATAAATTAATGACAACTCCTCAAGGCTACATCAATATAAATGATTTAAATTTTTACTTTTCTAGTAAAGCAGTTATACTGATAAGTAAACTAAAAAAGTCTAGACACTCCTTCAATGGCACATTGGCTTATCAGAAACTTCACTTTGAAAGAAAAACACATGGACATGTTGCAAATATCTGGACGGGCCTGCTTCATTGCTCTGCCTTCAGAGGAACTAGACAGTGGCTACCAGGCCTTTGCAGAATGTCTTCACAGTGACATGACAAGTCTAAATATAGTAAACAGAATCCTATTTACAATGTGCTATTGTCACACAAATTCAGATATGCCGTAATTAAATCCTGCCAATCACAACATCACACCTCTGTGAGTACTATGTATGGGCAGCACAGGTTCAAGATGCAGATGTCAGTCCTGCCCCCAATACACATCACACAATGCACAGTTTTGGAACTTACACCACTTGGTCAATAAACTTCTTCTGATCCTCAGGAATCGTCACAGGACACTTGGATGTGTTAGGAGACACATATGATAGAGCTCCTGCACCATTGGACTGTAAACGTTTTTCATCATACTGCTCTCTTAACTGTCTTTCTTCTTCCTGATTTAAATATGGAATTCCTACACATAGTTTTTAAGAAAAATGTATTAGTAGAAGTAACTTTAACATAAAAATTGTTTAACCAAAGAGCCTAAAATATTCAAGAAAGACCATATTTAACTATATCTAAAAAAAATCAACAGAAAAAGCAAATGATTTTGAAATATGTTTTCTATTCATACACTCCAATTATTTATTCTTTTCAACAAAGTTTTATTTGGCACTTAGACGTTGTTCCAGGAAATGTATGAGGCACTAGGGAATGTAACAGTGAGCAAAGTAGATGCATCTTGCTGTGTAGTGAATAAAATGCGTTTAGCCAGGATGATCAGAGAAGGCCACTATGATTGAGGCCCAAAGCATACGAATGACTCAGATATGCAAAAAAAAAGAAAGAGTATCTCCAGCAGGGAAGTAAATATAAATGTACTGAGGATGGACATGGCATGGACTTTTCCAAAATCAGCAAGGAAGCTGGTGTTGCCAGAACACAAACAGGAGAATGGCATGATGCCAGACTGGAGAGAGGATGGAGCAAGATTAGAGGCCACAGTAAAAATTTATTATATTCTAAGAGCAATGGGATGCCATTAGAAGATTTTAAGCAAGATAATTAAATTACCTTCTTCATGTTTTAAAAAGATCACCTGAAATAGGGAAGTCAGAGCTATAAGCAATTGTCCAGGGAAGAGATGATCACTTAGATCAGAGGTGAGTAAACTTTTTCTTAAAGAGACAAATAGTAAATGTTTTAAGTTTGTGGGACATATGGGGGTATCTGCTGCAACTATTCAGCTCTGCTCTTGGCACGAAAAGAGTAATACACAATGAGTAAATGAATGGTCACAATTTTATTTACAAAACTAGAGGCCCGGTGCATGGCCTGCAGGGATTGGGCCGAAACTGGCTCTCCAAAATCCCGAGGGGTCCTGGGTTGCAAGAGGGTGCAGGCCAGGCCGAGGGACCCCACTGGTGCACGATTGGGGTGGGGAGGGACCGCAGGAGGATTCCTGGGTGTGTCCAGCCCGTCTCACCCAGTCCTGATCAGCCAGACCCCAGCAGCAAGCTAACCTACCAGTCGGAGTGTCTGCCCCTTGGTGGTCAGTGTGCATCATAGCAACTGGTCGAACAGTTGAACAATCAGACACTTAGCATATTAGGCTTTTATTATATAGGACAGGCAGTGGGTCATAGTTTGTACCATGATTTAGACTATAAAGATGGGAAGAATAATTTTAGAGATACAAGAGACAAACCTGCTGATATACTGGAGATGAGGGATAAAGGAAAGAGCAAAATAAAAAATGATGCTATTAAATTTAAGCAATTAGAAGATGATAGTGCCACTTAATGAAGTGGAAGAAAACTAGGCAAATAGGTTTAAGGCTCCAAAGATGAAAACCAAAAGCTACCTCCTGGATATATGAAATCATCAAACGGTACAGGTGAAAGGTGCTGAGAGAGAAATTTAGATATCATCAGGATAGGTGTGGTTTTAAAAGCCATGGGCTACTAACAAACTTTGTAGAAAGAATGATGGAATTAGATCACATCTGTCAACAGATAACACTGCTGAGGTTATTGCCTACATTCATTATGGAAGAAACTGAACTTATCAAATTCAGTTCAAAATTTAAGAAAATATAGACAGGAATGATGCAGTAGAGAAGAGAAAATAATTCAGAAAAAGAGAAGGGCAAACTGAAGGAGCCAGTGCTTGACAAGGAGACAGGAACTAGCCACTGACAGACACAGGAACTCCTCTTCACTGGAAAGAACAGAAGAAAGAAGGCTGGGTCCAGACCTGGGTCTGGTGGTGAGAACTTGCAGCAGCTCTTCTCTGCTTTTTTCTGTTTTCAATGAGAGGCAGGGAGAGAAGTTTGGAGAAAGAGATTGTAAAAAAACAGAGAGCTGGAAAGGGAATTTCCAAGTCAATAAAATAGGATTTTTGAGCATGAATGTTTATTTGAAGCTTGTGATCATGAATTTAAAGTAACAAATTAGCTTAGATGTGTCGTGTTTTCCAGCAATATTCAGATGTGCAGAAACAAAGAAGGTGGGCAGTCAGATCCAACCAGTGTTGAGACTTTGTTAGGCAAGTGCAATGGAGGGAGAGGGAAGGAAGGATATGATGGACCATGTGGATAAGGAGGGAAGTCAAGACAGGAGAGTGGAATAGGAGAGTGGAAGGATATTGACAGTGAAAACGCAATGGAGGTCAACAGATTGCTGAAATAAGGTACTGGAGTAAGTGAATGAGAAGAACAGGAGGTACTGCTCTCAACAAGAAATGTTGGGAGTGGGTGATAAGACCCATGATGCTACCAAGGGAGGTAGAGGCAAGGACTACTGACCACCTGATCAAGAAACCGTAAGACAGAGCATTTGCTGGTCATCCTTGTGGATGCAGAATTCACCCAGAATGAGGAGAGAGGTAGGAGTGGAAAGACAATGAGCCAAAGCCAAAGTTGTTAGTCAATGCTATGCCCAGGAAATCAGCAGAAAGAGGGGTGGCAGAACTGGGCGACAGTCCTGAAAAAAAAACTGTAGCTCCTGAGAAGAGAGAATTCAAGTGGTTTGAAAGTGGCATGGGGAAGCAAGGATACCTACTACTGCCGGGCTGAAGGTATAAAAAGAGAGCTGGGAAAAACCACCTTTGTTTGATGCTTCAGGGAGAACATTAACAAGGAATCATCTGGTTCCGTTTCATAAAAGGAAGTCAATACACTTCTGACAAAGCTACCAAGAGAAACGGGCCTGGCATTTATAAAGTGTGACTGGAAAGATTTGATAAGGAAGAGAAGTGAAGGTCTATATCAGATTTAGAATACCAACAACAGCATGAAGATAAGAATCCTGGTAATAATAATGGCCTGGGGGTCCTGAACCATCTGTGACTAAAATATTCCAAATATTCTGACTATAAAACAATAAGAGACACACTCTAATTTGGCTGTTTCTCTCCTTTTATGAATATAAAACCATCAGGCTGGAAACTATACTACATCCATATGAGTCTGGTTAAAGTAATTCCTTCAAAAGAATTTTGTGTTTATTCCAATATAGTGTTCTAACTACATTTGGGACTTGTATTTTATAATAACTTTCAGTATCAAGTGTGAGCCAAAAGAAAAAAAAAATTATTTTACGTACCCAAATTGTGTTACCCAGTTGGTTTACCCACTATGTTAAGCAGTTTGGTCTCCAAAACTTTTTAATATTTCCAAAAATCAAAATCACCTATAGAAATTATAATACAGCACTACTGAAGCAATTAAAAAACAACATATCAAAAACAGCTACAGCCAGCACCGGTTTGGCTCAGTGGATAGAGCGTTGGCTTGCGGACTCAAGGGTCCCGGGTTCGGTTCCAGTCAAGGGCATGTACCTTGGTTGCGGGCACATCCCCAGTCAGGGGTGTGCAGGAGGCAGCTGATCGATGTTTCTAACTCTCTATTCCTCTCCCTTCCTCTCTGTAAAAAATCAATAAACTATATTTTTTTTAAAAAAAAACAAAAAAAACAGCTCCAGAGACAGAGAAGCATCAATCAGACCTTCAAACCTCAGAGGGAAGGTAGGGGAGGGTGGGAGTAAGGGGGAGAGATCAACCAAAGGACTTGTATGCATGCACATAAGCATAACCAATGGACACAGACACCAGGGGGATGAGGGCATGAGTGTGTGTGTGGCGGGGGAAGGGGGGGGGGGAGACAATGGCAATGGGGGGATAAGGACACATATGTAATACCTTAATCAATAAAGAAAAAAAAAAACATAGCATGAGTTCCAAAGGCCTCCCAGGAAGACTGCACTGAGAGGAAGTAAATTTATTCGAAGTCTATGTTCTAGTACTTTCGGTAAAAAAAATCTCCTTCCTCACCTTACTCAATAATTCTACATTCACCCTGGAAAAGAATACAATTTAGGAAAATAATTACAGTAAAAGCAGTTATTGACCTTACCAGCAGCAGGTGCTTAATAATGCTGATAAAAAACAAAGGTTTTCCAAACACTGTTCAGGAAATGAATGGAGGAAGAAAAGACACTCTTGTATGCTCTAATATCAGACATGCACTCATTAGATATTTAATGGTCACTTCCCCCTGATGAAGAAGAGGAATCATGCTATGCACCAAGGGCATGGAATGAGACACAGTCCCTTTCCTCAGAGTGCTCAGCAAGTTAGCCATCATGATCGTACATGATAGACTTTTTTTTCTCCCATGAGAAATAGAGAAACCATCTCTAATTATAAAACAAACACCAATAGGAAAAGGGAGTTTTTCATTACAGGATTACTAAAATACAGCTACTTTTTAAAGTACTACACCATACCACTTGTCTCACTGAAAGGTAACAGGAAACCATTCCCCACCGATTTTAGATAAGCCACACAGAATAAAATATGAATAACTATGTCATACTATGTTATTAACTATGTATAAGTAGTCAATTCATAGAATAAACTATGAGTAAGCTCTACTCATAAAATCAGGAGATTGAGAGGCTTCATTAGAGCCAGTAAAGTAGTGTCTACTCTCCTGTTCAGTTCATGCTTAACTAGGTTTAGGGGGGGAAAGGCACAATAAAAGTTTCAAAAACTTGCCCTGGCCATAGTTAGAGCATCGACCCAGGGCCAGAAGGGTGACGAGTTCAATTCCTGGTCAAGGACACATATTTCAGTTGCAGGTTCCCTAGCCGCAGTACAGGCCCAATCAATGTGTCTCTCTCACATTAATTTCTCTCTCTCTCTCTCTCTCTCTCTCTCTCTCTCTCTCTCTTTCCCCCTCCTTCCTCCCTTTCACTCTCTCTGGAAATCGATGGGAAAAATATCCTCGGGTAAGGATTAAAAAATAAACAAACAAACAAACAAATAAATAAATAAATAAAAACTGTAAGCTTAAGAAACCAGGAAAACTAGTGGTATAATTTTTTTAAATATATTTAATTGATTTTTTACAGAGAGGAAGGGAGAGGGATAGAGAGTTAGAAACATCAATGAGAAACACCCATCTGCTGCCTCCTGCACACCCCCAACTGGGGGTGTGCCTGCAACCAAGGTACATGCCCTTGCCGGAATCGAACCGGGGACCCTTCAGTCCGCAGGCCGACGCTCTACCACTGAGCCGACTGGTTAGGGTGGTATAATTTTTTTTTTAAGTTAAAAAAAAAAAACTTTTTTAAAACTAGAAGGCTGCATGTGATATACTGGAAATCTGAGATTCTGTATCAGAGAGCAAGCACAAAAAGATAATTCTCAACCAAATCCACATTTTCAAGTTCTAAAGATAAGTCACAGATAATCTTACCATTGCGGAAAACTTTATTGAAATCAAATCCTTGGCTTGCTAAAAAGTCAATGCTTGAGCTCTGAAACAAGAGTAAACAAGACATACATTTCAGTGATTTTAATGTCAGGTATGTAAACAGAAGTGGAGAAGTAACTCAGGTGAGTAAACATAGGCAACCAGGCAAGGAAACATGTCAAAAGTCAGAAGACAAGGGATTTCTACTCCCAGGCTGCCAAACAATCCATTAATTGACTTAAACTATCCAGGCTCTGCTCCTTTATAACTTACTAGTGTCCCAGTGCACAGATTCATGCACCTTGAAAGGAAATTAATTAGAAGAAATATTTTAATATCACTATTCACCCTTTCTCTATAATAGAAGTCACCACAGCTCAGCATTAAACCAGATCCAGGGCCATCAGTGCCCCAGCAACAACATAACCCATGGCCGAAGGTAGAATGGCACGACCCCGCAAGGAATCAAGCTCCCTCCTCTCTGGTTCCAGGGTGTGTCACCGGAGAAACATTGCTGCCAAGTCACCACAGTTCGACAGCTCCTGCATTGAGCGCCTGCTCCCTGGTGGTCAGTGTGTGTCATATGTACCGGCCAGTTGGACGCTCTGACAGTCGCTTAGCCTTTTATCTACATACTAGAGGCCCGGTGCACAAAAATTTGCGCACTCGGGGGTCCCTCAGCCCAGCCTGTGCCCTTTCGCAGTTTGGGACCCCTCGGGCGTGACCACTTGCTGGCTTAGGCCTGCTCCCCGGGGGATTGGGTCTAAGATGGCAATCAGACATTCCTCTGGCAGCCCGGCAGCCCTCGGGGGATGTCCACTTGCCAGCGGGGAGCAGACCTAAGCTGCAGTCAGACATCCCTAGCGCTGCTGAGGAGGCAGGAGAGGCTCCCACCACCACTGCTGTACTGGCAGCCATCAGCCTGGCTTGCGGCTGAGCAGAGCTCCCCCGTGAGAGCACACTGACCACCAGAGGGCAGCTCCAGCATTGAGCATCTGCCCCCTGGTGGTCAGTGTGTGACAGAGTGATCAGTCATTCCCAGTCTTTCTGCTGTTAGGGTCAGTTTGCATATTACCCTTTTACTATATAGGATAGAGGCCTGGTGCACAGGTGGGGGCCGGCTGGTTTGCTCTGAAGGGTGTCCCGGATCAGGGTGGGGGTCCTGCTTGGGTGCCTGGCCAGCCTGGGTGAGGGGCTGACGGCTGTTTGCAGCTGGTCACACCCCCTTCAGGGTGGGGGTCCCGCTTCGATGTCTGGCCAGCCTGGATGAGGGGATGGTGGCTGTTTGCAGCTGGTCACACCCCCTTCAGGATAGGGGTCCCCACTGGGGTGCCTGGCCAGTCTGGGTGAGGGGCTGAGGGCCATTTTCAGGCTGGCGGGTGACTGAAGCTCCCAGCCTCTTCTTTTTTTTTTTTAATTCTGGGATTTATTTACCTTCTGTAGCTGTCACTGGAGCTGAGAGCCGGCTCCAGCTCTGAGGCCGTGGCTGGTTGAAAGCAGGTATCTGGGTTTGTTTAGCTTCTATAATTGAAACTCTGTTACCATCACTGGCGCTCTAAGCTCTGAGCCCACTGCAGCTGAAAGCAGGTACCTGGGGTTTGTTTAGCTTCTATAATTGCAACATTGTTGCATCCGGAGCTCAGAGCTGGGCTGAGGCAGGCGGGGAACCTTGGCTTCCTCCATCACTGGAGCAAGCAAGCCTCATGTTCGCTTCAGCTGCGTGGCTGCCGGCCGCCATCTTTGTTGGCAGTTAATTTGCATATCCTGCTGATTAGCCAATGGGAAGCGTAGCGGAGGTATGGTTAATTACCATGTTTGTCTATTATTAGATAGGATAAAACAAATATTCTTTGTTTCACAATATTTAAGAAAACTACTTGGTGAACATGTATACGCCAATAGGCAGAAAACTCCTGATCACTGTACTGACTAAGAGACTATAAGTAGAAATAAAATATATTTATACTATCTCACCCCAGGTTCAACTTTAAGGTAGCTCAAATGTGCAGGTTATAAGACATCACTATCCACTTCAAATTACCATTGAGATTCAGAAAACCCAAAATCTAGACTGGATGTTCTTTACATTCAAAATCAAAATAGATAAAAATTCCCAGTAACAAGATATTCAACAAACATCTGAAACCTAGGGTGAGTTGAAATATTTAAGTAAATTTAAATAAAAACATTAAATAATATTACACAATGTACATAAGAATGGCAGAAATCACAAAGTTCTTACTCAAACTGACTGAAGAGTAGGAATCATTACTGTAGCTACTCTTATTTTACTCCTGTCTTAAGTCTAAATTGAAAGGGCAATGCAATTGAATCATTTTAATCTGATCCCTCACAGAACTACCTTTCCTGAACTGTACTTTGACATTGTACCCTCAGTCCGACTGTCTTATTGTCCCATTAAATGCATTACAGTATTTACTTGAGAGATATGGTTAAAGACTAGGCTTTCTACACTAATGATTTCTTTATGATAATGGAAGAAGAAATGTTCTGAGGTCTCTAATTTGAGAAAAGCCAAATTTCTCTTGATCCTGGTTTGTTTAGATCCTATGGCCACAAATTGTGTGTTTCCCCTTTTCTTAGCTGGTAGGAAGCTCAGAGACAAAGAGTGGAAACATTCTTTGTCACAAATTCTGTGTCCTAATCATACCATAGTAATCATATCTGCATTTTTCTTTTCTTCCAATTTTTCACTTACTTTGTTAAAATGTAAATAATACATGTATCTTTATCAGCCAACACAAATTCTTTTTCAAATTTGGTGGATTATAAAAAGACAATCTTAACGCCCCCTGCCCCACAACACACACACTTAGGTACATGTACATAATTTTCCATCATGTGCAAGTTTTCTATGGTTTAAAACAAGCAATCTTAAAAAATAAAAAATAGAAAAAAACACACACATACAAGCAATCTTTCCCCTGACGTTTTCCTGTTCTGAACCAAAACCCAATGATTTCTGACTTGAGCCACAAGCCTCCTTCTGTCTCCCATGCCTGTATAGTCTTCTAATTCTGTCTACCTATATATTCCATCCCCGACAGAGACACCAAAAGATGGACTATGGAAAGGCATTTTTGTCCCTCCAGTCACTAGACTCTAAAAGATCTTAACTTCCTTCTCTTTAAAAATCCTGAGTGCCTCGCATGGAGGAGGCAGGATAGGAACGGCCCACAGAGCTACCACCACCCTTCATGCCTTCTTCCCTGACATCATGCTCCAGATCCTCGTGGGATTTCCTTTTGGCAAAGTGGTTGAAATGTACTAGATATGGCTCAGAATTATGACATGCCAAACCGGGATAAAAAACTTGACTAAAAACGACATGGATGCCAAGAAGAAACCCCCTAGTTCATGAGACCAACTCCAGCACTGACTCCAGGAAATCCTGACTCTACTCTTCTCCAGGGCCTCCTTTACACCTGAACCAAAGCTTCTGTCTCCAGTCTCAGCCTTTGCTTTGAGCACAAATGGGGCCACAAGTTAAGAACTGTCCTTACTTTCCCAACATCTTCACCTCTTCCCTTCCTCCTTTAGCAGCCTGGGAGGTCCTAAGACTAGAATTATGGTACTAGATTAGTAAATATGACCTTTACTTAAAAAAAATTTCAGAGTCACCCTGGCCAGTGTGGCTCAGTTGTTTGGAGAGTTGTCCCGTACACCAATGCTTCTCTCTTTCTCTCTCTCTCTCTCTCTCTCTCTCTCTCTCTCGCTCTCTCCCTCCCTTCCTCTAAGAATATATTTAAAAAAAAAAAAAAGATGCAAAGATGCACCTATTCCGCCCTAACCGGTTTGGCTCAGTGGATAGAGCGTCAGCCTGCGGACTCAAGGGTCCCGGGTTCGATTCCGGTCAAGGGCATGTACCTGGGTTGCGGGCACATCCCCAGTGGGAGATGTGCTGGAGGCAGCTGATCGATGTTTCTAACTCTCTATCCCTCTCCCTTCCTCTCTGTAAAAAATCAATAAAATATATTTAAAAAAAAAAAAAAAAAAAAAAGATGCACCTATTCCATTTCTGAAGCTATACGTTTTCCACCCAAACAACACCCTTTAAGTTGCGCAATGATGTAAATGGAACTGGCTGTAAATGATGTAAATGATGTAAATGGCTGGCATGGCTCAATGGTTGAGTGTCAACCTATGAACCAGGAGGTCAACAGTTCTATTCCCAGTCACATACCTGGGGTTTCAGGCTTCATCCCCAGTGGGGGCCTGCAGGAGGCATCAGATCAATGATTCTCATCATAGATGTTTCTCTCACTCTCTCCCTCTCCCTTCCCCTCTGAAATCAATAAAAATATATTATAAAAAAAAAAAACACTATGGTTTATTTGATAATTTAACAAAACAGATTACAAGCCCTGGCCAGTATGGTTCAGCTGATTTAGTGTCATCCCTTGTGCACCAAAAGGTTGCTGGTCCAATTTCTGGTCAGGGCACATGCCTGGGTTTCGGGCTCATCCACGTTAGGGGGCGTGCAGGAGGCAGGAAATCAATGTTTTGCTCTCCCATTAATGTTTCTCTTTCCCTCTCCCTTACTCTCACTAAAAATCAATTTTCAAAATAAGTTTCTCATCCTCACCCCAGGATATTTTCCCATTGATTTTTTAAAGAGCGTGGAAGAGAGAAGGAAAGACAGATAGAAATACCCATGTGAGAGAAACACATCGACTGGTTGCCTCCTGCATGCACCCCATGGGCCCAAGCCAGGGAGGAGCATACAACTGAGGTACATGCCCTTGACCAGAATCAAACCTGGGACCCTTCCGTCCGCAGGCCAGTGCTCTATCCACTGAGCCAAACCGGCTAGGGCTTTAAAAAAAATTTTTTTAAACAGACAGGTTACACAACTAAAATTACCTTCACCTTTTCTCTTCATCCCCCGGCATACCTGAGATTAACTCTCAATTTTATTTGCTTATATCCTGCCTTATTATAGAAAGAATTTGACATGACTCTGTCACTCAGAAGCCTACCCTTCAGGCTTTCTTAACTGCATTACTACTTACAAACAGGAGAAAGGAAAGTTGAGAAGACACAAATGAACTTATGTTCCTACTGGAAGAGAAGCCAGGGCACAGTATTGTAAAGGGGAAAAGATTAACACTTATCTTTAATCACATATTTACACACTATCCCACTTATTCACGTTCTCCTTATCCATTACAACAGATTAAGAGGAAAGAAAAAGGAAACTGATATTTAGTAAGTGTCTACCAGCTCAGCTACCACACCATGAAAGGGATGTTCTAAGGGAGAATCTCCCATATGCTCACCTTGGCTCCTAAGTAAGCCCTCTCCTCCTCAGGAGGAAACAATAGTTTTTTCCACGCTCCCTTTCTAATTGATGAACTTGGAAAAAGGAACTAAGGGTCTCTAGTTTAGCACTCTGCTCTTCCAGAAAATAAAGCTCTACCCTGGGAGGTGGGTGCAAAAAGGATGAGGTGGGAAGAAGCCTGCAGGTCCTGAGCTGTGAGTTTAATTGAGGTGTAAGATATCAAAAATCCCAAAAAGAGCCACATTATAAAGGCAAGTTCTCAAGCCCATTATCTGGCTACACTTGGAACACTTCATGCAGTTCTCAAAGTTTTGAGAACTTTATGCAATTCTCAACGTCTTACTAATAATAAAGCTCATGTTCTGATTTCCATCTATCTGTCACTTGCATCTTACTCCTTAATTCATTCCAAAGTAAAGGGTAAGACAGCAGTGCAATTAATTTAGAACCCTAAAATTGAAGGTCAGATATAGTGTACAGATGATATCTTGTGGAACTGTGCACCTAAAACTTGTGTATTATTTTGTGAACCAGTGTCACACCAATCTATATATATAAAAAGCCAGCAAACGGGAAACCATAACGAACAGAACGACCAGTCGCTATGACACCCACTGCAGCCAGCGAACTGGCCAATCTGGGGGTGGGGCTGGCCGGCCAACCTCCCGCAGCCCCTCCCCTGGACAGCCTCGCCCCTGATGGGCCCCCACCACCTTGATCGGCCCATAGCTCCTCCCCGTGGCCAGCCCCACCCCTGCTAGCCCCGGCCCCAACTGCAATAGGGGGCAGAGCCAACCAGCCAACCACCTGTGGCCCCTCCCCCTGCCGGCCCCACCCCTGATGGGCACCCACCACCCCGATCGGCCCACAGCCCCTCCCTCCAGCCAGCTCCACCCCCGATTACCCCCCACACCCATCAGGGGTGGGGCTGGCTGGCCAACCTCCCACCGCCCCTCCCCTGTCTGCTGACCCCCATCACCCCCCACTCCATTTTGGGGCAAGCCTGGCCGGCCCCCAATCGGCCCCCCCACCCCAATCATGGGTGGGGCCTGTCAGCCAATCACCTGCGGCCCCTCCCCCTAGCTGGCCAGGCCCCGATCCGCCCTGATCCACCCCGACTGGGGCCGGGCCGGCAGACACCACCCATGCATGAATTTGTGCACTGGGCCTCTAGTAAATTCAATAAAAAGGAAAAATTAAAACATAAAATAAATAAATAGAACTGAAGGTCAGAGGTGAAATAGTTTTCCCAAAGCTCAAAGTTAGTGGCAGAACCAAATTTTAAAGAGAATTTTGATTCCACATATCCCCACAGACTCATCAGCAATTTATAACAGGAAAAAAAACTTAATTATGTTACTAACCTGACAAACAAATTTGACATCTGGTGAGGATCTATTGAAGGGTTTCGGGAAAACATAGAAGTTAAATGACTTTATTATATACCTGGGAAAATAAGATATACAAGGAGATTTAGGGTGTTATATTATGCCACAACAAAAGCATTCCCACCACTTGTTAAAACAACCTACTTTGAATGTATGCAGTCATACTTAAAAGCGCAAAGGCCAAACTGAAACAGCAAAAAGTCCATGGAATGCTGGAAAAGAGAAATAAAACATCTGTCAAAACAATGCTGTATATTTTATGTAAGCAACAGTATTCTCAATCAGGTGGGCTTTCTAATTACTCAATTTGACTTTGGCAGAATACTTCTGATTAGAAAAGATTACAGATTATGTATTAGAAGCATTATTAATTTATATACATCTCTTAATGTTCTTCCCAATTAGACACCTATCCACCATCCAGAGCATCATATTAGGCCTATTTCCAAATTATTAAAATAACCACATCATACTTCCTATAAATCAAATTAACACTGAAAATACTAAACCTTCTCCGAACATGTTTTCCAGCAAACAATTATTTTTGCTGTTGTTTTAAACAACACTAAAATATCGTTTCATAGCTCGGGTTGAGAAATCAATGTGCAAGTTTAATGATTATATTTCTCTATAATTCAATGTAAGGAGGACCAACATGGGGGAGGGGCGTTTCTAGCACATCCACTTACCTTTTTGAGCTTCTGGTACCTCTCTTCCGGAGTGTCAAAACCATTTGTTAATGTGGTGACTGAAGGTCCATCACTGATTCCTAGATTTTAAGAAATAAAAGCTTTTAACTTGTTAGTAAATACTAATGTAAAAATGTCAGTCAACTACTCAATGGCTCTGTAATTTTATATTCTCATGTATTACAAAGTGCTTCTCACTTCACTCTTTCAAAATTAGCATTCATTTCACTGGCCACCAAGCTAAACGCTATAACACATTTAGAAATGTTAGTGTTTCTATTTCAGAATCAGCAGTTCCAGTGTCTAAAATAGGTTTCAAAACACAGGAATAATTTAAGAAAACAATATCTATGATTAACTTTTGCTGCTTTCAAAAGTTTAATGCATAATCAGATATCAACAAATTCTGAAGTCTATTATTGTTAGAGTCCCAGTCTTGGCCAACAGTTTTAAGTAACATCTATACAACAAAGGTATTTTCCAGGTCAAAAGAAAATTATTTCTGGTGAAAACTCTTAACTTCCCAGACAATTGAGTCCAACTAGAAAAGGCATGTATGTATAATTAAAGCCAACGATCTACAGGGTGTCCCCCAAAAATGAGATTACAAAGTCAGTATTTATTAGCATACAGTTCATTTTCAAAATTTCAAAGAATCAATAGAAACAAGTGTGTATACATTTTTGGGGGGACACCCTGTATTTACTCCCAGCATGGATTCCTTTAGAAAGAGCTGAAGAGTTTTTCAAACATGTAAAATCCGAGTGAAAGTGGATATCTACACCAAAGAAAGTCTACTGTTCGTATTAACAATTTAAAAATTAATCTCTAAAAAAAAATAATTCATCTCTGATCCAAAAAGAAAAAACCCTTGCAATTGTACATGTTGGTAAAGTATTATACACACACATACACACCCACGCCAAGGTAGGCAATGAACACTTCCACAAATGCATAAAGCCTGACCCAGAAGTCAGTCACAAAGGACAAACACTGTAGGATTCCGTTTACAGGCAGTGCCTCGAGCAGTCAAATTCAGAGACAGACACAGTGGTTGCCAGAGGCAGGGGAGGAGGGAAGGTGGAAAAGTTCAGGAGATGGGTGGTGGAGATGGTTGCACAAAAATGTGAACGGACTTAATGCCACTGAACTATTTTTAAATGGCTGAAATGGTCAACTTTATGTTATGTATTTACCTAACACACACACACACACACACTCACACACAAAAAAAGAGCCTGACCCTAACCCGGAAGCAGCACCAAAACCATCTTCTACCCGCAACCCTCAGAGCCCCAACCATCGAAAACCCGCTCCCCTGCCTTTGAAACGCGTAAGAGGAAACGCTGAGGCTCGTGGGACTTCTCCACGGCGACAAACAGGGGGCAGGGGCCAGCGAGCAGAAGGCAGGGCAGGGTGTCAGGAGGAGCCCCGGCCCCGCGCTGCAGGGGGCTGGCCGCGAGCCTGCAAGGAGGGATACCTGAAAACTCCCCATCGATGGCAAAGAAGTCCGCCTCCTCTATGGCCTGGTACACTTTGTGAAGATGACTCTTAAAATCTGCGGAGAAACCGAGAAGCTCAGAACCGGGGGCTTGGCTTTCTGCCCACACACGCCTACGGGGAGAGGGGAGGAGGACCCAGGAGCTCCTAAGGCCTGGGGCCCGAGGACAAGTGTACTGGGGGGGGGGGGGGGGGGCCGCAGAATGCAGGGAACCTAGAGCGTCCAGGCCCTAAGGAGCACATGGGCCGGAAAGGGACAAGCACGGAGGGTGTACGGACCAGGGAAGAGCAAGGCCCTGAGGGTGCCCGCAGGAGAGCAAGGCCCCGAGGGGTGCACGGGCCAGAGAGAGACAAGCGCCCGAAGGACACGCAGGCTTAGGAGGGGGGCACACTCGGGAGAGGCTGCCTCAGCCCCAGGCCCCACCAAACGGATTGGCGGGCCGTGATCCGGGCCTAGAAGGCCGAGTGAGGGGGACCGTGGGGACGCGGGGAGGTGCACGGCCGACACGCACTGCTCCTGATTATCTCCATCCCGTAGGGTGCCCGGAAGCCGGGCCGCCCGGGCCGCCTCGGCCGTTCTACTCGCGGAGTTCCGCAGCGACGGCAGCGGCGCCTGAGGTACCAGCTACAGAGATCGCAGCGGCGATTTCCGGGAACAGCGCGCGCCGGCGCGCAGTCACGTGCGCCAGCGTCACGGTAGGGGCGGGGCCAAGGCTGGGCTTCCCTCACTCCTTCCAGGGACAGAGGAGGGGCGTGGCTATGGAAGTCCCTAGCCTTAGGCGATCTAATTTAGGAGGCCAGGTCGTGGGGCGTTCTGTTTGGAAGAAATATGCATACCCTGACATCCAACCAAGGAACAAATGTTTCCTGGGTTCCTATTATATTCCAGGCACTCTGTAAGGAATGCGGATACAGTGATGAACAGAAGACAAGGTCCCTGGCCCCACTGGAGCTTAACTTGGAGGAAGAGGGGAAAGTCAAGCAGGAATCAAACTTGCCACTTGGAAGCATGATAATCTTTTTGAAGAGAAAGAGCAGGATGATACAATAATAATCATAATGTGAGAGAGTGTTATTTAAAAAGGTAATGAGGGCCCAGCCAGTGTTGCTCAGTGATTGAGTTTGGACATACGAACAGAAGTTCCCGGTTCTATTCCAGTGAGGGCACGTGCCTGGGTTGTGGTCTGGATCCCCAGTAGAAGGCCTGCAGGGGGCAGCAGATCAGTGATTCTCTCTCATCACTGATGTTTCCATCTCTCTCTCCCTTCCTTTCTGAAATCAATAGAAACACATTTTTAGCGGCCTGGGAACTGAAGGGCCTGGGGACTGAAGGGTCCCGGGTGCCATTCCAGTCAAGGACACATGCCCGGTTGGGGGCTCACTCCCCAGTAAGCGGCCTGGGGGAGGCAGCTGATCTATAATACTTTCTCAACATTGATGTTTCTATCTCTTCCTCTCCCTTCCTCTCTGAAACCAATAAAAATCTATTTTAAAAATATATACATATTTTTTTAAATTAAAAACACTTGTGTATCAAAGGACACTATCCAACAAGGTGAAATGGCAACCCATGCATGGAATGGGAGAAAATATTTGCAAATCATATATCTAATAAAGGGTTAATATCCATAACATAAAGAATTCCTACAACTCAGCAACTCAAAAACAAACAATCCTATTACAAAATGTACAAAGGACTTGAATAAATATTTACCCAAAGAAGATATACAAATGGCCAACAAGCACATGAAAAGATGATCAATGTCACTAATGCAAATCAAAATCACAATGAGTTACCATTTCATATCCATTTTTTGAGAAATTAGAACTTCCTGCACTGCTGGTGGGGATGTAAAATAGTGCAGCCACTATGGTCGTTCTTAAAAAATTAAAAATAGAATTATATGATGCAGCAATTCCACTTCTGGGTATACACCAACAGAATTGAAAGCGGAGGTTTTTGAACTTCGCAAAAAATTGCCCTATGTAAAGTACGCTGCGGACTTGTAATATTATTTTAATTTCTGGGTAAATCTATTTGCTAATCCATTTATTAGCAGCATTTTTCACCATAGCCAAAGGTGGAAACATCCCAAGTGTCCATCAACAGATGAATAAGCAAAATGTGATATGTACATACAGTGGAATACTATTCAGCCTTTAAAAAGAAGGAAATTCTGCCCGGGCTGGATTGCTCAGTTGGTTGGTGTGTCGTCCTGTACACCAAAGGTTGCAGGTTCAATTCATTTATGCTAAGTGAATTAAGCCAGTCATAATAAAATACTGTACAATTACAATTATATGTGATACCTGGAGTAGTCAGGTCCATAGACATAGAAAGTAGATGGTGGTTACCAGAGGCTGGGGGCAGGGGACCATGAGGAGGTGTTAAATGGATATGGAATTTCAGTTTGGGAAGACGGAAAAAATCCTGAAAATGGATGGTAATGATGGTTGCATAACACTGTGAATATACTTGATGCCACTGAACTGTACATTTAAAAACAGAAAAAAATTGTAACTTTTATATTACGTATATCTTACCACACACACACACATGCTGACACCTATTACCAGATTATCCTCCAGAAAATGAGTTCACACACTTCCGGCACTGACACAGGTCATTACCAAATCTGTTTACTCTTTGCCAATTTCATAGGTAGAAGTCATCCAAATGACCAATTTAACAATCTCCAAACCATCCATTTAAAACAGATTAACTCAGCATGAATTCTCATCGTATCAAGAGGCTCGAAGAAACAAAGTGGTAAAGTCATTTTAATTCCGATTCTTAATACTGTAAATGGAACTTTAGGCATGGTCCTCTGATTTTCTGCATAGAAATGTGAATGCAAAAAAAAAACCCTATGTGAAGTACACTGAAGAGTTGTAATATTATTTTAATTTCTGTGTAAATCTAATTTGCTCCAGACTCAGAAACAGCAGCCAGGCTGGAGGGAACACACACACAGGAACCTCAAACTTAAGGTGTTAGGCACTGCCCCTTCGGGGTCCCTGAAGAGGAAGGGGCGGGGCCGATGTTGCTACGCATGCGTCGAGCTCCTCGGCGGGGAGTGGCCGCTCTAGGCAGCGGGGAGGTCGCGGGGTGGGGGAGCTGGGAAACAACTGCGACCTTTCCTCTATGGTCGGAGCCCCGGGCACCTTCCCTGGCGTCTTAGGTTACTTCCGGAAGTGAAGCAGCCACCTCCTCTACTTCCGCGGGGTCCAGCCTGGGGCAGCGGACGGGTGGGCCCCGGCTTGAGCGCAGTGGTAAGCAGCCGCGCGGCGGGTGATAGCGAGAGGGCGACCCAGGCTCGAATGCGGGGCGGGGTGTACAGAACGGGCGTGGGGTTCGAGATCCGAGGAGGCGCGCGGGGCTTTCCTTATCCAGGCCCGAGTTCTGAGCAACCTCAGCCCTGGCCTTGAGGCGCAGACCCCCCTCTTGGCCAACTTCCCCCGTCCCTTCCCGGGAGCCCTACGTCGACATGGCGGGTCGGCGGGCCTCGCTGGTGTCCCCTCGAGGGTCAGCATCAGCCTGTCGCTCCGGCATCTCCCCAGGGCGAGAAGGAGGGGGCGTCGCTTCCACGATGAAGGGGGACGGCTGGCGTCCCCGAGGAGCACCTGCCGCAGCCTGCGCCAATGCGATCAGAATGTATTAGGCTCCTGATAAATGCCAGGCTGGGCTTCAGGTCTAATTGGCGAGGCACTAACCTGCCACAAAACGGGACGATTGCTCCCGTTTTAAAATGGGATAACGGGCGCGCAGAAAGGCGAAAGTGAAATCGCACAGTCACACTGGGGATGGGCTAGGCTAGAACCAGCTCTGTGGTTCCGTACTTACGGGCAGAAATCTGAACTTGTGCAAAAGAGAATTTATTTTATTTTTTTTAATAGGCAAATGAGATTCAGGCTGTGTGTCTAACGGAATCTTTGGCCGGCAGGGCCTGTCAGTGCCCCAGGCGGCTGCCCTCCTACTTTGGTGAAGAGAAGTGAGTCAATAGCTGTTGTGCCCTCAAAGCCCATTGGTTAGTCCATTGGGGGTTGCCTTTATGTCACACTCTGAAAGGCCAATGGGAAGGAGGTTTACTCCCCCTTCCAGCCCCCCCAAGGCACACCCCAGAGTCCTTTCCGAGCGCACGTGCGTAGTGAATTGTTTGGTTTGTTTTTGTTATGGCTGTTTTGTTTCCTGCCTAACTCCATAAACTTGATAAAATACTGTTTCTCCAGTTCTATGTTCTTTCTTTCCTCTTTTTTTTTTTTTTTTAAAGAAAAAAAGCTCTAGTGCTTGGTGCTGGCACTACTTATATAGCTGGCACTCAGTAAGTACAACTATTAATAATTTTAATACCTATGGACCATACAGTAGTTTCTATGGTTAGAAGTTATCACTTAAGCCTCCTTCAGAGTATATGTGTGTGTGTGTGTGCATATATATATATATATATATATATATATATATATTTAATATATTTATTTTATTTCAGAGAGGCAGGGAAAGGGAGAGAGATAGAAACATCAGTGATGAGAGAATCATTGATTGGCTGCCACCTGCACATCCCCACCTGGGATCGAGCTGCAACCTGGGCACGTGCCCTTGACTGGAATCAAACTGGGGACCCCTCAGTCCGCAGGCCGACACTCTATCCATTGAGCAAAACCAGCCAGGGCCAGAGTATATATTATTATCCTGAACTTATACATGGGAAATTAGAGGCTCAGGGAGAATAAATGAGACCTGCTTTGGAACCCAGGTCTCTCTCTCTCATTCTGGAGACTATACTGACTGCACTATACCAGCTTCTCCAGGGAAATTACAGTCTTTGAGATGAGGAAACATGCACAAATAAAAGTTACTGGTATATTAATGCACAGAACAGGAAGGGTTAATGGGGGGGGGGGGAATATAGTCATTAAAGATGTTCAAATAAAAAGTTAATTTGGGTCTTGTCAGCTGGGCACTTGACTCAGATGGTGTGGAGCTGTGTTACAGGTGGAGGGAACAGTGTGATATGGGAAAATGAGCAAGGAGCAGGAATTAATATGTGGGACTAGAGTATGAATAGGTGCATAGTAGGGGATAATCACAATAATAATAATAGTTAACACTTAAATTGCACTAACTATGTGCCAGGCACTATTCTCAGTGCTGTGCACATGTTAATTCCTTTAATTAACAACCCTATCAGGGAGATACTAGAATATCCCCATTTTACAGATGAGGAAACAGGAACAAAGGCGAAGCTATTTGCCTGAGGTCACACAACGAATAATTGGTGGAGCTGGCTTGAGGAAAGGAAGGGCTTGGTCAGAACTGTTTCAGGAGGATGGTTTGGGCGTGGTGAGTGGAGGGACTAGACCAGCCGTGGGCAAACTACGGCCCGTTTGAAATGAATAAAACTAAAAAAAAAAAAAAAAAAAAGACCGTACCCTTTTATGTAATGATGTTGACTTTGAATTTATATTAGTTCACACAAACACTCCATCCATGCTTTTGTTCCGGCCCTCCGGTCCAGTTTAAGAACCCATTGTGGCCCTCGAGTCAAAAAGTTTGCCCACCCCTGGACTAGAGAGAGGAGCACATGAGATTAGTAGTGTTACTGAAACTATTCTGTTCATACCTTACCCATATGTTGTCTGAAACATATATTTAGGGCATATAAATGTTTTTTGTACAGGCCTCCATCAGAAATATTTTGGGTTCGGTTTTGGTTCCAGGCCACCTCAATAAAGCAAGTATCACAATAAAGCAAGTTGTAATCTTTTTGCTGGTAAAGGGTCCTGCCTTTAATTTTTAAAAATGCAACATCTGTGAATGGCAATAAATAGAAGCACAATAAAAGGCGATGTTCCTGTACAGAACAGCTGTGTAGTTACCAAACTTCTGTGTGCATACGAATCTCTCCTGAGCGGCTTGTTTAACATGTGCATTCCTGAGCCTCCCTCCCAGATATTCTTTGGTGATATCTTCTTTCCCAGATATCTTCAAACTTCCCAGGTGATTCTGATGGAGGATCTAGGAAATTACTGTGATAGGGAGTCAATTTTTGTTGATTTGATTTTCATTTACAAATTTCTGGAGCCCAGCTTTGTGCCTGCAACTCAGGGGTGATGATGGAATTCTTTCAGTTGGTTTCTGACCTCAGGATTTGGTCAAAGAGGCAAAGACTACTCAAACAGTCATGTGCAAAAGGTGTCAGAGCAAGCTAAACCTGAAAAGGACATGTCAGTTTTTAATATGTGAATCATAATAGAATCGCTTATAAACAACAGTTATAAGTATTGTTTACTGGTACTTACCAGTCGTTTTTTGATAACTTTCTGAGTTATTGTATTTCTACAGCATTTAATACAGGATAGGTCATTGAATATATGCTGTGTAACAGAAAAGAAAGAGGACAGTCTCTAGAGAGAGCCAGGACACCCTTCTCACGGTGCTCTTTCTTCTTGCTCAACACCACTCATAGGCAGTAAATCACGGGTGCAAAAGTTCAGGCAGCAAGTCAACATCCAGTGAGCTACTAGCTACCTTTGTCCTAGTGATTTCTGACCTCCTCCAGAAAGAAAATCTATTTGGAGCCAGAAAAACACAAGGTTCTGTATGCTAAGAGCCTGGAAATGCTTCTCTTGTAAAGGCTTCTCTTAATGAAAGCCAGTTTTTGCCACCTGCCAGATGTGCACGTAAGTCTCTCTCTCTTTTTTAAATATATTTTATTGATTTTTCACAGAGCGGAAGGGAGAGGGATGGAGAGTTAGAAACATCGATGAGAGAGGAACATCGATCAGCTGCCTCCTGCACACCCCCTACTGGGGATGTGCCGGCAACCAAGGTACATGCCCTTGACCGGAATCGAACCTGGGACCTTTCAGTCCGCAGGCCGACCCTCTACTCACCGAGCCAAACCGGTTAGGGCAACACGTAAGTCGCTTTTATTGCCATTGCTGACTCTTGCCCTGCTTACATGTGGGCACTTTTGTTTTTAATTTCATAGTCACTAGAAATGCGTAGTCACTCTTTGAACATTTACTAAAGTCTGTAGTATTTGGGTAGTGTTTATAGTGATGTCCCCAGAGGTGGACTTGGGTGCCAGAAATGGGGTGCTCCCAACCACCCTCACCCCTATTTCTTTTTCCTTTTTTTAAAGATTTTTAATTGATTTTTAGAGAGAGAGGAAGGGAGAAGGAGAGAGAAACATCGTGACAGTGAAATATCAATTTGCTGCCCCCTGCATGACCCTACTGGGAATTGAACCAGCAACTTTTCAGTGCTTAGGACAACACCCAACCAACTGAGCCACCCCAGCCAGGGCCTCACCCCTATTTCTACTGTGAATGTTTGCTTATTTATCTCCTAGACAGCATACTCACTTGAGGAGTCACATGTGAGAGTTCATGTTTCAAAATGCAGTGTTGTTAGATTCTAGTTTGTTTTCACTAGTTTGGACTTCTCAGCTTTGCAATAGCAGCTCTCTGATGTGGCCTTGATAATAAAGCAGCAACTCAGTCCTTTGAACTAATAACTGTTATTGATTACATTATTGGGATAATGTAGTGTTATGAGGACAAACTTTTAAGTCTATAGACTTTCTTGTCTATAAAATAGAAATGATAGTAATAATTATCCCTTGGGATTCTTATGCCTTTCACATTTAAGGGCTTGGTAAATGTTAGCAATTGTCAATATTCTCTGATGTCAGGTAATGTGTATTGAGAAGAAATGGTCTAATTAGAGGCCCATATAAAGCCAAAATATTTTTCTTGTAGTGAACGACTCTGCTAAGAAATGATTGAGATCATAATTTTCAGACTAGAATCCCTATAAATTTGCCCTTCAAAGAATTATTCCTAAAGCATTAGGTATGTACTCTAATCACATAAGCGTCTTGTTGAATGAAGAGGTAGAACTATAATTATATACCACTGAACAAAGCAGTTTGAAGATTATGATCTCTTAGAGTAGTGGTTGGCAAACTCATTAGTCAACAAAGCCAAATATCAACAGTACAACGATTGAAATTTCTTTTGAGAGCCAAATTTTTTAAACTTAAACTATATAGGTAGGTACATTGTTATTAACTTAATTAGGGTACTCCTAAGGCTTAGGAAGAGCCACACTCAAGGGGCCAAAGAGCTGCATGTGGCTCCCAAGCCACAGTTTGCCAACCATAGTCTTAGAGAATTAATAATCATTACATAATGAATCTTTATAAGCTAAGGTGTAAAAATTCTTAACTTGAACTCAGAATTAATGCATTCTTTTTTTATAAACTCAATAAAATGTATTAATTGAGTGCCTGTTGGGTGACTAAAGAATCAAACAGGTAACAGCATAGTAATCATGAGATAGTAGCCCTCTGGATACTGACCAGATCAGACAACTTTGCTTCCAAGGGAGGAATAGCCAAGTTCATTACAGGTTCTTTCATTACATAGAATTAATTACTGGGAGATTGTTTGTATCTCAGCCCCCTTTTTTCATAGATTATTTCCGATAACTATACATGCCAATTAGGTATTTCTTCGGAAAACCATAAAAAAAGGTTATGGTGATAGATATCTTAAAATTGCCCGTTATTGGAGACTGTGATCATTTTTTCTATCAAAACCAATAGACCAAACCCATGAACATCTTAGAAAAGGTTAACTATACAGTTTGTTCATATATGTGATATTCATGCCATATTTCACATATTAATGCTTTTTAAGATTGTATGTCATTTGTTAACACTGAAATTTTAGAGATGGTATGTTCTTCAGGAAGTAATATGTCTCCAGGTGTTTTAAAAGTTACATTGGTGAGCTGTTAGAATGAGTTGGTTATATGGCATGGACAGGAGAACAACTTGAGGGATTCCTCAGTTGTGTGAGTTGGGAAGTGTTATCCAGCTGGAATTTGATAGGGAAGAAGAGGCCACATTTAGTAAACACTTCCTAAGCGCCAGAACTAGCATGCGTCCTAGGAGTGGGCAGTAGTAACCCCGTTCCTTGCATATGCTAATGTTAGACTTGGAGGGAATAAATTATTTCTCCATGACCTCATGGTTCTTAAATAGTGGCACTGGGTCTCACAACCTATCTCCAGATTTTATTATATATACATAAGTATATTTTTTAATTTTTTTTAATTTCAGAGAGAAAGGGAAAGGGAGAGAAATAGAAACATCAGTGATGAGAGAATCATTGGTCGGCGGCCTCCTGCACGCCCCCTACTGAGATCGGAGCCTGCTTCTGTGGCATGAGCCCTGACCCGGAATCCAGCTGTGAACTCCTGGTTCATAGTTCAACGCTCCGCCACTGAACCACAACAGCCAGGTCCTAGCTTCAGATTTTAAAACTGAGGTGCATCACACGGTCGCTCAGAATCAGGAAGTAAATAATACCTCCAAAAATTAAAATAAGTGTCTTTAAAGGCCTTGTATAAAATATTTGATTCATAGCAGAGCCCACAAACTCTCACTCCATTCATTTTGACCTAGGTCTCTGGGGATATGATGACAGTAGAGCCTACTTAGAATTTTTAGACTTAATCCCTGCCCTCAAGTTCCTCCAGAGCCTTTCACACACTGCGTCTGCTTAGTAGGGTTATCTATCCTCTGAGTCTAAAGCAGAATAGAAGCAGTAATTTTAAAAATTATTGCCCTGGCCAGTGTGGTTCATGGTTGGAGCGTTGGCCTGCACACTGAAGGGTCATGGGTTTGATTCCTGGTCAGGGGCATGTACCTCAGTTGCAGGTTCAGTCCCCAGCCCAGTTGGGGCATGTGGAAGGCAACCAATCAGTGTGTCTCTCTCACATCGATGTTTCTCTCTCTTCCCCACTGCCTTCCATTCTCTCTAAAAATCAATGGAAAAATATCCTCAGGTGAGGATTAACAACAACTGCAAAAAATTCTGTTGATGCCCTGGCTTAGTTGGTTGAGCATCTCCCATGCACCAAAAGATCACAGGTTCAATAAATTCCCAGTCAGGGCATATACCTAGGTGGCCAGCTCCCTTCACAGTAGGGGGCGTGCAGGAGGCAGCTGACTGATGTTTCTCTCTCCCTCTCCCTTCTTCTCTGAAATCAATAAAAAAGTCTATTTAAAAAATTTAAACTTATCTTTGAAGTTTGGTGGAATTTTCCAAATTCAGGCATTCTTTCCATTAGTTTTGAACTAGGTAGTTAACACTTGTAATTTCATGTGATAACTAAACATAAATCAAAGCGTATCCATGTGAATGGGGCACTCAAGGTGGGAATGGGATGACTGTCTTGCCACAATCCTAACCATAGGCCCCGTCTCCCTGAGGCCTTTAAGACAAGGGGAAAAGACCAGGAGGCTACAGGGCTGTTCTAACACATACTTACTTGTGAAGCAACTCAGAAAAAGCCAGGAACCTCGTAGCTCCAGCCTGCTGGTGAGTGTGCTGAGAACAGCTATAAGCGTCCTCATGAACACTGGGCCTTCTCAAAGAAGCATTTAATCACAACCAGTGGAGGAGGGTGTGTTTAGTCAGAACCCACAGCTGGGAACTTTAGTGTCTGAGCTCGATTTTATCACTGAAGAGGCACTTTCATCCTTTAGAAGTACTGCTTTTTTTTTTTTTTTTTAATTGAAATAACCCTATTATATACAGGTAGAAATAGCAGAAAAAATCTACTGAATTTGGTTAAGATGTGTATTTTTTCTGTTAACTTTCACTTTTTGAATTTAGGGTAAAATGAAACTAGCCAAATTCCTAAGGTGTAGTCCAAAGTCCATGCAGTTTTTAGTTTGTTGAAGACAATTATGAAACAGTGGCCACCTCAATTTTTCAAAATATGAGTTATAAAATACACTTTGATGTCAGTGGGTGATTTGTTTTCTCTAATGAAAAACAAACTTTCAGATCTGGTAATCTACGAACTACTGGGGCATTCTAGTTTTAAAAGGCTAATTTGTGAGAAATTAACTTCATATACAGTCATTTCTCTGCAAATGACTGAAATTCATACACTTGGCCTCACTCTTTTTTTTTAATCCTCTCCTGAGGCAATTTTTCATTGATTTTTAGAGAGAGTAGAAGGGAGGGGTGAGACAGAAATATTGATGTAAGAGAGACACATCGATTGATTGCCTCCCACACACACCCCAACTAGGACTGGGGATCGAATCTGCAACCAAGGTATGTGCCCTTAACCAGAATCGAACCTGGGACCCTTCAATCCATGGGCCAATGCTCTGTCCACTGACCCAAATTGGCCAGGGCACTTGGCCTCACTTTTAACTCCCAACTTCTGTTTGTGTCTCCAGTTGCTCACTAGACAATTGTACATCACCTCAAACTCAACTTTTCTAAAATTCAACTGACCTTTCCAAGATGGCCCCATCTGTTTACAGTGACCTGTTTCTATCAGATGTACTGTTCTTCTTCCCCAGTTCTGAAACCTAACCAGCATCTTGGATTTTTCTTTCTCTCTAGGCACCAAAGTCCACAATTACATAATGAATCAATTATTATTATAATTATTATTATTATTATTAGAAATACTGTTATTCTTTTTTATTGATTTTAGAGAGAAGAGAGAAACATCGATTTGTTCCATTTATTCATGCATTCATCAGTTGCCTCTTGTATGTGTTCTTACCAGAGATCAAACTCATAACTTTGGTGTATCAGGACAACACTCTAACCAGCAGAGCTACCCGACCAAAGCCCATAAGTTATTTTCTTAACATCTTCTGGATAGATTGATCCCTTTCTTTTACTACCTTTGCCATTTTCATTTTTGTCACCTTAGTTCCAGCAGTGATAACAGTTCATTTGTAACTTGTTCCAACCTAATCCTTCTTGATGAGATTTATTATCCTAATGCACAGCTGTCTGATCTCATTGCCTCTGACACCTTTATGTGCTCCCATTGGCTCACCTGTCTTTAACCAGGCACATAAGACCCTGTATAGGACCTGTAGCTCCTATATCACTCACTGGTCCCCATGAAAACACTGAGAGCAGCGCCCAAGTCAGGCCCATCTTTTCTGACCCCTTGCCCAGCCCTCAATGGGAGCTTTGTATCTTTCCTTTGACACTGAGTCCAGATGTGAATATGAATGTACCTAAAGGGCCTTCCCAATGTCCAAGCTCATAGGAAAAGTTCAGTAAATAGCAGTGTTTCAGTTGTTTCCTGGGATGATACTGTCCACATGGTAGTTGTTTAATAACTATTAACCAAGTAAAGAAACGACTCAAAATGATTTCTTTTTCCAGAAACCTATATATAAGATCTCTCACTTCTTTAGCAATTTGAAGAGACTGTACAAAGTAAAGCACTTAGAAAATTTTTCAAAGTTCCTAAATAGCCCTGGCCAGTGTGCTTAGTGGTTAGACCATCAGCCTGTGCATCAAAGGTTCTCAGGTTCAATTCCTGGTCAAAGGCATGTATCTGGGTTGCAGGTTCACTCTCTGCTACCCCTGCCCCCAGCTTTCCCTGTCCTCACATTGATTTTTTTTTTCTCTCTCCCCATCTCACCCTCCTTTCTGCTCTCTCTAAAATAAAAAATAAATCAATAGAAAATATATCCTCAGGTGAGGATTAATAACAACAAAAAGTGTTCCTAAACATACAAGTAATGAGCAAATGTGATTATCAGAAATAATTTAGAATTTGTCATTAAGAACATTTATTTAGGTTCTTTTCTTCCAAATAGAACGGTTTTTAATAGACCTATACAAAAGATTGTTTCCGTCTTTGCTACCATCAATTGTAAATAACTGTTATTTATTTAAATTCACACTAAGCTTAAAATTTAGTTCTGTTTATTCTGAGTTGAAAATCTCCCATTAGTGTTTGGCCAAAAGAAATATAATACAGTATACTTTTTATAATTATATATATATATATATATATATATATATATATATATGTTTTACAATTATTAAAATGTCAGACATTTTCATTAAGAACAACTCCGTAAGTACAAAGAAACCACACACCAAGCAAACAATCATGACCCTCTCCACTCAACACACCCACTACTAATACTTCATTGTATTTTCTTCTAGTCTTCTAGATTTGCTCATTTAAATTATAGTGTTATCATGTTCTATGTAAAAATGTTCACCTTATAAAGGGTGATAAAATTCTCTTATCACTGCATTTGAAAATCAGGTAAATTGCCATATGCCCAGCTCTGTACTAGGCACTTTACTTGCATTCTCTTATTTCATCCTTAAAACCTCCTAATGAATAGCTGAAACAAATATAATATTGAATGTCAACTGTAATTGAAAAATACCTTTTTAAAAAAAAGATTGATTCAGTGATACAGAGTGACCCATATCCTCAGGTTAATTTGGACTCTTCAACTGGTGATAAAAATTCTTGGAATCTTAAAAATAAACAAACAGAAAAACTCCTGATGAGGTAAATCTATTACCACCCTCATTGATACTTGAGAAAGCTATGAAGGACTCTTTGCTTTTGCATCAGACTTGCTGGCTCCCTGGTGGGCCCTTGGGAATCTTGAAATCTGGGCACAACAATATTAATATAAATCTATTTTAATTATGAAAAGTAACAATACCAAGAAATGGACAATAAAAACTTCATAACTGTGATTATCTTTGTATATCCCCTGCTGGTTTTTTCCCATTTGAATGTTTTATATGACTATATAAATATAGGTTATATCTATATTTAAAAAAAAAAAAGAGAGAGAGAGAAAGCTGAGACTCAAAGAGGTCGAGACCCACAACTGGTAAAGGGCAGAGGTGGGGTAAGAGCCAAGGCAGCCCAATCCTGGGACCTGTGTTCTTTTTTTCTTTTTCTTTTTTAATATGTTTTTATTGATTTCAGAGAGAGGAAGGGAGAGGGAGAGACAGATAGAAACATCAGTGAGAGAGAAACATCATCGGCTGCCACCTTCATGTCCCCTACTGGGGACCAAGCCTACAACCCTGAATTGAATTTAGCAACCTCCTGGGGCATGGGTCAACGCTCAATCACTGAGCAACACTGGCCAGACTTGGGACTTGTGTTCTTATCTACTGTGCCTGCAAAGTGTAAACTGAGCTCAGTGTGATCAGTGTGACTGATTTACATTTTTTCTTTCACAATAGCGACATTGAGAAACTCACCCACCACTGTGATAATGCCTACACTGTGATAATACCGGGAACACAATGAATAATCATTTTTTAGCCCCTGTTTACACCACACACCATCCTAGCCACTATACTGTCATGGTCTCTAGTCCTCACAGTAGGTCTTGAAGGTTTTGTATTGTTACCACCATTTCATACCTGAGAAAAAAGGCCCAGGGAGCTCAACAAATTTTATGCACAGTCACAGAGCTAGTGAGTTGGAGAGTTGAGATTCTAACTCCATGGTATTCTCCATCATACTGCCTCTTAATAAAAAAGCCTCATGAGCCTTAGATGAGAATAAGAAGAGAATGGATCCTTTGCCATTTGCATATTAGTGATATTAGCATATTTCTCTGGCACCAAATTGGCCAGATCCAGAGGGCATGATATGCATGTTTGGGTTGATTTGGGGAAAAGGGTAATATTGAGCCATGGTGGGGTTGATCGGGCACAGAGCACCTCAAAAAAAAGGCTTCACTTACTTCTTGGAACTGCTCCTGTGGGAGCCTCTGAAATCAAATGGCTATGAAATAAATAATTACCTAAAGGAAAGGCAGATTTATTTGGACAAAATGTGTTATTTACATGAAATACTTTTTGTTGTTGTTGTTAATCTGCACTCCAGGATATTTTTCCATTGATTTTTAAGGAGAGCAGAAGAGAGAGGGAAAGACAGAGAGAAACATCAATGTGAGAGAAACACATCAATTGATTGCCTCCTGCACGAGCCCCGATCAGGGCCCAGGCCAGGGAGGAGCCTGCAACCAAGGTAGATGCCTTTGACCGGAATTGAACCCAGGAACTTTGGTCTGCAGGCCAACGCTCTATCCACTGGGCAAAACTGAAATACATCTATTATTGCCAACTCCAGACATTTCACCAGGCCAAGAAGCTGGTTTATTTTAAATCACACCCACTGAAAAGATTTTTTTTTTTAATATATTTTATTGATTTTTTACAGAGAGGAAGGGAGAGAGATAGAGAGTTAGAAACATCGATGAGAGAGAAACATCGATCAGCTGCCTCCTGCACATCTCCTACTGGGGATGTGCCCGCAACCCAGGTACATGCCCCCGACCGGAATCGAACCTGGGACCTTTCAGTCCGCAGGCCGATGCTCTATCCACTGAGCCAAACCGGTTTCGGCACACTGAAAAGATTTTAATTGAGAAAACTGAGACTAGAGAAATTACATTTTCAAAGAAATTAGTGAAAGAGTAGGATCTAGAATTCTCCACACTGCCTCCCAAGTCTATTGAACTTGCCACTACACTATTTTGCTTCACCTAATTTTCAAAAGTAAGACAGGCCAGGAAGAAATTCAGTAATGTTTATCTGGATTTTGGAATGTGAATTTTTAGAAATCAAATTTGTCACATTTAAAAATTAGCTTTAATTGAATGGCAGTAATCTCAAATACCTACTAAACTAATTGTCCTATTTCTGTTGCTGTCTCTCTCTTTTTCTAGATTTAACGATGCTTTACAGCAGTTTTCTAAGTCTGAAATTTTCTATGCCTGTGAATCCCACAATTTGCTAAGAGATGGAGGAATCTCAGCAACATGACCTGAACACGATGACCCTTGAGAAAGATGATCCCCTCGAGAGCACCAGCCCTCAGATTTCTGTTAGTGAATTTTCTTGCCACTGCTGTTACGACATCCTGATTAACCCCACCACCTTGAACTGTGGGCACAGCTTCTGCCGGCACTGCCTAGCTTTATGGTGGACCTCTTCAAAGAAAACAGAGTGTCCAGAATGCAGAGAAAAATGGGAAGGTTTCCCCAAAGTCAATATTCTCCTCAGGTATGCTCAGTCCATGTTGGTAGCACATACTGCTTGTTCGATATGGTTTCTCTTAGTGGGGCAGCCATGTCTGAAAAACACAGACACGCAGAGCTGAACTACTGTGGTCATTCTGGATCTGCTGGAATGTAAATCAGGGAGCTCAAGGACCTGAAAATCCAAACTCCCTTCCTCATAGGTGACTGTGATTTGTTTATATTTATCATAAATAAAATAAATTCTCATTATCAGACCATTGCTTGTAATCCTTTGCCATATAATACTTTTTTAAAAATATTTTTTTTTATTGATTTCAGAGAGGAAAGGAGAGGGGGAAAGAGATAGAAACATCAGTGATAAGAGAGAATCATTGATTGGCTGCCTCCTGTACACCCCCCACTAGGGATCAATCCTGCAACCTGGGCATGTGCCCCGACCGTGAATCAAACTGTGACCTGGTTCACAGGTCATCGCTCAACCACTGAGGCACACCAGCCAGGCCATATAATACTTTTTATTGATGTGTATTCAATGAAAACACCCTAGGTCTAATGGGGAAAATGCTATCTATATATATAAAAGCCTAAGTGACTGGTCGACTGGCCTTTAGCTATTACACACACTGACCACCAGGGGGAAGACGCTCAACGCAGGATCTGCTGAGCAAATTTGCAGAGTGCCCTCTTGCACTCCAGGACCCCTCGGGAAATGTCGAACTGCCAGTTTTGTTCCAATCCCCATAGGCCAGGCCAAGGGACCCCACCGCTGCACAAATCTGTGCACCAGGCCTCTAGTAACTGTATAATTCTGAATAACTGGTTTGATGCTGACTTTCATAGTCTTTGACTAACCTCTGTGCCAGCTAACACATTAATTGAAGTAGGTTCTATTACATACATAGCATCACACAATAAATGGCATAACACCTTTCAGTTACCAGGTTATTCCATTCATAATGTTTAAAGTTCTTTGGGGATGTTGCTTATTATGAGGTCTTTGAGACTAAATTCCTTGTCTCTTCTTCTGCTGTTGTTTTGGTATTAATAGAGTACCAAAAAGTTTTGTGAAAACATTAATTCAACTTCCCCTTTTTCACAGGAAGTGTATTTACAAACACTTTGGCCTTGATGGTTGATCTTTTCTCTTACTACTCAACTTCACTTTTTTCTTTTTTCTACAAATTAATTTTTTTTTAAGTAAGAGATAGAGAAACACTGATTTGTTCCATTTCTTTATGCTTTCATTGGTTGATTGCATGTGCCCTGACCAGGAATCAAACCTGCCAGCAACCTTGGTGCATTGGGACAATGCTCTAATCAACTGAGCTATCCGGCCAGGGCACGAATTAATTTCTAATAACCTAAGCAATACATACGTACATTCATTTGTTTACATTCTTTTTAAAATATTAGAGCATTACTGATAAAGCTAAAAATCCCTTTGACCCCCTCTCCATCTTATAATCCTTCCTTCCTTTGTCCCAGAGTAACTTCAGTTATGACTTAGTTGTGATTTCTTTCAGACTTTTAAAAAGATATATATGCCAATAAGAAATGCAAACACTTTCTCATATCAGTGGTATTCTGTCTGTATAGTTCTAAAGTTTACAGATTTCATTCAACAATATGTATGTCTTAAATTTATCCATCTTGATAAACAGTAATATCCAGTAAATTCATTTTTAAAACTATGTAGTGTTCCATTATATAAATATACTGTGTTTTATTTAGCTGTTTTCCTAATATGTCCCCTAAAAATGGGTCATTTCCCATTTTTTTTGCTGTCTCAAAAGTACTAGAGTACTTGCATATTATTAAATGTTGACAGTATTGTTTTGGCTTTTAGACATTGTAAGTATATTTAGTAAAACAACTCTGTTGTGATTTTTTTCTGTTCTCCGTAGGGATGCCATTGAAAAGTTATTTCCTGATGCCGTTAGGATGCGATTGGAAGACGTTCAGCAGAATAATGACATAGTCCAGAGCCTTGCAGCCTTTCAGAAATATGGGAATGATCAGGTTTCTTTAGCTCCCAACGCAGGCCGAGTGAATCAGCAGAGAGGAGGGGGATTCTTTTCAGGAGTGCTCTCAGCTTTAACTGGTGTGGCAGTAAGTTTATAACTTTTTCACTGTCCCCACCTCCCAGGGTTTCTACTGAAGTCAGTTCTGTTTAAATAACCTAAATGATTGATGACATAGCTGTTTGTGGTAATTCAGTGCATTCATTGAAATCTGCTGGATTGTATGAGTCTTTGACGATGTTGCTTACTCCAGTCAACAACATAATAGTCAGAGCCCAGTAAATGTTAGCTTTCTTTCATTTCATCTTCCTCCCATTTTAGAGATGAGGAAATAGGTGACAGAACTGGAATATGAGACCATGTCTGCCTTTATAAGAGTCATGAGCACAGCCTTTTACTAACCCCCAATGTAAAGACTTTCCTTTATTTAAGTTCCATGCGATAGAAATCTAAATGTTACAAATTTTTCAATAGAAAAAGCACATGAGTTAGTCCTGTTGGTCAGGTTGATGGGGTCATGGGTTCGATGTTCCCAGGCACCCTGTGAAGAGTCCCTCCCGCTCCTATCTCTGTTCCCTTACAACCCAACAATCAACAGCAAGTTGAGCCTCCCAAGAGTTGTGCTCCCCTGCTTTCTGGCACTGGCCTTGCCCTGCTTCTGTGTACAGACTTGGCATAATTCCCTTCTAGCTCAGCCTTTCCCCTTCCCTGCCCCACATTCACATATTTAGAAACTGGCACCTCTAACTTTTCTGTGTCTTAAAATCCCTGTCACTTTTACCCAGGTGGTCCTGCTCGTGTATCACTGGAGCAGCAGGGAGTCTGAGCATGACCTCCTGGTCCACAAGGCTGTGGCCAAATGGACAGCGGAAGAAGTTGTCCTCTGGCTGGAGCAGCTGGGCCCTTGGGCCTCTCTCTACAGAGACAGGTTTTTAGCCGAAAGAGTAAATGGAAGGTGAGGAGCAAAATCTTTGACACATCATTGACATTTTTTAAAACAGCCTTATTGAGACATATTTACATACCAGAAAATTCACCATCTAAAGTGTATAATCAGTGGTTGGGGTTTTTTTGTTTGTTTGTTTTTTTAATATATCTTACTGATTTTTTACAGAGAGGAAAGGAGAGGGATAGAAAGCTAGAAACATCAATCAGCTGCCTCCAGAACACCCCCACCGGGATGTGCCCGTAACCAAGGTACATGCCCTTGACCGGAATCGAACCTGGGACCCTTCAGTCCACAGGCCGATGCTCTATCCACCGAGCCAAAACAGTTAGGGCAGTCAGTGGTTTCTAATGTATTCAAAGATATGATAATGTTCTAGTTTTAGAACATTTTCATCACCCCCAAAAAGAAGGCTCAATCCTTGTTTCCCCCATCACTCTGCCCTATGTACCACCATTCTACTTTGCCTATTCGGAGTATTTCATATAAATGGAATTATATAATATGTGGCCTTTTATGTCTGGCTTTTTCATATCGTGTTTTAAGGGTTCATACAAGTTGTAGCATTCATTTTTATGGCTGAATAATATTCCATTATGTGACTACACAACATTTTATTTATCCATTCTTTTGATGGACATTTGGGTTGATTCCAGTCTGGGCCTATTATGAACAATTCCACTGTGATCATTTGTGTACAAGTTTCTGTGTGGATATATATTTCAGTACTCTTGGAGTGCAATTGTTGGGTCATAAGTGTGTGTTTAACTTTTTGAGGAACTGTCAAACTGTTTTAAACT
Organism: Myotis nattereri; assembly: GCF_964212035.1. Taxonomy (NCBI): domain Eukaryota; kingdom Metazoa; phylum Chordata; class Mammalia; order Chiroptera; family Vespertilionidae; genus Myotis; species Myotis nattereri. The sequence goes on along the minus strand of NC_138079.1, from coordinate 90,985,583 downwards.
GAAAATACGGTCTACTAAATAGGTCTGTGTCTATATTTACATATTTGTGTACATATACATATAGACAAATGTATGTATATATGCTAGAGCAGCGGTTGCCAACTGGTGGTCCTCAGACCACTGATGGTCCGTGAGGTCCGAAAGGTTGGCGACCGCTGTGCTAGAGTCTATTTAATTGATTTCTACCAAAAAATATTTGGATTATTTCCTTTTTCCTGTTATAGACAGTTTCACACAACATTGTAGCAGGTACCTGGAGGAACGCATTAGTATGAGGAACTGATAAGTTGCTCTGAGGAGGCCTGCTTCTGCCCATCAACAAACCCCTGCCCTTCCAGAGCACTGTCCATCTTTGCTGGGATCCCTCCCTTCCTTGGAGGGACTGTGTAGGGATGTTACTTAGAACACCATGCAGTGCTGAGAGGAGCTGCTTGTTTCAGACTTGGAGTCCGCTCACTGCCAGGCTGCCTGACTGTCCCACTTCCCACCCCAGTCACTTTCCTCCCTGAACTGAACTTCCAATATTTGACTCTCTTTTGTGGAAACACAATGCTCCCACTGTAATTGTCTGGGGGATTTTTTGTGTAAAAGTTAGTGTGCCCCTCCCCCAGCCCAGAATTGTGGTTTTAAAAAAAATTCTAGTTAGTACAACATATCTTTGCATAACTGCCGTTTCTTCCAGAGGACAGATTCCTAAAACTGGAATTGCTGGATCAAAGGGAGTAAACCTCTGCTACTTAAATATTACCAAATTACCCACAAAAGGACATCAGTGCACAGTCCTCCAACAGTGGTATGGGGCTCACCTGCCAGTGCGCAAGGGAGTTTCTAACAGTGAATCACTGTGCAGGTGGATTTGTGTTTTCTGATGAAAGGGAATAGATAAGACATCTACAATTATTTTTATTAAATCACTACCCCGAAACAACTACTTCTAATGTCATAACGTTTTATTGGCTTTCTTCCCAACTTTTTTTCTATGCACACACAATTTTAAAAAACAGAGCAAGCCCTGGCCAGTGTGGCTCAGTTGGTTGGAGCGTCCGTTGTCCCATACACCAGGAAGTGTCAGATTTGATTCCAGGTCAAGGCACATACCCAGGTTGTGGGTTTGATCCCCAGTTGGGACACCTACAGGAGGCAACCAATCAGTGTTTCTCTCTCACATCGCTGTCTCTCTGTTTCTCTACCTCTCCCCCCAATCAAATAAATAAATAAATAAATAAATAAATAAATAAATAAATAAATAAGTAAATAAAATTGTCCCACTTTTGATGTTTAGAAAAAAGGAAAAATAAAAAACAGAGTAATATGTGAGAGATCAGAGTGCATAGCTGAAAGATCAAAGGTTAGGAGCAAAGCAGGCCTGGGTGTGGCTTGGGTAGGTCACTTTATTTCTCTGAGCCAGTTTTCTCATCCACAAAATGGGCATAAGGCCACTTACCCTACAGAATTGTTAAATGGATCAGTGATGATTTATGAAAGTATTTTCACATAGTCATTGGCAAATAGTAAGCAGTCAATTGTTTGGTGTTATTAATGGTATTTTACTTATTAGGTATCTTACCTTACCTCAAGGCTAAAGTATCTGTGTTGATAAGATGTAACTCTGTGGAAAGTTTCCTTCCAGTACACAACCTCAAAAAAATTCTCCTATCACCCTCTCCACCACAGATTGCTTTTAACTTTAACAGAGGAAGAATTTTCAAGGGCACCGTATACCATAGAAAACAGCAGCCACAGGAGAGCCATCCTCATGGAATTGGAGCGTGTCAAAGCACTAGGCGTGAAGCCCCCCCAAAATCTCTGGGAATATAAGGTGAATTCTTTATTTTTTTTTAATTGAAAAAAGTATAGAGAACAACATAAATCACCTGCATGCCCACTGCTTAAAACATCACAGATACGAGTGAAGCCCTGCCTCCCACCCTCTCTATAGGTGCCACACTCCTACAGCAAAGCACTAGGAGCATTGTTCTATAGGTTTTTAACCTTAACCTAAGAGGCGTGAGCTGAGCCTGTCCTTCTGCAAGTGGTGTTTATCTCTGTGGCTCCCGTTCATTCGTTTTCTTTGTGGGCAGGTTTCCATTGCACAAGTTTGTGACAATGTATGCATTTTCCTGTTGGTGTACACTGAGATTATTCTCATTTCTGTATTAACTGTATATGTTTATGTGGTATTAACAATTCATGGGCGTGGGGTGGGGGAGTTCATGAAAAATAATGTCTTTTATGGGCTTCTTAAGGGGTAATAATGAAAAAATGTTTGGAAACAATACTTTAGAATAAAGTATTCCCATATATGTCTATGTCTCACCTAAGTTAGGACACAAAGTTATTTTTAGAAGTTAGATTTTTCTAGAAACTATTAGTATGGGAAATTTCAAACATACCCAAAAGCAAGATAAAAAAAAACTGCCATCTGTCCATACCAGGGCCATGTTTATTTTAATAATACCCCACCTAAACATTATTTTGAAAATCTGAGACGATTTACCCCTTAAGGAGCCCTTTAAAGACTTGACTTGGGGAGTTGAATACACAATACAATATACAGATGATGTAGTATAGAATTGTACGCCTGAAACCTATATAATTTTATTAACCATTATCACTCTAATAAATTCAATTATAAAAGGGGGGGAAAAAGAATAAAACAAGATGAAGCCTGAAAAAAAAATAACTAAAATACCACCATTGTACCCCCTAAAATAATTCTCTATATATTATCACTTGTCAGTATTCAAACATCCCACATCATTTTTTCCCCAGTAGATTTGTTCCAAACGGGGTCCAAACAAAGTCCACTTTCGGTTGTTATGTCTCCTAAGTCTCTCAGTCTCTAGGTCCTCCTCCTTGTTTTTGTTACTCTGTATTTATTTGTTGAAGAAACCAAATAACTTGTCCTGTAGTTTTCCCACATCTGGAATTTTGCTGGTTGTCTTTCTGTGTTGTCACCCAATAGGTTCCTTTGTCCCTTACATATCCTGTACTCTAGTAGTTTGATCTAGAACAGCATTTCTCAACCTGTGAGTCGTAGGGGTCAAACAACCCTTTCACAGGGGTCACCTAAGACCATCAGAAAACACATATATAATTACATATTGTTTTTGTGATTAATCACTATGCTTTAATTATGTTCAATTTGTAACAATGAAATTGGGGGTCACCACAACATGAGGAACTGTATTAAAGGGTCGCGGCATTAGGAAGGTTGAGAACCTAGAGCTTGCTTTGGTTTCAGTTTCATATTTGGCAAGACTACCTCATAGGTAATGGTGTTTTCTTCCATTAAGAGGCATATATATATATATAAAATGCAAAATGACTGGACAGCGGAACGACCGGTTGCTATGACATGCTTTGACCACCAGGGGGCAGACCCTTAAAGCAGAAGCTGCCCCCAGCCCACAGGCCCTGATTGCCTGATTGGGGCCTGCCAGCCAACCTCTCAGTCTCTCCCCCACAGCCAGCAGGCTCCGAACACCGGATGGGGAACAGGGAACCAGGGGTGGGTGGCGGTGGACGTGGGTGGCGCCAGGCCAAGGTGGGTGCAAGTGAGCGGGGCCGGATCACCCTACCAGTTGCCCCACACACAGAGGACGACTGGTAGCAGGGGGAGGGGCCAGCTGCTGGCAGCTGCAGAAGATCAGCCCTGATCGCAGGCCAGGCCTAGGGACCCTACCCATGCACAAATTTCGTGCATCAGGCCTCTAATAATGTTTATAATGTTCAGTTGTCTCTTTTCTATGGTTACAGCCACTGTGACCATTGATTGTTTAGAATTCAGGGGTCCTCAAACTTTTTAAACAGGGGGCCAGTTCACTGTCCCTCAGACCGTTGGAGACTATAGTTTAAAATAGGTCCTCCTCCTTGTTTTTGTTACTCTGTATTTATTTGTTGAAGAAACCAAATAACTTGTCCTGTAGTTTTCCCACATCTGGAATTTTGCTGGTTGTCTTTCTATATCTTTATATAGACTATAGTTTAAAAAAAAAACTATGAACAAATTCCTATGCACACTGCACATATCTTATTTTGAAGTAAAAAACAAAATGGGAACAAATACAATATTTGTATTTGCATGTGGCCCGCAGGCCGTAGTTTGAGGACCCCTGGTTTAGATTCATTGTTCATTAAGGGTTGCAAAATGGTGATACTGTAATTCTCTCATTTCTTCTTCTTTTTTAATCCTCATTAAGGATATCATTTTATTGATTTTTTTTTTTTTGAGGGAGAGAGAGAGAGAGTTTCATTGCCCCGACTGGGACTGAACCAGCAACCTACGTATGTCCCTAACCAGGAATCAAACTGAAACCTTTTGTTGTATGGGACGAAGTACCAACCAACTGAGCCACCTGTCCAGAGCTCATTTTTCTTCATTTGTTAGCTGAAATACATCTGGAAAAAAAAAAGGGGGAGGGGGGATTTCCCTCAACAACCATTTTGATTACCCTAAGAACAGTTTAGACCAGAAAGTCAGATTAAGTGTTTGATTCTTTCCCTTTATTTAGCAGTTTCAGAAGAATGATTTGACTCCCTGTTAATCTCCAAGGTGACCAATTTCTTTCTTTAGGAGCATTAACTGAAGATTTTAACATTCTTGATATGTTTGAATACATTTCAGTAATTATACTAATTGATGCTCATATTGTTCCATCTTTTTTGAGGAGGAGGCTCCTCAAATTATTTTCTGAGTTTGTTTTTTAAATTTAACTTTTGAATTGAAGAATAATGTGCTTTCTAGTGAATCCTTTTAACATGACCTCATTAGTCTTTGATACTTTTCCTTTCTCACTGACAAGATGTTCAAGTTACTCTTGTACCTTTCCGTACCCAAATCTGGAATCAGCCATTTAACAAGTTGTTCCTTTTTAAAGTAATCTTTTACTATAGAAAACTTTATGTATAAACAAAAATAGAGGGAAGAGTTTATTCATATGCAAATTCAACATGTATTGACTCATGGGCATTCTTATTTCATCTGTCCCCCTTCACACCCTCCCCACACCCCTAATCCTGAGAATTTATTAAAGCACTAGAGGCCCAGTGCATGAATTTATACACAGGTAGAGTCCCTTGACCTAGCTGGCAATCAGGGCCTCTTGGTGGGGGATGAGGGGGTCGCAGGAGGTTCGCTGTGGGAGCGCACTGACCACCAGGGGACAGTTCCTGCATTGAGCATCTGCCCCCTGGTGGTCAGTGCACGTCATGATGACTGGTCGACCAAGTGTTAATATGCTTATTTGCCATCCTTACATTTTCTTTGGTGATGTGTCCGTTCATACTTTTGCCCGTTTTGTTTGATTCTTAGTAGCATAAAGTAAGTTGAATTATTTTAGTTACTTTTACAATCAGGAAAAATATGAGTACACTTCATTGTAGCAAAGTTTACAAAAGTAAATAAAATGAAAATAAATTGCCATAATCCTACCTGAGATTCAGACAGAGTTAACATTGCATTTTGCTCTGTTTTATTCTAGAAAATTTTCTGTGCATAATTTAAACAGTTCTTTTGTGTGTATTCATTCCGCAAATGTTTATTGACAAGTGGTGTGACCCAGGTGCTCCACTAGGAAAAGGATCTCAGTCGTGAACAAGGCCTTGCTTTCATGGTGCAGATACCATTGAGATCAGATTGCTACACATCTTTGAATATTTTTTCACCTAACATTGTTCATGAGCATTCTCCAAAACTTTTCATATTCATTTTTCTTTTTTTCTTTTTCTTTTTTCTTTTATTTATTGCTTAAAGTATTACAAAGGGTATTACATATGTGTCCATTTTATCCCCCCGCCCTAGACAGTCCCCTAGCCTCCCCTATCCCCCAGTGTCTTATGTCCATTGGTTATGCTTATATGCATGCATACAAGTCCTTTAGTTGATCTCTTACCCCCCTACCTCCTGCCCCCCAACCCTCCCTGGCCTTCCCACTGCAGTTTGACAATCTGTTTGAGGCAGCTCTGCCTCTGTATCTATTATTGTTCAAAAGTTTATAATGGTCTCTATTATCCATGAATGAGTGAGATCATGTGGTATTTTTCCTTCATTGACTGGCTTATTTCACTTAGCATAATGCTCTCCAGTTCCATCCATGACGTTGCAAATGGTAAGAGTTCCTTCCTTTTTAGAGCAGCATAGTATTCCATCGTGTAGATGTACCACAGTTTTCTAATCCATTCATCTACTGATGGGCACTTAGGCTGTTTCCAGATCTTAGCTATGGTGAATTGTGCTGCTATGAACATATGGGTGCATATATCCTTTCTGACTGGTGTTTCTGGTTTCTTGGGATATATTCCTAGAAGTGGGATGATCACAGGGTCAAATGGCAGTTCCATTTTCAGTTTTTTGAGGAAACTCCATACTGTCTTCCATAGTGGCTGCACCAGTCTGCATTCCCACCAGCAGTGCACAAGTGTTCCTTTTTCTCCACATCTTCTCCAGCACTTGTCGTTTGTTGATTTGTTGATGATAGCCAGTCTGACAGGTGTGAGATGGTACCTCATTGTTGTTTTGATTTGCATCTCTCAGATGATTAGTGACTTTGAGCATGTTTTCATATGTCTCTCGGCTTTCTGAATGTCCTCTTTTGAAAGGTGTCTATTTAGGTCCTTTGCCCATTTTTTGATTGGATTGTTTATCTTCCTTTTGTTAAGTTGTATGAGTTCCCTATAAATTTTGGAGATTAGGCCCTTATCAGATATGACATTGGCAAATATGTTTTCCCACATAGTGGGTTTTCTCATTGTTTTGTTGATGGTTTCTTTTGCTGTGCAGAAGCTTTTTATTTTGATGTAGTCCCATTTGTTCATTTTTTCTTTAGTTTCAAGTGCCCTAGGAGCTATATCAGTGAAGAAATTGCTTCGGCATATGTCTGAGATTTTGTTGCCTTTGGATTCTTCTAGAATTTTTATGGTTTCCTGTCGTACATTTAAGTCCTTTATCCATTTTGAGTTTATTTTTGTGTATGGTGTAAGTTGGTGGTCTAGTTTCATTTTTTTACACATATCTGTCCAATTTTCCCAACACCATTTATTGAAGAGACTATCTTGGCTCCATTGTATGTTCGTGCCTCCTTTGTCAAATATTAATTGAGCATATTGGTTCGGGCCGATTTCTGGGCTCTCTATTCTATTCCATTGATCTATATGCCTATTCTTGTGCCAGTACCAGGCAGTTTTGAGAACAGTGGCTTTGTAATACAACTTGATATCTGGTATTGAGATCCCACCTACTTTGTTCTTTTTCAGGATTGCTGCAGCTATTCGGGGTCTTTTTTTATTCCAGATGAATTTTTGGAGAGTTTGTTCTAGATCTCTGAAGTCATATTCATTTTTCAATGGTTAAATATCTACTGGAACTTTATTACTTAGGTTGCATATTTTATTTTTTCTCTGTCATACACAATGCAATGCTAAGCATTTTGTATATAAGACCTTCTTCACTTCAGACTATGTTTGTTAAGTAGTGCCTACTAATAAATTGGTTAAATTAAAACATTTTTAAGAGTGATGCACTTTGCCCTGGCCAGTTTGGCTCAGTGGATACAGCATCGGCCTGAAGACTGAAGGGTCCCAGGTTCGATTCCCGTCAAGGGTACTTGCCCGGGTTGCCGACTCAATCCCCTGTAGGGGGCGTGTGGGAGGCAGCCGATCCATGATTCTCTCTAATCATTGATGTTTCTATCTCTCTCTCTCCCTCTTCCTTCCTCTCTGAAATCAATAAAAAAAATTTTTTTTAAAAAAAAAAGAGTGATGCACTTTGGCCCTTGCTCTTTGGCTCAGTAGATAGAGGGACAGCCTGTGGACTGAAGGGTCTCAGGTTCAATTCCGGTCAAGGGCGCATGCCCAGGTTGTGGGCTTATTTTCCAGTAGGGGACGTGCAAGAGGCAGCTGACCAATGATTCTCTCTCATCATTGATGTTTCTGTCTCTCTCTCTATCTCCTTTCCTCTCTGAAATCAATAAAATATATATATATTTTAAAAGAGTGATACATTTTGCAGAATTGCTTTCTAAAAAGGTTGTGTTCTACTAGTAGTGCCTCGGAGTATGCTTCTCATCTCCTCTCCCTTCCCTAGCTGTGGAGAGAGGTTGGGTCTTTATATAACTTAGCCTCTTCTCTCCATTCATTCATTCATTGTTTATGCAAACCACACAAAAAATGGCTGATGGCAAGGGGCGTGAGGTTGCAGACAGAGCATAGGTGGGGACTGGCTGCCATGGTTGTACCATGACCTTGTGCTCACTATTTTCTGCAGGCTGTGAACCCAGGCAGGTCCCTGTTCCTGCTGTATGCTCTCAGGAGTTCCCCCAGACTTGGTCTGCTGTATCTCTACCTGTTTGACTACACAGACACCTTCCTACCCTTCATCCACACCATCTGTCCTCTGCAAGAAGACAGCTCTGAGGAGGACATCTTCACCAAACTTCTGGTAGGTCTGCAGTGCCTTGAATGAAATTATTCTACCATTTCTCAGTGTGGTGCAGAACTGGAGACATGGCTGTAGCTTGTCATGAAGAGTAAACAACTTCAGCTTTCATTTGGATTTTGCAAGGAGATCCCCTGCAAAAGAAAATAAAGAAGGGACTTTTGCCCTGGCTGGTTTGGCTAAGTGGTGGGAGCATAAGCCCATGAGAACCAAAGGGTCGAGGGCTCAATTCCCAGACAAGGGCACCTACGTTGCAGGCTTGATCCAGGGTCAGGGTGCCTGCGGGAACAACCAATAGATGTGTCTCTCTCAGATCGATGTTTTCTTTCTCTCTCTCCTCCACATCCCTCCCCTCCACTCTCTCTAAAAAATTAATGGAAAAAGTAACTTTGGGTGAGGATTTTTTAAAAAAGAACCTTTTCCACCCCAAGAAGCCTATTTTGTTTGCCATATTGCATAGCAAGAGGGGCTACCCTCTGGACTTGAAATGTTTAGCGGGGAAAACCAGCATTTCTTTTATTATACAAGATAGGATAGGTCCAGATTGCCCGAGGGTTAGATTTGTGAGTCTGCTAGCTTGGTAATCTGTCTTTCAGTAGGATCCCCAAAGGATGAATGATTACTTGTGTTACCACAGACAGGGGTAGTATTTGTCCTATTGGCCATAACAGTAAGGCAGCATCCAGCTCACTGATAGGAGTCCTCTTCTAACCTGAAATGGTTGCCCATCATGGCTCTTGTTTCTTCAGCTTGACCCATGGATCCTTCAGAGTTATTGGTGGATCCCATTGACTAGGTGATTTCTTCTGTCTAGTTGGTTTTTTGAGGGTATATTGTCCTTTGCATTGCTGCTCTTGGGGAAATCCCTCTGATCTGTTTACATCAAAAAGTCACATGGATATAGGAATTGTCATTTATGATCCACACCCACAAATGTTGAAATAGAATTCCTAAATCTCCTAATATCCTTTTTAAAACATTTTAGGCAAGTCTCCTCCCTGACTTCAGCCTTGGATATTGTTCAAAGCCTGCTGATGAGCCCCTTTGCACAATGTTTTTCCATCCACTTTCCAGCTGTTACCTGCCCTTGCTGGACTGGAGCTTAGAAACCCATTTGACCTTTCCATTTTAACAAGCCCCAGCAACCCCTGCCTGTGCATCAGGCTAACTTGTTTCTTGGAATACTCATTGCACAGTCTTACTGAACTTCCATTAACTTCTGGATGCCTATGAATTATTTAAATACTTTTGTTAATTTTCTGCTAATATCTGTAATCAACGTTTTTATTTTCCCAAAAATTATTTTTCCAAGGTTTGTGTTAAATTTTTCCATGACTTGTTAACTTTCTACCACAGCTAAGATGTTGAATTTAGGAAACTGAGGTACACATGCAGTGATGATGAAATTATAAAACTGGTTAATTTCAATTTATATCAACCCCATTTTTTATAACTCACGATTAGAATTTTTTTGCTTCTGAACTTCTAGAATTATGTAACAAGCATCTCAGTTCAACCTCTTTGGTAATATTTAGGCAGTGTAAGATTAATTATTACAAGGTGAGTTGATGGAAATTTCATTTTAGATGGTTTGGGTGTGTGTGTGTGTGTGTGTGTGTGTGTGTGTGTGTTTTAATAAATGTAAAACTCAGTGGAATAACTACAATATTACATTTTGTATAAACGACAATCTTCATAATTTTTTGTATTTTTATTTGTGTGTTATTTTTAAAGGATCTTAGAGAGCCCACATGGAAGCAGTGGAGAGAATTCCTTGTCAAATACTCCTTCCTTCCGTACCAGCTGATTGCTGAATTTGCTTGGGACTGGCTGGAAGTCCATTATTGGACGTCTCGGTTTCTCATCGTCAATGCCATGTTACTGTCGGTTCTGGAATTATTCTCCTTTTGGAGGATCTGGTCAAGAAGTGAACTGAAGTAAGTGTGTTTTTATATTGGATATGGTTGGAGCAATGGGGACTGGAAAAGATGTCTAAAGTATTAGACACAATGACTCCTCGTGTTCTGGTTTTGAAACACCTACTTAAGCAGCAAATAGGAAAAGTTACTTTGTGGTAGCAGGGTGGAGAGGTTTTCATGGTGCTCATTGTTAAAGTGTTTCTCCATATATCTTATCCCATGTACCCTATCATATAATTCCTGGGAGTGGAGGCTGTACATGAAAGATTTTAATAATTAGGGGATAAACAAGTGGGAAAATGAAGATGCTTTATTAAAAAAAACAATTATCATAAAGCATAAAGAGATCTGGTGAGAAATCCTGTGGGCATGAGTTCTAATCCTGCTCTGCTGCCACTGGAACAGTAAAAAGGGCTTTGGATTAATGTGTAAAATGAGAATTGGACTAGATGGTCACTGACTTAGTACTCTTGGTTGCAAGTGAAGTGACAGAAACCAATCTAAATTGGCTTTCCTAAAAAGCGAAATACCCAGTTAAGGCTTCCCACATAGCTGAATGCAGAGACCTAAATGCTACCATCCGAACCCACTGTCTCCCTTTTGCAACTCTGCTCTTTCCTGTTCAGCCTTAGGCAGCTCTCTTTAAGTGGGGGCCTTGGGTCACTCCAGGAGTAGATGGGAGCAGCTTAGCACCTTGTGGAAGGAGAGCACTTCTTTCCCTATAGTACTCATGAGTCTCAGGGCTCACGTGTCTTTACTCTGATTGGCCCAGCCTGGGTCACGTGCTCACCTGATCCCATCACTTGGTGCAGGGGTATATGAGGCTCTCCTTGTCCAGGCTCAGAACATGTACTCATCTCCCCACCAGGGGCTTCAGCCACACCCAGACCACATGGAAAAGAATATGGGAGGGAGGCACCCCAAAGGAAAACATAGAAGGTGTTGTTAGAAGAAAGGGAATGGCTGCTTGTCAGACAGAAGTAACATTACCACAGTATCCTTGAACTCTGAAATGCCCTGTATAACTCCCAAGTCTTGGCTTCATCAATAAGGAGCAGCCTTATAAATAATTCTGAGAACCTGATAAGAATCTCCCTCATTTATTTCAATTCAGTGAACTCCTTTCTTCATGTACAGTTAATTGAGCCCCTTCTCTGCCCCTGGCTTTCTTCTCGGCACTGCAGAATTTTTGGTAACGAAGACAGTCTTTACTCTGAAAGTCTACAGCCTCGCAGAGAAAATATGTATATTAAATATATACAAATGAGACACAGCGATGAAGCAGGTGGAGTTGGGGCTGAAATGGGGATGCCTGACCTGGTGTAGATAGTGCCCTGGGGAAGCACCGTCTAGAGCAGGGGTGGGCAAACTTTTTGACTCGAGGGCCACAATGGGTTCTTAAACTGGACCGGAGGGCCGGAACAAAAGCATGGATGGAGTGTTTGTGTGAACTAATATAAATTCAAAGTAAACATCATTACATAAAAGGGTATGGTCTCTAGACTCTCTAGACTGTGTCCTGGGAGTTGAAGATGGATTAGTCAGGCAACGCTGTGTCTCAGGCAGTGGGGACAGAAAACAAGGTCTCTGCAGCCAGGCCACCTGACTCTGCACTAGGAGACAGCCAAAGCCTGAGCACTGTGGTGTTGTCTTTGGAATTGCCAGCACTATTCCACCTCTCAAATGCTTCTCTTCTCTTTCAGGACTGTGCCTCAGAGGATGTGGAGCCATTTTTGGAAAGTATCAACACAGGGGCTTTTTGTGGCCATGTTCTGGCCCCTCATTCCTCAGTTTGTTTGCAACTGTTTATTTTACTGGGCCCTGTACTTTAACCCAATTATTAACATTGATCTTGTGGTCAAGGAAGTCCGACGGCTGGAAACCCAAGTTTTTTGAGTGGCACTGCCCACGCTCTGAGGGACTCCTCCAGCCTCCCTGACGTCTGAGCTTTGATGCTTGAGTGAAGAGGGGTTGGGAGCGCACAACTTCCTATTTTCTTTCCCTAGTAAACAAGGTGCTGCTTTCTCTGTCAAAGCCTACAACCAGGTCCCCTCTCCCTCTGCCTTGGTCATTGTGGCAGCAGGGACTGACATCCCAGAGCCGGGCCGGCACAGCAGCACCTCCCACCTAGCCTCCTTGCTCACAGGAACTTGGGAGGCCCCGTCCACTACAGCTTGCAAGGAACCAGGGTCCTCAGAGGATGTGGTGTGGGCGACATCAGAAGGCTGCCACATCAGCAGTCCTAACCTCAGTGACTGACAAAAGCTCCCAGGGCAAGTTGGAGTTCTGAGACTCAGCCCAAGATCTGGCTTATTGGGGCCAGGCCTGTCCTCTAAGTCAAGTTTAGGAAAATGGGAGAAGACTTTGTCATAGGCATAGACAGTTGCACTCAAAAAAATACAGAGGAAAAACCAAAATCCAGTAGACAATTGTTTTATTGAAGAGTTGCTAAGAAGTTGAAGAGTTAAATATCTAAAAGATGCAATTTGAGACTATAATGATGGTTACACTCATCCTGTTTCTACTAATCATTAAAAGTTTGGATCCCTTTCTCTGAATGGGGGGATTGAGTGGGATGTCAGGGTAACAGAGGTGGGTATCAGGCTGTGCTGCCTCAGTGCCACTTAGAATTGCCTTGGCACTGGCCAGGTGGCTCGGTTGGAGCGTCATCCTGTTCACCAGAAGGTTGCAGATTCAAGTCCCAGTCTGGGCCTGTACAGGAGGCAACCAATCAATGTTTTGCTCACATTGATGTTTCTCTTCCTTCTCTAAAATCAGTTTAAAAAAATTTTTTTTTAAAGCATATCCTTGGGTGAGGATTTAAAAAATGGTTTTGTTTTGGGGTTTGCTTTGTTTTGGATAATTTAACCCAAAATCCAGGAGAGTCCTTTTGTTTAATGAAGCATTTTACACATTGACCTCACACTGTATAATCTCTATCATCTTGTTCTGATGTATAAAACAGCAAGTGTAATTACACCAAGTGCTGTAATTGTAAATATGAATGAGATAAACTATGCCTCTTATTTCATTCTAATGTGATCCATGATGGGCCTCGAAGAGATAAATTTGCATCCAAAGGGTTTCTTTGTGACTCCATGAAACATTCATTAATCCTTTGTATCTTTGAAGATTTCACTCAAACTTTGCATCTGAAAGTTTAAAAAATTACTTGAAATAAAAATAAAATATTTTTTATAAAGACAAAACTTCTGTAGAAAAAAATTGTTTAGAAAACATGAAGATCTGAATTGCTCAATACAACCTACTAGTCATGCTGAAGTCTCCCTGCCTGATGGGAACATTGAGCCAAGGAGTCACCCTGAAGTATCTTAAGTGAAAGGAGAGAAAATGTTTTCTTCCTCCTGTGTTTGCTCATCAGGCCCCAGGATTCCCTGACTTTACCTGCTTAACACCCATGACTTGCCAGAGACACGCGACACTGCAAGCTTGGGGACAGTGCAGTATTTTCACATCCCTGGTCTCCTGCCTTGAGGGGTTACTATTTTTTCCAGATAAAGAGATGGAGACTGGGTGGCACTAATGGAGCAGGACCCAGGCTGGACTACCGATTGCCAGACTCCTAGACCAGTGTCCCCCACCGACTCCCCATATTCTGCTTCAAAGAGGGTGCCATCCACGTCTGTTCAGGGGAGAGCAAAGGAGACCTGGCCTAGAACAAATGGGCTGGGCTGGACTGTCACTAATTGTCAGCAGGAGGGACAAGTACTTCAGAGCCAGGGCCACAGCTGCCTCTCCTCCCTCAGACCTTCTCAATCAGCAGGTTTACATGCATCAACAGAGGGTGTCCATTTAAAATATTCAGACCCTTTGATGTAAGAATTCCATTCCTGCAAATCTGAGTTAAGGGATAATGAAAAGGGGCAGTGGGATTTGGCGGATTTATTCAAAGAATCGCCAACACATGAATAATTGCTCAAAATAGGAAATCACCAATACTCTAAAGTTAGCAATTTATAAACTGGTACGTAATACCTATTTAAAATGGGATTTCCAGCCCTGGCCAGTTTTGTTCTGTGGTTAGAGCATTGGCCTACAACTGAAGGGTTGTGGGTTCGATCCTGGTCAAGGGCACATAACTTAGTTGCAAGCTTGATCCCCAACACATGTGGGAGGCAACCAATCAATGTGTCTTTCACATCGATGTTTTTCTGTGTCTCTCCCCCTCCCTTCCATTCTCTAAAAAATCAATGGGGGAAAAATACTTTCTCGGGTGAAATTAACAACAAAAATGGAGTTCCCAAATATTTTTTAATGACATGGAAAAAAGCTTATGAAAAACAAGAGTTTCAGCTACATTTTAAAGAACAGTTTGTTGATTTTTAGAGAGAGGAAGGGAGAGAGAAACAGAGATCAAGCCCGCAACCTGGGGATGTGCTCTGACCAGGAATTGAACCAGCAAATTTCCATGCATGGAATGATCCCCAACTAACTGAGCCACACCAGCCAGGACTCAACTACAGTTTTTAAATTACAGAAAAGACTGATGGACAACCAACTAAAATGCTAAAAGTGGTTATTATAGTTTGTGGGAAATGGGATCATTTCTTTTCTCCTTTATATTTCTCTGTATTTGCCTTTTTTAAAAAGCAGTGAGTATATAATACTTTTGTAATCAGAAATTTTAGTAAAGGTGTAGGATGGTCCTGGTTGGTTGCTCAGTGGTTAGAGTGTTGGTCTGTGACTAAAAGGTCCTGGGTTTGATTCCCAGTCAAGGCCATGTACCTTGTACCTTGGTTGCAAGTTCCCCGGCACTGGTAGAAGCCCATGTAGGAGACAGCCAATTAATGTGTCTCTCATGTCAATGTTTCTTCACCTCCTCCCTCCCTCTCTCTCTAGAAATCATTGCCGGGGGGGGAGGGGGGGAAATACCCTCAGGTGAGGATTTTTTTAAAAAAAGGTGGAGTAGGATGGGCAAGAATACTCTTTCTTTCTTTTTTTTTTTTTTTATATTTTATTGATTTTTTTACAGAGAGGAAGGGAGAGAGATAGAGAGCCAGAAACATCGATGAGAGAGAAACATCGATCAGCTGCCTCCTGCACATCTCCCACTGGGGAGGTGCCCGCAACCCAGGCACATGCCCTTGACCGGAATCGAACCCGGAACCCCTCAGTCCGCAGGCTGATGCTCTATCCACTGAGCCAAACCGGCTTCGGCAGGAATACTCTTTCTTGAGCTAACAATTACTAGACCTGAACTTCACAAGGGTGGATGGTGTCATGTGGTCATCTTATTTATTGCCTCAACCCAGGACTTAGAACAAGGCCAGGCACTTAGCAGGTGTTTGTTCATCAAGAGCAGGTTAGAAGACAAGCTCAGCCTTTTCATAAAGGTCAAACCTCAAACATGGTACCAGACCCAATACAGTCATAAACACCGTCATGGTTTTGTAAATAGGCATGGGGTTTTGACCTTAGTCAAACTGGCAACCAAACAGGCTCCAGCCCCAGGTTTGGAGAGGGAGGGAGAACAAACACAAGTTGCAGCTTTAACACTTTAACTCAGTTCCCCTCTGAATATGGCTGTTGGTTAGTGAAAAAAGAGTTTTATTTCCTTGTACAATAACATTTCAAGTCAAACTAGTCAGTCACATTTGAGCGGGTCGTGCCCACATAAGAAACGTGGATAGAAGAGGTACTTTAAATGGTACTCGTTTTCGGCTAAGCAGTAAGCAAGCTCCTGGTCACACTTGCACAAGAGTTCTTGACATTCATCCTCTGCCGGTCCTGGAAGAAATGGGGAAACTGAGGTTAGAGCAGGAGCTTGCAGAGACTTGAGGATAAACAGGAGGGAAACCGGTAACACTGTTGGCAGTAAGGGTCATAAATTGCATGTGAGTGACACTTGACAATTCACTATGTGATCTCCAGCCTCAGGGCAACTCCAGGAGGGAGGTGACACTGGCCCCATCTTGCTGAAAAGGAAATTGAAGTTGTCAGAGAAGTGTTTTGAGGTGCTGTGTCCAAAGTCCCTTTGACCTTCTAGCTCAGGGGTGGGCAAACTTTTTTACTTGAGGGCCACAATGGGTTCTTAAACTGGACCGGAGGGCCGGAACAAAAGCATGGATGGAGTGTTTGTGTGAACTAATATAAATTCAAAGTAAACATCATTACATAAAAGGGTACGGTCTTTTTTTTTAATAGTTTTATTCATTTCAAACGGGCCGGATCCGGCCCGCGGGCCGTAGTTTGCCCACGCCTATTCTAGCTTCTCTTTCGTATCAATATTACACAATTTCATTTTAGGATCCATTGAGACTAGCAGTAGGAAACCATCCAGGCCTTTTTTGGGGGGGGAATGCCTGCTCTGCTGCTTCCTAGCTGTGTGATCTTGCCTAAATGAGTCAAGTCCTCATTTAAATGGGGCATTATCCACTTGGCAGGATTACTGGGAAGCCTGGGTGAGGAAGCCTGCCCAGGAGAGACTTGACATTGAACCTGCACTCAATCAACGTAGCATGTAGTAGATATGTGCCTATAGACACATCACTTCACCCTCCCTAGGCTGTTTCCTCAAGTGCAACACAGGGATACTAATAGCACCTACTCCTAAGGGCTGTTGGAAGAATGGGAAGAGGCCAAATCAGTAAAATGCAGGGGATATGGGAGGCACTAGTAAGCTGAAGCTGACCTGCTAAAGTTGCCAGCTAATCTGACCATTCAATATAAAAGAATATCCCCACCCTGCATCCCTGCTTTTTTATTGAGGAAAAATTCCCCTATCAAAATTTACCATTAGAAAGTGCACAAATCGGTAGGGCTTAGTGCATTCATAATATTGGGTAACCATCACCTCTATCTAGTTCCAAAACATCTCTATCACCCCAAAGAGATCTTGTACACATTAAGATGTTGCTCCCCAATGCCCCTCTCCTGAGTCTTCAACCATTAATCAGCCTTCTGTCCCTATAGATTTGCCTATTCTTGATATTTTATACACTTGGAATCATAAAGCCCGTGACCTTTTGTGTCTGTCTTCTTGCACTTAGCTCCTTGCATCACATTTTCAAGGTTCATCCATGTTGTAGCAGGTAAGTACTTCATTTTCTGACACAGCAGTTATAAAAGCACGTGGCACAGAGACAATTTCCCATTCTCCTCCTTTTAGACTTCTCTGTCTCCTTTATTTTTTATGTTTTTATTAATTTCAGAGAGAGAAACATCAATGATGAAAGAGAATCATTAATTGGCCTCTTCCTGCACACCCATTACTGGGGATCGAGCCCAAAACCCCGGCATATGCCCTGACCGGGAACAAACCATGACCTCCTGATTCATGGGTCAACATTCAACCACTGAGCCACACCAGCTGGGCTACACTTCTCTGTTTTACCTAAAACCTAACATAGGGGCTGGCACAGAGTAGATTCTCAATAATATTTGTTGAGAGAATATGAAAAAGCCATACATCATTTCTAATTCTCACACAAACACTGCAATTAATTTTTACTATTTCCATTTTATGGATGTGTAAAGTGAGGCTCAGTGGAATTCAGTAACTTGTCCAAGGACACAGAGCTGGGAAAGGGTGGACCAGGACTCCAGCCCAGGATCTCCTGATCCAGTGCCTGAAGCCGGTCCATCCTTGTTGCTTGACACAGTCGCTGCAGGGAAGAAACATCTGCACAGCATATGTTTCAAGGGACCTGGCATACTGTTCTTAATATGTTTGCTCCCCTTCTTAGCGCTATGTGTTCTAACCAGGGCCGCCTCCCCGAGAAAGGTTGTTTCCCCAGGTGGGGATATTTCCCTGGAGTTAGGAATTAACAAGACTAAGGACGGGAATGAATCAGTAAAACCCCTAGTGTTACAAAATACCATGTACTACTTATGAAGAACTTGGACTAAAACTGTTGGCAGTAAATTTGGGACTTGTTGGGCCCACATCCCCAGGGGTCTGCCCACAAGGGAAAGCACCAAAGCCTATACCCCTGGAGACCCACCTACACAGGGCAGTCCTAGGGAAGGCAAGCAGCGGGGCTGGAAGGACATAACTTTTACTGGGTAGGATAATCTTCTTCAGTCACTTCCTTGTAGCTTATCAGTAGAGCAGTAGAATAGTGATCTTGGAATAGCCCTTATAATGGAACACAGAGATTAACCTAGAAAAGATTAAAATCAACAGAACTAGATAGAGACAGGATTTTTGGCAAAGGTCAGATAAGAAACTATGGACATGAAACCAGGAACTGTAGAAGGCCAAGGGAGGACCCAAAACATACCATTATGTCATGCTTATAAATACAGTTGTAACAGGACAATAAAGGAGAGAATAAAGAGAGAACCTGGCTATGCTGATCAACTGAACTCTGTGTCATTCCTTCTTCGCCGACTCCATCCACACCTTTGGGAACCCCTGGACCTGCTGGGGCTGGACCCCAACAATTCAGCACCTGTACCTCCCTTCTATTCCCACCCTCACCTCTGAGCAAGAAAGATTCTTTCAAAAGCAAGACTTGGTCTCACTGCTCCATAGCCTCAGGAACCTAACAGCATCATGTTATTCCAGAATAATAAAAATTTAAAAGGAAAAATAGCTCCCATGGGTTAAGTTTAAAATAAAGGCCTACCAGTAAATATTATTATATGCTTAACATTTTAAAAATATATTTAAGTCAGGCCCATAAATGGAAAATGGGCCACACCTGTAATTAAATAAACAACTATGTTCAGAATATCTCCAAACAGAATAAGAGAATATTTTTAGTCAAAAATGTATAATAGGTATTTTGGTTCTCTTCATTTGGTTCAGGGAGGGCAGGTCTGTAAACAGGCACAGACTCCATCAACAAATATTTTACAAATTCCATTTTAACATGGTTAGGGGCAAGTCGAAGGGAAGAGGGGAAGATCTTTAAGATTTCCAACTCAATGCCCATTTCTTTTTTTTAATTTTTTTTTTTATTGATTTTTACAGAGAGGAAGGGAGAGAGATAGAGTTAGAAACATCGATGAGAGAGAAACGTCGATCAGTTGCCTCCTGCACATCTCCTACTGGGGATGTGCCCGCAACCCAGGTACATGCCCTTGACCGGAATCGAACCTGGGACCTTTCAGTCCGCAGGCCGACGCTCTATCCACTGAGCCAAACCGGTTTCGGCAATATTAAGTCAGCCTAGTTCTTATGCCAGCTCCTAAGTCATACTGAGAAGATATGGCTGAGGACCTGTGCCTATCTAAGACCATCCTTCTAGTAACTCTTAGTTGCCTCCTTTCCTCCGGAACAGACCATGCTGCAGGGGCTAGGGTTCCAGTGGAAAGTCACACCAGGACCTCATTTCTCTCTAGTGGGAGGTAGTGGGTCAGAGAGAGGTTCAGATCAGGATGAGAGAGGGAGGAGAGGAGATGGGAGAGAGTAGTAACCTCTGTCCAATCTGTTTACCACATTATAAACCCTTTTTTCATCTTTGCTACACCCATCTTCCAGGTAAGGCAACTGAGGACCGGAGAGGTCATCCTCCTAGGGCCAAGAGATTTTCAACAAGGGAAAGAAGAGTTTCTTCCACAAACAGTACTGGGACAACTGGATAGTCCATGCAAAACAATGAAGTTAGACTCTATCACACACCATCTACAAAAATTAGCTCAAAGTAGATCAATGACCGAAATGCAAGATTCAAATGATAAAACAATTAGAAGGAAACAGGGACATAAGTCTTCATGGCCTTGGATCTAGCAATGGATTCATAGATAGGACACCAAAGACATGATCAAGAAAAGACAAAATAGCCCTGGCAGGGTTGTCCAATGGTTAGAGCGTCAGTCCACAGAACAAAGGGTCTGGGTTCCATTCCTGGTCAATGACATGTACCTTGGTTGCAGGTTTAATCCTGCATGTGGATTAAACCCTTTCACTCTCTTTAAAAATCAACAGGGAAAATATCAGATGAGGACTTAAAAAGAAAGACAAAACAGAAAAATTGGGTTTTATCAAAATTACATTTTTTTTAATCCTCACCTCAGGATATTTTTCCCATTGATTTTTAGAGAGAATGAAAGGGAGGGAGGGAGGAGAAGGGGAGAGAGAGAGAGAGGAGAGAGAGAGAGAGAGAGAGAGAGAGAGAGAGAGAGAGAGAGAGAGAAAGAGAGAGAGAGAGAGAGAAACATCCATGTGAGACTCATTCACTGGTTGACTCCTGCCCATGCCCCTGACTGGGGTGGGGGACAGGGGACGGGTGCAAATCCGCAACCCAGGTATGTGCCCTTGACTGGGAATCAAACCCAAGACCCTTCAGTCTGAGAGCCAGTGCTCTAACCACTAAGAAAACCAGCCAGGGCCAAAATTACAACTTTTTAAAAAATATATATTTTGTATTGATTTCAGAGAGGAAAGGAGAGGGAGAGAGAGATAGAAACATCAATGATTAGAGAGAATCATTGATTGGCTGCCTCCTGCACACCCCCACTGGGGACTGAGCCTGCAACCCAGGCATGTGCCCTTGACTGGAATCGAACCAGGAACCCTTTAGTCTGCAGGCCAACACTTTATCCACTGAGCCAAATCAGCTAGGGCCAAAATTACAAATGTTTTTGAACTAAAAACATTACCAAGAAAATGAGCCCTAGCTGGTTTTGCTCAGTGGCTAGAGCATCAGCCTAAGGACTGAAGGGTCCTGGGTTCAATTCTGGCCAAGGGCACATACGGGGGTTGTGAGCTCAATCCCCAGTAGGGGACTGCAGGAGGCAGCCAATCAATGATTCTCATCATTGGTGTTTCTATGTCTCTCTCCCTCTCCCTTCCTCTCTGAAGTCAATAAAATATACTTTTTAAAAATATGAAAAGAGCCCTGGCCAGTGTGGTTCAGTGGTTGAGCATCAACCCATGAATCAAGAAGTCACTGGTTCGGCCCTAACAGGTTTGGCTCAGTGGCTAGAGCATCGGCCTGTAGACTGAAGGGTCCCAGGTTCGATTCCGCTCAGGGGCATGTGCCTTGGTTGCAGGCACATCCCCAGTAGGGAGTGTGCAGGAGGCAGCTGATCGATGTTTCTTTCTCATCGATGTTTCTGACTCTCTGTCCCTCTCCCTTCCTCTCTGTAAAAAATATCAATAAAATATATTTAAAAAAAAAAAGAAGTCACTGATTCGATTCCCAGTCAGGGCACCTGCCCAGATTTCGGGCTCGAGCCCCAGTAGGGGGTGTGTGGAAGGCAGCTGATTGATGAGGTTTCTCTCTCATCCATGTTTCTCTCTCCCTCTCCCTTCCTCTCTCTCTAAAAATCAATAAAAACATTAACAAAAAACATTTTCAAGAAAATGAAAACAGCCCTGGCAGGTGTGACTCAGTGATTAGAGGTCCAGGGTTCGATTCCCAGTCAAGGGCATATACCTGGGTTGCAGGTTCCTCCCTGCCCCAGGTTGGGGGGATGGCAACCGATGAGTGTGTCTTTCTCACATTCTCTCTCTCTCTCTCTCTCTCTCTCTCTCTCTCTCTCTCTCATCTCTGTCTCTGTTTCTCCCCTTCCCTTGTCTCCCTCCCTTCCACTCTCTCTCTCTGAAAAGCAATGGAAAAAATATCCTTGGCTGATGATTAACAAGAAAAAGAAAATGAAAAGATAACCTATAGAATGGGAGAAAAATATTTGTAAATCACATATCTGATAGGGGTGCAGTACCCAGAATAACTCAACAACAAAAAGACAAATAACCCAATTAAAAATTAGCAAAAGACCTGAATAGTCATTTCTCCAAAGGTATAAAAATGGCCAACAAGCACATGAGAAGATGCTCAACATCATTAGGGAAAAGCTAATAAAAACCACAATGAGATATACAACCACCCACTTGTAAGTACCATCTCCAAGAAAGTAATATGTCCATCTGTCCTCCACCCACATTTTTAAATTTTGTTTCATTACATGTCAAAGTAATTTGCATAGATCCCATCAGTCTGCATATTCCTTTTCTTTTTAACTTTTAATCCACAAATAATTCATGAAGGTAATCTTTTTTAAAAAAAATGGAAACATGACAGAGAACATAAAATTGCCTCCTACCATCACTCCCCTCAACCTGGTTCTGTCCCTAGAAATGACTACAGCCATCCTCAGTGTGGAGTGTGTCTTTACATTTTTCTGAGCTTTGCAAGCGTCCACATGTAGTTGTGGAAAGTAGTATGGTGCTATTTGCTATTTTTCTTTTTAACACAATGAACATGTCATTCTGCAGTTTGCTTTTTCATTCAACATCTTTCCATGTCAGCATATGGTTCTACCTTATCCCTTCTCCAGGCTGCAGTCTTCCACAGTGAGGATACATCATGGGTTTATATAACCAGGCCCCATCTGATGGACAGTTAGGTAGTTTATTTCTGGTGTCATTTCTCTCTTTTTCCATTTTTGTCCAAACAGAAAAGAAATGGGTTTCTTTGGCCCTTGCTGGTTTGGCTCAGTGGATAGAGCGTTGGCCTGTAGACTGGAAGGTCCTGGGTTCGATTCTGGTCAAGGGCACATGCCTGGGTTGTGGGCTCAATCCCCAGTAGGGGGCTTGCAAGAGGCAGCTGATCAATGATTCTCTCTCATCATTGATGTTTCTCTCTCTTTCTCCCTCTCCCTTCCTCTCTGAAATCAATAAAACTACATATTTTTAAAAATGTTTTAAAAAAGAAAGAAATGTGTTTTTTTTGTTTATTTGTTTAAGTGTTCAGTATTAGAGATCATTTATAGTAGATCAGTCCAAAGGGTGGTCTATGGGGAGCTGGAAGCAGTGGTAAGTTATTACAAGCAGATGCCCCAGGAACTCTGGGGAAGGTTGGTGTGGGTGTTGCTGGGAACTCACCACATTCAATGTGCTGATTGTTGCATGTCCAAAGGTAGGACTGCAGCTTGGGTATGCAGCCAGCCTCCTCACTGGCATGCCGGTAGCAGCAATCATGACGGTGACAGCACCTGTGGATGGCAAACAGGCAGACCAGCAGGTGAGTGAAGGCTGCTCTCCTGGCCATCTTTCCATGCCAGGACTATGGGTGAGCATCTTCTGGTCCAAACTTTGTTCCTGAGAATCCTGTCTTGGGAAATACGTCTATTGACCTGCACTGCCTCCATCGCCAGCCATGCTTGAGCCTGGCCCCTGCCTGCCTCACTCCCGTGGTCTCTGAGCTCCAGCAGAACTACTCTCCTCTTTGTTGCTAAAACGAGCCTGCTTCCCGCCTTTGCCCTCTGCCTAGGACAGGGGTGGGCAAACTTTTTGACTCGAGGGCCACAATGGGTTCTTAAACTGGACCGGAGGGCCGAAACAAAAGCATGGATGGAGTGTTTGTGTGAACTAATATAAATTCAAAGTAAACATCATTACATAAAAGGGTACAGTCTTTTATTTCAATAGTTTTATTCACTTCAAACGGGCCGATCTGGCCCGCAGGCCGTAGTTTGCCCACGGCTGGCCTAGGACAACTGCATGCCCACTCTTCCTCCTTTAGGTCTCAGCCTAAGTGCCAGCTCCCATCCTCAGAATGTCATCAGGACCCCTGCTTCCCAGGCTATGAGGATCTCTTTGTTACACCCTCTCATAAAACCAGGTTCCCTCCCTCCAAGGCAGGTTTATAATGAGACCCTCATTAGCAAGAAGGTTAACACCCGTCCTCCTCACTGACCAGAGTTCTAAGACAGTGGTTCCCAACCTTGGCTGCACAGTAGAATCACCTGGGAATCTTTTTAAAATCCTGATTTCTGGCCGAAGCCGGTTTGGCTCAGTGGATAGAGCGTCGGCCTGCGGACTGAAAGGTCCCAGGTTCGATTCCGGTCAAGGGCATGTACCTGGGTTGCGGGCACATCCCCAGTAGGAGATGTGCAGGAGGCAGCTGATCGATGTTTCTATCTCTCTCCCTTCCTCTCTGTAAAAAATCAATAAAATATATTTAAAAAAAAAATCCTGATTTCTGGGCCTCATCCTCCGGAAATTCTGTTTCTTTGTTATGGGGTGGGGCCACAACATTAGCCTCAATTTCCTCATTTCTGAATTGGGATTGTTGTGAGGACTCAAAAGGGGTTCTCAAAACAGTTTCTGGTGCACTTTAAGTCTGATCAGTTTTGTGTTTTGTTTTGTGGTTTGTTTTTTCAGCCAAAGAAATCATCCCATAGCCCATCCACCTGTGGGTCGCGGCCCCTTTGGGGCTCGAACGACCCTTTCACAGGGGTTGCCTAAGACCATCGGAAAACACATATATAATTACATATTGCTTTTGTGATGAATCACTATGCTTTAATTATGTTCAATTTGTAACAGTGAAATCGGGGGTCACCACAACATGAGGAACTGTATTAAAGGGCCACGGCATGAGGAAGGTTGAGAACCACTGCATAGCCGGCGTGAGGGGGCAGCTGGCAATGTTACCCAGGAGGACCTCTGCCTGCAAGGCAGTAAAATGTGCTATTTCCTCATAGGCCTTAACTACCCCCAGGAGGTGGGAGACCTTCTAGCCTGGCCCACGCATACACTCACCGGTCCATGGCATCCAGGGGCTTGCCTCGGCCGCCCAGGCCACAATAGCAGCCGTATCTAATATAGGCCAGGGGGCTGCGGGGGCCCACACAGTGTACGGTCCCTGCCAGTTCTATGAGCCCACGTCGGTGCACATGTGACGTCAAGGAGGCTGGGGGAAAACAAGGGTTAGAGGCTGCCGGTCAGGTCTTCCCTGGCCCTGGGAAAGGTCACTGGCCTGAAAGAGCCTGGATGACTGCCTGGGTTTGAATCCTGCTCCTCCCAGTCGCTGGCTGGGTGACCTTGAACAACTTACTCAAACTCTCTGGGCCTTGCTTTCTTCGTCTGTAAAATTAGGGGGGTAAGTGCACCTCTCTTCATAGAATGAAATGAGATCATGTATGTAAAGCACCTGGCACACAGCAAGCTCTAGCTATTATTACCAATATCTTCAAGGCAGCCATGAACGAGAAAACAAGACACAGAGCCACAGCATTCTGAAAGATCTCACCACTGGGCCTTCTTCCTGGAATGACCTGATTCCCAATCTCCTGCCCTTGTCAATTTCCGACACAGTCAGAGTCCAAGTTGTGCATCAAATGTCTGTCCCATTGCCCTAACCGGTTTGGCTCAGTGGATAGGGCGTCAGCCTGCGGACTGAAGGGCCCCAGGTTCGATTCCGGTCAAGGACATGTGCCTTGGTTGTGGGCACATCCCTAGTAGAGGGTATGCAGGAGGCAGCTGATGGATGTTTCTAACTCTCTATTCCTATCCCTTCCTCTCTATAAAAAAATCAGTAAAATATATTTTATTTTTTTATATTTTTATTTTTTTTAAAAAAATATATTTTATTGATTTTTTTACAGAGAGGAAGGGAGAGAGATAGAGAGTTAGAAACATCGATGAGAGAGAAACATCAATCAGCTGCCTCCTGCACATCCCCCACTGGGGAAGTGCCCGCAACCCAGGTACATGCCCTTGACCGGAATCGAACCTGGGACCTTTCAGTCCGCAGGCCGATGCTCTATCCGCTGAGCCAAACCGGCTTTGGCAGTAAAATATGTTTTAAAAAACGTCTGTCCCATTGCCGGTGATGAGCACTGGACATCACAGATGAGCTAAACGGGGTCCCTGCCACCAAGGAGGGCTCCTCTGTGCAGGCTTCCCTGTCCCTGGTTCTCTCCACCACCAGCACCACCACTTCCATCTAGACCAGCGCTTCTCAACCTGTGGGTCACGACCCCTTTGGGGGTCAAACGACCCTTTCACAGGCGTCGCCTAAAACCATCGGAAAACACATATATAATTACATATTGTTTACAGTAGCAAAATTACAGTTATGAAGTAGCAACGAAAATAATTTTACGGTTGGGGATCACCACAACATGAGAAACTGTATTAAAGGGTTTGAGAACCACTGATCTAGACTCTGGTTCAGGGCCCTTTCCATCTCCTCTTACTTTCCCTGCCTAGCCTCTGCTTCTTCCCACACAGGGAGGTCCTGTGGCCCGAGCCCAGTTATGGCTCTGACACAGAGCAGTGCACAGTAGGTGCAATGGGAACCCCCTGCCTTTCACAGCCACACAGCCAACAAGAACCTGGCTGATTGAACCTGGCTGGATCGGAACCTCTGATCCAGGCTTCTGACTCCCAATCCAGTGCTCAGTCCTCCTTGCCCAGTAACAGCAGGGGAAGGAGACCTGCCAGGGTGACAGAGCTGGGGGGCACCAAGGAGGGGGCCACTGCTCAGGGTCAGGCACCTCCAAACTCTCTGTAACATGGGCATCAGAGAACACACTCCCTGTGAGTGTGTGCCTGTAAACCCCTTAGACTAAGACTAAGAGAGGCAAAAGGACCCATCCCGGGTCACAGGGCTGGTGGGTCTCAGAGCAGACGCCCAGGCCCAGACCTGCCTGATTTCTGGGAGTCTGCTCTCCACTGCTCTGGGACTGCCGAGCCAGAGATTTATGCATTACATCTAGTCATCGTGTCTCTGTTCTAGAACAAGTTGTTACTACACTGACGCTTTTTAAGAGTACAGACCAGAATTACATCCAGCTCGCTCTCTCGGGATTTGCCAAGTGCTGCCCACACCTCTGCCTGAAACCACCCTTCAGAGAAAGCTCAGGGGCCTCACTGCAGCCCAGAGACGCTGCAGGAGCCTGCCTCTCCCTCCTCGCCAGTGTCCTCTCTGAATGCCCACCACAGAGATCCTGCTCATCATTTCCTGTTCCTCCAGTTACATTCCCCGTCACATATATCCTGTGCTGCACATGCCCTCGCCCCATCCTCACCCAGCTCACCTGTCACCTCCTAGAATCTGCCTCACCCTCAGGTCGACCACAGGAGCCCTGTCACATTGTGCTGCTATCTGCTTCCGGGAGTAACTCTCTAGCCTGGGAGCTCTTGGAGGGCAGATCTCTGCCACAGGCAGCTCCAGATGCCCTGGCACACAGATGGCTTCCATAAAAGGTCCCCTGACCTCTGGCTCCACCAAGCCCCAGTCTAAGCATACATGACAGGGCCCCAGTCTTAATCCTATGCCCCACAGCTGTCCCCAGAAGTCCCCCACCCTGACCTAACCACACTCCGGCATCTCAGGGTCCTGGGGACAGCCCTATGGAGAACCCAAGCATGGGGCAGAGGCCAGCACTGGGTTTGGAACCAAGGAAAACACTCCCTCTTCGGTGAGGCAGGTCACTCTGAGGTCTGTTTGCTCTGTCTGCCCACAGCAGCCTTGCTAGGAGTGCCAAGGCTGTCTGGGCTTCCTATATTCCTAAGGGCCTGAGGGTGTGTGTGTGTGTGTGTGTGTGTGTGTGTGTGTTCTCCTTGGGGAATCTTTGCTTGTGTCTGTGTGTGAGTCTGTCCATGAGCCCTACACCTAAGTGCCCAGGTGAGGCTGGGGGTGTGTGTGTATATGATGTTGTGTCTGTATATCTCCCTGTGAGTGTGTGCCTGTGCACCCCAGAAATGGGGAGTCATTGAAGGGACCTCTCCAAGTGTGGTGCCTAGGGCGGGGTAAGAAGGCAACCTCATGTTCCTCCCCCACCCCAGGTAGGGCAGACCCTTCTTCCCCTGTTCCTCCTGCCTCTGGTGTCCCCTTGGTAGTCCCACTTCAGACCCCAGGGACAGGTAGATGGGGAGGGTGTGGTCGCTGAAGAGGGTTACAGTGATGGAGGGGGTGTCTGGGGAGGACACCGAGACCCTGGGAAGGGCTGGCCTAGTTTTGGGTCCCTGGGAGGAGTGGATGAGTGGAAGCTCTTGGGGAGGACAGGGGACAAGGCTCTTAGAAACCTGGTAAGAAATGTGTCAGTGAGCCAGAGAAAGGAGGGATTAGGAAAGTAGGGCTCCCGGGACCTTGGAAAGGGCTGGTAGGTTGGAGTTCTTGCAGAGGGGTGGGAGCAGGGCTGGGGCGGAGGGAGGGCTGAAGGAGTCCCAGGAACTCCTTGATCCTCCAGGGGCGCACTCCTCACTCACCTGCGCAGGGCAGGAGTCCGGGTACCAGGAGCAGCAGAAGCGGCAGCATTGCTGGCTGGCACAGGGGCAGCTGACCCATAGGAAGGCGGCAGGTGTGGGACGATCTGGCTGACCAGTGTATATAGTCACCAAACTGGGGCCCAAACCCCCACCCCCACGCCCCGCCCAGCCCCGCCCCTGCCCTCACCTTACCGCAGGGCCGGATGGAGCCCGGTAAGGGCAAGCCCCTGGGGCGGCAAGAGAAGTCCTTCCAGGACCTCTGCATCTTGGTCATGGAATGGGCGCTGGAGGCCAAAAGAGAGAATCTGGCCCAGGAAGTCTCCAATTAGGGTTTGGGGAGAATTAGGGAGGAAAGGAGTTTAGCACAGGTCGACCCACCAAGTAAATGCTCAAAAAGGGAGCTCTATTCATATTATGATTACCTGCAGCCCCCTTCCAGCACTCACCTGGGCATCGAAAAGAAGAGTTCGAGGAGTGGGAGAGACAAATTATTTTAAACTTCAAATGTAGGAAACTTGGCGCTCCAGGTACCTCTAGAAATCAGCTCTCTGCACCGCGCCCTCCCCCCACCCGCCCCCCACCCCCACCCCCACCCCACCGCCCGCCTCACCACCACCATCACCCTTGGGAAACTGAAGGGGTCAAAGATTTGCCCTAAGTGGGTTCTGGTGAAAGAGCTGAACTGGTGTAGGAGGGGAGCTGGCCTCACACCCCATGCCCTTTCTGCCTCAGCCTTCTCATCTGGTCAAGGGTAGCAAAGCCACCGTGAGGCAGTGAAGACAGACACAGCAGGTGCTCAGCATTGAAAGGCAGTGACAGTTGTGGCACACATCTGTTCCCCTTAGTCCCTACCCAGTGTCATCAATTTCTGACGATTTCTAGTCAAAACCATTTCTGAGAGTGGAACTCCTAGACTCCTCCCATCTCCACAGCCAAGCTCTCGTAAAAATAATGGCAACTAGTAATGGTCCTGTTCAGACCGGCCAATGAATGGAACAGGGAAACTGAGACGAGAGCTGAACAAGAGGCACAGCAATTCACAGCAGACACAGCAGGCCACCTCCCTAGAGATAACAACGTCTAGGCTCATTTGTATTTCAGCTCCAGGCCCAGAAAAGCAGCAAAACCAGGTGGGTGACACCAGGACCAGCTGCAGTGACTAAGGACGCCCTGGCATTGACAATCAGTGAAGACCACGACCCTGAAGGAGCACACCGGAAGACGGATGAATATTCTGCTGAAACCCTCTCCTGAGACCTCCCCTAAAATTCCTGCTGGCAAGAGAGATAAAATCACTGAGACAAAGGAGCCCTCACTCTCCCTCCCAGGACCATGCCCACGCCTCCCCACAACTTCTTTCCCCACAGGCGTGCCTCCACGGGACCTCACCAGGCTTGCAATCAGGGCAGCAAATACAACAGCAAAACAGTCCCAGGCAAAACTCCTGAACCTGTCTCTAAGGCCCCCTTTACTCTGACTTTTTCGTGAGCCAAAAGCAGACAAGCCTAGGCTCATTTCCTTGTTTCATGGTTCTGTTATGGACCAATGTTCGCAAGAGTAAGACCACCAACTCCAATTAGGTCTTAAGCAGCAAGTGAGGATTTATTGAAAAGGTGGCCAGCGGCTGCCGCAGGCGTGTTCTCCCACGACAGCGCCGACCCTGGTTCTGGGCCAGCCTTTTATTCCCCAAAACCATACAACGGTTGGCGAAACACACACAAAGTTACCTGAGATACAGACACAAAGTTACCAAGGTATTCATTAATCAACTTGCCCAGTTGCTCTAGATAATAATATCAACTTGCCCCGTTGTCTATACTACTAATATAAACTTGCCCCTAGGCTACCCTCAACCACAGTTGGTTCCATTTCCCTGGTACAAGAGGGGCTTAACTGTAACAGTTCCCCAGATTGAATAAACGTCCTCTAAAATTTACCTGGACTTGTATTGTGAAGTTTTTCCTGCTTCAAAGTCAAGAACCCACACACTATGGCTGGCCCTAGGAAAAGCCCCAGCCAAAGCTGTTTCCAGTAACAATGTCTCACTAGCTATAATGTGGTAAGAATCCCCACCTTTCAGAATTTTAGAGAGTGAGGGGGGGCGGGGTGGTGGAGAGAGAAACATTTGTTGATGTGAGAGAGACACATCGATTGGTTGCCTTCCACATTGGATCCCTTCTGGGATCAAGCCTGCAACCCAGGTATGTGCCTTTGACCTGGAATCGAACCCGAGACCCTTCGGTGCATGGGCCGATGCTCTTACCACTGAGCCAAACCGGCCAGGGACAGACCCATGATCTTAGCACAGCCTCAGACCCCTCCGGTGTCCCCATTTCACAGGAAAAAAATCGAGGCTCAGAGAAGTTAAGAACCAAGAATTGTGGGTGCCCAGATTAAAATTCATTTCTACATGTTGCCAAATCTCTGTCTGCCTCCTTCTGAGGCAGGATAGTAAGAAGCTAGGAAATTTCCTGGGCAAGTAAAATACGGTAACTGAGATGGATAAATGACCAAGCAGCTTGCAACCTTTAGAAATCCTATCTTCCCTAAACCGAAGACACTTTAGAGTAAATGGCTTACACCTCTCCCCAACCAGAGGCTGATTAGTTTAAATCACTAAGGGAGCTAGAGAGCAGAAATCCAATTAGTGCCATTTGTGCCAGGGACAGATGAAATTAAGGGAATAAATCTCATTTTGGCACATCAGCATAAGAATGATGAATATTCTATTGAGATCCTCTCCTACGACCTCCCCTCAACTCCCAGCCTTTAAAAATCCTCAAAATGAAGTCCCAGCAAGGGCTCTCCATCCTGGGGAGCACACCCAAGCCTTTTCCTTCCCGCTATCTCCCCCCACAGGCATGCACCTCCTAAATTCTAAGGGACCCCACGAAACTTGCAACCAGGGCAGCAATGGTCAGTGACAGCTTGTCCTGGGCTAACCCCCTGAACCTGTTCCTAAGACCCCCTGTTCTTAGACTTACCAGTGAGCTAAAGCAACCCTGCTGCGGCTCCTTTCTTTCTTTCTTCTTTTTTTAAAAAAAAATTTCTTTGATTAAGTTATTACATATGTGAACATCTCTCCACATTACCCCCCAGAGCCCCCACTCATGCCCTCACCCCCCTGTGTCTGTATCCATTGCTTAGGCCTATATGTTTGCATATAAGTCCTTTGTGAAGTATGGTAGCAATCATCTCAGGTAGAAACTATAGTTTAACTTTAACCCTGCTGTTTGGCTTCTGTACCTATTTGCTTTGTTTAACAATAGAAAGGTTATTTTGACTTTCTGAATTATATAAATCATCCCATTCAATTGAATGCCTTATTGATTGTAATGTGAATATCCCATTGGTTGTGCTCTTACTGGTTTTAGAAAGCAAATTCCTCTGTACCAGGACAGCACAATTATCCCAAGACCTGAGGGTTCTAGATAATATGTCCCTGTCAACCCAGGGGTCCTAGATAATGTGTTTCTGTCAACTCAGTGACCGGGAGACCCAAAACAATAATTAACATGCTTAACTCTGCTTCTGTAAACTGCTTTTTTGCGAACCAGGTTCCTCATTCCAAACCCTGGGATGTAATCAATACCTTTGTGATCTTTGCCTATATAAATCTGGTGTTGCGGCCATCTTATCACTTCGAGATTTGGGAGAGCGAAATGCCCCCTCGGAGTCCCGGATTGCAATAAATGTGACTCTTTAATTCGACTTCTTGAGGTGTCCTTCTGTGATTTGAGAGGTACATTATAACATTTGCTTGATCTTCCCCCCTTACCCCCACCCTCCCCTACCTTCCCTCTGAGGTTTGACGGTCTGATCGATGCTTCTCTGTCACTGGATCTGTTTTGTTCATCAGTTTATGTTGTTCATTATATTCCATAAATGAGTGAGATCATGTGATATTTATTTTTCTCATTGGCTTATTTCACTTAGCATAATGCTCTCCAGGTCCATCCATGCTGTTACAAATGGTAAGAACTCCTTTTTTACCACAGCATAGTATTCCATTGTGTAGATGTACCACAGTTTTTTAATCCACTCATCTATTCATTTCTTTTTTTTTTAATTGCTAAAAGTATTACAAAGGGTATTACATATGTGTCCTCCCCCCCCCCCCCCCCCGCCCTTAACAATCCCCTGGCTGCCCCTACTCATTTCTTTCTTATAACATTTCTAGAGAGCCAAAGCCACCCCACCTAGGCTCTCTCCTGTAGCTTCTTCTATCTTAGGCCCTTCCTTGTATCCCTGTCCCCGGTTTTAATAAATGTACCCTCAAAATCACCTGGACCAATCTTGTGAAATCTTTCCTGCACGTAGTCAAGAACCCACACACTTATCAGCTGCCCCTAGGCCAGTCCCCTTCCCGTAACACTTCTATGAAAACCTAAGGCATCAGGCCATTCATCTGCCACCCTCAGTCATTCTCTCCACTGGAGTGAGCTCCTCAAGGCAAGGCGTGGTCTCTCCTCTTGAACCCCTAACATGGGCCTGCCTGCACACAAGTGTCCAATGAGGGCTTGTCCGCACAGATTATGGGTCTCAGACTCTCCAAAACATGGGGTAAAAAACATTGTCTTTCTTCTAAGGATCTCATATGAGCAATGGGGGATAAAATATCCCACATAAATATATGGAGAAAGATGTTTGCTTTCAAGGAATTTCCCAATCAATGTGCACAGAGGAAACCTCATTTACACTGGTGCTGGGAGCCAGTCCATCCTTGCTATTTCAAGGGACCTGGCATATATGGCATACTGTTCTTAATATGTTTGCTCACCTTCTTGGCACTATGTGTTTTAACCAAGGTCAACTCTCTGAGAAAGGTTGTTTCCCCAAGTAGGGATTTTCCCCTGAAGTTAGGGAGGGAATAAAACCCCTTAACTAAGTACCAGGTGGGTAATTAATCACTTTAACTACGAACAATCACGCTTAAGCTACATAATCTTTACTCCCTGGAATGGAGATAAGAAACGCCCTAACCTTTGGAATAGAGATTGATACGATTGGAATCAACTGGTATAAATACAGATGTAACAAGACAACAGGACACAGAACCTAGACACAGAACCTACACAGAATCTAGAGACAGCAGAACTTTACTGGAGATCCAGACCAGAACTTGGCTGGAGATCCTGGCTAGAGATCCTGGCTAGGCTGCTGATCAACTGAACGCTGTCTCCATGTCATTTAGTCTTCGCCGACTCCATCCACACCTTTGGGAACCCCTGGAACAGGATTCCCCTAGGTTAGCCCCCCCCCATTGAGAACCCCACACTTGGGACGGATAGGACTCCACCAGGGTACTGCAGACCCCCCTATAGAGGATAAGTAGGGCAAGAAGGTGGATAGTACAGAATTTAGATTGAGAAGATGTGCCATACTGAGTCCAAAGAAAGAAGACTCTGTATTAATCTTTAGATTAAGAAGATGTGCCATACTGAGTCTAAAGAAATAAGACTCTGTATTGATCTTTTAACACATATGCTTTGCTAGCAGAGGAATTAAGGTCACTCCCAGTCAGACAGAACGTTTTATACAAGAAGTATGTCCATGCTTTTCTGAGGAAAGGTAAATGTAAAGGCATGGGAGGAGGTAGGCCCAAGGAGCCTTATCCTTAACCCCACTGCAGCCTTTCCACCCCGGGAAAGTGCAGGATTGGCAAGCTCTCCCTGGGGTGATAGATCAGGACTCAGGTAATAACGGAAAGCGCCAATCCTACTCTTAAAATGGATACAAGAGAGCATTTGGGGTTTTTCTTTTTTAATGCCTGCTTTTAAAAAATAAAAAAGGGGGAATTTGCCAGGAGCCAGTCCATCCTTGCTGTTTCAAGGGACCTGGCATATATGGCATACTGTTCTTAATATGTTTGCTCACCTTCTTGGCACTATGTGTTTTAACCAAGGTCAACTCTCTGAGAAAGGTTGTTTCCCCAGGTAGGGATTTTCCCCTGAAGTTAGGGAGGGAATAAAACCTCTTAACAAAGTGCCAGGCGGGTAATTAATCACTTTACGAACAATCATGCTTAAGCTACATAATCTTTACTCCCTGGAATGGAGATTAGAAACGCCCTAACCTTTGGAATAGAGATTGATAGGATTGGAATCAACTGATATAAATACAGATGTAACAAGACAACAGGACACAGAACCTAGACACAGAACCTACACAGAACCTAGAGACAGAAGAACTTCGCTGGAGATCTTGAACAGAACTTGGCTGGAGACCCTGACAAGAGAACCCGGCTATGATGATCACCTGAACGCTGCCTCTGTGTCATTCCTTCTTCGCCGAATCCGTCCACACCTTTGGGGACCCCTGGACCTGCTGGGGTTGGACCCCAGCACACTGGTAAGTCCATTATAATTATCTGTTCTCAGTATTAGAACTTTTGCACCAAAAATTGACCACTGTAACTGGTTAGCCTCAATCTCTGCAAAACTCATTCATACAGAACAATTTGTTCCTAATTATGTTAGATAACTGGGGCATTGGGTCCATTACCAAACATAGTAATTTCCTATACTCTCTCCCCAATTATCATATTAAAAATGTAAATTATAAGTCATGTCCAAAAGGGCCTCAGTTGAGTGTGCTGAGAGATAGGGGTGTGAACGAAAGGAGCCACATGCTGACCTGACAAGCTCAGGGGAGGCCTGCATGGCAGTCTTGCAAACTTGTTGGGGTCCAGCCCCAGCAGGTCCAGGGGTTCCCAAAGGTGTGGATGGAGTCGGCGAAGACTAAATGACATGGAGACAGCGTTCAAATGATCAGCAAAGCCAGATTCTCTAGCTAGGTTTTCCAGCCAGGTTCTCCAGCCAGGTTCGGTCAACAGGTTCTGTTTATTGTCTTGTTACATCTGTATTTATACCAGTTGATTTTTATCCTATCAATTTCTATTCCAAAGGTTAGGGCATTTCTTATCTCCATTCCAGGGAGTAAAGATTATGTAGCTTAAGCGTGATTGTTCGTAGTTAAAGTGATTAACTACCGGCCTGGCACTTAGTTAAGGGGTTTTATTCCCTCCCTAACTTCAGGGGAAAATCCCTACCTGGGGAAACAACCTTTCTCAGAGAGTTGACCTTGGTTAAAACACATAGTGCCAAGAAGGTGAGCAAACATATTAAGAACAGCATGCCATATACACCAGGTCCCTTGAAACATATGCTGTGCAGATGTTTCTTCCCTGCAGTGACTGTGTCAAGCAGCAAGGATGGACCAGCTTCCAGCACAAACTCAGACCTAAAGTAACCACAAAGGATGGTCTGATATTAAACTTTAACTAAAAGCAGTTATGGTGGACAGTTACGTCCTAGGCCAGTATCTTCACTTACAAGGTCAACCTTTACCTTAACTGAGCCTATCTGTCTTTTTGCATCTATGATAACACACCCTTGAAATGTCTGGGTAACTTGTAACTTCCCTTTTTCTGGAGCCCCTGGAGCACAACTAAATGTGCAGGGTGCCAGGACAGATACCACAAATTCCTTCATTGTTATGTTAATTGATCCTGCACCCACCTTAGTATGTGTCCATCATTTTACTTTTTATCCAATCCCAGGGGTTTCTCTGCTTTGCTTTATCCCTCCTCCTTCATCTATCACCAATGAATTTCATGTAACCCACCTATGTCCCTCCTTTGGTTGCAAATGTATAAATACAAATGTAACCCCGCCATTCTCCAGAGCACTATCTCAATTTCTTGAAGTTCTGCTTCCTGGCATATGTCAACAGTTTGGCTCAAATAAACTCACAAAAGTTCTTTACAGGAGTTTCTCTTCAGACTCCAGACCAGCGACAGCGGCGGTGTCGGCGCAGGGTGGCTTCACTCCACTGCGTGAGGAAAAGGACTCTTGGAAAGTGAAGACCTTACATTAGATTCTCCAGGAAAAGAAGCGACGGAAGGAGCAGGAGGAGAAGGCAGAGAGGTAAAGCGCTTAAAAAATTCCGACCGTTGTGCTCCCTTCGGCAGCACATATACTAAAATCGGAACGATACAGAGAAGATTAGCATGGCCCCTGCGCAAGGATGACACGCAAATCCATGAAGCGTTCCGAAAACAACAATGGCAGCTGCCGGAGGTTGTTTTGAAAGTGCGAGGAGTATCCAAGAGCGTAAGGAGCAGACCCAGATCGCCAGAGCCGAGGTGTTGCTCCAGGCTAAAGCCAATTTTGAGAAAGAAGAAAGGCGTAAAGAACTTAAACGACTTCGGGGTGAGGATACATGGATGCTACCTGATGTGAATGAGCGGATTGAACACTTCTCACAGGAACACTCTGTGAAGAAAAAGAAGAAAAAAAACAAGCATTCAAAAAAAGTAAAGAAAGAGAAGAGAAAAAAGAGCAAGGAACAGAAGTATGAAAAACACAATGAGTCATCTGATAGTTCATCAAGCTCTGAAGATGAGTGGGTTGAGGCTGTTCCACCCCAGGCTCCTGGCAAGGAAAACGCCTGGAAACTGAAAGGTGAAAAGTCAGAAAAAGAAGACAACCAAGGTATTAGGAGGGATGAGTGGATGACTGTTGATTTTATGTCTGTTAAAACTGTGTCATCATCATCACTCAAAGCTGAAAAAGAAACAAAAAAGAAAATAGAGCAAGCAAAAACCCAAGCACTTGAACAGTCCAGACTGCTAGAAAGAGAATTGAATCCATACTGGAAGGATGGTGGGACTGGTCTTCCACCAGAAGACTGTACTACGTCATCAGTTACTAAAGTTTCAGTAATAGAAGATGGTGGATTAAGCTGGCTAAGGAAGTCTTATCAAAGAATGAAGGAACAAGCTGAGAAACAATAGAAATTTTGAAGACATTGTAGCTGAAAGATATGGGTCAATGGAAATATTTCAGTCGAAATTAGAAGAAGCTGAAAATACTGCATCCACAAAAGAAGACTGTAGACGAGAACGCTGGAGGAAGCCAATGCATTCAGATAAAGCACCTAGTAGTCAAGAAAGTAGAAAATCAGACTTGACAAAATATCATAAAAGTTCAAGGGATAGACATAGTTCAACAGATATTACAAAACATAAAGATAAGTTTTATGGTGATGAAAAAAATAATAGACCTGGGTCTTCAGAAACATATAGAAGAGACTCCAATTCAAGGCAAAGTCAAGAGTTTTCTTCTCTTGGAAATTTGAGACCTAAATTTATAAGGTCCTCTGATGATGAACTGTCATTTCATCGCATGGGCAGGAATGTTGAATCTAGTTCACCCTCAGCACTGGCCACCCAGGGTTCTGTGCGTTGTGGTTTTCGAAAACCGACAGAGAACAGCGAAGAAAATTTATCATCACGAAGTCGCTCTGATGAGAGAGAAGGAGAGAAGAAACATTCAAAACGAAATCCATTGGAAACCAGTCACAGTGTGGGCTATCGACATATCTCAGAAGATGGAAGAGAGAAATCACACGATGAAAGCTCGATGGATGACTCTCCGAGAAAAGAACATCTACAGGACACAAAGTCTTCATTTTCAGGAAGTCTCCCTGAGGATGAGTCCATCCACATCCTGGGTGTTGATGAGAAGAACAAGTTGGGAGCCAAGATTATCAAGGCAGAGATGATGGGAAATATGGAGTTAGCTGAGCAACTTAAAGCCCAACTTGAAAAAGCAAATAAATTCAAAGAAACTATATCATCAAAAAAATCTGGGATAGAGAATGAAGACCAGCAAGAAGTGATTCTTGTCAGAACTGATCAGTCTGGGAGAGTTTGGCCTGTGAACACACCAGAGAAACCTCTGGAATCTAAAGGAGGAAGAAGGAGGAGACAGATGGCTTCAACCCATGAGGAAAAAGAAAGGGTCAGATACTTTCGTGATGATGATAATTTAAGTCTAAACGATTTAGTCAAGAATGAGAAGATGGGAACAGCAGAAAATCAGAACAAACTTTTTATGAGAATGGCATCTAAGTTTATGGGAAAGACAGATGGAGACTATTACACTCTGGATGACATGTTTGTCTCCAAAGCAGCTGAAAAAGAACATTTTGGTGAAGAAGCAGAAAACCAGAGGAAAAAAGCTATTGCTGAACTCTGGAGTCTTGCACAAATGGAAAGGTGTCTGTATTGTTTTGACAGCTCTCAGTTTCCCAAGCACCTTATTGTTGCAATAGGTATTAAGGTTTATTTATGTTTACCCAACTTTCGATCTCTTACCGAGGGTCACTGCCTGATAGTCCCTCTGCAGCACCATAGAGCTGCTACCTTATTGGATGAAGACATCTGGGAGGAAATTCAGATGTTTAGAAAATCATTGGTAAAGATGTTTGAAGATAAAGGGTTGGATTGCATCTTTTTAGAAACTAACATGAGCATGAAGAAACAATATCATATGGTTTATGAATGCATTCCTCTCCCAAAGGAAATGGGTGATATGGCTCCCATCTATTTTAAGAAAGCCATAATGGAATCTGATGAGGAGTGGTCAATGAACAAGATATTGATTGATCAGTCTTCCAAAGATATCAGAAAGTCTGTGCCTAAAGGCTTACCTTACTTCTCTGTGGATTTCGGTCTTCAAGGAGCGTTTGCTCATGTCATTGAAGATCAACACAAATTCCCTCATTACTTTGGAAAGGAAATCATTGGTGGATGCTGGATATAGAGCCACGACTTTGAAGGAAAGGGGTCCGAGAAAGCTTTGAGGATCAGAGGAAGAAAGCACTGCAATTTGCTCAGTGGTGGAAACCATTTGACTTCACCAAAAGTAAAACATGTTGAATCATACCTTCCAGTGTTATTTCCTCTTCAGGTTCCTTTCAGTTTTATTTCCATTGTACCTAATAAGCAGCTGACCCTCAGGTCCCAGGGAAGTCATGCTCTGGGTCTCTGACCACAGTGCATCACTGGATCGTGTCGTGTCCTCCCCACCTGCTCCTGTGGACTTCATTGCAGTAACCCAGCGTAAGGCCAGCTGTGTCGGTGACCTGCTCACATTTCTGTTCTGTGCCTACGTCTTGGTGTTCTGAACTATTCTGTGCATATATGGAAAGACTTTTCTGAAGGATTAGCCAGGAAGCATAACAAATCATGGGTTCAGAAGGAATTGGGTCAATGTCAAAGTTAAGTCTATTGATTGACTTCTTTTGCACTTTTTAAATTAAGAGTTGGCATATTCAGTAATAATTGAAATTTCTTTTCATAGCATTTTATAGAAGATCTCTTAATTTTCTACCAGTAGCACATGTATCACTGCTATTCTTTTTATTAAAGGGAAAAGAATGTTCCAAAGGTAATAAAGAATTAAATGAAAAAAAAATTCCTTACAGGTTTCAATGGTTTTTACGTTAATAGGGGCTATGACAGAAGGTGAATAGAATAAAAATCGGTTCACTGCCTAAGGGAGAATTATGCATATGAATTAACTATGCTCTATTGTTGGTCTCAGTTTAGCCACATCTTCAGATTTCATTCTGGTCTACTGACTAAAGGTTGCTACAAAGGTTTGATGAGTAAAAGGATTTCTTCCTCTTTATAACAAAAGTGGCTAGAAGGTAAAATAACTACACTTACTGCCGGAAGCCAGTCCATCCTTGCTGCTTGACACAGTCACTGCAGGGAAGAAACATCTGCACAGCATATGTTTCAAGGGACCTGGCGTATATGGCATGCTGTTCTTAATATGTTTGCTCACCTTCTTGGCGCTATGTGTTTTAACCAAGGTCACCTCTCCAAGAAAGGTTGTTTCCCCAGGTAAGGATTTTTCCTTGAAGTTAGGGAGGGAATAAAACCCCTTAACTAAGTGCCAGGCGGGTAGTTAATCACTTTAACTACGAACAATCACGCTTAAGCTACATAATCTTTACTTCCTGGAATGGAGATGAGAAACTCCCTAACCTTTGGAATAGAAATTGATAGGATTAAAATCAACTTGTATAAATACAGATGTAACAAGACAATAAAATACATAGAACCTGGCTGGAGATCCTGGCCAGAACCTGGCTAGGAGAACCTAGCTATGATGATCAACTGAATACTGCCTCCATGTCATTCCTTCTTCGCTGACTCCGTCCACACCTTTGGGAACCCCTGGACCTGCTGGGGCTGGACCCCAACAACTTACCAGGAAGTTTGTGAATCTGGGTGCTTTTTCTAGCTCATGAGACCACATACAACAAAACAGTGAATCCCAATATAGACCAGCACACCCTTTGACCTAGTAACCTGTTTCTAGAAATAGCTCTAAGAAAATAAAATACGCAAAAAAAAAGAAAAGAAAATATTCAGACAAGATTTATACACAAAGTTGATCCTTAACAAAGAGCAAAAACAACTGGGAAGCAACCTAAATATCCAACAATAAAAATATAAATTATGAGATTTTTCATATGCTAGAATATCCATCATTCTAATATAGTATTTTTGAATAATATTTAATGGCCATTTAAAAAGTAGAAACTAAAAAGTAGAAACTTACAGTATAATCCTACCTTTATAGTTACAGACCACACAACTGAAAGAGAGCTGTACATAAGTATATCTATATGCACATACCCACTCCAATATATACATGAGCTCTCTGGAGGGGACAGGAGGGAGAGGGAAGAAGAAAGACAGGAACAAATGAATGAAATGCATCAAAATGTAACATTGGTTATCTTCTGGTGGTGGAGTTGCATGATTTTTATCGTTGTCTCTTAATTTTCCAAATTCTATTAAAATCTAAACTTTTGTGATTCAGATAAAAAAATTAAAATGAAAACAAAACTAGACTTTAATTAAATAAAGCTTGTCTATTGAAAAAAGTTATCTTGATATTATTCTAAAAACACAGAGACACAGACATAAGGATAACAATACTCATCAGTTTTTGGTTTCCCTTTTGTGGTTTTTAAAAGACTTTGTATTCCTGTGGTTACCAGGGGCTGCAGGGAGGGAGAAGAGAGTGTTGTTTAATGAGTATGGAGTAAGTACATATGCATTTACCTTTTTTTGTTTTTTGTTTTTTTGCTTTTGTTAATTGTCACCTGAGGATATCTTTTTCCCCATTGATTTTAGAGAGCTGGAAGACAGGGAGGGAGGGAGAGAGAGAGAGAGAGAGAGAGAGAGAGAGAGAGAGAGAGAGAGAGAAACATCAATGTGAGAGAGACACATTGATTCGTTGCCTCCAGCAGCACCCTGACCCAGGGCCAGGGCAAAAACCTGCAATCCAGGTATGTGCCCATGACCAGGAATCGAACCCGCCACCCTCTGGTGCTCTGCCGATGCTCATATGCATTTACTTTTTGATCCAGCAATACAATTCTAAGAATCTATCTCAACTATATTGGCAAAAACATGAAATGGCATATGCCCGAAGCTATTCTTTTTAACACTTATAACAGTAAAGTAATGGAAACAACAGAAATGCCTACCCATAGGGAAATGGTACAGCTTCACCATTTTAATAACTGTTCATTAGAAACGGTACAATTTTAACGAGGAAGAATTTTGCATATAGCTATGAGTGGCCTCCAGAACATACTGTCAAGTGAAAAAAAAGCAAGGTATAAAATAGTATGTACAGTAGGCCCGTTATTTTTAAAAGGGAGGGAGGATATAAATGAATATACATATAACTTTTTCTGTATATAAAAGTAACAACTGAAAGATAAACCAAAAACTAATAAAAATGGTTACCTAGACCTGGATGGTGTTGTTCAATGGTTAGAGTGTCAGCCTGTACATCAAAGGGTTGCTGGTTTGATTCCAGGTCAAGGGCAAGTACCTGGGTTGCAGGTTCAATCCCTGGCTACCGTCGGGGAGGCAACCAATCAATGTGTCTCTGTCATCTCTCTCCCTCTCTCTCTCTCTCTCTCTCTCTCTCTCTCTCTCTCTCCCCCCACCTTTCCCTCCCTCCTTTTTTCCCTCCCTCACTTCCACTCTCTCTCTAAAACACAATGGAAAAAATATCCTCAGGTGAGGATTAACAACAATAACAAGAATGGTTGCCTAGGTTACTTATAGAGAATAAGAGAACAGACTGAGGAAAGGGTAGTAGATAGACTTCTCTTAATGTATTTTATTTTATTAGTTTTGGTTACAGATTCATGTGAAAGTTTTACATACTTTGAAAATTAAATTAAAAGAACAATATCTCTAAATATAAAAACAAACTGGAACAAGTTAATCTATCTATATAACTAGTTGGTAGAAAACCACAAGGAGAGAAATTATATCAGGAGACTTGAATATATGGTATTTTGACTGTACATCCTAAAGACAAAACACCTACATCAAGCAATCCTAAATTGTTCAGCCAATTTACTGCTAGTGGTGATGGTATACACATTTTAAAATAAGGTGAATACAGCAAATTAGGAATAGAGGAAACTTCTTCATCTTGATAAAGAATATCTACACAAAATCTACAACTAATATCGTAGTTAATGATGAGAAACTAGAAGCTTTCCTGCTAACATCACGAATAAGGCAAAGGGGTCCTCTCTCACCACTCTTTTTCAACATTATGCTGAAAGTCCTAGCTAATTGCTATAGACTGAATGTTGGTGTTCTTCCAAATTCATATGCTGTAACCTCACCACCAAGGTGACAGTATTTGGGAGGCAATTAGGTCCTGAGGGTAAAGCCCTCATAAATGCAATTAGTGCCCTTATAAGAGACCTCAAGGTGCTCCCTCACTCCCTTCCTCCATGTGAGGACCTATGAACCAGGGAGTGAGTCTCACCAAATACTAAATCTGCTGGAACCTTGATCTTAGATTCCCCAGCCTCTAGAGCAGTGGTTCTCAACCTTCCTAATGCCGCGACCCTTTAATACAGTTCCTCATGTTGTGGTGACCCCCAATTTCATTGTTACAAATTGAACGTAATTAAAGCATAGTGATTAATCACAAAATAATATGTAATTATATATCTGTTTTCCGATGGTCTTAGGCAACCCCCAAAGGGGTCGCGGCCCACAGGTTGAGAACCGCTGCTCTAGAAGTGTGAGAAAACATTTTCTGTTGTTTGCCCTAGCTGGTTCGCTCAGTGGATAGAGCGTTGGCCTGCGAACTGAAAGGTCCCAGGTTCAATTCTGGCCAAGGGCACATGCCCAGGTTGTAGGCTCGATCCCCAGTTAGGGGTGTGCAGGAGGCAGCTGATCAGTGATTCTCTGTCATCATTAATGTTTCTCTCTCTCTCTCTCTCTCCCTTCCTCTCTAAAATCAATAAAAATATATTTAAAAAAAAGAAGCATGTGTCAAAAAAAAAAAAGAAGTATGTGTCTATCATTTAAAAACACTTTTTCTGTTGTTTATAAGCCACCTAGACCATGGTAATTTGTTACTGCAGCCCAAAGGGACTAAGACACTAATACAATATGACAAGAAGAGGAAAGAACAAGTATATTTGTTATGAATAAAACTGCCTTTGTTGCCCTAGCCGGTCTGGCTCGGTGGATAGAGCGTCAGCCTGCAGACCGAAGGGTCCCAGGTTAGATTCTGGTCAAGGGCACATGCCTGGGTTGTGGGCTTGGTCCAACCTGCAG
The DNA here is from genome assembly GCF_964212035.1 of Myotis nattereri. Lineage (NCBI taxonomy): Eukaryota > Metazoa > Chordata > Mammalia > Chiroptera > Vespertilionidae > Myotis > Myotis nattereri. The sequence goes on along the minus strand of NC_138079.1, from coordinate 90,941,841 downwards.
GAGGCAGCCAATCAATGATTCCCTCTCATCACTGATGTTTCTATCTCTCTCTACCTCTCCCTTCCTCTCTGAAATCAATAAAAATATATTTTAAAAAAACTGCCTTTGTTTATAGATGACATGATTATCTATGTAGAAAATCCTGGAACTAATAAGCAATTATAACAATGTTGCAATATACAAGATTAATATACAAAAGTCAATTGCTTTCCTGTATACAGCAATGAACAAATGGATTTGACATTAACAACACAATACCATTTACATTACAACTCCCAAAATGAAATATGTAGGCATAAATCTTACAAACTATGTACAGGATCTCTATGAGGAAAACTACAAAACTGATTAACAAATCCAGGAAGTACTAAGTAAATGGAGAATTATTCGATGTTCATGGACAGGAATACTCAATAGTACCAAGATGTTCCACTTTGATATTTGGATTCAATGCAATCCCAATCAAAATCCCAGCACGTTCTTTTTTGGAGATTGACAAAATAGCGCTAAAGTTTATGTGGAGAAGCAAAAGACTCAAAATAGCCAACAACAATATTGGAGAAAAAGAACAAAGCCAGAGAACTGACACTACTCAACTTTAAGACTTACTCTAAAGCTACAGTAATCAAGGCATTGTGGTATTGGTGAAAGGCTAGCCAAATAGATCAATGGAACAAAATAGACAACCCAGATATTAGTCCCACACAATTTTAGTCAACTGATCCTTGGCAAAAGAACAAATGCAATACAATGGAACAAAGGCAGTGTTTTCAACAAGTGATACTGGAAAAATTAGAATACATATGAAAAAAAAGTAAAAAAGAATCTAGAAATAGACTGTACCCTTCACACACAAAAAAATAACTGAAATGGATCAGAAACCTAAATGTAAAAAAAAAAAAATTATAAAACTCCTAGAAGATAACATGAAAATCTAGATGATCTTGGTTATGGTGATGACTGTGTTTGTTTTGTTTTGTTTTGTTTTTTGGTTAAACCTCACCCAAGGATATTTTTCCATTGATTTCTACAGAGAGTGGAAAGGAAGGGGAGAGACAGAGGGAGAAACATCTATGTGAGACACATTGATAAGTTGCCCCTCGCACACACCCCAGCCGGGGCTGGGGATCAAGCCTGCAACCGGGGTACATGTGCCCAACTGGAATCGAACCCAGGGCCCTTCAGTCCTCAGGGTTTGTATACCATCACCCAAGACAAACTGGTCAGGGCGGTGATGACTTTTTATTTTTTTATTTTTTAAAATATATATTTTATTAATTTTTTTACAGAGAGGAAGGGACAGGGATAGAGAGTCAGAAACACCGATGAGAGAGAAACATAGACCAGCTGCCTCCCGCACACTCCCCACCGGGAATGTGCCTGCAACCAAGATACATGCCCTTGGCCGGAATCAAACCTGGGACCCTTCAGTCCGCAGGCCGATGCTCTATCCACGGAGCCAAACCGGTTAGGGTGACTTTTTATTTTTTAATTAATTTTTTTTCAGTGGTGACTTTTTAGATGAAACAGGATTCATGAATGAAATAATTGATAAACCAGACTTCATTAGAATTAAAAACATCTATGTGAATAACACTGTCAAGAAAATGAGAAAACAAGCCATTGACTTGGGAAAAAATATTTGCAAATGATCCAAACTTGTTAAAGAACAATAAGAAAGCAACTTGATGCCGAAACCGGTTTGGCTCAGTGGATAGAGCGTCGACCTGCAGACTGAAAGGTCCCAGGTTCGATTCCGGTCAAGGGCATGTACCTGGGTTGCGGGCACATCCCCAGTAGGAGATGTGCAGGAGGCAGCTGATCAATGTTTCTCTCTCATCGATGTTTCTAACTCTCTATCCCTCTCCCTTCCTTTCTGTAAAAAATCAATAAAATATATTAAAAAAAAAGAAAAAAAAAAGAAAGCAACTTGATTAAAAAACAAACAAAACAGCTCTACAAACACTTTACCAAGGATGATAAACAGATGGCAAAGAAGCACATGAAAAGCTGTTCCTCATCATGTGTCATCAAGAAAATGCAGCCCTAGACCTAGCCAGTTTGGCTCAGTGGATAGAGCGTCAGCCTGTGGACTGAAGGGTCCTGGTTCGATTCTGGTAAAGGACATGTTCCTTGGTTGCAGGCTTGATCCCCGGCCCTGGTTAGGGCACATGCAGGAGGCACCCAATTGATGTCTCTCTCACATCAATGTTTCTCTCTGTGTGTCTCTCCCCTTTCCTTCCACTCTCTCTAAAATCAATTGGTGGGGGGAAGAGAGGGAGAGTGCAATTTTAAACAATACGAAACCACTACACACCTATTAGAATGTCCAAATCTAATCACTGACCACACCAAATGTTGGTGAGGATGTGTAGTGATAGGGATTCTCACACACTGCCAGCAGGGATGCAAAATGGTATAGTCCAGCCGTGGGCAAACTACGGCCCGCGGGCTGGATCCAGCCCGTTTGAAATGAATAAAACTTAAAAAAAAAAAGACCGTACCCTTTTATGTAATGATGTTTACTTTGAATTTATATTAGTTCACACAAACACTCCATCCATGCTTTTGTTCTGGCCCTCCGGTCCAGTTTAAGAACCCATTGTGGCCCTTGAGTCAAAAAGTTTGCCCACCCCTGGTATAGTCTCTTTGACAGTTTGGTGATTGCTTACAAAACAATACATACTTTTACCATATGATCTGGCAATCACTCTCCTTGGTATTGCCCCAAAAGGAGCTGAAAAGCTTCCGTGCACACGAAAACCTGCATATGATGTTTATAGCAGCTTTAACTATAACTGCCAAAACTTGGAGGCAAGTGAATGAATACTGTGGTACATACAGACAATGGAATATTATTTGGTGTTAAAATGAAATGAGTTTTCAAGCCATGAAAGAACATGGAGGAACCATAAATGCATATTACTAAGTGAAAAAAGTCAATCTACATCTGTATGATTTCAACAATATGATATTCTGGAACAGGCAAAGTGATGGAAACAACAAAATGATCCATGGTTGTGGAATGAGAGAGATGAATAGGCAGAGCACAGAGCACTTTTCAGACAATGAAAATGCTCTATATCAGCGGTTCTCAACCTGTGGGTCGAGACACCTTTGGGGGTCGAACGACCCTTTCACAGGCGTCGCCTAAGACCATGGGAAAACACATATATAATTACATATTGTTTTTGTGATTAATCACTATGCTTTATTTTTTTAAAAAAATATATTTTATTGGTTTTTTACAGAGAGGAAGGTAGAGGAGAGGGATAGAGAGTTAGAAACATCAATCAGCTGCCTCCTGCACACTCCCCACTGGTTATGTGCCTGCACCCAAGGTACATGCCCTTGACCGGAATTGAACCTGGGACCCTTGAGTCCGCAGGCTGACGCTCTATCCACTGAGCCAAACCAGTTATGGCGACTATGCTTTAATTATGTTCAATTTGTAACAATGAAATCGGGGGTCACCACGACATGGGGAACTGTATTAATGGGTCACGGCATTAGGAAGGTTGAGAACCACTGCTCTATATGATATTTTAATGATAGCTTAATATCACCACACCTTTATCTAAACCCATAAAATGCACAACACCGAGTAAACCCTATGGCAAACTATGGACTTTGAGTGATTATGATGTGTCAATATAGGTCCATCCTTGGTAAAAAATGTACCATCCTGGTGAGTGATGTTGATAATAGGAGAAGCAGGGGCAGGAGGTATATGGGAAATCTCTATACCTCCCTCTTAACTCTATTGTAAACCTAAAACTGCTTTCAAAAAAATAAAGTCTTTTATAAAAAAAATTCTACTTCAGCTCGGTTGGTGTGACTCAGTGGTTTGAGCGTCAATCTATGAACCAGGAGGTCACAATTCAATTCCCAGTCAGGGCATATGCCTGGGGTGTGGGCTCGATTGCTGGTGGGGGACATGCAAGAGGCAGCCAATCTATATTCTCTCTCATTATTGATGTTTCTGAAATCAATAATAAAAATATATTTAAAAACAAAAAACCCCCAGCTCTTCATTGCTTTAAAATTTTTTTTCCGTTTAAAACTCCACTCTCATAAAGGATGTAAGGTCCTTCCTCTTCCCCATTTTGCAGGGCAGACCCAAAGTGGAGGGGGTGGGACATCATCTTTTTCTTCATTCCCTCTCCTTCCCTTTCCTAAGCCAGTGGTCTTCATGGAGAGGTGCATCAACCACAGGGAGTAAAAAAAATCCATTGGGGTGTGCAATAAAAGATGAAAACTTCTACTTACATTTATTTTTATTTAAAAAGGAAATATAGCCGAAACCGGTTTGGCTCAGTGGATAGAGCGTCGGCCTGCGGACTGAAGGGTCCCAGGTTCGATTCCGGTCAAGGGCATGTACCTGGGTTGCGGGCATATCCCCAGTAGGAGATGTGCAGGAGGCAGCTGATCGATGATTCTCGCTCATCGATGTTTCTAACTTTCTATCTCTCTCCCTTCCTCTCTGTAAAAAATCAATAAAATATATTTTTAAAAAAAATAAAAAAAATAAAAAGGAAATATAGCCCTAACTGATTTGGCTCAGTGGATAGAGTGTCGGCCTGGGGACTGAAAGGTCCCAGGTTCGATTCCGGTCAAGGGCATGTACCTTGGTTGCGCACACATCCCCAGTGGGGGGTGTGCAGGAGGCGGCTGATCGATGTTTCTCTCTCATTGATGTTTCTGATTGTCTATCTCTCTCCCTTCCTCTCTGTAAAAAATCAATAAAACATTTAAAAAAAATAAAAAGGAAAAATAAATAAAGCTTCCTGATAATGTAATGTAGACTGATGAGTGATGTCATGCACACATGTTTTATGAGTCAGGTCATCACGGAGATATATTAACAGAAGAGTGGAAGTACCACAACACAAAGGGGTTAAGAGTGGCCTCCTCTCATATTTTTTCATTTAGTATTTTCTGTGTATTCCAATATCCAGTTATTGGATTTACAAAACATATTATAGTTCTAAATAAACTAACCTTCAGAAAATGGTGAGAAGCCAGAAAAAAAGCAGGGCAGATGCTTCTTTCATTCTCACAAAGAGTTTTTCTCCAGCTACATTTGAGGTAAAAATAACAATTATATCTGAAAAAAATAGATCAAGAAAATGGAAAATTATCAATAAGGTTTCTTGAGTTAAGCATTTATATCCACTATTGTTAACAATGAATCTTATCCTAAGTAGGCATTAAGTCTTGAGGTTTTAATGCTAGTATAAAGCCATGTGGTTGGCAAAATTTTAAAAAATATTATTTACTTCAACTTTATCTCAATCTTTCAAAATTTATACTTTTGTTATTTCTTTTTTAAAAAATATATTTTATTGATTTTTTACAGAGAGGAAGGGAGAGGGATAGAGAGTTAGAAACATCAATAGGAGAGAAACATTAATCAGCTGCCTCCTGCACACCCCCTACGGGGGATGTGCCCGCAACCAAGGTACATGCCCTTGACCGGAATCAAACCCGGGACCCTTGAGTCCACAGGCTGACGCTCTATCCAGTGAGCCAAACCGGCTAGGGCTATTTTCTAATTTTATACATATTATTTGCCTTCAAATTACTTAGTTGACAACAGTAGTTGTTGACTCTGGGTGAGCTTTAGAATAACCTGGGAGCTTTTCATTTCTCCTGATGTCCGGTCCTCAGCCCAAGAGATTCTTACGCAGGTGGTTTGGAGCCAGGGAGAGGCATCTGTGTTTTTTCTAATTTAAAAGTATTTATTAATTCATTGAAAAATAGCCACAATAAACTTGTTACATATGAACATGAATGACATATTTTTATGAAAAATACATATATTGTCCAGAACAACAAAAAGAAGACGTAATGAAAAGGTAGCATTGCTTTACATTTTTACAAATCTCTTTAAGAGGCATCTGTGTTTCAAAAGCTCTTTCGGTGGTTGATTCTATGGACAGTTGGGAACCACAGCCCTATAGTAACAAGTATGGCTTGCAGCCCCCATTAACGAGATCCGTCACCACTTAAAGATATCACAGGCTTAATTGGGAGGGGGGAGGGGGAACAAATCTGAGTTGTAAACATGAATCCCTCTAAAAATCCCTGTTATTGTAATCAGTGATAGTTGATTCCAAATGTTTAAAAAGGTGAGGGGTGAAGAAAAGGTGGGTGTTTCATTTCTTCTCTGAAGAAATAGGTTAGAGGATATCTGTTTCCTGAAATGTGTTCTAATTTGTTGCCTAAGAGCCACTTTTCATAATAGCTAAATAAAATAGAAGTTTCATATAAAATGCTTCAGAAGTGTTTTTACTTTTCTCTTGAAGTTAAAGTCTCCTTCATGTGGACTTAAAATCCCTCCTGCTTATCAAGCACTGTAATGACTGCTAATCTTCAAGATAATCTTCAAATGTATTTGAGAAATACAGTATTTAACTGGTCAGAGAGCATATTAATATGTCTCTTTCTGCCCCCCCCCCCAACCCAATGACCTATCACTATTCTTATGAGTCAGAAGAATGGTACAGAGATTTTAAAAATATGTATGTTCTGATTTTATCAAAAAGGAAAGATATCCCAATTGTTCTATTCCTGACCCTCCTGGTATAAGGAGATTGTGGGAGAAGAACCTTTCCTCTACCTTATAGCACTTTTCAGTGGCCTAATAATTAAATCTATAAGAGAAAGATGAACAAGAGAAAAGCAAATTTCATTACATACATATGAAAGGGCGAGGGCTACACCCTCCATCTTGCCCCGGATCCTCCATTCTTGGGCAGCAGCCATTAGCCATGTGCTCAGCAAGGAGCTTCTTCCCAGAAGCCCAAGCCTCTGATAGCCACACCTAGGATTTCTTTAAACTAACCAATGATAATCAAGGGAAGTGCACGCCATAGACACAACCACATCCTGTGTAACAAGACCCCGACTTGTGCCTGGCCAATCGGCAGGGCCCACAGTCCTCTCTCCTCCCCTTACTCCAACCCCCCTATCAAACCCCTCTCCCCATAGAGCTCTCTCTCTCTCTCTCTCTCTCTGCCTCCTGCCGCTGTGTCGGCGAGTGTGGTGGACAGGGAGCTCGAGCTAGCTTGAATAAAGACTCTTTGCTTTTGCATCGGACTTGGCACTCCCTGGTGGATCTTTGGGGGATCTTGAAATCTGGGCATAACACATACATATGGACACACATGAGTCAGGGACCCCTCATACATGAGAGGTTCAGAGACAAAAAAGGAAAATGAGGTATATAAGACCATCTCAGCTAAGGCTGAGGTAAGGTGACTTGGGACTTCAGAGGGGAGGAAGGTTCACTGTAGGACAGTAAGAACAGATATTCATTCAGTAATTACTTTGCCCTGCCCTGTTGTTGGGTCATAAATTTTTTTTTTCTGGTGATAACTTTAATGGGAAAGGCCCCTAATTTAAATTCTCCTAGGTAGTTAAGGGGGGTGGAGTTTCTCTTGAACCCCCAGGGTCTTGGTTGTTTTTAGCTCGAAATAATCTGCATACCACAGAGGGACATCTTGGAATGACATTCGGAAGCCTTACAAGGTTGTCACTGCAACTATCAGGTAGACCTGCTTCACCAATGACCACCAGTGTCCTCTGCTGATCTTCCTCAAAGGCAAATTCTTGGCACTGTTTTTTTTTTTAAATATATATATATTTTTATTAATTTCAGAGAAGAAGGGAGAGGGAGAGAAGGATAGAAACATCAATGATGAGAGAGGATCCTTGATTGGCTGCCTCCTACATACTCCCCACTGAGGATCGAGCCCACAACCTAGGCATGTGCCCTTGACCAGAATCGAACCCAGGACCCTTCAGTCTACAGTCCAACGCTCTATCCACTGAGCCAAATCGGCTAGGGCTTTTAAAAATATATTTTTATTAATTTCAGAGAGGAAGGAAGAGGGAAAAAGAGAGAGAAACATCAATGATGAAAGAGAACCACTGATTTGGCACTGTTTTTAAGTATCAATAGCAAATAATAGCCTTGGGTGCTTTGATTTTATCCGTCAGTGAAGTGGCGGTACTTCCAGAAAGCAACAAAGTATTCTGAACCAACTGAACTACACTAGCCAGGGCTCTAAAAAAGTCATTTTAAAAGATAAGAAGAGGCCAAACCGGTTTGGCTCAGTGGATAGAGCGTCAGCCTGCGGACTCAAGGGTTCCAGGTTCGATTCCGGTCAAGGGCATGTATCTTGGTTGCGGGCACATCCCCACTGGGGGGCGTGCAGGAGGCAGCTGATCGATCTCTCTTCTCTCATTGATGTTTCTGACTCTCTATCCCTCTCCCTTCTTCTCTGCAAAAAATCAATAAAATATATTTAAAAAAAAAAAAAAGATAAGGAGAGTTCTGCCTGGCCCGTGTGGCTCAGTACTTGAACATCAACCTATGAAGCAGGAGATCACTGCTCAATTCCTGGTCAGGGCACATGCCTGGGTTGTGGGCTCGATCCGCATCTCTGATGTTTCTATCTTTCTCTCCCTCTTCCTTCCTCTATGAAATCAATTTTTAAAAAAATTCTTTAAAGATAAAGAGAGTTCTGGTCAAATAAAGTATTTTCATTTAAAACAGATTGGGAAATTAGCAAACATTATTGAGAATAGCAGGCATTACTCTACAGATTAAGCTGAGAAAGGGATAATAATGAAGCTGCATTTTCAAGAATTCTGGTCAGGGCACGTACCTGGGTTGCAGGTTCTATCACCCAATCGGGGCACATGTGAAGGGCAACTGGTTGATGTTCTCTCTCACATGGGTGTATCTCTCTCTCTCTCTCTCTCTCTCTCTCTCTCTCTCTCTCTCTCTCTCCCTCCCTCCCTCCCTCCCTCCTGGCTCCCCCTTCCTCTCTCTCTCAAATCAATAAGCATACCCCTGAGTGAAGAGAAATAAAATAAAATGACTTTGTTGGAATTCTGTAACAATTTAATAAATATAAAATTCGAAGTAACTTAAGAGAAATAGTTGTTGAGCACTTGTGATGTGCTGGATAATTATAACCCTCATGAGGTAAACACTATTGCTGTCATCCCTCTCTACAGAGAGATGTGAACTGTATCATTAAGCAATTTGACTAAGCAACTTGCCCAAAATGTGGTTAGAACGTGGCAGAGGCAAGACTTGAACCCAGTGCAGCTAGTGCAGCCCCAGTGACCATGCTCTTTGTCGCTGTCCTCGAGCACAGATCTGTCCAATTACAAAGTTCTTCCACTACACATTCAGTTTTACGGTGTTAATTATAGAATCTTTTATATTTTCCTTAATTTATGCCAGAGAAAATTATTGGTTCACCAGATAGGAAAGCTTGCTCTGCTTTCTATTAAAATGTTTGGTGTCAAAGAATGATCTTACAATGTAGTGCCCACCCTGTGGAAAGCATTTAGAGTATTCAAACTTGGTATTTGGAAGATGTGTTCCCAAGGGCATGAATTCTGCAGAACTTTAAGAGGTCTTTGGTGGAAAGTGGTTCAATAATCAGATGATTTTAGGGGAGCAGTGAGTTTAACATGTAAAAGTCTTCATTCAAAATTTCCCAGAGCCGAAACCGGTTTGGCTCAGTGGATAGAGCGTCGGCCTATGGACTGAAAGGTCCCAGGTTCGATTCCGGTCAAGGGCATGTACCTGGGTTGCGGGCATATCTCCAGTGGGAGATGTGCAGGAGGCAGCTGATCGATGTTTCTCTCTCATCGATGTTTCTAACTCTCTATCTCTCTCCCTTTCTCTCTGTAAAAAATCAATAAAATATATTTAAAAATAAAAATTTCCCAGAGCCTGCAGAGAATTGATTAAGTAGCATTTCCCAAACTTTCTATTTGTGAAGCAGCTCTCTGGGAATGAGTGTTATGTGGAACACCCCTGAGGAAATACCTGAAATGCCGGCAATAGTTAAATTAGAAGTAACTGAGAGCTTCCTCATCGATTGTGAAAGATTTATCAGTTCTAAAAGGTTGTATGGCCCTAACCAGTTTGGCTCAGTGGATAGAGCGTCGGCCTTTGGACTCAAGGGTCCCAGGTTCGGTTTCGGTCAAGGGCATGTGCCTTGCTTGCGGGCACATCCCCAGTAGGGAGTGTGCAGGAGGCAGCTGATCGATGTTTCTCTCTCATCGATGTTTCTAACTCTATCCTTCTCCCTTCCTCTCTGTAAAAAATCAATAAAATAGATTTTTTTTAAAAAAAAGGTTGTATGATCTTCCCTGGCTAGGTAGCTCAGTTGGTTAGAATGTTGTCTTGATGCAGCAAGGTTTGATTCCTGATCAGGGCGCATACAAGAATCAACCAATGCTCTGGCCGGGTAGTTGAGTTAGCTTGTGTTGTCCTGATATACCAAAGTTGCCGGTTTGATCTCCAGGCAGGGCACATATAAGAAGCATTGCCATTACCCAATGAATGCATAAATAAGTGGAACAACAAATCAATATTTCTCTCTCAAATTAATAAATTGTAAAAATTTAAAAATAATCAACCAATGAATGCATAAACAAGTGGAACAACAAATCTCTCTCTTTTTTTTTTTATTAAAATGGAGCCAGACTCTTTATTACAGATGGCGAACTCTCATTTAAGTGTCTCCATTTCCTTCTTTTTAAATTTTTTTTTTTTTTTTTTTTTTACTGATTTCAGAGAGGAAGGGAGAGGGAGAGAGATAGAAACATCAATGATGAGAGAGAATCATTGACCAGCTGCCTCCTGCACGCCCCCTACTGGGGATCAAGTCATACCCAGGGCATGTTCTCTGACCAGGAATTGAATCATGATTTCCTGGTTCAGAGGCTGACACTCATATCCATCATTCTCGACTAAATAGTGTTAATCTTAAGTATTAAATCTAAATGTTTTTATTAGGCAGCATATTCCAGGGGCTCAAGGGCCAGTCCTGAAGACCTTTGGAATATGTAGGCTTTTTGGACAGGTCTCCTTTCTTCACAGAACCCAGCTTTCACCGTGGCCATACTAAGTTACTTGCCACTACCCGTACAGTGTGGGGCAAAAGTGGGTTTACAATGTGAGTATGCAAAATACACAGTTTATTCTTGTATTACTAGTTATTAATTATTGTATTATTTTCCATATGAACAACTGTGAGCCTACTTTTGCCCCACCCTGTAATTGATCCCGCATCACTCCATGCTGCCTTGACGCTTACTACTATTTTGTCAAGCTAGAATATGCCTCCCACTTCTGCCTACTATATCTCAGTCATGTCTTAGGACTAAACCTATATGTTGCTAGGAGGCCATTCCTGTTTATTCCCTGTCACCTGTCCATCCATTTTCTCATATTGCCACTTGTGTCCACCTCTATAGTCACATCAATAAAACTTTATTGCATATATTTAATAACTGCTGTCCTCTATTAGATTAAGCCTAGCATTAAGACTAATTTCTTATTCCAAAATAAGAAATTCTTTAGTCAGCCTTTAAATGGTATTTGTAATTCTTTCTCTCTTGTCCCTGCCACCAACAAGAATCCACCATGTCTGGGATCCCATGAGCCCTTAATTAACACACCATGTCACAAGAGATTCAGCATGCAGAGAATTTCTTGACTCAGCACCATAAATTCATCATTCTCCTTATATTAGGATATCTGCTGTTCACTATTGGGATGGCTTTGTCAACTGATGACTGGATAACTTTTATCCTTGAACTAGTTCTCTCTGTGTCCTGATACACAACATGTGAATACTACAGTGCAACAAAGGAGAAGGTGAGTCAAAGGCAAGCAAAGCACTACGGTGTCCGCCTACAGAATGAGCCTCCAACCTAATCTACGCCGCAAGAGCCACAGTGAGCCCGCTATTCATTTTGGGTGATGGTTCTAATTTTATTTTCTCTTCTTAAACCTAAAACATTAGTCTTTAAGCTATAGCAATAAAGATTTTGCTTCTATTCTGTTCATTTCCATTTTCGGAAAAGTTTTTTTATATTGTGTTTGGGGCAGAGGGAAAATTCTTCATCTTAATAATTCCAAGTTCTCTCCAAATATTAGTAAGTGATATAATCAAATAGCCAATAGAAGAGGCAGGTTTAGGGGAAACTTCTTCAGAGCCAGTTTATGAAACCTTTCTGAGTGCTAGAGTCAGTGCCCTCTAGAATAAAGAATGGCAAAATTCATATTCCCATGTAACTGTAACTGTATACCAACCCATCCGTTTAAAAAAAGTCAAGGATGACTGGCTTTTATAGCCTATACTACTTATAGAGAGCACAAATTAGGTGGCCCCCAGAAAACATGAACAAAATCAGTACAATAACCCCTGCTGATTAAACTTGGGCAGGGTGAGTGTTTTTTGTACCTTCTCAGGATTTTCATGTCCTGATCATTCATAGGTGTGCTGAAGTCTAAGTAAGGTCTTTGTGTTTTTCTCTCACAGGATATTTCCCCCTCCCTCAAAGACTGTCTCTATGAAGAGGAGAGCTATAGAACCAAGACCCAACTGCTCTTCAGGGTCCCATGTGCCCAATAAGTAAGTAAATTTAAAAAGGTTACATATTTGATTCCACTATTTGAATCATCCCATGCCCAAACAATTACCAAGTCCTATTATTTCTTCCTTTATTCCAAAATACGTTATTAAGAGACTATATGCCCAGTTCTATGCTAGGCTGTGAGGTTATCAAGATAAATAAGACATAGTTCCTGCCCTCAACAAGCATATAGCCTGCAATGGGAAAGACAAAGAAACAAATAAAATTTCAATTTTTAGCCGAAACCGGTTTGGCTCAGTGGATAGAGCCTCGGCCTGTGGACTGAAAGGTCCCAGATTCGATTCCGGTCAAGGGCATGTACCTGGGTTGCGGGCATATCCTCAGTGGGAGATGTGCAGGAGGCAGCTGATCGATGTTTCTCTCTCATCGATGTTTCTAGCTCTCTATCTCTCTCCCTTCCTCTCTGTAAAATATCAATAAAATATATTTTAAAAAAAATTTTCAATTTTTAAATCTAGATGGTCTTTCTACTCTTCTACATTATTAATTGGCCTCTGAGGTATGTGAAACAATGGTTTACTAGTAAAACAGTGGTTTTCAACTTTGATTACGCATTAGATTCACCTAAAAATTGTTTTTAAAATACTGATGTGATACCCAAGACCAATTAAATAGACTCTCTGGGGATGTGGCTCAGGCATCAATATTTGCTATAAATTCTCCAAGTGATTGTAATGTGTAGGCAATGTAAAATAAATAGGTTTATTTTACATTGATAATGCAGTTTAGTTGGGAGCTATTGGTCTCTATTTTGTTTTACCTACTGCTAAAATCCTATGAGTAAAGGATGTGGCATACTTGAAGTCAATAATCATTTATGTCACATCGTTTACTCATAGGATTTTAGCAGTAAGTAAAACAAAAGAGAGACCAATAGCTCCCAACTAAACTGCATTTTCAATGTAAAATAAATCTACTATTTCCAAAACTTAAACACAAGTATTATCATGGATAGTTAACAAATAATTGCTCATATTTCATCTGGTTAATAAATTCTTTTGTAAAAAAAAAATACATACAACCCTACCTGGTTTGGCTCAGTGGATAGAGTGTCAGCCTGCAGACTGAAAGGTCCTGGGTTTGATTCCAGTCAAGGGCACATGCACTGGTTGCGGGCTCGACCCCCAGTAAGGGGTGTGCAGGGGGCAGCCGATCAATGATTCTCTCTCATCATTGATGTTTCTATCTCTCCCTCTCCCTTCCTCTCTGAAACCAATAAAAAATATACTTAAAAAAAAAAAAAGACTTAGCCCTAGCTGGTTTGGCTCAGTGGATAGTTGGCCTGCGGACTGAAGGGTCCCAGGTTTGATTTCAGTCAAGGGCACATGCCTGGGTTGCGGGCTTGGTCTCCAGTAGAGGGCGTGCAGGAGGCAGCCGATCAATGATTCTCTCTCATCATTGATGTTTCTATCTCTCTCTCTCCCTCTCCTTTCCTCTCTGTAATCAATAAAAATATTTTTTTTAAAAAAAAGACTTAGAATAATACCTAACATTAGTAGGGATCAATAATTTTAAAAATATAATAATAATAAATACATACATACATTCCTTCTTGGCTAGTAAATAAATACTTAAATTATTGTCTTAATTAAGAAAAAACTAATCTTAAGTGTGAAAATAGCTTCCTCTGAGAAAGTATGTTGCTATGATTGTTTAATCAAGATCCTACCTCAGAAAAAAGAGCTGATATGACATGGCTTTTTAACAATCCACTGCTGGTTGTGCTTTTTGGCTTGAAGTGTTCCAATCTATGTTCTTGCATAAACACTACTTTTTTACTATCAGGTAAGTAAAGCCAGCATTTTTTCATAAAAATAATATTTTGTGTAGCTACTCAAAAATATCATGTGACTAAAAAACATTGAAAAATACAGGTATAATTTCTTCTAAGCCTTGTCCAACTTAAAGAATTTGAAATCTTCTCACATATTGTTTAAACTTTAGCATCTTTTCATAAAACTTCTGATGTGGTTATTTTTAAAGTTTTGCCTGTATCAGGCGAGGTAACTTGAATTTTAGTCTCATATCTGATGACAGAATTTAATTCTATTAGTCAAAGGAAAGAGTTGAATTTTTGGTCTGTAATAGCTATTTTAAAATGTTTCAGGATCCTTCAGCAGGAATGCAACGGTGAGTAAGATGGATGTTGGTCCTCAACTTCACAGAGGTTTCAAGCCTGTGATTTAAAAGACACACTGTGAACCTTCAGACTATAAAAGCTGCTGGGCTAGAGAGGACCTCAGGACAGTGCTGTTGCTGTTTTAACCTGCAGGCTATGGCCCATTAATAGAAGCTCCTTCAGACTTCCCTTGTCAATTTTACTTTCTTAATACTTTTTGGGGGAGGCACAAATTCTACATCCTACTACTATTGCTTCAGTTTGTCCTCTTAATACCCCCTCTCCTAAAATACTACATTAATCTTACCTGCTATCCCTGGTGACACGCTTGCTGTCTTCAATCTACTTTTCCCACTAGCTAACAGGGCACTCCGTAAAACTGTAAAGTTGATCATATTCCCTGGCTTAGGACTTGTCTGTGGTTTTCCACCACTCACAAAGTCTAACTTCTATATCATGTCATAAGCCCTTTGACCATCAAGCCTCCTAGCTTCATTTCACCACTTATGTGTCTCCACTCCACTTCTCTAGCACTCTCCCCAAATTCACAGGCACCCACATCAACCAAACTGATCCGCTGTCAGTTTACTTAATATGCCAGTGTTTGTAGAATCCCTTGTTCACTCAACTGCCCTACCTTGCTGAAAGACCCACTACCCATTCAGGTCCTCCTTTCCACTTAAGTATTTATGCTGAGAACTGAGAACTCCACTTGGTTTACCGCTGATTGGCCCCATTGACCCTTGTCTGTACCTCTATTCCAGCACCTAAAACACAAATTTGATGCCTTGTGTCTCTCTCCACCTTGGGCTCTAAGCTGTTTCTGAACACTCTGCTCAAATGCATTTGCAGCCACAGCATAGGGCACGTAGTAAGTCTTGAAGCATTATCTCCTGACTTCCAGTTCACTACACTGTTCCATATTATAAACTGATTTGCAACCTAGTGATCTTGAATAAGTTGGTTCCCATTTCTCATTTTCTTCAACTATGAAGTACAGATAATAATAGAACCTATTTCAGAGGACTGTTGCGAGAATTAAATAACTCAAATAAAGAGGTTAGTGAGCATAGTACCTGACACACAGAAAGCACTCAAGTGAAGATGTTACTATTATTGTAAACCTTTTAATGATACAAGAAAATATATCTTAGCCCAGCTGGCATGGTTCAGTGGTTGAGCGTCAACCTATGAACCAGCAGGTCACAGCTTGATTCCCGGTCAGGGCACAAGCCTGGGTTGCGGGCTCAATCCCCAGGAGGGGAGCGTGCAGGAAGCAACCAATCATGATTCTCTCTTATCATTGATGTTTCTATCTCTCTCCCTCTCCCTTCCTCTCTGAAATCAATATATATATCGCCCTAATCGGTTTGGCTCAGTGGACAGAGCGTCGCCCTGAAGAGTCCCAGGTTCGATTCCGGTCAAGGGCATGTACCTGGGTTGCGGGCACATCCCCAGTAGGGGGTGTGCAGAAACCGACAATTCACCTCTAAGTCTGCTATTAAGTAGCACAAGTATGTACTAGTCCAGTCACTATTGGGCAAATCGATAACAAATTGGTAATAACATACCCTTAACCCAGTCACTTCTTCACCAAAAACAAGGGAAATCGAGGGCAAGCTGTACTGGCTGCCGGAGGGGTCGTTACTAGAAGAGGGCCCTTGCCCTCTACTCTCCTGCAGGATCTGGCAATCGGTCTGGAAGGCCAGGGCGTGGGCAGAGGAATGTTGCCGCGGACACAGCCCAAGGTCCGTAGGGTGCACGACCCAACCTGCGTGCACGCGGCGAACGCGCGAACGGCGCACCGACTGGAGGAACTGCGCATGCGGAGAAGGCGGCCGCGCGGGCGAGGAGACCGTACGGCGCCTGCGTGCTTCTCCTGGGCCGCAGCCTGTTTCCTCGGGGCAGGTGAGAGGCGGCCCCGCTCGCCGCTCTCGGGCCCCGCCCCCAGCGCGGCTCACCCGCCAGGCGTTGCTATGGGGATGGGGACCCAGCGGCCACAGCCGGCCTGGGACTGCGCCATCCAACCAACCAGTCACCTCTGCGGACCCGGCGCCCCCGACAGTGGGAGGTCATGGAGCTCTCAAGCAGCTCGGACTTGGAGGCCGGGAGGCTGAAGTGCCTGGGCCGTTGCCGGCATTTCTTTTGGCTGGGCGTCGCCTTCGACGCGGTGGGCGCGACAGTGCTGTTCGTGGGGATCTTCTCCGACCTCATCTTCTATGACTTGCTGCTCTACCTGGGTTCCATCATCATCTTCCTCAGCCTCCTCTGGTGGGTCTTCTGGTACACCAGCAACATCGAATTGAGTCGCGAAGACACATGGAAGAGGCCCATCCACATGGGCGCGCTGAGCCAGCAAGTGTCGCTCACCTTAAACATTACCGGCAACTTTGCGCGGGTCCGACGGGGCCAGCGCCGCAGGAGACTCCTCGAAAGTGCTGCTTCCATTCTGAGCAGGGCCCTCCTCACAGCCCAGGCATCTGAACAACTACCAAAGGAGGACCAGGACCAAGACGGAATGACAAGTGTCAGAACCAGCGGCGAGGCTGAAGACGTGGGCGGAGAGGATCTGGGCCCGGAACCGGACGCTGTACAACATTCAGAACGAGTAAGGTTCTCTTTATCCACTCAGAGCCAGCCTCTGCCTCCCACCATTGTCTCCTCTAAGAGCCTGCCCGTGGTCCCATCGCCCTCCGTCAGTCAGCCCCTAAGGATTTGTTATTCCACGAGCCTGCCTACTTCGCTGGCCTCTACGGTCCAGCCTCTAGTCACTGTTGCCTCTGAAAACCTGCCTGGTGTCCCCTTGTACTCTACAGGTCAGCCTCTGGACACTCTGGCCTCTGATACCCAGACTGCAGCTCCCATGGCCTCACAGAGGCAGCCCCTGGTGCATGAGGCTGCACAGAGCCATTTCCAGGGCCCAGGAGACCCCGAGAGGGATTTCCAGAATCATTCTCTGGCCTCTCAAACTCAGCCTTTCCAAACCCAGGCTCTGGCCTCCCAGGTCCCTCTGACCCAGCTTACGCCAGCCCCATTTTTTCAGACCCAACCTGTGGACCCATGGGTCACCCTGGCTGCCCAGGACTTTCAGACCCTGTATAACACCCAACAGGCCCCCATGAGCACTATTTTAGTTCAAGAGACTGAGCTCAGACAATCTTCACATGCCCAGGAGCCATCGGGGGGCCAGGAACTAAGCCAGGAAGTCCCTGACACTGTATCCCCGCTCCCCGAGTCCCTGGCTCTAGCTACTGAGGCCCAGCAGTCAATGCCCCATGAGAGTGCGCCTGCCCCTACCACCCAGAACAGTCGCCATCTCTAATACAGAAGCAGATGCTCTGGCCTCTGCCAAGTAAGTACCTTGGGAGGAATCTTCACCTACAGTATTTCTTGATCATTTCCAGATCTATGTTCTAGTTGTTTCCTCAACCTCTTCTGTTAAAAAACAATTAAGTTAGTGGAAATGAAGTGGCCTTTTCCCTCAGGGATTAGGTTTTTGGAACTTTGGTGCCCTGAGCTATAAGATTTCTTACCTACTCTACCAGATACTAGTGTGAATAGTTTCTTTTACTTAGGCCTAGTTGGGAGGAGGACTGTAATGTTTCTGAAACGAGGATTTTAGGTGGTACAGGGACACAACATTAAATAGCAATGAGCTCTCCAGTGGGCAAGTTACTCTCTTTTCAGTTCTTTCTCAATCTTTGTGATTATGTCAAAGAGAATGTCCTTAGTTTGGGGGTTAGTGATCTCTTACATCTCTAACATTTTGATAGGGTCCCAGCTAGGATTTAATACCATTTATGTTAATAAAGTCATTTCAATGGATAACCTCTATTGCCAAGTATCACTGGTTTTTCCATTTAAAATAGTGTTGCTTGTTTTTTAAAAAAATATGTTTTTACTAGAGGCCCGGTGCACAAAATTTGTGCATAGGGGGTGTGTCCCTCAGCCCAGCCTGCACCCTCTCCAATCTGGGACTGCTGGCTCCCAACTGCTCGCCTGCCTGCCTGCCTGCCTGCCTGATTGCCCCTAACCGCTTCTGCCTGCCATCCTGATCACCCCCTAACCACTCCCCTGCCAGCCCAATTGCCCCTAACTGCTATTCCCTGCCAGCCTGGTTGCCCCCAACTGCCCTCCCCTGACAGCCTGGTCACCCCTAACTATCTTCCCCTGCAGGCCTGGTCACACCCAACTGCCCTCCCCTACAGGCTTGGTTCCCCCAAATGCCCTCCCCTGCTGGCCTGATCACCCACAACTGCCCTCCCCTGCTGGCCATCTTGTGGTGGCCATCTTTGACCACATGGGGGCGGCCATTGTGTGTTGGAGTGATGGTCAATTTGCATATTACTGCTTTATTACATAGGATTGATTTTAGAGAGAGGAAGGGAGTGATAGAAATGTTGATGAGAGAGATTCAGGGATTGGCTGCCTCCTGCATGCCCCCTACTGTGGATCAAGCCTGCAAAACCCTAGCATGTGCCCTGACCAGGAATCAACCAGGGAACTCTTGGTTCATGAGTCAATGCTCAACCACTGAGCCACACTGGCCAGGCTGCTTTTTTTTTCTTTTAATCCTCACCTGAGGATATGTTTGTTTATTTTTTAATTTGGGAGAGAGAAACATTAATGTGAGAGAGAAATATCCATCAATAGCCTCCATTTCCCCTTCCACTGGGGATTAAACCCACAATCGTAGGTAAGTGCCCTGACCAGGAATCAAGCCCAAAACCTTTTGGTGTATAGGATAATGCTCCAACCAACTGGGCGGTTGCTTTTTGAAATACATTTATTTAAGTAAGAAAAACAAAAAAACAAAAAACACAGGAGTCAATTTAAAGGTAAAGTTAATTATGTAAGTGAAACTTGGAACAATGTTGAAGTTTGAACATTTTCTTATTTGTACTAAATCACATGCGCTTTCTACTAAATCACACACCCTTTGTGCTAACCTGTTTGATGGACTTTATGGTTAAGGCTATTGAAGATGAATTCTGCTTAACTCTCCATTTCTTTGACAATTAGAAAGGTAGAAAAGGCCATGTGAACGTCAAAATTGATGGCCCTGCTTTCTGTGAGTTAAGTGCTGTCATGATAGTATACTTTGCTGAGTATCAATTTCCTGGTCTTTCTAATTCTGTTCCATAAGTTACCTGCTCTTTGGGGGATAAGAGGAAAGGGTATGAAGCAGAGCAATTTGGATATTATGTTATGCTATTTGTTGCTCAAAATTACCAACATATTATCCAAGCAGGTGTTCATCTTTATTCATATTGGTTAACTTCATTTCCAGCATGGAATACAACTGAATATTAAGTGGAAACCAAACTAGATTTCCTTACAGTTTTCTTCCATTCTCCTTTAAGAGATTGTATATATATATTCTCTCTATAGGTGTGTGTGTGTATGTATATATACATTACAAAGATAAACTATAGGAGCAAAGCATTTTGACTCCTTTAGTTTTGTTCAGTTTGGACACTGGGCTGTGTGTGTGTGTGTGTGTGTGTGTTTAAATATATTTTGATTTTAGAGAGGAAGGGAAAGGGAGAGAGAAATAGAAACATCAATGATGAGAATCATTGATCATCTGCCTCCTGCACGCACCTTACTGGGGATTGAGCCTGCAACCCGAGCATGTGCCCTTGACCAGAACTGAACCTGGGACCCTTCAGTCTGCAGGCTGACACTAGCCACTGAGCCAAATCAGCTAGGACTGGACACGGTCTTTTTTTTTTTTTTTTACACACTTACCATGCCATAAATGCATGAATTCACAGTGAATGGATTCCAGCCCCTCAGGCTCCTTTCCATTGGTTCTCACAAAGTATCCTCCTCTGAATGGAGCAGGCTGGTGCTTCAGTTGAACCCAAATATCTTTCTCTTTGGCTTCCTTCTTTTTCTGGTTATTTTCCTTTACATGTTTCAGGAAGCTATCTCAGCTCTAAGAGTGCTTAACATGCCCAATATTTATGTTAATTCTCTTGGCAATGATCTATCCCCTTGTTTGTTTACAACAATGCCCACTGCATGCTGGGTAACACTGTAGACTCTTCCAGTTTTGTCATGGTAACGTTTGTGAGGCACTCCTTTTGAATAGTGCCATTCCCTTGATGTCTATAGTATCACTTTTCTTGTAGATTCGCATGTATGTGGTCAAAGGAACAACTCCATGTTTTCTAAAAGGCCTGGAGAACATATAGCTGGCCCCTTGTCTTTCCCTTTGTGTTAGTCATTTTGGCAAATTACTGGAAGATGGTGGTTCTGGCTAAAAGGTAGGCAGTGATTTGTTTATTTGTATTTTTAAAAAGAAGACAAAAAAAAAAAGCAAAACACTAGCAAACCAAAATAATTCCAGAAAGGATTTAGTATTAGTGAATGAGGTCATTAATTTTTTCCCATTCTATTTTTTCAGGTAAAATATAAGATTGAAATACTTAGGATGCAGACCTTGCCATCAGAAAGCTTATGGACTTGTTTCTCTAAATCAAAGAAATGGCTCTAAAGAAGAGAAAATTTTAGATAAGGAGAAGGAGTAGATTGGTGTCTACCTAATAATTATTAGTGGAAGAATTAGTTTTTGAGAGGAAGAGCCATGCAGTGCCCTTTATCTTTTTAAATATATTTTTATTGATTTCAAAGAGGGAGAGGGAGTTAGAAACATCAATGATGAGAGAGAGAATCATTGATTGGCTGCCACCTGCACGCCCCCGACTGGGTATTGAACCCACAACCTGGCCATGTGCCCTGACCAGGAATCAAACTGTGACTTTCTGATTCATAGATCAATGCTCAACCACTGAGCCATGCTGGCCGGGAGCAATGTCCTTTACAGAACTAATTCATTGACCATACATATATTATTTATTTTTTTATTTTGACCATACATTTATTTTTTATTTTTTAAATATATTTTTATTGATTTCAGAGAGAGAAGGAGAGATAGAAACAGCAATGATGATAAAGAATCATTGATCGGCTGCCTCCTGCACACCCCCTACTGGGGATTGAGCCTGCAAACCGGGCATGTACTCTTCACCGGAATTGAACCCTGGACCCTTCAGTACACAGGCCGACGCTCTATCCACTGAGCTAAACCAGCTAGGGCAACCATACATTTATTGAATTTCTAGCAAGTGCCAGGCATTACAGTAGGCTCTGGGGATCAGAGCTAAATAAGATACCCCTACTCTCCAAGAGCTCACTGTTTATCAAGGGAGAGAGACATAGGAATAACTAACACCATATAATGTAACAGAAATCTAGTCAAAGTGCTTTCAGAATGCAGGTGTGCAGTGGATGAGAGATTTTTTAGTTGGATCCCAAAGTAGGTGTTCATTGGGTGAAGAAGTTGAGAAGAACATTCCATGCAAAGGGGAAAGCATCAGTAGAAAGGCACAGAGGTGTAATAGTCCATGGCTTGTTGGGGACACCATTTGGGAAAAACAGCCTGATAGGCAAGGGTATCCATAGGCAAGGGTGCTTGAGATTCAGAGGTTGTAGAGAGATAGAGAGAAAGGGTGGGGGGGGGGCACCAACTGAGACAAGCATTTGAAGGATTTTAAACAGGCTATTTTGTGTTCTTAATTCTATGATGGGCTCTGTGATAAAATAATGACAATAGGCCAATAATCTATAATAATAAAAGTATAATATGCTAATTAGACTGGACAGCCAAACAACCTTCCAGATGTCATTCTGGATGTGCTTCTGGATGAAGCCACGGTGGCAGGGGCCAAGGCAGAGGTGGTTAGGGGTGATCAGGCAGGCAGGCAAGCAGTTAGGGGAGATCAGGCAGGCAGGCGAGTGGTTGGGGCGATCAGGCAGGTGAGCGGTTAGGAGCCAGTGGTCCTGGATTGCAAGAGGGACATTTGACTACGGGATCGGGCCTAAACCGGCAGTCAGACATCCTCCGAGGGATCCCAGATTGTGAGAGGGTGCAGGCTGGACTGAGGGCCCCCCGCCCATGTACAAATTTTGTGCACTGGACCTCTAGTTAGAAAATAATTGCCAAGATCCCTCCCTCTTCTAAGATAAAAAAAGACCTATTAGATGTTAGCAACAGTTTTTAACTGAAGTGTAGGCTCCATGGGTATTCATCTTGGAAAACACTTAGGTGTTTGTTTACTTGTACATGACTTATTTTTTTTATTTTTATTTTTTGCTACAAAGATGACATCAGGTAGAGTAAACATCAAATGTTTTGACACGTTTCTCTATATGATTGTAAGGTAAGTATTTATCTAAAACAGGGCTTTAGGCCCTCTTGGACTTAACCAGTAGGCAACGCTTCAATCTCAGGTCAAAATGATGAGCAGGCCTGCTGTTTGCAGCATCAAATTGGTAGCTGCAGGATTCAATAAACTGGGGTTAATGTGAGACAATATAATATATGTGAATGATGATGTAAAAAAAAGCCATTAGGCACTGGCCGGTTTGGCTCAATGGATAAAGCTGGTCGGCCTGTGGACTGAAAGGTCCCAGGTTCGATTCAAGTCATGGGCATGTACCTTGGTTGCGGGCACATCTCCAGTGGGAGGTATGCAGGAGGCAGCTGATCAATGTTTCTCTCTCATCAGTGTTTGTAACTCTTTATCCCTCTCCCTTCCTCTCTGTAAAAAATCGATAAAAAAAATAAAAAATATATAAAAGCCATTAGAAGGCTTCCTGAGAACCTATATAACAATAGCATGTTTCTCATTAAGAGAGCACTGGACCTGTCCCTGAGGCAGCAGATCTTTAAAATGTTTATTTATTTATTTATTTATTTATTTATTTATTTATTTATTTATTTTAGAGAGAGAGGAAAGAAGAGAGAAAGAGAGGGAGAGAACATCGATTTGTTGTACCACTTATTTATGCATTCATTGGTTGATTCTTGTATGTGCCCTGACCCAGGATCGAACCCGCAACCTTGATGTATTAGGATGAAGCTCCAACCAACTGAGCTATCCAGTCAGGACAAGGCAGCAGAACTTGCCTAAAGAGCAGTGGACAAAATATGAGGAGGATAAATTCTACCTTGAACCATATCTGAAAGAGGTTATTTGGGAAAGGAAAAAAGAAGAACGGAAGAAGAAATAATCATGTAATCGAAATCTGTGTCTGCATCTGTCCTCATAACTTTAATGACATTGGTTAAACCTGAAATGTACAGTTTAGAACCATCAGGGCTGCAAATATATTACTTTAAATAAATGTTTATTTTAACTTTAAAAGTAAGTAAAACAGGCATTGACAAATTTTCTTTTTTTAAAAAAATATATTTTATTGATTTTTTACAGAGAGGAAGGGAGAGAGATAGTTAGAAACATTGATGAGAGAAACATTGATCAACTGCCTCCTGCACATCTCCTACTGGGGATGTGCCCACAACTCAGGTACATGCCCTTGACCGGAATCGAACCTGGGACCTTTCAGTCCACAGGCTGAAGCTCTATCCACTGAGCCAAACCGGTTTCGGCAACAAATTTTCTATTAAGGCCCAGATAATAAATATTTTAGGTTCTGAGGGTCATAAAGCAAAATCAAGGCCTGGCTGGCATGGCTCAGTGGTTGAGCATCAGCCTATGAACCAGGAGGTCACGATTTGATTCCTGGTCATGGCACATGCCCGGGTTGCCAGCTCCATCCCCAGTGGGGGGCATGCAGGAGGCAGCCAATCAATGGTTCTCTCTCTCTTCGTTCATGTTTCTCTCTCTCCTTTTCCCTTCCTCTCTGAAATCAATATATATATAAAATGTGTGTGTGTGTGTGTGTGTGTGTGTGTGTGTGTTTTAAGTAAAATCTAGGATATTGTGTGGCTATTTATCTAACAAGAAAAAAACTACTCCTGACCCCCCTGTTTGTCTGGGGTATGCTGTACAGTTAGTTGCTTTGACTCTAGTTGCATCAGCTGAAGCCATGAACCTGACAGAGAACAACTGGCCAGAGGGAGAGAAAAGAGGGGCCTTGACAGTCAGGCCTGCAGCCAACATGATGTATTTCACTCTGCCCAGTGACACGCAGATCTGAGAACCTGGCCATCTCATCTTGGTCGGCTGGCTTGAGGATAAGTGATTTGTCGAGTCTCTGATTCCTAGATTGAGATTTCATTTCTTGCTGTCTGGCATTGCCATCAGTGGAGTCTACAATGTGTAGGTGGTGATGCTCAGGCCCTGAGCAGTCCAGTGGCCAGATGGCAGGCTCTGAATGTTCTGGGGATAGTAGGTGGAAACTGATGCCCAGGCTTGGACTTTGAGGTCACAGTGATGGCCCTCAGCAATACAAACACACAGAGTGGGGAGGGTGCTACTGGCATCTAGTGTGTAGAGGCAAAAAATGTTGCAAAACACTGTTCGATTCACAGGCCAGCCCCTCACAACACAACTGTCCAGACCAAAATATCACATTGATAAACCCTGACCTAGAATAAAAAAAAATGCCTTTTTATTATTCTACTAGGGGCCCGGTGCACGAAATTCGTGCACTGGGTGGGTGCGGGGGAGAGTGTCCCTCAGCCCAGCCTGCTCCCTCTCACATACTGGGAGCCCTCAGGCGTTGACCCCCATCACCCTCCGATCGCCTGATCGGCCCCTTGCCCAGGCCTGACGCCTCCGCCAGAGGTGTCAGGCTTGGACAGGGGACCCCCATCTCCTCCCGATCACTGGCTCTGGCCCCCGCCCAGGCCTGAGGCCTCTGGCCCAGGAATCATGCCTGGGCAGGGGACCCCCATCTCCCTCTGATCACTTGCTCCACCCCCCGCCCAAGCCTGACGCCTCTGACCCAGGCTTCAGGCCTGGGCAAGGGGACCATCATATCCCCCCAATCCCCGGCTCCGCCCCCCACCCAGGCCTGATGCCTCGGCCAGAGGAGTTGACCCTCATCACCCTCCGATCACCAATCACCGGATCGGCCCCTTGACCAGGCCTGAGGCCTCCGGCAGAAGTGTCAGGCCTGGGCAGGGGACCCCCAGCTCCCCGTGGTTGCAGGCTCCGCCCCTGCCCAGGCCTAACGCCTCTGGCCTAGGCGTCCGGCCCGGGCAGCGGGGACCTGCAGTGGCAGCGGGGGGCGCCGCGATCGTGGGCTTCGCTTTAGGCCCAGGCAAGGGACCCCTAGCTCCTGGGACTGCCAGCTTCGACCTTGCCCAGCTCCCATCGCTGGCTCCACCCCTACTTCCTGCTATCACTGGCCAGGGCGGCAAAGGCGCCTGATTCTCCCATCATGGCTGGGGGGCAGGGCAAAGGCGTCCCCAGGGCCGCCTTTGCCCTGCCCCCCAGCTCTTAGCTCCCCCCTGGGTTTCCGATCACTGTCAGTGGCAGGGGGCTTCTTCCTGCTTTCCCTTTCGCCTCCCTGCATTGTGCCTACATATGCAAATTAGCCGCCATCTTGTTGGCAGTTAACTGCCAATCTTAGTTGGCAGTTAACTGCCAATCATAGTTGGCAGTTAATTTGCATATAGCCCTGATTAGCCAATGAAAAGGGTATCGTCGTACGCCAATTACCATTTTTCTCTTTTATTAGTGTAGATGAGATACTTAAAGAAAAAATATTCTTTCGATCCTCAAATGAATCATTGCTTCTTATATAACACTAGAGGCCCTATGCACAAAATTTGTGCAAGGGGCTCAGCCGTCACAGCCACAGTGGCTTGCCTCGGCCCTCACAGCCCTGACTTTATCTGGAAGGTCGTCTGAAGGATGTCTGGAAGGATGTCTGGTCTAATTAGCATATTACGCTTTTATTATTATAGATGATATCTTTTCTACTAAACCATTTTCTACTAGACCATGAGGATCTTATTCATCTTTATTTTATTCACCTTTGTATTCCCATTTGTATTATTTTTGAATCAACACAGATGGGGCATTTGTTAACACTATTAGCTACATTTATTGGGTGTTTATAATACACATTGTACTAAATAATTTACTGGTATTATCTCATTCCTCACAATAATCAGGAGTAGGCATCACTATTATCTTTACTTAAAGAAGTTAGCATTTGCTATTGAAGGATTGTAGATTTGATAATGAGAGGTTAAGTAATTTTCTCAATGTCACACAAATGGAGAAGCTGAAATTGATGTATAATTGATGTGTAATTTGTTATAAAACTTATGTTATAAGCTTTCCTTCCAAGTTAAAGTTATGAATGAGCCTTTTCATTAAGCCTGTTAATTGTTACTTAAATTGTAATATTCTAGATTAGCCAATGAGCAACTTCTCTTTTTAAAGCTGTACTTTTCGAGAGAGAATGAAAATCAACAACCCTAATTTTTTGTTCCAGTCTATGTTTATAAATGTCATTTCAAATAAAAATTGTTTTCTTTTTCTTTCCAGAACTCACCAATGTTTCTACATATTTAAGTGCCAACTTTATAAAAGTACAAATACATTCATCTCATTTTGGAAACCTCCATCTGGAATTTTGACCAACTCATACCAGCAGACTTGCTAGACTGAGCGAGGTGGCCCGATAAGCCATGATCGCCAGCCAGGCCTAGGGACCCCACCCATGCAAGAATTTCGTGCACCAGGCCTCTAATCATTTTAATAAATGGGAAAATGCGTCATACAACAAAATATAGTTTTGGGGTGTTCTTTATTTTTGTTATAGAAGTAATTTTTTTTCTTTGACAATCTGTGTTTCTTTATTATTAAAAAAAAGAATCATAATAGAATAATGATTCTGACAGACATTACTCAAAATTCAACTACCCACGAAAGCAGGAATATATCTTATTTATTCTAACAGTGCATGGCAAACTAGTTCTCATTAAATATTTGAGTAAATTTTGGAATACTGGACATTTTAAAAAATCATATTATAGCCCGGCTGGCATAGCTCAGTCATTGAGCATTGACCTATGAACCAAGAGGTCACAGTTCAATTCCCAGTCAGGGCACATGCCTCGGTTGCAGGCTCGACCCCCCAGTGTGGGGTGTGCAAGAGGCAGCCAATCAATGATCAAAATTTGTGGAATTTAGCTAATGCAATTTTTGGAGGAAAATTTATAACTTTAAAGTCTTATATTAGAACATCAAAAATGTATAAAATCAAAAGATACATAGAATGAATGCTCTAAATTTTGAATCTAAAACAAATGTGTGTGTGTACATGTACACAGTGTGGGGCAAAAATAGGTTTACAGTTGTGAGTACAGGCAGTCCTTGGGTTACGTCGGACTAGTCACCATCTCCCATTTATTTATAAAAAAAAAAGTTCCGTCATTTTGACGTATGTACTATGTACATATGTGCTTTATGTTTTTTTTTTATTATTTACCACAAGTAAAGGTCAGGAATTGTCATCTTTCTTTTAAATTTTTTTTACTGTTTCACTTCATTACTGCTGTGTATGTGCTCCATGTGAGTGACGTAGGTGCTTATGTAGGTGGGTTCCAACTTATGGTGAAAATCATGTTACATTGCACCGTAGGAACAGATCTCCAACGTAACCCGAGGACCTACTGTACATGAAAGTTTATTCTTGCATTATTATTTATTGCATTATTATTGTATTCTTTTTTTCAGTTTTTTTATTTCAAGAAAAGCAATTTTAAATATAATAATATTATATGCAATAAGCCTTAATATTTCAAGAAAAACGATCTTAAATATAATAATATTATATGCAATATATTTTGCTTAGGATGATGCTTTTAAAGTCTGTTTTGAGAGATATGAGTGTTGCTACTCCAGCTTTTTTTTTCTTATCCATTTGCATGGAAAATTTTTTTCCATCCCTTCACTTTCATCCTGTGTGTCTTTTGTTTTGAGATGAGTCTCTTACAGACAGCATATAGTTGGGTCATGTTTTTGTATTCACTCAGCTACCCTACACCTTTTGATTGGAGCATTTAATCCATTTACATTTAGGGTTATTATTTAGAGGTACTTATTTATAGCCAATTTAATTCTGTTTAAAGGTTTCTGTTTAAAGGCTAGGTTTCTCTCTGTGTTTCTTCTTCTCAGCAATCCTTATATCAATCCCTTTAGCATTCCTGGTAATGCTGGCTTAGTGGTGATGAACTCCTTTAGCATTCTTTTTCTTTTTTTTTTTTTTTTGTCTGGGAAGCTCTTTACTTGACCATCTATTTTGAATGATAGCCTTGCTGGATATAGACATCTTGGTCTCAGATCCTTGCTTTCCATTACCTTGAGTACTTCATGCCATTCCCTTCTGGTGTATAGAGTTTCTGATGAGAAATCAGGTGTCAGCCTTATGGGAACTCCTTTGTAGGTAACAGTTTTCTTTTCTCTTGCTGCCTTTAAGATTTTCTCTCTGTTTTTAACTTTTGGCATTTTAATTATGATATGTCTGGGTGGGGTCTGTTTGGGTTCTTCTTGTTTGGGGTTCTCTGTGCCTCCTGTACTTGTGTGACTTTTTCCTTTACCAGGTTAGGGAAGTTTTCTACCATTATTTCTTCAGACAACTTCTCTATTCCTTTCTCCCTTTCTGCCTCTCTGGCACACATAATATTCTGATATTGTTACATTTCACATTGTCCCACAGCTCCCTTAAGCTGTCCTCCTGTTTTTAAATTGTTTTTTTTTCTTTTTGGTTCTCTAATTGAGTGATATTTTCTTTTCTTTTTTAAATATTTTTATTGATTTCAGAGAGGAAGGGAGAGGGAGAGAGAGATAGAAACATCAATTATGAGAGGGAATCATTGATCGGCTGCCCCCAGCACGCCCTCTACTGGGGATTGAGCCCGCAACCCAGGCATCTGCTCTTGGCTGTAATTGAACCTGGGACCCTTCAGACTGCAGGCTGACACTCTATCCATTGAGCCAAACCAGCTAGGGCTTGAGTTATATTTTCAACTCTGTCTTCTAATTCACTGATTTGATCCTCAGCTTCCCTAATCTGCTGTGTATTCTTTCCAATGTGTTCTTTATTTGTGTTATGTCATTCTTTATCTCAGACCATTCTTTTTTTTATAGTTACTATATCTTTTTTCATACTGTTGAGAATTTTTTATCATTAGTCTGAACTGTTTCAGATAAATTTCTTATCTCTGCTTCATTTATCTCTTCTTTTGGAGAATTCTCTAGTTCTT
Organism: Myotis nattereri; assembly: GCF_964212035.1. Lineage (NCBI taxonomy): Eukaryota > Metazoa > Chordata > Mammalia > Chiroptera > Vespertilionidae > Myotis > Myotis nattereri. The sequence goes on along the minus strand of NC_138079.1, from coordinate 90,912,205 downwards.
TCATTTGGGGGTTGTTTCTTTGTTTCTTCATTTTGGTTGTCTGTTTTGTTTGTGACAATGTTTTAGGTAGATCCTCTCTACCAGTGGTCGCCAACCGGTGGTCTGTGACTGCTGGTTTAAGGAACTTTGGAGCAGCAGTCGCCAACTGGTGGTCCACAGACGACTGGTGTTCCGTGAGGTTTGAAAGGTTGGTGACCACTGCTCTATACCTTTCAATCACTAGTGCAGGACAGTGTTAAAAGCTGCTTCTGACTTATTGGATCAGGCAAAGACTCAAAGCCTCCAGAGACTGCCTCCACCTACAGACTGATAGGATTCTGACTTGAATTGCCCCCCAGGCAATCATTCTCAGGTGTGGTGACTTTTTTTCAACAGGATGGGGCAGTTGCTTCTGCCTGGAGGCCACTTTTAAGCTCTTAAGTGGCCTCAGGGCAAGGTGTTTTCCAATAGGGTGTGACAACTGTCTTCCTCCCCAGGTAAGGCAGATGTCTACGTGAGAAAGATGTCCTCCACTGTGAGAGGGAATGACTCAGCCCAGAAAACTTGGGGTCTCTGCCTTCTGAGCTCTATCCCCCAAGACCCCAGTCCTGGGTTCTGATCTCACAGCTCCAGTCCACTTCACCATCCCTCTGTCAGAGCACAAGCTACGTGGCTCCACAGGGAATTTTTGTGTGTTGGCCCTCTAAGGGGGTGCCTGAACTTTTAGCTGCCACTCCCTGGCAGACAGCACCCCCCTGCCTTTCACAGATAGAAGTTATGTGGGTATCCTCCTCAGTTTGGTGTTCTCTGCTGGGAGCTCAGCTTTGGGATTAGATCCCGGAGTTCTCAGTGGAACCCCCCCCCCCCCACACACACACACACCTGAGATATCTCTCTGACTTCAGTTGCCATCTGTGGGTGCCAGGCTAGCCCTTTCGCGCCTCCACCCCTCCTACCAGTCTCTGTGCGGTCTCTACCTTCGGTCCTTGGGTATCAAGGTTCTCTCCTGTGAGTTTTCCATTGATTATTCAGGAAGCCTTTCTGTATTTCAGTTGTAATTCCAGCTTGTTCCTGGGAGCATGTCTATGCAGCATCCTCCTACTCTGCCACCATTTTTAATCTTCAGAAGTAAATTTTTAATTAAATGATTTAGTATGGTAAAAAATTTCCAGTACCATTATCAGATTATACCATGATGAACTGCTGTTAAATAATACATTACTTTTTATAAAACTTAATATCCACTCAGCTTAGATTGCTGTACTTTTTTGTCTTGCTTTGCAAAAGAACTAATATAGAGTAATTTGACTGTAATGAAGAAAAACGAATGCATATCGGCATTACAAAGGGATTCCCAGACAATCATTTATTTATTTCAGGATTCTCATTTTGGCTGTTTTTTCAACGGATCCTCTTCATTGCAGCCACCACCACCTTCCTCCAAATGATTATCACCTCAACCCTGGATTGTTAACTAAAATCCTAAGAGAAGTCCCCCTTTTCTATTCTTGCCATGAGGTCTTGCACATACTTAATGATTCTTAGTTTTCAACTCCATTATCACTTTCTCAGGGAAACTTCTTTGAGCTCCCTGAAGAGATAAATTCGAGAACCACAGAGCACCATGTGATCTCCTTCAAAGGACTTAATACATTTGTTATATTTATAGTATCACTATATCATTTGTTAAATTGATCAATACCTGTTTCTCTCATTAGATGGAAAGTTCCATGAGGGCAAGGACTATTAGTATTATTGTCTGCTGACCACATATCCCCAAATGCATGGCACAGAGCCTGGTACCTAGGTGTTCAAAAGATATTTGTTGTATAGGTGAATGTAGATGTTAACTACTATTAGATTGAAAGCCTGTAAGAACAGATAAAGCTGAGGTTAGGTAGTCCTTACCAACCAAAGGCCAATTAGAAAGACAGATAAAGCTAATTTCTGAAATTGTGCTAATAAAACAATAGAAAATACGTTACTGCCCCGACCAGTATTGCTAAGTGGTTAGAGTATAAGCCCATGAACAGGGATCTCAGGTTTGATTCCCGGTCAAGGGCATGTAGCTGGGTTGCAGGTTCGATCCCCGGCCCTATTTAGGGTTTGTGTGGGAGGCAACTGATACATGTTTCTTTCTCTCCTCCCTTCCTCCCTCCCTTCTTTAAAAATCAATGGAAAAAATATCCTCAGTTGAGGATTAACTTTAAAAAAAAAGGAAAGAAAATATATTACTGACTCAAAACTTCAGCCAGATACAGTTGCCTTCTGAGGAATTGTGGGGGGGAAATTAAAGTACTTTTCTCTGTAGCATCCTTTTGATAAAAATCTGAAAAACACTCCAAATAGGCATTAAATAGCATGAGGCTCTTGTATATGACCACCAGAATAAAATGGTAAATGATTTTTTTCTATGTCCCCCCCAAGATTATTAAAGTAAAAATAAAAATGTTATGATATGTTTATAATATAATTTTGTGTATTACCAGTATGTTTTTTAAAAAATATATTTTATTGATTTTTTACACAGAGGAAGGGAGAGGGATAGAGAGTTAGAAACATCAATGAGAGAAAAACATCGATCAGCTGCCTCCTGCACACTCCCTGCTAGGGATGTGCCCACAACCCAGGTACATGCCCTTGACTGGAATCAAACCTGGGACGCTTCAGTCCGCAGGCCGACGCTCTATCCACTGAGCCAAACTGGTTAGGGCACCAGTATGTTTTAATTTTTTGTTCTCTAATTGTTCGAAATATGTTTTGTGTCTTTATTTGGACTAAAAGTTTACTAAGGCCATGCTTTATACCAGTGGTTCTTAATTTTGGCAGTATTGCTCCTCAGGGACTAGTTAGCATTTAAAGACATTTTTGCTTGTCACTATAGGGAGGAGGTGAATGCTGCTGCAGTGGGCAGAGGCCAGAGATGCTACTAAACATTTTATAATACACAGGTCAGCCTCCTTCCTTCATAAAGCATTATCTGGTCCAAAATGTCAATATTGCCAAGGTACAGGGACAAGGACATCTTTAAATTAATGGTCTTTAGAGGGTACGTGTATATATATACATCTTTTTTTAAATCCTCACCCACGGATATTTTTTCAGTTGATATTTTAGAGAGAGTAGAAGGCAGGCAGGGGTGGGAGAGAGAGAGAGAGAGACATCAATTGGTTGCCTCTCCCACATGCAAGACCAGGGAGCAGAGCTGGGCATTGAACCTATAACTAAGGTATGAGCCCTTGACAGGAAATCGAACCCTTGACCCTTTGATCTGAGGGCTGACACTCCAGTCACTGAGCCCAGGGATTGGGCCTAAACCAGCAGTCGGACATCCCCCGAGGGGTCCCAGATTGGAGAGGGTTCAGGCTGGGCTAAGGGACACCCCACAACTGTGCATGAATTTCATGCACCAGGCCTCTAGTATACTAATAATAGAGGAATATGCAAATTGTCTGGGACGCCATCACAGTAACAGTAACAACAAAACAGCAGGCTGTGTGGGGCAATAAGGCCAGCAGGGGGGTTAGTGAGGGACGACCAAATGACTGAACAGCAGGCTGAGTGGGGCAGCCAGGCCTGCAGTGGGGAAGCAATTGGGGGTGACCAGGCTGGTGGGGGGGCAGTTAGGGGTAACCAGACCAGCAGAGGGGGGCAGTTGGGGGCGATCAGGTCAGCAGGCAGAGGCGGTTAGGGGTGATCGGGCTGGCACAGGGGACAGTTAGGGGATATCAGGCAGGCAGGCAGGTGAGCAGTTAGGAGCCAGAGGTCCCGGATTGTGAGAGGGATGTCCGACTGATGGTTTAGGCCTGATCAGCAGTCGGACATCCCTGAGGGGTCACAGATTGGAGAGGATGCAGGCTGGGATGAGGGGACCTGCCCCCCCATGCATGAATTTAAAGAATATATATATATTCTTTATATATATATATATATATATATATATATATTTATTTATTTATATATATATATATTAGATATCTATATCTATATCTATATATATATAGATATCTATATATCTATATCTATCTATATATATATATTAGAGGCCCGGTGCACAAAAATTTGTGCACTCGCGGGGGAGGATGGGTCCCTCAGCCTGGCCTGTGCCCTCTTGCAGTCTGGGACCCCTCGGGAGATAACGACCTGCTGGCTTAGGGCAGGCCTAATCCCTAGGTGCAGCCCCTGGTCGGGCTCAGAGCATGGCCGATTGGGGAGTTGGGGCGCCGCCCCCTGTCATGCACAGAGCAGGGCGGATCGGGAGGTTGCGATGCCACCCTCAGTCATGCTCAGGGTAGGGCCGATTGGGGGGTTGGGGCACCGCCCCCTGTCACACTCAAGGCAGGGTCGATGGGGAGGTTGCGGCACCACCCCATCACGCACAGAGCAGGGCCGATCAGGGGTTTGGGGAGCTCCCCCGTGTCACAGAGCAGGGCCCATCAGGGGGTTGAGGAGCTCCCCCGTCACAGAGTAGGGCCGATAGGGGAGTTGGGGCACCGCCCCCTGTCACACACAGAGCAGGGCCTATCAGGGGGTTGGGGCGCCACCACTCTCACACTCAGGGCAGGGCCGATGGGGAGGTTATGGCTCTACCCCATCACACACAGAGCAGGGCCCGTGGGGGAAGGGGGGTTGGGGCGCTGCCCTCTATCACCCACAGAGCAGGGCCAATCAGGGGGTTGGGGCACCACCACTCTCACACTCAGGGCAGGGCCGATGGGGAGGTTATGGCTCTACCCTGTCACACACAGAGCAGGGCCCGTGGGGTGGGGGGTTGGGGTGCCGCACCCTGTCACACACAGAGCCGCAGGGCGATCAGGGGGTTGGGGAGCTCCCCCCTCTCAGGCACAGAGCAGGGCCGATCAGGGGGTTGGGGCGCCTTCCCCTGTCAGGAACAGAGCAGGGCCGATAGGGAGGTTGTGGCCCCACCCCGTCACACACAGAGGCGCAGGGCGATCAGGGGGTTTGGGCGCTGCCCCCTGTCATGCTGATCCCAGTGCGTGGAGGCCTCGCGGCTCCACTGATCCCGGTGCTGGGAGGCATATTACACTTTTACTATATAGAATAGAGGCCTGGTGCATGGGTGGGGGCTGGCTGGTTTGCCCTGACGGGTGTCCTGGATCAGGGTGGGGGTCCCCACTGGGGTGCCTGGCCAGCCTGGATGAGGGGATGATGGCTGTTTGCAGCTGATCACACACCCTTCAGGGTGGGTGTCCCCACTGGGGTGCCTGGCCAGTCTGGGTGAGGGGCTGAGGGCTGTTTTTAGGCTTGGACTGAATCTCCCAACTGCTCCTTTTTTTCTTTTTTTTTAAATTCTGGGCCAGCTTTAGCTCTGGCTCCAGCTCTGAGGCCTCTGCTCCTGAAAGAAGGTATCCGGTTTGTTTAGGTTCTATAATCAAAACAATGTATAACTCCAGCTCTGAGATCCCAGCTCGCTGAATCCTGGTTTCTGGGGTTTTGTTTAGCTTCTATATTTGTTACAGTGTTTCTTAAACTGCAGGCTCAGAGGCCAGCAAGGCAGGCGGGGAACGTTGGAGTCCTCCGTCACTGAAGCAAGCAAGCCTCATGTTAGTTCAAGCTGCCTGGCTGCCGATTGCCATCTTGGCTGGCAGTTAATTTGCATATCTCGCTGATTAGCCAATGGGAAGGGTAGCGGTCGTACGCCAATTACCATGATGCTCTTTTATTAGATAGGATACACACACACACACACACACACATCTTTAATTAGATCTTTCATTAATGAATGGTTGTTTTTTTTTAACATATTGATTTATTTTTACAGAGAGGAAGGGAGAGGGATAGAGAGTTAGAAACATCGATGAGAGAGAAACATCGATCAGCTGCCTCATGCACACCCCCCACTGGGGATGTGCCCGCAACCAAGGCACATGCCCTTGATCGGAAACGAACCTGGGACCTTTTCAGTCTGCAGGCCGATGCTCTATCCACCGAGCCAAACCGGTTAGGGCAATGAATGGAGTTTTTATAAAGATAATTGACTTATAATATAATCATTGACTCTGGAAAGAGGGGAAAAAACCAAATGGGATATCAACTTTTAGTTTCACTATTTAGAAATTGTTGCTGTGGCTCTTCCCTACATTCAAATATTTGAAAAACATTTGTTGAGCATTTAGAATGACCCTTTATTCACAGCAAAGATTCATTGGAAGCTATTTGGCACAATATGACCTCATTTCTTTAGCCTGGGATAGAGAAGGGCACCTGACCCAAACTTGACCAATGAGAAATTCTTTTCTGATAGGTATCCTTGTGTGCTTAGAACAGATTTTCTTTTTATGCTTAAGATACTTTCTGATACTTACAAGCCAAGAGGCTTTATATTTTACTAGAGGCCTGGTGCATGAAAATTCATGCGCCGGAGTGGGGTATCTTAGCCCAAACTGCCCCCTCTCACAGTCCAGGAGCCATCGGGGGGGGGGGGGAGGTGACCTGGTGATCGGGAAAGGTGACGCCCCATTACACCTCTGCTGCTGCCACTGCCGGCAGCACAAGCCTTGGCCGGCCCTGGGTACCTGCGCCTCGGGCCAGCCCTGGGCGGCTGGGGGGCTGAGGGGACTGGGCGCCACCATCTTGTGACTATGGGCGCTGCCATATTTGGGGGTGGGGCAGTCAATTAGCATATTCCCTTCTTATTGGCTGTGGGTGCCGCCATCTTTCAGGGTGGGGCAGTCAATTAGCATATTCCCTCCTTATTGACTATGGGTGCCTCCATCTTTGCAATGCGTGAAGGTCAATTAGCATATTCCCTCTTTATTAGATATGATTTTTATTGATTCATAGAGAAAGGGAGAAGGACAGGGATAGAAATATCAGTGATGAGAGAGAATCATTGATTGGTTGCCTCCTACACTCCCCTTACTGGGAATTGGGCCTGCAACCTGGGCATGTGCCCAGACAGGTAATCAAACATTGATCTCCTGGTTCATAGGTCGATGCTCAACCTCTCAACCATGCTGGCCAGGCTCAAGCCAAGAGGCTTTAACCAACAGAACTACTCTAGGGATGATTGTAAAATTCATCTCTAGGGGAAGACTGCTCTTTTGAAAAAACAGCTTAATGGGTCTACTGTATATTTGAAAGTAAAGCAAAAATTCATCCTGGAATGAAGAAGCTCAGGACAATTACGAACAACTGTAATTCACAGTGAGGTAACAGGATGACTACACTGTGGGCAAGGCTTCATCTTTGCAGGCAGCTTGCTAATGCTTGTTTGCTCTGTTTTGGGAAGTGGGGGTGCTTTTATTTACTTTGATTTGATTTGGAGACAAAAAGAGATGGGACTCTAGAAAAGGCAAGACTGATAAAGAAGGCTTTTTTTCCTGACAAGATGAGTTGGCTCATGGAACCAGGTAATTGAGGAGAGGATCCCAAATGAAGGGACATGACCAAAGCTTTCCAACTGTGCATTATGCTATTTAGTTTTAAGATTTTTCTTGCAAGCTCAGGCTTCCACTGAAAATATTTTTAAGCATGGCAACCTTGTCTTAGCTGTGCTTTGGGAAAATAAGGAAGGGTCTGTGCTCAAGCTTAAGAAGATATTGCTGGAAGTGTATATTGGTACAACTTTGGGAAGCTCTTGGACTGTTTCTTATGTACCCTTCACACTAGCAATTCTACCCTAAAATATTCTCACAAACAGGTTTTAGAACTTTCAAGAATATTCAGAGCAATGTACATAATGGGGGAATAGAGAAAGTAAAATAATGTTAGTGACTGGAAAATGGATATACAAATCATGGTATATTCTATATGACAGAATATAAAATACAACTACATACAACAGGGATGGATTCTAAAAACAAAGTTGATTGAAAACAAGCAGCAATATAATACAGCATGGAAATAATTTTATCAAGTTCAAAGACAAGCAAAAGTAAATAGTGCGTTATCTAGGAATATATATGGTAATTACATGAAGACAAGTTAAATTATTTTTAAAAATCAGGATAGTGAATACTTTTGGAAGGAAGCAGGAAGAAGGTAGGATCTGGGAAGAGCACACGGAAACTTCAATAGTATAGGTTAATGTTCTTTTTCATAAATTGGGTGATACATTTTATTATGTTTTGTAATTTACATTAACATATTCTTTTTCTATATATCAGACTTTTCCCCTTACTTTTTTCCATCACCGTTTATCCCCTTATACCAGTGGTTCTCAACCTTCCTAATGCCGCGACCCTTTAATACAGTTCCTCATGTTGTGGTGACCCCCATCCATAAAATTATTTTTGTTGCTGCTTCATAACTGTAATTTTGCTACTGTTAGGAATTGTAATGTAATTATCTGATATGCAGGATGTATTTTCATTGTTACAAATTGAACAAAAACAATATGTAATTATATATGTGTTTTCTGATGGTCTTAGGCAACCCCTGTGAAAGGGTCGTTCAACCCCCAAAGGAGTCGCGACCTACAGGTTGAGAACCGCTGCCTTATACCTTCTTGTATTTCCCCCTTTCCCCCTCCCCCTACATGTCAGAGTTTTTTTTTTTAAACTAAGCATACAATTACTGTACAATTCAGCAATTGCACTCTTTTTAAAAAATATATTTTATTGATTTTTTTACAGAGAGGAGGATGAGGGATAGAGTTAGAAACATGGATGAGGGAGAAACATCAATCAGCTGCCTCCTGCACAACTCGTGCCCGCAACCAAGGCACATGCCCTTGACTGGAATCGAACCCGGGCCCCTTCAGTCCGCAGGCCGACGCTCTATCCACTGAGCCAAACTGGTCAGGGCCATGTCAGACTTTCTTAAAAGCGAAAGAATAAATTGTCAAATTGCTTGACAGTAGAGTTATACTTGTGACAGTGCCAATGAACTGTGATTTAATTTTTTTTTCCTTTGGGGTGAAGGGGAAGAGATTCCCACTTAAACAGCTGAGTTGTAGCATCGTTGTGAGCTAGGGCAGACTTTCTAATGCTCTTGGGATATTGATGTTTTCTGCCCAACATTCTGCAGGAATTCTAGGGCGAAGGAAGCAATAGTGGGACCATATGGAGACAGCAGAAAGACTTGTTACTTATTTTACACGTTGTAAAACAGAGTAGTGTTTCATAGTCCACAAGCTGCTTCAGCTGATATAATGCACTTTTTTGATGGGTCTCCAAAGGTTGCATCACAGAGACGGAGGGGGAGGAGTTGTCCCTCTTTCCCTCTGCCTCCCCATTCTCCATAGCTCGCCAGGTCCTGTTCCTTATGCCTGATCTGGCTCCTTTACCTCCTGTAAAATTTTAAGTTCAGGGGCTAGTCAGTGCCTCTTGGAAACTGTCTCCTCCCGCTCTTGGATTTCTCATCCTAGTATCATCACACTCTGAGGTTTTTGAGCAAGTTGCTTGGTCAAACAGTTTCCGTGAGGATGAGATTATCTTGGGTGAGGACAGTGCAGCGGATACAGAGCTGTTTCCATCTAGCCGTCTAGTTCGAATCCCCTTCCCACTTAACGTCTGAGGATTTGAGGTCATCACAGGGTCTCGGTTTCTTCAGTTTGACAGAGCATGCTTTAACTTCAAAAAGTTAATACTCGAGGAACCCAGCCACCGTTTAGCACCTCCCGGGCGTGCCGCTCTTCCTTGGGGCTCTTCAAAACTGGACCGGGCAGGCCCTCCGGACTTCCCTCCTCGCAGAGCGTGCTCGAGGCCGCTTCCAGCCCCGCACCTCGCTGGGCCGAGAAAGTCCTCCAAGGAGAAGAAGGGGTCCGAGGCCGGGCGCAGGGGGAGAAGGCGTTGGCGGCGCTCTAGCCCGCGAGTTCACTCTGCTCTCCCCACGTGGGGTTCCCGATTGGCTGAAGGCCGCCGCTTCCGGCCCGAAGGCGGTACTCGAAGGAGCACGACTTCCGGCGCGAGGCGCAGTTGTCGCATTTGTCGGGCCCAATGGCGGCTCCACTGCTTCACACGCGGTTGCCTGGAGATGCAGCCGCTTCGGCCTCTGGAGTCAAGACGTTGCGCGCATCCAGGACGGGGTAAGAGTCCGGGCGGCTTCCTTCAGCGCTGCTGGGGCCAGATCCCAGGACCGGCCTTAGGGGAGCGGATGTGAAAGGGCCTGGGACAGCCAATGGGGGCGGGGGGGGGGGTTGGGGGAGAAGAGGGGAGAGGGTCGCCTCAGGTTCTCAAGAGTAAGCCCATGCTCCCTAAGTGGATACCAGCGGTGGGAGAGAGGCTGGAAAAAGTAATCGAGAAGTTAATCGATTTTCTGTTCCCGAGTCCCGTTTTCTCCTCGCTGGGCTCTCGCTGTGCTAGCGTCCCGGGCCTGGGTACTGCCTTGGGCCTTTCACGCCTCCCTCCCGCTGCTTCGTCTAGATTTGGAAAGTCTCCTAGGCCGTTTGGGTTGTCAGCGCAGTGCTGTCATTGATGGCAAATTGAATCTTATTTCTTTGTCTGAGATTTGCTTCGAGACACGTGCTTAACAAGTCTCTATCTTGTTCAAATTTTAAAATCCCTTACCCCCTTAAAATATTTTGGGGTTTAACTTTTTGAGAGCCATTAGTAGGGTTGTATGTTTTTTACTAGTCCGCTGTTTAAAAGAAGCAAACTTTGTAAAACACCTAGCGTAATATGATTCATTGTAATATTGACGAAGCTCCTACCTGCTGTTTTAGACACTGGGGAAGTAGTCTGTCCAAAGACAACGTCATTTCCCCCAACGGAGCGTCCAGCCTGGGAAGAGAAAGACAGCGAAGAGATGAACGAGATAATTCCAGATAATGATAACTGCAGGGAGAGCGGGGATGGGTATTTCAGATTTCTCATGGGGAAGGCCGCTGGCATTTGAACTTCAATTTGAATGAAGTCAATAATCCAACCATGTATAGATCTGGGGAGCAAGGATTTTCAACCGGTGTGCTACAAGAATTTAAAAAGCATGTAATACTTGACTGTTTAGTCAGGGGCACTGACCTGTTTTCCTTTAGATTGTCACAAAAATTACAACAACCAACACAATAATAGCCATCTGATGTGAATGAATCAAAATTTTATCTTTTTTTTTAAAAAAATTATTATTTACCTGTTTGTTTTTCAACATCATTTTTAAAAAAAATCTTTACCTGAGGGTATTTTTCCATTGATTTTTAGAGAGAGTGGAAGAGAGAGGGAAAGACAGAGAGAAATATCGATGTGAGAGAAACATTGATTGGTTGCCTCCTGCACGCGCCCTGGAGCCTGCACCCGAGGTACATGCCCTCGACCAGAATCGAACCCGGGAGTTTTCAGTCCGCAGGCCAACGCTTTATCCACGGAGCCAAACTGGCTAGGGCATTTACCTATTTTTTATTTTTATTTTTTGTCAGATTGGCAAAAAGTATATTTCTTGGTGTGTTTGCAGAATTTTAGTAATTAGTTTATGTGCCACGAGGTGAAACAGTTTGAAAATCACAGATATAGAGGGAACAGCAAGTGGAACCGGAACCAGCTTGGCAAAGAATGGAAAGGACATTGGCTGCAGCCTAGTAAGTAGTTGGAAATGAGGTCAGAGTGGTAGGCAGGGGCCAGATTAATGAGGACCTTGAAGACCTCATTATGGAGTTTGGATTTGAATTCTAAGTGAAGCAGGAAACCTTTTGGAAAGGTGAACATCAGGTAGCATGATCTGTTTTAAGTTTTTGAAATATTAGATCTCTGAGTGAAGAATGGATTGTTGGGAGAAAAGAGTGGAAGCAGGGAGGGCCAGTTAGGCAGTTGTCTCACTGAATGATGATGGTTTGATAAATGTTGAGGTGTGATTTTTATCATTCTCAGTCATATACTTAATAGCTTGGTAATCTTGGTTGTACAGGATTTCAGATGTGCTTGAATTAGAGAATGATTTCTTCAACTCTCCCCCAAGAAAAACTGTTCGATTTGGTGGAACAGTCACAGAAGTCTTGCTGAAGTACAAAAAGGTAAGAGATAACACATGAAGTTTGGTGCCCCCCGCCCCAGCTTTATTGAGATATAATGACATTGAGGTTTGGTTTTTTGTTGGTCAGAATACAATGATAGCTATTATACTAAAGACCAGTTAGTGTAATAATATTAATTTTAGATATCTATCTTGAAATCAAATATTTAATAATAGCATGATGCTGTCAGCTCAAAATTAGAGTAATAATCTCTTGCTGAAGTTTCACCTCTTCAGCTGCTTTATTTATATGGTTTGTTTTTCAGCAAGTGCTAGAGCAAAAACACCATAGAACACAGCATTCTATTTCTTAAGGAATTACCAAAGCATTACTTAGAACAATAAACCAGCTCTGTTAATAGGGATTTTTTGGGTTTATTTTTGTGATTCCACTAAGTCTCAGCAATGGAGGGAAAATATGAATGACTTTTGTTTTATTTAAATTGAGATATAATTGACATAAAATGACTATTTTATATGTAATACCCATTTATATTCATATATGTGAGTGGATAGTATCAACTATCATACTCAAATGTCAGTACACAAGTATACCTATTTAAATTACTTTTTTAAAAAAGGGTTTTATTGATTTTAGAGAGAGAGGAAGGGAGGGAGAGAGAAACATCGATTGGCTGCCTCCTGCACACCCCTTACTGGGGTTTGAGCCTACAAGCTAGGCATGTTCCCTGACTGGGAATTGAACCTGTGCCCTCCTGGTTCATAAGTCAATGCTTAACCACTGAGCATACTGGCTGGGCTAATTTTTTTTGGGGGGGGGGTGGGTAAGAGAACATTTATTGGGTAAATTAGAGATAGAAAATAATTCCTAGAATAAATTGCTTTTTAATTGTCACTTTAAAAAATATATATATATTAATGATTTTTTTACAGAGAGGAAGGGAGAGGGACAGAGAGCTAGAAACATCAATGAGAGAGAAACATTGATCAGGTGCCTCCCGCACACCTCCCACTGGGGATGTGCCCGCAACCAACATACATGCCCCTGACCGGAATTGAACCTGGGACCCTTCAGTCCACAGGCCAACGCTCTATCCACTGAGCCAAACCGGTTAATGCTAATTGTCACTTTCTTTTTTCCAAGCCCCCTAGCTCCACTAACATGAATTTTTAAATTTCTGTGGATTTTGTAATCCACAATTGATGTATAGAAGTTACAATGTTTCTTTTGTAATTTCATCAGATATTAAGATATAGTTAAAAGTCCTTTGATCTTTAATAGAAAACTAAAGCAAATAAAACTTAATTTCTCCCCTTTCTTGTTAAGGGTGAAACAAATGACTATGAGTTGTTGAAGAACCAGCTGTCAGATCCAGACATAAAGGTAATTAATTTTATGTTTGATCATTATCAAAGTCATTGCCACTTAGGACAGGTGTTAGTTTGCACTTCTGTTTGATCCTATTCCATTGTTTAAAACCTACTCTCTCTGTGATCCCATCTTCTTTTTTTAAGATTGTTTTTTGTCCTCTTCAGAGGATATGTTTGTTTTGTTTTTTTAATATATTTTTACTGATTTCAGAGAGGAGGGGAGAAGGAGAGAGAGATAGAAACATCAGTGATGAGAGAATCATTGATTGGCTGCCTCTTGCACTCCCCCCTTACTGGGAATGAAACCCGCAATCCAGGCATGTGCCTTTGATGGGAATTGAACCCAGCAATTGAACCTACAACCTGGGAATCAAACCTGCAACCTTTTGGTGAACAGGATGACATTCCAACCAACTGAGTCACCTGGCCAGGGCAGATCCCATCTTATTTTAATACAGTGGTTCTCAATTAAGGGCAGTTTCACTCCCTTTTTTGTTTTAAATCCTCATCCGAGGATATTTTTTCCATTGGTTTTTAGAGTAGAAGGCGGAGGGGGAGAGGAGAAACATAGATGTGAGAGTGACACATCCATTGGCTGCCTCCCCAACCGAGGCCAGGGAATTGAACCTGCAACCCAGGTACATGCCCTTGACTGGGAATCAAACCATGACCCTTAGGTCCGTGGCTGACGCTCTAACCATTGAGCAAAACCAGCTAGAGCCAACCCCTTTTATACAGTGATAAACGAGACAGTTTTGGTTGTCATAACAGGAGGAAGATAAGGGTGCTACTGACCTCTAATGAGTGGATGACAGGGAGTCGCTAACATTCTACAATGCACAGGGCAGCCCTACACAACAAAGAATTATCCAGCCCAAAGTGTTGGTAGTCCCAAGGTTGAGAAAACCTACTTTAAACTTTCCTAATACCTCTTTTCCTCTATGCTGTAGGTAACTCTCATGTCTCTCCAATGCAAAAACAAAATAAAACAAAGAAACAACAAAAGATGACTTGCCTTTTAAGCTGCTACTCTTTCAGTGTTTCAGAGTTCAAGATATGGTATATACCTGTCACGTAGTAACAATTGAACACATTTTGTTTCCCTTTTCTTCCTTTATTGTCCAATATTGGAAAGAATCATCTGTTGTCATGGCAGTGGTAGTCAGATTGCCTGAGATAAAATTCCAACTCCACTGTTATCCAGGGTGTGATCTCGGACAAGTTATTTAATCTCTCTTTCTTTGCCTCCTGTATGTAAAACCAGTAGAGGGTTTTTAAACATAGAGGTGTTAAGAGGATCCAGTGAGTTAATATATGAGAAGCACTTGAACAGGCCCTCAAAGTAAGGGCTTTGTAATTGTTAGCTGTTGTTCCTGCTGATGATTTGCACTTTCTCATTTCCCATTCATGGTGAAGGCCACTGCTGTAATTACTATGAAAAGATTACCAGTGATTTCTTACATACTGATTTTGATGGGCTTTTTTTTTCCCCAAGCCTCATACCCATTCATTGTAGTAGTTTATACTTGGCCACCCATTCCTTGAAACCTCTCCTTTAGTTTCATTGTCTTCCTACCACTTATCTCTATCATTCTCTCACTCTATAGATTCTTCCTCTGTGATCTCCTTATACTTTTAATAGCTTTGAAATCTACCTGTTCTTGTAACTGCCAAACTTATATCTATAGCTCTTATTGCTCTTGTGGGCTCTATACTTATTTCTTAACTGCCAGTCAAAGTGTTACCTGTGCCCCAAACTTAGCATTGTTTCTCTTCCAAACTTACTCCTTCTGAAGCCTTCTTTATGTACTTAAGTAACCTATTGCTCACCTTTTGTTGTTTTTAAACATATTTTTATTGATTTCAGAGAGGAAAGGAGAGGGAGAGAGAGATAAAAACATCAATGATGAGAGAAACTATTTATTGGCTGCCTCCTGTATGCCCCCTACTGGGGATTGAGCCCAGAACCCGGGCATGTTCCCTGGCTGACCTCCTGGTTCATAGGTCGATGCTCAACCACTGAGCCAAGCTGGCCGGGTTCACCTGGTTCTTGAGCTAGGAACCTTGCAGTCTTTGTGGTCTCTTACCTTTGTAACCTTTGAGGGATAAAAATCTTTGAGTCTTTTTTTGTGGTTGTTCTCTTGTCTAGATTCTTTCAATAATGTCTTTAGTGGTCTTCAGGTTTCAATTCTCCTCTATCTCACCCCCCATTAAAATTTTTTTATCATCAATAGTGCAGCCTAAATTATCTCCAAAGCACATGTTAAACATGTCATTACTGAAAGGCTTCATGCTTATGTATATATATAAAAGGCTAAGTGACCAGCCAACTGGCCAGTAGGTATGATGCGTACTGACCACCAGGGGGCAGACGCTCAGTGCAGTAGCTGCCGAGCAACTGCACCTTTGTAGAGTGCCCTTTCCCACTCCTGGACCCCTTGGTTTCGGCCTGATGCCCCCAGGGACCCCACTCACTCCACAGACGCCCTTCGAGCTGCAGTGCCGCCCCAGGTGCGGCTGGCCAGGGAGGTTGGCTCCAGAGTGTGTCCGCCCGTTTCACCCAGTCCCGCTGGCCACCTTCTAATTAATTTCCTTTCAATGTGCACGAATCTGCACTGGACCTCTAGTTGAAGAATAATGGACCAAGTTCTTTGTATGGCCTATAGTATTTTTTTAATGTTCAATCTCATTAGATACTTCATTTAATAAATTTGCCACTTTTCATCTTTATGCCTTTCTATGTGCCTGTTCTCTCTGGCTGTAAGAGGTTCTCTATCTGGCTACCTTTGTGATTGAAGGCAAATTACTGCACTTCTGTGCCTCCATGTCCCCATCTATAAAATGGGAACCATTGGGAATGCCTAACTAAAGGAGTGGTTGTAAGGATTAAATGAGTTAATATATGTTAACGTCTTAGAACAGTGCCTGGCATAAAGTATTATATTAGTGTTTACTATTACAGGTGCTCATCAACTTATGATGGTATTCAACCCCATCGTAAGTTGAAAATACCTTAAGTCAAAAATGGGTTTAATACACTGAACACCATAGCTTAGCCTAGTCTACCTTAAACATGCTCAGAACACTTACAACAGCCTGCAGTTGGACAAAATCATCTTGCTACTGTTGCCCAGCTTTATGCCGCATATCACTAGCCTTGGAAAAGATCAAAGTTCAAGATTTGAAGTATGATTTCTACTGAATGTATATGTCACCATTGGGAAGTCAAAAAATTGTAAGTCAAATAAGTAGGGGACCACCTGTAATATACGGTAATTTACAAAACTCTTAGTCTTTGAGGTCCAGCTAAAATGTCATCTGTAATGGAACTTGCCCTGGTTCTCTCTAAGCACATGATGGTTCATTCAGTCCATTCCCCACACTTCCAGCAGATCTTCCTAATTGCAAATCTGCCTTACCAGGACTTCAGTGGTTTACCTGGCTCCTCCATGCTCCCCAGGTTTATCTATGGGCTTGCTCACCATGTACTCCAGCCATACTGAACTACTTCTGGTTTTTTATAGACATACTTTTCCCTGTGTAAGGAATCTAGCCCCCCCAAGAACACTCTTTTTAAAGACAGCAGGAGGAAGCATCACTTCCTGAAGGCCTTCCCTGACCTTCAGGGAAAAGTAAAAAGAAAAGGACCATTTCTTTGTGTTCCTCTGTATTTTTAAAAAATACATATTTTTGTTGATTCCAGAGAGGGAGACAGAGATAGAAGCATCAGTGAGAGAGAGGATCATTGATCATGCTGCCTCCTGCACACCCACCACTGGGGATCGAGCCCACAACCAGGGCATGTACCCTGGCAGAATCGAACCATGACGTCCTGGTTCATAGGTCAGTGCTCAACCAATGAGAAACACCAGCCAGGCTGTGTTCCACAGTATTTTATATCAGCTTTTCTCCTCCTTGGTATCTTGACATAGGGATAATCACATCAGTTGTGCCTAAGTTAGTTCAGAGGGGTGTTGCAAGTAATTTGCTTCTGATAATATTTCAGTACTAAAGCACCAAAGTCTGACTGATTTATTTTTAAGAATGGAGCAGTTTAAGTGTTATCCTTATAATTTTGTCGTACATGTTTTTGTTTTTTATGGGAAAGAAATAGGATAGAGGTAACTCATTTTATTTGCAAGTAACTCAGCTGGTCTTTGCCTCAGGTGGTAGTGAGACACCATTAATGTTACCCTACATGGTTTTGGACATTATAAAATGACCATATAGCAAATGAGTTGTGATTTACTTTATTTTTCCGGCAGCTTACTTTGGGGTTTCATCAGAAAATAGTCTAATTGAAGTTTGTCACATAGCACATAGAAAGCAGCAGTGGTTGAATGAAGGTGGGGAAAAGGTGGTGCAAGGCATTGTGAGAGATTAGGTGGAGCTTAAGCTTTGACCCAGACAGACAGGTTTAAATCTGATTCTTTATTGGCTTCTTGGTTGGGCAAGTTGCTTAGTAATCTCTCTTTTCTTGAACTGTAAATCCTTTTGCAGTGTTGGTAGGATTAGGGAAAGATATATGTATGCGATTGAGCACCATGCCTGGCACCTGGTGTGTTCTCACTAAATGATACTCCCTATAAAATAGTCTATAACTGTAGGTACAACCCTGTCTTTTAATAGTGTATCACTCTAGGTCAGCCGTGGGCAAACTACGGCCCGCGGGCCGGATCCGGCTCCTTTGAAATGAATAAAACTAAAAAAAAAAAAAGACCGTACCCTTTTATGTAATGATGTTTACTTTGAATTTATATTAGTTCACACAAACACTCCATCCATGCTTTTGTTCCGGCCCTCCGGTCCAGTTTAAGAACCCATTGTGGCCCTCGAGTCAAAAAGTTTGCCCACCCCTGCTCTAGGTACAACACTGTTAATAGTCTGTTACTATAGGTACAACACTGGACTGCTTCTGTTTATTAGAGCTCTTTCTCTACTGAGTCTTAATCTGCATTTACCGTTTTCTTTAAAATACAGGGCTGTTAGTTTTTTCTTGTGTATGTTGTATATAGGCATGAATATAAACTATGTTTTATGTAACTTGATACTATATTTTATTTATGGCTTATTTTTCTTTTTTAAAATATATCCATGGGTTAAAGTTTAATTTAATTTTCAGACTTGTCAAAGATCTCTCTTTTTATTTAGCAGTTTATTTCCCATATCACTAAGAGTTGTGAACAATAATTTTATTCCCTGAAAGATATTTCATGGCGTAGTGGAATCATCATTAACATGTAACATATCTTGATTCATTTAAATCCAATATCAGATTGGTTTGAGAAAATTTTATATTTATTGATGACTCTAATTATAATTAGCTTAGACTGAATGTTATCAATATGCTTTCATGTCAGCATGAATATAGAGGAGATAGAGGTCCTTGTGGTCTTATAATATTTGAATATTTGAATCTGCAAGTCCCAGGTATCAAAGTTTGAGGGGTTTTCACTTTTTTAGGGCAAACAAAAGTGATGAGAAGGAAGTATTACATTTAATTCCCCCCCTCCCCCATGTAAAAATTACTACAAATTTTTTTTCTAAAATTGGAATATTTATTGTAACATCTTTTTCCAGTTTGATACAAACTAAGAAATTTTCATCTCAATTTTGGCTTAAGTCCAAGTTTGTGACTTCTTTTTCTAATGTAAATATTATTGATAGGTGATTGGTGTAAGATAGATATCATCTTCTCTGATATTTTAGAGGATTTATGATTTTGAAAGTACTTTTTTTTTGTTTAACTTAAGGATGACCAGATCATTAACTGGCTGTTAGAATTCCGCTCTTCTATTATGTACTTGACCAAAGACTTTGAGCAGCTTATCAATATTCTCTTGGTAAGTTCACCATTTATTTCACTGACTAGTATGTGATTCACTACTTTGAAATATTTATTGCATCAGTGAAATGTTTCTTTTGTCTTTCTCTTCCTCCTGTCCCTAGAGATTGCAGTGGTTGAATAGAAGTCAGACAGTGGTGGAGGAGTATTTGGCTTTTCTTGGTAATCTGGTATCAGCACAGACTGTCTTCCTTAGACCATGTCTCAGCATGATTGCTTCTCATTTTGTACCTCGTAAGTGGTTCCTCTTTCCTTGCTTTGATTTTTCACTTTTAAAATATCTCTATTAAAATACTGCCTTCCAAATACACTTTGGAGATTGTGCCACCATTGATGATTCCAGAACACACATTGGCAACAGTTCTGGTACATGTCTGTTCCCTGTACTGCAGAAATGTTTAGATTAGTTTGTCGCTGTGATTTTTATGGGTTGTAATTTACTTTAGTGAACTTCTGGCGAAGTCTTAGAAGTTAGGAATTTTTAGTTGTTTCAAAACTATAAAGTTACTTGACTTTTTTCTCCATATTATAAATTTAATAATTATGCTAGTTCAGATCATGGCAAAACCACTTTTTTATGTAGACCAATGACAGGAGAATAACATACTTTGTTTTTCCTTCAAAAGCCCGAGTGGTCATTAAGGAAGGTGACGTAGATGTTTCCGATTCTGATGACGAAGATGATAGTAAGTATAAAGTGGATTAAAGCAAAAATGCCTGCTGTGTCTTAGAGAATGCATGTTGAATCATAAAGTTTAATGGCAATCTTAATAGGACCTTTTCTTTATATTGAGCACTAACATGCAATCAATTGCCCTTAATGCATTACTTATATAATTAGTCCACTTATTCTTCATTGATAGTTGGCTATGGAGAAAAATATTGAAATTATTATTTTGCTGATAAATGATTCAGTTTTGGTTACAGGTGCTTTTAGCTTCCAATACATAATTTTTTAGTTTTCAATTTTACTTTGATGTTCATGCTCTCATTTTTTTATTGTAGATCTTCCTGCAAATTTTAACACTTGTCACAGGGCCTTGCAAATAATAGCAAGATATGTCCCATCGTGAGTATACTTTTGTTACTTATTTTGAGTCAAGAAAATTGCAGTCAATTAGTAAGAAACTAAAACTTGTTTATAGAAGCAAAATTCAAGTTGTGTGCTGCATGTTTTTTTGTATCCTGTTGCACATTCTAACAAAAAATGGCATTTTAGTTCTTTATTCACTGTCTTTATTTTTAAAACTTGCATGCATATTCCTCCTCCAACTTATGTATAATGGTTGGAATTTTGCTTCTATCTTTAGCAGATAAGATATCCAAAAATTTTCAGTGAGCGACCTCTCTGTTTTTGTGTCATGCTTTTGAATAAAAATTACAGTTCTAAGAAAGCGCTTTTTTTTTAAATATATTTTTTATTGATTAAGATATTACATATGTGTCCTTGTCCCCACGTTAGAAAGCGCTTTTTTTAAAGAAAATATATTTTATTGATTTTTTACACAGAGGAAGGGAGAGGGATAGAGAGTTAGAAACATCGATGAGAGAGAAACATCAATCAACTGCCTCCTGCACACCCCCTACTGGGATGTGCCCGCAACCAAGGTACATGCCCTTGACCGGAATCGAACCCGGGACCCTTGTGTCCATAGGCTGATGCTCTATCCACTGAGCCAAACCGGTCAGGGCCTAAGAAAGCTTTTAAGTTGTGTAGGTTTCTTTTGGAGGGGTAGACTTCAAGTTCCCTCTAAGTTTATTTGCTTTTAAAAAGTCCAAGTTGTTAATTTGCTTTTATAGAAAAAAGAATTCCCCTTTAATATGCTGTTGATACCAAAGGTTATAGAAGTTTATTTTCCCATAAATTACAGATTTTCTGTGACGGCATGCATTAATTTTAAGTTCTAATTGCTTGAGGTAGGTGTTACTGTTTGCCTCCTGTATCCACATTTGCTCTTAGAATGGAAATGCTCCCTTCCAAGACAGCAGCTAACATGGATTGGTTGATTTTTTTTTTTTTATAGGACACCGTGGTTTCTAATGCCAATACTGGTAGAAAAATTTCCATTTGTTCAAAAATCAGAGAGAACATTGGTAAGAAATATTTTCATGGGAAAATAATGGAAAAATTGTTTTATGTGATTTGGTTTTAGGTGCTATTAGATCTAAGAATTTGACTCAAATTCCTTTCTTAGCAAGTGACTCAGTATCCCCAGTGCCACTTTCTTTGATTCCTATGTGCAACTCAGGGACCCATTTCAAAAATATCTGAATAGGCTTAATGATTTTACAGATAAAATTTACTAGAAGGTAATGGATCATATATTATGAAATATGCCTTATTTGAACATGAAGACAGAGCCTTCTATAGGTGAATTCTGTTTACCTCTTCCTTTCCAAGTTTTAGGTCATCTGTGTTGTTTTCAATAGCTAATAGTGGCTCCCTTCTAAGCATAGATTACTTTTCCCTAAGTAAGCTATTACAAGCATTAAATATGGAGTTGATAAATTTTGCTAATGTTGTGATAGTCTGCTTCAAGAGGAATATTATAAATCCTGTATCTCTTATGAACATAGATGCAAAAGTTCTCAACAAAGTAATTGGAACCTGAATCTAGCAAGAGATAAAAAGAATTGTGCACCTTGACCAAGTGAAATGTATTCTAGGAATACAGGATTGAATTAATACTCCAAATCAATTATAACCTACCATGTCAGTAGAATAAATAACAAAACCCACATGATCATTGCAATAGATGCAGAAAAAGCTTTTGACAAACAGCACCTGCTAGGATTGCTGTACTATAAAAAGATGAATAATAACAAGTGGTGGTGAAGATGTGGAGAAATCAGTACCCTGCACATTGCTGATGAGAATGGGAAATGGTGCAGCTGCTTTGGAAAACAGTCTGACAGTTCCTCAAAAAAACACAATTGCCACATGACCCAACATTTCCACTGCTGGGTATATACCCAAGACAAATGAAAGCATTTGTCCACACAAAACTTATGTGAATGTTCACAGCAGCATCATTTATCATAGCAAAAATATGGAAACTGCTAAATGTTTTAAGTGATAAGCAAACAAAATGTGGGTGGTGTGTCTACAGTGGATTATTATTTAGCAATTGAATAGCTTACTTGTTATAACAAGTGGACCTTGAAAACATGCTGAAAAACCACATAGTTTGAGATTTCACTCATATGAAATGTCTAGAATAGGTAAATTCATAGAGACAGAAAGTAGACTAGTGGTTACCAAAGGCTGGGGAGAGGTACTTTACTAAAAGATAACAGGGTTTATTTTAGGGTGATGAAAATGTTCTAGAATTGATTATGGTAATGGTTGCGCAATTTTGAATATACTAAAAACCTTTGAACTGTACATTTTAAGTGGGTCAATTGTATATGAACTATATATATATGTGTATATATATATCTCAAAAAACTATTTTAAAAACACTGTAGAAATATGCAAATTACAAATTAATTTTATTGGTGGTAATTTGATTAATTATACCAAATTGGCAACAGGCTACTCCACTGTATACAGGCAGAAACTGAATATATAAACAGTATAGTTTCTATGTTACCAGATAGTCTGTTTTTTCTATTTCAGTAACTGGAAATAAAGATTGTGTAATTGATGCTTTTCTTACATAACTGAAACATTCTCTGTTGAAATGTTTATTTTTTCATATTTTAGGAATGTTATGTTCATAACTTACTAAGAATTAGTGTGTATTTTCCAACCTTGAGGCATGAAATTCTGGAGCTTGTCATTGAAAAGCTACTCAAGTTGGATGTAAGTATTTAATAATATGTTTTTCTCTTTGATCTTTCTTTATTAAATATATTTGTTATAATCATAATATGTAAAACAATCATAGCAGCAATGGAAAAGAATCCATAGTTCTACTTTTGTTTCATTTCTTTGTACATTTCTTGAAATTCATCGAGGTGCTGGGGGTTATAGACAGTCCCATTCTCATGGTTGGGGCACATGGCATTAATTAGTTACACCAGTATAAAAATGTTGAGGTAAAGGGTATGAATGGAACACACACATTGCTATGACCTGGGAAATCTGATGTAATCAGGAGTCAGGAAAACATTTAAAGAGGCCTGCAATAAGGTGCAATAGGGATGAAAGAAAGTGGTGGGTTCTCTTGACATTGTGGAAGAAAGGTGACCTAGTCCTTGAGACTGAGTAGGAAGTGGAGAAGTAGGGGTTAAAGAAAAGAATCCTTCAAAGGGAGCTCACTGTGGAACAGAGTCATAAGGAAGTTTGAAGATGAGTTCCATTTTGGATGGATTGAGGTGTGCAGGTGGGAAGCTGGCAGGTGAATACTCACCAAGCAGCTATAGATGCAGGTAGGGGAGAGTACAAACCTGTGGAATGATGCAGTTTAGGCTAGGAGAGGAAGTATGATTGGAAGTGGGAGGAAAACCAAGAGTGTGGCTGTGTGGGGAGGATTTGGAAGAAGGAAGGGTTTGGTCAACAGCGTGAAATATAGCTGACATTTTTAAGGAGAATGAGGAAAGCTAAAGTCCTTGGATTTGGTGATTGGGGGGTAATCTGTTGCTTTGTCGAAGTGGAGGGGGACATTGCATTTTAGAGAATGTGGATGGTTAGGAAGTGAAATTGTTAAGAGATCTCAGTGAGGGTTTGTGGTGTAAAGAAAGGATGAGACGGCGTGAGAGGCAAGTGTGTTAGCGTTGGGGAGACTTGAGATTTGTGGATTGAAGAGTTGAGTTGGTGGAGGAGAACATTGATCCTGCAGGGGAGAAGAAGGCTTAATGAGGCAAGTCTAGCAAGTGCTGGATGTTAGGCAGGCTTCCCCAGTGCTCACCTAGAGTTAACCTCTGCCCAACTGCATTCATAATCTTTCTAAAGTCTTATCTGGTCTATACTTACGGTTCATTTAGAAAGAAGGTCATGTTTAGATAGTAATAAAGGCATGATTTGAATGATATTTTAAAAAGATATTTGAAGGGTTACATAACAAAATGAATATTCATAATTCAAATTTAACTTGCATTTCATCGTTTTTCTGCTCAGCAAATCGATGACATGCTTCTCATACTTATACAACATGTATGTGAGTACCTTGTGTATAGTACAAGTTAGAATAGATATTGAGTTTGTTGAAGCTATCCAAATTTAGACTAATACACCAGAGTTCATGCTGATATACCACATACTTATCATGCTGATAAGTATATGGTAAAAGGAGCTTGATTTATGATCTTTCATGACCCAAACCAATTTATAGATTTGCACCTTAATTATGTAAAGAGTTACAGTGCTAATCTGGACACCTTTAAGGTATATATACCAAATGAATTTTCAGTTCCCAAATAATGTATTTTAAATGTTTTCTTTTTTTCTTTGTTATAATGTAGGTGAATGCATCCCGGCAGGATATTGAAGATGCTGAGGAAATAGCAGCTCAAACTGGTAGTGGAACAGATGCCACAGAAGGACTGTTTAATATGGTCAGCATTAATTAGTAAAAGCAGGCAGACCTGGCTATATAAGTCCAGAGGGAGGGAAGAGACAGCTAATGGCATACCATCTCCTTCAAGGCTTTAGTTTAAAACAGTAGTTCAGCAAACCTGAAAGTGATTTTTTTTTTTTTTTTTTGGAAGTGATTTCTTAAATGAAGTAATTTGCTTCCATGTTGCTTACTGCAACATGTTGGTTTATTTCCAAGGTTTTAATTTGGGTTTGGGAAAGCATGCTTCGCTTTCATTCTGTTTATGTTTGTTTTTGTGACCACATTATTATTGGTGAGGGAGTGAAAAATAGAATATCATACCAGTTTACTAGTAATTTTTATATTTCATAAGTTGTATACCTTAATGCAGTATTTCTCTACCTGGGAAAATGTCTTAAGTTGGGTTCACTGGGAGGAGAGCCTGAGATGGGGATTCAGGTGTCCTTGGACAAGGGTGTGAGGAAGCAGAAAAGGGCAGAGGGAAAGGACCTAGTGCGTGCCGGGAGGTGGGAGCGTCTGTGATGTTTGCATGGTCATGCCCTATGAGGGTCTTCTAGATCAGAATCAGAGGCTGGTCTCTGAACTTGTGCTTTTATTTTGAATTTCACGATTGGTTCTGATTCACACCTCTGATTGAGAGTCCCTGCCTGGAATGATATATATGTATTTTCTTTGTTTTATCTTTTAAAGGAAATAATCGCCTCTAACAATTTTCTCACTAAACTACTTTTCCTGAATTTTTAAATGTCAACTTTTACATTATCTTTAAAGGATGAAGACGAAGTACCTGAAAATGAAACAAAGGCTGACCCTGAAAGGCTCAATCAGATGTCACATCCTGTCGCCGAACGCCTGGACATCCTGCTGTCTTTACTTTTGTCCTACATTAAGGATGTTTGCTATGTAGATGGTAACAACCTATAATAGTCACAATAGCTACTGTTTGTTGAACACCTACTATGCACCTGGCTCTGTGCTGATAGAAATCCTGTAAAAATCACTATTTTGAATATGAGGAAAAGAAGGTTTAGAGAGATGAAGTTACTTGCCAATATAACATAGCTTGGAAATGGCGTCACTGGGATTCAGGCTCAGTTATATGCCTTCAAAGCCCTTAATCTTTTCACTGACTGTTGTGTTAAAAGATTTTATGCCAAAACCGGTTTGGCTCAGTGGATAGAGCGTCGGCCTGCGGACTGAAGGGTCCCGGGTTCGATTCCGGTCAGGGGCATGTGCCTGGGTTGCAGGCACATCCCCAGTGGGAGGTGTGCAGGAGGCGGCTGATTGATGCTTCTCTCTCATCGATGTTTCTAACTCTCTATCTCTCTCCCTTCCTCTCTGTAAAAAATCAATAAATTATATTAAAAAAAAAAAGATTTTATATATGGCATCCCCTGGCAATGGGCAAGGAGACACCTGATGGGTGTTGTTGCTCTTACATCAATCGGGCAGAGCAGACATGCAGTCCTTAGTTCATCCTAGCTTGATGCCTGTCTTGGTGGCCAGAGCTGTTTCATGCCTGAGGCACATTAAAAAATAAAGATGATTTATTGGCACCTGGTCAATTTTACGTGGAGATCAGAGTACTCTCAAATTGTTCAAGACATTTAAGAATAGTATAGTAGACATCGATATATGGTGCTTGGTGTTACATACTGAGTTAGAGGGTCTTGGTACTGAAGTGGACAAATCAATATGTTTTTTGTCCTCATGGAACTTTTAATCTAGAGCAGTGATGGCGAACCTATGACACGCGTGTCAGAGATGACACGCGAACTCATTTTTTTGGTTGATTTTTCTTTGTTAAATCGCATTTAAATATATAAAATAAATATCAAAAATATAAGTCTTTGTTTTACTATAGTTGCAAATATCAAAAAATTTCTATATGTGACACAGCACCAGAGTTAAGTCAGGGTTTTTCAAAATGCTGACACGCCGAGCTCAAAAGGTTCGCCGTCATTGGTCTAGAGGATTTGCTGTAAAAACAGAATTATTTTTCATTCTCATTATTTAGATTTAAGAGTGAAACTCAGCCACTCAGAATAAGACTTGAATCTGAGTTGTCTAAGTTACTGTTTTAACTTTCTTACTGTTATAAAAATAATACATGTAGACTAGAGAAAATTTGGAGACTATAGGAAAGGATTTTTAAAAGGCATTTTAAATGGCCACATTCCTAGTATTCAAAAAACTTATAAGCATTTTGATAAATGCTTTTTTCTTTGTGTATATATGTGAATATTTTTTTTGGTCGCTTTGGGGGTCACACTGTATGTAGTATTTCATAATCTGCCCTTCTCACCTATTGTGAACCTTTTCTCATACCATTCCCTGTTCTTTTAAAATAGTTGCTATTGATTATAGAGATTTAACTGATCTCTTTTACCCCCACTCTTTTTATGTCATTACGAATAACAGTGTAATGAACATTTTTGTACATTATCATAGTCATTTGCTTTAATATGTTCCTAGCAGTAGAATTACTGGGATAAAGGACTTCTGCCCCATGAATTGTAAAATTGCCTTTTACAAGGGTTCACATTGTGGCATCAGAGCAGTATGTGTGAGGTGAGGCCCTGCTTCTTGCCAGAGCTGGGTTATTGCACTTGAGAAGGAAAATTTGTGCAAAACAAAAATGTCATTTTGTTTTAATCATAGCTTAATGGATGATGTATTTCTTAATGGTATTTTTTTCTTAATAAAATTTGTTAAATGAAACTGACAGCTTGAAAATAATGTATTCATAAAACTGAAATGCCATATTTTCTCTGTAGGTAAGATTGATATCAACAAAACGAAGGATTTATATCGAGAGCTCATAATTATTTTTGACAAACTCCTGTTGCCCACCCATGCCTCCTGCCATGTTCAGTTTTTCATGTTTTACCTCTGTAGCTTTAAATTGGTGAGTATGTCATTAACATTACCATAGCTTATTTTATTCTTGCCCACGTTTTCCCTTAAAAACGGGGGTGGAGGGAGTAGGGAAGGGAGATCATGAGGTGTTTCTTTTTTGTGGGTTCATTTTACTAGTACCGTTAATAAAGTACATGCCCTTAAATGTGTGGAAAAGAGCAGAGCAGAGGGCATTGTTATTGCTGCTTTCCAGCTCAGCCAAGTGCTCTGAAAACATCATCCTGCCTTTGGTCCACTAGGTGGTGTGCTTCCCTTCAAGTCCAGCCTTGATTAAAATCTCAGATGGGATATTTAACTTTATTTTTTTTAGTCTCTCTTAGTTGATCCTGTGTAGCCCAAACCAACTCTTTAAGCTATATTTTACAACTTTAGGGTTAGGTTTTCTATTTTGGGGGAAAAAAAAATGACTGGAAGATTCTACTCATTTGCAATTATTTTGTCGCTTTCTAGAACAATCATCAGCAGGGTATTGTCATGGGTAAGAAGGTTAAAGTCAGTCAAAGTAGAGGTTAATCGTTTTTTTGAAAAGAGCTATTTGGAAGAAATTGGAGGTTGCATCCTTTGTTAAAAAGAAGCTTACTCAGTCTTTTTCTGTGATTAGCATAATTAGTCAAGTAACTGCACATACTGGTGAAGTTCAATACATGCAGTCAAACACTAGAAGGTTACTTTGGACTCTGAAAGGTCCTGCAGAAGGGGTTTCCATGTGCATGTGGATTATTGCTGGTTTCCAGTTCTTGCCAAAAGTCAGGATCACTTTGTAGAGCTTTTAAAATAGGTGATTGCAAAGTCCTGTCACAAACCTACTGAATCTGTTAGGTTGATTTTGATGCTTAGCTTGTTTTGGGATCCATTGGATTATTTAATGCTTGGGGACCCTTTGGTTTTTAATACTATCTCAAGGTGTTTTAAAAATAACCATGCCAACAGTATTCATTATTTATCTAGCGATATAACTGAGGTACTAGAACTTTCCCACATTGGTGAGTTAAAATCTTAGAATTCTGATAACTAGAATATCTTAAGCATTCAAAAAGATCAGACCAACACCTTCTTTTGTTATAGGGATTCGCAGAAGCATTTTTGGAACATCTCTGGAAGAAATTGCAGGATCCGAATAATCCTGCCATCATCAGGCAAGCTGCTGCAAATTATATTGGAAGCCTTTTGGCAAGAGCTAAATTTATTCCTCTTATGTAAGTAACCTAATTTTTCCAAGTGTTTTTTTTTATATCATGCTTTAAAAGATGAGAGCATTCTCTTAAGTCAGAGAAATATCTGCCTTACGTTTTTGGTCTCTCTTTAAAGTGAAAAAATCTGTTCCCCCACTCCTGCAAAATGTTTATATTTCCAAGAGGCAGTTTCCAAATAAAATATTTCCTTTTATATATGTAAAACCCTATATGTAAAGCTCTCTGTTTAGTATGGCTGTACTTGAACATGAAGATCCATTTGTCTCCATGGATAGTGTGCAATGTTGTATACTATTTCGATTCTTTTTATAGGTTTGTCATTTTTTCATTTGCATTCTGAATCAATTATGTCTGTTAAAGCTGAAGAAAAATTCCTTATAAAGGTAACAGAAAAATCTATGTAGGAGGCCAGCTCTAAGCTTATTTCTTCCAGTGATCCAGGACGATACTTTGGGCAAGGGTGCTGTTAAAGACCCTTTCTCAACAACTACAGCTATTTGGCCATTCTGTCCTAAATTGTTGACACAGGGCTTCATTAGAACCCCATAGGGAATGGTGAAATCATCCAGACTTTCTCTTTCTTTATAAGCTGTTAGTAAACACCCTCTATTCTTTGGCCGAATCTCTCTAAGAGGGCTGGGGGTGGGGTGGTGGTGGTGGTGGTGGAGGGGGCATTGGAGAAGCTTTTCTGTGTTGATAATGAGAAACTGGTTTCCATCCCATCCCTTGGGACTTCCAGGGTTCTTAGGGCCTGCCAATTGTCCCCCCACCCCCACCCTGCATTTCCTT
Organism: Myotis nattereri; assembly: GCF_964212035.1. Taxonomy (NCBI): domain Eukaryota; kingdom Metazoa; phylum Chordata; class Mammalia; order Chiroptera; family Vespertilionidae; genus Myotis; species Myotis nattereri. The sequence continues at coordinate 90,882,740 of NC_138079.1, read as the reverse complement.
CGTTAGCTTCTCCTCTGTGCCCCTGGCTAATATATAAAGAAGCCTAATGATTGCCTTTTCTTAGTTTGCATTGAGAGGCATTGTATTTTCTATCACTAGTTTTTTTTTTTTTTATGAAGCCTGTGGATTTGACTTGAATTTTTCTTCTCTCTAGTACTGTAAAATCATGCCTAGATCTTTTGGTTAATTGGCTGCACATATACCTTAATAACCAGGATTCAGGAACAAAGGCATTTTGTGATGTTGCTCTACATGGACCATTTTACTCAGCCTGCCAAGCTGTGTTCTACACTTGTGTTTTTAGACACAAGCAGCTTTTAAGTGGAAACCTGAAGGAAGGTCAGTGATGTGAGATTGATGGATGTGAACTGGATTTTCCTGTGTACTAGTCACCCTTTAGAATGCAGATTTGTTACTTTTTTGAATATTGTTGAAAATGCTGGAGTCAGAAAACTGCACAGGCACACAAACTTTTATAAATTATTTCAAGCAGCATATAAGCCCCTAACACCTCCTTAAGCCTCCTCTTAACAGTTGATGGATTTGCGGTTGAGAACCTCTGCTTTAGAGGGTGGCATCGAGAGTAGTGTCAGATGTCAAGCTGCTCTTCTTCAGAGGTGAGGCCAAGCACTTGCACTGGGCCAGCACCTTCCTCAGAGCTTCCTGCGTACCTCCTTGTCCCTGTGAAGGCCCAGTGAAGGACAGGTGTCATTCCACTTCACAGAAGACACCAAAGCACAGGGAAGTAATTTGTTGGCAGGATTAGAAATTGAAACCAGGTGAGGATGGCTATAAAGCTGTGATCATAATGATTATGCACCTTTATTTAAAGACTTGGGTAAATTTACTGTTTTTCAATTTTGCTAATTTCTAAGGGTTTATTATTTTAATTTCTAAGGGTTTATTATTTAAATCTACCAGAACCTTGTTTTTTTTTTTTTGGGGGGGGGGTGTTTTGAATTTTAGTTGAAGACAGTCCCTGATAGCAATATCAGTTAAACAAAACAATTTAAATTTTTTGTTTTACTGTGATGAATAATTCAAATGGTTTAATAGTCTGTTTCCTCTAAACTGGAGTTTCTTAAGCTCTGCACTTATATTTGGGCTGGATAATTTTGTGTTGTGGAGGCTTCCTTTGCATTGTAGAATGGTTAGCAGCTGCCTCCTCACCTTCTACCCTCTAGATGGCACTAGCACCCCTCCCCAATCCTGTCCTCTGTTGTGACAAAACTCTCCAGACACTGCCAGATGTCCTCTAGGGGCACAATTGCCTTGAGTTGAGAGCCACAGCGCTAAACGGGAACTTGTATGTGTTGTGTTGTGTGTGTGCATTATATATATGTACTTACATCCTGAATACTTCTGAAAAGATGTGGAGTTTAAAAATTAATTGTATGAACTAGTGATAGGACAAGGCTTTATCACAAGCTAAGTAAAATCTCTGTTTTTGTGTGTGAATAAGTGGTAAGATTTTTGGTTAAAGAGTATTTCTTCTAAGCCATACCATCTCATTTAAAAAGTTTTTGATTGACTGATTGATTTGAGATAGAAACAACAATCTGTTGTTCTACTTATTTATGCATTCATTGGTTGATTCTTGTATATGCCCTGACCAGGGATCAAACCCTCAACCTTGGTATATTGGGGCAAACCTGACATCCCATTTTTAGTCATTTTTATCAAGATATACATCAAAGAACCTTCTAACAAAATATACTTAAGCACAAGTTTGTTTGCTTGCCTCTTAAAATAGGTATGGTATCTTTCTTTTACTAATACAGGAGAGAAGTATATTAGTTTCAGGACAGTGAAATATAATTTTTCCTTCTACATCCATAGTTTTCTTGTTTTTGAAAAAATAATGTGTAATACAAACAACTAATGCATGTTCAAAAACATGGTCAATTTTACTAGTAATATAAGACATGCACATCTTACAAGATTGTTTTTTGATTGCTTGTCAGATTGACTATACACACACACACACACACACACAATATATGGAATTCAGGAAGGAGAAATTTCCACACTCGACAGGGATTGGAGACTCACCGTGTTGCCTGAACTTTTTAATGATTTCATGATTGTTAGCTGAAATCAAATCATATGGTCTTTAAACTCAGCATATGCTGTGCTTACATATCTGTGAATTTCAAGTTGCCATACAAGCTTATAGCCCAATAGGAATGTGTGCTTACTTTGAAGTCCTGGGTCTTTAAAAGAATAAACAGCCCTGGCCAGTTGCTCAGTGGTTAGTGTCAACCTGCAGACGGAAGGGTTGAGTTCGATTCCGGGTCAAGGGCACGTACTTTGGTTGCAGGTTCCCAGCCCTGGTAGAGGCGCATAGAGGAGGCAGCTAGTCAGCAACTAATAGATGTGTCTCACATTGATGTTTCTCTCCCCCCGCACCCCCAATATTTCTAGAAATCAATGGAAAAAAATATCCTAGGGTGAGGATTTAAAAAAAGAAGAAGAATAATAAACAGTTTTCTTTAGAAAAGTTGTCTCAGTCATAAATGAATGTGCTTAAGCCTAATGACACTCTTCTGGGCTCCACATTGTATGACTATCTACATGGACCTTTATTTTATTTATTTATTTTAAAATATATTTTTATTATTGATTTCAGGGAGGGAGGGGGAGAGAAAAAGAGAAAGAGAGAGAGAGAGAGAGAAACATCACTGATGGGGATTAATCCCACACTCTGGGCATGTGTCCTGACCTGGTTCATAGGTCAATGCTCAACCACTGAGCCATGCCGGCCGGGCTACATGGACCTTTATTTAAAACAATTCCACAACTAATGTTTAAGTCATTTTTTTAACCCGTGAAAAAAATCTGTGCTGTTTTAAGACTGTTGTTTTTGTAACTTTTAAATTTTTTTTTGTTTTTAATCAAAGGTTTGAGGTACCTTCAAAGTCTGAATTTTGAACGTATAGTGATGAGTCAACTAAATCCTCTGAAGATTTGCCTGCCCTCAGTAGTTAACTTTTTTGCTGCAATTACAAGGTAGGTTATTTGTACTTTATTTTATTTTAAATTTTGTTTTATTGTTTAAAGTATTACAAAGAGTATTATATATGATTTTTTTTTTCCCCTTGACCTTCCCCCGGCCTCCCCTACCCCCCAGTGTCTGTGTCCATTGGCTATGCTTATATGCATGCATACAAGTCCTTCAGTTGATCTCTTACCGCCCCCTGCAACCCTCCCCCGCCTTCCCGCTTGTAGTTTGACAGTCTGTTCGATGCTGCTTTGCCTCTGTATCTATTTTTGTTCATCAGTTTATAATGGTCTTTATTATCCATAAATGAGTGAGATCGTGTGGTATTTTTCCTTCATTGACTGGCTTATTTCACTTAGCATAATGCTCTCCAGTTCCATCCATGACGTTGCAAATGGTAAGAATTCCTTCTTTTTTACAGCAGCATAGTATTCCATTGTGTAGATATACCACAGTTTTCTAATCCATTCATCTGCTGATGGGCACTTAGGCTGTTTCCAAATCTTAGCTATGGTAAATTGTGCTGCTATGAACATAGAGATGCAGATATCCTTTCTGATTGGTGTTTCTGATTTCTTGGGATATATTCCTTGCAGTGGGATCAATGGGTCAAATGGGAGTTCCATTTTTAACTTTTTGAGGAAACTTCATACTGTCTTCCATAGTGGCTTCACCAGTCTGCATCCTCTCCAGCACTTGTTTGTTGATTTGTTGATGATAGCCATTCTGACAGGTGTGAAATGGTACCTCATTGTTGTTTTGATATTTGTACTTTATTGGTGGAAGTTATTTACACGTAAATTTATATTAGTACTAGAGGCCTGATGCAGGAAAATTCATGCAAGAGTAGACCCCGCCCCCCCCCTCCCCCGCTCCCCCCGCCCCCGCCCCCCCTGCTGGCACCGGGACCCGGGTTTCCTTCCTCCAGCCGCCGGCAGGCACCTGGGACCTGGGTGGCTTCGCTCTGGCCCCAGCTTCATCCTGAAAGACCTCTGGTCTAATTAGCATATTACCCTTTTATTATTATAGATTGGTATTATAAAATTCCATTACATTTCTGTGAAACTGCCGTAACCGGTTTGGCTCAGTGGATAGATAAATCTCCAACAATAGGGGACTGGTTTAATGAGGGACTGTATTATCTCAGGCCTTGTAGCTACAACTAATGCATAATTTTATTGTGTGCCTGGTACAGTTTTATGTGCTTTACATAGAACTTACTGAAACTTTGCACAATCCTATGAGTATAATATTAACCTGTTTATAAATAGGAAAATGGAGGCACAGAGATTAAATTACTTCTGTGAAGTCAGAGCTAGACGGGGGCAGACGTATGATTTGAATGCAGGCAGTCTGGCTCCTTTGTAAGTAAGCATTTACTGAATTATTCTGCCTCATATAGACACTGAATTGGAGACCTTGGGCATTTAATCAGCATATTCAGGACAGGATCGTAGCTTAAAATCTTCAACAGATAAGAGTCTCTGCTATTATAAGAAAAAGAATTCATCCCTCAGTCCTTTTAGACAACTTACTACTTTCATTCAGCAATTTTATTTTCCTTTGCTGGATATCTAGTTCGAGGTTTTCTTTCTCCTGAGATCTCAAAAATGGTAAAGAATTAAAAGAAGTAAAGAGACCAACAAGGAATAGTGTTTAGTGGGTGAAAAGTTCCTGGGAAAACAGGAAGGGTAAGGACAGCTGAAGCAAAGCAGCAGCAGCTGCCCCCTAGAACAGTGATGGCGAACCTATGACACGCCTGTCAGAGGTGACACGCGAACTCATTTTTTTGGTTGATTTTCCTTTGTTAAATGGCATTTAAATATATAAAATAAATATAAAAAATATAAATCTTTGCTTTATTATGGTTGCAAATATCTAAAAATTTCTATATGTGACACGGCACCAGAGTTAAGTTAGGGTTTTTCAAAATGGTGACACGCCGAGCTCAAAAGGTTCGCCATCACTGCCCTAGAATATTCTCATGGTAGGGAGTACGGATTGCCGTGGATGAGCACACTGGTCAGAGAGGCTCTAGATTTGGGTTGGAATTAGCAATAGAGGTTAAGAGTGAGGTGTGATGCTAAGAGAAGAGATTGAAATAAAGTTCTGTGTTCAGGAATTTATGTATCATCTGTAGCTCCTGCTTTTGCTTACTTGATGGTTTTAAGATTCATTGTCAACTCATACATCTGTGTAATGTCCTATTGATTTTTTAAAATTGAGTCCTTGTTGTTAAGCTGTTACTTTTTCAGTATCGGTAACAGCAGCTTAGAGACATGGCTGTATGTGTGTGCTGGTGCAAAGGCACACGCTTCCTGTCACCCGGACATGCAGCTGCTGGGTTGTAGGAGACGCACATTGTGAACGTGACCAGATATTGCACACGGTATTCCAGCATTGTTTTGCCAATTTACCCTCCCACCAGGAATAGAGAGTCGAATGTGATCCTTGGCTACTAGAACAGAAATAAATGTATGTCACTTAGCATTACAATAGTGACCTGAGAAGCAGAGATGACCTGAATGAATACTGTGGATAGGAGGGTAGGAGGTAGAGGGTAGCAGATGTGAGCTAAATCCTTATCTCAGAGAATCCATCTGATAATGATTCAAGTTGCCAAGTCATATGGAGGTAACCAGAACTGACAATACAGTGGTCTTGTTGTTTTTTTTTCTCATGAGTTCTTCAATATATTTAACTGTTTTTATTCACTATGTCTATTCCTTTCTTTACCATTTTCTGAGATTGTGACTTAGTCATCCTCTTTCACTACTGTTCTAATTTCTTCAAAATCAAGTTTCCATATCGTCAAATACTATCTCCTATTAGTAAATACTGAATCCCTTTTTACCAACCCCTAATTCTCTTACAAACAATAAAAATAAATAAGTAAAGACAGCTATATACTTTGCAAACTAGGAAAGTTTTCCCTAAAAACATCACTTTCTGCTTTATGTTCTTTTTTTCTTGCACTTCTTATGTTCGGCAGTATCTGTGTGGTCAGTATAGTTATCAGGCACGAACAGGCATGTTCATGCAGAGTAATTCGAGCTGCTAATGCCTCTGTTGTTTTTCTTGTTCCATAGTAAATACCAGCTAGTCTTCTGCTACACTATCATTGAGAGGAACAATCGCCAGATGCTACCAGTTATAAGGAGTACAGCTGGAGGGGACTCGGTGCAAACCTGCACCAACCCACTTGACACCTTCTTCCCCTTCGATCCTTGTGTGCTTAAGAGGTAGGTACTCTTAACACAGTCAGCCTATCAGTGTGAATTTAAATGTATTGTGTATTTGCTTTTTCCAAGATTGGGATGTAGAGTTTCTTTGTCATACGTGGCCGGCCATTTCTAGCCGTTTGTAAAGCCATGGTCACCTTGCACATGTTTCACAGGCCAAGCAGAGAATGCCTGTTAGAGACTGCTGAGTGTCATAGCACACTAAGGTTTGCAGATCTTTGCCCCATTAGGAACCCAGGTTGACAACAAGGGTTTTTGGTTTATTTTTGTTTTCCTTTAATCCTGCTGGTTTAAACATATAAGGTGTCCCAATAGGGAGGATGCTGTCTTTTCATGGCTCATAATTTTCTGCCAGTGACTTGTTTTTTCCTCTAGAGACCACAGGCTAAAAAAAGCCAAGAGAGTTATGTTGATGGATAATCCTGGAAAACCACCAAGCCAGTCTTAACTTTGTATTTGTATAAGGAAGCAGAATTTTTGCTTTATTGTTTACCCTTATCTGAGAATATTTTTTCCATTGATTATTAGAGTGGCACAGGGGGCAGAGAGAGAGAGAGAGAGATATCAATTGGTTGCTTTTCCAACCCAGCCCGGGGATTGAACCTGCAACCCAGGTATGTGCCCTTGACCGGGAATTGAACCTGCTACTCTTTGGTGCATGGGCTGATGCTCTAATCAGAGTCACACCAGCCAGGGCCAGATGGGCCTTTTCCCCAGACTTATTTTTAGTAAATTGCTATAAGAATATAAAAAAGGAAGTTCCAGAATAATATAATTTTCTTTCCATTTGGACACATTATAACTCATTGTTAGCCTGTGCAAAGTTGAGGAACAATTATACTTGAGAAACAATTACACTTGATAAAGAAAGAAAGAAAGATACTCCATCTGTATGAGTTGATGAACTCTTACAAAGAAGAGGCCACATTAGTTACAGTTCTTATATAGAGTATTTTTTTGACACTTATTATTTGAGCCATAATTTTCACTTCATTTCGGGTACTAGGTCTTGTGAAAGAAGAGCTAAATATGTTCTGACCTTCACTGTAGTATTTAACTTGATTTGTGAAATTTCTTTGTTGACAGGTCAAAGAAATTCATTGATCCAATTTATCAGATATGGGAAGACCTAAGTGCAGACGAGCTTCAGGAGTTTAAGAAACCCATTAACAAGGTAAATTTGTGATTCGACATGCTTTTTGGGGATCTCCTGTGTGGTTACAGATCACAGTCAAATAGTAAATAGGAATATTACACTGAAAAATAGGACATTTTGGCCAGCCGGTGTTGCTCAGTGGTTGAGTGTCAACCCATGAGCCAGAAGCACATACCCAGTCAGGACACATGCCTGGGTTGCGGTCTCAGTGCCTGGTGGGGGGCATGCGGGAGGTGGCCAGTCGATGATTCTCTCTCATCATTGATGTTGCTATCTCTCCCTCTACCTTCCTCTCTGAAATCAATAAAAACTTCTTTTTTTTTTTTTAAACAGGACATTTTATTCTGCCTTTGCAAAATTCCAAGCTCAGGATATGTTCTTATGAAAAGAGTTTTTGGTGTTTTTGATGAATTATTTAAACTAAACCAAACACTTCACACATTGACTTTGGGGAGTGAAGGTTAATTAAAAACTAATAAATTTAGATCTTTACCACTTGATCATTACCACCAAGTAACAATGGCAAATATACTATGTTGATATTATAAGCAACACCCTAATTGTGTAGAGGTTAACATTAATTTTGTAGCTCTTTATAAGTGGTAAAGAATCAGGCCTGCAGCATACCTTTCAGTGTATGTCAGGTGGAAGTGAGGGAGGGAGAAAATTAGAATTCAATAATAATGTCACTGTTCTTTTTTTGTGTAGCAAATTTATTTCCCCACTAAAGGTCAACTTTATGTGCCTGTCTCATAAGGAATCATTGGAAAGCTCATTTTATTATTTTTCCTCATATTTTGTGTTTGAGGCCTCCATTCATTCATTCACATTGTGTTAGATACAAAAGTTATAATAGTGAGCAAGAATGACATGTTACCTGCCCTCATTGAGCTTAAAATCTGTTAAAAAATCTGACTTTAAATAAATAGTGTCAGCATGTACTGAGCAATTGGGAAGTGTACATCAGAGGAAGCTTTTTTTTTTTTGTTAATCCTTGCCTGAGGATATTTTTCCATTGATTTTAGAGAGAATGGAAGAGAGAGGAAAAACAGAGAAACATCGATGTGAGAGAAACACATTGATTAGTTGTCTCCTGCATGTGCCCTGACCAGGCCTAGGCCAGAGAGGAGCCTGCAACCAAGATGCATGCCCTTGACCGGAATCGAACCAGGGACCTTTCACTGACGCTCTGTCCACTGGGCCAGACTTGCCAGGGTCAGAGGAAGCTTTTGAATTACGATGTTTTCTTTACCTTCCCAGAAGTAGCACATTCCTGAGGAAAGGAATTCTTGGAAGCTTTTCAAACCACTTGCGATCTTATTGATAATGTCTGTTCTCCTGACAGGAGGTGGTGGAAGATGAAGATGATGACTTTTTGAAAGGTGAAGTTGGGATTACACCGAGCTCCTTTGACACGCATTTCCGAAGTCCTTCAAGTAGTGTGGGCTCCCCACCGGTGTTGTACCTGCCAGACCAGTCCCCTTTGATTGCAAGGATTTGCGATTGAGATGAACGTGCCTCCCCATCCTGCCCTTCAATACCAGGGCTCATACTCTTTGAGCTTCACATCAAATTAGAGCATAGAGTACCTGCCTCCGGCAGCTTATTTCAAGTTAGACTTACTCTAGTGTCTGAACAGACATGGTTTTTTTTCTTTTTGCTCCCATATAGACAAAGGAAAAGACTGAATATCACGTGCAATATTTTATAATGGAGTTGATAAGTGTTCACGGCTTGGCTTGTTTGTTTAATGTATACTTTTTTTGTGTGTTACAGCTTTTTGACATAATTATTGTGCCTGTTTTAACAGATTGCATTTTAAAACATAGGTTTTGGTCAGAGCCATACTCATAGGATTTTGCTGATCAGTGAAAATCCTCTAGAACACTATTTATAGTCTTCAGAAAGAGTTTATTTTGGATACATTGTTTACCTCTGCTGTAACTGTTTGTGTGTCCGGGTTCAGTGGGGTCCAGAGAAGGTGGTAGGACAGTGGGGAGATGGCCAGGGCTGGTCCCAAATGCTGAGAGAGGGAGATCTCCAGGGGCTTCAGAGACCAATAAAAGCCTGGAGGGAAGAGCTAGGGGATTTAGGGAAATAGAATCAGCCAAATCATATACATGTGAGTGTAAAAATGGATTTAAAAGAAAAATGGGAGTTCCAGGTAAAAGTAATTCACATTGACTGAAAGTGGAGGTTGGACTTTTATAAAACAGCAAGCAAAGAGTTTACCCTGAAGCTCCCAAGAGTACTGTTTGAACTGGAATGACTCGTTTGTAGTGGAATATTAACATGGATTTTTGTATTATTACCAGTATCAGTAGACCAGTTCTCATTTTGAAAATTTCTTGGGGAGGGTGGGGTATACTTTAGGTTATTTGTGGGGTGATTTTGCTAGGAACAGTTGGCCAAGGTTACATATATACTCTTTTCAACTGGCTATTTGTATCATGGATTCAGCTCAGTGAAATCCTCCTCTGTCTTTTCTTTTTTTTTTTTTTATAACAACACAGAAGAATCTAAACAACCTTGCTTTATAGCACATTTGTGCGGGCACTGCTAGATTCATTTTGAAGCTCATGCATATTTAGCTTCATTACTTATTTGTGTACTTTTTTTGTTACTTGTGAAAATGTACATCTTTAAACTTATTTATTTTTCTGCCACTTTTCCTATTTTTTATTTAAAGGCAAGTAATATTTTCTTGATCACAAATATTTTGTAATGAAATGCTTTCTCTTTCCTAGAGCTTTATATGCTCTTGTATAATTATATTAATGACGATGTAGAGTTTGAATTTCAGTCTGTAAATATGCTTTGGAACAGAGAAATTTTTATTGCTTTAAAAAGTTTTGGGTATTGGTGACTTTCCTTTGGTGACTTGGTAGAAAGTCATTTGAGTACCTTTAGGTTCTCTTTTTTAACTGCTGACAAAAAGGTGGGATTTTTGTATACTGGACAAAATGAGAAAATGAAATGTGTCCATAGAAATAATGGTAAGTGGAGTCTTTATGGTTTGGGAAGTAGCTTTAATGTAGAGGGATATATTTATAAGTAAGTGTAATTTCAAAGGAGCTTGAGAAAAAACCCATTGTGACAATAAAACAATGACATGGTTAATCTGGAACTCCTGTTCTTATGTCAGTAAAGGGAAGTACCTCAAGAAAGAGGTTTCCTACATAAATGTTCTTTTAATTTTTTTTCTTACTGATCTGTATTTAAACATCGTTTTTCAATATAAAATTGCATCTGAAACTTGATTAAAGTGGCAAAAATATTGCCAGTGTGATTGGGAGTGCTCAAAAATAAAGTGCATGTTGGTGATGAGATGCACTTCCAGATGCATCTGAAGTGTCAGTGATACCCCTTGATCACAACCAGCCAACAATGACTGAGGCTTGAACTGGTCCAAGGAAGACGAACACTTTTTCAAAAAATGCACATGCTTTGAAGGAATATATCTGGTGAAAAAATAATTGTGAAATCTCTTGGAAAGTGTATGAGAACAAGGGATTTTCTGTTTCTCTTACTGAAAAGAAGACATATATATCCTATATAATAAAGAGCTAATTAGACCTAACGTGCGCACCGGTGGGGGTGGGGGGAGGAGGGTAGTGCTCACGACCTTCCCTAATGACCAGTGGGTGGGGGCGCGGGGCTGTGAAGGCCTACTCTTGCACAAATTTCATGCATCGGGCCTCTAGTATATACTAGTATATATTGATTTCAGAGAGGGAGAAAGAGAAACAAATGATGAAAATCATTGACTGCCTCCCTATGACTCCTACTGGGGATCAGAATCCCGACCTCCATAGGACTATGCTCAACCACAGCCCCACCTGCGGGATGCAAAACAGACTTTCAGTTGGTGGAGAACCAGGGTCCATCCCTTTGTGTGTCTGCTTGGTCAGTAGCTTCTCTTCCTAACCAAGTGTGTGACACACTCTTCAAAGCTCTAATTTTATTGAACTGTAAAGTGAAAACAAACCTATTCTAGGGTTGTGAGGATTCAGTGGAAATGCATGTGAAGTCAATAGCTGTTTGGCTACCTTGTGAGGAAGACTAAAGAAGGAAGCTCTTCCATGAAAAAATCTTTTCAAGACAAAGATGACTTCCACTTGACCCATGTTACTTCCTTGGTACCAATTTAAGAGATCCCCAACCCGACACTGATTATGGTGGTCTTGGCCCTTGGGAGTTTAGGAAAACTAAGAGGAGGTGGAATATAAAATGATTACATTTTAGTAGTTTTGCTCTTCGTGGGATGGCTCCTCTCATCTCACCACTGTCTTTTTAAAAAATTGATGTATTGTGGGATTGGATCTATTTGAGTGATACAGTATTTCCAAGTTTTAGGATAGAGAGCCCCAGCCCTGCACCAGGGTACCTATCCTCAGTAGGGACTGCATGGTATCTTGCTGATCTTTAACTCCCATCTCTGAGTGCCTACTGGATGCCAACAGTGAACCGATGATTTCTAAATGTGGGGCTAGCAAAGTTTAGGCTCTATTTTCCCAGTTTAAGACGTGTGCGTTTATTCACTGAATACTACCTGGGACTTGCTCAAGATCACGCACGATTAGATGTGGTAGGGCCGTGTTGTGAACCCAAGCAGAGAGCCCCAGACCCCGCACTCAGGCCAGGTTACCGGATCTGGGAACTGAGCTAGGCTCTGCGAGCAAAGGCTCTCAAGTTGGGCGCAGCTCCCCTCCCTCGGTCCCCACGCTTTCAGGACTACATTTCCCAGCGGCCCTTGCGGAGGAGGCTGGCCTCACCCCTCTTCCTCGCGATTAGATTACGCTTCCCAAGGGGCATTGCGGCCCCGCCCTAGATTTCCTCACTCTCCTTGGTCTGCGGTCTCTTCGGACTCCACTTCCCGGCGGCGCCCGCGGCGGCGCGGGGCTTCGCGGGGGCACCCTCAGGCGGCGGCGGCGGCGGCGGTGGCAGCCCGCGGCGGGGGTGGCCGACGCCTCCCTGGGCCTGCCGGGCCGCCGTCCCCACGATGCCGCTGCTGGTTGACGGGCGGCGAGTGCAGCTGCCGCAGTCCGCCGGGGACCTCGTCCGAGCCCACCCGCTGCTGGAGGTGAGCAGGGCCCGGGCGGGGGGCTTCCAGCGGACCGAGCCCTCCTCACCCCGCCGCCGCCAGCCGCTCCGCCCGAAACAGACTTAAACTTGGCGCAGCTGAGGCGCTGCTGGCGGCTCACCCGGCCGCTGGCAGCGACCTTCCGCCGGCGCTGGAGGCATCTGTGGAGCGTTTGCCTTTGGACCTTAGAGGGCATCTGCTGAGGCCCCTTGTCCCTAGGGGAGGGGACGGGGCCCAGAGAGGGTAGGGGACTTGCCCGGAGTCGCACAGCACCGCGGCTTGAGGACCCCCCCGGGACCCCTGTTCCCAGACAGGGCTGTCCGCACCCCCGAGCCGGACTTGGCGCTTCAGGAGAACCTGGGCGGCCGCCCTTGCTCACGAGCACTCGCGGGGATCCTCACCCCGCGTGAACGCCGCCTCGTGTTGGGTCCTCAGGAAGCGGTCGGTGATGCCCGGGGGGGCTGGGGACAGCGTCTGGCAGGGGTGCCCGGCGGGCCCCTCCACCGGGGCACCGGGCTCCAGTTATCTGTAGCCGGAAGGAAGGGCCCCCCGCTTTGCTTTCCCACAGCTGGGCCGCGGTGAGGACCACGCCCTGATGGCAGGGTTTGGTTTTGTTTTCCTGCTTTTGTCCGCAAATACATCTCTGAAACCTTAGTCCAAGTTTATGCAGAAAAAGGGGTGTTTTTTTTTACTGTTAAAAAAGATTGGGGACCACACCTCACACTCGCCCCAGTTAAGGGGGAATGACCTCCATCTACACATCGGGCGCTGCCCGGTGGGCGCCTCTTTCCCTGCATCCAGGACATTGGCCGTGGAGTTAGGGAGGGGGTGGCTTTTCGTCGCCGAGTCACTCCGGACCGTAGCCTGAGTGCCAAGGAGAAAGGTGCCCCTTTCCCGCCGGAGGCGCCCGCGCTGCCCCGGGGCTGAGGGAGGGCGGTGCTCCCGAGAGCTCCTCTGCAGCAGCTGCACAGCTGGTAATGACTTTGCCTGCTTACTGCCTTTGTTTATCCCCCTGAATCTGCCCCCAGACTAAGCTCCCGCCAGTGTTTGTTACAGGAATGAGCCAACAGCCCAGCAGGGGTGGCCGAGCGGCTGAGCGTGGACCTGGGAACAGGAGGTCCGGGTTGGATTCAGGTCAGGGCACAGGCCGGGCTCTCGGCGTGATCCCCGGGAGGGGGCCTGTAGGGGGCAGCGGATCAATGACTTTCATCATTGAGGTTTTTCTCTCTCCCACTTCCTTCTCTCTGAAATAAAAAATATATATATATACATATTAAAAAATAAAGAAATGAGTGGACAGATGACCTGAAGGATGAGGAGGAGTTACTGACAGGGAAAAGGGGACAGCTTTGTGCGATTCTCAACTTGCATTTCAAGAAAATAGTAATAGTTGTCAGCACATCCTGAGTACTTAGCAGACACTGGACACTGCTAAGCACTTTCCTTGTACTGTGTCGCGCGCGGTCACACCATTAGCTGGTGATGTCAGGAGTAGGACTCACCAAGGGGAAATATTCCAGCTGCCTAACAAAATTTAGGTGACACTTATTTTTATGTCTGAAAATTTATATGACAAGCTAGAGGCCTGGTGCACGGATTCGTGCACTGGTGGGGTCCCTCAGCCTGGCCTGCACCCTCTTGCAATTCAGGACCCCTTGGGGGATGTTAGAGAGCTGGTTTTAGCCCAATCCCTGCAGGCCCGATCCAGGCAGGAGGGAGCCAGATCTTGTGCATTGAGCATCTGTCCCCTGGTGGTCAGTGCCTGTCATAACGACCTGTCGGCTGGTCATTTGGTTGTTTGGTCGCTTAGGCTTTTATATGTATAGATAGTTAGAAAGATCAGTGTCCAAGGCAGCACACTAAGTGTGGAGAGGGGGGGATGTGGGACTATACCAGGGTGGCCGGCCCCTCTTCAAGGGAGGTTTGGCCTGTTTAGGGAGACGTGGCCTAGAAAGGCATCGTAGTGGGGACCAGTTCACATTACAGGAACGACAGTCACTTTCACTTGCATCAGTCTGAGGCAGTGGTTCTCAACCTTCCTAATGCCGTGACCCTTCAATACAGTTTCTCATGTTGTGACCCAACCATAAAATTATTTTCGTTGCTACTTCATAACTGTAATGTTGCTACTGTTATGAATCGTAATGTAAATATCTGATATGCAGGGTGTATTTTCATTGTTACAAATTGAACATAATTAAAGCATAGTGATTAATCACAAAAACAATATGTAATTATATATGTGTTTGCCGATGGTCTTAGGCGACCCCTGTGAAAGGGTCGTTCGACCTCCAAAGGGGTCGCGACCCACAGGTTGAGAACCGCTGGTCTAAGGGAAGGAGGATGGAGGTTTGAGAGAGACTTGAAAAGGGAAGGGGAGGACTTTCTAGTGAGGCAAGTGAGACTGTGCTCCGATGGGTAGGAGCAGAAGGGTTCTGGGGGCAGGTGCCAGTTTCCTTGGTGCAGAGAAGGGGACAGACTGGAAATAAGTGGAGAGCTAGGTCATACCTGGGTCAGAGGGGTTTGGATGGATCTTTCAACAAATAAGCAATGGAGGGAAATGAAAGACTTAACTATTTTTCTATTAGTAGTATATCCTCTTCATAAAAAATAAGAATGTAAATGTCAGAAAGAAGAATAAATAATCTATGACCACAATCACTTCACATTTGAGTAAATATTCTTATAGAGGTTTTTCTTTGTGTGTGATGTACTTTTAAAAATGAGAGCATACTATATATTCTGTCTTTTTCATGTAACAGTATGTTGTAAGAATTGCCAGCAAGTATAAGCCTCTCCCTAGCTATGCCTAGCATAGAATAATAAAATCATAACAGTAATGCAACATCATTTCAATATGCCAAGGTTGCAGGTTTAAACCCTGGTCAGGGCACACACAAGAGCCAACCAAGTGAATGTGTAAATAGGTGGAACAGCAAATTGATGTTTCTCTCTCTCTCTCTAAGTCAGTTTTTAAAAAAAATACATTTTTATTGATTTCAGAGAGGAAGGGAGAGAGATAGAAACATCAGTGATGAGAGAGTATCATTGATTGGCTGCCTCCTGCATGCCCCCTACTGGGGATCCAGCCTGCAACCCAGGCGTGTGTCCTTGACCGGAATCGAACCCGGGACCCTTCAGTCCATAGGCTGACGCTCTATACACTGAGCCAAACCAGCTAGGGCTAAAGTCAGTTTTGTTTTGTTTTTCTTTTTTTATTATTAGTTAAGGTATTACAAATGTGTCCTCATCCCCCCCATTAACCCCCAACCTTCCCCACACACACAAACTCATGCACCCATCCCCCTGTTGTCCATGTCCATTGGTTTGCTAAAGTCAGTTTTTAAGAAATAACAGTGATGTAGTGGAACTTGCTGAGCACCGCTGCCCTATGAAGTAGGTGTTAGTACTATTCCCATTTTACAGGTGATGACTGTGAGGCACAGAGAGGCTGAGTAAGTAGCCCAAGGTCCCCCATCCTGTAAGTGGTGTAACTTGGATTGGAACCCTGGCTGTCTGCCTTGGTCTCCAGCTGCACTGTTCAGTATGGTAGCCACCAACCACATGTGGCTGTTTACATTTAAGTTAATTAACATTAAATAAACTTTAAAAATCAATTCCTCAGTCGAACTAACCACATGTCAAGTGCTCAACAGCCACCTGTGGCTAGTGGCTCCTGTCTGAGACAGCACAGATACAGATGTTGCCATCACTGCACAAAGTTCCACCCGGCGGCACTGCCAGCCGTGGTCGGCAAACTGCGGCTCGCGAGCCACATGCGGCTCTTTGGCCCCTTGAGTGTGGCTCTTCCTAAGCCTTAGGAGTACCTTAATTAAGTTAATAACAGTGTACCTACCTATATAGTTTAAGTTTAAAAAATTTGGCTCTCAAAAGAAATTTCAGTTGTTGTACTGTTGATACTTGGCTCTGTTGACGAATGAGTTTGCCGACCACTGGTATAGATAGAGTCTTGCTCTTAACCAGTCACTGGATGCTCCGTAACCAGTCCTGCAACACCTTGCTAAATGGTTCCGTAGACTTCCACAATATGAATGCACTGTAACTTTGTTCCTCCTTTTAAGCATGTAAGATTCTTTCATTATGAAAAGTCACAGAGCTAAATCATCCTAAGCCCCATAATTATTCCGTCAAATGAAATTGCTGGGCTCAGAAAGGTTTTTGGTTGTTTTTTTTTGGAGCAGAGAAGTGATGTAACAAAATCACTGTTTTGAAGAAATAATGCTGGCAGCCATCGGGGAGGATAGAGTGGGCAAGGGAGACCTTGGGGGCCAAGAAACAGGGATGAGGAATGGTGACAGCCACTCCCTACAAACCTGCTCTCCGTTAATCCTCACACAGCTAAGGGGTGGTCAGCATCATCCCCATTGCCCCGAGGAGGAGGTGGGAGCACGGAGAGTCAGGAGCATGCCCAGGCTCAGTTGGTGGGAGGCAGGGGACTCCATTGTCTTGCTGTCTATCTTCCGCTCCTAAATTCTGTGGCGGGAATTCATGTGTGAGACCATGAAGGACTGAAATAAGGAAGCACAAGTGGAAAGAAGGCTCAGTTTGGAGAGCTGTACCTGCTATAATAATTTCTTACAGGGCATGCTTTGCAGTTCACAAAGCCCCGTTAGACCTGCTCTCCTGTTTTTGAGGGAAGTACTGACAACATGCAGCAGGAGTGAGGGTTCCGTGACCATCCTCCAGGGTACAGCTAAGTGATTGGCTAACCCAGGAGGCAAGGAACTATAGGCACAAGCCAAACCCTGTTTGTGGGTAGTTCTCGAGCTTTAACATTAAATTTTAAAGGGTGGGAGAAAAATCAAAAGATTGATATTTGGTGACGTGAAATTATATGAAATTCAGATTTTGGTATTTCCCATAAATAAGGTTTTTGGGGACACAGCTACAGCCTTTTGTTTACATGCGGGCTGCGCTGCTTTCTTGCTACAGTGCAGTCTGCAAAGCCCAGAATACTTACTGTCTGGCCCCTTCAGAAAAGGGAGTGCTGAGCTCTGGGTTAAGAGACC
The DNA here is from genome assembly GCF_964212035.1 of Myotis nattereri. NCBI lineage: Eukaryota > Metazoa > Chordata > Mammalia > Chiroptera > Vespertilionidae > Myotis > Myotis nattereri. Next base: position 90,865,228 of record NC_138079.1, on the reverse strand, counting down.
CGCACCATTGGCCAGGGATTGGGAACTGAGGGTGAGGTGTTACACAGAAAGGCCGATGGAAAAGATTATATATATATATATATATATATATATATATATATATATATATATTTTTTAGTGAATCTTAGTGTCCAGAGAAAAGCAAAAGTTGAGGAAGCTGAGGCTATTTTTATATCAGAAAGGATGTGAGTTTATAAGGTAGGGCTGGCTGTGGGTTTCCCCCCAGAGAACTTTGGCTAAACTTTTTTTTTATTTCTTTAAGTGGAAGACAGAAGCAGCATACCATTTCTGCCTTGTGGCATTCTCTCTTCTAACAATCCATGGTGCTTTTCTCTGGAGCTGTGTCAAAAAAGACCTGATTGTTGGTCTTGGGTATGAGAGTGATAATCAGATCTCACAAGTAGCTTTGCTTTTGGATGGTGACCCAGTTATGAAAAGACATGGTAAACATTTGCCTTTACTCTTCCCTCTCCCTTTCCCAAAAGAACAAAGTTAAGGTAAGTATTAAAGGAATGATAAAAAGGAAATTCTGAATGCTCCTTGGTTATTTTGAACTGAGGTGAGCTGAGAAGTGGTATGAAAATGAAAGTGCTCCCTGACAAGGAGTGTTTTGAGTTTCAGAACAATCGGCCACATTTATTTCTCATTGACTTCTGCAGCAGGCAGAGGTGCCAGGCGGATCCAGTTCTTCATTGCAGTTCACTTAATTCTCAATTCCTTTCTTAAATTGAGGGCTGGTCTCATTCTAATTGCTGTTTTGCTTCCAATTAATGGGAGTTTATTAAAAAGAAGACACTGTATAAGTTATCAAGCTGATCATTATGCTTTTTTATATCTATTTTAGTAAGTACCGACTTAAATTCTCACCAATATGAGATATGGCAGGAAGCCTGTGTAAGATTATAAAAACGTTCTCCAGTCTAGACAATACACTATATTACACATCTGGATAAGATTCTTTTTCATTGAGTTTATTTGTTGCAAGTAAGGGCATTATGATACTTAGGGTTGTATCAATTTGACAGTTTTGGAAAAAAACGTGTATTTTCATTCAAGAATTTAACCACTTGATCCCCCTCCCCCCAGGTTTACTGCATAAGAATTTATACAAATATTCAGTTAGACAAAATGTGGACACCTAATATTAATCTATCCTTTTCATAGATTTGCTCATTTTTGGTTTTCTACTTTAATAATAACATAACTATATCATAGAAGATTTAAAGAATAGAGAGAAAACACCAGTTAAATTACTTGAGTTTGCCCTGTTCTAACAACCATGCTCAGATTGGTGAATTTCCTTCTGGTATTTTTTCCTAGGTACAGTAATGTTTTAGCATTGTTGTATTAACAGTATATTTATAGCTTTAAAATTTTATAATTTTGCATCTTGCTTTTCATTGTACATTTCAAAACTATTTTCCCGTAGTCCTTATTTTCCATGACCGTACAATTAGTAGTTGTGAGTTGGTTCTGCATAATTTATTTATCTTTCTTGTTGCTGCTTCCAGCTTTTTGCCATCCTAAATAACACAGGGATTTTGGATTATTTCCTCATTACAGATTTCCAGGAGTGGGATTACCAGATTAGGGTTTAGGGAAGGTCTTAACCCCTCTACTTCTTTAAAGAAAGTAAAGAGGGGATGTGGTTTCTGATCCACTGATCCACTAGGCCAGTGATGGCGAACCTTTTGAGCTTGGCGTGTCAGCATTTTGAAAAACCCTAACTTAACTCTGGTGCCGTGTCACATATAGAAATTTTTTGATATTTGCAACCATAGTAAAACAAAGACTTATATTTTTGATATTTATTTTATATATTTAAATGCCATTTAACAAAGAAAAATCAACCAAAAAAATGAGTTCGCGTGTCACCTCTGACACACGTGTCACCTCTGACATGTGTGTCATAGGTTCGCCATCACTGCACCGGACCATACAGTCTGATTCTCTTTACAATTGTAAAATCGTGAAGAGCCTCCTATTCTTCAGTAAGGAACTGTGAAAAAGGATTTTTGCAACTTATTTTATAGTCACTAAAATCGTGTTTTATAGGATAAAAGAGAATAGGACTTTGTTGTTGCTTTTTGCATTGTTCCACATGATAGCTACTGCTATCTTTTTAGTTTAGCCTTTCTGTCAAATAATACACACACCTCAGACGTACAAGTGTGTATTTCCCACTTAGGGCACACTTTGGCTCTCTCCACCTCTCTAGTTACTCAATCCTCACTAATTTCCATCACTATTTTATTTTTTTTTTTTAATTAAACAGGAAAGAGCCAGACTTCTCAGAGGTCAGTCTGTTCAACAAGTGGGACCCCAGGGCCTTCTGTATGTTCAGCAAAGAGAGCTTGCAGTGACCTCCCCAAAGGATGGTAGGTTAGGAAGCAGTGAATTGGGCGTTATCCCAAAAGGCTACTGGATATTTTATTTTATTTCTTTTTTAAACAGGCTCCATCTCCATTCTGGGTTCTGATGATGCCACCACTTGTCACATTGTGGTCCTGAGGCACACAGGTATGGCGAGAGAGATAAGGAAATCATTATTTAAACCAACCAAGTTTGGGACCATTAATTTCTCGATTTGCGTGTCCTGGTGTCCTACTGGAAACCTGACTCCGCTCACCTTTTCTCTGGTCTGCATGGTACCTCCCTGTGCCCTGGTCAGAGTGGGTTGGCTGGGCAGCACAGTTTCTGTTTTTCCTTACAGGATATTCAAGATGAGGTGGTCCGAATGGACAGGAATTGAGTTGGCTTGCTTACTGAGTTCTCATCGGGAGTAACATGAGTCATTTCACCCTTGTTCTCCAGGTAATGGGGCTACCTGCTTGACACATTGTGATGGAACTGACACCAAAGCTGAGGTCCCCTTGATCATGAACTCCATAAAGTCCTTTTCCGACCACGCTCAATGTGGAAGGTGAGCTCCGCGCCACTGTTTTGTGATATCGGGAACTTTGCACCCTCGTGTAGAGGAAATCGCTGTGGAAGGTGTCACAGAAACACAGAATGTCACTACCACAGTGGCTCTCTTGTTCCCCTGGAGCGGGGCTTGGCACAGCATGGCCCTTGTCCTAGTTGGTGAGTGAGTGAGTGAGTGGGTGATGGGAACAGGCAGGGAAACAATGCTGGATTGTCAATGGAAGGTTTGACCTCGCACCTGTCGTTTTATGTTCAGTAATGTATTTTTAGATGTTCACGTATCAGAGATTGCTTTGTTATACCCCAGATGTAGTATCCCTTCATTCATTTATTCCTTCAGCAATTCTTTACTGAATGCTCTGTATGAGCAAGAACTTGTTATAGGTGCCAAGGACATAGCAGTGGACAGAGTAGACCAAACCTGCCCCCATGGTGTTCATATTGTAAAGCAAGGAGGCATTCAGTAAGCAAAGTAGGATGTTAAACGGTAAACAGGACTGTGGAAAAAACAAGGCAGAGAAGGAACGGGAGACAGCTGCGGGACTAGGGGGGTACAGTTTTAAATGTCAGCAAAACAGTGGTTTCACCAGGGATTCCTTACAAGAGCTGATGTCTGACCTGGCCATCCATCACAGCATCTAACCCTCTCACCGGTTACAGGAAGTGTAACCACCTCCTTTCCACAGTTGCTGACACACTCAGCTGACCCGGAGTCACACAGCTAGTTAGTGGCAGGCCCATGACAGTCTGACCTGTGCTCGCTCCCCTGTCCCCGCTTTCCTCTCTCATCAGGCCGACTTTGCAGACTTTGCTTTCATTTTACTTGAAGCCTAATGCAGCCATTGCATGAACTAGTCCATTCATATACAAGTTCTTAGAATCCCAAAGATTTTAAAAAAGCCTCTGTCAGTTTCACTAGTACAACACAGATCAATTTTTAAATTTAATTCTACTTCTGCCTGTGTTGCTTCACTGGCGTGCAACCTATGCAGTCACAGAATGGACTTTTCATTGGGCCATGGATTACTTAGCTGGATCTGGCCATAGGCCCAACTTCGTGATTCTCGCAACGCAGTTGTGAGATATCCCTGGTCTGTTCATGGAACTGATTTGGTCACTCTGGAAGGTTTGCTGCACCCTGTGGCCCAGTGTCGAGCAAAGCCATGGTGACCTCTGCTCCTCTTACTTTAAATGTTCATTTTGAGACCGCTTGATGCTTGGACCTGTGCTGGTTTCTCAGAGATTCCAGTTCATTCCTCACGTCTATGTGAATAACAGCTGCACTTTTTTTTTTTTAGTATATTTTTATTTATTTCAGAGAGAAGAGAGAAACATCAGTGATGAGAGAGAATCATTGATTGGCTGCCTCCTGAATGCCCCCCACTGGGGATTGAGCCAGCAACCCAGGCACATGCCCTTAACCGGAATCGAACCTGGGACCCTTCAGTCCACAGGCTGATGCTCTATCCACCGAACCAAACCAGCTAGGGCTACAACTGCACTTTCCAAAGCACTTGTGCCCAGGTTGTTTTAGGCCAGTGATGGCGAACCTTTTGAGCTCGGTGTCAGCATTTTGAAAAACCCTAACTTAACTCTGGTGCCGTGTCACATATAGAAATTTTTTGATATTTGCAACCATAATAAAACAAAGATTTATATTTTTGATATTTACTTTATATATTTAAATGCCATTTAACAAAGAAAAATCAACCAAAAAAATGAGTTTGCGTGTCACCTCTGACACGTGTGCATAGGTTCGCCATCACTGTTTTAGGCTGTGCACAGGTAGTTAGCAGACAAGTGGGAAACACAGGCTAAACAAAGTTTATTTTTTTCCACCTGTTGGACTTCTTAGGGCTTTTCTTTGCTAGTGTGAACTATGATTCCTAGGGAGGGGCTACACTGGGCAAGATTTCCCCAAATTATTTAACTTCAAGAACACCTTTTTCTGTCTCATGCAGCTAACGTTCATGGGGACACAGTGGATAATAAGCATGTGCTGTAGACAGAGACTCAGTTTTCCTCTCTGTGGGATGGAGATGATCATTCCTGTCTTTCCAGGAGAGGTGGGCATTAGGGGAGACAGCAGTGTGGAAGGTCCACTGCAGTCCCTCCACAAAACGGGCTATACAGCGTAAGCTGTCTTCCCTGCCCACTCCTCCACCCAGTTCCTCTTTGGCGGAGACATTGAAGAGGTTTTCAGAGGTATCCTGCTTTGGGTGGGTAAACAGTGTGTACAGGCATATTTTTCCTGAGCAGAGTTCCTCACCCTCTGCCTCAAGAGGCTCATATTTGTGGTAAGACAGAAACACGCTCAGCCATCAGGGTTCCTGGGCAGGATCCCCAGAAGCTTGCCTGGCCTTGGCAGCCTCCCCATGTACCCCAGGGAGCCACACAGGTCTCCTGTGTGCAGGAAGGCGCAAGCAGGGCCTAGAAGCGCTCTGTAGAGCGCGGGCTGCTGACGCCGAGAAGCACCATGCACAGCAAACAGTGCACAGTCGCTGCCTTGTGCTGGCCTCTGACCACCACCCATCTCTTTGCCAGGCTGGAAGTGCACCTCGTGGGCGGCTTCAGTGACGATAGGCAGTTGTCACAAAAACTTACTCATCAACTTCTTAGTAAGTTCCCTGTTTCCCCCCCAAATTGGATAAAAATTTGTACCTATTATTGCTTGGCTAAGAGTCCCAGTGAGGATACAAGAGGGGCACACCTTCCTGGAGTGACATAAGCTGCTCAGCTTGGAATCTGACACCAAGCCTGAGCAGACACAGCTACGCTTTCAGGGCCAATGGGATGGGACAAGATTTTTTTAAAGACAGCGGTTGACATACTCTGAATTTTGTAAAAACAGAACCACCCTCCAGGAAGAAATGTCCGTTTTAACGTGTAGAAAATGAGAACACCGATCATACCATATTTTCCCTACTCAGTGAGCAAGTATTTTTTTCAAAAACACATGTTCTGTGTTAACCATGAGGCAGTGAGGTAACAAATTGACACAGTACTGGAATATACGTTGGTACAACCTGTGGGGAAAACCATTTGGCATCATGGTAGAGTCTTAAAAAGGCTCATATCCTTGGACCCCAGTAAGTCCCCTTCTGGGAATCTATTCTAAGAAAATAATCTGAAATGTGCACAGAATTTATGTCTAAAGATAGATGGGCAGTAGAACATTTACAACAGGAAATTAATGTTCATTAGTAAAGGAATAATTATGTAGCTGTTAAATATAAAATGTCTACATGCTATGAGCTTAGCTGTGCATGGAAAAGTATGGAATACACAGCGTCTTAACAGATTATGGGCATTAAAATCCCATCTACTTCTACCATTAAAAACCCATTACTCCTTATACTCTCCTGTATTTCCAAATTTTTGCAGTGATCAATTTTTTTTATGACTATGATAACAGGAAAAATAGTTACTTAGGAAGAGTAAAAATCTTTAGAGTCATTTTATCCTCCCAAACCTCTCCAAATGAAGAGAGAAATGGAAAGCCTTGGTCACAGTTTCCTTTGGGCTTGAGGCTAGGAACATGGCTGTAACTTGGCAGGCCTGGTAACCTGGTAACCTTGGTAACCTGGTAGGCCAGGTGGTGGCTGAAAGGGTAGTAGCACAGAGATGGCTCAGCTGGCTTTCGTCCCTCCGTCCCCTTCTTGACTTGCTCAGGATATGTTCTGCTAATTAAAGGAACTTCTTTGACATCCAGTTTTACAATTCTAATTGTAGGTGAATTTGACAGACAAGAAGATGACATTCACTTAGTGACATTGTGTGTGACAGGTAAGTTCTGCCGTCCTTCCCAAAATAAAGTTGTAGATTTCAGGGACGTTTCGCCCTCCCCTTCAAGCAGGACCTAGCATCAGTACCTCAGTCATAGAAGACAATTTGCCGATGCTTTGCTAACTTTTATTCGGGCTTTCCCCATCTGCTGGTCCTGCCCAGTGTCCAAAGCCTGTGCAGCCTCAGTTGAGAGGCTGACCCGCTTCAGTGTCACTCATCTTTCCTTTCCTGGGATTTTCAGAAGCCTGTCTACTCCTGGGTAGGAGAAGGGGCCACACCCCAGGTAGAAGCTGCCACCTTGTGTGAGACTGCTGAGCATGTAGATGGCTGGGAGCCCCTACCTCTGGAGGTGGCCGTTTGTTCAGTATAAACTCGAGTGCTCTGGGACTCAGCAAGGAAACAGGAAAACCATCCCTTTCATGGTCTGTTTTTCCCCCCCTTTAGCAGTGGGGGCTCCTTCTTGGCCGCTAATTTTACAAAATGAAAGCAGTTGGTTAGTATTTCTTAAAAATTGGATCTTAAAAATTTTTTTGTTTGTTTGATAGAATTAAATGACCGGGAAGAAAACGAAAACCACTTTCCAATCATTTATGGCATTGGTGAGTAGTGTTTGAGAGTTGGAAACTGGCCACATGTTGACAAGGCAGGCTCCAGTGATAGGAGCTAGTGAGCCCACTGATGTCAGCATATCACAGCCTTAGTTCTGCTGTGCTTGCTGGGGACCCTGGGCAAGTAGCTTCTCTTCTCTAAGCATTATCTTTGAAAGAGAGAAAATGTCCTCATCCAGACGGGGAGGAGAGCGCCAGGAGCACCTATACAGCATGGACCGCGCCACCAGCAATGGGAGTGTTAGTGGCGCTCTTCGCTCCCGAGGTGGCCAGCTGTGCTTTTCTCCAGCCAGGGCTGCAGCGGCTGGAGTGGAGCATAATAATTTTCTTATATGTAGGGAATCAAGGGAGGTTTTGATTGAGAAGGAAAGTAAAACTATCAGATTAGAGAAAATCCAGAAACTTCCACCCTTTCGGGATGATCTCTTAAGACTCCAGAGCAGTGGTTCTCAACCTTCCTAATGCCGTGACCCTTTAATACAGTTCCTCATGTTGTGGTGACCCCCAACCATAAAATTATTTTCGTTGCTACTTCATCACTGTAATTTTGCTACTGTTATGAATCGTAATGTAAATATCTGATATGCAGGATATATTTTCATTGTTACAAATTGAACATAATTAAAGCAGTGATTAATCACAAAACCAATATGTAATTATATATGTGTTTTCCGATGGTCTTAGGTGACCCCTGTGAAAGGGTTGTTCGACCCCCAAAGGGGTCGTGACCCATAGGTTGAGAACCACTGCTCCAGAGGTATAGGATGAAATGCAGAGGGCTTCTACCATGTCTGTAATTCTTCATGTATTTAGTTGTGGTGGTGGGTACACAGATGTGTTATTTTGTTTTCTGTAACATATATATTTGAAATGCGTAGTAAAAATTAGAAAACAAACAAAAACACCAGACTTGGCCATGATCACAGGCCCTCTACCCCCAGCCATTTGCAGACACGTTTGGTCACAGGGCTGACCAGGAAGGCCTTGCCACGCACCTGCCTGAAGAGATTGAGTGTCTTCCTGTGGGGCCGGCTCTTGGTTTGGAACAGTCTTACAGAACCTAGTTCAGCTCAGGTCTCAGCCATTTTGAGTGAGGTACTTGGCTAAAAGATTGCATTGTCCCTTTCCAGGAAGGAGGAAGCTACAGGCATTTAAGAGTAATTTTGTTCAGTTTTCATTCTGTTCTGTATTTGAGAGGCTTATCCATATTCTGTTATGTATGGTGGGAGAACTGTAGGCCTGCGCAAACTTCCCATGTTTGTCTTTCGTCAACTCAGTCATCCTGCTGTCCCTCACAGCTGTCAACATTAAAACTGCAGAGATCTACAGAGCCTCCTTCCAAGACCGCGGTCCGGAGGAGGAGCTGCGTGCTGCACGAGCTTTAACGGGAGGACCAGTGAGTTTGGAATCATCTTGTGTTAAGGGGTTAAGGAAAAAAAAGGGCATCAAGCTCCAAAGCCTTATAGACCTCAGATATGAAAAGTTCACGTCAGCTTCTTTAAAGCTGTGAATTAATCAGGGGCCATCTCTCTTTCTCTCTCTCTCTCTCTCTCTCTCTCTCTCTCTCTCTCTCTCGCTTTCTTTCTCTCTCTGTGTGTGGGCTTTTAGGTTATAAGCTCAAGACCCCAATTAATCAAAAGACCAATCAAATCAATTTAAAAGTCTGATTGCCTTAGGGTGCTTTTTAATTAAATCACATTTTTAAGTGATCTTTTTATTTTATATTTATTATTATTTTTAATCCTCACCCGAGGATATTTTTCTATTGATTTTGAGAGAGAGTGGAAGGGAGGGGGAAGAGACAGAGAAAGAGAAACATTGATGTGAGAGAGACACATTGATTGGTTGCCTCCCACACACACCCTGACCAGGGCCAGGATGGAGCCTGCAACCAAGGTACAGTACATGCCCTTGACCGGAATCGAACCCGGAACCCTTCAGTCCATGGGCAGATGCTCTATCCATTGAACCAAATCAGCTAGGGCTAAATAACATTTTTTAAATATGTGTGTTTTGTTATTGATTTCAGAGAGGAAAGGAGAGGGAGAGAGAGAGAGACAGAACCATCAATGATGATAAGAGAGAATCATCTATGGACTGCCTCTTGCACATCTCCTGCAGTGGTCGGCAAACTCATTAGTCAACAGAGACAAATATCAACAGTACAACGATTGAAATTTTTTTTGAGAGCCAAATTTTTTAAACTTAAACTATATAGGTAGGTACATTCAACTTTAAATTCACAGTTTTCGTCTTGTTTTTCTTTGCTGCTGCTTTGTAGCCATGTCGAACAGGGCACCTAAAAAAATGTTTCATTTTATAATAATAAAGCCACCAACACAAAAGAATTACAATTCTTAAATTGATGACAAAAATACCTGTAGGATTTGCAGCTGGTTGGAAAAATACAGGTAACTTTATGCTTCGAGTAGGTACTTTTGTCACCCGTGCACGATTTGTGGACGTCACTAGCACTAACCACTGCACAGTGAGGCTGCTGACTGACTGGCTCACTCAACTCGTACATGAATCGCGCGCGCCTCCCCCTCGCTGTGTATCCTGCAGCCCGCGTGCGCCCACGTCTCCCTTCGCCCGACCGACCGACACCCCCCACTTCTTCTAATGCCACTTCTTCAAAATAGACTCGCCCAGGCTGAAAACTGACTTCTGCACATGGGCCACGAAGTTTCAATCGCACTGTACGTGCGCGTCCGCACGAGGTTTTTGTGGAAGAGCCACACTCAAGGGGCCAAAGAGCCGCATGTGGCTCGTGAGCCGCAGTTTGCCGACCACTGTCATACTGGAGATCGAGCCTGCAAGCCAGGCATGTGCCCTGACCGGAACCGAGCTGTTACGTCCTGTGTTGTGAGTTGACTCTCAACCAGAGTCACACCGGCCAGGCTAAATAACATTTTAATTTTAAAAGTTAGAAAAATAAAAACCCAAGACTGACATACCCCGCTTGAGGAATAGGTGAAAGAATCCTTTAAAAATGCGTGTAAAACTGTGAAAAAAATAGAAATCACATTCAAAGCACCCAAAAGAGATCTGCTCATTCATGAAATGCTGACAGTTTCATTGGAAAATGTTTGGATTCAGAGTGACCTGTTTTGCATTTTTTAAAAAATATATTTTTATTGATCTCAGAGAAGAAAGGAGAGGGAGAGAGAGATAGAAACATCAGTGATGAGAGAGAATCACGGATCCACTGCCTCCTGCACAGCCCCTACTGGGGATGGAGCCTGCAACCTGGCATGTGCCCTGACCGGGAATCGAACCGTGACCTCCTGGTTCATAGATCGACACTCAACCACTGAGCCACGCCGGCCGGGCCACTTTAACATTTTTAGAGTTCCTTTTATAATTTCTCAAGTAGTATCATAGCCTTGATTTAGCTAATATTCAGAATATATTTCAATCTCAATAACCAATATAGAACATTGGTGGGTAAACTGATAATGACCATTGACAAATTTGAGAATTTAGGGAGTTAGTTGATCATTTGGTAAGTTAGCATTTTTACAAACTGTTTTTCCTTTCTTTTGATGGGGCAGCAGGCATTGTGTAAAGCTGCAGGGTAACTTAGTTACTTGGGTATAAATAACGGCAGTGTTTTATGTAGCCACGAAGAACATGGACTTCATTCAGACACACCTGGGTTTGAGGCTCAGCTCTGACACTTACTGGAAATGGGACTGTGGGCTATGTGCCCCATCTCTGAGCCTCAGGTTTTCAACCAAAATGGGGGAAATGCCATCTTCATGCAGGATTGTTGTCAAGACTAAACAAAATAATATTTGTTACCCACAAAGCGCAGTACCCGACAGTTGGAAGTATTCAGTAAGTAGCAGCTCTTGTTATTAGGAGACATAATTGTAAAGAAGCTTATCATTCAGATAAATCCCTTAACTGCTAGACTACACTGGAGCATGCTTTAATGGTAGGGTGTGAGAAGCTGACAGCATTCCTTAAATCTATCCTTGCCATGTTCTTTTCAGATGGTTAGTATTTACGATGCAAAGACAGAACAACTTCGTATAGGACCGTATTCCTGGGTGCCATTTCCACATGTGGATTTCTGGTTGCAGCAAGATGATAAGCAAATACTAGAGGTGAGAATTTACAAGTTGGGCAAATCTTAACTCTCTGGACCCTGGTTCCTCATCTGTAAGAAAGAAAAGGGTTTAGACTAAATAATAGCTGCTTTCCCTTCATTGGGTAGTATTTATTTTTAGGATGCCACTGGCAGACCCCACTTAACTTTTGTATCAGTGGAGATAAATAATGTCCTGGGTAGAAACTTGCATAGGTGAAGTAGTAAGCAGCCAACTGCTCTTTTCTCATGAACCCAGTACACCTGCTCTTAGGTATTTTACAGTTTACACGGGTTTATAGAGTGATCTGAGAACATCCTGATTAATGTTTAAGGAACACAAGGATGTTTGTCATCTTTATCAAAGCAGGGAACAGAGCGAGGTTATTCTCTCATGCCTCATATCTTGTTTTTCCAGAACCTTTCCACTTCACCTCTGGCTGAGCCCCCCCACTTTGTTGAACATATTAGAACCACCTTGATGTTTTTAAAAAAATACCCATCTCCAACAAATACACTATTTCCTGGAAATAAAGCTCTACTCTACAAAAAAAATGAAGATGGCTTATGGGAAAAGGTCCCTTCTCCAAGAAGCTAAAAATAGGAATTACCAAAGAAAGCAACTTTTTGGCATGACAGAGACCATTGGTGGGGGTTGGTCAGAATATGAATTTGAAATCTACATCCATTGAGTCTTAGTGTCTTTCAAATGACTTTCAAAATAAAATCTTATTTTGGCAAAGGCATTTGTTACTTTTTGCTTTGCTAAAAAGTTGACATCCAGCTGTTCCTTTTTGGTTAGTGACAAGGGGCAGAGAAGAAGCCACCTGCTCACTGTTCTATGACAGTTATTTCAGTTACTTAGGTAATCCTAATTCTACCAAATTAGTGAATAAAGGGAAATTTATAATTGAGTCTGCTTTAAAAACAATATTTTATTTTATTTTATTTTATTTTTTTACCTTGGAATTCATTTTTTATTTTTATTTTTTTAATTTTTTTTTTAATTTATTGCTTAAAGTATTACAAAGGGTATTACATATGTGTCCATTTTATCCCCCCGCCCTAGACAGTCCTAAAAACAATATTTTAAATGCAATAAAGTTCAGTCAGAATTTATACATCTCACTGAGGGTGGTGTTTTTCTTGGCCCCAAAATATTTTAGAAGCATCAAATCCAAAACTGATATAAATGTACTTCTAGATGAATGAGATGGAAGGTTCAGAAGGACAAGCAGGATTTGATCTCACTGTCCTGCATTATAATTATCTCTAAAATAGATAATTTCCCATGAGAATAAATTTAATCTGAGTGTTACACAAAACCACTGATAAATCTGTTCTTTTAGGTATTAGGTCATTAAAATGCCCAAATTGTTATTATTATGCAAGTTACATTTTTCAGAAATCTTTATTTTTCTGAAGTTTCTGTCTATCCAAGAGGAAGTCACTATGCTTTACTGATAAGATTTATGAACCGAACTCACTGGGAACAATTTCAAGAACCTTTATTGAAACCAACATTCAAATAGTATCTCAAGGGTGAAATTCTGTTTCAGCAAAACCAATTTAACAATTCCAAATATATATAAAAACATTTAAAAATTAATCTTGTTAAAGGTGATAATTTCCCCTTCCCCCATTTTATCTGCTATACTTCATTGCACCAAATAAACAGGGAAGACTTTGTTTAATCATCTGCACACACACACAAAAAAGATAAAGGAAAATTGCATTTTAACAAATGCCAGATGTCAGAAATCACATCAAATCAGAGTGTAATTATAGGCTTACTGTGGTGTAACTAAGGCTTCCAATACTACAGTCCACAAACCCAGTGTAAATTCCCACCGTCTCAAGGTCTCTCAAGCCTGACTGCTGGACTGGAAGGCACGGGCCACTGCCTATGGTGAGTGAAGGGGTGCCGTCCTCTGGAAAAGTACACGTCGGCAGTCATGGAAGGGCTAACCAGTTACGTCAGCAGTAGTCTGGCTTGGTCAGCCTGAGAAAGCTTACTTCTCTCTTTCTTATTTGTGTGTTGGGCCTAAAGGGGTGAGCTGCTAGTGGAACAAAGCTATGGAAGCTCCTATGTGAAGCAGGTCAAAAGTATACTTATTTTAGAATTTAAATTTAACTGGGTGCTACATAGCATGTTAAATATTAGCCTTTTAGGAGTAGCATCTATTAGGTTTTCAGATATTAAACATAGAAATGAGCACAGTCTGTTCTCTTGTGCCAATTTAAAAGCTTTACCAATATTTAAAAATATACATATATATGGTCAAGAAGAGTCTTTACAGTTTCTCTTAATAGATGAGTCATTTAGTTAGTTTAGAAATAGTATATAAAGGGGGAAATGGATTTGTGGCAGAGGAAGTCACAGACAGAAGCACTGCCCAGTCTAACTTGCTTGATAGCCTGCCACAGCTTGAGTGGACACAGTCCTTACTTATGTCTCCAGGGAAAGCAGCAGCTGGGGATGGCAAGAGAGGGCTTCTGACACTCTTATTTACAATTCCATTGAAACCCATTCTCTTTCACGCCAACACGGTCCAGCTGTATACTGCAACCTGATCAAACTAAACAACTAAAATAGATGGCAGAGGAAGGTTGTCTGTCTCTCCTCTGCAGTGGTACAGCAGAGAACCCGGAGAGTTCTAAAGAAAGCTGTCTGACCAGAAAGTTATGTGTAACCAATAATTTATGTTTACAAGATAAGAGCACGTGTTTCAAGTGGCAGACACTTGACATTCTGAGTGTTCTTTGTGAATAAAAAGTGTTTACAGTAACTTGGGGGGAAGTTATTACTACAGTTGGATAGACAGAAACAACAGTTGTTCTCTGTACCCATTACATTAGACAAATCAGTTACCCTGATTTTTTTGCACATACGTGTGCAAAAAGCCAGTTAGAGCACAAATAACAGTAATTTCTTTTGTATTAGCATGTGGCACAGTTCACATTTTCAGTATAACTATCTTCCATGACACAATATTCAGTACAGTCTCAAACCAAACACTGAATTTTATCTTAAGTTTTCCAGTTCTTCTACCTGTGGGCGGTCATCTTCTGGGCCCTGGGCTCTGTTCTGGAAGGTTCCAGTCTGCTCGGCTTCCTGAGGGGCGGGAGCCCCAGGGTGTTGCTCAGGGCTGTTAGCCTCCAGGGCCTCTTGTTCCTGCCCACTGGACAGGTGCTCCATTTTTTCTAAGTCTTCAATGTGACTGACTGAGCTTGTCTCGCTTAGAGCATCTGAGCCTCTTAGGGACTTTTTAAAAGGCTTCTGGCCTAAAGAAAGATGGGATAAACAGCACTGAAAGTTCAATAAAGGATACTTCTGCAACAAAGCTATCTGTGCAACAAGAGATTGCTTTATCAATTCCAACCGTTCAGTGGAAATCCCCATAATTACTGGTTTGGAAGCATTTAAGTAATGAGACAAGAAAAGAGTTGATAATGGACTAACATGCTCCCAAGGCTAGGACTTTGGAGGTCACTCGTGAAAAGCTCAGGAGAGTAAACACCAGGTTAAACATGATGTCAGCTCTCAAGACCCTAACTTCCCCCTCGGGAGTGCTTCAGAGGTATTCTTCCAAGGCTGAAGCCCAAGGCTACTGGGATGGTATTTAAAGGGACAGCTGGGCCCTAACCGGGTTGGCTCAGTGGATAGAGCATCAGCCTGTGGACCGAAGGGTCCTAGGTTTGATTCCTACCAAGGGTACATGCCTGGGTTGCAGGCTTGATCCCCAGTAGGGGGCGTGCAGGAGGCAGCCAATCAATGATTCTCTCTCACCATTGATGTTTCTATCTCCCTTTCTCTCTGAAATCAATAAAAATATATTAAAAATTAAAAACAAAAAAAGAGACAGCTGGTCTTAACTGAAGAGAAATGGAACTTTGGGTTAAAGACCATGAAAACAAAGGAGTGTAGGCAATACCAAATGGAAAAACATTAAATGATGCAAAAGTCTATGTTCCCAAGAGAAATGTAAACCATTTTCTTTTTTTATTTTGAGAGAGGAAGGGGAAAGGAAAGAGAGACAGACACATCAATGTGAGAGTAGAACGTCAATCGGCTGCCTCCTGAACATGCCCCCTACTAGGCATCAAGCCTGCAACCAGGGCATGTGCCCTGGCTGGGAATCGAACCAATAACCTTTTGGTGCACAGGACAATGCCCAACTGAGCCACACCAGCCAGGGCCAACCATTTTCTTTAATACTAATGAACTCAAACATCTATATATATAAAAGCCCAGCGACCGTTAGCGCAGAACGACCAGAACGACCAGTGGCTATGACGCACACTGTGGCAGCCAACCAGCCTGATCTGGGCCATGATCGGCCCCACCCCCGGCCAGCCCGGCCCCTGATCAGCCCCCAATATCCCAATTGGGGGCAGGGCCAGCTGCCAGCTGCCAGAGGCCCCTCCCCCCAGCTGGCTCCCACCCCGATAGGCCCAACACCCCTAAATCACTGCCTGGCTCCCTGGTGCATGTACATTTAGTGCAAGCACACGAAAATAATTATCAGCCCCTCTGACCCCGACCAGAGTCTCCCGAGGGCTCTGCTAATGCTGCAGCCAGGGTGTGAATTCTCCCTCCATCACCCGCTGCCCCAGGAGACCTTCCACGTTACCAAAAAGGCGACCTCAGCATTAACGGGATGGCGGCCCTTTGCTGAGGAACGTAGAGAGGCTAGGTGGGGATTTTGTGAAATTGCAGTGCCTTGCAGATTAGGTGAGCTTTCAATCTTTCTTTAAATGGGGCGGTGAAGAGGACCTGCAGGCTGCCAGGAGCAACAGCGAAGGGTAGGCACATTCAAAAACAAAAACTTTTAAACAAACAGACATGAAGATCATATTGGGAAACTGAGGGTCGAGCCCCAGGAAGAACGCAAAAATCATTAAAGGGCCATCATCCATCTTGATATATGTTTGCAAACAACACATAAACAACTTCATCTCACGGCAGGTGAAATGCAAAAGAGTTCTGTTGTGGGTTTTCTTTTGGCCATCCTTAAAGTATAATTAGATCCAGCTGGGGGAAAGCTATAGCTTCCAGCATTAGACCCCTCGCCCCCAGCTGGCCCTGCCCCTGATCAGCCCCCATTTGGGCGGCTGGCCGGAACCCTCCCATGCACGAATTCATGCACCGGGCCTCTAGTGAAGATATACCTGGAAATCTGAGTTTAGTTCGAGTGCCTGAGGGGGTCTGAGGCGGTGTTACTCCTGTATCTTGTACTTTGTAGACATACGTGTGTTCTGTGGACTCCAGAGAGCCTGCCAGGGAAAGAAAGAGAGGGGTGGGTGGGTGGAAACTCCTGACACGGACTGCCTTGAGAGATGCTCCCATTCAGCCTTGTTCCCTACTGAGCTTCCTCCAGCCATGCAGCCTCACACAGACTAGTGGAGACTTGGGTACTCCTGAAACATGTTGGAACTGGAGAAAGCCACCTCACAGCTATGCTCAGGAGTCCCGGCCCTGCTGGAGTGTTTCATCCTTGTCTCTCCAGCTATCCTGTGTACACATGAAGACAGCCAGCAGTGTGGCTGTCCTAAGCACGCCCGGAGAGCCAGGCCCAAGTGGGAAGCACCCTAACTTCCCCCTCCGAAGTGCTTTAGCAACAAGGAATGAATGCCTCTTTGCTAAAGGCTGAGGCATGGCAGGTTTTAAAAGTCAGATTATCTCTGGTTGTCATATCGCAGTGGAGTCATCATTTCCTGGGGAAGGTACACAGGAAGGGGCCCTGGTAGAACAGGAAAGGAGTCTTGTTGGATATCATCTCCCCCAAACCCCAGCAACTGTTAATTCTTGCTGGTTGCCTAGTTTGAAATCAAATAGTCCAGTGCTACAGACCATGGTCTTCACTGGGCAAAACACTAATGAGGACTGCAATGTTCACACTGAAACCAAATGCCCAGACAGTCCCGAGGGCCTGAACAGCTGAGTGAACATGTTCTCACTGGATTCCAGGAAGAGAGATCTGCTGTGGGCAATGCATATCTGCTTTTGGGCCATTTTAGCCAAGGGGTTAGGAGAGGGTAGAGGAGAAAGTCACAAGGGCAGGCACAGGACCCAGGATAAAGCATGGGACACACACAAGGCTTTTCGGCATGAGTGGGATCCAGGGCATTTGGTCCAAACTCTCCAGGTACAGAGATCCGGGAGGAGGCTGTTAGTCCTACCTGCTGTTAAGTTAAAAGTTCTTCCCTTCTGTGAAGGCTGGACCGGAGAAAACCAATTCAGCACGGATCCTACTACAGGGATCTGCCGTAACACTCCCTGCAAAACAGAACGTTGCTCAACATCACCACCCTGTCCAGTCTGGCTCCCAGCCTGAGCCACTCAGCAGACTCACCTCTTCCAGAAGGCGCTCCTCATTGGCCTTCTGCAGTTGAACCTGAGCTTCCTGAATTCCTTTCCGAACCACTTCTGTCATGTTTTCCAGAAGCTGTGTTAAGACCAAGAAAGGCATTACTTGTCATCTAAACTTACTGCCTGGGGCCTAGAAGAACTATTAACATAGCACTGGGGACATTTTTCTAATGGAATTCTACAGTTTAAAAGGTCACTGTAAAAATAAACAGAAAATCAAACAGAAGACGATAAAAGGCTCAAGGAGGTCTAGGCAGACAGACCTTGGTGACCAGCCTCATTAGCCAGGGAACAGAGAGGAGAAATAACTATCCTTGTGCTCTGAATGTCACATTATTAGAAAACAGACATGTGGCTCCTCATTCGTGGAAATGGAGTCAGAAGTGAGGTAGTCAGGTTTGGAAGAAACTGCAAAGTCCATTCAAGAATGAATCAAATGTCCTTCTCTTCCCCACCCTACCAAAAGTGGCACACGTGACACGTTTCTGTCTCCTCTCGGATCAATCTTGTTTTGGTCCCTTTTCTCTCCTTTTGAGTGATTTCTAGAGACTCAAATCTCTGGTTTGGAGAACCAACTTTAAGCCTCAGAGCCCGCTTTTCCATGCCAACTGGCCAGCAGGAGCAGGTCTGTTACTGGTGGGAAGTTCGTTATCAAACATCTGTCTCATTCAGCCTCAGGACCAGGAAGTGATCCCTGACCTTGTCAGACAGTGAAAGTATCTTTCTGAATGCGCAGCTACCGCTAACTTCTATAGCATTTACCACCTCACTTGGTTATATGTATATCTCTCCCCCACTGGCTTGTGAGTTCCCCAAAGGAAAGTACCATGTCAAATCCACTTGGCATTCCCAATGCCCGGAACAATGCCTAATTCATAGCAAACATTTAAAAACTTTTGGGGAAAGAATGAATGAACAGACATTTGTGACTCCAGCTAGTTGCCTGGGCAAAACCTAGAAAAGGAATGAGATTTTTCATTAGTCTTACAGACCCTTGAGTTTTCCTCAATTTCTCGCGCTGTGACTGCAATGGTCTCCACCAGTTCGGGAATATCTATGTCATCACTCGCCATGCCAATGTAAATACAGCTCTTCATACTTTTATACTCAGGGCCTGTGGGAAGAAACAACAGACCAACTTGGTTACCTGTCATGAGTCAGACACCGACCCACTTCTCTGTACATTTGCGTTCTTCTCTGTACATGCAAAAGAACCTCCCTCTGGGGCGGGGAAAGTGGTTCTAACGAGGAGACGGGAAGCCTGGAGAGGCTGCGGAAGGGGAAAGGAGCTAGCTCACCCCTCAGGAAGAACTAAAACAATGTTTCCTCAAAAACATAAAGCCCATTTTCTCCTAATTAAGCCAGTTAAAAATGTCCTTGCAAAGTTAACAGTTGATTTATAAAAGTAGTAATTACCCATTTTAAATGTAAGGTCAGATTCTAGTTCGTTTAACTTTTTCAGGAGTCCAGCATGGATTTTTTCCCCTTCTGGATCTAATTTCAAACTGTTCTTATCATCATTAGCATGTTCATACCTGTAAACAACATCAAACAACAGTGTTTAAGTCTAGAATAACAAACGTCTCTCAGACACTGGGGGAGTCTAAGCTACGGGAGGTTACCAAGAATGTGGACCGAGGCAAAGGGACAAAGGAGCCACTTGGGGTGTTTCAAGACCAAAACTTTCAAGACTGTCTCACGGAAAGGCAAGTCTGTGAGGCCAGGAAATTTACAGAGAGGCCAAGGTCTGAAGTCTCATCATTTGTGATTAAAAAGGGAACTGTCCCTCATCCTGAAAGGAGATGGAAAGCAGCCACAGGAAGGACAGCACACTGACTACAGGGGATGCAGGAGTTTGCTCCGCTGGGGAACCGGGCCCTTTTCCTCACACGCCGCGGACAGGAACCATCTGTCAGTTGTAGATCTGTATATGTCTCCTAGTGACGGGGAGTTGGCACAAAAGCACATACAGCAACTCCTACTGCACTGAGTGCAATGGGTGGGTCCCATCGCCTGCTACCTGTGCTTTTGTAAGTACCCAGAATTACTAGTTTTTTATTATTAATTTACATACTGATTTGAGAGAGAGAGGGAAAGAGAAACATTGATTTGTTGCTCTACATATTGATGCATTCGTTGGTTGATCATTTTGTTGTTGTTAGTCCTCACCCAAGGATATTTTTCCACTTTTTAGAGAGTGGAAGGGAGGGAAAAGACAGAAAAAGAGGGAAATATTGATGTGACAGAGACACATCAATTGGTTTCCTCCCGTACCTGCAAGCTGGGGATTGAGCCTGTAACCGAGGTATGTACCCTTGACCAGAATTGAACCCAGGACCCTGCAGTCTGTGGGCCAACACTCTATCCAATAAGCCAAATCGGGCAGGACCAGAACCTTCTAAATGAATATTCATTAGCTGTTTTTACTGTGACTACACATATTCATCTGAGATTTTTAGTTGGTTCATAAAATGACCCAGCATGGTCTTTATACAGCAAAGAGAAATTCACATCAGGCAACAAGCAGAAACCATACCTGACAACCCCTATTCCAGGCCAGTTAGGGTCATCAACGTGTAAGAGGCCTGCTGTTCTTGTCACTTCTTGCTTGAACTCTTCTCGCAGCTGTAGTGTACAGGTCAGGACCGGCAGCCTGCTTTCTATGCAGGCTACGAGCTGATCCACGTCCTCGCCCCGAGTTCCTAAAACTGAAAACATTCACGGAATGTTAGAGAAATGCTTAAGGAATAGCCAAAAATTAGAGGGCAGGGCTCCCACTTCCTTTACCAGAAAGGCCAATAGTTCTAGGTACATCCAATTAGCTGGAGCTGAGGAGCTAAAAAAATAAAAAGCTACTAAACCTAGATATGGAAGAATCTGGTATTATATAGCCAGATCCTCCAGGTGCAGAGAGTTTTCTCTTACAAATAGAATTAGCCCCTCCAATTGAATACACAATGAAACTCTAATGTAAAAATGAGATTCTTCCCACAGAAAGATTTTACTTAAATCAAGTTATAAACATCCTATTGCAAGTAACAACGAAGAGGCAACCATACAGTTCTTTCTGTACATTAACATCTTGGAAGAAAGGTATTTTGGTGTGCTTGTGGCGGGAGGCAGGAAGGGCAGGGTGATGAAGACAGAACTAAGTCACTTCTGAAGATCAGAGCCTGAGAGTTCTCAGGGCTGCAGGGATCCAAGAGTCTTGGCACCATCATGGCTCCCTCACTTCTGTCGATTCGAACACTGCGCATGACCTCCCTGAGCCGCAGTACATGCTGCCTCGGTGTCCTCAGCGTCCTCAGCCTGCTTCTCCAGTGTCAGAGACCAAGCCTCGGGCTGGGTGAGGATGCTGGGCGGCAGGAGCAGAGACTCCTGGAGAATCCCGAGGCCACCAGCCATCTTCACAACAGCTTTTCTCTGCAGGACAGATGCCTAACTTCCCTACTTTGATGTTTTTGAGAAAATATCCCAAAATGTTGAGAATGTTTCATGAAAAACCATCAAACATTTTCTGAAAATGTCTAAATCATTTCAAAATAAAAGCACAACAGAAAATTTAATACATCTTTTTTCAGCTTATTTTTAAATGCCTACTATAATATGCTAAGCACTAAGGCATTTCATATACATGTTCTCATTTTAATATTCACACCATTACCATGAGGTAGTGGGAAACAGGCCTGGAGCTAAGTAACTTGCTCAAAGTCCCCACAGGTATGAAGTGGCCTATGGGAACAAATACCCAGGACTCTATCATCAGAGACCAGGTACTTTCAGCTACATTCTTTCTTAAATGACTAAAAGTGGCTCTCAGCCTTTGCTGGCCTATGTGAATCACCAAGGGAACTTTTAAAAAATATATTTTATTGATTTTTTACAGAGAGGGAGAGGAATAGAGAGTTAGAAACACTGATGAGAGAGAAACATCAATCAGCTGCCTCCTGGGTGTGCCTGCAACCGAGGTACATGCCCTTGACTAGAATCAAACCTGGAACCTTTCAGTCTACAGGCCGACGCTCTATCCACTGAGCCAAACCGGTTAGGGCACCAAGGGAACCTTTAAAGATAAGATGCCCAGGCTCCACTCGAGACCAAAGAAATCAGCCGCTGGGAGTTTTCAAAGCTCCACAGGTGATTCTAATATACAGTCTGGACTGAGAACCACTGACAGAAAAGAGTCACAAGACATAACACAGGAGTTCAAGTGACTTCAGAAGTCTCCGTTTCTGAGAAATTACACTGGAAGGCTAATTTACCTAAATTTAACCCAAAAGAAAAGAAAAATCCCTTTCAAAGAGAACAGAATATCATAAGGGAAAGCTATAAAACCCCAGAGCCTGGACTTTCATAGACATGTCACTGTTGTTCCCCAGAACAAAAGTGAGGGCAATCCATGGAGACAAGTTACCTGCCGCCGTCATCAAAGGGCTGAACCGCACACACACTCCCTCTGCTTCCAGATCCATGACGGTGAGGCCACTCACAGGCACCAGCTGTTTCAGCTGTTCTCCCAGCTGCAGGGAAAGGGGTAGAATGAACACACTCCTGCAAGGAGGGAATCAAGTGTCTTCAGACCTACCCTCGTCCATTCAGCCCCAGACTCAAGAAGCTCCTGGGGGGCTAGTTTCCTTTAATCTTTTTTTAAAAAAGGAAATCTTACCTTTTTTTTTTTTTTTAAAAAAAATGTTTTTACTGATTTAAGGGAGAGGGCAAGAGATAGAAACAGCAATAATGAGAGAGAATCATCAATCGGCTGCCTCTTGCCCCCCCCCCCCCGCCCCCCCGAGGATCAAGCCCACAACCTGGGCATGTGCCCTCACTGGGAATCAAACCATGACCTCCTGGTTCATAGGTCGACGCTCAACCACTAAGCTACACCAGTTAAGCTCCTTTAATCTTTTGATTTTCTTTGAATGCTATCATAATTCCTTTTTATTTTTTTATTTTATTTTATTTTTAAATATATTTTTTTAATTGATTTTTTACAGAGAGGAAGGGAGAGAGATAGAGAGTTAGAAACATCGATGAGAGAGAAACATCGATCAGCTGCCTCCTGCACATCTCCTACTGGGGATATGCCCACAACCCAGGTACATGCCCTTGACCGGAATCGAACCTGGGACCTTTCAGTCCGCAGGCCAACGCTCTATCCACTGAGCCATACCGGTTTGGGCCATAATTCCTTTTTAAAAACAGTAAATTTTACATCTATTCTTAATAAAAACAACCTAAGTTCATTGTAGAAAAATCTAAGAAATACAGGTAAACCAAGTGAATAAAATAAAAATTACGCACAATATACCACTGATGTCATGTGGCACGCCCACACTCTTTCTCCCTGTGTGTGTGTGTGTGTGCATGCCTTATTGTTGTCATAAACCAGGAGAGTCTATACACTGGGTTGTAATCTTCATTTTTCATATAATTTATGACCATTTCCCTTCTTTCATAAACACCCAGACACATGGTTTAATCTGGCTCTTTTGGACGTCACTGTATTGACATACCATTACTTATTCACCAAATGCCCTAGGTTGGGCATGTCCAATGTTTTGCTAGGGTTTATAATTCTGTGCTAAACATCCTTACATTGTTTAGAACATTCTTTAGACTGAGATCCTTGGAGGTACAATTTTAGTGTCAAAAGGCAGCCAGAGCACAACGCCTTTATTCATACTGCCAGCCTGCCCCGGCGGTGTTCAGGGGCCTCTGGCTTATGTGCTTTCTGGTATCACCACAGACCCTCACCAGAACCCCAAAGTGGCTGCACTGTAATCTACATTGTGCATGTTGTTTAACAGCAAAGAAATGGTCACATGAGGAAACTGAGGAAGTATGCTGGGAAGACTTGCCGGAGCCAGGAGTATGGGAGGTAGTGATCTGATTAGGAACAGAACCCCAGGACCAAGCCCGCCTTCACAGGAGGCTCCCTCCCGTGGGTCTCATTTCCCAGACATGGCCATGTGTTATTCCAACCATCTGGGACGTAAAGCGCACAACTGCCATTCTTACCCAGCGATTCAGTGCATCACAGGAGTGTCCCTCCCGGCCGACTGTTGAAGGTGCCATGTTGGGTGCTGGGACAGTTTTAAGCACTGGATCTGAAACAAAAACAGAGGAAGGGATTCACTTCCCAGAAACACAGCAAACTAAATAAGGCAACCCTCCAACTTCATTTCATTTAGCTCCTAACATTAACACACAAAACAGTCTCAAATCATATGGAAATCCAATGTGTATCTTACATGAATAGATGCACAAAATGTGGTGTATACATACATGGACTATAATTCAGCCTTAGAAAGGAAGGAAATTCTGTCACATGCTCAGCATGGATGAACCTTGAGGACACTACTCTAAGTGAAATAAGCAGTCACAAAGGACAAGTACTGCATGCTTCTGCTTTTATGAGGCACCTGAAGATGTCAAATTAATAGAAACAGGAAGTTCAATGGTGTTTGCCAGGTGCTGGGAAGAGGAAGAAAATGGAGAGATGCTGTTTAATGGTTAGAGGGTCAGTTTTGCAAGATGAAAAAATTCTGGAGAGCTGCTGTACAACAATACAAATATATTTAATACCACTGAATTGTACCTGTAATGGTTAAGCTGACAAATTTTGTTTTTTAAGGCACAGTTTAAAAATAAATGTATCTTACTAAATTAAATGTTACTTTATTCATGAAAAATATAACCCTTGAATATAGTCACACAAATAGAGTTCTTTATTTAAGAAGTTTTCTATCAAGGGATTTCAAAAGGAAATCAAAGCATAACATTATAAATTATCAACTGAACACTGTGCGAGGTAAATCAGAGAAATCACCCAATAGCTGGGCTTCAAAACAGCATCAGCCTCTACTCGTCAAACAATCTGGATGACTACTCGCGCCAGGAGCCGGGTCAGGCCCAAGGGACGTAAGGCTGATAAGGTTTTCTTCATCTTGGAGTTTACATTCTACTTGAGGAAACAGACCATAAAGAAAGCAATGAAATCACTAATGCCATGCAAGAAGGGGGGCTCGCACAGGCAGGGAAGGCCTCTCTGAGGAGGTGGACATTATGGAGACCTAAATGGAGAAGAAGTGAGCCAGAAGATGAGGGGAAATGTACTAGAGGTGGGGAGACAGTAGTGCAAAGATCTTACTCTAGTGAGCAGGAGGAAAAGTGGCCTAAGAGGAAGTCAGAAAGGGAAAGGCTAGAACTGCAGGCCTTACAAGACCTAGCACAGAGCTGGGACCTCATTCAACTGAAAGAGTAAGATCCCAGAGAGCGACGCGATGTGACTTCCACTTGTAATGCTCACTCGGACTGCCTTGTAGAGAATGGTCTGGAATGGGATGCGGGGAATGTATCAAGTTGACAGATCAGTTGAGAGGGGATTGTGGCCATCCAGGTGAAAAATAACAGTGCCCTGGACTAGGCTGGTGGCACTTGGGACATTCTAAAAAAGAGAGATTCCTAGATCCAACCTACTAAATCAAAATATCTAGTAAGTAGGGCCCCAAACCTCTATTTTCAAGGGACTCTTTTTCATTCATTCCAGTACTAGTGCAGAGACTAGAATTTGGAAACCACTGGTTTACCATAGGAAATTACAAAATGCTAAGGCATTTAGGTCTGGAATTCTTATGAAAATTATTATATTTTTCTGAAATGAGGACTGAAGATTTTAGTAATCAAAATATTTTGGACTATGTATTTTACTTGAAACAGTTTAAAATTAAAAGCCTTTAGACACAAACACAAAAGTAACACTCTTTTTAAAATCACCTACCTGAGCCTGATAATTCCTGGAAAAATCTAAACACTACTACTGGAGAACTGAGCTCATCTTCCACCTGAAAAATAGAATCTGACATTACCCAGTAACATCACATTTCAAACACCTACAAAATGAAACAGAATTTGAAAAACCAGCTAGAGATTTTATATTTTCTTAATAAACACTTAAATTTAAAGGTTAATTGCAGTTGTTAGAGAAACAAAAATTAAGGGTTCAGTAAATAATTATAAGCTAGTTCTCAGAATACACTGCTGAATTACAGTAAGTGACACTGAAAAAAAATACAATAAGTGACACTGCTACACTGAAATTAAAGTAGAAGGAAATTTTAATGACAATGGGTAAATATAAGTCATTAAAACATTAAAGATAAAAAAAGGCAAGGAAAAAGTTGAACTAGAATCAGTGCTGAGAGAGCCAAAGCTTTTAAGAATCCAAAAATGATGCTAACTCAATCAGTCAGGATTGACTGGAACTTTTTATACTCATAAAAAAAAGGAAAACAAGGACCTCTTATCTTTTCAAACTCCCCGAACAGAATGCAAGTTCCTGCTGGTAATGTAGATAACCACAGTCTAGAAGTGAATCTATGTATTTTCTAAATCAGCGGTTGCCAAGTGGTGGTCCGCGGACCACTTGGTGGTCCATGAGGTCTGAAAGGTTGGTGACTGCTGGTCTAAATCACTGAAATGGTACTTATATTCAGGACAGGCATCAGGCAACCAACTTCATTAATGGATTTATAACAGATGAAAACATTCACTGCATTAAGATAAGCCAGTGCCAAGTTCATGTTCTCCACTGAACAAATACACAGTTGGCCATCAGCTTCACTGTGGAATCAAGATACAAAGGGAGCTACAAGGCCCTTGCCAGACTGTGGTACTTTAGGAGGTGAGGGAGACAGAAACATGGGAAGGAAGATCTCCAGGCATTCAAAAATTCCAGTACTAGTCATAAAACCTATTTTCCAAAGCTCTGTGAATAATGTCTCATTCATAGGGCCATAACAGGAAATGATGACCTGGAAAGATGACAGGACATTGTCAGCCCAAGATTTTCTCTACTGACTTTTCAAAAGACTCCATGGATGTCATTCAGATCAAACACGATATATATTCAAATCTGCTAACTATTTATTAAGCCAATTCCTGTGTCTTCACATCTATTATTCTTTTAACTTTCATAAAAATAAATCCATTAATACTTTAAAGTTAGAGGGGCTTAATATTTAATAGGATGGATAAGCCCAATAAGGAAATAGGAAGAACAGTGTCAAAATTCTATACCCATTCCCCCATCCTCAGGATAAGGCAGAGTGATTCGAGTGCTTTTTCTTTTTTTATTTCTTTGAGCTCAATGATCTTAAATGCCAGTGTGCATAAGAAATACTGTACAGGGTTATACAGTTGACCCTCCATACCTATGGGTTCCATATCCAAGGATTCAACTAACAGGGGATCAAAAATATTTGGGAGCCCAAATGGTGTGACTCAGTGGTTGAGTGTCGACCTATGAACCAGGTTGTCACAGTTCGACTCCTGATCAGGGCACAGGCCCGTGTTGTGGGCTCGATCCCCAGTAGGGGGTGTGCAGGAGGCAGCCAATCAATGATTCTCTCTCTTCATTGACGTTTCTATCTCTCTCTCCCTCTCCCTTCCTCTCTGAAATCAATTAAAAATATGTATTTTTTTAGAAAGTTATTTACTTCAAAAACAGATCAAATTTTATACTATACCAAAATTTTGATGTGGTTCACTTTCTTCAAACTTTCTTGCAACCGCTGACTCTGTAAATAACAAAAACAAAAAACACAAGTTATGTAAGTTTATTATATTGACAAGAACATATTAAGAAGCAATTTTCATGAGTTCTTTGCAGGATGCAAACAAGGATCTTGTGCAGATAAAGCCACCTGCATATAGGTGATTTCTAAATTCAGCTGACAATCTCTGCATTTCAACATCTGCAAATATTCCCTATTCTTTCAGTTTGAAGTTATATTTAGTGGTTCTAGAAGAGCTTTTTCTGATGAGATATAAGTGAATTTTTCATGCTAGTAATTTAAGTCATTCATTCATTCAAAAACTACTACTGAGTGTAGGCAACAAAAGCAAAAATAAACAAGTGGGACTACATCAAACTAAAACGCTTCTGCGGAGCAAAGGAAACCAACAAAATGAAAAGGCAACCGACTTAAGGGGCCAAAATATTTGCAAACCATTTGTCTGGTAAGTGGTTAATGTCCAAAGTATATAATAAATTCACACAGCCCAACAGCAACCAAACCAGACCAAACTCTGATTTTAAAAAATGGGCAGAAAATTTATACAGACTTTTTCCAAAGAAGACATAAAGATGGCCAACAGGCATGTCAAAAGATGTTCAACATCCCTAACCATTAGGGTAATGCAATGAGATACCACCTCACACCCGTCAGAATGGCTGTTACAAAAGACAAAAAAAAAAAAAAAAAAGAATGGCAGGCCGGTGTGGCTCAGTGGTTGAGCATTGATCTATGAACCAAGAGGTCATGGTTTGATTCCCAGTCTGGGCACATACCCAGTAGCGGGTAGTACAGGAGGCAGCCAATCAATGATTCT
Organism: Myotis nattereri; assembly: GCF_964212035.1. NCBI lineage: Eukaryota > Metazoa > Chordata > Mammalia > Chiroptera > Vespertilionidae > Myotis > Myotis nattereri. Next base: position 90,837,051 of record NC_138079.1, on the reverse strand, counting down.
CTCTCTTCATTGATGTTTTTATCTCTCTCTCCCTCTCGCTTCCTCTCTGAAATCAATAATTTTAAAAAGACAAATAAATAAATAAATAAATAACAAGTGTTGGCAAGCATGTGGAGAAGGGGGAAACCTTATGCACTGTTGATGGGAATGTAAATTGGTACAGCCACTACAGAAAACAGCATGGAGGTTCCTTAAAAATATTAAAAATAGCCCTGCGCTGTATGGCTCAGGGGTAGAGGGTTGCATGTTCGATCCCCAGCCCTGGACAGGGCACATTCAGGAGGCAACCAACCAAAGCATCTCTCTCACATTGATGTTTCTTTCTCTCTCCACCCCTCTCTCCCTCCACTCTCTCTAAAAACCAATAGAAAAATATCTTCAGGTGAGAATTAGACCAAAATTAAAAATAGAGCTGCCATATGACCCAGCAACTCCACTATTCCACTTCTGGATATTTATCTGAAGAAAACAAAAACACTAATTCAAAAAGACATATGCACCCCATCTATAATAATAAAAGCGTAATATGCTAGTTAGACCAGAAGTCCTTCCAGATGTGCTTCTGGATCACCTTCCAGGTGAAGCCGGGGCTGCGAGGGAAGCCCGGGTCCCAGGTGCCAGAGGGAAGCCAGTGCCGGCAGCTGGGGGAAGGAAGGCCTACTCTTGCACGAATTTCATGCATCGGGCCTCTAGTGTTTATATAATAGCCAAGATATGGAAACAACCCCAAGTATATATTTAAAATAAAGACTTACTTTTATTTTATTTATTTTTTATTATTATTATTTTTTAATCTTCACCTGAGGATATTTTCCCCATTGATTTTTTTTAGAGAGGGAGGGAGGGAGGGGAGGAGGGAGTGAAGGGGGAGAGAGAAGAGAGAGAGAGAGAAGTAGCAATATGAGAGACACACATTGGCTTGCTGCCTCCCAAATGCACCCCAACCAGGGCCAGAGATTGAGCCTGCAACTGAGGCACATGCCCTTAACCAGGAATTGAACCCGAGACTCTTTGGTCTGTGGGCTGACGTTCTAACCACCGGCCAGGGCCAAAGATTTACTTTTAAACCTATTATAACTTACTATGTAATTAGGCACTACTGTAAGAGCTTTATATGCATCAACTCATTAAGTCCTCCTAACAAGTCTTTGTTATGTCATTATCCCTGTTTACAGGTAAGAAAACAGATATAGAGAGGTGATGTCATGCTTTTAGACTTAGGCAGGACTCAGCTCTCAAACTGCATAAATATGACTTTTTTTGCTTTCTAAACCATAGCATCAATAATAATAAAAGGGTAATATGCTTATTAGACTGGATGTCTTCCGGACATCATCCTGGACGACCTTCCTGACAAAGCCGGGCCCTGAGGGAAGCAGCCCAGTTTCCAGGTGCCTGACGGCGGCCAGAGGAGGGAAGCAGCCTGGGTCCCGGGTACCTGTCAGCGGCCCGAGGAGGGAAGCCCAGATGCCAGAGGGAAGCTGGTGCCGGCAGCCAGAGAAAGGAAGGCCTACTCTTGCACGAATTTTCATGCATTGGGCCTCGAGTCTTACCAAATAATAGACAAACATGCAAATTGACTGTACCTTCGCTATGCCCAAGCCACACCCACCAGCCACGCCCACCAACTGATTCAGAGATATGCACATTAACCCAACAAAGATGGCAGAGGCTAGAGCTGGGATACTTGCATGGCAGCCACAGCTACCATGTAAGCATCCTGGCTCTTGCCACTCCAGGCCTATTGGAGATGCAGAAGTCAGGGGAGACAGAGAAGTCCAGCTCCAGCGCCTGAGGCTGGCTGCGGCCTGGGAGACGAAGAAGCCGCCTGACCCCCGATCCCAGGCTGCAACCGGCTGGAGAAGCTGCCTACCCCGTGATCCCAGTCTGCAGCCGGCTGGAGAAGCCGCCTGCCCGTGATCCCAGGCCTCCGCAGGCCGGAGAAGCTACCTGCCCGTGATCTCAGGCCTCTGCAGGCCGGAGAAGCCGCCTGCCCGTGATCCCAGGCCTCCGCAGGCCGGAGAAGCCTCCTGCCCGTGATCCCAGGCCTCAGCGGCTGGAGAAGCCACCTGCCCCGTGATCTCAGGCCTCCGCAGGCCGGAGAAGCCTCCTGCCCGTGATCCCAGGCCTCCGCAGGCTGGAGAAGCTACCTGCCCGTGATCTCAGGCCTCCGCAGGCCGGAGAAGCCGCCTGCCCGTGATCCCAGGCCTCCGCAGGCCGGAGAAGCCTCCTGCCCGTGATCTCAGGCCTCAGCGGCTGGAGAAGCCTCCTGCCCGTGATCCCAGGCCTCCGCAGGCCGGAGAAGCCACCTGCCCGTGATCTCAGGCCTCCGCAGGCCGGAGAAGCCACCTGCCCGTGATCCCAGGCCTCAGCGGCTGGAGAAGCCGCCTGCCCGTGATCCCAGGCCTCAGCGGCCAGAGAAGCCGCCTTCCCGTGATCTCAGACCTCAGCAGGCCGGAGAAGCCGCCTGCCCCACATCCGCTCGCCCCATGTACTCGGGAAGACCGAGAAGCCGGGCCCCAGCGCCTGAGGCTGGTTGCAGCCTAGGAGACGAAGAAGCCGCCTGACCCCCGATCCCAGGCTGCAGCCAGCCAGAGAAGCTGCCCACACTGCATCACAGGGGACACGGAGAAGCCACCCATCGGCGGTCCAGGCACTAGCGCCTGCAGCTGCCTGTGGCCCAGGAGACGGACAAGCCACCCGCCCCGAGGTCCCAGGCTGCAGCCACCAGGAGAAGCTGCCAGCCCTGTGGTCCAGGGCGCCAGCACCTGTGGCCCGGGAAATAGGTTCCCTCTTCTCCTACTGCAGTCATTACTTCAATATTCCCCTTCTGAATTTCTCTCCTGTGCCGCAACCCAACTCCACTTTCCATCGGAAGGATACGGAACAGAGCAGTGTTAAAAGCTTACATTATTAAGCCAGTAAGGTTGGTACTTAAACATATAAATGGAAAACTAGAGTCCTTAAGGTAACAAAGGCTGCAAAGGGAGGGCGACAGGGATAGAGCATGACATATTATACCCAGCAATCCATATGGGGACTGAAAACTTTGCAATGATGACAATTACTGAAGATATGAATCAACTAACATAGTTGACAAGGACAATTCTTCCATCTCTGAAAATATCTACATCAAATCTGTTTAAACAGATTTTCATCTGCATAATCTAACACATTCTGACAAGACCACCACCACCAATGTGGTCAGTGTTGTGCTGATAAATGTTTAACAATTGGCTCTCAATCAAAGAAAACAAAACTCTGATTTATACTGTCGGCCAATTTCTGTGGCATAAATTCTCCATCCAAGGCTGATTTCAGCTGCTAATCTGATGCCACTAAATGCAGAGTTGAGGAGAAACATGCAGTAATACACTATTATATTCTATCAGAAAGACCCAAAAGATATAAATAATGTCAAGAGTCAGAACAGTAAAGTGTAGTAAATAATTGAGGAGTGATGAATTTAGAGTATGTATTTCCTTTGGTTTTAATGTAATTTATTTACTTTTAAGATTATATAATTTAATTTTTAACAATGAATGTGTTTAACAACCAGCTTACAAAATTCCTGAAAATTTGTGAGCCAGTAAGAGCAGGCTCCAGCACAATACTGAGTGGAGTGTAATGGTTAAATGCCAAGGCTCATGGATTTGAAATGAGACTCAGCCACTTTGGGGTTTTACTGGTCAAGTTACCTGATCTCTCTATCCCTCGGGGTTCTCATCTGTGTCATTATAGTACCTACTGTATAGAGTTGTTGCAAAGATAAAGTGAAATCTGTGTATGACACAGCACAGTACCTGAAACAATAATTCACTCAATTTGTTATAAACTGTTACTGCCTCAAAACGTTGTTGACAAAATTATTCATGCTGAAAGAATGAAATTTTATTGATGAGAAAAATGCCTTATTTTGTGATCTACATGGAGACAGTCAATTTTACTTCCTAGGCAGTAGATGGTAATTTACTACTAGAAACTGCAAGGGGAAAAATGACCTCAGTCAACATGATTGAGGCAATGTATTATTAGCTGGATCATAAAGCAGAGAGGATGCCATACATTCTGGGATACATCTGCAGTAAGAGGCTTCACCTCAGGTATTAATTCTGATCAACTAAGCATCAGACTTAAGATGAATGGTGAGAAGGATTCTGAGGCTGCTTCTAGACTTAGCAGGAATAGAGCTTTAATACGTAAGCAACAGTTACTATGGTTAATGATGGCAAGAAAAAATACACCATGACCTAATCTAATAAAAGAGAAACATGCAAATCCCCCGAGGGCTCCCAGGCTGCCAGAGGGATGTCTGACTGCCGGGGAGCGGGCCTAAACCAGCAGGTGGTCATCTCCTGAGGGGTCCCAGACTGCGAGAGGGCACAGGCCGGGCTGAGGGACCCTCCCCCAGTACACAAATTTTTGTGCACCGGGCCTCTAGTACTATGTAATAAAAGCCTAATATGCTAAGTGTCTAATTGACCAGCTGGCCTTTCAACCAAAATGTAATATACTAGAGATATGCTAAAGGCTATTCAACCTCTCGCTATGACGTGCACTAGGCACCAGGGGGCAGACGCTCTGACTGGTAGGTTAATTTGCTGCTGGGTTCTGGCTGACTGGGACTGGGTGAGATGGGCTGGACACACCCTGGAGCCCTCCTGCAGTCCCTCCCTGGCTGGCCAACCTTCTGAGTCGCTAGCTGGCTCCAATTATTCACCAGTGGGATCCCTCGGCCTGGCCTACACCCTCTCACAATCCGGGACCCCTCGGGGGATATCGGAGAGCCAGTTTCGGCCTGATCCCACAGGCCAAGCTGAAGGACCTCACTGGTGCATGAATTCGTGCACCGGGCCTCTAGTAATTATGTATTTTTCAAAATGAGAACATTTCAAAGAGAAACAGAATTAAAATTGTCCCTCAAAGTCTTGCTATTAGAGAACTCAAGCCAGCTGATGTTAAAAATGTGCATGCCATCCATAATCAACTTTAACCATCACATTCCTTTACCCTCAAGGATCAGTCAGTCAAGTGGAACACTTATGCCCCTTTCTGCATCCTTCACCACTCTGTGGCTGTCCTCTTGTTACTTCTTTCCTCATCCTATGCTGCCAACAGCATTCATTTTTAAAAAAATATATTTTCACTGAATTCAGAGAGGAAGGGAGAGGGAGAAATAGAAACATCAATGATGAGAGAGAATCATTTATTGGCTGCCTCTTGCACGCCCCCTACTGGGGATTGAGTCCACAATCTGGGCATGTGCCCTTGACTGGACTCAAACCCGGGACCCTTCAGTCCACAGGCTGAAGCTCTATCCACTGAGCCAAACCGGCTAGGGCGACAATAGCATTCATTTTAACAAAGATGCTGGGACAATCTCAGCAGTCTCTCCCAAAACTCTGAACAAGAAGCATACATGCAGAGCTATTAATCCACTTGCTTATGAAACAGGAAATCCAGACGAGGTATTGGATGGAGAGCAAATGACTGAAGTATTTTTCTGACTCTGCTTTGCCATGGAGTATTATTTGTGACTCATTTAAACTTCAGATTTCTACTCACCAGTTGGCAGGCATGCTTAATCCTCTCCACAATCCCATCAAGTCCCAAGTACTGTAAAGACAACCACAGTGGGAGGGCACGGAGTTTGTCCGCTGGTTTATTTGATGTGAGACCGGCAACTAAAGTCTAAAAAAGCCAATATGAGTTTTTAATCAAAGTCAATGAAAGCATATAACAGAATTAACTAGTTACCATTTACTAGGCACTTAGTATGTGTCAGATGCTACGCCAGGCACTTGGCATGTATTATTCATTTAATGATCCAAAAACTCTATAAAGTAACTATTCTAGACAACTTAACTCAGAAACCTTGCTTTGCCCGAGGTTTCATGTCTAAGATGTGACAAAGCCAGGATGAGGATCTAAATGAGTCATATCCCAGAGCCGGGGCTCTTAGCCACTCAAGAGGCAACCCCTTCCAAGGTTGTTCTGATCATCCTCAAATACTTGGTCATTATCAATTGGGCAAGACATCAACTGTTGTAGCAAGAATCACTTAAAGCTTCTTTTGCATGAGCCTGTCACTAACTGATCACTACCAGGACCATTCATCTACTTTGTTACAACCTTCTAGATAAGGTGTACTAAGCGCTTTCACCACTCGAGAGAAATGCCACTTCTGGGAACCTATTCTAAGGAAATACTTTGAAACATAGAAAGATGCTCATTATTTCAGTAACAAAAATTTGAAAACATCCTAAAAGTTCACAATTGGAGAACGATTAAATAGATCGTGGTATTGGAGTAATAGAATATGATGTAGTCATAAAACATCATGTGTTCTTCATATACACAGGGAAGTATGGGAAGAATAAGTAGAAAAAATACATGTGGTACAGTTTCACTTCTGTTAATAATAGTTTTTTGAAAGGGAAAAATCACAGAAGTGCCCTAACCGGTTTGGCTCAATGGATAGAGTGTCAGCCTGCGGACTCAACGGTCCCAGGTTCGATTCCGGTCAAGGGCATGTACCTTAGTTGTGGGCACATCCCCAGTGGCGAGTGTGCAGGAGGCAGCTGATCGATGTTTCTCTCTCATCGATGTTTCTAACTCTCTATCCCTCTCCCTTCCTCTCTGTAAAAATCAATAAAATATATTTTTTAAAAAATCACAGAAGTGACATTAAGGGAACTTTTCACTATTCCCATTGTTTTTCTGTGTTTTTGCCCCCAGAACCAGTAATGACTATGAGCGCTCCCTGCCAGTCAGAGTAAGCTTACCAAGGCAGGATCATCATGTTTATAAAGAGTGACTGCAGGAACCGCTGGCAAACCCAGCCACGGGCCTGGAGTCAATGTCATGCTATCACATTTGGTTGCAGCCTACCAAAGAGAGAACAGCTTCTTGTTAGACTATTAGAACACACGACACCCAACACCCTCCTCCATTCATAAAAACCACGAAAAGCCCCCAGGAATTAAAAGATTTAAAATTCCTTCTTTAAAATACAATATTTGGTAAATCAACAACATACCAGCACTGATGAGGAGACATAACCTAGAGCCAATGTTGCCAGATTCACACTGGAAGAAAAAAACACTAATCTAAGAACGGATTATTTACTGCTGCTTATTCTAAGTATGTATTTAAAAAAGAAAGAGAGAGAGAGAGAGACTCTGCTATCTTTCAGCTGTGTTATTAGTGTTTATAACAGCAACAGAAAATGTGGTACATGCAAATTTTAGGAATACCTTGAAAATGCATTTTAATAAAAATACAGTTCAGGGATATTTCCTACTTATTTGGTGTGATGGGTCTTGTATCTCACAGCCATTATTTTCCGGTCATCTTTAGCAGAGGGATACAATAAAGAAGAAACCTACCATGCATGATGTGCTGGATATGGACTACTTTGGTTGCCCTGCATCCTCTCCCCGCTCTTAGCAGCCCTCCAATGACTTTCTGGGAAATCACCCCAATCTCCTTTATTGGACCACCGCTTTGGGCAGAGGAGACACCATCACCGGCTCCAGAGGTGGGCAAATAACCTAAACTACATTTCCCTGGCTACAGCGATTGGTATGATATTTTTCCTGGGGCTTCTGACCCACTGGACACAAACTGGAAAAAAGGCTGGAGTTGCTGCAGCTACTTTGAACCATAACAGGAAAGTCTATCTATACATGGAGCCAACACAGAGGATATTAAACCAAGTGACTGATGGTGGTGTTGGGGGGGAGGGAAGAATGACACACTGACTCCTGATTGATGTTGTGCCTGAAGCCAATTCCTAACACTGTTTGTTGTTAGTTATGTGAACCAATCTCTTCTCACTTAAGCCAATTTTGGTTTTCTTGTTATTTGCAACCCAAAGAGGTCTTAGTGATAAATGTCATGACAAAGTGAGAGCACTGTGTGCAGGCCACTCATGGAGCCAATCCCACCTTCCACTCACCCCTCCACATGAAGCCATATGCCATACTGCTCACAGAGTTCTTTCAAACGCCCAATCTTATCTGTGTGTCCTACCGCTGCAGTTCCTAGGATAAAGCACACACAAAAAGATTCTAAAAGGAACAAATATTTTCTGAGTCTTTAAAGCATGATTAAAACTTTTATATACATTATCTCCCTGCGACTGAACTAACATTGTATCTCTTTTATTATGATTTGCCTCAGTGGCCCTAACCAGTTTGGCTCAGTGGATAGAGCCTCAGCCTGCGGACTGAAGGGTCCCAGGTTCGATTCCGGTCAAGGGCATGTACCTGGGTTGCGGGCACATCCCCGGTGGGGGTTGTGCAGGAGGCAGCTAATCGATGTTTCTCTCTGATCGATGTCTCTAACTCTCTACCCCTTTCCCTTCCTCTATTAAAAAAAAACAAAAGATTTGGCTCAGTGGATAGAGTGTCAGCCTGCAGACTGAAGGATCCAGGGTTCCGGTCAAAGGCACATGCCAGGGTTGCGGGCTCGATTTCCAGTAGGGGATCTCATCATTGATGTTTCTATCTCTCTATCCCTCTCCCTTCCTCTGTGAAATCAATAAAAATATTTATTTTTTTAAAAAGATCTTCTTTGTGGATTGGCTTAAAATCAACTTTTGCCAATTGATGCTTCGTTTTGAAGAGTGTGTATTCTCCATTATATGTATCTATAAAAAAGCTTGTAAATTGTGTTATTTAAATCCCCTCTCTACTTATTTTCTATGTATTTGATTTGTTGTTTCATGAGAAATATATTGAAGTCTCCTACCAAGATTGTGAGCTTGTCAATTTATACTTGTATTCTATCAATTTTTCCTTTAGTCTGCCTTTATATAGTTCAAAGTTATGTTCATAAGCGTTCATAACTGTTATCTCTTAAATAATATGAATTACAATTAATATGAAGTCTATTTTATCTCACACTAACACTGCTTAAGTACTTTTGTTCTGTTAGCATTTGCCCCAGGGAGTCTGTTCTACCCTAACTTTTAAAAAAAATCTTTATTGTTCAGATTATTACAGATGTTCCTCTTTTCTCCCCCATAGCTCCCCACCACCCAGTTCCCACCCCACCCCGCCTTCACTCCTCCACTGTCCTCGCCCACAGGTGTAAGCTTTGTCCAATCTCTTCCCGCACCCCCCTCTACCCCTTCTTCCCGAGAAATGTCCTCCGCTCCCTTTCTCTGCCCCTGATTCTATTACATTCACCAGTTTGTTCTGTTCATCAGATTTTTTATTCTACCCTAACTTTTTGTCACTTTCTGGGTTATATTTAGGTGTATCCTTTTATGAAAAACAATACATAAATGAATTTGAGATGTTTTCAACCCAATTTGGAGGTTCTTTGTTTTAATATAGAACATGTATTTTGAAGTCAGTTTGAACATATTACACACTTTATTTAACCCATCCCCTGGTAATTCGTTTACACTATAGCAGATCCTTCTTCTCAGAGCATAAGTAAAATACAGAGTCAAGTATTCTCCCAACTATCTTAAATTTCCAGTTAGCAGAATCCCACCTAATAAGATTTCAAACCCTCACCAACTGCCTCAAGTGACGCAAGTGGTTCTTGTGCAGGGTTTATGCTAGGAAAAGGGTGAAAACTGTTTTCCCTACATACAGGACTGTCTCAATTTTTAAAAAAAATTTTGACATATTTGTTTAGTTGAAACAAAGAACAAAGGCCAGTGTATGGCCTGTGTCCCATGACCCATCGAAACATAAAGCACAGTGCTGCTTTAGTGACCTGACCACATTCAGATTCTCTTTTCAAGTTTTCTGGCAGCGTCTGCTGGCTCACCCCTGCAATGTGTAATCATACTGGTAAGTCACTCAGACATGTGTCAACTGTAGCCTCTCCCATCTATCAAATGATTGAATACGGGCAGGTTTGTTTCTTTTTAAAGATATGACATGCTAAATCAGGCAGGAAGTGGTGGTTTTCCTACTAACAATAAGGCAGATATACATTTTTCTGATTATTATTTTAAAAATATATATATATTTTATTTATTTTTAACAGAGAGGGAGAGGGATAGAGAGTTAGAAACATCGATCAGCTGCCTCCTGCACACTCCTTACTGGGGATATGCCCACAACCAAGGTACATGCCCTTGACTGGAATTGAACCTGGGACCCTTCAGTCCACAGGCCGACGCTCTATCCACTGACCCAAACCAGTTAGGGCTTATTATTATTTTTTAAATACAGTTGGCTGTCTGTGTCTGCACCCACAGATTCAATCAACTGTGACTTTAAAATATTTGGAAAAAAAAATCCCAGAGAGTTCCAAAAAGCAAAAGTTGAATCTGCCACACACTAAGCACTGTGCTAAATGCACACAAATGAAGTGATATGGAGGCATATCCTGCTGCAGCCTGTATGTTATATGACTTTATACAGGGACTTGAGCACCTGTGGATTTTGGTGTCCAAGGAGAGCGGGGGCCTTTAACCTATCCCCTGTAGCCAAGGGGCAACTCTAATTAGCTTTACTGATTGAAGTATAACTTGCATGCAATAAAATCCATTCATTTAAGTGTACGGTTCAATGAATTTTGCCAAATGTATCCAGTGAGTAACCACCAACACAATCAAGGTAGAGAATATTTCCATCACCCCAAAAGCTCCTTCCACGCCCCCTCACTCCTGAGGTGTCACTCTTTTCTTCGCTCCCCACTGGCCACAGTCCTGATCTGTTTTCTGTCACTGTACTTTTGTCCTTTTTTTAGAATTTCATATCAATCATATGCTATGTAACTTCTGTCTGGCCTTTTGCAGTTAGCATGCTTTTGAAATTCATCCCTGTTGTGTATATTAGTACTATTCCTACATAGTGCTTAGCAGCCCACAAGGTGGATACAACTTGTTATCCATTCACGAGGTAAAGGACACCTGGTTTGTTTCCAGTTATGAGTACTGCATACAATCCTTTGTGTGGACATATGTGTTCTTTTCTCTTTGAAAAAATACCTACAAATGGGACTAATGGGTCATATGCTAATTTTGTTTAATCTTTTGAGGAACTGCCAAACTGTTTTCCAGAGGAGCTGTCACATTATTTGCTCCCTACCAGCCGTGTATGAGTTCCGGGTGCTTTGTATTCTCACCAGCATTTAGCACGGTATTTTTTTTTCTTTCTCTCCATTCTAGCAAATATGTAATAGTAGCTCACTGTGGTTTTAATTTGCATTTCACTAATAACTAATGATGTTAAGCATCTTTTAAGTGATCACACATTCATATATTTTCTTTGGTGAAGTGTCTATTCAAATCTCTTGTTCATTTTAAAAATATTATTTGTCTCCCTAATACTAAATGGTAGAACTTCTTTATGTATTTTGATAAAGTCCTTGGTCAAAAAAATGTTTTGCAAATATTTCTCCCAAGTCTGTAACTTGCCTTTCATTTTCTTAACAGGTAGGGTATCTTGAGCAGCATAAGCCTTTAATCTGTGAAAAAGTCCAATTTATGGTTCATGCCTTTTGTGTCCTAAGATATCTTTGCCTAATACAAGATCACAAAGATCTTCTATATTTTCCTCAAGAAGTTTTAGTGTTGTGGCTCATATGTCTAGGTCTAGGAACCATTTATAATTAATTTTTGTATACAGAGTGAGGTAAGGATTGAGGTTCAATCTTTTCTCCACATGGATATCCAATTGTTCCAAAACCACTGGTGGAAAAGACTATCCTTTCTCCCTTGAATAACCTTGGCATCTTTATAAAAACAATCAAGTGATCATATACATGTGAGTCTATTCTCTTCAATTAATCACTCTCTCTTTATTAGGGGTAGCTTTATAGTAAGTCTAAAAGTCAGATAGGGTAAGTCTTCCAATTTTGTTCTTTTCAAAATTATTTTGGCTATTCTTAGATCCCTTGTATGTTCATATAAATTTTAGAATCATCTTATCAATTTCAATAAGATTCACCAATTTCTACAAACTGTGCTGAGACTTTCATATGGATTAAGCTGAATCTATAGATTAATTTGGTGAGATTTAACTTAATAATGTTGAGTCTTCCAATCATGCACATGACATATAATTCCATTCATTTGGGTCTTCTTGAATTTCTCTCAGCAACGTTTTCTAGTTTTCAGTGTACACATCTTGCATTTATTTCTTAAACTTATCCATGAAGTTCTCATTTTTTTGATGCTATAATGAATGACATTTTAATTTCAATTGTTCATCATTAGCATACAAAATTCTGCAACCTTAATAGATTCGATTAGTTCCAATGGCTTTTCTTTGATTTCCTTACAACTTTCTACCTGTACAATCATGCCATTTGCAAGTAAAGACATTTGATTCTTCTTTTCAATCTCTATGTTATTTAATTATTTTTCTTACCTATTAGACTGTCTAGAACAGCGGTCGCCAACCTTTAGGACCTCATGGACCACCAGTTGGCAACCACTGGTCTAGAACTTCAAGTACAATGTTAAACACAATACGGTAAGCAGAGCAGTTGCTGTCTACAAGATGCACATTTAAGTATGACATTTCAAAATTCAACTTAGGAAAGAAGCACATGAAGGAAGGAGTAAAGAAGTACTTACAACCTTAATGAAAAAGTATACACACAAAAATAGCTCCTATAACAAACCAACAATTAAAGGGAATTAAATGAGCCAACTTCACTATTATAATTCTTACCACAATGCTCATACAGACTATCTTAAACATGCGGCACACAAACATTTCTTAAGACTTGGTCTTTTTTAGGCTAAGTACTTAGCCTCTCTCTTCTATTTTCAAAATGTACGATTCACGTTCACGCTACCTACCAGCATTTGCAACAAGCAACAGGGGCAGTTTTCCTCGTTCAATATCATCTTTAATCAGTTTTTCCAGGAGGGCAACATCCTGGGATTAAAAGATAAATCATAAAAACATGAGGTAACCAGCAAAAAAGATATTCAGTGAGAAATTACAACTTCCAAAAGAAGTACCTGACTCTCAAAATTAATCAATTTTTGACAATTTTTCTAGTTTCTATAATCATAGATGTGAAAATCAAATACTTTTCCCGAAGACAAACTAGAAAAATCAGTTAAATGTTATTAAAGTTAAAAATTGCATATATATAGCCAACATTTTCTAGTTTTAAACATATATGTTTAAAGAAAATGTTCTCTCAACCCCCCAAAACCAATAAAAAAAGTATCTCTAATATTATCTCTAATGCATGTGAATTAATGTATAGAAAATCAAACTATCTTGAAAAAAGAAATGCAGAAATCCAAAACCTATCCCTTTTGCTCTGGCTTCAGTATGCAATGGGAAGATCAAAGCAATAAATGAATAAGCTAAAAATTATCTGGAGGCCAGCAAACAAAACTTCAGTTAAAAGAAAGACACAGTTTCAAAACACAATTCCATATTATTTTACAAACCAAAAGGCGAACTCACCATCTGATGCTGGGATCCAAACATAGTGTTACAGGGCACACGAGATAAGCAGGGGAAGGGTAAGCCAAGCTGTAAGAAGAAACATACAGTTTTACAAGAAAACTCTTTGTCACCATTCACTTATGCCCTTAAAGGATTGTAACTCCACCCAGCCTGTGTGGCTCAGTGGTTGAGCATCGGCCTACGAACTGGGACGTCATGGTTCGATTCTTGATCAAGGCACATTCCCAGGCTGTGAACTCAATCCCCAATGGGGGGCATGCAGGAGGCAGCCTATCAGTGATTTTCTCTTATCATTAATGTTTCTATCTCTCTCTTCCTTTCCCTTCCTTTCTGAAATCAATAAAAATATATATTAAAAAAAAGATTGTGGCTCCAAGACAAGTCATAATTATTCTTTTTAAACAATCTCTGTCCTTAGGAACCTTTATTATAAATAGATATTAAAGTACATCTAGAAAGTTAAGCCAAAAAAAGGGTGAATTTCCAGGAGTTGTGATGTCTTATAAGAGGCCAGAGACAATGTAAAATTTTCTAAATTCTATATACCAAAAAACAAAACACAAACTGGAAACAACTGAACCCTGAGCATATGGGGGCATAATTTTAGGGTCCTTCCTCCAAACATTAGTAGCACCAGTTAAAGGCATTCAAAGAATACTTTATTTATGGGTCTATCCACTTCTAAAAATCAATAAACACGGACTTGCAGAGAAATGAAGTCAGTGTTATAAAGACAGCAATTGTCACTTTTAGCTTCCAAATCCTTTTTTCCCACCTAGCTTCCAAATCCTTGAGGAGTTTATAGTTTTAGAAATTTTTAAACAGTTGCAGTCTATTGTTCTATATAACTAAACTTGGTAGAATTTAAAGACCAAAAATTTGCCCTAGCCAGTTTGGTCCAGTGGATGAGGGTCAGCCTAGGGACGAAAGGGTCCCTGGTTCCAGTCAAGGGCACGTACCTCAGGTGCAGGCTCCTCCTCGGCCCGGACCCTGGTCAGGGCACGTGCAGGAGGCAACCAATTGATATGTTTCTCTCACATGGATGTTTCTCTCTGTCTTTCCCTCTCTCTTCTACTCTCTCTAAAAAGATCAATGGAAAAATTTCCTCAGGTGAGGATTAAAGATAAATAAATAAATAAATTAATTAATTAATTAAAGACCAAAAATTTAACAAGCACTTTATCCACACTCATTTCCCTTAAAGCAGTGGTTCTCAACCTTCCTAATGCCATGACTCTTTAATACAGTTCTTCATGTTGTGGTAACCCCCAACCATAAAATTATTTTCGTTACTACTTCATAACTGTAATTTTGCTACTGTTATGAATCATAATGTAAATATCTGATATGCAGGATGTATTTAGGCGACCCCTGTGAAAGGGTCGTTTGACCCCCAAAGGGGTCGCGACCCACAGGTTGAGAACCACTGCCTTAAAGGATTTATCTTTCAAATTATGAAAATGAAACCCAAATAAAACACACAATAAAAATAAAGAGAGAGAAATTAAAAGTGAAAATGCCCCATATAAAGTACCAATCTCCAGTTAACAGGTTAGAATGTAACCTTCCAGACATTTTCTAGATATAGTTATATATTTTTCTAGTTATAAAAACACTCATATAAGCATGTAAACACTTTTTAGAACATGAACACATTAATACTGCTCTGCCACTGCCTTCCTCACTTAACAGAATACTGTCACACATCTTTTGAAGATAGGACTGCTGTCCCAAGACAGCCTCAGGTCCATAAGAGCCTAGCCTACAGTAGTACTCAATAAGCAATTTATTTCATGTTTCTATAGGGATATTACAAAACTCCCCATTTTTTTTACACCCTCAAGAAGAGGACACGATTTCTTGCCACTAGTAACCACAGCTCTAAATCAACTAAGTCCTTGAATTTCCTCCATCTATCTCCCCAGGGCTCCTTCACCTTAAAAAAGACAAACTCTCTAATCCTAAGGGTTTTGCCTTAAAACATTTTTGGCCAAGAGATTTCATTTCTTTTCTCAAGGTAGCCCTCTAATTGGACTACGTGCACTATGAACTTTAACCCTACCAGACTGCTGTACCGATTTTTCGGTAATTTCCACACAAAGGTGGAATATTGGCGCTAGATGAAAGGTAGACCTATTTTCTACAATGTCTCCAAGTTCCATCTTATTCTAACCACTTGTTTGCATCATGTGGTTTTTTCTATATCATGTTGGTTTTTTCTCTTTAATGCTCAGGAGCCCAGGTATAGGGGACAGTTAGGTTCAGGGCCTCAGGTCTGGTAGGATTAAGAATGGTAATAATGCCCTTTGATCTAGTAATTCTAGATCGACTCTGAAAGTCTATCTGAGAAATATATCCCTAAATATAGACAAAGCTTTACGCACAAAGATGTCCATAATAGCACTATGCATAATAGCACTGGTCATAGAAATGGTCATAGAAAGCAGAAGAATGCAAACACTCTAATTGTCCAAAAAGGAAGCAGTCAGTTAAAATATTACTGTACACTCACTACTATATATTATGAAGACATTAAAATAAGCTTTACTTGCCCTAGCTAGTTTGGCTCAGTGGATAGAGTGTCAGCCTAAGGACTTAAGAGTCCTGGGTTTGATTCTGGCCAAGGGCACATGCCTTGGTTGCACGCTCGATCCCCAGTAGGAGGTGTGCAGGAGGCAACCAATCAATGATTCTCTCCCATCACTGATGTTTCTATCTCTCTCTCCCTCTCCCTTCTTCTCTGAAGTTAATAAAAATATATTTTTTAAAAAAGCTTTATTTAAAGAATTGCAAAACATGATATGCACCTATTAAGTGAAAAAAGTCAGATATAACCATGTAAAGTCTTTTTGACTGAAGTCTGGAAAGAAAGAAAAATGTTGACTGTGATGGACTGCCTTTGGGTAACTAAAAAATTACATATCTAAATTCATTAATATACAATTATATGTTTTCTTATCATGACAAAACAAGCATGGAAAAAACCCATCTTTCTTTTCATTTGAAAAGAATAGCAGCTAAAGAAATGCGTGTACATACTTCTAAAAGTTCCAGGACAGAACGAAACATCTAATCTTTAAAATGTCCACCTTACGCCACATTACCTGATTACAAAGATACTGGCCCAGGCCAGGCCTAGCAGCAGCACTAAGATATATGACAGGTTTCTTGTTATATAACACATTGAACCCATCCACCACAAAGTCTTCATAACGAGAATGAATGGCAAGTCTACAGATCTTTGCAAGTCCTTCTCTTTCATCTTCATGGAAATAAGCACAGCCATTTTCATACCTGTTAAGAGACACCCATATATTAATATGTTCTTATCTCTGGTTAACTCTGATTTTATATCCCAGTTTTGTAATCAAGGAAGTAATTATTTTCTCAGCCTAGAAACTGTCACCTAGATCAGTTAAGGAGATAGAAATCACCCTAATTTTAGATGGCTGACAACTCCTTACAGTTGGAGGTTATAAGGAACAGAGGCAATGACCCTTCATCCAGCCCCAACTCCATAAAAAGCAGCAACAATGAAAATCAGTAGAGAACAGGAAGTTCCTCAAATATAAAAAGGCTGAACATCATGGTTTTGGTTTATTCTACAAGGAGCTAGCACTGGGTAATGTAGGCATGGTTCCTGTAAGAGTTTTAGCTCTAAAACATCCAAAGTAAATAAAATTGTCAAAAACACTGGTCAGGCTAACTTTTGCTTTCACTATTATCTACATGGGACCTTTCATTCTTCTTAATCTCCTAGAGAGGAAGGGAGAGAGACTTTCAATTACAGGTATATTTTTATTATAATGGAAAAAAATTTCTTCTTTGCAATATAGTTAAGCAAACTTATACTCAAGCCAGGCCAACCTCTTTCCCAACATCTGAAAGTGAGTCTCCCAAGTTAAATGTTCCAATGTTAGGCAAACATTCCTTTTCCTTAAAAGTAATAACATAAAAATACTACTGGTCCAATGTCTTCTGCTGAATCCGTAACTTGCTATAATTCCTTAATAAGACCATCATTACCACAGTATAGAGCAAATTTCAATTTCAAAACACACACTCATCTTCCTTATGGCAGCATTTCCTTTCTACTAAAGCACAGGCTACTTTGATTAAAAATATTTTAATATGTTTCACTGCTCTACCTTCTATTGACATGTGTCAATTAGCAATTCTAAAAATAAGGAACTGCTGACATTATCCAACATGCATGTGCTTATGTTCTGAGCTGTTTACATGTATTAATTCATTAGCTCATTTAATCCTCACATAAAATAGATATTAATACTATCCCCATTTAGTAAATGAGGAAACTGAGGCATGAAGAAGTTAAGCAACCCTTCTAAGAGGAAGGGAGAGAGGCATATTTGAACCTAGGTAGTATAGCTCCAGACAATATCTGTCACAATCTATACCCAACTCATTAATATCTTACCGGAAACAAAAGACTCATAATGTCTTTACCTGAAAATTCTGCACAGCCATAAGGTAGTGTCCGAAAGTATCCTAGTTGTAAGTTTTCTCAGCCTCTCTTTGTCCAGAGTTGAAATATAAGCTCCCAGACTATGCCCCAAAAGAGCTATATGACCTTGTTCTCCAATATTCTGGATTCTGTTAATCAAAATTCATTAGATAAAAAAGGCTTAGTAAAAATATTAAAAAATAAAACTTTGTGACAGTATTCCACAGAAATTTCTTTTCTTTTTAAAACCTCATCTGAGGATATACATACATTTTTTAGAAAGAAAGAAAATATATATATATATATATATATATATATAAAATTTATTTTTTACAGAGAGGAAGGGAGAGGGACAGAGAGTTAGACATCGATGAGAAACATCAATAAGCTGCCTCCTGCACACCTCCCACTGGGGATGTGCCCGCAACCAAGGTACATGCCCTTGACCGGAATTGAACCTGGGACCCCCTCAGTCCACAGGCCAACGCTCTATCCACTGAGCCAAACTGGTCAGGGCTAGAATATATTTTTTAAATTGATTTCAGAGAGGAAGGGAGAGGGAGAGAGAGATAGAAACATCAATGATGAGAGAGAATCATTCATCAGTTGCCTCTTACAAGCCCTACATCGGGGATCAAGCCCGCAACCTAGGCATGTGTCCTGACCAGAATCGAACCGTGACCTCCTGGGTCATAAGTCGACGTTCAACTACTGAGCCACATCGGTTGGGCAATATATACACAATTTTTAATCCTCACCCAAGGATGGATGGATGGATATATGGATATATGTATGTATATGTGTATGTATGTGTGTATATGTGTGTGTGTGTGTATGTGTGTGTGTGTATATATAACTGATTTTTAGAGAGAGGGAGAGGGAGAGGGAAGGGGGGAAGACAGAGAGAGAGAGATAGGTAGACAGAAACATTGATGTGAGAGAAAAACATCGATTGGTTGCCTCCCAGCTTAAACCCACAACCTAGGTATAGGCCCTGACTGGAAATCGAACCAGCAACCTTTTGGTATGGGATGATGCTCCAACCAACTGAGCCACCCCACAAGGGCCCACAGAAATTTCTGTCAGACTGAAAATTCACTTAATGGCCTAGAAGGCACAAATTCAGACAAATTTAGAAAATTTAATGCCTATAAGGTATTGACAGTCTGGGGGGAAAAATATTTTAAAAACTAATTCCTAGGAGATAAATATCCTTCTTTTTATTGAATATCTACTAAATATACAAATTGTGAATAATTTTCTCCTAAAATTTTTTTTAAACTAAGTACCGGTCATAAGAACTATGGAGGGTAGAGCTAAATGTGCAGAAAACAATTTTTTAAAGAATCATTACATGAAGATCAATTCTCCTCATTAGCTATTTATAACAATAATTTAGCAAATTTAAGGGGAACTAGGTATTGTTTTATATATAATTTAAATGGATGGACTAATTGCCCTTATAAAAAATAAGCCAATTTTTAAAAAGTCAAAAAATCAAACAGGATACTGGGCAAAAGATACAGTTGATAGAAAAGGAAATATAAATGGGTTTTTAAAACATGCAAAAAGATACTTAACCTGGTTAATAAGAGAAATGCAAATTAAAATTATGCTGAAATACCATTTCTCACCTATCAGACTGGCAACAACCCTTAAATCTAACACTCTTACAGGCAAAGGTGTGGCTCCCACAGTGCTGGTGGGACCGTAAACTGGCACAGGTTCCATGGAAGGAAATTTGGCAATATCTATTAAAATTAGAAATACACAAGATATCTTGCCCAGGGATCCCACTTTAGAACTTTAATCTCTAGAAATATTTGCTTCTCTAAGAAATGATACAGGTACAAAGTTATTGGCTGCAGCAATGTTTGTAAAAGTAAACCACAAAAAGGAGACTATTAGCCCTGGCCGGTTTGGCTCAGTGGATAGAGCGTCGGCCTGGGGACTGAAAGGTCCCGGGTTCAATCCTGGTCAAGGGCATGTACCTTGGTTGCGGGCACATCCCTAGTAGGGGGTGTGCAGGAGGCAGCTGATCGATGTTTCTCTCTCATCAATGTTTCTAACTCTCTATTCCCTCTCCCTTCTTCTCTGTAAAAAATCAATAAAATATGTTTTTTTTAAAAAAGGAGACTAGTTAAATAGAATATGGTTCATCCATTCAAATTAAAACCAAACAGCTCTTTTTTTAAAAAATATATTTTTATTGATTTCAAAGAGGAAGGGAGAGGGAGAGAGAGACAGAAACATCAATGATGAGAATCATTGATTGGCTGCCTCCTGCACGACCCCTACTGGGGATTGAGCCCACAACCCAGCATGTGCCCTTGACTGGAATCGAACCCAGGACCCTTCAGTCCGCAGGTCAATGCTCTATCCCCTGAGCCAAACCAGCTAGGGCCCAAACATCTCTTAAAGGAGAAAACTCCTTGTGTATTGATATGCAATGAACTCTAAGACATAAATTTAAAAAGCAAGGTACAAAACAATGTGCACAGTATGTGTGTAATGGAGGGGGCGAGTAAGGACATTTTGCTTGTGTATACACACTCATAAAATATCTCTGAGAAATACAACATTGTCTGTCTCTAAGGAGAACAATACAGAGAGGCTGAGGTAAGATGGAAAACTGCCTTTGTGTACTCTTTTATCTTTGAAATTTGAACCAGAAAAAAGCATTACTTATTCCAAAAAAATAAATTTAAAAGAATTAAAGATAAAATGAAACTGAATAGCGAAACAGATGAAAATAAAAATAAAGCAAATGGATGATTCACGGCAATGGTCTCCCACCAATCAATTTAGCTGCAGCAATTCTTGGCAAGCACAAGCACAAGTGCAGGAGCAGAAGCCATGAGAAGTAGGAAAGTGCACAGCCATTGTTCTTTGGTCCTTTTGCCAGCCCCTCGCAAAGATATGATACCATAAAAACTGTAGAATTTAGGTTTAGTAAATGCCTTCCTTTTGCAAAATATATTATGTAAAATATGTAAATTTCTCACTGAAAAGAAAAAAATGAAGATCCTCTTGATATCATATGAAGGAAGCATAGTTTATCGTTTCAGCAATTTGCAAGAATGCAATCACTTTCAAAATCAAGAACACATAATACTGTCAAAGAGAAGCTGCCAACCGTTCTTCATTACCGGGCACTCTGGGGCTCCTCATCTTCATCTCCGTGCATCAGATTCTGAACTAACTGGAGGATGCTCACCATATCTTGTCCACTGCAGAATAAATAAAGACTTGATGGACAGGTGGAAATAGCACGTATCCCCCACCACTCTCTATTCTTTCATCCAAATAGCTTTGGTAAGTTTTTTTGAGTAAGAATGTGTTTGAGATATATTATACATCTTTTAAAAACAAGCCTCAAATTATTAACTGGCATTTTGAATACAATCTTACTTGTGATTAATTAAATCTTCTACTTAAACCTGAGATTGAAATTTTTAAATTTCACCAATATTGCTTAAGAAATATTTCTCTACCTGTTCATTTGAATCCTGGAGAATAAGCATGTCACAAGAGCCAAAATAGTCCTTATAAGATGCTAAAGGTCACAGAAGCAGCAAGAATACTCCAATGTCACTGATATATCTAGTTTCCCTCCATGTAGACATCTTGTCTGCTTGTTCTAACAGACTTAAACATGTAATGCAAACATCATTTTTACCACTTCTTCTCCAAACTGGGAAACTGGAGATCTGCTTAGAGTATACTAGTAAATAGATTTACTTCTATTCAACATAAGTTATTAAGTGCTCATCACGTGAGGTGGTGAAAACTTCTGGGAAGAATGTGAATGACTAAAGTAGTTAGCAATGTCAAATTGAACACATGTAATTTGAAAATATTATTGCTCCATTAGCAAGAGTATGACTAATAAAAAGTTCTCTCTTCTGAAAAAGCAGCACTGTCAGAACAATGCCCCAATACCCATCCTCCCCAAGGTGTTGATGTTCACAGCAGAGGGGCCCTGGTCCTTGGACACAGTGTAGAAATTTCCTACCATTGTCCCAATAATGTAAAATAAAATTAATCATATACTTAAAAGTTATGACTTAAATTTATATTACAAATGATATGCTATGCTATGTGCCTAGCCACAGGACTTGAGCAAGCTATTGAAACTCCCTAAGTCCTTACATTAAGAAATTGTGAGGATGCAATCAGACAGTGTATGTAAAGCATTTAAGGCTATGCCTGGCATAGTGCCATCTCAGATGTTGGCTATTAGCACTAAGTGTGAATATGCCTGACCAGTAGCCTTAATGCCCTCCCATTCTGAGAATTACAGATAGTCTTGGTGGTATCTCTTCTGGGAAAACTGTGGAATCAGTAGAACCCTTTAATTCCCTTTAGGAAATTTAATTCCCTGAGGAGATTTATAGGACTGGTTTCTGTCCTGACCTGTAGAAGACGCTGCATGCACACTGAGAGGGCTTCAAATCAGCACCATTCAAGCCCAGCACAAGTAGCTCAGTGGTTGAGCACTGACCCACGAAATAAGAGATCACCAGTTCAATTCTTCGTCAGGGCACACGCCCAGGTTACAGGCTCAATCCCCAGTAGGGGGTATGCAGGAGGCAGCCGATCCATGATTCTCTCTCATCATTGATGTTTCTCTTTCTCTCTCCCTCTGCCTTCCTCTCTGAACTCAACAACAACAAAAAAAACAACAAAAAATTCAGCACCATTCAAGCTACAAGTAGGAGTGCCTATTTTAATATTGGTATCTGGGTGTGTTAGATGTGACATTATTGGCACATTGTGGTCCGTCCCTTCCTCCTCACTTCTCTTTTGCAACCTTATACATATTTATATTCAGGTCAAAGGACAATTTAAGGGAGTTGTAATGTTTACCTATGTGCAGTTTCCTGGTCATAAAAAAAAAACTTGTATGAAGGAACCTTGGCTGAAATTTTACACTTGATCTTCGCCAAAAGGCCGAGAAGCGATCTTGGCTGAAATTTTAATTACAAACCGAGTACTAACATTCTGTGAAAATTTTAGTTAGATAACTTCTTATTTTTCTGACATTTTCCCTGCTAGCTCAAACCATAAATACTAGACAAATTTGTTTTCATTGTAAAAAAAAAAATAAATAAAACGGTCTGTCAATAAATGGTTAAAGTTGACATTTTTCCTTTCATTTTACTGTATTATAAAAATAATAAATCTTACCAAATTAAAATATCTCACACAATAATGCTCAGTGTACCATGCAGATTACAGGTTCCAAAGATAAACTAAGTATGATATTCAACTCATAATTATAAATTTGTGCATTGCTTTTGATTCATGATATTGTGTTAAATTCTGAACGGGAAAGGGGAAGAAGCAGGCAGGCTTGGCATTATCACAACCAGACAACAGCATTTCAGTTTTCTACTTACATTGCTTATAACTCTAAATTTGCTTTTTACTCAATAACACTAAAATTGTAAATCAATGATGGCAAAATCTTTGTTTAAAGAAAATGTATACCCAAACTAAAGGTACTTATCTTTATTTTCACCTACCTGCCTTGGAGTGGCCCTGGAATATCCCCTGATAGTTTTTTTCCATTTTCCTCCTCTGTTCTTCTAATTTAAAGGAAAATGAAAAATTATTCACTTTATCATATCAAATTTTTACCATTTGAGCATGCAAGCATGTGATGATCCTATATAATAAAAGCCTAATATGTTAAGTGTCTCGTCAACTATTCAACCAATGAAAGCGTAATATGCTAATGACATGCTAAGGCCGCTCAACCACTCACTATGACATGCACTGACCACCTGGGGGGCACACAGTCAACCGGTCAACCAGTCGCTATGATGTGCACTGACCACCAGAGGGCAGATGCTCTGACCAGTAGGTTAGCTTGCTGCTGGGGTCCAGCAGATTGGGACTAAGCGAGACAGGCCGGACACGCCCTGGAGCCCTCCTGTGGTTCCTCCCTGGCTGGCCAACCTCCCGTGTCCCTCCCCGGCCCCAATCGTGCACCGGTAGGGTCCCTCGGCCTGGCCTGGACCCTCTCACAATCCAGGACCCCTTGGGGGATGTAGGAGAGCCAGTTTCAGCCCGATCCCATAGGCCAGGCCAAGGGATCCCACTGGTGCACAAATTTGTGCACCAGGCCTCTATATTATCTATAATTTCTTAGTAACTGATGTAGAATTTAAAACACATTTATCATATCTCTCCCTCCCTGTTCATCCTTTGCCCCAGCCCCCAATTTGGGGTATAATTTGAGTTTCAGGAAAAGAACATGAAACCCATTTCTTGGTTAGTTGATGCCTTATATGACCTTAAATTACAGTAAGAAATATTTATAGTTTCAAATCAATATATTGAGTAAATTAAACTCTTAATAGGCAGACTTGAAAATTATAAGTCCTGCCCCTCAATTTCAAAATCCTTTAATTACAAAGCATCTTCTACCCAAAATAAATACCAAGTTCAAAGTCAGCAGAAGCTAAGCGTGACATTCTGAAACCCAGAGGTGTTTATAACAGCAGGAAACCAGTACCACCAGTTTCATAACAGACTGAACATGTTTAACAAGGTCACTTCTGTTCCACAGGCTCACCTCTGACTGTCCTCTAGCATCTTCATAGCCTCCTTCAAGTTTTTTCCCATTTCAGCTAATGCAGGATCTGCTATCTAGGAAACAAAATTTTTAAAGGTTCAACTTTGATGATCCCTATCACTTCTACAACACAATTTACCCAGAAAAACAAAACACATGAATTTATTATAAAGTACATGCTGGATTTAAAAATGCCAACAGTAAAGCCTGGCTGGCACAGCCCAGCCCACATGGCTCAGTGGTTGTGTCGACCTGTGAACCAGGAGGTCACGGTTTCAATTCCTAGTCAGGGCACATGCCTGGGTTGCAGGCTCCGATCCCCAGTGTGGGCGTCCAACTGTGTCTCTCCCCCATCGATGTTTCTCTCTCTCCCCCTCCCTTCTACTCCCTCTAAAAATCCATGGAAAAATACCCCCGGATAAGAATTAACAACAAAAAAGTCCACCAGTTCCTCTCCCCAGGGAAAGCCACTTTAAGTTTGATATTTATCTTTCCAAATTTTTACTTTACATATATGCACCTCTGCAACTTGCTTTTTTAAAAAACTTTATAGTGAATATGGTTCCACATCAGTATGTCTATTTCATTTTTCTTAGTGCTGACACCTATTCCATTCTATGGATGCACCATCATTTAACCAGTCCTGAATTAATAGGCCCTTGGGTTAGTCCAGTTTTTCACTCTTAGAAGGTTCAGAAAACTATATAGTATGCTACTTATTTTACTGTTGCAGTAGGCTGAGAAATGGCCCCTCAAACGTTATTTACACCTAATCCCTGGAACTTATAAATGTTACCCTTTATGGCAAAACTTCGAAGATATGACTAGGTTAAGGCTCTTGAGATGTCAAGATTACCCTGAATTATCCAGGTGGGCCCTAAATGCAATCACATGTACCATATAAGAGAGAAGCAGAGGGTGACCAAACACACACACACACACACACACTCACACACACACACACACACTCTCCCCATCTATGTAACGATGGAGCAGAGGGAGATACGAAGGTGCTTGCCTCAACACTGGAGTGATGGGGCCACAAACCAAGGAAGGAGCGCTGGCAGGCAACATAAACGGGAACAAGAAAAGAAGGAACTCTCCCCTAGAGCCTCTGAGGGAGTGCGGCAGGCCTGCCAATACCCTGATTCAGCCCAGTGGCGCAGACTTCAAATTCTGGGCTCCAGAACTGTGACACAATCATTTCTATTACTCTAAGCCACCCGGTTTGTGCTCATTTGTTACAGCAGCCACAGGAAACTGAGACACTCATAAATCTCTAAGTTCTCTATAAACTCTAGAAGCTCACACAAGCTGGGAAGAATGACTGCCTCCGGAGAAGAGAACTGAAGATGGGCCTAGAAGTCAGAGGGTGGCTTTTCAGTCCACACCCTTTTGTTCCTTTTGGATTTTAGTACCAAGTGTACATCTATCTCCCATCAAAAAATAAAAATAAAAAATTTAAAAATTTGTGCAGAAGTAAAACAAACACATCCTTTTTTCCCCTTCTTAATCTCCATAGCATTTTTATTGCCTTGAATCTCTATATAGTGTCAGCTGGTTATAAATCCTTATAGAAGCTGTCTTGTTCTGCTCTAAGTCTTGAGGTGAATTTATCTTTTCTCATATTGCCTATGGTCCTTAGTAGTATCTTATTCGGAGGAGGTGTGCAATAAGTTGAATTTGGTTTTACATTACCTCCTCACTGTGTGCCCTATTGCTGCAGCTCCTGTGAGAACAGGAAGGGATTGCAGCTTCAATTCTCCCATCCGAGTCTTTCTCTATAGCACACACATTCATTCAGTGGACTGGCTTACAATTAAATTGTTCTTTCTACTCTTATTTAGGAATTGAAGTGGGGGGGAGGAAAGAAAGAGGGAAAACATTTATAGTTAAATTTTGGAGTGAATTCCATGTGAACATGATTTGCCTTCAATGCTGTAAACACTCATGTGCTTGTTGTATTAATTGGATATCCAAAATATAAAATGTTATCTAGTTGCAGAAAAATATTAGGTTCTAAGTCAAGAAGTGCTCTAAGAAAAATATATATTTACTAGTTGGTTCCTTAAAACGAAAAGCCATGCCTCCATAAGCTTCAGGGGAGGGCAGCCACTACTATCTTATTTCTAGTTCTTATCCACAGTCCTGTTACAGTGCCAGACAATGTATACAAAGGTTGATAAAGCATGCTTGAAAGCTGAGAATTTTTTTTAAGTGATTGTAGAACAAAGTGTGACAACAAAAATTACATTTACTTTCACATGAATAGGGATAAAAATAATAACTCAAACTCTGAATTAAGACATTACTGTTTAATAAAAGCTAAGTTTATTTTTTTTAAAAAAGGAAAGGAAGGGTTAAGGGTGGCTAGACTGTAGCATCAGAAAGCAGATCTAGGGTCCACTGAAAAGGGGCACAAGGGAACTATTCAGGGAGATGGAAATGTTCCCTGTCTTCACTATCCTGGTGGTTATATCACTGTATACATCTGATGAAATGCAAACTGTATAATTACAGTGGGTATTTTTTATTGCATATAAATTATCCCTCCATTTTTTTTTTAATCTCTATTGATTTTAGAGAAAGAGAGGAAGAAGTGGGGAAAGAGAGAAAGAAACATTGATTTGTTGTTCCAGTTATGCATTCATTAGTTGACTCTTTTTAAAATAAATTGTATTTATTTGCTTAAGAGAGAGAGAGAAGGAGAAGGAGAGGGAAAGGAAGAGAGAGAGAGGGGGGAAGGAGGGAATGAGGGAAAGAGAGAGACAGACATCAATTTGTTCCACTCATTCATGCATTCACTGGTTGATTCTTTGTATGTGCCCTGACTGGGGATCGAACCTGTAACATTGGCCTATTGGGACAATGCTCCAACCAACTGAGCTACCCAGCCAGGGGTCTATCTCAATTTAAAAGGAGGGTATATTGATTTAAAATCAATTTAAAATAAATATTAAGTAAATAATAGTACAAGTGGTACACAGACATGACAAAATTCGCAAAGATGGTATATAAATAACTGTATTTGAGAAATATAGAGCTAAACCTTAAAGAAAAGCAGCTTCCAGAAAAAAAGAAAAAGGAAGTCTACAATGTAATTTTAAAATATATGAATCGCAACATTCATAAATAACAGGAGTATATAATACTGTTGTTTAAATAAAATTTTTTCAGGAGAGGAATGTTCATAAGGGTGGGGGACGGGGTTCCAGGACTATTGACAGAAGAAAAACTAAAGCGTGTGAGACTACCTACCAGCTGCTCATCTCAGACAGAAGACCTTGGTGTTACTAAATGCTAGTTTACAATATATGCATTAGATGTATAAAAACATCACTACCTTTCTTCAACTGATCAAAGTGATCCAATAAAGCTACAAATTTCTGTGTTTCTAACAACTTTCTAAACAAGGTTAATCCTGGATTCTGTTACTCATGCAACACTCAACTCTCCAAAAATCCTATTATTTTCCTCCCAGATGAAAACACAAACCATGCCTACTATCTATCACTAGTACCTCCAATGTTATTCACCTCTGAGAAGCAACAAGAATACAGCAGCAGCTGCTCTAGGAACATAGCTGTTCCTCATGTGTCAAAGATGAGCGAAAACAACAGGAATTCTCTGGAAAGTTGATATAGTGCCTTGCAAACCTGGCTACCTTACGGAGGCTCAATTCAAACATACTTTTGCCTGATTCAACAGAAAAGTATTTACTTAAGAACTGGGCACTTTTGTCCCTATCATTTAAGAACTGGATACTCTTTAAAAATCTTATTTTTAATGATCGTGGACTCTATGGTTGAGTGTGTTTGAAGACACTGTAATTACTGGCTCATTGAGCATCATAATATTCTTAGTTGAAAAAGATATGCAACTATTGCATAAGGTGCTAGTATCTAACCTTACAAATTCCTCAAAAAAAGAGGCAGAAAAGAATATGGGGAAAAATATACAACAGAAGTAAAAATCTAGTAGAGGTAAGGAGGCAGCAAAGTTAGTAACATTGCTCAAACCTGTCATAGAAGTATGTGGATGGAAAAAAAAAAAAGCATTTAAATCACTCGCCTTAAAATACATGCTGGGAATGCTAGGAATACATTTCAAAAAAATGTATTCCTGGAGACCTCTATCTCTGGAGAATCAATTCGCTTAGACATATCTTGAGTAAATGCTTCCCAGTAACTACACAGATGGAAAAATACCACACATCAGGCAAGCTCTATTTTAAAACATTTATGAGCTTATCTGGAATCACACACTTATTCTGGAATAAAAACAAAATTGCTTAAGAAGAAGCATGCTCTAGTCACTGGAAAAAATAAGTCTTTCACTGAGATATGCCTCTTATAAGGGAGTTTGTCCTAGGACTTGTTGGGGGATCCAACCACAAAGATAAAGCTATCCATTGTCCTTACCAATATCATTATTTCCAAAATTGAATTAGAATTATGTAAGATTAATTTTGCTAGCTTTATCTTCAATATAGTAAGAAGAATTCTGAGGAAAGGAATCCATCAATTCTTGAAGCCTCTGTGTATCTATAAAACTTCAGACTTTAAGGTTGAACTGTGTGAAACTGCCAATATTCAACTGTTTTTAATGCACAAAAAGAGCAATTTCATATGATTCCACCTAATATAATGTCCAGTCCAGAAAGTAATTCATGGTCAATAGGATCCAGAAAGGCTCACTGTAGCTAAAATTATTTTTAAAATCCTCACCTGAGGATATGTTTTATTGATTTTAGAGACAGAAAAGTATAGATTGGTTGCTTTCTGTACGTGCCCCCACCAAAACCTAGGTATATGCACTGACCAGGAATTGAACCAGCAACCTTGTGGTGCACGGGACAAAAATACAACCAACCTGCCAGGGCTGTAGCTAAATATTTAATGTCACTGAGGTTCACTTTCAAAGTGAAGGCTTTATTATGCTGTTTCTGCTTTTCTGCATATAGGGGGAAGATTACATTAGAAAAGTTTGATCTTCCCTTGGTCATTTTAAACTCAAAATGCATTTTCTACTAAAATAAAATGTGGATAGAGCTCCAGGCTAGACCACAAGAACTATCTACCTTGCTGCTGTTAAATACTTAATATTTGTCACCAAGCAAAAAACTATTGCAATAATAACAGAAAATAAATAAATAGATTAGATTAGAAATAACTGCATGGCCCTTGAATATTGCTTGAAAAGAATGGACTTATATATATTTAAGCTAGATAAATTTCTCCACTCACAAAGAGATTTTTTGGGGATAAATTATATTTCTCAAAGGAATTTTTGGACATTTTCAAAGTGACTGGTGGCATCTTTTCTATACCTGATTTAACTTCAGAAGATGAAATGGCTTTCTTGTCCCTTAATTTATATTCTACTAACAATAATGAGACACAATCATGTTATAAAGTAAAAATCTGCATTACACTTACATTTTTTAAAATTTGGATTGATTTTGAGAGAGAGAGAGAAACATCAATGTGAGGGCAGAACATTGATCAGCGTCTCCTGCATGCTCCCCACCTGGGATCAAGCTGGCAACGCGGGCATGTGCCCTGATGGGAAATCGAATCTGCAACCCTTCAGTGCAAGGGACAATGCTCAACTTACTGAGTCACACTGGCCAGGGATATACTTACATTTTTAAAAAACTCTACAAAAGTCATGATTCTGAATGAAATATTCTACCCAAAAAATCTCTTCTACAACATTTTCCCTGGTCACTTACTCACTGTTCTGCACCCCCCACATATACACAATTTGTTTCTTATTTTCTGTGGTATTTCTTTTACCCCTCCTTGCTGTCTAAGTATTTGTCTAAACATTTATACATACACCCCTTATCAGAACATAACCTCCTGCAGAGATCATGTCTCCTTTACCCTGTGTCTTTCTCAGCACTCAGCACTGGGCTTTCAATAAAAGTCACTCAGCCCAGCCAGTGTGTCTCAGTGGCTGAGTATTGACTCATGCACCAAGAAGTCGCTGGTTTGGCTCCCAGTAAAGGCACATGCCCATCTTGTGGTCTATCCCCAGTAGGGGCTGTGCAGAAAACAGCCAATCAATGCTACCCCTCTCTCTGAAAATCAATAAAAAGATATTTTATTGTGTGTTTTTTGTTAATCCTCACCTGAGGACAATTTTCCCCTCCATTGATTTTTCTACAACAGCTCCAGGGGAATGAACCTGCAACCCAGGTACATGCCCTTAACTGGGAATCAAACCCTGACCCTTGGGTCTGTGAATCAATGCTCTAACCACTGAGCCCACTGGCCAGGGCAATAAAAACGTACTTTTAAAAAAGTAAAATAAAATTATAAGTCAAACCAGCCTTCTGCTTTAGGTGAAAACAGATGACATTGAGCTCAACTAACTCCTATCTATAATTACAATTCATAAGCCTAGATATGGGGGACTACACATGAGATTGGGGACCATTAATAGTTCTGCTATTGACTACCTCTGCTATTTTAAATAAATCAAGAATCACCAAACCCTAACCAGTTTGGCTCAGTGTATACAGCATCAACCTGCAGACTGAAGGGTCCCAGGTTCGATTCCGGTCAAGGGCATAAAACCCCGTAGGCGTGTGCAGAAGACAGATGACAAATGATTCTCATCATTGATGCTTCCTTCTATCTCTCTCTCCTCTCCCTTCCTCTCTGAAACCAATAAAAATATATTGAAATGGAAGCATGGAAAAGTGTGTGGAATCTCAGAGAGAAGGCAGTGAGAGGGTGGGTGTGTGGGAGGTAATCAACCAAGGACCCTGTATGCATATATGCATGGCCCATGGACGCAGACAATGGGGTGGTGAAGTCTTGGGTTGGGGGTGGCTGGAGGGGGTTAATGGGGGGGAAAAGGAGACATGTATAATACTTTCAACAATAAAGATAAAGAATTATTCTTTAAAAAAAGATGCTTTTTTAAAAAAAGAATCCCTGAGGCCATAAATTTTTAGGATCAGAACTTTGTACCTACCAAGTTTTCTCTGACACCCAGCATTTGGTAATCATTTACCATCTTAACCACTATGCACCTGTATGCAAAATCCTCAAGTTATGATGATACAGGAATCGGCTTTAGACAAACACTAAAATTACAGGCTATCATCTCCTCACAGAAGCCTCCATTCTAAGTGAGAGTGGAATCTAGAAAGGCATACCACAGAAACTGGTCATTTCAAGTTTGGCTATTAGGGATTCTTTTTGTGAGCTTTAAAGTAAAAAGCAGGAACAGAAATTCTGGTAGTCCTTTTCAGTAATGATCAGGAATGTTAAACTCATGCTCCTACTACTCCTTATAAACTTATAGACAGTACGGTGATAAATAATTTTCCAAAGTCAGATCTAAAGGGGGGAAAGCATTTAGCTCAGGATGAGTACAAGAAATAAAAATGGGTTGGACTGTAATTAGTTAGGTCAGAAATGGGGTCCAAGTTCCCTCTTTTAGAGAAAAGAATTAGACATACAACAGATAAATTGGCCTCACTCTGCAACACTGTCCAACAAAACTTTCTATGGGGATGAAAGTTCTATATCTGCACTGTTCAGTAGCCACATTGTAGCCAAAAAAACAAACAAACAAACAAAAAAACCACACTGTGACTGTTGAGCATTTGAAATGTGGCTTGTGTGACTGAGAACAGAATTAATTTTATTTAATTTTAATTAACCTAAATTTAAATATTTAAAGCCAAATGTGTGACCAGTGGCTACCATACTGGACAGTGCAGGTCTAGGTTCTCTAAGTTAGTGTTTCTCAACCTGAGGCAATTCCTCCCACCCCGAGAAAACAACTGCTTCATCTGGACAGGCTTTTGGTGGTCACACGCGGGGAGGGGGAGGTTTGCTCCTGGCATCTAGTGGACAGAGGCCAGGCATGCAGCTAAACATTCTACAATGCACACAACCACTTCCCACAACAGAATGATCCAGCCCAAAATGTCAGCAGTGCTAGTTTGGAAAACCCTGCTCTAAGTTTACTCAAGGTTGGAATTAAAGTAAATGCAAAACAAACTGCAGTACACCTTGTCTAAACATAATACCCAGGAAGAATGAGATTTCCCCAACAACAGAAAAAGGTCTGGGTGGTTCTGCTAATTTAAAGCATCAGGCTTTTACTAAAAAGTATATGTCGGTGTGTTGAATAACTTAAGAATTTCAGCATCAGAATAATTACTTCCTGTGGCATTTTAAAACTTGAATATTAACATAACTAAGCACTGTGAGATTATGCGGCAGAGCCTCTTTCTTATCCATTAAGACATACAGTATTGGAGGGGTGAGGCTCCCACTCCTACTCTTCTAGTTTGAATACCTGGTCCCTTGAATTAACCTATCTGGTTTCTTGAGACATCATTAATTTCAGATACAAGAAGAAAACTGATACTATTGTGAAAAAACGACAAGAATATGTAATCGCAGGTCTGCATATCTACATATCACCTAAAGAGAAAAAAAAAAAGAAAAAGCAAGAACGCAATTATATTTGGATCAAGGAAATGCACTGAGTGATTCCACTAAATCAGGGGTCCTCAAACTTTTTAAACAGGGGGCCAGTTCACTGTCCCTCAGACCGTTGGAGGGCCAGACTATAGTTAAAAAAAAAACAACTATGAACAAATTCCTATGCACACTGCACATATCTTATTTTGAAGTAAAAAAACAAAACGGGAACAAATACAATATTTGTATTTGCATGTGGCCCACGGGCTGTAGTTTGAGGACCCCTGCACTAAATGATCGCATACTACATTTTAAAGTGAGAGAGATTACTCGACATTTTAGAGGATGGGTATCAAATAACATTGTGGTGTCTGTAGGTAGAATAAATTATTCAAGGATCCGTTTAAATGAGATCATTCAGAACTGCTCAAATAGTTCTCAAATTTATAAAGTAGAATTTAGCTCGGAAAAGCCTATTCCTCAAAGAAACAGGAATGGGCACAATTCAATGTTTTAAATTTAAACTATTTTTCAGAACACAAAATCCTCAGAACACAAAATCCTGCTATTAATATTATATCAATGCTTTTTCTTTTCTGCCCACTCAACACCAAGAGCAATTGTTCATTACATGTAAGGCCCTCTACTGCTTCATGAAATGTAAAAATAAGACACAATCTTAGTTCTGAAAAACTTACATTCAGAGTTTTTCCACACTGGCCTAAGGCAGAAACTTCCAACCCACACATTCTGCATTCCTAAAAGATCACTGCAATTTGTGTGAATGCTCCAGCCTTAAGAACTTTGGAGTTTCAGTACCTCTTCAGCACTTCATTTGGAGAATTGAAGATCTTTTATCATCAATTAACATTTAGAGAGCAACCACTCTAATCTACCAAATGTCAGAAAAGTAATAATTAAAGTAGGATGCCAACCCACGCTGGTTTGCAGATCTGCCTACAAAGAACTTTTCTTGGAGGAAAGATCACCCCAGTTCTTCAGGTTTTTAATTGATATGACAAAAGCCCACCCCACCTTCTCATGAAACTGGAAAGACGACACTAGAGGGACATTTTGAGCATTATTTCTGTATCCAACTATTGGTGTTGTACACATGATCTAGACCAGGGTGCCCTCAACCTCAGCACCACTGACATTTTGAGCAGATAATTCTCTGGTCTAGGGGTTGTCCTGTGCAATGTAGGATGTTTAGCAACAGCCCTGGCCACCACCCACACAGGGCTAGCAGCTCCTCTCTACCCACTCCTTACCATAATAAAAAAATGTCTCCAGACAAGGCAGAGAGTTCCCTGGGAAACAAAACTGCCCCGGTGGAGAGCCACTGATCTAGACTACAACTCAAATTACCCAAAGGTGAGAACCGTGCTCATCAAAAGCCTGGAAAGACTTTATTCCTAGCGAGAAAAACATGTAACATTCGCCAGAAAGGCAGTGGAAGAAAAACATTACTTTTTATTTTCTTGACTGCATACTCCAAAATGTATGAGACGCAGCCCAGGTGTGGGTTACACCACGGTGGGCACATGGAAGACACCAGGCTGAACCTGTACAACAATACTACTCCCTTCAACCGTCGAGAGACAGGGCAACAAATCCACAGCAGCTGTAGGCACTGACAAACGACAGCATCTGTTACTCCTGCCAGTTCAAAATTAAAAGAACGCCGTTCCAAAGCACTAGACTTGCTCCCGAATTCTACGTGTGTGAAAAAACTGCGCCTGGACGAGCAGTCCCCCAAGGTGTGAACAGGAAGAAAGACGTGAAGGGAGGGCAGAGTGTCTGTCAGGTCCTGCAGGTAGGTCTCCAGGAGGAGATCGAGCACCGGCCGTCACTGACAAGCCCTATACCCGGGACAATGAGAACCCATTTCACCCGCCGGTGCGGCCAGCCGGGCACATCACGCTCCCGTGCCCCTCCGCCGGGGAAACCGGAGGGGAGCGCTGCTCCCAGGAGATTTCGGATGGACCCGAGGGGTTCCCCGCCCCCGCCAGGGGAGCTGGACACGCGCGGAGCAGCAGCCAATCCTCAAAAAGAAACTCACCGCCTACCCAAGGCCCACCCCGTCCTTGACCTCCGCGGTCTCCATCTGCGTTCACACACTACAGCAGCAGAATCACGTGGGGAACTTGTTCAACACGCAGCTCCCGGCCCCGCCCCCCAAAGGTTCGGACTCCAGGATGCAAAGCTGGATTTTTAGCACGGACTTCAGGGGCTTCCTAGGCACGCGGACACCGGAGCACCACTGCTTTCGTGCTTTCCCTTCCTAACTGGGAAGCCACAGAAAACCTACAGGTTTGCAGCTGGCTCCCTAACACCTGGGGCTGCTCTCCGGGCGCTGCTGGGGCCGCAAGTGGCGAGCTCTGTCATCCCAATGGACCAGCCGCGCGCAGAAGACCGCAAGGTCGGCCCCGCACCGGGCTCCAGGGCGCTCGTGGCCTGGGCAGAACCCGGCCCAGCCTCCCTCGGTCCACGGGGACCCGAGAGGCTCCCGGCCCCCCTGACGTAACCAGACCCCTCGCGGCCAGGCCTCCTCAGGACCGGCCCGTTAACCCCCGGCCCCTCTCCAGTCACAATGGCAGCTCGCGACCGGGAAACAGTCGCCCCGGAGGTGGAGAACCCGGGCCGCAGCGCCGCCTCCCGCCTCCGGCACGAACCTTGTCCAGGGACACGTCCATGGTCGAGGCGGCCGGCGGAGCCCGAGGGAGGCACGCAGTCCCAGGCGCCACTTCCGCCTCCCGTGCCCCGCCGCCGTTTCCACGCTGGCAGCGCTGACGTCCACGCGCCGGCGGCCGGCGGGGCGGAGAGGAGGAGGAGCGGCCCCAGGCTCCGCCGGCTGGAGGATCTGCGAGAGGCAGGGGGGCGGGGCGCGGCGGGGCGGGGCCCTAGAAGTAGGCGTGGCCCTCTGGGCTTCCGTACCTGGCCGTCACGTCGGGCAGCCCTAACGCTCCCAGTTGAGAGGGGGAGGATGGACGGTGGAACCGTTCCAAACTCTTTTCAGAAGCCTGTTGCAGGCGTCAGGGTAGAAAAAGAGAATAATAAGCGATAAATCATGCAGCAACATGCAGGAACTACTAGCCATGCGCTTGTACCTCCAAGCCCAGGCTTCCAAATTCTCTCCAGTTAACACCTGTGAGGAATGGAACAGTCCATTCACCAATGAAAGACGGGGCGAGATCGCACCTCTGCGCACGCGCAGGATCCGCAGTGTCCTAGTGATCCGTGATTTGTGGGTTTCAGGTCTGGGTTCC
The DNA here is from genome assembly GCF_964212035.1 of Myotis nattereri. Classification (NCBI taxonomy): domain Eukaryota; kingdom Metazoa; phylum Chordata; class Mammalia; order Chiroptera; family Vespertilionidae; genus Myotis; species Myotis nattereri. The sequence continues at coordinate 90,800,872 of NC_138079.1, read as the reverse complement.
CAAATGACTGCTGCCCGGGAAGGGCACCAGTCAGAGCCGAGGTATTTGTCTCAGACCTTACTGTAGAATTCTGGACGGAAAAGACTTTGAAACAACTGGTCCAGCCTCCTCCTTCATGTCAAGCCCCAATTATGACTTGTCAGGTGATAATAATTATAACAGATCACCTGCTGCTTCCCCGTTTCATAGTACAAGAGCCCTACGACTCAGCGGTTCTCAACCTGTGGGTCGCGACCCCTTTGGCGGTCGAACGATCCTTTCACAGGGGTTGCCTAAAGCCATCCCGCATATCAGATATTTACATTATGATTCATAACAGTAGCAACATTATAGTTGTGAAGTAGCAACAAAAATAATTTTATGGTTGGGTCACAACATGAGGAACTGTGTTTAAGGGGCCAGTAGGTTGAGAACCACTGCACGTGGTAGCGATGATCTCCATTCCTCAATGCCAATCTAGGTAGGACCCAGACCCAATACCCTGGCTGCAGCGTCCCTACACTACACACACCGCCCCCATAACTGCTCCACACCTGATACACAATTATAATGTGGTTTTAAGGAATGGAAGAGAGGCCATAAATTTTATTTCTTTAAAAGAGGGAAACTGAGATAGACTAGTCTCCCACGGTTGCAGTCAGTAAAGCCAGAAGACCGATGATGTTAAAACCATTTCTTTTGTCTCCTGTTTTGTGCGCATCTCTTCCGAAATTTGTGTAAATGATTGGGTCACATTTTCAGGGTAGACATTTCTCCAAAGAGAATATAAAGATGACCAATATACTTGTGAAAAATATGCTCAACATCACTAATCACCAGAGAAGTGCAAATTAAAACCACAATAAGATACACTTCACACCTGTCAGAATGGCTGTCATCAACAAGTAACAAATGTTGGTGAGTATGTGGAGAAACAGGAACGCTGAATGCACTGTTGATGGAAATGCAGAGTGGTACAGCCGCTCTGGCAAACAGTAGGGAGGTTCCTAAAAAAATAAAAAATGGAACTGCCTTATGACCCAGGGATTCCACTTCTGGGTATATATCCAAAGAAACCCAAACCACTAATTCAGAAGAACATATGCACCCCAATGTTCAATGCAGCATTATTTACAGTAAGGAAGCAACCCAAGTGCCCACCAATAGACAAGTAGGTAAAAAAAGTGGTGGTACATATATGCAGTGGAATACTATTCAGACATAAAAAAGAATGAAATCTGAACACTTGTGACAGCATGGGTGGGCCTACAGGCTATTATGCTAAGTGAAATAAATCAGTCAGAGAAAGACAACTACCATATGATTTCACTTCCATGTGAAGGCTAAAGAACAAAAAACTGAACAAACAGAATAGAAACAACAAATGATATAGATACAGAGAGCAGACTGATGTTGCTAGATGCGTGCTAGGGCGTCAGAGGACTGGGTGAAAAAGGTGAAGGGTTTAGGAAGTACAAATTGGCAGTTACAAAATAACGCGGGGATATAAAGTATAGCGTAGGGAATATACAATAATATGGTAATAACTATGTATGATGCCAGTTGGGTTCTGGAAATATTAGGGGTGGGGGGGACACTTTGTAAAGTCTATTATTATCTAACCCCTATGTTGTGCACCTGAAACTAATACAAAATAATATTAAATGTAAAATGTACTTGAGCCCAGCCCATGTGGCTCAGCGGTTGAGCATCTACACATGCACCAAGAATTCACCGGTTTTTCCTAGCTGGTTTGGCTCAGCGGATAGAGCATCAGACTGCGGACCGAAGGGTCCCAGTTTCGATTCCGGTCAAGGGCACATGCCTGGCTTGTGGGCTCGATCCCCAGTTAGGGATGTGCAGGAGGCAGCCAATCAATGATTCTCTCCCATCGTTGATGTTTCTATCTCTCTCTCCCTCTCCCTTCCTCTCTGAAATCAATAAAAATATATTACAAAAAAAAAAAAAGAATTCACTGGTTTGATTCCTGGTCAGGCCACAGCCTGACTTGTGGACTTGATCCCACAGTAGGGGATGGGCAGGAGGCAGCCAATCAATGATTGTCTCTCATCATTGATGTTTCTAACTCTCCCTCTCTCTCCCTTCCTCTCTCTGAAATCAAGAAAAACATTAAAAAATTTATGTAATTGAAAAATAAAACTTAAATTAAAAATTAATTATACAAATATTTATTTATTGCCATCTTGGACAGTTAGATGCTGCAAACACAAGAATAAAACAAGATCTTGCCCTTAAGATAACACTGTTTAGAGCAAGGCTTTTATTTGGGACCCAGTGAGGTTTATAAAACTCCTGAAACTACACCCAAAAGTTCTTGTGTGAGCTATGGAAAATGTTCATAGCTTAAATTTTACACTCAAGTCTCTCTCTCTCTGTCTGTCTCTCCCTCTTTCTCTGACACACACACACACACAAACACACGCACACACAGTGCAAAATAAGCTAAAACCACTTGACTTGTAGACAGCCATGTGAGCTGATAAATTATAATGCAACATTCTATTGGCCAGTACAGAGATGAGAAAAAACCATGAAAGCACTCATTATACGGACATTTGACTTACATGTGCTAATACAGACCTTTCTTATTACCAGGCAAAAAGTAAATGAAGTAAAATAAAGGAAGTTTGTGGTTACTTTTCCTTTGGGTTCATTTACATGATTTTTGTTGTATCTTTAATAATATTTATATAACCATATTGTAGGTGTTGATTTTTAGTCTTTAGCTTTTAGAATCAACCAAGTGACACATATGGGAGATGTATTTATTATTCACCATGGCAATGTAAAAATAATAAATTACCAACAAATGGTTGGAAGTGGCAAAGTGAAAAGGAATGTAAGTAGAATCACTAATGTCCTTAACTTCATTTCAGGGAGTAAGTAAATACTCCAAGGGCTAAATCAAGATTCAAAGTTTTACGTATAATACTTTTAAAGATATCAAGAAAACTTCTAGAAGAAATAAAACTAACAAAAAGCAGGAGTTGGAAAGGATAGGAGAGCTGGCGCAAATGGCGATAAATTTCTCATTTTTATAGTAAGGAGTCAATAGATTCTTTCTAAATTAAGACACAGATATAAGGACATTATTTACAAAGTAGCAAGCAATTTTACCTCCCAAGTCTAGCTATCCAGTGTCTAGGATACAGTGGGGGTTCAGTGAATAATTATTGAATGCATTGATTCAACATATTTTTGGAGAGTCCACTGTATGCCAGGCAATATTCTAGGAATTGGGGATACAATGATTAAGAGATTAAGTCTCTGACCAACTGATGGTCCTCAGATGGGCAGGGATGGGGAGGCTGGGTAAAAGAGATTAAGGGATTAAGACATACAAATTGCCAGTTGTAAAAATAGTCAACGGGAAAAGATTAAACAAAGAATTTATATACATACTAGAGGCCCGGTGCACGGATTCGTGCACCAGTGGGGTCCCTCAGTCTGGCCTGCACCCTCTCACAATCCAGGACCCCTTGAGGCATGTTGGAGGCCGGTGCACAGATTCAGCCAGGCCTCCTGGTTCATAGGTCAATGCTCAACCACTGAGTCACACCGGCAGGGCAATATTTCTTATAACTATGAGCTAGTCCCCAATATTCTATTTTTTCCCCTAAGTATAGTACTTGTACTAGTTATTTAATTTGTCCTCTCTTGGTTTCAAAACCATTATTTTTGCCTGCTCTGTAAAAATGGATCTGAGCCCTTTAAATACTTTTCCTTTGCCAGCAGACACAATGTTTTGTCACTAGAGGACGCTGGAGCGACACTGGAGGAGGAAAGGGTTTTGCTTGTAGGTTCTTGCTGGGGTTTTCCAGTGCTCAGCTCTTGTAGCTGCCCCTGAATCCAGGGAAACTCTGTCCTGTGTGTGTCTCCTCTACACTCAATACTTTACTACAACATACTTTACATCTGATACCAGATGTGTGGGGTTTCCACTCATTAAGAAATTCTGTGTCACTTTGATAGCATGATACCAACACCTAGATTTAATACCTGACTGAATTGTTCTTTCAACCTCTCCCAGAAACATAATCTTAATCAGTCTGGAATTTTCTGATCAAATATCAGTAAAGTAATCGGTCACCTGGGCCCTCTCCATACTTCTCCCCACTCCCAAGATGGGCAGTTTGCAAGCTAAAACCTCTTGCCATGCCCTCCCTCCGAACCCCCTCCCAAACAAGATGTCCTGGTCTAAAATATATATATATTTTGGTAAGTAGCTTCTTTGTCCCCACCCTTCTTCCTATAAAAACCTTTCATTTGGTACAACTTGTTCGAGATGCGATGCTGCCTGATTTGAGAATCACTTAATAAAGCTAATTAGTTCTTCAAATTTACTTGGTTGAATTTTGTTTGTTTTTTTTAAACATTCCTAACTTGCATGGGGACAAGGCAACACTCTGCCTTCTTGTTGCACCTCTTATCCTGTAAACAAGTGTTCTTTTCACAATCTACTTAGCACCCCATTTCCCATTTTTGTGCTTTTTATTAGTGATTTCACTGCTTAAAATAGCCCTTAAACATCGTTCTGAAGTGCTGGCTAGTGTTCCTAGGTGAAAAAAGGCAGTGAGGTACCATCTCACACCTGTCAGAATGGCTGTCATCAACAAATCAACAAACGACAAGCGCTGGCAAGGATGTGGAGGAAAAGGAACCCTCCTGCACTGATGGTGGGAATGCAGACTGGTGTAGCCACTGTGGAGAACAGTATGAGTTTCCTCAAAAAACTAAAAATGGAACTCCCATTTGACCCAGTGATCCCACTTCTAGGAATATATGCCAAGGAACTAGAAACACCCATCAGAAAGGATATATGCACCCCTATGTTCATAGCAGCACAATTCACCATAGCTAAGATTTGGAAACAGCCTAAGTGCCATCAGCAGATGAGTGGATTAGAAAACTGTGGTACATCTACACAATGGAATACTATGCTGTGGTAAAAAAGAAGGAATTCTTACCATTTGCAACAGTATGGATGGAACTGGAGAGCATTATGCTAAGTGAAATAAGCCAGTCAGAGAAAGATAAGTATCACATGATCTGACTCATCTATGGAATATAATGAACAACATAAACTGATGAACAAAAACAGATCCAGAGACAGAAAAGCATCAATCAGACCATCAAACCTCAGAGGGAAGGTAGGGCAGGGTGGGGGTAAGGGTGAGAGATCAACCAAAGGACTTGTATGAATGCATGTAAGTCTAACCAATGGAAACAGAAAACAGGGGGGTGAAGGCATGAGTGGGGGGGCAATGGGGCAATAAGGACACATATGTAATACCTTAATTAATAAAGAAAAAAATTAAAAAAAGAGAAGGCAGTGAGGTGCCTTATGAAGAAAGTACCTGTTAGATAAGCTTTGTTCAGGCATGAAACATAATGTTGGCTGAGAGTGCAATGTTAATGAATCAACAATATATGTTAAATAAATTATCCTTCAACAGAAACACAAAGCAAGCTTATGTATTGATCAGTTGATGAAAATAAAATGTTGTGACCAGAGGCTCATAGGAACCTAATCCTGAATTTCCCCTAAGAATGATGGTTCAATATTTGTTACTTCCTTGTTTATAGAACATAACTACTTACAGTAATAAGAACTGACTGTATGAAAACTTTTTCTGTTCCAATTACAATGTGATTTCTCTCTCCTCTGATTGTGTCAGACTGATAGAGTACTAAAATCACTATTAAACCATTATTTCACTTATTAGTTATTTCTTCCACATATTAGTAGAGTCACACATTTTCTATAGTAAGTGAAATTTCAGAGCTTCAAAAAGGCAAAACTGGAGAAGAAAACTCTGATTAATTCACTTTTTATGTAGAAATTCTTAATTTATTTGCATATTTGAATATGCACTATTTTTAAAGCTACCACTATTGTTAGTTTTTTTCATAATTTCAGATTTTTTTATTTTATCTATTCTTTATTTTTTTTAGGAGAATTTCCAAAGGTATTTTTTCCCCTAACGCTTAACAATGGAAAAAAAAAAAAAAAAGAAAGAAAAATCAATGAAATAAATTTAACTGACTGCTCTATTATCCCACACCAACTGTGGGCACAATAGTTACTTAAAGCTGGTGGAAACAGTTCCTGGGCCAGAGAAACACTCTATTTCAAATATTTCTTCCTGTTGTCACAATTTCAAAATACCTTGTTGCAGGTCTATCATGTCTACCATCCTGTTAAGTAATCTGTTGCCATGTTTTAATATCTGTTGGAGGCAAGGTGGAAGGATGGGGAAGTCTGCCAAACTCCTAAGCAAGAGCTAAGAACGGATAAAATGCTAGCCTCAGTACTTTGTTTCAGCTCCAGCCAACATTAAAGTGGTCCGAAAAGGATCCTATTGATCCAAACACCTTTCACATAAGCCGTGTCTTTGTCAAGGGTTTCAGAGTTGCCTAGGCCCTAGGTCATTAAGACAGACCTCTTAGGCATGGTTTTTCCACATCAGAGTGACAGGCCATGATTCCATGACAGAACTGCTCAATAGCAGTTCTGCTAACAAAAGAAATCAAGGCTCTGGTGGGAAGCAGACTTACATCCTCTTCCTTCTAACCTCCCCTTCTGACCTTCTCCCCCAGTTGAAACACCTTTTCTCTCTCCATTCAGAGAGAGTAAGCAGTGATGGTGCCTCCAACCCCAATTCCCATCATTTCAAGCCCATTCACCTACACCCATCCAAATAAAACTAATTTTAAAGAAAATTTGCCGAAAGCATAGCTATTTTTATTGCTTTATAGTAGCCACAGTGCTTACTGGGTGCACCCAGCTCCAAGTCAAAGTATTGCCTTCCATCAGATGGCTGCTGGAGAAATTAAGAATGAAGGGCTCTGGAATGAAGGGGTGGGTGGATAAGAAAATCATGAAAGAGGGAGGATCAGGGTTCCTTACCAGCCTCCCTGAAGCCTTATTTCATGTGACCAGGAGGAAGACAGTTGCTTCAAATTCCTGCCCTGTGCCCACACCCACAGATTCAACCCACAACTCAGAGCTGATACTGAAGAGGTTGGAGGAATTTCAATGACCTTTTTGGAGGTGGTGGCCTTAGCTGATTGCTTCATCCATTCATTGGAAAACAGACCTGTTGGTCTTGGAGCTTTGAAGCGTAGTAGCCTATTAGTTATTTGTCGGTAGACAGCTCAGCATTAGCAAGAGAAGCTAGAAGAATTTAGACGCCGCGGCCCACTTAGTGGTTCTCTTTAAGCTCTGATTCGTTTAAATAAAATGAAATAATAACGGTTACAATAAGCTTTGAGGTAACCATTTTAATGTATTTTTAATGTGATCCTTCATTGTAAATTGAATCTCAGGGCCCACATCAGTACTTATTCCCTGCTACACCAGTTCCTAACAAAACTCCTCCCTACATTTTAACACGGCCCTCTGTGCTCCACTTATCCCCCACTGTTCAGGAATATTAATATCACACTCATGTGTTGCCTCGTGATTGCTGGAGGGCTCTGAATCACAGCTTGTAGATAATGAAGCATCAATGTGATGAATTAATCTGTCTTAGAGCATCTCTTGTTTGAAGGCCATGTGGGTACGTTAGCGTTTGCTCGAGTAATAGATTGCTTTATTTTTATGGCTTGTAAGAAGAGACAAGTATGCAGTGTTAAGTAAACACCGTCCATGGCTGGAAGCTTTTCTGAAAGGAAGGGGTTATTGAGCCAAATGCTAGCCAGTAAAGGACCAGGTCCTGGGACATGCAATCGGAATCACCAAAGCAGAGGGCTAGAGGGGAGAGACAAACAGGTCTGTTGTCCTTGGAGTTGACAGGTTCTTTTAGATGTGAAGTTTGGGGAAGAAGGGTGTAAGTTGTCTTGAAAGAATTTACATTGGCTACATTTAGTTTTAAGCCACTAAGTTTGTGGTAACTTGTTACAGCAGCAATGGGAAAGCAATACGGGGTGGGGGGGGGGGGCAAAAGTAATAAAGATGCTAGGCAGGCTAGGACTCTGCCTAGCTGGGAAGGTGCTATGTCGCTGATTTTGAAGACGGAGAAAGAGGTAATAAAAATTATGACTGAGAATTTAAGTTAACGTTGGTCTATGGGAGGAGCTGGGGCTTTGGGAAGGAGTTCTTACACTCTATGTCATCCTACAGGAAGAACTCTGCTTACAGTACAGCTCTATGGTTGTAACTGTCTCTCCTCTTAACTTCCTTTTTGCTTCTCTATATATTTCTCCATCTTGGTACACCTTGCTGTGTGTGCATGTGGCTTGCCATGTCTGTAAGCATTGGGCTGCAACCTTTTCCTTTTCCCCCCACATAAATCCTTTGGGCAAAGAAACAGTCAATATTATTTTCCAGCTGACATGGGCCTTCATGGAATGCAGGGAGCCTCTAAAACAGCCGTTCTCAACCTGTGGGCCGAGACCCCTTTGGGGGTCGAACGACCCTTTCACAGGGGTCGCCTAAGACCATCGGAAAACACATATAATTACATATTGTTTTTGTGATTAACCACTATGTTTTAATTATATTCAATTTGTAACAATGAAATTGGGGGTCACCACAACATGAGGAACTGTATTAAAGGGTCGCGGCATTAGGAAGGTTGAGAACCGCTGCTCTAAAAGCTGGAAAGGCAAGGCCCCTCCAGGGCCTCCGGAGGCAGTGAAGCCCTGTGGACCCTTTTCATTAATTTTTATTTTATTTAAAAGACCAGTTAATTGGTTTTGAGAGAGAGAGAGGACAGGAGAAGAGAGAAACATTGATGTGAGAGCATACCATTGATTGGCTGACTCCTGCACACCCACAACCCATGCATGTGCCCTGACTGGGAATCAAACCATTGACCTTTTGACCTTTCAGTGAATGGGACAACGCCCAACCAACTGAGCCATACCCACCAGGGCCTCTGTGGACCCAGTCCATTTTATTTTTATTTTTTAAAAATACTTTTATTGATTTCAGAAAGGAAGGGAGAGGGAGAGAGAAACATCAATGATGAGAGAGAATCATCCATAGGCTGCCTCCTACAAACCTCCTATTTTGGCTCGAGCCTGCAACCCAGACATGTGCCCTGACCAGGTATTGAACCATGACCTCCTGATTTATAGGTTGACACTCAACCACTGAGCCACGCTGACCAGGCATGTAGGCCCATTTTAGAGTTATGACCTCTAAAACTCTAAGACAACAAATTCATGTTATTTTATGCCACTAAGTTTGTGGTATAACAGCAATAGAAAAATAAAATAGGGAAAATACAACCTATAAACAAAGATGCTTTGGTGAGCTAGATAGAGCCTGCCTTGCTGGAAAAACTCTGACAGAAATATTTGCTTGGAGCTAGTAGTAACAAGGACAATGAGAGAGGAGGAATAGAAATAGAAAGGGTCACAGAACACAGAAATTGGCAGATTCCCAGGATTTGAAGAGAATGGGTGTATTAGGCAGCTGGGCTGCCAGAGCAAGACACCACAGACTAGATCGGTTAAAAAACACAAGTTATTTTCTCACCGTTCTGGAGGCTAGAAGTCCAATGTCCAGGTCTCAGCTGGGTTGGTTTCTTCTGATGCCTTTCTCCCTGGCTTGCAGACTTCCTTCTTCTCACTGGGTCCTCACATGATCTTTCCTCTGTGTGTGCTCTGCCCGGGTGTGTCTGTGTGTCCAAATTTCCTTTTATAAGGAGATCAGTCAGAGTGGATTAGGGTCCAGCCTAAGGGTCTCATTTTTAACTCAATCGCCTCTTTACAGGCCCCATCGCCAAATAGTCACCTGGGGGCTAACACTTCAACATATGGATTTTTTTGAGGGGAGAGGGGGAAGACACACACAATTCAGCCCATAACAATGGGATTGGCAAATATAGGAACAGTCTACAAAATAACCAGTAAGTGCCTAGATTGGAGACTAAGGCAATATTCAATGCGCTGAAAAGTGATTCAGTTTGGATGCCAGATTGGCAAAAGGATGTTACTGGAACAACTGGCAATAATTTGAATAAGGTGCATAGTTTAGATAATAGTATTACGTCAGTGTTTATTTCCTTGTTTGATAATTGTACTATGGTTATGTAATCAGTATTGGGAAAGCTTGAGTGAAGAGTATATGGGAACTCTGTACTGTGGGGGGTGACCTACCTGTTTGGCAGGACAAACCACTCGTTTCTGAATATCTGTTCTCCCTGTAATGTCCTTCAAAAGCCCCAAGGTGCATTGCCTCATCTCTAGCTCAGGATGTCTTACATACCTCAATCCCCCTTTCTATCTCTGCACTTCTGTATGTGGGGTCTCTGACTCTCTCATGTATGAGGGGTACCCACACATATGTACATAGCAGATTTGGTTGTTTTCTCTTGCCAATCTGTCTCATGTCTATTTGACCATTAGACCAGAGTAGAAAATGGTACCCTGCCCCCACAATGGTTATGTAAGATGGGAACTCTGTACTGTGGGAACGCTGTACTATTTTTGCAACTTTTTTTCTGTCTATAATTACTTATTTCAAAATTAAAAGTTAAAAATTTAAAAAGTAAGTAATATAGGGCTAACAAAGAGGAGAAAGAGAGAGAGAGAGAGAGAGAGAGAGAGAGAGAGAGAGAGAGAGAGAGAAAGAGAGAATGGGATTGGAAGTTACAGCAAAGGAAGAAATAACGGGGGAAGAATCAAGGAGAAACTGAGTTCCATGAGATCAGAGATTACACCTGCGGCCTGGGTCCCCAATGACCCCTGCTTCTGGGACAGTGCCTTGGGCGGCACTATTCACCGCACCCCAAACTCTGAAGAGGAGAAGGCAGTAGGCCCATTGAGCTCTACCTCACATTCATGAAAAGCCTCAAAGTTTAAAATTTGAATTTGTACCCAAATTTAGATCGTGCGCTGTGTGTGTTGAAATTGAATGCCTTGCATGTAAACATTTAAGATACACGGCCCTCTGGGTAACTGCGTTTTGGTACCCATTCTTGTTTTCTCCCCTTCCTTTTAAACTTTTTTTTTTGGGGGGGGGGGATATAATTCACATACAATAAAATCCACCATTTATTTTTATTTATTTATTTATTATTATTTTTTTTAAATTGCTTAAAGTATTACAAAGGGTATTACACATGTGTCTTTTTTTTTTTTCCCCTCCCTTGACTATCCCCTGGCCTCCCCCACCGCCCAGCGTCCCATGTAAATTGGTTATGCATATATGCATGCATACAAGTCCTTCGGTTGATCTCTTATACCCCTCCCTCCTGCCCCCCAACCCTCCCCGGCCTTCCCACTGCAGTTTGACAATCTGTTTGAGGCAGCTCTGCCTCTGTATCTATTACTGTTCAAAAGTTTATAATGGTCTCTATTATCCATGAATGAGTGAGATCATGTGGTATTTTTCCTTCATTGACTGGCTTATTTCACTTAGCATAATGCTTTCCAGTTCAATCCATGCCGTTGCAAATGGTAGGAGTTCCTTCTTTTTTACAGCAGCATAGTATTCCATCGTAGATGTACCACAGTTTTCTAATCCATTCATCTACTGATGGGCACTTAGGCTGTTTCCAGATCTTAGCTATGGTGAATTGTGCTATGGTGAATTGAATGAACATAGGGGTGCATATATCCTTTCTGATTGGTGTTTCTGGTTTCCTGGGATATATTCCTAGAAGTGGGATCACAGGGTCAAATGGGAGTTCCATTTGAAGTTTTTTGAGAAAACTCCATACTGTCTTCCATAGTGGCTGCACCAGTCTGCATTCCCACCAGCAGTGCACAAGTGTTCCTTTTTCTCCACATCCTCTCCAGCACTTGTCGTTTGTTGATTTGTTGATGATAGTCAGTCTGACAGGTGTGAGATGATACCTCATTGTTGTTTTGATTTGCATCTCTCGGATGATTAGTGACTTTGAGCATGTTTTCATATGTCTCTTGGCTTTCTGAATGTCCTCTTTTGAAAGGTGTCTATTTAGGTCCTTTGCCCATTTTTTGATTGGATTGTTTATCTTCCTTTTGTTAAATTGTATGAGTTCCCTATAAATTTTGGAGATTAGGCCCTTATCAGATATAACATTGGCAAATATGTTTTCCCACACAGTGGGTTTTCTTGTTGTTTTGTTGATGGTTTCTTTTGCTGTGCAGAAGCTTTTTATTTTGAAGTAGTCCCATTTGTTCATTTTTCTCTTTAGTTTCAAGTGCCCTAGGAGCTGTATCAGTGAAGAAATTGCTTCGGCATATGTCTGAGATTTTGTTGCCTTTGGATTCTTCTAGAATTTTTATGGTTTCCTGTCGTACATTTAAGTCCTTTATCCATTTTGAGTTTATTTTTGTGTATGGTGTAAGTTGGTGGTCTAGTTTCATTTTCTTGCATGTATCTGTCCAATTTTCCCAACACCATTTATTGAAGAGACTATCCTGGCTCCATTGTATGTTCTTGCCTCCTTTGTCAAATATTAACTGAGCATATTGGTTCGGGCCAATTTCTGGGCTCTCTATTCTATTCCATTGATCTATATGTCTGTTCTTGTGCCAGTACCAGGCAGTTTTGAGAACAGTGGCTTTGTAATACAGCTTGATATCTGGTATTGAGATCCCACCTACTTTGTTCTTTCTCAGGATTGCTGCAGCTATTCGGGGTCTTTTTTTATTCCAGATGAATTTTTGGAGAGTTCGTTCTAGATCTGTGAAGTATGCCGTTGGTGTTTTAATGGGAAGTGCGTTGAATTTATAGATTGCTTTGGGTAGTATGGACATTTTAATGATGTTGATTCTACCAATCCATGAACACGGAATGTTCTTCCATTTGTTTATGTCTTCCTCTATCTCTTATTTCAACATCCTGTAGTTTTCTGAGAAGAGGTCTTTTACCTCTTTAGTTAAGTTTATTCCTAGGTAGCTTAATTTCTTTGGTGCGATGGTAAATGGGATTGTTTTTGTAATCTCTCTTTCTGAAAGTTCACTATTAGTATATAGAAATGCCTCAGATTTCTTGGGGTTAATTTTGTATCCTGCTACATTGCCAAATTCATGTATTAAGTCTAGTAGTTTTTTGATGGAGTCTCTAGGGTTTTGTATGTATAATATCATGTCGTCTGCAAATAAGGACAGTTTTACTTCCTCTTTTCCAATTTGGATGCCTTTTATTTCTTCCTCTTGCCTAATTGCAATGGCTAACACTTCCAGTACTATGTTGAACAGAAGTGGTGAGAGCGGGCATCCCTGTCTTGTTCCTGTTCTTAGGGGAAATGGTGTTAGTTTTTGTCCATTGAGTATGATGTTGGCTGTGGGCCTGTCATATATGGCTTTTATTATGTTGAGGTATGATCCTTCTACTCCCACCTTGCTGAGAGTTTTTATCAAAAATGGGTGTTGGATTTTGTCAAACGCTTTTTCTGAATCAATTGATATGACCATGTGGTTTTTTTCTTTCAATTTGTTTATGTGATGTATCACGTTTATTGATTTGCGGATATTGTACCATCCTTGCATCCCTGGGATGAATCCTACTTGGTCATGGTGTATGATCTTTCTGATGTACTGCCGGATCCGATTTGCTAAGATTTTGTTGAGGATTTTGGCATCTATGTTCATGAGCGATATTGGCCTGTAATTCTCTTTCATTGTGTTGTCTTTACCGGGTTTTGGTATTAGGGTGATGCTGGCTTCATAGAATGAGCTTGGAAGTGTTCCTTCCTCTTGAATTTTTTGTAGTAGTCTGAGGAGGGTAGGTTTTAGTTCTTCCTTGAATGTTTGGTAAAATTCCCCTGTGAAGCCGTCTGGTCCTGGGCTTTTGTTTGATGGAAGCTTTTTGATGACTGCTTCAATTTCTTCCATAGTTATTGGCCTATTGAGATTTTTAGATTCTTCCTGATTGAGTTTTGGAATGTTGTATTTTTCTAGGAACTTGTCCATTTCCTCCAGGTTGTCTAGTTTGTTGGAGTAGAGCTGTCCATAGTATTTTTTAACGATCATTTGTATTTCTGTGGGGTCTGTTGTTATTTCGCCTCTATCGTTTCTGATTTTGTTTATTTGGGTCCTCTCTCTTTGCTTCTTGGTGAGCATGGCTAGAGGTTTGTCAATCTTGTTTATCCTTTCGAAGAACCAGCTCTTGGTTTCATTGATTTTCTGTATTATTTTTTTGGTCTCTATGTCATTTATTTCTGCTTTAATCTTTATTATCTCCTTCCTTCTGCTCACTCTGGGGTTTCTTTGTTGCTCTCTTTCTAATTCTTTGAGTTGTAGAGTTAGATGATTTACTACCATTCTTTCTTGTTTTTTGAGATAGGCCTGTAGAGCTATAAACTTCCCTCTCAGGACTGCTTTCATTGTGTCCCATAGGTTTTGGATTGTTGTGTTTTCATTGTCATTAGTTTCCAGGATGTTTTTAATTTCTTCTTTGATCTCATTGGTAACCCAATCAATATTTAATAACATGCTTTTCAGCTTCCAAGTGTTTGAGTATTTTGGGTTGTTTTTATTGTAGTTTATTTCTAATATTATGCCATCGTGGTCTGAGAAGATGCTTGGTATGATTTCAATCTTCTTGAATTTGGGGAGACTTTGTTTGTGACCCAATATGTGGTCTATTTTTGAATCTGTCCTATGAGCACTTGAGAAGAATGTATATTCCGTGGCTGTGGGGTGAAGTGTTCTGAAGATGTCAATTAAGTCCATCTGATCTAGTGCGTCATTTAGGATTGCTGTTTCTTTGCTGATTGTTTGTCTAGAGGAAAATCCACTATTTAAAAGTGTATTTAATGCCTTTCTGTGCAACCAACCCCACCCCCAATTAGCGGTCAGCTAGCACCCTCCCACCGCAACCCTCACCCTATCTATGCCCCGTCCTTGACAGCTTCTAGTCTACTTTCTGAGGCCTCCATGGCTTTTTCTCTTCTGGGCATTTCTTGTGACTAGATCTCGCATTCCGGAGACCCGCCGCTTTTCGAAAGCTCAGCCCGCACAATGCTGGTGGCCACGGGATTGGGCCGCACGGATTGCGCGGGGCACCCAATCGCTTTGGAGCGTCCGGAGGAGGCAGGTGCAGGTGGCGGGAGGAGGCGCCGCGCACCCAGGCGGTGAAAGGCGGGTGCGGGCGGGAGCCGTGCGCGGGGCATGGCGCGCTGGTGGCGGGCGCTGCCGAGCGCGGCCCGGCGCTTCCCGTGGCCCACGAACGTGCTGCTCTACGGCGCGCTCTTCTCCGCGGGGGACGCGCTGCAGCAGCGACTGAGCGGCGGCCCGGCCGACTGGCGGCAGACGCGGTGCGTGGCCACCGTGGCCGTGACCTTCCACGCCAACTTCAACTACGGGTGGCAGCGCCTGCTGGAGCGCGCGCTTCCGGGCCGCACGCCGCGCGCCGTCCTGGCCAAGGTGCTGTGCGACCAGGCCGTCGCCGCGCCCGTGGCCGTCACGGCCTTCTACACCGGTGAGATGCCGGGGCGGGGTTCCGGGGGCCGGAGCTGGGGGGCGGCGGGGGGCGGTGGCAGGGGCCAGGCTTGGGGGAATGGAGGCAGGGGCCGGGACCGAGGCGTATAATCCTTAGTGGGAGGGTAGGAGTTCAGGGCTGGGGAGGGGGCTGGAGGTGAAGGTGCAAGGGCCCAGAAGTTTGGGGACCCGGGGTGAAGGGGGCCGAGGAGAAGTTGGGCGATGGCTGGAGAGGCCACGGATTAGGGAACCAACGTCCAGCGGGTCAGGGATCAAGGGGACCAGGAGCGCAGTTGAGATTTGAGGGGCTGTGCATAGTCTGAGGCCGGAGATTTCAGGGCGCAGTGGGGCGTAGGTTGGAATGGGGAGGCAGGGCTGGGGGCCATTTCCTCCTGAAAAAGGTCCACGTAGTGTCCAGGAGACCCTAGCTTGTGGTCACAGCAGCTGCAACCCCGCTGACCTAGTTGTGGGTCAGCCAGCCTGCCCCTGGGAAAAGCCATGGGGCCTCCTTTCCACTGGCGGGCATTTCTTTCCAACACACCAACGAGACGAGATGTGAGGGGACTCAGCAGCATAGGGCCATTGGGGGCAGAACCTGAAATTGGGCCAGGCTTCCCAGAAAATTCAGGCTCGGGGCGCTAGCCTTGCTTTGGTAAGATTTTCCTGTGGAAAAGGGGTGTGTGTGTGTGTGTGTGTGTGTGTGTGTGTGTCCCATCCCGACATGAGGGGACCCCTGCCCAAGAGGACTCTGTACCTGTGAGGGCCCTGGGAGCTCCCTCCCCAGAAAACCTGTTATCTGAGGGCTGGGCTTTGGGAACCTTGCTCAGGTCCCTACATACCAAAAACAATGGAAAGGGCTCTGTGGCTTCCATCGTCTTCAATTTCCACAGCCTGGAAAGGAGTGGGCAGGGGAGATCCTGGGCCTGGCCTTGGCATTAGGGATCACAGGTCACCCCAAGAAGGTCTTCTTGTCAGTGGCTGTTGGTGCCTTTTAAACCGGGTTGAGCCTGGCCAGCGTGGCTCAGTGGTTGAGCGTGGACCTATGAACCAGGGGGTCACTGTCCCATTCCTGGTCAGGGCACATGCCTGGGTTGCAGGCTCTATCCCCAGTAGGGGGCAATTCATGATTTTCTCTCATCATTGATGTTTCTATCTCCCTCTCCCTCTCCCTTTTCTCTGAAAAAAAAAAAAAGATATATATATATATATAGTTTAAACTGGGTTGAGGTGGTGAAGTCACCATCTTGAAGAAACCTATACTGCCCCATAGATCTTATTTGGGGGGAGGGCAGATTCTGTTCCTTTCCTCACAAACCCCACAGAAAACTCAAAGGACAGGACTGCTTGATGCAGCCTCAGCCAACCACATGGCTCAGGGGATCAGTGAGGTCAGGGAAGTCATAGTAATGGAGAACCTGAGAGCAGGGACCCCCTGGTTTATCAGGTATGTGTCTGCTCCCAGGGCATAACTTCCTGGCCGGATTTGCAAACTGGTTCATCATTACCAGTTACTAGTGGCTTTGTACAGGGGTGAAGGGGTTAGGAGCTGGGGGCTGTGAGTTTGGGAATCAGATTCCCATTTAATCCTCACACAACCCTGTGAGGCAGGTACTCGTATTATAATGTAGTCTTAAGTTACAGATTAGGAAATCAAGGCCTCAAGGGTTTAAGTGACTTGCCCCAAGACACAACTCATGCTGTTCTCAGTCTCCGGGACTGTTGTCAGTGTGCCTGATCAGAAAGACAATTAAACAACAGTGCGTGGGGAAGCCTATGGTTCAGGCCTGAGGCCCCTGAAACAGAATCCTGCCCAGGTGCTTGTTTTGCTTCCAGATTTCTGGCCCAGTGTCCCTCACTTCCTGTTAAAATGCAGAAGGAAGGTGGGACCCCTTGGGTTGGATGTTTGCTCCAGGCACTTACAATTTAGAAATTGCTTGTATCAAATGATCCTTTGTGCCTTGGGGAGCTTGAGTAGTTATTAGAATTCTGGCTTGGAATCTACACCTGGGTTTGTCTTGGACCACTACTATTTTTTTTTAATCCTCACCCATTGATGTTTAGAGAGAGTGGAAGGGAGGGAGATGGAGGGGTGGGGAGAGAAGAGAGAAAGAGACAGCATGTGAGAGAGACGCATTAATAGGGGCCAAGGATTAAACCTGCAACCCAGATACGTGTCCTTGACAGGGAATTGAATCTGTGACCCTTTGGTGCACAGGCCGGTGCTCTAACCACTGAGCAAGCCTACAGGCCAGGGTAGTCTTGGCCCCCTATAAACCTTCCTGAAGTCTTTTCTTTCTCTGAAACTGCGATCCTCAGCTGGTGGTTAGACAGCCGTGGGCAAACTACGGCCAGCGGGCCGGATCCGGCCAGTTTGAAATGGATAAAACTAAAAAAAAAAAAGACCGTACTCTTTTATGTAATGATATTTACTTTGAATTTATATTAGTTCACACAAACACTCCATCCATGCTTTTGTTCCGGCCCTCCGGTCCAGTTTAAGAACCCATTGTGGCCCTCGAGTCAAAAAGTTTGCCCACCCCTGGGTTAGGAGGATCAAATGAAATAGTGCACACAAAGTGTTTAGCACTTAATTAGTGCTGGTTAAGTGGAATGAGTTTACCAATATGCCGCTGGGTTTTCTGATGAGTTCTGTTCTAAGAATCCCCTGCAAAGTGACTAAAAATATTTTATTTCCCCTTCCTCCTTATGCAATTTGAGGGAGAATTTTTTAAATATTTTTATTGATTTCAGAGAGGAAGGGAGAGGAAGAGAGAGATAGAAACATCAATGATGAGAGGGAATCATTGATTGGCTGCCTCCTGCAGGCTGGACCGAGCCCACAACCCAGGCATGTGCCCTTGACCAGAATCTAACCTGGGACCCTTCGGTCCACAGGCTGATGCTCTATTCACCGAGCCAAAACGGCTAGGGCTGGGGGAGAATTTTTAAAGCACTCATTTTTACACTCTCCTCAAATGGGAGGCTTTCGTCCTTGTTCCCAGAATTTCTTTTCAGAGTTGTCAACATCAAAGTTTTCATAATATTTTTAGGAAGGCTGAATTGGAGTTCTGCTTTTCAATTCTGATTTAAAAGCCTCTTTCTTTGGTGGAAAACTTGTAGTTGCCAGAATACACAGGATCCGTTAGCCTTTTTTTTTTTTTTTTTTTTTTTTTAAAAAAAAGGTAATTAAGTTTTAAAAATTTTAAGCATTTCACAGAAAATTTGAAAGGGAGAGAAAAAAAAGTCACCAATGGTCTCACTATCCTAACACTTCTGTTTTTATGAATTTTCTTAGTTTTTTTTTTTTTTTTAAATCATTCCTCTATGCCTGCCAGGCATAGCTCAAAAGTTGAGCATTGACCTATGGACCAGGAGGTCACAATTAGATTCATGGTCAGGGCATATGCCTGAGTTTCCGACTTGATCCCCAGTGGGGGGTATGCAGGAGGTAGCCGATCAATGATTCTTTCTCATCATTAATGTTTCTATCTCGTTCTCCCTCTCCCTTTCTGAAATCAATTTTTTTTAAACATTAAAAAATAATAAGCCCTAACTGGTTTGGCTCAGTGGATAGAGCGTCGGCCTGCAGACTCAAGGGTCCCAGGTTCGATTCCAGTCAAGGGCATGTACCTTGGTTGCGGGCACATACCCAGTGGGGAGTTGCAGGAGGCAGCTGATCCATGTTTCTCTCTCATCGATGTTTGTAACTCTCTATCCCTCTCCCTTCCTCTCTGTAAAAAATCAATAAAATATATTTTTAAAAAAATAAAAAAAATCATTCCCTTATAACTTTTATACTCTACTAATCTCACTTCATATTTATCATACCTTTAACAATTTATCTAGTTTTAGAGTGGAGATGATATTCTCTTTTCTATGTTGAGTCAGAAAGGACATATTGAGTGAGTGGTAGTGGTGGTTACTTTACATATAGAAATAGGAAACTTGAACTCTTTTACAGTATTCTTCCTATTTAATCTTTTAAAAGTCTTTTGATTTGTGTTTTTTGCAAATAGGTATGAGTATTCTCCAAGGAAAGGATGACATATTTTTGGACCTGAAACAGAAATTCTGGAATACATATAAGGTAAGACAGACTTTTGAAAATGGAAAAAACCAAAATGTTTTTGTACATTTTTAACATTAAATACATTTTAATAAAAATATTATTAAATTAGGGCTACTGTTGGTTAGCACAAGGATACAATATTTTAACAGAAATATTACATTGATTTTGATAGATGATTCGAATGAAAAGAAGCTTTAAGGGTGTCTATCTGAGAGTCTCTGAATTGCATTCAGTGTTCACCATGATTCCTGATGTTCCTATATTTACTCTTACTAGTGATTATAATTTAGTGAATCTCGGAATCAAAGAGTTTATTGCAAAAAGCCTAGAATGTGAGTGGAATCATTCCCACATTCACAGTCGAGGTTTCCAGATGTGCATTCTGCTGAGTCCCTGCGAAAGGAATCTTCTTAACGTTACAAAGTGTTTATAGAGAGAGATGGTACTCCCCAGGGTCATGTCTAGGCTTGAAGCAAGTCACCTGTTGTACTGTTTGCTCAATACAGGTATACACAGTCCAGTCTGACAAACATTAATTCATTCAGTGAAGATTTGTTGGGCAGGATCCTTAAAGCTTGGCAAAATCAGAGATGCGTTCCATCTCTGGCCTAGAGCATGTTTGATTCTGTTAATCACAATGAGGTGAATTTTCAGGATTATAGAATATACACAGACTGGCCTAGGACTTTACATGTACTTAATTCCCTATCAGGAACGGTGTCAAGCACACCTGGCAATTGCCTGCACTGCTTCTAGCATCTTCTATTGCATGACACGAAGCCCCAGAACCAGCATCACCCCCTTAGTGGCTGGAGGCAGCCGTCAGGGAGGATTGAAGCCACTTGCTTTCCCTGAGCTCCTGTGCTCAGGGGCAGTTCTTTCTTTCATGGGGAAGAGTAATTGCTGTTTTTATGAATTTTCTTAGTTAAAAAAAAAATTCCTCCTGTTACTTCTCTCAGGGCAGAAATTGTGCTCCCATGGGGACATCCAAATGTGATTTTCTTCTGTTTTATTTTGGAAAAAGGAACAAGTTTTCCCATGATGCCATAGATCCTATGGACATATGTACATCAAACCTTTATAAAACGAGCAAGCAAGCAGAATTGTGAAAGAAAGGGGCTTTAGGCAGGGATGTGTAGATGTTTCAGATTCTCCTCCCTTAATGAAGACATGTGGGTTGTCTTTTTTGCATGTTGAATGCCATGCTAAGGATCTTGAACTCCAATAATAGTAGTGGCAAGAGAAACCAAATAAGGGGGCTGTTGTAACCAAGTTCACATGAGAAATAATGAAGGAGTAGGAATAGGAATGATTTGAGAAATATTTAGACGGCAAAATAGGTAGGTCTGGGTGATTGGAAATTGGGGTTATGGGCAATGAGGACACATCTAGGATGACCCACAGGTTGTGACTTAAGGAACCTGAGATAGGACATAGAAGACAGTGATCCAATTTGAGAAACAAGATAGTTGAGTTCAGTATGGCAAATGGTGAATTCCAGATGCTTTTAGAATGTTCAAAGGGAGATGTCCAGATGCACAGAGGAAAACTCAGAGCTAGAGATAATAGATATGGAAGAAATTGGGATAAAACTAGGCTTTTGATAGAAGCTTGACCAATGACAGGAGCACAGAGCAAAAGAAGCACCCAAAAGGAATCTGTCACAGAAGACTCTAATAGCCCAAGGGGTGTGTGAGAGTAGAATTGGTTCTTTGTTGCTAAGGAATTATCCCCCTGTCCAACCCATGTTCTTTTGATGGAGGTGGAAGGACATCTCTAGTTTATTTGTAGTTTACATGTACATAGTACTTGAGCTTTTTTTGGTGTGTGTGTTTTTTTGTTGTTTTTTTTTTTGCACAGATGGCATGCAATTTCTGTCTCCTTTCACCACCTGCAACATGGCAGTTCAGATATATTATCTCTTAGAAATATATCTGATAACACATTCTTCTCTTTTATATAGTTTTAAAAAGCTTTCATATGGAAATAATTTTAAAATTACAGAAAAGTAATAAGAATAGTTCCAATCATACCCATATGGGTGGCCTGAACGGTGGGCCAGGTCACCTGTGGGGAGCTCAGTCTCCTTGAAGAGGGGGGTGCCCAGTTCCAGTCACTGGCGTCTCTGGTCCTCCTTTGACGGCTTCTCCCAGGAGTTCTACCAATGGCACCACCAGACATGTGGAGTCCACAGTGCGCCTTGTCCAGACCTGGACCCCTTGGGCCTTGGCTGACCCTTTTCCTGGCTCCTCCCCGAATCTTGTGTGAGTCTGACAGCAACTACTGTGTGCTGACACCAACACCATGCCAAAGCTGAGGATTTGGAAATGAACTTGAACGCCTGCCTAGCAGAAGTTCACCATCTGGAGGAAGAGACCTGCCTGTAAAAAGAGAACTTGCCCCTCAAATATTCGGTGGGAAGTTAACACCACCTTTGTTTGCTCTGACACTGTGCCAGACACTCAAAACATGCGTGAGAGGCCAGCCCAGGAGTCCAGGAACTGGCCCTCTGAGAGGTGGTTCTGTTCAGCCATGGGCTCCTGGCCCAACCTCATCTCATGCCTCCCTCTCTCCACTCTGTACCTCAACCACTCTTGAATTTTTTCAGTTCCTGGAACATGGCAGCCTCTTCCCACCCCAGCCTTTCCCAGACTCACACCTCCCCTTCCTTCGGACCTCAGCTTACACATCATTTCCTAAGGAAGCCTTTTCTGACTACTTATGCCCATTATAAAGTCTCCTAACCCTTGGAATTGCCTTGTCACAGTTGTAATAAATCACTTATTAATGTGGAAAAAATATCCATATGCCCTTTACCCAAATTCACCTATTAACGTTTTGCCCCATTTATTATCTGCTTGCTCTATCTATCCATTTATCTTTCTATCTGATAAGTTTTTCTGAATCATTTGAGTGAGTTACACACAGAATTACCATTTACCCCTAGATACTCAAGTATCTATTTTCTAAGGATAAAGATATTCTCATATAACCACAGCATAGTTATCAACTTCAATACATTTAACAATGATAATAATCTTTTTATATCTCCTACCATCCATATTCCATTTTTTAAAAAAATATATTTTATTGATTTTTTACAGAGAGGAAGGGAGAGAGATAGTTAGAAACATCGATGAGAGAGAAACATCGATCAGCTGCCCCCTGCACATCTCCTACTGGGGATGTGCCCGCAACCCAGGTACATGCCCTTGACCGGAATCGAACCTGGGACCTTTCAGTCCGCAGGCCGACGCTCTACCCACTGAGCCAAACCGGTTTCAGCCATATTCCATTTTTGCCCATTGACCATCTAATGGCCTGTATAGCATTTCTTTTCCTCCAGTACAGGATCCAGTCTAGGATCAGGCAATGCATTTAGTTCTTATGTCTTTTTAGCTCCCATTAATTGGGAACATTATCTTAGCTCTTTTAAAATCTATGGCAACACTGATATCTTTGAAGAATATAGTCCTTTCTTAAAAACACACAAAGCATTTGCTTTTGTGGGCGGGAGGTGGGGGGGATGTCTATTGTTTTCTATGATTAGATGAAGGTGATACATTCCTGGCTGGAACACCCCATCTATGCCGATGTGTCCTCAAGGTTATCACAGCAGAAGGTGCTTCTGTCTCTGGTTGGAGATGTCAAGGTGTCTGATTTTTCCACTGTCTACACCAGCCGTGGGCAAACTACGGCCCGCGGGCCGGATCCGGTCCCTTTGAAATGAATAAAACTATTGAAAAAAAAGACCGTACCCTTTTATGTAATGATGTTTACTTTGAATTTATATTAGTTCACACAAACACTCCATCCATGCTTTTGTTCCGGCCCTCCGGTCCAGTTTAAGAACCCATTGTGGCCCTCCAGTCAAAAAGTTTGCCCACCCCTGGTCTACACACTATTTTTCCCCTTGAAGCTAATAAGCAATCTGTAGGGAGGCCAAATGATGAGTTTCCAACTCCAGCACCGGTTCCACATTTACCAGGTGGCGCTCAGAGTTCTGTCAACAAATGCCTGCTCTTGTATTCCAGTTATTTATTCATTTCTCTATTATCAACTTGGACTCAAGGATTCTCATTTTTTCAGTGGCTTACAATTCATTAGTGTGTGTAATTATCTTTGGTGCTAGAGTGTCTGGGATTTGGCCAGTGAGAGTCCCTTCAAGCTGGCTCCTATGTTCTAGTGACATCCATTGTTTGTTTTTTTAATCCTCACCTGAGGATATGTTTGTTTGTTTGTTTTTTAAAATATATTTTATTGATTTTTTACAGAGAGGAAGGGAGAGGGATAGAGAGTTAGAAACATTGATGAGAGAGAAACATCAATCAGCCGCCTCCTGCACACCCCCTACTGGGGATGTGCCCGCAACCAAGGTACATGCCCTTGACCGGAATCGAACCTGGGACCCTTCAGTCCGCAGGCCAACGCTCTATCCACTGAGCCAAACCAGTTAGGGCGATATGTTTGTTTTTTAAAATTAATATTTGTTTTTTAAAATTAATTTTAGAGCAAGGAAAAGAGAGAGAGAGAGAGAGAGAGAGAGAGAAAGAAACAAAGAAACAAAGAAACAAAGAAAGAAAGAAACAAAGAAACAAAGAAAGAAAGATGTGAGAGAAACATTGATTGGTTGTCTCTTGGACATGTCCCGACTTGGGGTCAAACCTGAAACCTAGGTATGTGTCCTGACTGGGAATCGAATCCTCACCCTTTTGGTGTTTGGGACCATGCTCCAACAAACTGAGCCACCTGGCCAGGGACTCCCATTTTTTAAATAAAAAAATCACTTCCTTACTTTCATAACAAGATATCCCTGGCTTATCTTATATCTTTACTTGCCCTGCCCCTGCCCTGGGACCAGCCATTTCTTTGAGGAGTCCTTTTCCCTTTTAGTGGGGAATGGGGAGACCAGGATCTGTGCAATGCAATATCCGAGGTGATGTTATGTTCTGAAAGAAAAATATTGCTATAAGAAGTAAAGCCATGTTTGGATGAGTTTACTCTTCTGATCCTTTTTGCTAAAATAGTAAATTCTTAAATGAGTATATATTTTAAACAGCTTTTATTGAAATGGTTTATTGTAGAAACTTTAGGAAATACGAGTACAAGTTAGTAAAATAAAAAAAGAAAGTAATACCACCTTTATATTACTAGTGTAATACTACTTTTAAGGACTGTTTTTTAAAACCTTTTTTTTTTTTTAGGTATAGTTTACATACCAAGACTTGTAGCTTTGAAAAAAAAATCCAGAATGATGACCATTTTTGTCAGAATGTACAGGTTAAAGCCTGTTAAAATAAACTATCTTAAAATATTTTGTAAAAAGAACAAAAATGTCAGCTACACTTATTCTATCACATGAAATAGTAAAATATATTATTAGCAAGTCATTCCATAAAGAATGGATTTGGTATACTTTTAAAAATTTATTGATGATCCTTTTATAAATATGTTTCTTTATCATTTGCTTGGGCTAACAGGAAAATTTCAATATATAAATATATGTTGTTATTTTGAAGGCAGCTGTCTAACAGAATTGATAGTGATTCTGGTAGACTTTACATTCTGGATCTGTGAATATAACTAGTATAAATGTCTTGTACCTAACAGCTTTTCCCACAACTCCCCACCCTGTTATATGCAAGGGACCTTAAGTAGTCTAATTCAATCGGCTTAGTCTGAAATAAAATACCACCTCCGAATACTAGCTGCCTGGTATTTCTTAATCTTTTATGGAACGAACTGTGATTAAAAGGCATTCTAATATATATATTTTTAAATTCCAGAGTGGTCTGATGTACTGGCCTTTTGTACAGGTGAGTTTTTTTTTAGTTCTTTAAATTCTTTTTTTTTTAAATATATTTTATTGATTTTTTACAGAGAGGAAGGGAGAGAGATAGAGAGTTAGAAACATCGATGAGAGAGAAACATCGATCAGCTGCCTCCTGCACATCTCCCACTGGGGATATGTCCGCAACCCAGGCACATGCCCTTGACCGGAATCGAACCTGGGACCTTTCAGTCCGCAGGCCGACGTTCTATCCACTGAGCCAAACCGGTTTCGGCAGTTCTTTAAATTCTTATAAAAGTTTATTTAAACTGAACTGATGACATATGCCTGGGAGCAAGATCTCAAATGTTCCCTAGTCAGGTGAGTTTTAAACCACTCAGAATGCTAACTCCTGGCTTTGGTTTATGCCAGTGATGGTGAACCTTTTGAGCTCGGCGTGTCAGCATTGTGAAAAACCCTAACTTAACTCTGGTGCCGTGCCACATATAGAAATTTTTTAACATTTGCAACCATAGTAGAACAAAGATGTATATTTTTGATACCTATTTTATATATTTAAATGCCATTTAACAAAGAAAAATCAACCAAAAAAATGAGTCATAGGTTCGCCATCACTGGTTTATACAGTCCTAACATCCTCTTTCTGTTGCAGCTTACCAACTTCAGCCTTGTTCCTATTCAGTGGAGAACAGCTTACACGGGACTCTATGGTTTTCTGTGGGCCACCTTCCTTTGCTATTCACAACAGAATGGCGATGGCACATTGACGTCAGTTTTCACGTTCCTTCATCAAAAGAAGGCCAGCGAATTTGAAAAGCCCCCAGAGAAATGAGGAGTCAAGGATTCCCTGAAAGTGACAGTATTGTTTTTTAATTGCAGTGAGTTGCCTTCTGATAAAATACTCACCTGCAGTATATGCTCCATTTGGAAGAATTACTATTCCGAGACCCACTTGTTTCTTAATTATCAATAAGTACTTTAAATTTTATCCAAACCTTTTTTTTCCTCATTCTACCTGAAAGTATTACTTCTCTAATATTTTCACTTCTTCAATACTTTGGTAATACCAGTATCAGTGGCAAAATGGCATTTAATAATAGTTACTATTTCTATTCTAATATTTTAATGCCATTTGATTATATTTAATGCATTTATTTACTAATGCCATTTAAGGAGCCCGTTTTGATTGTATACATCTCTTTTCTAACATCTCAGGTTATTCCTAAACACTTTTGGATCTGATTACCTTTTATACCAAAAGTAGTTCTTAATAGTAAATTTCTATTTACATGGAACTCAATCAAAGTCAAGATTGAATAACCAGATTTCCTCCACCCCAGTACTATATAATCATTTTTTTGCTGAGACTAAAGTTCTATAAGTATACTTTAAATCATAAAAAAATAGTGTATGATTGGTGTGCCCTGTATAGAATATAGTTCATTGGCATTTTCTATTTTTGTAATTTCTAAGTTAAGTACTTTTTAGCTAATGTTTTATAGTTTTGAGGATATTCAGTACCCCATATGAAATTTGACTTCTTAGAGAAATATACTGAGTGAAGTTTCGGGGGGGGGGGGGGGAAGACTAATTTCTCATCCATTGTAAGGAAGAACTCTATTTCATAGGTTTTTAGGAAAAAGTTACCCCAGATTTCATGCTGATGTTATATTTTTTAAAATCAATGTTTTAAACTAAATTTTTATAGGTAATCTTTAAGGTAGATAAGAGAAACTTGATTCAGTCTTTCAGATTTACTGTTTGTCTCACCTCAAAACAAGTGGGTTTAAAATCATATGAAAATCTCAAGAAGTTTCAGCAAATTTCACCTAAGAACTGAACCACAATTCTGTCGCTTCCAACGGAGTATTGCACAAATTTAAGATGTGAAGCACTAAAATGTTAATAAATTTATCTTGAGAATTTATATTTAAGATTAATTTAATGATCTATACTTAAAATTTTGAGCATGTCATTTGTAATAAATTTATGTCATAACTTTTAAACATATGATTAATTTTATTTTACATTATTGGGACAACGGTAGGAAATTTCTAGATAAAATAACATGGATGGATCTTGAGAATATTATGCTAAGCGAAATAAGTCAGTTAGAAAAAGCTAAGAACCATGTTGTCTCATTCATATGTGGGATATAAAACTGAAACTCATAGAAATAAACAACAGTATGGTGGTTACGAAAGGGAAGGGGCGGGGGGCAGTAAAAGGAAAAGGGGGTCAAATATATGGTGATGGAAGATGAGTTAACTTTGGGTGGTGGGCACACAATGCAATAGGCAGGTCATGTATCACAGAAATGTACACTTGAAACCTATATGATCTTATTAACCAATGTCACCCCAATAAATTTAATGAAAAATAAAAATAATTTACTATTTGCATTGTTTTAAAAGTAGTTAATGCTACAGAAAAGTTATTTCACAATACATAAGACAAATTTTGTCATAAAAAAAGTATATATAGAGTAACTATTGAAAGTACTACCTGTAATCGTTTAGCTGAAGTTCAGCATTATTTTATGATGGAAAAAGAGTGTTTGCATATTGTACAAAAGCAATTGGGAAAGCAGACCTTGTTAATACTGTTAAGGAGAAAAGCGTTTTTTATTCATGAAAGTATGATAATCTTTACTCTATAATGTGTTACCCTGTAATATAGAAAACATTTAGCATGGCTTCTTTTTATTTATTTATTTCAGAGAGGATGGGAGAGGGAGAGAGATAGAAACATCAGTGATGAGAGAGAATCATTGATTGGCTGCCTCCTGCACGCCCCACTCTGGGGATTGAGCCTGCAGTCAGTGCCCTGGCCAGGAATCGAACCCCAACCTCCTTGTTCATAGGTCGATGCTCAATCACTGAGCCACCGCAGCTGGGCCACTTTCAGTTCTTAATGCAAATAATACAATGTTTATCTGTTTTAAAATGCTGCCAATCTTGGTAAAACACACTCCAGACCTTCTAGACCCAGGCAGGTGGCCCTCCTCTTCCTCCAGATTACCCTGTTCCATAGGCTTCTTTAACTTGGCTGTGTGCTGCCCTACCATGTTTTGGCTCTATGTTTGCTCATATAATTCCTTTCCCTTAATGGAGTTGAGGTAGACTGGATTTTCAAAGCAACTTCACCTCCTATGTGTAGAAAACAAAAAAGAAATTTGGAGGATGTCGAAAGAGTTTCTTTTAAAAAGCTTACAGAATATGGATTTCTGATCCTCTCATAGTTAGCTTTGAACTCAGAGATCACAAGTCCTGTCCTAGGCCCAGGCATTTGGCGTATTTGTCCCTGTAGCTCTGGTGGCTCCTTCCTGGTACTCTTCTCTGACTCCCTGGTTGTCACTGTATGATAATACAGTTGGCCCTGCTGTTACCATTAAAATCAGGAGTGCCCAAGTCTCATCCTGTTGGACTGCTGGTTTCCATTTCTAGTCTCTGAGACAGGCCTCTTACAAAAGTAGTTGAAAATGGTTTCTCAATTCAGGGGAGAGGTTTCCTTATACACAAATGGATGCAACTACCCTTATAACAAAGGTTACTAAATGGGATGTAAAGAGGATAAACAACAGGATGGTAACTGTGTTAAAAGAAGTTCATGATCTAATTGGGAGTAGAAGTTAAAAAAAAGATAATCTGGTTCTCAGGACGTCTAATCTAATTCATCACTAGTTGCTTGAGCAGCATCTGTAACAAGTGGTCAATAGAAAGCTTGAATATTACTCAACTATTGCCACCCAGCCATAGGTTAACGGCAGAAGCAGTAGGTACTTTGAAGTCATGGTGCCCTGCATAATCTGGGAAGGCTTCATGGAGGTGATGTCTGAGTTGGGTCTTAAAGGATGGAAAGTCACAAGAGTCTAAAGGTCTGTGAAGCGGAGGATGATGGTAGGACCAGGTGAGATGAGATCCTGAAAGAGAGCAAAGAGAAAGAAAAGGCAGCCTAGCCAGTGTGGCTCAGTAGTTGAGCATCGACCTATGAACCAAGAGGTCAGGTTTCAATTCCCGATCAGGGCACATGCCCGGGTTGCAGGATCAGTCCCCAGTGTGGGGTGTGCAGGAGGCAGCCGATCAATGACTCTCATCATTGATGCTCCTATCTCTCTCTTCCTCTCCATTCCTCTCTGAGATCAACAAAAATATATTAAAAAAAAAAAAAAAAGAATAAAAAGTCATTTGAGCTCTAACACAGAGGGACATTTCCATCACCCGCTCCTCAACTTTGAATAATGTAGATGTTTCTATCCAGTGTACTTGTGATTAATAAAAGCTAATTTCCTTTTACCTAAAGCATAGTTGGTTTGGTGAGAGAGAATTAGGCAATGTTCTAATACCAACTTTGAGTGGCATGTGAAAATATTTCCCACAAAATCTGTTCAGTAAGGTGAGTCAGTGTACAGAATAATGGATTATTTGCCCACTATACAGTCAGCGAAATTTGGCATTTAGGGGTTCCTATACATGAAGGGTGCTTTGGGAAAACTTTATCTTATAATGTATGGATACTCTTTGGGCCACAATAGGAAAGCTAATGAACGAAAGGGGTTGCAGCTACTAAACGATAGTTTTACATTCTAGTACTTCATTAATAACTATAATTTTAGTTTTTAATACTTTTTAAAAAATATATTTTTATTGATTTCAGAGTCGAAGGGAGAGGGAGAGAGAGATAGAAACATCAATGATGAGAGAGAATCATTGATCGGCTGCCTCCTGCACGCCCCCTACTGGGGATGGAGCCTGCAACCCGGGCATGTGCCCTTGACCAGAATGGAACCCAGGAAAATTTTGTCTTATTTTTTCCACAATAAAACCTATAGATAAAGAGATTTAGTTTTGGTATTTCAGGTTGCACCTAAATAGGCCTCAAGATAAACTGTTCATCAAATTAAATGTAGATAGTATCTTTAGTTGAGACAAATTACCCAGAACTACAATTTCTAACCCATCCATCATTGCCATATACTTTCTTGACTGTTTTTCTTCCAAGCATCGTCAGCCTGTAGGATTCATCTGAAGCTGTCCAAAAATACTTTTTGCTCCATGGGCAATTTAAATTTAGTTCAGTGGAATTTTCTACAGAGTGTTTGCCAAAACAAATCGTATCCAGACAGGCTTAACAATATTTTCTGGAGGCAGCTTTCATGTGAAATTAGGTTCATCTGCTGAAAGTATTAGAAAGTTAATGGATTTTTGTGCATGAAGCTTTTAACCTTGCATTGGCTACATTTAATCTAGTTTTGTGCATAATGTTTAGAATCTAAAGGAACCAAATAACAGAAAATGCAATTAAAAAGTGATTGAATTTTTTTTCTTTTAATACTTTCAATGGCCGGTAAGTGAAAGGAAAAATCTGGAGTTTAAAGATAAAGAACAGATAAAGATCTGTGAATAGTGACCAACCAAGTGAGTAGAAGAGAAAAATAACTGAGTAACATTTTGGCATATATTAAAATCTTTCTTTTTCTAGTTCTTTTTTCCTTTGTAAGCCTGTCTTCCTTAAGTGAATATTTATTCACCCATATTTTCCTCTTTTTTTTTTTTTTTTTTGGCAAATGGCCATATCAAACTGTCTTCTGTTTTTAATTCCCGCCCCCACCCCGCAACCATGACCACACAAACACTCCAGGAAAGCAGGATAATTGTGGAGAGGGTAGGGATGAGACATATAAGTGACATGATTGCTATGCTTTGGAGAGATGGTGGCAGAGACCCCTCATTGGGTCTCTTCTTTCCTCGGGGGAAGAAAAGGTAAAAGGATCAGCCCTCGGGAGAATGTTGAAGTGAGTAAACATTCTGGAGGCAGCTTCCATTTGAAATTAGGTTCCTCTGAAAGGAAATTAATGCATTTCTTATGCCTAAAGACTTTGGGTTTGCACTTCCCTTTCTTCTTTTTGTTGTTGTTAATCTGTACCTGAGGATATTTTTTTCATTGATTTTTATTTTTTTTATTTATTCTTTATATATTTTATTGATTTTTACAGAGAGGAAGGAAGAGGGATAGAGAGTTAGAAACATCCATGAGAGAGAAACATTGATCAGCTGCCTCCTGTGCCTGCAACCAAGGTACATGCCCTTAATCGGAATCAAACCTGGAACCCTTCAGTCCGCAGGCCAACGCTCCATCCACTGAGCCAAACCGGTTAGGGCTTCATTGATTTTTAGAGAGTGGAAGGGAGAGTGGGAGAGGGGAGAGAGAGAGAGATATCAAACATCCTTGGCTGCCTCCTGACTACCCCCTGACAGGGGACAGGGATCGAACCTGCAACCCAGGTAAGTGCCTTGACCAGGAATAGAACCCCCAATCCTTCTGTGCTTT